>NC_132971.1:20995000-22302500 GCF_047496725.1 Anoplolepis gracilipes | reverse complement strand
TAGTAATACGTTTCGTAATATTGTAGTACGCATCAAAATTTGAATAAAAGAAAATATGTAGTTGAAAAAGAAAATGATTGGAAAAATAATTCACTCTTTGAAAAAATATAATATTAAAATATTATAAAGTATACATCTTTTTTATTATTTTAAAATTTATATAAGTTTATAAGTATAAATAGTTTTATATTTGTTATTTATAATTATTCTGATAGAGAGGTATACTGTTAAAATAAAATTTGTGTAGTGTAAATTCATATTCATCCAAGTTTATTCAAAATTAACAATAAAAAAAGAAATTATCATCATTAATCTTCCAATCTTATTCAACATCAAGTTTCTCGATAATCTCTCAAGACCTCATAAAAAAAGATTTTACTTTACATTTCTTTAACTCATTTTCTCATTATCTTTTAGATAAACAGAATCATTATCTCACCAGTAAGAAGGAAGGAACAATTAGTATAATCAGATCTAGCCTGAAAATAATACTGAAAAACTTAATAGTTATAAATTAAATTTTAACAAGTTTAAATTAAAAGTATATTCTTGATCGTTTAACCTAATCATCTTAATTAATGCGTAAATATTTGTTTGCAGGAAGTATGCTTACACTCGATAGTTATAATATCAAACTATCGAGTGATCTTAGGTGATGTTATAATATAAAGAACAGAGCAGGATGCACCAGAGAGAGAGAGAGAGAGAGAGAGAGAGAGAGAGAGAGAGAGAGAGAGAGAGAGAGAGAGAGAGAGAGAGAAAGAGAGAGAGAATAATTAACTCGTCCGTCTCAATCATCCCACCCTCCCCCCGCCCCCCCTTCAATTATTCAGACGAAATACGTCGCAAAGATGCAAAAAGTATTATATTATGCTTTATAGTTGTGCAAAATGAGTTGCATGTGTATATACGACTTTCCAAGTGAAATGTTTTCACTCTTACGTTGCTTTCTGATTTATGTGCATTCGACATTTCCCTTCGTGATTTCTCGAAACGCACGCATGAATTTTTGTAAATAAAACGACTGTTTTTTTCATTGAAACATTTATATTATACATTTATATGATTATTATTTTCTTCATTTAAAATAGCCTTTTTCATGTACTTTTAATGCATTTCTTTCAACGCGACACAAATCCTTCAATGTTCTTCGTGTCTTTAGTCATGTCGAGAGAAATTTCGAGAACGAGAAGCAAGAAATTCTATGAAAACAACCATTTTTACACCGTTATCTCTTTCAAACGATTTTTCCATAAATTGGAAACGTTTAGTGGTCCGCTCATTCGCAGTACCTTCGTCGAAAGCAAAATTTATATTACGCGTTGCCTCAGCCATGTTAAAATCAAGCTTAAACTTGTACAAAAAATTATTTAAATTTTTTTGTAAAATGATGTAAAAAATTGCAGTTTTTAAACGTATATCGCTTATAACGTAAATGCATTAATTTAGGACTTTAGGAGATATTTACTTTTAAAATGATATACCTACAGCGCTTATTGGCTGCCAAAAAATTGAATTACAAACACGAAAAGTTTGAATTATTAAAAGCGGCCACTTTTCATTTGCAACGACTAATACATATTGTATACACATATATATATATATATATATATATATATATATATATATATATATATATATATATATATATAATATAAATATATATATATATATATAAAAGAATAAATTTCGTACAATTTTTACATAAATAATCAAATTAATATATTGTGATATTCATTTTTAATCATAAAGACATAAACACATGAAATGTGAGACAATATATTATAATAATGTCTTCATTTTATAAGATCAAGAAACACAAGTATCCCCTCTAGAAATCATCCAATATCTAGTTCATAATCCATTTACGATTACATTATTTCATTTATTAAAATCTCAATTACATATGCTTAACCTCTAGTTGAAAATTAATACTAATGATTAATCTTGGTGTATATATATATATATATATATATATATATATATATATATAATACATATGGATGTGGATAATATTGATAAAATGAATGAAGAAAAACTCTGTGAAAAATCACAACTTACCGAGCAACAATTGTCCACAGGATGTGAACATGAGTAGATTAGAGTCATCCTTTTCCTCAGAAGTTGCAGTTGAAGCCTGCAGATCCTGTCGATCTTCGGATGCTGATGCGCGCTTCGGATGCTGATGCTGATGCTGATGCTGGTGCTGGTGCTGGTGCTGATGATGATGCTGATGCTGTCGTTGTTGTTTCTCCGGGATAAGAATATCTTTCGAGTGTTTCGACTCTCGACAACTCTCCGGCTTCGATTCTGAATTTACCGAATCTTTGGATTCCTTCGAATGACTTGAATTTTGACTTCTCACTGTGGAATCGAGCGCGATTGTCGCTGCGTCCTCCATGATTCTTTTCCGAATCAATTGTACATCGTTAACAATAATAATATAATAATTGCGTCTCGCCGCAATTGTTGCACCGTCTTTCTTCTTGTTCGAAATAATTTTCCGCCGCTAATTCTATTCTCGGTTATTATTTATTCGAGATTCAAAGAAAGAGATTGAAAGAGCGGTAATGTCCCAATCGTGGCATCGATCGCATTTTTCACTTTTATTTACAAAATTCATACGATTTCTCGCTCGCTTATATCGAGCATAGTCTTGCGCCAATGCATTATTATGTCGTATGAATTGTAATTTTATAGAATCTCAGAGATTTCTGTGCATTGTGAGCATTTTTTTCATTCAAATTACAATGTACTTTTTTGAAATTTATCTAATTTTAGACTTTATTTATTATATATGATATATTTATTTAATAATCGTATACGGATAATAAAGATTCACAGTTGTATGTATTTTTGTTTTTGATAGAAATTTATCTATTTCTTGAATCATTTCTTAAAAATTGACGTATATATAAGAATTACATTCAATTGTTTTTGATATTAATATTGAATATTCAGCACAGATTGTTTATAACAAAATTTACAACAGTTGCGAATTAATATAATTAAATGTAGCAATAGAAAGCTACGTCGAATTTAAAGCAGATTGTACAACGTGGTAATTGCTGATCCGACTGGCAATGTATGCAGAATCATAATTATCTAGAAATAAAGCAAACATTTATGTAACACTTGCGAATAAACGATATAAATTAAAAAAAAAAAAAAAAAAAAAAAAAAAAAAAACACAATCTTAATATTATAAAAAATGTATTGTATCATTGTTTTTCCTCGAGTATAAGGTCGCGACAATTTTTTACCGCTTAATAATACAGAGTTTTTTTAACCTAACCCGAATTAAATCATCTGACATATGTATCTTGACTGTTATTGATATTGTACGAAAAAAAAAAACTATTATAGATAATGCGAGTAAGAGGAGAAAACATCATCTTAAAAAAATCTATAATAAATTATAATGGTAATCGTCAAAACTTCTTGTCATCCTTTCTGCAATTTGTCAAGATTATATAGATACATCTTTTATGTACGAGAGAAGACACTAATATCGTAGCTAATGTAAAAAATTGATATATTATTGTTGACATAATATTATATCAATAATATTAAAATTGATTAATATTGTTTAATATTTTTGTATTGATTTTTCTTATACGTAATAATCTTAATACATATATTCCTTACGCGCAATAATTTCTTCTTTATATTGTTTTCTCTGTCATCAATAACAATCAAAATATTTCTGGTGATCAAGATAAAGAAAACATTTATAACTGTATAATTCTATAATGATTATAATATATAAATTTAAGATACTTACGGAATTATTTTTTATTTTTTAAGTGTATTTTTGATTTTTTAAAGATGTAAATTAATTAAATTTGCGTATTATATGTACGCTTAAATAGCGTTTTTACATACATATGTATCTATATACCACAGCTCGTTTTATTTTATTTTTCCAAAAGTGCGGAAAGAAAGATCCGTTAATTCTTAAACGTGCTATGATCGTCAAATACCGTGAAACTATTTCGAACAGCTATCTATCCGGCACAAGCAGCACGTCAGGAAACGTTATTCGAAATTTATGAGATTCGAATCGCTCGCACACGCGGAAGAAGATATCGGTATATAAAATAAGTAGCATAATTTGCGATGTCACAAATTGCTCAGGTATCATCCAAGTCGTTGCACTAAATCAAGAAATTCCAGTTTTCGAATCTTCATAGAGACAGTTTCACTTACGCGCGCACGCGTGTGCGTGCGGGTGAGTCTATGTGTGTGTACTGTTATTATAATATATAATTTATATATTACTTTCATCAGTAGACTGCATCAATAGCACAGATAGAATCTCTACCTAACCGGAAGATTTTCTAATTTGAAATTAAAAGTAAGTACAATTTTCTGCTATAATCAATGATAACACATTATGTTTTGATTGATATAATTCAAATTTAACACCAATTTAACACAATTTTTAAATTTACAAAATAAAATGCATGCTATATTTGTGAAGGACAATTATTTACATTACTTTGTACATCGAAATTTTACACACAATATATATTTGATTTAATATATATTGTGAATATGTGATTATTCCATAAGCACCAATTAAAGAAAGGATCGGAAAAATTATTTAAAATTAAATTACAAAATAAAAGTTATTTTGTTTTGTTTCGAAGATGATACTTAATTATCACGTCGTGATTAGTTTTTTTTTCTTATAGATGGAAATGTAGAAGAAATTTCAAAAGTCAACCTTATTTTTTAAATGGTATGCGTTATATTTTTTTAAAAATATGATAGCGATTGATGAGACAAGTTCAACAACTTACTAATTACGTAAAGGTCATTCAAGATTATAAAAGATTGTAAATTAATGAAATTTTTTTACGTTTACCAGGTTTAGATTTAATTTTAAATGGCAAACTAAATTATTATATAACTTAATGGCTTCTATTGTATATTCTTCTACGTTCTTTTATATTTAACTTTTCCTTGACATTTAAGTTTTGTTTACGTTTATTGATGTATGTCGTATACATTCGTTGGCTCACTCATTAATTAGGATCGATGACTAAAAAAAATTATAAATGTTTCATAGTGGAAATCAACGTCAGTTTCGATTAGGTCGATTAGGATGCCGTTTGTGGAATATATTGTTAATATTTCACTGACAAATATTATTATCAAACTACATATATTGTAACTTTCCTGAAAAGTTTCCCTGTATCATGAAAAACAACGGAAATATTATATTTTAGACTTTAGACTGTCACATTAGATAGGCTACTCTATGTGTAAAAATAATTTTTCGAAATGCGCGTTAACCAAAATCTTTCTTTTTTATACATAACATTTTATAAATAAAAAAAGTAAATGAGATAAAATTCTGTACAATAAAAGATAAAGAGAGAAAAATTATTATTTATTATTAGCGACTCAAGAAAGAGAGAATATCAACATACATATGTATCAATGTAGGTAGTTGAGAACTAATCGCAAAACAGTGATTAAAACATGAGTTGAACATCCTAATCGAGTCTTTCATTTCTCGGGTACTCGTGAATAAACATACATAACGGACCGTCCTTACAGCTGCGAGGCATCTTTCGGAGCGTTTCGAGAGAGCTTGAGATTATTATTACATTCACCGGAGCGTTTTCGTCAGCGCGCGTAGAATTTTTGCATTTTCAAGTGTTTCTCTCTTTCTCTCTCTCTCTCTCTCTCTCTCTCTCTCTCTCTCTCTCTCTCTCTCTCTCTCTCTCTCTCTCTCTTTCAGCTGCTTTGTTTCCCGTTTTTTTTATGAAATGCGCGTTTCTAATATTTCTTCTCACAGTATGTGCATGAGCAAAGATTCATTATATATATATAAATTATAGACTTGTAAATTTATTATATATACATAGAAAACATGGACGCGAAAAAATGTTGTAAAACTTTAAACAGCGATATTACCCCAATACAGATATAAAAATTGTAATAGGTAAAGGCAGAGAAACAAAATTGACACATGGCATATCAAAGCCGAAACTCATCGCAATTCTATATTGGTTGGTATTTCCTATTCTTAAATCTATTTTTTCTTCTTTTTCTTATAAACAATCTTAAAAAGAGTCGCCCGT
Source organism: Anoplolepis gracilipes (assembly GCF_047496725.1). Classification (NCBI taxonomy): domain Eukaryota; kingdom Metazoa; phylum Arthropoda; class Insecta; order Hymenoptera; family Formicidae; genus Anoplolepis; species Anoplolepis gracilipes. The sequence continues at coordinate 22,296,405 of NC_132971.1, read as the reverse complement.
CGTAAACAGCAAATTATAAATCACACAATTATATGTATAATTTTATTAAAAAAATCACACGCACGAAAATATTGATCATACACATGCATGCATTAAAACTTTAGTAACTTTAGTATACTTTGAAAGATTAGCAGGATTAGTTGACGAATATACTTGCGGTTTAACGTACCAACAAATTATAATCGTCGATTCTTTCGATTTACGACGTCGTATCGGGCTGATTAAAAACGTCATTCGATCTTTATCTTTTTGCATGACATGAGCGGCGAGACAATTGCGACAATTACGATCGCGATTTGAAGAAAATCTATCGCGTGACCGATCTGTCGAGCATTCGCTCGGTGACTGGAGGTGACTGGAGACTGGAGACTGGAGACTGGAGACTGGAGGTGCGCGTCGAGAGTCGAGAGTCGAGAGTCGAGAGTCGAGAGTCGAGAGTCGAGAGGGGCGAGAGGCGAGAGTCGAGAGGCGAGAGTCGAGAGTCGAGAAATGTATTACAGGCAGCAGGTTGCAGGTTGCAGGTTGCAGGTACACGGTACACTACCCCCTACCTGCTGCTTCTACATCTCTTTCTACTTTTCTCGTCTTTCGCATATCGTTTCTTTCTTTCGCTCGCTCGCTCTCGTTCACCCGCTTTTCTTTCTCCGCTTCTCCCTCTCTACACCGCGCGACTGCCGTGCGACGGAAATTTGCGAAATTGACACACGAGAGATCAGTCACCTTGCATGCCTTCGTTAGTGGAAAATGTACAAGTATTGATACAAAAAACGATCGTAATGTATTTAAGATTCCCACGCATAGCAATTAATCGCAATTCCGTGCGCAACTTTCTAAAAAAATTAACAATATTATATATTTTATTCAATTTATAATTTTGTATAATATAAAAGTATATTAGTTATTGACAATTGCAAAAGAGAATTCGACACGCAAATATGAATAAAAAAATGTAAGATAAGAAACTTCTTCATGTAAACCTGACCTTTTCAACAATATTAGTTTCATTTCAACGAGTCATTACAGACGCACAAAGAATTATTCCAACATCAGGCAATTTACATAAATTGATAGTTTGATAAATCTTTATAGTAAAATGTTAATATATAAAATCACATGCATTTTGTCAAGGAAATTTCGCAAACATTAATTTAATTATAATATATATATATATATATATATATATATATATATATATATATATATATATATATATATATTTGTTCGCTCTCCCCTTTCTCTTTTTCTCATGGTTCCTTAACCCCGAAGAGCATATTAATATGCAGTTATTCTTGCCCTCGCGCTATGTGTAATTTCCCGAATAGCACACGCTGTAACAGGTTACTCGCGCTAAAGTAGAACAAATCGTTCTTCTATTATATTATAAATTTTATCGGTGCAAAATTAACGCGCTGCAATCAAAAGATAAGTGTAACAGAAAATGAATTATATAAATAAAAGCGAAGAAAGAGTACTCTCAGAAGAGACCAAAGAGAGAGAGAGAGAGAGAGAGAGAGAGAGAGAGAGAGAGAGAGAGAGAGAGAGAGAGAGAGAGAGGCAAAGATTTTGTTTCAGAAGAAAAGTACGAAGCAAAAATGTATAAGCAAAAATTTGCATTTCGCATGAATAAAAATTATTGTTTTCAAACGAATACGAATAATTCGAAATAAATATTTTTACTAGTATTACTCAACCAACCTCGTGAGTATACATTTATAATATTTAATTTGTAATCTTTTACAAATTTTTGAATTTCGTCATAACAAATTTTCTATACATGATACCTCTCATTTTATTGATAAGGAAAAGATTAAAAAAAAAACGCCTCAACTTCAAAAATAAAGAGCTAATATCTTAGAAATAACTTTAAGTCTAGCAATCGTATTATGATATTATATGTATATGGTGCAATGAATCGTAAGGATAATAAAAGAAGAGAATTTGGAATGAAAGAATTTTTACGTTTCTTCTCGTATACCGTATAAGATCTAGTTAATAAGTTTTTCTTCGTGCATCGTGAACGTGTACATCAACATCTACTATAACCTTCTAGATAGAGCGTATCTCCTCATTTCGAGAAGTGCTAGCGCATATAAGTACGCGAATTCTCGTGTACATCGGTCTCGTATTACGATACGTTTCATGACTATGTAGAGTTAAGAGCAAGTAAATTCCACAAGAATACGTCAAACTTTTCTCAAATTATCTCCCTTTTTATCATAAATTATATGCAAAAATTTTTTGGCAATATTTTACACGCATTAAGATATAATTTTTAATCATTGTAAAAAAAATGCATAATAATAGAAAATAATTAAAGTTAAAACTTAAAATTACGTTAAATAATTATTCATTAATAATGTAAATAATAAAGATTTGAAATGAAATACGAAAGTAAATATGTACATACAGAATGCGAAATAAATATTCGATTGATTTTAGTTATTAAAAGCATTAAAATGTAGAAATTCATTTCAAAAATAAAAGACACCTTACAAAATATTTCACATATATAAATGTACAGAATGTTTTATTTAAAAATTTTCAAAAAATGCAGGGTAATTGCGTTAAAGCTAAATGCATTCTTCAGAATGTATTTTTCGCACAAGTATTGTATTTCACGTATTTCGCGTCGAAATACATGTACGTGGGCATAGTTGAACGCGGTCTGACACATTGAAAGGTAAGAATCGCGCACGCTTCTTTACGGTATCCGCAAGCCTTGGCAGGTATACATCGTTGAAATATATCTGCCTTTATCTCTGTGTGTGTGTGTGTGTGTGTGTGTGTGTGTGTGTGTCGCGCATCACGTTGTACTCAGCCGTTACCTCTACATAAGTATGTACTAGTACTACTTGTAAAAGTTTGCTGTATTCATCAGTGCCGTACATAGACCGTTAATGCGCACGGGATTTTCAATGTGTATGTACAACAGAGAATCTTGTTCTCCACTACTTTTGTAAAGAGGGAAAGAGAGAGAGAGAGAGAGAGAGAGAGAGAGAGAGAGAGAAGAAAAAGAAAAAAAAAAAAAAAAACAAAACAAGAAGAATCCAAAACATGAATTTATTGTTATGAGATTACATTAACTCCAAGGCTGAAAATTTTCAAGGAAAAAAAGATTAATATTTGCTTTACTTTTATGCTTTTAATTCTCTTTTATTTAATTTTTCAAGATCAGGGCGAGGTTGTCTTGAATTTTTTAAATGGAACTTTTCATTTTTCGTAATATGAAACATACATGTACTATATGTATAGTTGATATTTTTCAAGATGTAACCACATTTTGTTTCAATTACTCATATTTTTTACGACAAAATTCGTAATACATCTTATACATGTTGAATATTTATTAATAAATGAATAATTTAATAGATGAATATATAACATCACGTAATAAAAGTGATTAAAAGTCAAAATTTTTTTCCATGGATTTATTTTACACAACCTATTGTACAAGCAAATTTAAAATATTTTCTTGTTAAAAATCAGTATTATGTTATTTCGCATTTCAAGGCTAATTCTAAAGATGAGTTAATTCTATTTTAATTTTTTACTATTACCAGTGTGTCCCATCTTAAAAAAAATCCACATAAATATTTCTGAAACTTTGCGTTATCTTGAAAAATGTTTCACATAAAAGTTAGAAAATTTAAAAAGATGCATTCAACGACAATATGAGTTTGGCAATAAATGACGAAATTACGTTACCAAGATCAGGACGAGACCGTCTTAAATTTTTTGGAAAATTGAATAGAACCTCTCATTTTTTAATACATATTCTTTTAACCCTTCTTAAAATATTTTCAAAACACTATAATTTTATCCATGGGTTAAATTCTTATCCACATTTAGTCTTTTCAAAATTATCGAGATTTATATCATAAGATATCAGTGTCTGACTTTAAACCAGTCAAACGTGAAAACTGTTCGTTATCTAACTTTATGCCTATTATTTATTTTTTGTTCACAAGCAGATCACAAGCAACAACATATGAGAATATGATTGATATTGATTTTACCGAGATCAAATTTTATACTAATTTTTTAAGCGCATAAAAAATCTTTTTAAGCTTTATAACTTTTATATGAAACATTTTTTAAGATAACGTAAAGTTTCTGACTGAATGAGATAGATCTTTTAAAATGGGACGCTCTGTATCGCGTATCGCACATTTGATTTGGCATTTGAGCGCTCAATTTTTCATTCGACTGCAACGAGTCCTAGTTTTCTTCCGAAGATAAGATTCGTATGGAAAATCATAAAGAGGAAAAGATTCTTTTTTCCTGACGCACGAGTTACACATATACGTATACATATAATATTTATAATTTATATATCGTATCTGAATCCCACTTAATTGTTTCCTCAATTTGCATTGTATTTTTGCTCACAGATGATTTTGGAATTTTAAAGCGGAAAGCACACCGAAGAATGCGTATGTATGTACACACACAAGAGAGATAATATATATGTACGTACACATAATACAAATGTTGTATCCAAGAAAAATTTCAAAATCAGCTAAATTCATGATGGATAACAGCAAAAAATAAAAAATAAAGTTTTCTAAATGTTAAATTAAAATTTAATGTTATTTTTTGCGAAACATAAATACTAATTTAAAAGATTTTTTCCTTTTTTTTTCGTAATTATGTTTTCCGCTGCATAATTACATATTCCTTTTTACGCGTAGATACAATATATATTGTACTCATCTTATTGTTAGAAACAAAATTCCTCCGTACCCGCATACTTGTGAATGAATTTTACAGGAAGAATGCGCTTGCATCAGAGCAAGACGCAATTCAAATTATGTCAGCTTGGAATTTCAACGACAGTGTTTGCATCGCGGTTAATGAAATCGCCATCCGTTTTTAATGCCGCAGTTACTTCCGACTTTCTAATGTATAGGCTTCTCGACATAACGATAATCGCGCGATGAATAATAAATTATCGCTCTACTGTCATCGATGCCATCTATATTAATTTAGATAATTCTACATGCTTATACATATATATTGTAGATAAACGAATATAATACCCTTGCAGTCATGTTTCCTTAACTTTCCTAACGTCAATAACGTAGAACGTAGACCGTGAACAACTGCCTTCTCTCTATCAGGGAAAATAATTTGACGCAATAAATAACAGCAAATAAAAGCAAATTATTTAAATGTACGCGCGTAGATATACGTGTTAATTAATCTTTTACGCGTCGTTTTACATAGATTGATGATAGCTGTTTTAATATTAAAACAGCTTTTTATTCGTGCTTTATAATTTTAAAAAAGTTCTGTCTCATTTTGCAATTTTGATATATATTTGTTAAAATAATGTACTATTTTTTCTCAATTTTCTTTAATCAAAATATCTTCTAAACGTTGAAATAAAAAAAAATATATACATATATATAGATATATATACATATATTAATTAGTATAATATTTATAATAAAAGTGACGTCATTCGCGACAAGTATGAAAATATTTCCAAAATTGGAAGAAAAAAATGTAAATACTACATTTGAAAAAGGAAAGTAAAATAAAATAGGCTCTGAAGAAACTTGAAGAACTGCAATATAAGTACATAAGTACAATACATATATAAATAGGAATGAAAAGCGTGCAAATATACCGTGCTATCGAGCACGGTACGCCACTGATTTCGCCGTGGCAGATAAAGTCTCGATACACACTCGCTTCCCGCTTCTCGCTTCTCGCTTCTCGCTTCTAGAAGTTTCTCTGCCGCCTTTCTAAAACGGCATTCATCGGAGAAATGTGAGAGGAGAGGAGAAGCTAAGAATCGTCGCCGTCGCCGTCGCCGTCGCCGTCGCCGTCGCCGTCGCCGCTGCAGCTGCAGCTGCCCCCGCCCTCGTCTTTGCCGTCTCTCTACAAATTGTTTTCGAGACGGTTCATTTATTCAAGTCTCTAGACATCTCTGGCGTCTCTGGGCATATGCGAAATTGCAACTGCAATTGCATTTGCGACTTGCGACCAATACGGCGAAAGTCTCGCGTCTCGCGTCTCGCGCCACGATTACTCACTTGTTGTTTTCTACGGAGATAATCGCATGTGAATGTGAATAGGCGTCGCGTCGATGAGATAGCAGCAGTAATGATCGATCAATCGCCATTCTTTTTTCCTTTTTTTTTTTTCTATCAGCCATCTGACGATCTGACATCGAAACTTTCCTTTTTAACGTGATTTGCGTATGCCGCATAACATGCAAAAAGTATCCGAGTTGAAAAATAGTTGAGAATCTCTCGATGACTTAACGAGAAACTAAAAGGAAAGTGTAATCTGACTAGAGTAACTGTAAAACGAATAATTTAAGAAAAAAAATTACAAGATTTTTCTGTTAATTTTATTGTTAAACTATTAAAATTAAAATCAAAATTCTTTCGATCAAATTATCTCTTTTGAATTATTATTATGTCTCACATTTTGTTATTATTACGTATAAATTATGCTTGTCATTAATACTAATTGTAAAATAATAACGCCTTATTTTTTAGCCACGTACATACATAGTCTCTCTCATACGTTATGAAAAGTAAAAATAAATCAAACAATCAAGTGAATAACTTTCTTCTTTTTATTCAAATAGCCAATTATCTACATCGGCAATCGCCGAATAATCTCGTGAATAATTTTGAGGATTAAAGGTAAAGAAAACTATTTTTCCAGTTCGTCGAAAGGCATCGTTCGCGCTTCTCTATCATACTCGATTGATATTTTTTTCTTTTCTTTCTTTTTTCGACATTTTTTAATAAGTATTTTCTTCCTATATTGTAATGGAAAAAAAGAGAGCAACATGATTACGATATAAACCCTGATACAAAAATTTGACAATTATTGCAATCTTTATTTTATATACATATATAATACATATATCGCGATATTCAACTCTCGAATTCTATTAAAGAGTAACGTCCATTCGTAAAAAAAAAAAAAAAAAAAAAAAAACGAAAATAAAACCGAGTAAAATAACACGATATTAGTCAGCTATTTGTATGTACTATCAATTGACAGCCAATATAAATAAAGTTCAAATTAGAGTTGCTTATTTTAGAAATGTAACATAATTAATGTAAAATTTAAAATAAAAATATTCAACATGTAAAATATTCTATAAATGTATATTCTATAATTTAATATAAAATATTAAAATCGCTGATAAAATTTCAAATTTAAGAATATTTGTATGTATTTATGAAAATCTATTGCAAGTAAATTGTGTATACATATACGATTTTGCGTATATATGTATAAATTATATGTATACAATTTTGTAGCTTATCGTATATAATGCAGCTTATAATGCGTTCTCGTAATCAATATAATCAATTAAACAATAAAATAAACTTTAATCAAAACAAGAAAACACAAAAACGCATTTAAAATCTGTAAACATAAATTTTGATCCATTCAAGGATAAGAAAAAAAAATGAAAAAAAAAAATACATATAATCAACCTTCTGTCTTTTCAGTGTCTCGCAAATATAGTGTCTAACTACTGTGTTATCCGACAAGGGTAAATTGTCACTCGGATTAGTAATGTCGAAAACAATATGATTGCGAACAATATATTGCGAAAATATCTCTCGATAGAATATTTCTTTTCTTTTCCTTTGGACAATCATTAGCTAGACGCATTAGTGACCGTGGAAAGAAAAAGATTCAAACACGCACGTGATCAAACATGTTTTACTTTCACATTACGATTGCGAAGATGTCGATAGAAACTTTACGCGAGAATGCAAACGCTCAAGTCAAGAACGTTGCTTGACCACAAGACAGTATATTGTCCTACTCCTCGAATACATACTGGTGGATTCTGATCGAAAAAGTAAATAGAGAAGATATGATGCTGCTGTTGACTCGCGATGGTTACATCGATTGTTTTACGCATCATCAAATTTGTCATCTCTCTCTCCTTTGTCTCCCCCCCCCCCTTTTTCTCTCACTCCTTTCCTCAATTTTGAAATTTTGTGCGTCTTTTCATTGTTTATTAGGTTTAATTTTTTTCAGTATTATTATTATCATTATTGTAATATAGGATAGTCACACGGAAATCTGATGATTTTCCTAATGAAATATACAAATGAAATATAATTTATATATATATATATATATATATATATATATGTATTTATTTCTTGTCAAGTAACAATAAGATATAGAATATGCCCATTTAAATATATTAAGTTAAAATAATATTGAAACAACAGCGATATCATGGAAAAATTTCTAAGAGTTTCTTACTTCAATAAAACAACTGTCTATTTCCTAAACTTGTCGTACAAAAAAAAAATGTTTCAGATAAAATATATAAGAAAGTTAAGAAAGTTTAATAATCTTTTCTTTTTTTTTTTTTTGCAACTTTAATTAAGATTGTTTTTCTTTAATTTTAAATAAGGTCATTTTTTCAAGATATCATGTAAAGATCAATTTAAATTTTTCAAGTGAAACTACCCCGATTTTCATATTATAAATCAATTCCTTGCAATGTGCGACATAAAAAGTTATAAACGGGTAAAATCGTCAAAAATTGAATAATTTACGAGATATGTTATGCTTTAATTTAACATATTTTACATAAATTATGAAATATATCATAAAATATTCATTCTTTGAAAATCTTATGTAATACTTGTGCATAAAATAATAAAAAAAATCAATGATACAAAAAAAAAAGTTATTTTTAAGAAAAAATATGTAGCTGCTCGTTGCAATTACATAATATCATAAACAATTCAACTTTTGGTCATTCTATTCCTAAAACTTTTTACGAATATTGCAAGAAATCGATTTATATAAAATTTATATAAAAAATTAGGATGATTCAAAATTAAAAAAAAAACAAGGTTAACCTTCACATAATCTTGAAAAATGATTTTACAATTATTTAAAACTAAAGATTATTAACTTTTTTTCCCCTCTTAAAACTTTATAAATTCTATCTAAAACATTTTTTGTACGATTTTAAGTTTGGGAAATATACAACTCTTTCGATTAAAAAGGGGCATCTTCTCATATAAAGTATATAACAGGAAAGACAGAAAGAAGTTTGACGCTCACTGTCTCATGTTTATTAAAAATGCAAAAATGAGATGTCATTCATCTCTTAGCTTGTAAATATAAATAGTGAAAACAACCATACCTCCGCAAAAACAACCATGATGCTGGAGAGAAAGATTGTAAAAGCACGTGATAATTGTAAATCTTACTGAACGCAATGATTTGAAAAGTTTACGATTCAATACTAGCGTTTAGTTTTGAATTTGCAAGGGAAAAATGATCGATGCAACAAGAATACTTGACGCAATTGATAAGTAAAAAGATCGATCGGACATTGATACATATATACTTTGTAATGCAAAATGTATAACGCTACATATGCCTGCATAAAGAAAATCAATCCAATAGGAGCAAAAGTAGCTATAAATTCCTATTGCAAATTTTTCTTACGCTTATTTTCTACGATGCGTTACACATATGCATATCGTCAATACACAAAATGCTTTTCCTTCTTTTCCTTCTATACCATTCCTTTTGGGGTTTCTTAATCATCAATTCTTGTTACTTACTATTTCAATCTTGTTACATTTTAACATGTATTTAACATGTATTTTTATTAGCCTGTTCTCTTTACAATATTTTTTACTCTCATCTTACTTATATATATATGTGTGTGTGTGTGTGTGTGTGTGTGTGTGTGTGTGAATGATTTTCTTTTTTTTTAAATATTTTTCGAAAGAAGATCAACTTCAAATTAATCAAAAGAATTTAAAAAGACGTTTTGTATGTACGTCATACATGTAGTATATTATCATTAATTGCGCAAAGTATTAGAAAGTGTCAACTGGCCATAAAACTCCCGATGCAATCGAGCATATGTATGTCGCATCTTCTTTATAATAGGTAGCAGGTATCACATGGCAAATGATGCAATCGAGGCGCGAATGAATATGCGTGGCTGCACGCCCTCCTTCAGACCCAAATACCGTTCATTTTAACGTGGGAGCGCGCGAATATCAATCATTCGATCTAACAATTCTGCCGCGTTTTTAAATCGCCAATAGAATAAAATTTGCAACATTTACTGCCACTATAATAAATATTTCGAGACAAAGAAATGTAGATATCTTTTTGTAGTGATATATAACTGGCCCAAGTATTACGATTCGAGCAACGAATCGCTTCAAATGTTGGAAATATTTGCTTTATACATTGAAATGCGTTTATAAAATACACTACGATCAAGTTTGTCAGCAACGAAAGCGAACAATTTTGCTATTTTCAAATAACATTGTCGGGGTAGAAATTTTTGCTGGCCGTATAATTTTGTACCTGGCGATCCGAAATGGAATGAGCGAGCGGATATGTATAAAATTTAATCGAACGATTTAAATTGCAAGCTATTGTTCTATCGCGGGACAACGTATACGGTATTCCTTTCACCCAAGTGAGTGAGCGTCTCTCAATCGATAAACGAGGAGAAGCAGAAAAGAAGCAGAAAAAGAAAGATAAAGAGAAGAAGCATAAAAGAGATGTGTGTATGTGTGTGTGTGTATCTTTCCTTTTTTTATATGATGACGCAATTCACTTGCTATGCACAACTACATATCTCCGCCGTATTGTCGCGTAGAGTTCAGTGTTCAGTGTAATTCGCTATCTTTTGTACTCACCAAAACGATGATTCATCTTTTCCAAAACAATCTCACCCAAGTAGCAATCACATTGTCTCAGGAAGGACACACCGATCTCGTCCACGGTCCTCAAGTTCGTCAAGTAGATGCTACAAAAAATATATTCGCTAGTGACAATTGTCGATAATTCGTTAATGTTACGCAAAGTTTACCATTTTCTCCATTTGGCGTTTAATCTGATGGAATTGTAAGGTAAAATCGATTTTAGATCACCATTGTTCCCCAGGATCAAAACAGGATCCTTGTGAGACTCATTCGTCAATATTCCAGTTCGTTCAAGTTCTGTGTAAACGATGGATGCCTGGATGTTATGTTTCAAATCAATGTGAATCAAAAATAATCTGTAATCATAATTTATAACTGGTCATTGAATAATACATGTTTTACTGCTAATTTTTTTTTTTTTTTTTTTTTTTTTTTTTTTTTTTTTTTTGTTACAAATTATCGTTCAAGACACAAATATATATTCTCACCTATGATATAATCTGTCATTCATAGTAATTAATTTCAAGCATCCACCACCGTTATAGGAGAATTGATCGCAAAACTCAAAAGTATTATCATCGGGGGCAGGTAATTTTTCTTCAAAACTGACGAGATTATCGCATACTCGTATAATATTCTTTCTATTTTCATAGATACGTTCTATACGTGGCTTTTTAGTATCGTTAGCTTTATCGCCTTGGTCATTATTTACTTCATTGTCATCTTCGACAAGAACTTTTTGTGTGGATCGCGTAAATTGTGAATGCGGTGCAGGAACTGCTAGTTGCGGTTGCTGCAGTCGCAAATTATAAAACGCCTTTTTTCCGTGCGCGCTTTCGCCGTTTATCTTGTATGGTTCGAAATGCTCCTGGACATAAACGCGAACATTGCATGCTTTTTACAAAATTGTAAATTATTTCAAGTTAATTTCACAAACTTTTTTTTTTAACAATTATATATCTCAAGTATTTTTTAGTCGAATATATATTTTCAAGTATTTCCAAATATATATTACGAGCTAAATAATTTTTTTTTTGTTATTTACCTCGCCATTATAATAATAACAGATACCAGCACCACGACAAAAAGAAGTCTTAAATGTTTCATCCTCGTAAATGGGTACGTGCACATATAGATACGGAAACAGTTGAGCCCAAAATAAATCTTCTAACATTTGGAAGGAGTTTGAACCAAAGTATTCGTGTGTCCAACCAGGAGCAAAAATAGCTACGGAAAGACCCTGTTTCCGTATTAAATCTAACGCCTTTAAGGATAAAAATTTATTTTTGTTATCTCAGCTTAATTTTTCTTAAGATAATAAGGCAATAATATAATATAAATAATAATATAATAGTAATAGTAATAATTACATATGCTGAATTAAATCCGCCTCCACCTGGACATCCTCTTCCCCAAACATCTAATCCTACATAAATATCCTTAATATCGCGACCTAATTCCCTTGCGAGTATACGACTATTGCTAAGCCGTGATTCCGTCCAATTATAATTTAAAAATATACCGTCGCAATGTAAGAAAAATTCTCTGATAAAAAAGAAATAATTGTTATTAAAATTTATACTAAAACTGAAAAATATAAATATAATGTTAAATTCAATATGAAATAAAAATTAATAAATTAATAAATTAAATTACTTGTTATTGTCATTCAGTTCATTCTGCCACTTTAATTCCCCCTTATTTGTGACACTATCGTACCAAATAATCTCTGAATTTTCAATCTCTTTGTGAATATTTTCTGTTAAATATCTAACAAAATAAATTAAATTGTCAATATCTTCTTGCTTAATTTTATTTTCAATGTTTAAAAGCCAGCCTTCAAATTGGTAACACTTTGCAATCAATACTAAAGCATCTGCAAATTTTTTTGCATCTTCCTGCGATGCTAAAATCATATTCCAAGTATCATTGTTTCCTTCTGTAATAACAGTACCTAATACTTTTACACCATGATGGTGCGCTGCATTGATCCACCCACAGGGTGGGATAGTTACAAAGTGATGACTAAAATAAACAAATGTATCCACAATACTCCAGTGATAAAATGTATAAGAGTCATGAGAAGTAGAGCCCGATAAGAATCTGTAAAGAAATACATAGTCGAATAAAGGCAACATAAATATGGCAATAACATAATGGTACTATTTAAAATATTTATCATGCTCCGTGTTGGAAATACAAACATGTACATATATACCCCTATATCCATACATGTACATATATACATATATACGTAAAATTTAAAGAGATTCTTTGTATAATTATACCTGTCTTCCAAGTAACCACCTTTCATGTCGTGACAGACAAGCGTCCTAGGCTGTTCATCCCTGTCTACTTTTTTCAGTGAAATTTGCTGCGCACTGATTTCTGAACCTCGATATACATAATCAACCGACTCTGCGATACATGCTATTGGTAACTCTGTCAATCCATTGTCCAAGGCATTGTATAATTCTGCTAATGTTTTAAATGGCAATAATTCTTTTACTTCGGTGCTGCTTGCCATCTCTGTGGTTTCTAATATACTACTACATATTATTGCATTCCATTGTTGTTTCTTAGTAGTACGTTGCTGCAATAATCTTTCCTGTGGATATCACCGGAAGGTATGATAATTCATTCAAGAAAAAAATAATTCCTGGTTTTGATAGTGATGTTGTGGTCAAATTAAAGTGACAATTATACCTACTCTTCTGATACCATTATCTGCTGACAGTTATCATGTACATACACTGTACACACAAATAAATAACAAAGAGCGGAATGTAAATTTGTTAAACTCTAGATATGTAGTTGATATAAAAGTTATTATGTACATACATTTCTTGACACATTTTTATAAAAACTATATTTGCAAAGTATTTTCTTGTAATAATAAGAACATCTCCAGTGAGAGATGCCAAAATGAAAATATCTTAAACTTTAATAAAATTTCTTAAATATAAATAATGAAAAGAAAGAAAAAATCAAATATAAAAATAATTTTAGAATTATAAACGGAAAGAAGCCTGAGAAACGCCACGCCACGGTCCAGTTTTACGTTTTACGTGATCCCTGAAAGCGATACGCCCTCTGTGAACATAAAAACGTAAACATTGAACTACATAGCCAATGTCCACGAATGTTCTCAATGGATAACACATAATGTGCACAGTTTTGGTTGCGATCCGTGCTATGTCCACAAAATTTATTAACACATTTTGCTTATTCACTTTCACCAAAAAAAAATTTCTTATATTGTTCTACAAATACAATAATAAACTATTAGATATCGATAGTTTCAATTAAATGAAATAAAAATCAGATATATTATATGTATACGTATATATGTATACAACATTTTTTTAATTAGAGAAAAATGTTAATTTTTTACTTATTTAAGTAAAAATTGTCCGAATTATATCGTGTTCGCTGTCATAATCGTAAAAATTTCATTAATTTTCATTACATATTATTTTAAAAAAGATAAAATAAAAAATAAAAGTTTTAATTTTTACTTGACAAGCATTTTAATTTATATAGCTAAAGCATTAGAGCTAAAAGAAGGTCCCCGCTAAATATTTAATCGTATAAATTCTTGTATTACTAATAAAAATGTTGATGCGAGACACTTTCTGTAACAACTAATCGTGATTTGAAAAAAAGGAAAATTATCTATCAACATTAATTAACCCAGATCATTGTTGCAAAAGACTCTTACGTAATATACTATATATGTATATATGAATACATGATATATAAATACATATTTATAAAATAATTTTACTTTATTTAATTACTGTAATTCTATTCATCAGTTGACTCATTTAATTCATCTACTTGTCGCTTTAAATTTACAATTTTAAGAGCAGGACATTTGATATATTAATTTCGGGAAAAGAAACTTTATTAATTAATGTTAATTAATGCCGATTATTCAATTGGTATACGTGTACGCGATTAGTAATATTTAATTCTAAACTTTGTAATATTTTACTTTAAAATATACTCATATTTTTGTGCGATCGATATCAATATCAATCGGCGAATGTCGCGGGGTGTGCGCGCTTCGGTGGGCGGAAGGCCTCGACCGATCGATCTATACCGGCGCGTATCGATTCGGATATGGATCCGCGGTTGGATCGTGATTGGCGCGGTTTCGTCGGCTCGTTCAGGTGGCCGACAAGATGGCCAGGAATGGAAAGGACCGTTTTGCTCGAGGTGCGTAGAGCGCTTGGATATGATTAAAAAATTGGCGCTCTGCGCCTCTGCCCATTGTCCGGCGGGTGTTGGCCGGGTAACGAGGCCAGTATTTGACCACGTACTTTTCTAGCCAGTTGGACCTACCTTTGTTGCTCCTGGCCATATTCATTCTGACTCGATTTTTAGCCAGAGATCAAAGAAGAAAAATAATTCTTTCCTATTGCCGGTTAATTATTATCCGGCAAATAAGACGACCTATATTTGTTTAGGATCGTACGATATTATAATCGTTTTTCTAGACGCAAATTATATTCTCAAAATATATACTTTTATAAACTCTCCTTATAGATATATTCTTAATAAACAAGAATATTTGCTTCTTTACATAATATTTTTTTGACATATCTTATATATATAAATTAAGTAAAACTATACATATATATATTTAACTTGTCAAAGTTTTGATAAAGAGCCAATGTCAAAAATTTATAAAACTGTTTTTTGTAATTATTGAAATTAATAATCTCAAATATTACATAATATAATAGTAAAGTAATATCCATTTTAGTATACATTCTTACATGTTAAGAATATCTAAAATTACTCAACTCTGTAGAACATTTCTCCCTTAAACTAATATTAAGAAGATTCTTTTGATATCTATTTTAAAAGAAGATATTATAAGTAAAGTACTCTTAAGGTGAGAATATAATTTTTTCGATGCACATAAAATATATTAGCATGTGTGTTAGGTACCCCTCTATCGGCAGGTCATTAACATCTGTATCTTTAAAAATTGTTTTATAAAACTCATATTACAAATATATAATTGAAATAAATATTTTATGTATATTTCATTCATCATATTCATCATTACATTTTATAATACGTGTCTTGCATAAAATTGGAATAAATATTACATATTCATATTCCTAAAATATTTTTTCTTTTCTTTCAATTTATATGTATAACTTTTCTATTTCAACAAAATTTTCTATTAAAAAAAATAAATAAAAAATATAAAATTTTATCTTACATATAATAAAGATACAAAAGAAATTTTTCTATGATTTAAAATTGACTTAAAACTCACTAGAATACGTTATCCTGCCGTCCGAGGGTTAGAACGGCAGGATAACGGATAAAGCAACGGATATATCTACAATCTACATCTCTATCTACCAGAATCTCTACATAAATACGTTGCTTTAAAATATAATAAAAGCTTTTTGTCACTCACCGACACTGATGCGCAACAGCGGAGTTGTCAATATTGAAGCTACGTTATCTGTAACATACAAAATAAAATCCAAATTATAGGAGCGATTTTAAATAATTAATATTAAAGAATTTATTATTATATTTAATAAATTTATATTCGACGCGTACAATAATAAGCAGATATATATAAATATGGAATAACTTTGTAAATTAAAAAAACTTTACTTTTTAAATAAATACTTTTATAAGATTTATGCAAAAATCTTTATCTCTGAATTTCTTTTGATTAAATCATTCAACTAAAATAATCGAATTATTTCGTATAAGGCATTTATTAATTAATATACAAATAATGTTTACCCTAGGGTTGCTCCGCTGATGCAGAATGCCTCTCCTAGGCCTCCTCCTCCTCTCACAATCAGATTGTAAGGGACGTCAGGAATTATTGTTTTATACGCGCGATATACTTTTTTTAATTTGTTGAAACCGCACAAAAATAAAATCGCGCAATATTTTAAACCGTACAAAAGTAAATACGCGCGATAGTTTAACGGCACTCCCGTACTTTAACGCGCGATACTTTGACGGCACTCCCGAATTTCGCAACGATCGAAAATTCAATTTTATCACGCGCGAGAATCATACTTGGAGTCGACAGGTCGGGCACGATCAAACTCCGACAAAAGAAAGAACAAAATCAGGATAAATGAACGAACACACGATCACGATCGCAATGAAGTCGAGACAAATGTCAAAAACAATAACGCGCTATATGTCACTAAGGTCGAATGTTATTATTTTATTTCGGAGTCATTTTAAACGTACTTTAACACGTTAAGATTTATCGTAATATTATTACATATTATTCGTATTATTATTACATATTATCGTCGCGAGAAACGTGTACGGCGCGCTCGACCTCGAGGTGACCGAACGCGAGACGCACATGCCGGCGCCGGCGCCGAGGCGGAGTCAGAGTAAAAACACGTGCGCACACTACGCCCGCCGAAGGCCGAAGTAGGAATGAATGACTCACCGTTGTCACGAGTCACGTATGTCGTGGTCTCCCCTCTCTTACCTCTTACTATGGAATGCGTGACGTCAAAGACAAGGTCGAGTATGCTCTTTCTCTCTCTCTCGTTCTTCTCGCGCCAAACAATAACAAATACGCACTATACTATGTGACACAATTTAACGCGTTAAAATATGTACAATTAAATGATTCTAAAATACATGTAAGATTTTTTAACTAAAATGATATTATTATTCGATTTAAGGCGATACATTTAAAATACATGAAATGCGATTACGAAATATGTAGAATACTTTAACGAAACCAAACTTACGACTTACTGTATAACTGTATAACGATTTCTTTATTATATTTGTTAAAAATTATATCAATGATGTGAACAATTATTTGTAAAAATGATAGAAATTTATATTATAAATACCCGCATATATTTATAGACAGATAATAATTAAATATAAATTAATAATGAAAAATATGTACAAATTTTTTTTTTACTGCTTATACTTATTACATTTACAAAATATGTATAGCTCTATGTAATTATAGAAATTTGTCATATTATATTAAATAAATATTCTCTCTTTCATCGTAACTATTTAATTATTCATTTATATATATTACGTATGTTTGTTTTATTCTATCAGAAAAAGAAGAAGAAAGAAAGAAAAGAGCAGATATTCTATTACTTATTCGCGACAAGAGTCCTTTTTACTGTGGATAGAGAATCAGCCCATCGCACAAACTCTCCTTCTTTTATCCAGGCTTGGGACTGGCAGTGGTCCTAGATAAACTATTCCTACTGGCGGAGTTACGGACACACGCATAAGTTTATTTATTAGACATAACTAAACGTAAATCAAAAAATATTCAAATAGAAATTTACTGCGTATAAATACATTTATTAAATATTTATAACTTTATGCTATTATAGAAATTTGTCATAATATATTAAATACATATTCTCTCTTTCGTCGTAACTATTTAATTATTCATATATATTACGTATGTTTGTTTTTACCTATCAAAGAAAGAAAAAAAGAGAACGAGAAAGAAGGCCAGATATTCTATTACTTTATTCAATCATTAAAAATTAATTTATTAAATATAATTTATTAATATTTTAATATTTGTTTATTATAAGAAAGTTTTATTTAGATATGTATGTTTTTATTATAGCTTATTCTATTTAATTTTATTCAATTAAAATGTGAGTTTAGAACTTAATTACTTAATTTATAAAAAGAATTTTAATAATAATTGCTAATTATACATAATAAACTAACAATATAATTTAACAAGTGATTTACACGATTCGAACAATGTTTGAGAATTAATTATGAATTTTTATAAGATTTTTATACATTTTCTAAATAAACATACATGTATATATAGTCCAAATTATAATTACGTATTTAATTAAAACTTCTTCGTATTTTATCGTATCATCTCTCATATTTTAATCACAAGAATCTTAATTTATTAAAATTATTTAGAAACTAGTAAAATGCAAAATGGAAGTTTAAACGCAACGATGAATTATATTCTCTCTCTCTCTCTCTCTCTCTCTCTCTCTCTCTCTCTCTCTCTCTCTCTCTCTCTCTCTCTCTCTCTCTCTCTCTCTCTCTCTTCAAAAACAAACAATTTATTTTATAATATTTAATCTTATAAATTCTTATATTATTAATAAAAAAGTTGATGCGAGACACTTTCTATAACAACTAATCGTGATTCGAAAAAAAAAAAAATATTACTTATCAAAATTAATTATCCGAGATCATTGTTGCAAGAGACTCTTATATAATATATGAATACATAATTATAATATAATTTTATTTTGTTTAATTATTGTAATTCTACTCATCAGTTGACTCATTTAATTCATTTATTTGTCGCTTTGACTTTACAATTTTAAGAGCAGGACGATTGATATATTAATTTCGGGAAATGAAACTTTATTAATTACTGTTAATTAATGCCGATTATGCAATTGATATACTCATACGCGATTAATAATATGTGTCTAATATCGTCGAAAGTTCAATTTTTATTAATAAAATATTTATTAATAAAATATTTTACATAGATATCGACAATGTACTTCACGAGCGGTAATATATTTTAAAACGCTCGAAAATTCGCTTCTGAGTTATTAGGAGAACATATTTCGCAAATAAGGTATCGCTCTTCCCGCGGATTATAGTGATACCTTCTTTGCGAAATATGATTTCCTAATAACTCAGAAGCGAAATTTCGAGCATTTTAAAATACATTACGGCTCGTGAAGTTCATTGTCGATATTTATGTAAAAATTTTATTAACAAAAATTCATATTTTAATCGAATAAATTAAATGAAATAAGCTATAATAAAAACAGGCATATCTAATAAAAAACTTTTTTATAATAAACAAATATTAAAATATTAATAAATTGTATTTAATAAATTAATTTTTAGTGATAGAATAAAGTAATAGAATATCTTGTCTTTTTTCTTGTTCTCTCTTTTACTTTCTCTGATAGAAAAAAACAAACATTCGTAATATATATAAATAATTAAATAGTTACAATAAAAGAGAGAATATTTATTTAATATAATATGACAAATTTCTATAATTACATAGAATTATACATTTTTAGTAAATGTAATAAGTACAGGTAGTAAATTTGTATATATTTTTCATTATTAATTTACATTTAATTATTATACGTCTATAAATATATGCCGGTATCTATAATATAAATTTCTATCATTTTTACAAATAATTGTTCACATCATTGATATAATTTTCAACGAATATAATAAAGAAATCGTTAAACAGTTATACGGCAACTGTTATAACATTGCTTTCGTTAAAGTATTTTACACATTTTGTAATCGCGTTTCATGTATTTTAAATATATCGCATTAAATCGAATAATAATCATTTTAGTTAAGAAATTTTACATGTATTTTAGAATTATTTGATTGTGTACATATTTCAACGCGTTAAATTGTATCACGTAGTATAGTGCGTATTTGTTATGTCTGGCGCGAGGAGAAAGAGAGAGAGAGAGAGAGAGAGAGAGAGAGAGAGAGAGAGAGAGAGAGAGAGAGAGAGAGAATGAATGAGCATACTCGACCTTATCTTTGACGTCACGCATTCCATAGTAAGAGGTAAGAGAGGGGAGACCACGGCGTACGCGACTCGTGACAGCGGTGAGTCATTCATTCCGACTTGGACGGACGAAGTGTGCGCACGTGTTTTTACTCCGGCGTCGGCGCCAGCATGTACGTCTCGCGTTCGGTCACCTCGAGGTCGAGCGCGCCGTACACGTTTCTCGCGACGATAATACGTAATAATAATACGAATAATATGTAATAATATTACGATAAATCTTAACGTGTTAAAGTACGTTTAAAATGACTCCGAAATAAAATAATAACATTCGACCTTAGTGACATATAGCGCGTTATTGTTTTTGACATTTGTCTCGACTTCATTGCGATCGTGATCGTGTTTTCGTTCATTTATCCTGATTTTGTTCTTTCTTTTGTCGGAGTTTGATCGTGCCCGACCTGTCGACTCCAAGTATGATTCTCGCGCGTGATAAAATTGAATTTTCGATCGTTGCGAAATTCGGGAGTGCCGTCAAAGTATCGCACATAAAAGTACGGGAGTGCCGTCAAACTATCGCGCGTATTTACTTTTGTACGGTTTAAAATATTGCGCGATTTTATTTTTGTGCGGTTTCAACAAATTAAAGAAAGTATATCACGCGAGTAAAACAATGGATCCTGACGTCCCTTACAATCTGATTGTGAATGGAGGAGGAGGCCTAGGAGAGGCATCCTGTATCGGCGGAGCAACCCTAGGGTAAACATTATTTGTATATTAATTAATAAATGCCTTATACGAAATAATTCGATTATTTTAGTTGAATGATTTAATCAAAAGAAATTCAGAGATAAAGATTTTTGTATAAATCTTATAAAAGTATTTATTTAAAAAGAAAAGTTTTTTTAATTTACAAAGTTATTCCATATTTATATATATCTGCTCATTATTGTACGCGTCGAATATAAATTTATTAAGTATAATAATAAATTCTTTAATATTAATTATTTAAAATCGCTCCTATAATTTGGATTTTATTTTGTATGTTACAGATAATGTAGCTTCAATGTCGACAACTCCGTTGTTGCGCATCAGTGTCGGTGAGTGACAAAAAGCTTTTATTATATTTTAAAGCAATGAATTTATGTAGAGATTTTGGTAGATAGAAATGTAAATTGTAGATAAATCCGTTGCTTTAACCCTCGGACGGCAGGATAACGTATTCTAGTGAGTTCTGAGTCAATTTTAAATCATAGAAAAATTTCTTTTGTATCTTTATTATATGTAAGATAAAATTTTATATTTTTTATTTATTTTTTTTTAATAGAAAATTTTGTTAAAATAGAAAAGTTATACATATAAATTGAAAGAAAAGGAAAAATATTTTAGGAATAAGAATATGTAATATTTATTCCAATTTTATGCAAGACACGTATTATAAAATGTAATGATGAATGAAATATACATAAAATATTTATTTCAATTATATATTTGTAATATGAGTTTTATAAAACAATTTTTAAAGATACAGATGTTAATGACCTGCCGACAGAGGGGTACCTAACACACATGCTAATATATTTTATATGCATCAAAAAAATTATATTCTCACCTTAAGAGTACTTTACTTATAATATCTTCTTTTAAAATAGATATCAAAAGAATCTTCTTAATATTAGTTTAAGGGAGAAATGTTCTACAGAGTTGAGTAATTTTAGATATTCTTAACATGTAAGAATGTATACTAAAATGGATATTACTTTACTATTATATTATGTAATATTTGAGATTATTAATTTCAATAATTACAAAAAACAGTTTTATAAATTTTTGACATTGGCTCTTTATCAAAACTTTGACAAGTTAAATATATATATGTATAGTTTTACTTAATTTATATATATAAGATATGTCAAAAAAATATTATGTAAAGAAGCAAATATTCTTGTTTATTAAGAATATATCTATAAGGAGAGTTTATAAAAGTATATATTTTGAGAATATAATTTGCGTCTAGAAAAACGATTATAATATCGTACGATCCTAAACAAATATAGGTCGTCTTATTTGCCGGATAATAATTAACCGGCAATAGGAAAGAATTATTTTTCTTCTTTGATCTCTGGCTAAAAATCGAGTCAGAATGAATATGGCCAGGAGCAACAAAGGTAGGTCCAACTGGCTAGAAAAGTACGTGGTCAAATACTGGCCTCGTTACCCGGCCAACACCCGCCGGACAATGGGCAGAGGCGCAGAGCGCCAATTTTTTAATCATATCCAAGCGCTCTACGCACCTCGAGCAAAACGGTCCTTTCCATTCCTGGCCATCTTGTCGGCCACCTGAACGAGCCGACGAAACCGCGCCAATCACGATCCAACCGCGGATCCATATCCGAATCGATACGCGCCGGTATAGATCGATCGGTCGAGGCCTTCCGCCCACCGAAGCGCGCACACCCCGCGACATTCGCCGATTGATATTGATATCGATCGCACAAAAATATGAGTATATTTTAAAGTAAAATATTACAAAGTTTAGAATTAAATATTACTAATCGCGTACACGTATACCAATTGAATAATCGGCATTAATTAACATTAATTAATAAAGTTTCTTTTCCCGAAATTAATATATCAAATGTCCTGCTCTTAAAATTGTAAATTTAAAGCGACAAGTAGATGAATTAAATGAGTCAACTGATGAATAGAATTACAGTAATTAAATAAAGTAAAATTATTTTATAAATATGTATTTATATATCATGTATTCATATATACATATATAGTATATTACGTAAGAGTCTTTTGCAACAATGATCTGGGTTAATTAATGTTGATAGATAATTTTCCTTTTTTTCAAATCACGATTAGTTGTTACAGAAAGTGTCTCGCATCAACATTTTTATTAGTAATACAAGAATTTATACGATTAAATATTTAGCGGGGACCTTCTTTTAGCTCTAATGCTTTAGCTATATAAATTAAAATGCTTGTCAAGTAAAAATTAAAACTTTTATTTTTTATTTTATCTTTTTTAAAATAATATGTAATGAAAATTAATGAAATTTTTACGATTATGACAGCGAACACGATATAATTCGGACAATTTTTACTTAAATAAGTAAAAAATTAACATTTTTCTCTAATTAAAAAAATGTTGTATACATATATACGTATACATATAATATATCTGATTTTTATTTCATTTAATTGAAACTATCGATATCTAATAGTTTATTATTGTATTTGTAGAACAATATAAGAAATTTTTTTTTGGTGAAAGTGAATAAGCAAAATGTGTTAATAAATTTTGTGGACATAGCACGGATCGCAACCAAAACTGTGCACATTATGTGTTATCCATTGAGAACATTCGTGGACATTGGCTATGTAGTTCAATGTCCACGTTTTTATGTTCACAGAGGACGTATCGCTTTCAGGGATCACGTAAAATCAAAGAGTAAAGAGAAACTTTTGCTCTTTGCGTAAAACCGGGCCGTGGCGTCTTTCACGCTTCTCTCTGCTTTAATAGCGTCTGCTAGTACTTGCTTCAGTGCGCAAACGCGAGAATCTTGCAACTTGTTGACGCTAATAACGATATAGTTTGAATCAACTAACACAAGCTATACTTATAATACTTTATATATAATATTATATTATTATTCGAGAATCGATGAATTTTATTTGCAAATATAATTATTCCAAATATTGATATTTGTGTCTTATATAATATTTTAATTCACACCAAAGAGAATGCTAATAGATATTGTATTAAATGTATAAAAACTACTAGTTTTATTATTAAATAAATATATTTTGCAATCTATATATTTTAAAACAAAATTATACTTTATTTTCAACATAAAATGTAAAAATAAAAATTCAATAATAACATATTTATATATAGATTTAAATATCATATATAATTATATATATCATGTAATACACACACACACACACACACACACACCCACACACCCACACACACACACCCACACCCACACACACCCACACACCCACACACACACACCCACACCCACACACACACACACACACACACACACACACACACACACACACACATATATATATATATTAGTTCATATTTAATAAAACTGTAGTTTTTGTATATTTAAACGCAATATCTATTAACATTTTATTGTATAAATTAATATTATATAAGACACAAATATCAATATTTGAAATAATTATTTTAAAAAATTAACCAATCACAGTTAATATATGCGTGTGTTGGCATAAAAATAATTGAAAATAAAAATTTTACAGTACAATTACAATTAGTATAGTTAAATAAAATTGCTTTCAAATTAAAAATTAATTTGATGCGAATGCACTTAAATTAAAAAGGAGCGCATATAAAATATCGCAATAAAATAAAATATGTATGTAACATATTTAAAAAAATAGTAAAATGTAAACATCTATATATATATATATATATATATATATATGTATATATATTGTGAGATCTTTCTTTATTTGGAATATATATGGGTGTTGTATGTTTTGTGATGACATATAATCGCAGGAATATATATTATAAACGCAATCTCGCGCTTAAGATAATTGGAAGACATATACAAGATATATCGTTATTCAAAAGTGAATAAAAGCAATCATGAGTGATACATTGCCACATAGATGGTCCCGCGATAATGTGCCATTTTCCCATTGTCTTACAAGAATTTCTCTAAAAAATTTACAAACATACGAGGAATGCTCCATATGGTCGAGTTGACAAATATGATCTGTCAATAATTGGTGCTGAAAAAGCTATTCTATAATTATTTTCACAACTAATCCTTGTAAAGAGGGATATTCAAAAATATTATCTATACTATATCATAACTACGTTTTTCCTTCGTAACAATCCAACATATGTATATTGTCGATTATTTTCTTAAACATATAGAAACTTTTAAAATTAGGCGAGATAGGCAGATTGTTATATAATTGATTGATGTTAAATAAATGCGATAATTGAAGGAACAAGTAGATGAAATCGATATGCATCGTATCTTTTATGCAAAAAAAAATGGAAAAATCAAAAATTGTTTAAAGTTCTCTTTTTAGCTGTTAATTTTGATTTACATATACATATAACAAATTTAAAAGAAAATATATTACTTAAGACATATTATAATTAAAATTTTTTAATTTTTTTAAAATCAATTTCTCAATAATTTTTTAATGCTACAAAAATGTTTTTTACAACATCAATTCAATTCATCTATTCTTCAGCTCTTTTATCAGATGTTTATTAATGGAATTTGTTTTTATATAAGACTATCAATTTCATTTCTAAATAAATTATTTAATAGAGGATACAAAAGATTGTAATAATATCTAATTTTCATTCTTTATTTGTTCCTTCAATTATTAACAAATACTTAATCACAAAAGCTGCGGTTCGAAATACGCTTATGTGCGCTTACAGTGCTGAAAATCTATAGTTAACATATTATTACATATATTAAAGATTGTCAGCACTGTGAATATATCTTTTGGATCGCAGCCAAACATTGTCGATTTGTATTCCTGTACGTATTCTATCTTCTACTTGAAATGAATAACACGGCAACTAGACATTCGGTCAGCCCTGAAAGATTAAATTGTATATTGTTAGACAAAGTTATTTTCGGGATATGTGTGATGTGTAAGTGTGTGTCTAATGTGATATATATATATATAATACATATTGTATACACACACACATATATTACATTAGACACTACCCATCTATGTAACTATATTTATAAATAATCGACTTTTTATCATCATTGTGATCATAAAAGTATACAACTATCTGTCATCACTTTTTCATGTGGTTTCTTTTAACCACAAAGAGAGAGAGAGAGAGAGAGAGAGAGAGAGAGAGAGAGAGAGAGAGAGACACTAAACTTATTTCTTGATACAATTTGTCGATACTTCACGTTGAAGAATAATCTTCCGATATGATAAAATACTCTAGAAATATGCTTTATTTGTTTAACAAAGGCATTATAAATCACCAACATTGCTATACAAAAATTGTATAACAATCATCGCGAGCGCTCGATTATCTTGCATAACCACGAATCGTACAAAGTACATATATGTATATGCAATCTTCAAAACTAGCTAAAGAGAATTTACAAATCAAACGCAAAAGGTGTAATTATAAAAGTAAAACATCGCAATTTGCCTATACATATAATAAGATTACATTTTTATCGAATTAATTTTAATTTCTTGTTATTACATATAACGCGGATTGTATACGTTATATCTACTCTTAATATTTGGTTCCTTGATCTAATATATTGATCTATATATAATGTGATGTATATATTGTATATATATATATAATAGTCTACTATATGTACGAATATTGTACGAATTTATATGGGATATAAATATATATAATATTGTGCACATGTTAAGTCGAGAGATTATATATATGATGTATATATGTCGGAAGATTAGAATTATTTCTTCTTCCATGATGACTATTCCAGTTGGTTGTATAATCTAATAATAGTTACGTATACTTATCACGCATTAAGGGTTAGATAAATATTTATTTTCAAACACGTAAAAATATTTTAAAACCTCTTTATGCGACCTATAATTCGCGACATCGAGACAATATTCTATTTATAATTCTATACATCACATGTTTTAATGTATCCTGATATACATATATTTTGATTTATATATGTACATGTTGAAATGTATTTTCTATAATGCACACGACACATATTTATATAAATAGAATACTGTTTTGAACTTTGTCGTTCAAAAATTATAAATCGTCGAAAGAGATCTTTATATGTAATATAAGAAACGGAATTTACAGAAAACAAAAGATCTACTATATACGCATGAGCGCTGAATATGCGATAAAAATACAAGCTACAGCATTTAAATAATATATATATATATATATATATATATATATATATATATATATATATATATATATATATCTATAACATACTTGTCTAAATATGTATAGTTTGTATATAAGAATTTAGTGTGTATTCTAGTATTTAGAATAAGAAATTCAGGAAAACCCGGATAATTTTTGCAATATAAAATTTAAAAAGCAGAAAATATCTGGAAAAGAATAATTATCGGATATCTTCACCAATTGCCACGTGCTTACGTAAACGCACGCAGTTGCACAAACGATTTCAAATTTATCCTAGTCCTAGATTTAGTCGTAGATTTAGTCTCAGTAAATGCAAAATTCGAAAGTTGCCATCGGCAACTTACGATCGGCTTTCTCACGGTACGCGCCTGCTGACAATCGAGAATAACAATATCGTATGCTAAACTATATATACTGTTGGGAATAGCCAGAACATCATGACTAATAACGTAGCATTTATGGTATTGTTTATTCTCGATCGCTAGTATAATAAGAATGAAGAAGATGCTGATCGTAGGAAAAACGATAATTTCCAAGTTTTAGAAATAAATAGCATAAAAAAACACCGTTTAAGTTTTAATAAAATCTCGCAAACTTTTCTATCACTATTTAATTTTTTATATTGTGTATAGTGTATATCATGTTAATTATTGTTACTAGGGGTTTTCATTACTCATTCGTTTACATCATTCGATCGTAAATATATATATATATATATTGAAATAAATTATAAAAATACAACTCTCAACTAGAATATTTGACTATGGACTGACTAGAATATGTTAGAAATTTGATAAAAATCATTATTAAGCTGCGTAAGTCAAATTATTATATCTATAATCAATTAATAGTGGTTAAGCTTAATAATTGTATAAGCTTATCATTAGTATATTTTTCTAAATTATTAGCCTGTATATATGGCGAACCGATGTACGCACATGCATATTATGATTATGTAATTTATACTACAAATCGAATCCAAATTAACAAAATAAACCATCAGAATTTACATGGAAGATGTAATAAGCTCTTTTTAATTGATAAAATAGAAGAATGCTATATATATTAAAATATATTGGATTTCTACAAGGAAAATATCCATTACGTTGGAAGTTATCTTCTTATTAGTAGCCAAAAAAAAAAATTAATAGTCATGTAAAAAGAAAATTTAGTCAAATAGGCTCTGTTCTCACTCATTGAGGGTTTTATAGAAACGCTACTTAGATTGAACATTCTACGTTCTAGGACTATGCCTTCAATGCCGTTTTGATTAAGTATATAAGACGAAAAACTGAAGGCACGTCCTCGATCAAGACAAGGCGATTCTCTCCTACGATAAAAGAAAATTACAATCATTACTTAACATGAAAATTCGTCAAATGCAAACTCATGTAACTATAATCTCATATTTAAATAATTTATGGTTTTTAAACATAAAACTATATTTAAAATAAATATGGAGACTAGAGACCAAGAGCGTGAAAAGAGTGAAACAAAAAAATGTCACTCGTAGCTGGCATTATTCACAAGTGCAACTGCATTGAATCATACAGTGTAATATGTTGTATACTTTTGCATATGTATGTACGCGAATAGATTACATAACTAAACTAAACACTGATAAAACACATAAATTAAATGTTTCTACTGCCATCATCACTTGAAGTTGTACAAAATTTCTCGAGAATGTTTATACAGCAGCATTGAGCGACGAAATTTTTCGGACCACAAGTTAAATATTCCCTGCACACGAGTTGATTCTCCTTCTGTCTCTAATTATCATAGTAGAGATGTGAAATTTGATAAGTTTTTTTCAGATAGATCTCGATTCATTCTTTATTCAAGGTGGCCAACAAATTATTGTATAATTGGCTTTTTTATTAAAATTATTTAATAATTTTTTGCTCTCTTTTTGTTTTCACTCGATTCATCGATTATTCGATTTTTTGTCTGCCACATAGAAGTCAATATTAATTAACTTCTTTAAAATAATCTTTAAAATTATGTTCAATTAAAAAACTTTCTGCCGATTGATTGTCTTTCAACAACATTAACGATACCGCGATAATCAAAAGCAAGCAAGTTTTTACGATTCGAAGAGTGAATTTTTCTTTATCAAACGCTTTAGAAACTCTCATCGATGCCTCGATCCCGTGCTAAGTTGAAAACTTCAAAGTCGCTGTCGGCCGCCTCGCCCGATATATCGGGTGCGACCAAAATTTCAGGTCGCAATGCCACGCAATCCCTCGGTGAACATTCGACGCGACCTTCGGAACCGCAGCTGCATTCGATGCAGTTTCCGGTAGAGTGCGGTAGAGTCTCACCCTGTCGATACTCTCTCCCTATAATTCAAATCTTACGATGCACAGAAAATTCGCAGCTAAATGCATGCATATGGCACAGATTATTTATTTTTATAAATATTACAAGCGGCGAAAATAAATTCTTATTAAATATGTTTTTAAATATATTCTTTTGTAATCATTGGTGCAATTTAAAATTAATTAGAAATAAATGATAATAAAAGTTTAAAAAAATCTGGTAAAATTAGCACGCGTACGTGCGTGCATGTGTATGTGTATATGTAACTTTTTATGTTATTTTAAAATATAGAGTATTATACTTTTTTTGGTGCAGAATGTCTCGATTAATATAAATATTAATATAAAGCTACTAAAATATTAAAGAAGCCATTATATATAATTAATACCCATAACGAGGCAAGTAATCGGTGCAGGAGACGTGATCGATAAGGTGGCATTAATTTTTATATGTCCTTGTTGACCAATCGATGAATCAGAATCTCCGGAAGCCTCAAAGTCATCCACAATGTCCGTACTCATTTCTAAAGGTGAAGTGTAATTACTCTCCATCGCGGTCGATCGTAAAGAGGGCAAGCCGAGCGATGGGGCGCTGGTCGGATTATAATTCTGCCACCAACAGTAAACTTCACCGACGACGCATAGACAATGCGAATTTGTATCGTAGGATGGTATCTGAAACAAAAGGACATGTTGAGCAAAAAATCAGTAAAAACTTTGAATCTTTAAAAATCTTTAAGCAAAAAGAAAATAAAAACGCAATACACATAACGTTGTATGTATTGCATATATGTACGTCCGCATGTTTATATATATGTAAACATGTATTAGTCAATTTGAAAAATAATGTGACAAATTTATGGTGAAAACAATGGCTAAAATCTATCACGAAATGAGCTGAAAATCTAGGAATTGTATATATTGAGATATGCCCGAATATATATATATATTAATTTATTTAAAGTGAAATTTCGAATCATAGGGATTTTAATTTGCGCAATTTTTTGATAAAAAAAAAGAAAATAAAATTATTACATTTATTAGTATTTTAATGATACATTTTATCGGACATTACCGTTTGGCTGTGAGAATAGGCATTTCCGTCTACGATGCATTTTTTAAGAAAAGGCTCTTGCGTTGTAACATCGTCCTGAAACATCGTACTAGCGACTTCAGCCAACAAAGCCGGATTCGTAGCTCTCGTCGGTGCTGCAATCAAAATCAAACATGGGAGGCCATCACTGATTGAAAGAATGAATAAAAACCATCTTCAATCATCTCTTGAGTTTCTTCTGATGAGAAAAATTATAACGTACATTATTATCTTTAATCTCTGATGCCGATTTTTTTTTTTCTCGACGATCGACTTCAATCTCTAATCTAAATCCATTAGTCTTTTCCAATTTTAATTTGAAATTTTGTCATAATCTTGAAATCAGATGATCAATTAAGATCAAGAAATTAAAATAAATTTGAAATTAATTAATGTTTCTCTCATGTAAAATATAAATATTAAACATTCGCATGTGTGATTAAAAGTAAAAGATATAAAAATTCTTCTTCCTCTTTTCCCAAGAGAATGTGAGTTAGATATTGTAAAAAGTAGAAAAATGTAAATAAGTAATCATATACAAATTTGCCTATTTGTATTTTATTTATTAATATAAACAACGATTCGCGTTATGAAGTAAAATCTTTTCTGATTTTCTCTTTCTTGTAACTCTTTTTTTCGCTTTCGATAGTAATAAAGCTCTGTTAATAAAGTGAAATTGAATTCCTGTTCAAGAATTGAATGCAAATGCTTTCGTTAATTGCTCGATAAATTATCTTACTTTAACGTGAGAATGCGACAACGGACGGCGGCTATTTCTCGTCGAAATATTGACTTTTCAAAGACTAACTTATTCACCGACCTAACGAATGTGCGGGCATTAATCAGACGTCTTTGCGAGCATAGCGAGACAAGACAAGGTAAAACAAGGCAAGGCAAGGCAAGGCAAGGCAAGGCAAGGCAAGGCAAGGCAAGGCAAAGCCAAATGTTCGCCGTCTCCTTGAAAGCTTTCAAGAGAATCAAAGAATCGCGAGGGTGGGTTGCGGTATCACAATAGCGTAAGATAGAACGAAGCATCACGGTGAGAAAAGCGAATCTTTTACCGTGCCTTTCCGCTTCATCGCACTCTTACCTCATATATTTATTCAAACACTAAACGAATGACTTCATACTTTAACCAACATCATGAAGGTGCTAGAAAATAACGTTTATATAGCGCTATTATGCGTTTATATTATTTAACTTGCAAGTTTACTCCATACGTTTGTGAATGTACTTACAAATCATAATGTTCACAAATTACATAAAAATTATTATTTACAATTTTAACTATAAATAAGGTAAAATTAAATTGAATAACAATACAGTATGTTTGGTTTAATATGTTAATATACATACATCGTAATTTATTATAAAAAATCTAGTATAAAAGAAATAATAACGATATATGCGTACCACAAATGTGGTCTAAATTATACTTTTTTTACATGTCATTAAAAATTTATTATGAAAAGTAACTCGTATTATATATAATATTGACATATGTATATATGTATAATACGTATATATATGTAATTACAATGGATACAATCTTGAAATAAATTCGTTGATTTATAATATAATATAATTATAATCTAACAAAGACGTCTGAGATATAATATAAGAAGATTTTATCACGATCAATTGTATTTTCTTAAATATTTGTATGCATATGTTGGATGCAAATGTCCATATTATACGTATAATACGAGTACATTTTGTAACAAATTTTTAATGACATTTAAAAAAGTATGATTCAGACTAATCAAATTTGTGATGCATATATAATGTGCGTATTATATTAACACTAAAAACCAAACACACTGTACTGCTAATCAATTTAATTTCATATACAATATATTCAATTTAATTTATAGTTAAAATTATACACACATAAATTTTCTAATTATTTTAAATCAATTTTCTTGAAGCCTTGTATGAAAAAAATCCTATTCATTTTCGACTTATTTTTCATAAGAAATCATTTCTTTACCACTCGTTGCGCAACGCATAAAGTCTTAACAATAAAATAATTTTAGTCTAACTAATTTTTTTTGTACACATTAAAGAAGAAGTCTAACTTGACTAAACTGCTGGTTATCCTTTCTTTAGTTGAAATATTTAAGTATTTGACTTTTACTCATTGTCAGTGTATATTCTGCTATACAAAAGAGCATGCATATATATATATATATATATATATATATATATATATATATATATATATGTATGTATAATATTTGAAATATATTGTACATGTATAGGTATGGTGTATGATGTTCGATAATGCTAGCTATATACTACACTAGTAACATATAGTTTGCTGAATTTCCAAACAAAGGTGTTTGTTTAAAACAGGCTTATAGAGAGAATCTGGGAACGTACCAAAATATTTGAGAACATATTTCATTTCTTGTGAATAAAAAGAGTAAGTAGTCACAGTCTTTTTGAGAATTAATTTTATGATTTCAACCGAAAAATTAGAGATCGATCATAATTCACTCTTTTACTTTCTAAAACGAGATCAATGAAATTTTTATATGTAATAAAATTAAAAGTAACAAGATTATCAAATGGCATTATACAATCTATTTCAATGATAAAAGTTCAAGACTATTTACTTGCTTCTTAATAATAATAAATATGTAAAATATTTAATAAATTTAAGAAATCTTTTTTTCTAGCAACGTTTATATTTTCTGGTTTATACGTTCGTGATATACCAATACCATATATATATTATATAAATTACATTAGCGTCGTTTTCGCAAATAATACACGAGACTGAATTGTGGAGGTTGCTGAGAATAAATGGCATTATCACAGAGCGCGGCTGTGTGCCAATCACAGGTATCGATCATTGAGCAGATCTATCAATCTCATGGATGACCGCAACTATTATTATAACTGTCTCTCTCTCCCTTTCTGTTCTCTCTCACACACCCGATTGCCTATTTGTTACGTTGTACACATACAGGGTGGTCCATATTGATTATAAAACTAAAAATAACACGAAAACATAAAAAAATTAAACATGTGTAATAAATTTATACGTGTATATAGCTTTTAATATATATATAAATTGTCTTATTGTAAAAAAAATTGGCTATTTTAAATAATAATTGGACGATTAATAATATTCTGGCGCTTCTTAAATTTGAATCATCTTTAACGATCTTACATCATACGTCATCGAATTCATCTTGAGATAGATTATCAAAATATGCATGAAAATTTAACATTTTCTTCAAAAAATAAAAGCAATTTCGCGATAAATACTTTTTATATATAACTTATATTATCTTATTTAAATTGCTTGCTTTATTAAAAGGAAAGTATTATTTTTTAAGTATTAATATTTTATACTTGATTGTCAAGATGAATTCGCGATGACGTATCCAAAAAAGTGCATGCCTAAAATTGTCGATAATCAACCAAGTTTAAAAAAAGTGCAAGTATCCTAATCTTGCAATTTTTAAATTTAATTTTCAAGAAAACAAAGTTTTATAAACAAAAGATTATTTATTCAAAGATCAATTCATCAAAAGATTTATTGTAATTCTTTATTTATTTTTATAAGAATAACTTTTCAATTGTGTACTACTGGTTAACCTTATACACCGATATATATGTATATACGTACATATATCCATACACATGAGCTATGATGTGGTCAATATATTAAAAGATTTCCATCATTTGAGCATATTACAGAATCGCTTCTAGTTTAATTAACCATAATGTGGGTTTATCAAAACAACATAGGCTCTCTGTTGTATGTGTGCAATATATCAAAAGAATCACCAACAAATACTAATTATAATTTAATATTATTTCTTACTATATTATTGTCCTGCTATTAAATATTAAATCTAATTAAACTTAATTAATATTAAAACAGGATAGATTTCGCTATGTATAACAATAAAATGAAGATTAAATTTTATGTCATTGACTTTTCGAAGAAGAATGTTATTTCAATAATGGTTTTTCTACAATTTAAAATTCATTTTTTTCCTAATGAACGTATTAAAGTGTAATAATTTTCAAAATAAGACTTATGTAAAATAAATTTTAGCCAAGTGAAATATATTTTAATAAAAAATTTTTCAACTTAAGGTTCCATTATAAATATAAAAATAACACAAAAATTAAAATAGGAAGTTATAATTCTATTTTCTCTAAAGAAAAATCGACTCTAAATTGACTAAAAATGTTATTATAAATCGAATTTTGAAACACTCTTGTAATATAAATAGTGAAAAACACATGTGTGTTGTAACCTTTTTTGTAAAATTAGAAAAAATCTTTAAAAAAAATCTTAGCTCTTAAAAAATGCTTTTTTAGAAAATATCAACAAATCTTTATATAAGGCCGATTATACAATATATTTAAAAAAAAAATTTAACTTTGTAAAAAACTACATTTACAAAGAGCCTGCATCATTTTATAATCATATATGTTTTTATGCGTGCGTGTGTGTGTGTGTGTGTGTGTGTGTGTGTGTGTGTGTGTGTGTGTGTGTGTGTGTGTGTGTAAGACTAATTATTTTTTGCACAAAATAAGTATTTAAATAATATTATGTAAATCAAGAAAAATTAAATAGAATATGACGGCACATAACAACTTTTTATATTGCTCCGAATTAGTAGCTATTAGCATATACATTTTGAATCATATACATTATATGTATATTGACACTGTATATTGTATATAAAAAGAGAATAAAATCTTTTTTAACAATTAAAATTTCTCATCTTGACAACATAAATTTTCACGATTCAAACCTTCAATCTGTCTCAATTATCGTTTCGATTAATTACTGTCTTTGCGCGCTACAATGACATATGATGCTTCATCAGCATAGTCACAGTGCTGTCCCAATGATGTTGGATGGATGTTAATTCGATATGGAGAAATCTGTGTCTAGTGAATTCAGCCGCTTGCATTAATATGCACTGAATGCGAACTTTCTCGATTCCACATATTCGGATTGTGCTCACTGCATTTAGATTGTTATATTCAACAAATGAAAACTGTTGAAAACTGATTTCTCCGTCCTGACAGCATGAATTATGAATGCTCCATCCATAGGCAGTAGTCAGTCGCGATGAACTAGCTGTGAGAGACTCATCAGACTTATCGTTAGACGCTGGACCATTCGCTCTCTCTCTCTCTCTCTCTCTCTCTCTCTCTCTCTCTCTCTCTCTCTCTCTCTCTCTCTCTCTCTCTCTCTCTCTCTCTCTCTCTTTAAAGTCGTATTACTTTAATTACTGTGTGTAAAATGGCATTAGGCAAAAAATTTGAGTAGCCCAGATGGAAGAGCAGTTGCCCGGAAAGCAAAAAATCTTGGGTTCGATTTCCGATTCAATCACTCGTGCCTCACATATTTTTCGAGTCCGTAAAAATATTGTTTACAATCATTTTTCAGGCTGAAAGATGTGAATATGATGTAGACGCGCCGTTATCGGTCGAGAATGACAAAAAAAGCAAAAAAATGTGTCTACCTCCAAGAGCAAAGTGCCCTTTAAAAATTTGTTCTGGCAAAAATGACACTTGTTCTATGTCTAGTTATTACTGTTCTACATTTTGGTGTCGCTGACGTGCCGTTATCGATCGAAAATGACAAAAATGTGTCTATCTCCAAGACTAAAGTACCCTTTAAAAATGAAAGTTGTTCCGGGTTGTTACGTTAATTATTAGCTGAAATATGCAATTTAATGTTCAGAAGATGATAATGATAGCTGTAGACGTAAAAATACTGTTTGAGCGCTCGATACTATTCTTTATTACATCTTTTTAAATTCTTTGTTTGGAGAATTAATGCTTTGGAACAATGTTTGCAACTACTAGAACAATCTGGAACAACCTTGAAAAGATTTTCGAGAAATGGGATGCCAGGTCAAAAAATCGTCTTTTTCAATTTTCTAAAATTTTTATTATAAAAATTTGATCTGGAACAATTTAAAACAAGTCTAGAACAATCTGGAAAAATTTTTAGAATTTTAAAGTTGGAAAATTGGGGTGCCAACTTCATACAGGTTAACCACTTTTTATTACATATAAGAGAAAAAATAAAATTTTACATATTAATACTTATTGGATAAACATACTGCATATTTATTGTAGAATTTTGAAGTCACAATAATTTTGCCGAAATAAGTTGGATTATTAAAATTGTTTAACGATGAGAAGTGTTTTTGCCTCATACTATGGTAGATACAAAAAAAACTTGATAGCAGTTTGTAGGCCACGTACTTTGCACCAGTATGTAGACGCTATAAATTGCGGCATACCCGTGGGCACTTAAGAGTCCAATTAAAAATGCTTTCGTCAGAGACTAATAAAGACAAAGGAAACTTTTTAAATAGCTCAGAGATCCTCTACACTCTACGCTTTCACACGGGGCAACTCGTGCAACTGTTGCAACGAATCGCAAGAACCGATAGACGTGAAAAAGCCAGGTCATTCTCAGCTTTGTGTTCGCTTTACTAGTAGCTTGATAATAACTTGTAACCATAATTTGCCCCAAAAAATATGTGCATTTAAGTAAACCGCGAGATTCATACATTGTTATTTCCAATCTCAAGCTTCAGGCTCAAATAAACATATTCATTTCACGTTGTAATATAATTTAACGTAATCACATAATTATTATATGTATATTAAGAGATAAAAAGAGAAAAAGCACTATTAAATTTGAAAACGTAAGCGTAAACGCGTAAGCGTAAGAAATAATTATAATATGTAATAAATAAAATAAATATTAATACACACTATAAGAAATGAAGATTTTTTATTAATTTTTTGTTTAAAAAAGTGTGTTTAAATATATTGCGAAAACTTTTATTTAGTCGTAAAAGGATCAAAGCTAAAAATTGATATCTATATTTTTCTATATATATATATGCATATACGCAAACACTCAAAAGATTTATGACTAAATAGTATTGTATTAATAATTTATTTTTTTGAGTCTAACGCGTGTTTTTGCTTCATACTATTCCTACAATATTATACGTATATGCCATGACTATACTTGTACTTGTATATATAACTTTCTAACACACATAAAAAGTATAAAATATTTCACAAGATATATATATATATATATATATATATATATATATATTTGATCGCATTTCAAAATTTTACACAAAGAAATAAACCGAATAAGGAAAAAAATCAATTTGCATTAGAAGAAACTTATAGTTTTATTTAAAGAAAAAAGGATTAGAACCATAGTAGAGTAGTATCTTGTTTATCTCTTATGATATAAGATCCGAATTTTAAAACTTTAAAATATAAAAAAGGGAAATTTATCACCATCTCTAACATTTGTCGAAAGACATTTTTTTGAAAGTCGATATAGACTATTATGTACATACATACATACACATATATATATATATATATATATATATATATATATATATATATATATATATATATATATATATACAGAGATGATAAAAATTGTGTATTAACTAATGTTGTAGATGCAATATAGGTACCCACTGCATCTTTCATATATTCCTCTTTTGTTTATTCGTTCGTATTCATAAAGGGATTTACTAATTGTAAGTCGTCTGTAATTTTGATATTCCGATAATAAGATATTAGAGATCGTATGAGATCGGCAGGTGATCTTTCTACATAAAACGTGTATATACAGAGTGGAAGTGCTACGTCTCGTTCTTCTCACCCTCGGTGATAACTAAGAGCTCAATTGGTTAATATCAGCTTGATATCGTCCCGGAACCCGGAACCCGGAACTTGATAGCTGATCACATGGTCCAGCCGCGACAGCCATTTGTTTTACGACGCGACGTGCCATCCAATTTTCTTCGTGTATGTACATACGTATGTACATACGATCGATCTCTCTCGTCTCGTTCGCTGTTCGCTACATGTACTATGCTTTGTATCTTTTCGCGCGTTCGTCGTTTCAACGTATAATGTATCTCACCTTGTCTAGGTGTCTCGAGATGTTTCTTTTCAATTAAACTAATAATTATATTGATCAATTTGAAATTGATATGTTTTTTAGCTTAAATATCGAGAGCAATAGTTGTTTAGCAATTAACTAGAATCGAAATAAAGAAATTAATCATAATAATATACTTGAGAAGAGTATATAAAGAATATATTTTTCAATTAATTGAAGACATTTCATTTAATTATAACATGTAAAGATATAAACAACAATAGTATAATATAAATTATAAATAATTAAAAAAGTCACAATTAATGATAAACTTTCTTCATACTTTTGTTAAATTTGAACATTTATGAAAACTCAACGCCGCTCAGCGCCAAATTTGTCAAACAAGTTGTGGCTAAAAAAAAAGGGTATAGTCGTCTTGTATTATCGATCAACATCTAACGTAATATAACAATATATTTGCTTAATATAAAAATTTTACAGTTTATACATATAAAATAAGATAGGTTTCTGCTAGAAATTACATAAAAGAATATTTGTGAACTTAGAAGTGAGCTTAGAAGCTTAGTAAAAACATTTTTCTTTGAAAAATATTTGTAAAACTTTTCAAATAAAAATGTTTTTTTAGGCTTTTAAGCTTATTTATAAAAGTCTGCAAATATTCTTTCATAGATCACAATTCCTAAGTAAGACTCTACCTTATTTTCTATGTATAATTTGCAAAATTTTTATGAAAGATTTTAATGAAAGATATAATTTTACTGTAAGAGCGGATCTAGCCTTATGTTGTTTTCAGCATCACAATATCAAATATCTGAATTTTTCATGATTACTTTTAAATTAAACATTCTTTTTAATTATTAAAATACATATGAAAATACGTGTACATGTTTGAAAACGTAGAAATTATAATAAAAATCTCGAAAATATAAAAACAAAATTAAAAATAATTTAAAATTAAAAGTATTAATAATTTTAAAATAAATAGTATTTTGTTTAGCACACATATCTGATGTGATATTTTCTAGTAATTAACTTATTTTTATCTTTTTTCCCTTGTTTTTATATCTCTCTCAATCTCTCTTTGATGTACAATATAAAATTATTTAGATTAATTACATATAATAGAATGCTTTTTAATGTGATAATTCGGTAATATATTAAAAGATAAAAACATTTGTGGCACACGTGAGATTTTAATATTGACTTTTGTTCTAGAAATATAAAAATTGTGAAATATGATATTATGAAAAGAATGTCAATTTTAGAGATTATTATAGAAAAAGAATATTTTCTGCCATTTTCGTCCAAGATGATTTACTCTCTATTACTTATCGTTTTTCCAAATGTATACGAGCTTTCTTTGCAACGCTAAAATTGGACGAGGTTACACCATTTTCATCGGTTATTCGATCTTACCCGATCGAACAATCGTCCGATGAACTTTCACGAGTATTTAAAATAATGACCTAGTATTCAAATAATTCTCATCTAACAAAATAAAGTATTGTACTTTTACACATAAATATATATACATATACATTTCAAACGAATTGTATAACATTATTTATAAATAATTCATTTCACTCACTTTTAAAAAATAATTCAACGTATATATTGATTGATATTAAGTGTTTTCATCTATTATAAAATTTAACTAAAGGCTGTGATGTGCAACTTCTTTAGTAAGGAATTAGGCAAATTAAAAGCCAAGTGCGGTAAATAAAGCACATAAAATTTCTCATTTTAATTTTTTTTTAATGATAAATTCGTACGTTTCGATCTCTACAAAGGCTCTCGACTAGTCCAATTTCTTACTAGTGTTTTTAATTTTTCGTTTTTTATAAACAAAAGAAACTTTATATGACAATGGACACATCGCAATATATATATGTATATAAAATATATTGTATATTGTATATGTATAAAATATATGTAACTACAAAAATAAAATTAAAAATTCAATTTCTTTCTTTCTTTAATAGAATGTAGAAATATTAATTTCATAAATTACGGAAATTTAAAATTAGTTTCTCTTGTCGTAAACTTATTCCGTAAAAAATATTTACTTGAAAAAATTTGCGTGAAAGTCAACACGAATAAAAAGAATCGAGTTGATTATATTTCTCTAATATAGCGCAAATTTTATATATTAATTATACATAAATTAATAACGTATATATTGGTGTATAAAACTTAAACAAGTCTTCTTGATCCAGATAATTTTTTTGTAACGAACCTTGAATGTATGTCACCGATACATTTCTCCGAAAACCGTTAGAGACTGAAACTTACAAAGTTATCATTAAAGAAAAATCAAAAAGGGAAATTTTTGTGCTTTATTTATCGCACTTGACTCTCAATTAGCCCAATTTCTTACTAGAAAAGTTACACATCACAACTTTCAATTAGATTTTATAATAGTTGAAAACACTTAATATCAATCAATATATACATACATTGAATTATTTTCAGAAAGTGAATTATTTATAAATAATATTACAATTCGTTTGAAATATAATAACCGACGCAAATGCAGCATTTTACGCTATCGTAATTTTACTCTGCCGCTATATGAATAAAATTATCTTTAATTCAAACCGACATAATCAACATTTTTCGCTTTTATGAGCTTTTCAGTAACAACTGATGCATCAATGGAATTGAATTTCGTAAAATCAGACCTTGAATCACCATTAATCAACTTTAAAATATGAGAGATTTAGTTTTCACCTTCGCTTCAATAATAAATTGAATCGTGCGATTACGCGTCTACACTGCATTCGCGTGTAAAATTTTATAAGTAAATTCAATTAAAATAACCATTCGATTTCGGGCGGAATCGCTGTTACGCAGCTAATGAATGTGTCATGTTACGTTACAGTCGCGCAAGATTGTATAAGAGATTATAATTAAATTATGAATAAAAAATAAATAAAAGGATTACATTTCTCCAAGATACATATATATATATATATATATATATTAAATTATTTTGTAGATGTACACACCCGCTTTTACTTTTAACATAACACTTTCCAATTATACAATACAAAAATTCTATCCTAAAACAGCAGTAAAGAAAGTTGAGACAAGAAAATGTTACAAAACGTGAAAAAAATACGTAAAAGTAATTAGTAAAAAGTTAAGATGTAAAAATTCTGCTTTAGAATAATGCATATAAAAGTCATAATTTATCTTTTATGTGTTTGTGCATGCGCAATTACACATATGTATCTATTAATCAAATCAGTAGTTTATTATTCAAATGTGAAATAAAATAGTAAAATAAAAAAAAAAAAAAAAAAATAAAAGTTTAAAATATTAAATATATTTTTCTCAAAATCTTATACCCCCCCCCCCTCCCCCCCCACACACACACACAGATCATTACTTACAAGAAATTTTCATCATTTCCCGTTTCAATTTTGCAGATTGCTTAAAATATTTTTTTAAATAAATTCTCTTTGCATATTTGTATGAAATGAGATTATATTACGTTAAACAAAGAAAATTTGCTTGGATGAAGATATTTTATATAGTTCAACCAAGAAAATATATTCTTCTTATTTACGAATAATTTTCTTGAATGGAAAGGAAAAAATGTTGGATAGAAAATAACACATGTTCAAATCGAAAATTATAATTTTCTTAGAGTTAAAATAATCATTTTATTCTTGAAATGACAATTGTAATATTGAAATAAGATTATAATATTGTTGAAATTTAAGATTTTTAAATTCTTCTAACAAGAGTAAAAAGATGTAAGAAGATTATAAATTGTTGCGTATTTATTGCGAAACAATAAACGCGTTCGTATGAGTATATAAGTTTTGATTCGAGACACTTATTTTTTTTCTGTGTAAGAGATTAGTAAAGCTCTCTATGCGCAAAACACAAATTCATAATTTTACAAGCTATTAACAGTCGGATGATATTGGGTCAGTTTCATAAAAAAAAAGTTTCTATGAAACTAATTATTGCTCACAGGACATAAATATTTTTTGATCTTTACATCAAGATTGAATAAATCTCAATTTGGGATTTTTTAAAATAAATCTCTCTTTATTTCGCAGATCTAGGAAATGAATTCGAACGTTATACCTTTCTTGTGCATGCAAAAAATTCGCAATACACATTTACAATGCACATTCACAATACAATATAATATTATGATTAAACATTTCTTAATTAATATTTAGAAGATAGGGCACATCTCTTGATGGGACTTTAAGATTATGCTACTTTTAATTAATAATTTATTATTATGTTATTATTAGCGTTTGTATCTGAAAAATAATTTCAAAAAAAGCACGATAAAATATTGAATTTTGGATATTTTACAAGATATAAAAGTACAAATATATATACATATATGTACATGTGAATGCGTACAATTATTTGTATTCTGTGTATCAAACATGTAAATTATGTACTTAATCTGATTGTATTGTAAACAATTACTACATAATAATTGTCGCGCGTGACTATTAAAAAAATGAGTCATATAAATTTTTTCGAACTTAATAAATAACAAGATTAAAATGTTTACCATTAATTCATCCATATAGAGTAGGAAAAAAGTTGAATAATTATCGATTTTTTCCATTTCAAATTCATGTAATATATAATATACTATAATTTTATAAATCAGAAAAAAACGAAAATATAGTACGAGCGAAAAAGTAAAATTCTTACAAGTATGTAATTGTAATTGCAAATAAATTTACCGCATCTACAGTACTACAATACCTAGACATAATTTCAAGCGACGGTGACGGCAAACAAGAGAGGAGAGAAGGAATGGAAAAAGGGAAAAAAACGTCTTTGTGAAATACGAGACGAGGAATTCTCATTCTCGCGATTTTTTTTCTCATTTCGCTCAAATGCTTCCTTTTGCCATTTAATATTGTGCGCGCGCGTGTATGTGATATACTCCATGATGCCGAAGTACGATATTTCCTCTGACATCGCGAATGGATGCGACTTTGAAAGCGCTAACAAGCACGAGAGACGAGAGTTATCAAACTCCGGCTATTGAAATAGTTTGCGATTACGACCTTCGTTCGGTTAAAGAGTAATCCAAAACTACTTCGTGCTG
This sequence comes from Anoplolepis gracilipes, assembly GCF_047496725.1. Classification (NCBI taxonomy): domain Eukaryota; kingdom Metazoa; phylum Arthropoda; class Insecta; order Hymenoptera; family Formicidae; genus Anoplolepis; species Anoplolepis gracilipes. The sequence goes on along the minus strand of NC_132971.1, from coordinate 22,252,770 downwards.
GAAACGACTGATCAGCAATTGAATGTTCATCACGTAAAAATCATTTGTGTCACTCGCACGCGCAGATAAAATTGCATTTACATGCATTAAACATTGCCACTAGTTATATAAAAGTAAGATATATACACGTACACGTAGGTATGCGCAAAATATTTTGCATTCTAATTTCAAAAAAGTTAAGTTCACTGATTTAATTGAGAACTGTATTTTATCAATATATTACAATAATATTATAATTGGAAAACTTTCACTTGTTCGCAATTCTAAAAATTGATTTCAACAAGTTTGCACTTTTAACCAATTTTTCAACAAGTTTGATTTTTCTCGATATTTTTATTATAAAAATATTAATTAATCAAACCAAACTAGTTAATTCAATAAATGGATCATTGATATCATTGATACATTATTTTGTATATACATATAAGTGACACAAACACACACGCACGCACACATGAATCAGAACACGATTTGTTTGCACCAAGAGTGATGCGGATTTATGCATGTAAAAACTATACACTACTGATATTTTAGTTTTTAATATTCAATATTTCAAGATGTAATATTTGAAATAAAATAAAAAGAATAAGAGAGAGAGAGAGAGAGAGAGAGAGAGAGAGAGAGAGAGAGAGTCTGTGTAAAAATATATTTAAAATAAGTTTATTTTTTCTTATTATATATTTTTTTCTAATACTCTGTGGTTTTTAAATATTTGATTGTCAAAAATAAAAGACATCCTATGTATACATACATATATATTTTAGACAAAAGTTATTTTACTCGAAAAGAGAGAAAAGATAAGAGTATTAGTTTGACTTTGGGTATACTTGTCAAGTTTACTCCTGTGACACTGGCCTCCTCACCTTGCAAAAATAAAAAAGCCAAAAATGAAAAGTTGATGAGTTGCCTGAATCACAAAAAAATATTATATTCCTGTTCAATGTGACAAGCTCAAAATTTTTAATTGACGGGATATAAAAGCTCATAAATAACTCAATTGAACGCTATTGGTTTTTTTATTTTTGCAAGGTGGAGGGAAAGAGCAACTCAACAGAGGTGTCAAGTTTATGTGAAAATCAACTTGGTTTTTTAAATAGAATCATCCTATTTTTTTACATAAATCAGTTTCTATTCTGCGTAAAAAATGTAATAACTAAAAATTGAATAATTTATAAAATATTTTATATTATAATTCAACATAATAATTTTACATAAATATATAGCCAAACAATTTTGGTCTGAAACGTTTTCTTCTAAAAAAACCCTACAATTTTCATATATTTGTCTGTCAAAAATAAAATTAAACACCCTGTGTATACATATATATATATATATATATATATATGTATATAGAAAAGGGTTGATAGAAGAAATGGATACAGTTAAGTGTTAATGATTGAGGTGATAATTCATATTTGTATGTTATATGTATATATAGGTACAGTATATATTTCCTCAACAATACATACTTCTTTCAAATTGTATTTAAAAAAAATATATTAGATATTTTAAAATGTTAGAGAATTTTTCCCGATTTGTTATTTTTAACCTTTTAATATATTGTGTATGACAAAAATATGTAAAAATAAATAATAAATAAAAGTTTTTGGAAAAAAATATAAAATTTTCAAATTATAGTAAAAGTAAAGCAAAAATAAATCTTTTTTGTAAATAATTATCAAATTATAATATGTTATAACTAATACTATTGTATATAACTCAAACCTTTAATCATGCTTTAAAATAAACAAGTTCTTCAATTAAAATTTTTTTTACTATAAAGGTTGAATTAAATATATCAATATATGTATATACATATATATAACATACAAATGTGAATCATCACCTTAATCATTAATACTTAACACCGTATCCGTTTCTCCTATCAACCCTTTTTTTATATTAAAAAAAATATACGTATAAAATGTGTGAAACGTCCAATTAAGTAAGTTATGATTTTTTTTTGTTTTTTTTTTTTTAATTTTTTATGTTTGCATGTTTATCTTAAAATATACCATTGATTTAAAAAATACGTTTTTCCATTATAAAATAAATGGTAAAAGTGCATAAAAGATTATTTCACCGATTTTATCGGTACTTATTAAATATATTGTAAAGAAGGGCGTGTTCTGAATAATTTCTAGCAAAAGTTAAGTGGATGGCCACTGATTTAGCAAATATAACAAATTGAAGTTTGATAATTTTAAATGCTTTTCTTTATGTATTATAAACTGATTAAGAAAAAGGTAAAGTTTAATTGTTTACATCATATTAATCTGTTTAGTGTTCTTCAAACAATAAATACAAAAATTTGTGTTAATATAATATTACTCAAAGGATTCCTACAAAGTCGTGTTTATTGTGTCGACTTTCACGCATGCAGGGTGGAGCACTTCCTCCACCTATGTGTGAAAGTCGTAAATATATTTTTAATGAACAAAAAATTAAATTTAAATTAAAGTTAAATTTTAATTTGTTACATCAATCTCCTAAATTAATACCTTCACTTTATTCTTGAGGGGAATTATTCAGAACATCTCCATCCCTACTATAATATATCTAACTATAAGTCGATAAAATCTATGAGATGTAACTTTATATGTACTTTTACTATTTTTGATGATTGTAAGAAAGAATACAAACTTTATAAACATTAAAGTCTCGTAACGTATTGGCATTGTTTGATTATACGATATAAAGGATCCTCAGGTACATTTAATTTTTTCAAATCAACAATTTGAAAACTTGATATAACTTTTTCGATACATTCTTCCACGATTACGTGCTTGCTGTGAAACTCTATTGTTTCGCATTTATACAGCGACGATGCAACAGATACCTACAAGGAGCTTTCTCATCAAAAGTACAAGGGACAGCGAAGTTAGATTTGAACGAAAAAGCTGATACTATCTTCATGAATAAGTATTTCTCGAGTGTTACTGATGATGTGGGCGGATTATCTTTAAGTCTGAGTTTTTACATTGATTATTCCATTTTCGTATCGCGTGGGTGTGCAATGCAACATTGATCAATGACCGAGGTTAAAGAACTAAAAAGAACAAAGTTACAATTAGCTGACCGGATTTTTTATTTTCTGTCTTTTTGTAATCTTACAATACTATACCATGAGAAATAATATCCAATTTTTAAAAAGTATCTTATTCTTTTATTATAAACTTTTTTTAAAAATCTGTACATATTTGTATATAATAAAAAATTAAAAATGTATTTCTAAAAAATATTTTTTCAAATTATCTAATAAAATATAAACAGGCGGGATGTCCTTTTAATAAATTGTAATGTGCGATTGTGAATAATTGTAGTATTCCATTCCACAACACAAATATCTTTATTTTCTATGTTTATTGTTAGTACAAAAATTCTAAATAGAATCTAGGTTCTAAATAAAATTCTAAATAAATATATAATCATCGATTGAGATAGAGCTATAATAAACAACATACTAAATCAATTCCGGTGACTATAAATATATAAATTTCGTACAATATTTTCCGGTTAAATATATAATTGCTAAAAACTGGATTTTTAATAATAATACTTTACAAGGAATAAATATTCTTGAAAAAAAATGTATACATATTTGTCATACTGAAGCACATTATTCAAATAAACAATTTCTCTTCTTTCTCGGTAAATTCGATGCATTATATTTTTTTATATGTCTATATTTCCATTGGTTTTTCGTTTCGCATAAACTGCACGACCGATCGCAAAATAACTTACTCTCGGTCCATCACCTTCGCTACCATTAAATTATCTTTATATACGGTAACCTTTTATCCTCAGTGAACTGTGTCTCTTAAAAAACAGAAGATTTATCGCGGTGTTATATATACATATCAAGGATACTTTTGCCGAGAAGCTGCGCGAATCAGCCGACAGGAAACAGTTTTGCGGAACGATGTTTCTTCCAATTTTGTCTGTTAGTTTAGCAGGATATATTATAGCTCTGTATAGATATATATATAATATATATATATATATATATATATATATATATATATATATATATATATTTACATATACAATATATTAGCCATTTTTCATCCATGGTTAACTTGATTGATTTGAATAATTTTTTTCTAATAAATAGAGAAAGCTCATCATTAATCGAGTACAAAATTCTAGTTTTTCTTTTATATTAATTATCTTTGTAACTTGTAGATTATTCAATTACAAACCTATTAATTTATCCGTGTGTTTGTTTGAAATCAAATAAAGAATCATATTTTATATCTGGTATTTATCTCTGAAAAGTTTATTTTTTAAAAAATAATTTTCTCTCAATTTATTATTCTCTGATTTTCGCAGTTTATAAATATTACATTTGTTTGAGAGAAAGAGCGGAGAAAAACTATTATTTTTATTAAGGAATACTTTATAAATAGTTCCCTTCCTTCTTTAATTAGCAAATCATGATACATATAAACGTGTAGACTCAATCTTGAAATTAAAAACATCTTCTCCTTTTTCTTCTTATTTGTATGTTGTTTCTATGCTAATAAATTTAAAAAAAAATATAATAACTGTATTACTATATTACCATACTACTATAGAATTATTAGACCAGAAATAAATGCGAAAAAAGATTGCGTAATTTCTTTTCCTACATGCGTTGAAATAAATTAATTTTTTTTACATATATAAATAAAACATTTACAAAGCAGTACAGTGTATAAACTCTTCTTTTAACTCATAAATTTGTAAATGTGCTGTAAACTCGTTTAAGAATTAAATTTTATGATATTTGTGTCACATTTGAATAATTATTATTTAGATTGAATATTTAAGCAACTTATTTAATTTTTAAAAAATATTTTTATCATGAAAATTATTTCATTGTCGATCTTTTCTTATTTTCAACATAATAAGGCATAGATCAAATTAAGATATATAAACTTTAAATTGAATATGCGTAAAAATTATCGTTCGATAATCTATAAATAGAATCTTGTAGTGTGTGTATAATTAATATAGATTAGTTTGACTGACAACACAGGTTAATCAATATCATAGTAATGACAGGATAATAACAATGAAACGAATGCATTGAATGAACAGCTTTTAATGTAATCTCACGATTAATTGTATTCGACACCAGAAAAAGATGAAAGGAAACACAGATAAAGCAACGTAGTTGATTCAATGAATTAATGACACTTTAATAGACACCATGCTAACGAGGAGGCTATTGTTTGCGATTTCAAAAGAATCCTCGAATGGCCATCCTATTATCGAGAGAACTGATTTGTTAAAAAAAGCGAAAAAGGAATACGAAAAACCGTGAAAATTTGTTGTTTACTTTTTTCTATTCGTTAAACAATTTTGTCGATATCACATTAATTGATACACATGTAAATCGCAGCACGTGCATATAAATACATATGTATATGTGTAAGACTAATTACTATCATCATTACAATGATTATTATTATTATTATTGTTATTATTATTACTGTGTAAGTAAAGTAAATCTATTTTTCCTCGCAAAAAAAATAATTTAAATATTGATTATTTACCAATTGCTAATCAATAAATATCAATTGTATAAATAAATAATTCAATAAATATGAATCATATAGCATTATTCGAATTTTTCAATGTATATGATTATAATAATTTTTTTACAAAATTGTAATGATTTTTGTAAGATGCAGGCGCACACGCACACACACACACACACATACACACATATGGATAACCTTGTCAATTATTATATATCACTTCTAAAAATTTTCCAGAAAAAGAAATTTCTCACAAATAATTTTTACGTAGAAAATATAGATAAAACCGCATTTAAACTATCATTTTTCTATAATGAATAATGAAAATATTGTATAATATATATGATAAATATAAAATTTTACCGAGTAATACAAATTAGATAAAAACTATATCTTATTGTTATATACACACACACAACACATTATATATATATATATATATATATATATATATATATATATGTATATAAGGTGTGTGCGTGTGCATAAAATATATTTTTAGATATAAAGCCTCTAGTTAATGTATAATATCACAAACAAGCAAGAACCGAATAAAAAGTTGAACAAATGAAAAATTATAGAAATCTCCGATTAAGAACACGTACTCGGATGCGCTCCAATTATTACGCGATTTATATGTCATATGGATTTGTATGTTATGATTAGTGAAAATGCATTTGCAAATGCACTACGAAGCGGTGCTAATTGTAAGCGGCTTATCTACGACGCACAGCGATGTTGTATAATATCTGTGCTCAATTTCGCCGATTGTTCTGTAAGGCGCTGAGAAGCATTATTAACACATCTTGTATGTATATCCAATTATCGATTTCAAATTTCTGATACTTTGAAAGTTAAAACATTAAAATATTGAAATTGAAAATGTCAATAATTTTATGCCAATATCAAATTATCGGTATACATTTTCTTTCTTTAAATTAAGATTAGTATTATAAATTAACATTAAGCATACGTGAATAAAAATATAACAAAATTATAAAATGATTAAAATATACAATAAAAATAATAATGATATATATAAATCAAATATCACATATAATAGATTACCATAAAATAAATAAAAATGTACTAATTTAATAAGTTATTATTAATAAATATGTATGTGTGTATTTAAATGTAATTAAGAAAAAAGAAATTTCTTCACAATCAGAAATAGATATAAAAATATTTCTTTTTCAAAAGTAAAAATACTTAATGTTTGTCGTAAATAATAATTTAATGAAAAAAATAGATGATTTTAATTTCTTTTTTCTTTTTTTAAAACATTACCTTCCCTAACATTCCATATAACATTCGCATATAAAGATAATAAGAGAGAAAGAGAGAGAGAGAAAAAAATTGAAATTTTACAAACTTTTTCTAGTTTCACACACATATTTATAGTTGTACAATGAAATTCAAGATTTAAATCATTCATAGATCTCTACATGTATAGTTTTAAATACAATATGCCGCAAATATAATAATAAAAGGGGAAAAGAGTGTATGTATGTTGAGATGTTTTCTCATTTAACAAAACAATTAGAAAAATAGAAGAACTAATTGTAAGGAGTTAAAACGCGACAGATGCGCGCTTGGTAATATATATATATATATATATATATATATATATATATATATATATATATATATATATACTAACAGAGAAATATATTTATACAATTACACTCACCGGCTATCGAACGAGCAATGTGACAGCGCAGCAGGTAGATAACGACGAGTAAGATTCGCGGCAGTCTCATCGTTCCGGAGCTTGAGATTCGATATACCGGTAAATCGGAGCAGAACACACGTGAACGTCACTGCGGGCTTACCGTGACCACCGCGAAAGAGGACTATCACGCGTTTTTCGTCTCGCGTTTTTTTTATGTTAAAAACGTGAGCTTTTCGACGATTTGTGATGGTGGTTGCGAGAGGTAGCTCACCCAGACTTTACCCTATAGGTACGCGCGGTTGCCAGCGCAGCCACTGACCAACATTCGACATCTTCATTTTGCGCACGTCAAAGCCCAACTAAAAGTGACCAATCGCTATCAATCGGCGCGGTGAGCGGCGAGCTTTACTCGCAGCTTGCAGCATCCGTACGCCTGCGCCAATCTCATGCAAATACAGTCGGACCTCTTATCCTACGACCCTCTTATGCTACGAAACCTCTTATCCTACGATAAAAAATCCTCTCATGCTACGACCGCGAAAGGGGAATTATACCCCTATTCTCAAATTTTTGTCGTAGGATCAGAGGTTTAAGGGGAAGATTCCGGACCGAAAATGTCGTAGGATAAGAGGTCCGACTGTATGCGCAATGTGCAATGCGCATGATGGTATTGCCTGCCAACGTAATCGTCTTTCCATCACATCTCCCCATATCTGCTTTCACTATACTGCATCTATGTTTCGAGAAAAATTCTTAATCCGCGCAAGTGCGCGTACTTGCAACCGGCTTTTAAAATTGAAAGATTTAAAAAAAATAATGCGTATTTTATACTAGCGCCAGAATATGCACAACGTATTCGCCATTCGATCGAGTGCTTTTCATTTGGCAACGCAAGTCGACACAAGTATCATCTTATCTTTTTTCAATATCCAATGACAACAAAGATAGAATGACGCTTATGTCAATTTGTGTCATTAAATGAAAAGCCTCAATTATAATTCATGATTAGTCTGGATAAAAGATTCAACAAATTCGACCAATCAGATTTGTTTATTCTGGGAGCTTTCCAGCAAGACTTTATCCTATGACATTTTCGGTCCGGAATCTTCCCCTTAAACCTCTGATCCTACGACAAAAATTTGAGAATGGGGGTATAATTCCTCTTTCGCGGTCGTAGCATGAGAGGATTTTTTGTCGATAAGAGGTTTCGTAGCATAAGAGAGTCGTAGGATAAGAGGTCCGACTGTGTACGTGCATATAGTCTGACTGCAGTGTCCTTACATACACAGTAGGGACGGTCATTTATTCTCGAGTCAACCGCACAAGTTTGCACATTCATTGTCGTCGCCCATTGGGATTCCATTCAGTAAAAAGAACTTAGTATTATCATCTATAAGTACAAGTTATACTAATGGAGGAACTCTGGCACCCTGAAATAGGATCGACAGAGAGAGAGAGAGAGAGAGAGAGAGAGAGAGAGAGAGAGAGAGAGAGAGAGAGAGAGAGAGAGAGAGAGAGAGAGAGAGAGAGAGAGAGAGAGAGAGAGAGAGAGAGAGAGAGAGAGAGAGAGAGAGAGAGAGAGAGAGAGAGAGAGAGAGAGAGAGAGAGAGAGAGAGAGAGAGAGAGAGAGAGAGAGAGAGAGAGAGAGAGAGAGCAGAAAATATTGAATGATAAACATTGACAGACCTATACTACGGTTCTCCTCCTATATAGTTTATCCTTTTTTCTCATGAGGACAACCCGGAGTGGGAAATTACAGAAAAAGAGATGGAATATATCCTCTTTGTCAATCCTTCTTCAGTAGACTCCCTCCTATGTCGAAAATATTTTTGTACAAAAAATATTAAAAATGATACTTATTAATATTTTATTAAAAATAACTTTACTAAAATACTTTATAAAAAATACTTTAATACTTATTAATGATGATAAACTTTGGCAATAGTTCTCAACAAAGTTTGTAATATTTTATATATTAGTTACAATTGTTAATTTTTCCCTACACTTTCACGCAATGCACGCACGCAACACCCAAATTAATTGTTTCATGTCAAACTTTAATTGGTCCGATTTTGACAAAGGGAAAAGTATATAATATACAAAAAAGATGATGTACTATAGTACATGAAATAAAACTTTTAACAATTTACTTATAAAAAATATATATTATTATTAATAATTTATTTTTGTATAATCGCTTTCTATTTATTAACAATAAGCAATACATTTTTAATGTAGATACAAAAAATTCTTACAATTAGTACAAAAAAATATTTCCGCTGCCGAAACCCGGGATTGAACCGGGGACATTTAGATCTTCAGTCTAACGCTCTCCCAACTGAGCTATTTCGGCTTATACTAAGGATGATTGTTAATGCTCTAAAAAGATATGCCCTATAATTAGAATAATTCTATATATATATATATATATATATATATATATATATATATATATATACATAAATATATACATGTTGTAATTGTAAAATTATATTTAGCGCACAATAAGCCCTGTGCGTGTGCGTGTGCGTGTGCGTGTGCGTGTGCGTGTGCGTGTGCGTGTGCGTGTGCGTGTGCGTGTGTATTCCTTATTATTTATGAGAAAGATTATAAATAAAAAAAGGTTGTCATACTAAAATAAATTTATACATTATTACATTGCATTCGAAATTCTCTTCGATATCCGTTTCCTTCATACATCGATTGATTACTAATTGATAGTAGGTACACGTTGCAGAAACGTATATGTTCTATAAAATGCACTTACGGTTACTTACATGGAAACGGAGGGAGAACTGTTTAAATTCATGGTTGCGGTCCAAGGAGAGATCATTTAATAATGTTTTTTGCTGAAGCAGATTTAATCGGTCCGAAAACTATTAGTGATTATTATTATATATATAATAATGATTAATGATATTATCGCATCGTCTTTGTCAATAAAATACTTGAATTTATATAGTAAAAATAGTGACTCGACTTGAGTTAAAATCCGTCGAAAACGCTTTAAGGAATAATAATAATTGAGAAAAGCAGAGAGCAAAATATTCCCTTGTATAAAAAAATATCTCATTGACAATAAAAAGCATATGTAATAATAAAAGTATAATACCGTAATATGGAAAGTAGAAATTAAAAGAAAAAATATAAAAATTAGAGATAATAATTAAAAAAACAAATCTCGGATTTATTGCTCTATCTTTTTATTCTCTTTATTTTCTCTCTCTCTCTCTCTCTCTCTCTCTCTCTCTCTCTCTCTCTCTCTCTCTTTTTTCACTCTATTTTCTTTTTTCTTCTTCATAAAAATGTAAACACACACACTCACAGATAGGTTTATGTTATATACATACACATATATGAATTCATAATATAATATATATAGACAAAAATAAGAAAATATTTCCAGATACTTACAACTAACAAAATCTTTTCTTTACTTTCCTATATTAATATTTTTTAATTGTTCATTTCTCAATGTTTTCGATTATTTAAAATGTGCAAGACAACACATATCTCGTGTATTATATAACATAATTGTCAAGTAGTGTACAATATATTATTACGCGTAACACACATATGTATCATTTTAAAATACCGCTCATTTGCTTCTTTGGATATGTTGGCAATTTAAGCAGCATGTTTTTTTTGCAATGTGCGCTCAACAATTCTTTGATCGGATCGGACAAAAACAATTATTCCATCTAGAAAAATGAGATAAATGAACATTTTGTTCCTTGATTGCTTTTATTTCAATTGTTATTACAAATATCCTACATTATTGTACTGCGTTTTAATTCTAATTGAATCTTGTCTGTCTATCGCAAATAAATATAAAAATAAATTTTTTGTCATATATATTCCATGTAAAATCTCTCTCTTATTTTCCAAGTAACGATCGCGAATCGTGCCTTGAGGAAAAGAAAAAATAGCAATGAGAAATAAAGACGGATGCAGAAAGAAGAAGAAAAAGAAAAAGGAAAGGGAAGACGAGGACAGCAACATCAACAACACGAGGCCGCGCACGTGCGATGCTCTTCCCTCTTCCCTCTTCTCTCTTCTCTCTTCTCTCTTCTCTCTTCTCTCTTCCTGTCTCGAGCATTCCAAACCCAAACTTGATTGCCGGTACATCGGTACTCTCGGTACTCGGTACGTGGGGTTCGTACCGATCAGTGTTTTTCATATACCAAACGCACCAAACACAAATTATCGAAGACCACAGTACAACGCGACCGTCACTCGTCACGGTCAGTTCTACAGGCACGAGGCACGAGGGACGTCACACGTCACACCGTCACACCGTCAACCGTCAACCGTCACACCGTCACACCGTCACACGTCAGTCGAGCTTCGTACGCTTACTGCGACGGTACATAGGCGGTAGTCGGTAGTTGAGTTTCAGTGCATGCGGAGAATTTAAGTCATTGTGCGGCCGCTGAGGAAATTTCCGAGTACGTATTACCGTCTATCCGTCCGTCCGTTCGTTCGTTCGTTTGTTCGCTCGCTCGTCGTAAATACCATCGTAGACGAACGCGTCGACAACAGCGAGAGGAAAATAAAGAAAAAAAGAAAAAAAAAAAAAAGAAAACGTTAATACGATGGCCAATGTACGACAAACACCGCTAACCTGTAGCGGACACACGAGACCCGTGGTTCATCTCGCCTTCTCCGATGTCACCGAGTCCGGATACTATCTCATTTCGGCATGCAAAGGTAACGTGTAGAATCGATTGGCATAAAGCTGTCTGTTGTCATGATATTTTTCCCTTTCGATCGTTTGGTCGCATTTTTAATTCTCGATCACCTTGGCCCAATTCCTTCTGGTTGCCCAAGGCTCTCCGTAACTTCGAGGTTAGATATCGCGTGCTCCTGACGTGCTCTCTTCCTACCTACCTACCTGCCTGCTTATTTATTGTCTATCAATCTACTTCTTCGCGCAATTCGAGAAGAGAATTTGATATATATTTCAACACGTACGAGATTATTTACCGCGTTGATACTGCAATCGTACCATCAGCAATGTACTTGACGATACTGTACCTCAATTGAATATGAGATTGATCAAAACGTTTCCCTAGATATGTAATAAACTTGTATTATAGCATTTTTTTATACATGTTACACAAAAAAGAATCATATTTACAAAATTAAAAAAAAAAGAAAACTACGATCTAAGATTAGTTAAGAAAAAAAGAAAATTTATCCTTTTCCATATTTATTATCCATATATATATATATATTCTTTATTTTTGTCAGATGTTAAATTATTGTAATTATACACATGTAATGGGTAATGATATAAATGTGCATATATTATAAATTATATTTCTGAATCTTGAAAATAGATTAACTTGAAAATATTTTCATTTATATGTTTATATATATTTTATATATATTAAATAAAATATTTTTAGTTGTTATAGAAATAAAATATTTTTAGTGTTAGAGAAATAAAATTACTTATATACAATATACACATATATATATATATATATATATATATATATATATATATAGAGAGAGAGAGAGAGAGAGAGAGAGAGAGAGAGAGAGAGAGAGAGAGTTACATATGTGTGGATTTTTATGAGCAATAATTTCTTCTAGATGGCAAGCCCATGTTGCGACAAGGTGACACTGGAGATTGGATCGGTACATTTGAAGGACACAAAGGAGCGGTTTGGGGTGTAGCGTTAAATCCACAGGCTACTCGAGCTGCCACCGGTGCAGCTGATTTCAATGCTAAAGTCTGGGATGCGATTAAAGGAGAAGAAATTCATTCTTTTCAGCATAATCATATTGTTAAATCAGTCAACTTTAGTACAGATTCCAATCATCTGTGTACTGGTTCTTATGAAAAGCTTATACGGATTTATGATCTTAATAAACCAGAAGCAACTCCGCAAGTAAATAATGTTATGTAAACTCTAGTGACAATGTTAAATTTATTAAATATTAAAATGCTTGAAATATTACATTTTTTTTTCTTTCATAGATATTTTCAGGTCACGCAAGTGGTATTAGACATGTCACTTTCTTTGACAATAACTCTGCCTTAATTACTTGCGCAGATGATAAGACATTGAGAGTATGGGACAGAAATAGTGGGCAAGAGATTAAGAGATTAGATTTCCCTGCAATTCCAAGTTCCATGGAGGTATCTAAGGATGGTAGCGTCATCACTACGACTCACTCTAATATCGTTACCTTCTGGAATAGTAAAGAGTATGTATATTTTTTTCTTTATTGTAAAAACAATAATATTAAATTGTTATTACCATCACCCATTGTATATTGATTGTCGTACTAATAAAAATTAACGACACATTTCCACGTATAAAAACATAATTCTTTCGTTTTTAAAATTTCTTTATCAGATTAACCAAGATAAAAGAATTTACGGTTCCGACTCAAGTTAATAGTGCCAGCTTACATCCGGATTGTAGTATGTTTGTCTGCGGTGGAGAGGACTTTAAAATGTACAAATTTGACTATAATACAGGAGCAGAACTAGGTGAGATTGATTTGTTACGTTTTTTAAATTTCGTAATCTTATCTTGTTAATAGAGTGATAAATTTAATTGTATATAATGAAATTTGTGTTTTTAGAATCATTCAAGGGACACTTTGGACCTGTACACTGTGTACGCTTTTCACCAGACGGTGAGTTGTACGCCAGCGGATCCGAGGATGGTACCTTGAGATTATGGCAGACGATAATTGGCAAAACGTACGGACTGTGGCGTTGCATAGAGCAGACGCCTGCGATACAAGAAAACACCACCATGGTTAATAATAAACAAGAAGTCCCTGCCAATTAAACTAAAATCTCAGAGAAGCAAGAAAATCTTCGGACATTTCCTAAAGTCCAAAAAACATACGCTGGACTAAAATTGACTGACAATGAGTGGATGAACCTTCTGAGAATGAAACATGTCGAATTTTTGTATGGGTCATCGTTTGCCCCATGAATTCTCTGTAAATAACGTGTCCTTTTAGGAAATAATCGTCGGCCTTCACCTTGCGTTTATTTCGGACCAGTAAGATTAAAAGTGGTGAGACACAAACTTCAAGATCCATGAAGGATACACACACGATATGATTATAATAAGCTGTTTATATTAGGAGAGAAAAAAACGACGAAAAAAAGAAATATTAACATTTATTAACATTATACATTTCACATTATAATACAAAATTAGATAGAGATGTAACGAGAGAAAGAAAGACAAGTTCAAGATGAACATTTTTTTTATTTTATCGTGCCGATTCCATCTATCATCAAAATGTGTATAAAGTGGTGCCGACACGTGGCGCGTAGTACATGATATTACGCGTCCATCCGATATGTCCTGTACATATTTTTTCGATCCTAGTTTCCGCAATAACATAGCATTATCACAATGTACAACACGATAATTTATTACGAGTCGTCATTCTTGTTCATTGCTCGTTTATGTGTTATGCTTACTTAACATGCTATTCTTCGTTAAAAGGTTTCCTGTACGTTTGCATGTCTTTCGCTCTCTTTTGTTTTTCGACGATGCGATCTCATTTTTCTCCGATTAACTAAATACTTGTGCCTTATCATCTATATTTACACGCCGGCAGGTACTCTATCTTTTATCTTTCGATAAATGTTTCGCATTACGTTCAAGACGTGCTCACCCACTCTTTCTCTCTCTCTCTCTCTCTCTCTCTCTCTTTTTCTTTTTCCCTCTTTCCTTGTATTTAAGTTTTTTTTTTCTTTTTTTTTTTTATAGTACTGAGCTTGAGCACGACCGACCGGTTATAATATTTTGGGATCGCATTGTCGTACAGTCTCTCAAAAGAAAGAGACAGTATGTTTCTTGTGCGCAATATAATAATCAGTTAACGAGTTACGAGTTTTAAGTCTTCCCATCTCTTTCGACTCAACCAATAAACTGCGAAAGATCGGGCAGTTTAAAACCATTAAATGTAGTCGGCGTTGGCGAACTTCTCAAGTTGTTTGTATGCGGCGGAAAACCTGGAAAGCCAGAACTACTGGGCGTGGTGAATTGTTGTAACCTCGCGGTAGTTTCTGTGGCTGCTAGGACAAAACCGCATTGGGCGGTACATACGTCGTCGCGCAAGATCGCTTCTCGGGAAGCTTCTCGTAAAAGTTGGTTGCAATCCGTGACCCTCAGCGAGGCACATTGCGTCTGAAAGATGAGAAAGGGATCTCTTAGGATCTACGTTAGTGATAAAAAAAATGATGACTCAAATGATGGCAAAGTTCTTTTAAAAGTAGACGGAATTAAAATAAATCCTTGGATATCTTCTTTAAAAAAAAAGAAAAAGTATATCGTTAACATGAATGTTTTGGTTTCGGAGATGCGCGATTTGATTTTTGACTCTCTTTTTACTATCATTATCTCATATATATTATCTTGTATAGGCGAGAAAGGAACATTTAAGTTATCGTATTTTATGATTGTGAATGTAAACAGCTATCTCCCTGATTGTCGATTGTTGAATTGTAAGCTTTTTTTTTTTTTTTTTTTTTTTTTTTTTTTTTTTCCATCCGAGCAATATACTTACGCCTTCGGCAGTGCAAACGCAACTGGTACAAGGTGTGGGAAAGCCAGACTCTCCAACAGCGACGTTTCTTCCACCAATCTGACAGCCATGTCTAGTCTCTCGCCAGGCGGAAAAGTCCATATGAGGCATGGAGCTACAGGGTACACGCGGATTCAGAAAATTACTAGGTAGATCGAACGCCGCTCTCTGCATATCCATTTGATGGTCCATGTTCTCGCACATCACCTTAGATAGCGTAGTTTTGCGGATTTCTGCCAACTGATGCTCGGTAAAGCGAATATTTGGATCATCGGTTTCATACCAAAAACGATCACATTTCCTCGATTGTCTGAACTGAATGGCAATAATGCACGCGAAGGTGGGTCCGACTAGACCACCTTGAAGTGGTCGCTCGCTCATACCACCTGGAAACAGATCGATGTCGTCCACAGAGGCATATATACGCTTCATACGAGCTATTACTTCCGGCGCCATTTCTCTGGACAAATCCTCAAACGTGGTTGCCTTCTTTAAATTACAGAGCGCTCTATAGTGATTGTACGACGGTAATCCGTGATCGCGGGCGCGATGAATATTGAGGGCTATCAAATCCACACCGGAATGCGGTATACCATGTTGCTCAAACAAATGATTGGTCACCTCGCCGGTGATAAATTGATCTAACGTTTCCATCGGCGTGGCCATTAAGCCGCATATCATCTCATCTATCATATTCTCCTGGTAAAGCATGTCTGGATTGAAAAATCCGTCGCGTAGTAGAATAGGCGGATCGATGTTTTGATAGTTGCGATCCATTCGCGGCAAGTGCGGCCGTAACAACGAGTGGCCGATCCGGAAGGCTGCGGTGGCGAATTCATTGAGCACACTGGGATTGCAGGTAGGCGAATACTCTTTATAGTAACCTTGGGGCAGCAACTTGAGACCGTACAGGCTAACGGCATTCCAGCCAAGGATTCTCGGTAGAAATTCATTATACGTGATATGCTGCAGCATACCACTAATGATACGTCGCGTCTCTTGGAACAGTTTTTCACCGTCCCAGTGGGGATTCACCTGTTTAATAAATATTATATAACATTAGCTCACAGAAAAATAAACATATGCCTAACAAATAAACTGTAAACAGAATATTATTGGCAACACACGCCAACGGCAGTTTCCGAGTTTTATCAATATACTGCAGAATATACGTAAAGACACAACATATACATATATACATACATACATACATACATACATATGTATATAGCATTAAAAAAAATTGAATGATCTGTTGTTTCGTTACAATTAAAATAAATTTAAAAATAAAAAAAATTATTGTAATTCGAAACGGTTGCTAAAGCATAATAATAGTTGCATCGACCTATGTGCTTATCGACGATACTTTGATTCTTTTCGCTTTATATACATTTTTTTTTTTTCATCTATATTTAATTATTAGATAATAACTGTAGAATAAATATCATTATATATATATTTTTTAAATTTAATTTAATTTTTTTGCACATAGTCTAACTAATTGTAAGATTGGATGAAATACGTATATTCACATATATTATTATTTGCATTGAAATGTGTGTGTGTGTGTGTGTATATATGTGTGTGTGTGTGTGTGTGTGTGTGTGTGTGTGTGTGTGTGTGTGTGTTATACCGATTCTTCTTTTCTCAAGTGCCGATAAAGGGAAGAAAAGGAAAATTTACCTGGCGCAAACCCTCCATCACGCGATTGTGTTCACGCACCCACATAGTGTGCATGACAGCCAATGCCGGCTGCTCCGAAGCGCGGCCGTCACCACCGATGAAGCAATATCCGGATCGAGATTTGCATTCCGGATGCGTCGCCGATTGTGGCAGCAGGTCCCTACCGCGTCTTGAATTGGTCGTGATGTTCATCCGGCCATTGAAACCGCGTAGAATATTACAGATACACGAATTCTCACCGTAAACCACGGACGCGTCCAAGAAACCAGTATTCTGGTTTACTTGTTCTCGCGGTCCCAGATGTTGCTGGCCCGGCAGCGATCTCATCGACGGAAAACACATGCGTGCACCCGACGAAACATTTACGGTGGGATAGAAGTGATCGCCCGGCGGCACTGGAAATGGACTGCATTCGGGATGAACGGTACGTGGCGAATCGCATGATCGACAACTGGGAAGCGATTCCTGAAAGCCCTTGTGTATGGGTGTCATCGTTAAATCGTGATCCAAAAATTGCGCAAACTGCATCACCATCAACGTATAGCGATTGTGTAGATTGGAGATGTCGGGATGGATTACGGTGGAAATTACTCGGGGATTCGGTAGCGGTGCACCGGTAACGGAAGTGCTTCTCGGTTTGGAAACGCCGTCCTCGTAAGCGGGCGGCAACAGACGAGCAAAGGTCGTCAACGATTTACCGAGACTGGGGTTACGCAGATTGTTGCAATGACCTGATAAAGTCCGGTAGGGCGTGGTAGGGTCGCATGGAGAATCATCTACGGGGCACTGCACCTCCTCGTGATTAGTCGGTTTGTGATGATGATTCAGAAAGCCAGAGATGTCGACGTTTTGCAGCAAATCGGAGAATTCGTTTGTGTTGGGAAATCCCAGAACGTTCTCCGTATTGTCAAAGACCTGGCGCTTCCTGCGTCGGAGATCGTGCACGCTGTTTAGAATTTCGTTGGTGGTCAATTCGAACATGATTGACGAATTGGCGAGTAGCAGAGCGTCTTTGTTAGCCTTAGAAAAGCTGGCCGCGGTTCCGGCAGCCGATTTCGGATCAACGATTCTCTGCTCCAGCCAAGCATTGTATTCCAGCTGCTTACGCTCAATTAGCTTTTCCTCCGCTCTCTTCACCGCAGCAGCGAGCATTTCTGGACTAATCTCCGGCACGGATCGCGTCGGCTCGTACGTGCTCGTGCTAACCAAGTTGTGCTGCATCACAGCAAGTGGCAATGGCTCCTCGATCCACGCCGCCACACTCAACGATTCGTACTGCTCGCAACTGATTTTGCTATTCAGGTATGGATCTTGTCGAATAAACACTCTCGGCTGTATCCTGTGAATGGCCGTGTTCGCGCATAGAATCCCAGCAAGAGACACTTTCCTGATCTCGGTCAATTGCGCCATTGTCAATCCTGACGGCGGAATATCGTTTTCGTACCAAAAACGATCGGAATTTCTTATCGTCACAAACTGCTTCTTCAGAAGACATTCAAACGTTGGACCGACCGCGGCACCAGTGACTGGAGTTTCCAGGATTCCACCGACAATAAGGTCCACGTCTTCTAGATCCATGTAAATCCGGCTCAGCAGCTGTGCGTGCTCGGATCGCATTACTCGCGCCAGATTCGTGAAATTTTCAATCTGTATTGAAGCAAATTTTCAAATCGTTACTTCAATTTTTGTGGAAATAACACTTTTCTCGAAATTAATTTTTTTTTCAAATTATTTTCTCCGCCATATTTTATAAATTTGTTGAAATTAACTAAATGCGAGTGCATTTTAATTTTATTTAAGGAGTTACATTTTACCAACAATAAGCAATTTCAAAAAAATTTGCTAATAAAATAATCTGTTATGTTAATCTTTCACTTGCGATGAACTAAAGGTTTAATCAAATATAAAATTAAATATAAAATGAAAAAGAAAGGAAAAATTGATTTTTGTCATGAAGCTTACCTTAATATTATCTCCTAAACAGTCAGTCAGAAATTTGACGTATCCAGGTACTCCGTGATCTCGCGCCGCGTGCATGGACCAAACGGCCGCATCTGGAACGGACGCAGCGAAACTGACACGATTGGCCGACGCGGTTACATGGTCTTCGATGCTGCCTTTTTTGTCAGCGCGCGTCCACGCGAGAGCACGCAGAGCTGTCAGAGCGACCGCGTGATACGTGCCCGCCTTGTTGGAGGATGAGTAACCAGCGTAAAAGCCATTGGCGAGCGGTCTAAGCTCGGGATCGACCAACGCGGCTTCTCTCAATATCGCCGGTATATACTCATTGAAGGTGACATGCTGCAGCTGCGCCACAACAATGCGACGCGCCTCCAGAAACACTTTTGTATCGTCCCAATGCACATTTACCTCCGCTAGTTTCTCCGCTATGCGATTATGCTCGCGCAGGAGAACCTGATGCAGCAGATGGAGCGCCGATGGATCTCGATCGGTTTGATTACATAGTTCGCAGGCGGTCGGATCAACCTTACCGTCCTTGTATGTTCTCAACAAATGCAATTTGTCATCGTTGATGCCGTAGATGCCAGAAGCATCTAGATACGCCGAAACACCATTCATTTGCTCTCTCGTCTCGAATTGACAGTTGTGCACCGTCAAACTTGGTACCGATCGCCAATAGCGTTTGCAACCAAATTTCTCGTCGCGCATTTCGTAGCACTCCGAATGGCGCCGTTCGCCCGTGCAACATTCCTCTTCGGCACCCACGGAGTGCACTGTAGCAGCGATATCTTGGAGTACTAGGTCCGACCAAATCGCAGAGAGGCTAGTTAGACCCTCGTGACTTCCTACCTCTGGAATCGCCGTCAAAATACTGGAGATGATATCGCTTGAAGTAGGTAGGCTATGACTGCCGACAGATTGACGTGGTCTCGAGATGCCTAATACAAAGATGCAAGCGAATTAAATTATAAATAACAATTTATTATTTTTTATAAAATATATATATATATATATTGTATCAAAAAAATTACAGATGCTTGGTGTTAGGTTATTAAATTATATACATTGTACATAAAATGTTTAAATTTGTATTATTATTTTCATATAAACGGTTCAACATCTTTTTTTTAAATTTTTTTTTTGTATTTGTAGACAGAAATTAAAGAATCAAATTATTATTCGTTACACCAAAAATACTTTTTAATTGTTATAAATCTTAATATTATTATTAAAATATTCAAAAAATTATAAAATGAATAATGAAATATTACGAAATAGTGGAACGTTATAACGCACATCTTCTGCTCAAGCTATACTTTTATTGTTAGGTACACAATTTCAGTTACAATTAATATTTTTCGAATAATCAACTTTCATTGTTTCGATCATTTGCATTAATTTTGTTTTTATATTCTATAAGCAAGAACGGTTTCTTTTTTTAGATAGGTAATGCGCTATTGAAGAGATCGTGACTCTCTCCTCGTAAAATAAATGATATTAATATGATTTAAATACTAATTATCCATACTAATTATTTATATTAAGCGACAGATATAAAAAATGAAGGCAAAATAGGTTTGGATAATTGTTAAATCTCTAAACAATTTTATTTAAAAGATTAATTTTTCCCTCTTACGGAGGACAAAAAAAAAACGGAAGGAATCCGTTGCTAGTGATGTAACCAAAATATGGATGGTAATACAAGGTGATTCTAAATAAGTGCAAGAAATTTTAGATAATTGATCGAAAATTAAGGGGAAACTTTGATATAAATATACATTCCCCCATATCCTTCTCTGAGGAGTTACACTCCTCCATAGGAAGAGGTATAAATAAGGTTTGTATTTTTTCCTCAAATTTTGAATCAGTTTAAAAAATTAAATTAGACATTTTCCTCTAGTATTGTAACCTATGCAATTTAGCATTGTATGTTATTTTTATTTTTTTTTTTTTTTACTTGAAAACTATTGATTTTATAAAAAAAAAAAATAAAAGAAATAAAAAAAGTTTCTAAAGAAATCAGGCTTTCTAACGCATATTTTTAGATGTTAACATTTTGACTCGTTAAAATTGTAAAAAAATTGAATAAGGATTGCTTATTGTTTCATCTCCTGATAATGATACGAGAGGATTATAAAAAAATTATTATTAATAAATATCCTTTTTACTAGTAAAAAATACCAAAATTTATTTTTTTAATTTATCTAAAATTTGAGAAAAAATAAGAACCTAATTTTTATCTCCTCCTTTAGGGTAGTGTAACTCCTCAGAGAGGTGAATGTATGTTTATATAAAAGATACGAATCTGATGCAGACATTTAATTTTACATTAAACTGTTCAGTCAATTCCAATATCCGTCAGTATGTACTACACAGTACACAGTAATAATCCAAGTGTGGAAAAATTGAGGAAGCGCGAAATCGAATTTTTAGCTGCTTTCACATCAGATACTTGGATAATGTCAGTGGATGTAATTTAATGCGTTTTTTTTTTTTTTTTAACAACGTGTGCCATATAATTCCCAAGACAGAGTGTTGGAAATTAGGACTTCAAATATATTACATGAGTAGACAGTTGTACCGCAGATTCGTTGATTGTAATCTCTAGCAGTTTTAAATTCGATAACACATTAATATATCTTGCCGAACCGAAGATGATAGCCTGAGTTTTTGCAAAATTCAACATCAGATTACCTCCGTTTGTCAGTGCACGATGAATTCGATATCTTCATTTATTTTGAGAATGTCACTTTGCAAATTGCAATTGGTTTACAATACAAATATATCTGCAGGTCTTTAGCATGAAAGTTATATTTGCAAAGACGTAAAACGTCACATATGTCCGACACATATGAAATAAACAATAACGGATCTAATAGTGTGTGGGTGTGTCAATAAATTTACAAAGTATCGCAATTAAATGTCTATATTCATTGTCTACGAGAGCCAAAATGACATCGGATAATTTAAATAATATACACTTTGTGTAAATTATTCAACATTAAAAATAAGTGTGATTTGTTCTCAACTCGATTCTGTTGTGTGGAACCTTGTACGTGTTATTGATAAGAATGTCAGGTTGCTGACGAATCGAAGAATGCAAAAATCGAAGCATCAAATTGAAGCCAAAATGATAGCTTTTTTTCAACATTTATGGTACATTGTAAATCTAATGACTTTAATTTCACCTACAATCAACGACAAAAAGAAAACAAATTTTTTGAGAGTAAAAAATTTTCTATACAATTAATAATCAAAGGAGTTTGAAAAATTACGACTTGTTTATAAAATTATTTTATCGATCGATAACATTACGCAAAATTGATAATGCTTCGCGTTTTGTATTCGAGCGCGAGCACGATGATTCATACGAATGCTACCGATGAGAAGGCGGCTCTTTGTGGGGTCTCGAAAAGTAAGTACAATGTATGTCAAAATTCTGTGTCATGGTTATGCACAGGCGTCGCTCTTTAATGACCACGCAGTAAGTGTTACACAGTGCCGCAGTTTCTTCCTACACAATCAACGCGACTTTTTCACTCGTTATGCGCGTCACTCGAAGACCTTTCGTTCTTCCTCGCGAATCGGTGAAGATGATAACAACGTTTATGGATGTAAATAGGTGTTTTTTTTTTTTTTTTTTTTTTTTTTTTTTTGCGCTCATCGCTCTCGTTAGTGAAAGATTTGTCTGTTTAGCAGCGAGTTGATGTGAAAGAATATTTACAAGCATTTGAAAAAACTGTTTTAATAGATCGTCCTCTTTCTCCTATTTGCGGCAATTCGCATATATTTACATATATAAATGCAAATACACACACACACACACACACACACACACACACACACACACATAAACTTAGGAATTTTTTTTTATATACATATATTCTCGTGAGTCTGCCATAGTATTTCCATACCTTTTACACAAAACATCACGTCGTAAGGATATATTAGAATTCAAAATATTAGTGGAAAATTTTCTGATAAACAACTAATTTTTTAAAAATATATATATATATTTTTTTTTTGTTGAATGTCCAAGATAATCTTTAGAAATTAGTATGTAATATGTATAAATAGTGCAAAAATTAGATTATTATAAAATAAAAAATTGAATTACGATCGTTTAAATGCAAATATATATATATGTATTATACGACCAATTCTTTGGTATATCGGTGATAATTTTTCTTCCCGGAGTACGTAACAAGGCCCATCTTCTCGGATGATCACTCTAGCGTAAAAACGCAATGAAAATTTACAGAAAGACGTTCAATGACCATTGAGGTATTTTGGGGTCAGTGACGTTGAGAGGCACCACTGGCAACTGGCAACCACTACTGACAAGACCACAATCACTTTCTTCAGTCTCTCCTCACTTTTATATTTTCATAGTTTGAATTCTTTTCGCGGAGATGAGCGCCAGTTATCTGCCTTTCTCTCTCTCTCTTTCTACATATATGTAGTTAGATACCGCACTGAAAGTCTGATTTCGGATCATTCGAGAGTTTAAATTTAATTTTGGCTTAATTATGTAAAAACATATCGAAAGTTACCAGAAACCGAATTAATTAATACAGTTAAAGTAGCTCATTATATACAACATCCTCTGATAGCATCATCTTCCACATACTAACAATAAAATTAATAATTGCAGCACATGTAAATCTGAGGTGGCATATAGAGACATATTTGCAAATTTCATTCATTCATTTTATATAACACAAAATATTTGATTTCTTTAATATATTAACCTTATATATTGTTTATATATACCTATATGTATGTATATATTATAAGAAAGCGAGAGAAAAAATTTGTTATGCGTGTGTATAAAATTTCTATATTTGTTATGTATGTGTGTAAAAGATAATGAAAGAGATAATAAAAATATGCGCCATATATAATCTAAAAATAAATATGTATAAATAACTGCGATAGAGAATATAATAAAATTATAAGACAAATATCGCAGGATTATAGAATGATCGAAAGCGATCAATAGCGAAGCAAATCGATAAAATCGACAGTCGCACCGTAGTGAGGAAATCTCTACGACGAAGCTAAGGAACAAAATCATCACGACGAAAGGGACCTTGTTTTTTCGGGGAAAAATCAAAGAGAGAGAAACGTGGCGCAAAAGTACGTAACGCCGGTACGTATATGTATATACGATCGCGGAGTGGATCGCAAGTGGAATCCTCTAGAATTTTATAGTGTTTGCCAGTTGCAAGTGTTCGCGGACCGATGTCGCAATTAATGTGGAGGCAAGTGGGAGGCACCTACTAATCGTGGAACTCTCTATTTCAACGGACCCTCAAGCCCCAAGCCCCAAGTCGAACATGGAACAGACACACGAGCGCCGAGCGCCTTCCCGCATGGTAATCCGCATTTTCTAAGGCCCGAGCCCGAAGCTCGAAGGCTCGAAGGCTCGTGGCTCGTGGCTCGTGTCGGCTGTGCCAACGAGCTCGTCGAAATGGATCTAGGCTCGCTGACTCGCTCTCGTGCAACGTTGAGCTAGCACGCGCACGTTCCAGTTTTCACTTTCCATTCTTCATACCGGAGTCACGCAATCAGGAATATATATATTAGCAGTTGGTAAAGATATTATAATGTTTTAGGTCAATCTCACAAACAATTCATTCATTATCGTCAAAGTGCAACATTTTTGGAGGAACGTATCATTATTCACCTTATATACACACGATAATACTATCAATAGATGCCTTCTAAATATTAATTAACTGTCATTCTTGCATGAAAAGAAATTTTGAAAATTAAAAAATTATATTAAAAAAGCTTAATCGATACTTAAATCGATATTAACATCAATAGGTGTGCGAGGAGACGTTGCAGTTTTAGAGGAAGGCCGCGTTAAAAGATCGAGTAATTATCCGTGCGTGGTGTAATACGTTCATTATTGAGCTTGGAACGTATTAGTATCAGATCGACAATTAGCCCGATGATAAAAAAATATCGTATTTATTTATTGTATTGTATAGTACAGTGTTTGATTTTATTTCCTTGAATTCATCCATCAATTAATGTTTAAGTCAATTAAAATTAATTAATCTTCTACTTTTTATTTCTTTTATTTTGACTTTTGTATTAAGAAATTCCATTATTAAGTTAATCACTTGACAATTGTGTTCTCAAACTAATTGTAAGAATTCGAACATCGGAATTATCGAAATTAATACTTGACTAATTAAATGTTAAATAATTAAATATATTAAATATATTATTAATTATACTCATTACATCAATTACTACAATTATTACTATCATTATTATACATATATGAGAGTAAACTATATATATATATATATATATATATATATATATATATATATATGCATGAAATAAGTTCTTATATAATATTTCAAAGTAAAAAATATAATATCGTGCGAACGAAATTATTCAGAAATTTTATTTTAACTGTCGTCATACTCGAGTGATTATATAATTTAATATTTATTTGAAATAAATAAAATGTTCTTAAAATAAAAATAGAAAAACTTAAATATTAATAAAAATATAGCATGTGTTTTTTTTTTTTTTTTTTTTCTTACCATCCGAATATGCTGACGGTAGTAATTTGAGGAACGGAGAACCTCTGGCACCCCAAGCAGGATGTCTCACGTTGTTGCAAGTACCGGAAGGTGTTCTGTATTTGTTTGGCGGGCACGGCCTTTCTGATCGAATCCTGCAGCTCATGTTTATTGCAG
The DNA here is from genome assembly GCF_047496725.1 of Anoplolepis gracilipes. Lineage (NCBI taxonomy): Eukaryota > Metazoa > Arthropoda > Insecta > Hymenoptera > Formicidae > Anoplolepis > Anoplolepis gracilipes. The sequence goes on along the minus strand of NC_132971.1, from coordinate 22,226,626 downwards.
GCTGTATTCTATTTGCGCGTCTGGAAATAAAAAAAAATCGTGTTTTCTGAATAAGCAATTTCTAAATAAATAATCAAACGATATAATCGACCAATGACAAACGATAACATCGAAGAAAATTCCTCCAACACTATTGTAAGTATTACAAGCTATCGTAATAAAAACTGGCGGATATTATGTATTATTCACGTAATGTATGTATTTCTCTTATAACTCTCGTAAACTGTAAGCAAAAGTTAAATTACTGTACAATTTTGAAAAATTAAAATATTTGGAGCATATTTTGAACATATGTATAAAAGCCATAAATTTTACAGAAATATTATTAATAATTTAACCACACACACACACACACACACACACACATATATAATATTACTAAGTTATTATTACTAAAAATATATTACTATATACTTGTAATATCCGGACATTATGGAATTTATTACATTTTTCATTTTTTACAACATACTTTCTTTTCCGTTTTCTCTTCTTTTCTTTCTTCTCTTTTTTTTCCCTTTTGGTTTTCTATCTTTCTTTATAATTGCCATTGTCTCAATGCTATATCTAAAATTGAAATTATTTTCTAGATTCTGCGATAAACCGAAAAAAGATATTTTGCCGTGAAATATTGTTGTGAAATTGTTGCAAAAATGCATTTTATAGCAGAAGCATTATATTACTACTTTGACGACGGAATAAAAATCAATTTTACCAACTAAACGGAATAACTTTTATATTTAGCAAATAAAACTAACATATATAATTACCATATATAATTAGTGATAAAATTTGTCGTGGAAGCGTAAAACACGGTAATAAATTTGTCTTGTTCACCTAGGACCTAGGAGATTAGGATTCTAATCGGCAGGCACGAGCTCTCTTTCGGTTCAATGTGAAAGAAGGCAAAGAAATGCCGTTAGAAGTCCAACACATTCTTCCTGCTCCATTTCCCTCTTTTTCTCACGCTTGGCGCGCGCTTTTACTTTCATGGTCGAGGAAAGGTACCGATCAGCGTCGACATTTCAGTCACGAGTCACGAGGCACGAGGAAGATTTCTCGTACGACCATTGCCGGCGGTGTTCCCTTTCCTCGACCTCGAGAAGGCTGCCGGTCATAAGTGGAGGCTTGTACGCACATACGTATAGACATTGCGATATGCCCTATACCATGATATACCATGACCATGAGCCCCATCGTCATTCTGTCAGCAGTTAATGTCGCCAGGCCATTGCAGATTGCAGCGTGTGCGACAACTATCGAGAAACCCGTTTTGTCTCGTTTAAAAAAGTTGATGGAACTCCTGATATCCGAGTTATTCTTTGCATCGCAACACGCGGTTATTTGAAAATAAATAAATTGCTAATATTGCAAAATAAATTATCGTTAACAAAGCTAAATTGCTTTCTTAATTAATCGTGGAAAATATCAATTATACAAATATATTTTTTCTTCCTTTTACTATATGTGTATAAAAATATATATATATATATATATATATATATATATATATATATATATATATATATATATAAAAAAAGGACTATCACTCTCAACAGTAACAGTTTTTTTATCTCTATATATAATATACATATATTTATACGCCTTTCAAAATTTCTTTTCGTCTTTCTTTCTTTTTCTCCTTTATTTCTACAGAGGACACATCGAACCAACTCGAAAGACATGTTTTTTTCAACATCAACATATCAAAATGTTTTTGTAAAAGATCAATATATGTTTCGCCCGGTATTTTACATTTACATGATGCAAAGTATCCACATTATCATTTATATTGCGCATTTATGTTACATATTTACCGTATAATTACCGAAATCACATTTCCAAATTTCGCTCTCCAATACGTGTTTATTCTTACAATAATTTCACAGATATATATATTTGTATATAATGCTATGGTTTAAAGTGACTTATTTTATACATTATATATATATATATATATATATATATATATATATATATATATATATATATCTCTTTAACATTTTAATATTCTAGTAAATATTTAAACTGTGCATTAAAAGATATAAGAATGTGTGTCTTATACATATAATAAAGATATGCCAAAGAATTATAAATTAAAATTAATGTACGAGTATCTTTATTATAGTTGTTGTTGCGTTAATATTAACGCATTAATACTTAATATTATTACAATATTATATTCTCTCGAGTTGCAAATATTTGTTCATTTCAGAGATTCAGAAAAAAAATTAATATCGCAATATTAATACAAAAATTACATCCGGTTAGAAGGCAAACACCCCTTTTTTTGCGCATCAGAAAATTAATTTCTCAAATTGTAGACGGTCGAGAGAGATCTGTCTGTCCTTGATGCTTACAATGGCATCCTTTTTTTTTCTCGGTCCAATCGTGATCCAACTTCATTATACATTCGGCAGCGCTTGCTGCGACCTTCGGAATGCCTTCTATCGTGAACTTTATTGAAATAGGTAGATTATATAAAGGTCTCTTTTGCGAAATATTGTATCGACACTTCGTGAAAGTAACATGAACCAGACCGTATTGTTTATATTCCGTTAATCGAACAACATGACTACAAATATATGTCTTTTCTTTTCATTTCGATTCTTTTTGATGAATTTTAATGGTTGGTACAAAAATCTCTTTGAAATACAGAATAATAACTTACGATCGATAAGTGAATCTCTCCGCTTCGATGGCCGAACGTGCCCTCGCTTGTAAATCATGATCTATTCCGTAAACGTATTCTGTAAACAAAAGTAAACAAATTGTTACAAAGCTTATTTTATCTAATTTATAAAAATCAGAAAAATTATTATTTTTACATATTTTTGTCAAACATCTAAATCATCTGCATTTTTTGAAATGCAATAATTATATCATCATTTCAGCATACTTAATTAATTTAATGTTAAAAAAAAAAAACATTTGATCTTTTCAAACAACAATATATTCAATCTAAAGTTAATATATTATTAAAAAGATGTAATTGTTTTTTTTTTTATAAAAAAAACTCTATGATATAAAAGAAAAGTTTGTTAATAGCATATATATTTGTCTACACATTTAAAACAACAAAAATTAGAAATAAAAAATCCTTGACATACATTTTGCGCATATATATTGCTTTAGAATGAAGATTGTTGTTAATTGCCAAATTAGCGCGTGCACGAAGCGAAATAAAGATATACAAATGAAAGATATCACGTTTGATTTGATGTACGAGAAAACAATGATTATATGTCCTTATTGAAATCCGTAAGAATTTCCTCTGTTTCCTCGGAATTTTTGACGTTACGATGTTGCGTCGATTTGAATATTTCCTATACCTACCGATTTTACGTGCCAACGTGAGAACAGTTTCACTATTGTTCTCCGTTTCCTTTAAATTTGTAATACCAATCCGTTTCCCTCGTTACATAATGAGCATTTACTCCCGGCAATATACTCCCGGATAAATAACAAAACAAAACTGTACGGTCATTGTGATATTCATCAAACTGATTTCGAATAAATTAGATATTAAATAAAATTTGTGAAGGACTAAAACAACTCGCGTGATTAGCAATTATTTTGATATATTTAAAGTTTTATGTAGTTTCATAAAAAAAGCAAAAACTCTATTAAAAACAATTTAAATACATAGGATAATGTCATTATTATATACGATTAATCCTATGTATCTAAATTATCTTCCAATAACCGAATCTCTCCGCTTCGAGGACCGAACGTGCTCTCGCTTGTAAATCATGATCTATTCCGTAAACATATTCTGTAAACAAAAGTATACAAATTGTCACAAAGCTTATTTTATATAAAAGCTTTAATTTATAAAAATTAGAAAAATTTAAATAATTGCATTGTTATATATATATTTTTATCAAACATCTAAAATTGTTAACTAATTTAATATGTCAAAAATTGATAAAAAAAAAAAATCACGTTATAATTGCTAATTACGCGAGTTATTTTAGTCCTTCACAAATTTATTTAACAATTTATTTGAAATCAGTTTAATAGATATACCTTAAAGAACGAAAAAAACACGAAAAAAAAAATTCTGAGAATTATAATTACAAGATTAATTACGTGTTGAGTTTTCTCAAAAAAATGATACCAAATAGCCGGATGATACGAATCGCAATTTACTTAAATATCAAAAGTACGTTAATGATACTATATCAGATATATAAGGTGTATCTGATGAAGTTTATCACATATTTTTCTCAAATATCGAAACTTTTATCGAAAAATATTTCTTACAAAAGTTTTATGACTTCAAGGGAGACATAAGATGATGTTATGAGTTTGACTTTGGATATAGATGCCAAAATTATGTGAAGATTAACCTATTTTTTTAAATAGAACTATCCTAATTTTTTACATGTATAAACCGATATTCCTCGCAATATTCTGCAAAAAGTTATAAGGACATGATAATCAAAAATTGAATGGTTTAAGAGATATTTTATACTTTAATTTACATTTATAATACATAACTTTAGTATCTATACATTCAAGATCAAAGCAATGACATCATTTTATGTCTCCCTCAAAGTCACAAAACTTCAGTAGGAAATATTTTTGAAAAGATATAGAATTTTTTATCAGATACATACTGTATTAAAACGGTTTCCTTTATATATTCTTATAAATTATATATATTATTTTATTTCATTTATTATTTCACGTGTCAAATATTTTAATATATTCATTTTTCGCACACAAATATATCCCGTAAGTAAATAAAAAAAATTAATTACAGTGACAAAAATACACATCTCTTTTAGAGGATATACTATTTTTAATTATTACTCATGATTACATGTATTACTCATGATTACACATTAGTGTTCGTGAAAGTACGTGTAAAGAAGCATTTGGTTCTTATTGTTAGAGATGCTGCTTAGAGGGGTCAAAGGTTTAAGGAGACTCTACTAGAATTATTTCATTAGAAATATACCTAATAAATTGTATATTTTCTTAAGAATATCGTATATTGCGACACTCTTACGTCGTACATTCATCGCAACTATCGTTAAAGTATTGAAATAATATACAAACGTTACGTAAAGACTGACATAAATTTATGATGAAAATAAACTGCAAAAAATTAATGTCGCGCTAAAAGAGGCGTACAAAATAAAATAATGTAATGTATGCATTAACGCAATGCTGTCTTTTTGCGGTAAAATACGCTTACCAGAAATATCAAATTGGTTGACTGGCGATAATATCGCTGGCATCACAATAATCAATGGTGTGTACAGCAGTACCAAGCTGCTTCTGAAACAAAAAGAACATAAAGATCGCATTAATTGTTTCATTTAATTTTATAAAGGATGACTGTTAACAAATATAACAAAATAAAGTAATGTACAAATTTTTATCTTCTTTATATATATATGTATATTTTGGAACAGCTTTAGTTTTATATCTATAACGTACAGCATCTTCTAAATTATTAAATATAACATCAAAAAGTTACACACATATTACTAAAGTTAATTTAGTCAAAAAGGATATCATTAGAGTTGAATTGATTAAATGTTAAAAGCTTAATAAAAATTAATTCAACTTTCTAAAGAAATATTAGAATATCAAATATGCGTAGATATATGTAGATATTTTTACTATTATAAGTATTAGTCTATATAAATACCAATCCGCATCCGCGCAAAAAGAATACATATAAAGTGCAATTTAAATTAATTAAGATAATGATTTACTTTACTCGTAACATTACGTATGATGTAATACTAAAAAACCTATTTAGAGCGTAAAACATGATTAATCCTGTGAATATATTTTGCATGCAACTGATCTAAGAATTATATAAATAATATATAAGATATTATTGGATATATTATATAGTGTGTTATGTGCGTAGATTGCGGTCAACTAAACGGCGATCGATTTGTCGCCTATCTAGAAGAGACAGAAAAGATTAGTCGCGAGGGGAATAAATTAAATAAACAGACTTTCGGTAACAGCTTTCTTGCTAACCGACATTAATAATTTTCAATATGCGCTCTTTCTCTGTATTTTTTGTTCTATTAATCGTTATAAAGTTAATTGCAATTAACTTCTTAAAAAAATCCTTCTATTGTGAGTGAGAAATTAAATCGAAAGGCGATGTCCCGCGGATGTAACAATATAAATAACAATTTTTTTAAATCTTATTCAAATTACATTTTTTACTTAAATAATAATATTATACATATATCGGATAAATATCGGAAAAATTAAATTTGACAATTACATTACATTAAAAATTTTTCAAAACTGTGATGCGATGATATATATTTTCGAAGAAAAAAAATTATACTCAACATAGAAAAAGAATGACTATTCTCTTTTTCTCGAATTAAAAGTAAAAAAGATTTTTTATTAAACTGTAAAATAATTTTATTATTTTAAAATAATTAATTTTGATTTTTTAAAAAGATTATTACACTACTTTTTTTATTGAGTAATAAAATAATTACAGTAACAACCTTCTCATCTAATTATTTCAGTTGAACAGCAAAAGAAAATATATGAGCATAAATACTGTAATTGTCCAATAAATTCTCGAAAATGTTCGACGTATGATATTGCGAATACTTCCAAATAGCCATATGTACTTTCTCTGGAAGAGGTAAAAGAGAAAAAAAGAAGGATGACGAGTACAAGTGAATTTACCGCGTTCTCGAACACGAGAATCCGCTTTGACTGGTTTTTAATTCCGGTCTCGATCTTGTTATATACTAAGCCTATATATTTTTTACTTTCACACATATACGACTCTAAATTACTTGAATCAATCACATACACATTCCACAGGAATTAAAATAAAAAATATATGATAGCGTATCTAATACCATCTTTAAGTGATTGTACTTTGAATCCATACATGCGTACATACATAAAAATTTCTCAATATTCTATTTCAGAAATTAAAATCAAACAATGATATCTCTAATATGAAAAATTGTAAACGACTGTGATATTATACATGATTTTCATCAAATATGTATACAAAGAAGAAATACATATATGCATGCGTGTATTTATGTGTGTATTCGATCTATGGTTTTATCAATAATATATTATAGATTAATTAACTGACAATCGGTAAAAGTTCCTCAATGAAATATTTAAGAATGTGAAATTTAATGTGAGATTTAAAATAGAATCTAAATTTTATATACATATATATATATATATATATATATATATAAAATGTCAGATTTATATACAGAAAGTGCACAATTTTTTTTTTTATTGCGGATAGTTTAGTCGAGTTAAGTCTTCGATATATTATCATCGATCCATTCGTAGGAAAGGCATCTCACAAATCATATACATGTACGATATAATATATTTTAAATTTACTATCTGGTCATAAAACAGCAACAAATGTGAATATACGCATTTCAAGAATGCTTTGAGAAAAATATTACGAGTATATACATATGTGTATGTATAAACATGATTAAAATGAGCACCACGCTGGCTCGAGACGCGTTACTTTCAACAACAATATACGTAAGTGAATGGATAAGTTAGTGCATTCACTGTCTGGTAGGCACTTGCGGGCCAATCAAAATCACACCACAGGCTAGAAGTACCAGGAACCACCTCGAGTTTCCCGAATACCAGACTAACAATAAGATACTTCCTGCTTTCGGTGTCCGCGTGCTTATAGTCCGATGTAAAGCGAAGAGAGAGCAGCCACTACCACTGGCTATATCAAATTCCTTTTTCATTTCTTCTCTTGTTTCAAACGTACATTTACTACATTAAATAAATTAAGTACAAATGTATTGTATAAAATATCTTAAAAAATTGCAAACAAAATATTATGGATAAAAATATTATGGTAAAAGATAGTTATAAACGACTATACATAATTTTGAGGATAAATTAAATGTTAAATAAGAAAATATTGTTATTTGTGTACTTAAGGCTGTTATATTAAGTTATGATTCTACTATAAACCTGGGTGTAGAAAAAACATATTAAAATATGTTTATATTTTGAAAAGTTTCGATTTATTTTTTCATAATCTTCCTGCACTTGTCCTATTTTATGGTCAATAATAGATCATCGTTTATAAAATACGTGAGATAGTCCGCGATATAAAAACAAATACAGACGATTATTTCTCGCTACGTGACGTGAGAAGTTGCAATCACAAGCGCGAGCGCATACATACACCCACACACGCGCACACGCGCGCACACACACACACACACACACACACACACACACACACATATACACATAATTCAGTGTCAGTGGGTCAACGGAAACTGGAGAAATCTTTCTCGGAGATTCAATACGCATACGCGTCCTCGAGATCTCGTGCCTTGGGCGATGGCGACGACGGTCGTGTCTGAAAAATATAGTTCCAAGGGACACCTGTTGTGTCTGATAACTCGAGTATCCTCGAACAAAGTCGAATTCTACTTAGTTAATGAGTCTATAACAAGGTTTCGATTTTTTAATTACGTTTATTACATATGTATATAAATATGTCGTTTCTGTGTATAAGGAAAAGAGAGAGAGAGAGAGAGAGAGAGAGAGAGAGAGAGAGAGAGAGAGAGAGAGAGAGAGAGAGAGAGAGAGAGGAGAGAGAGAGAGACATATGTAATATTATTCGGCAAATGTGTGTATGTGTGTGAAGATATATTTATATTGATAAATAATATTTTAAATAATATAAATTACAATAATACTAATGTTATATAATAAAAAATCGATATAATTTTATTCAATTATCTGACAAACATTAAATATTATAATTATGTATAATATTTCAGTGCTAAATAGAAAATATTAAAATACATATAATAGAAAATAATAAAATGTGTATCATAAGTGATGAATGTAAGTGTCAATAATCTTTATAAGTTTGATGTTATTATTCTTATCCAAATACATCATTTAGATAGGTGCATTTTTTTTTTTTTTTCTTTATCAAAGAATATATAAAGAAACGTTAAATTCAAAATATATTTACGTGTTATTCAGTGTGTTCGATAAAAATAAAAGATAACAGCTTATGATGAATGAATACGCTACAGCTTCAAGTTCCTTCAGAAAGATGAGAAGTAACAAATAACAACGACATTCTTGAGGAAGTGTACGCGAGTGAAAGTGCTTATAGGACATTCGCCTAGAGATTCGTTCTCGCGGCACGTTTGCCCCATGAGAAAAGAAGCTGCTTCTTAGCTGGTACAAATATATGATATGTATTTATAATCTGTTCTTGCGCATAGATTTTTTTTTTTTTTTTTTCTATTATATATATATATATATATATATATATAATATATATAATTATAATATATATATATATATAATATATATAATATATATAATTAATATGAAAGTATTATATATATATATATATAATATATATAATTATAATATATATATATATATATAATATATATAATATATATAATTAATATGAAAGTATTATATATATATATATATATATATATATATATATATAATATATATATATATATAATACTTTTATATTAATTATATATATTATATATATATTATATATATATATATATTATAATTATATATATTATATATATATATATAATTAATCTCCTTATATTTTATGATATATGTGCATAGTATATGTATATATCTATGTATACATATACATGTACATATAAATATGATTTATGACATAAAAAACCAAATATAATTTACATAAAAAATATATCTACAGAATTACTTTTACAAAGAATCTTAAAATCCTGAATTCACATTTTGTAAATTCTAAAAATATTTATACATTTAAATTAAAGTTTAATTGAAAAGATAATATAAAATAGATTTAAAAAAAGGCAAATGCAAAAGAAAAATACTTTGTAAGTTTTTAATATTGAGACGATGATGTTTCGATAGAAATTTTATTGCACATAAAAAGATTCGATCAATTGAAATGAAGATTCGGTCAATTGAAATCATTAAACAATCAATCGGTGATTGTTTTGCAAATCAAGATAGCTTTCACAGAGAACATTCGTAAATGGATTTTTTTTTACTTTACAACATAATTGATTCTAATCTATAACGAATATCATTTTATTTTTGTTTTTCCCTCCCTCCCTCTCACTTTCTCTCTCTCTCTCTCTCTCTCTCTCTCTCTCTCTCTCTCTCTCTCTCTTTACGTTCCTCCATTTTATTAAAATCCAATTTTATTGTCACAAAAAATATATTTACAAAAGACAAATTATGCAAATCATTCGTGGTATACCTTGCGATTTCTATACTTCGTTAGTGAATAGTTGTTAATATAATAAATGTGCAGTAAATAACATTTAACGATAAAGATAGGGACGAATATAACATAAGTTATTAGTTCTATAGGTTGCAATTGCGATAATAACGATTGTCATCCACTAAACATTTTGCTTTTGACAATGTTAGCAGAGGTGACAATTATTCCTCATTAGAAAATTAATAAAATCAATGAAAAATTTAATTCATAATTTGCTCCTTTTGCATCGCTATTATTAGGGTTCATTCATTACATAATCATTGACGGAAATGCAAATGTAATATAAACAGAGAGTTATACAAACATTCAATCATCACAACACAATAGTGTAATTTCTCTACATTTATATAAATAAAATTAGATAAAGCTTTTGAAAATATTTTTCAATATACATAATTATACTTTCATTGATGTATTCACGCAATACATGACAATTTTAAAGCTGCAAGTGAAAATTCTGAAAGATTAATTAAATTAAATGTAGCTTAATAATCTATAGCTATATAGCTTTTCATTAATGATAAATTAATGATTAATTGATAATTTGCGTGCAAAAGAAAAAGAGAGAGAGAGAGATTAAGTATTGCATTGGAATAAAATTTCGCATATACATAATATCATGTCCGGAAGCTTAATTAACGAATCGAAAAAAATGAAAATCGTAAAACAAAAAGTCGCTCTCCTTGACTTCATCATCGTGTCATCGTTATAGCCGCGATTACATTTACTTCATACACCGCGACAATCGGTCGAACGTAACAATGATCTAATGATTTGCCATACATTGTCATACGCAAAAGTCCACGACAGCCTCCTTCTTCATCGCAATTCACTACGTTCCTTTGTTATCGCGTGTGATCGACACATAAATCCTGTCGCTTCGCTTCGCAATGCGTTGGAAAGTTCGCGTCGCGTTGCGTCTATCGGATAGGTAGATGTTTAACCGAATGATTAAGTAATTTATGTGACACAAAATTTCACACCTGCACGTTAAAACTAAAAGATAGACGAAAATAGTAATGTGACAGCTTGACGAAAATAATACGACAGTAATTATCGTTAGTGGAATAATTTAGCATAATAAATTGTGAGTAAATTTTAAATTACATGTAACGTATTAATCTCGAGAAGTTTCGTTATGCATCAACATTTTTTTACCAAAATTAATTTATAATATACGTCTACATATATGTAATGTATCTTAAAATAATTATAAAAATATAAATTATATAGAATAGTCACGGAAAGACAATAATTAATTGTACGTATAGTCGTGTCAGTATAAGTTATTATTCGTGGCATTATATGTACTATATTATATATAGAACATATTATATATAGAATATTGCTTTTCACATATCTAATCGATAATAATTAGTAATAATATTTTATTAATTATAATTGTTAGTTTGTTGATGTAAATTAGTATTTTTACGTATATTTAAATTAAATTAGTATCACAATTTTATTGAAATTAGTAAACTCACAGATCTGTCTCTTCACGAGGGGAATAAGTAGTTAAGTTAATTACAAGTTTTAAATGTTTGCAGAAATCTCTGACATAAACTCCATTTCAACATGAGCACCTTTGTGCTGCTAAACTTTAAAGTGAAAACTATACGAATCTCTCTTTAGTCTTTTAAATTATTGAAAAAAAAGTAGAAAAATATGTAATTATTTTTATAGTTATATAATTATATTCTTATAAGTACATAATTGTTCGTTTGCCTTTTCATCTTTCTATATAAAGACCAAACGTTATATAAAAATCTTTATTATTTTATAATATTCATTATGTTATTTGACCTGTCAGGAGAGAGGGGAGAGATGTATGTACATTGGCAAAATATCTAAAAAGAATCACATGATTAACAATATTGCGAAATGTTTCCAAGCACACAATAGGTTTAAGAGCCACGTTAATACTCGATTTAATGCTTGATGCCGACAGTGCAAGAATAGTGACCTATGATTTGTAATAGCGTTTATGAGATAAACGACTTTTAGCCCAGATCGTGATAGGTTAATACAGCAGAAAGGTATCGTTGCCCTTGCTCCTGTGCAGAACGATGATATTAATAGCAATATATGAGGTGTGGTTTCGTTTACATCTTTCCAGTTTTACTTGTCCTAAATATCAATGATATAAAAAAAGCGAATATAAAAGCAAATAATGTGTACGTGTATATAATATTTACACGCGTGCGTGAGCGCGTATGTGTACCTATGTTTTAAATTGGTTTTTCATATATACGACAATTAATTTCGTAAAGAGTAAAATTTCTTCTTATATTTAAAATAATATGCACATTAATATTTTATTATATATTTTAACTCACATTTGACAAGTGCTGCGAGATCGATATTACATCTTTAAATGTATTTGTAATTTATGCAGTTGTAAGAAAAGCTGAGGAAAGAATCTGTGCATAGAACATGACGAAAGATAAATTTATCATTGAGAAGGTATTGTGCGTGTGCGTGTGCGTGTGTGAAAGTGAGTATTGCAATTGCTCGTGATTTTTTATCTCATGATCGGTGTACAATGCCTCATTTGGTAATTAATAAAACATGTCCGCGCCTTTTTTACGGTCACAAAAATATCCGTATACAATTTCAATACGGGAACGGGGAGAAACTTTCGAAATTCATACATGGTGCGGACTTTCATCCCGACCAACGGGGACGCGATTTATAATATAAACGGATGACGATGGATCGTGGAGCGAGGAGCGAGGACTAACCGGCTGTACGCGCAATGAGAGCCGATAATAAAATTTACGCCGATTTACGACGCGATTCGATATTCGGCGCGCTCGTATGCGCAGAGAAGAGCTTTACTTTCTACAAAGTTGAAATTATGTCATCGGTAAAAAATGAATTTCGTAATGTCTCGCATCTCTGCCGGTTAGGTTCTTTCTCCTATTTTAGAAAAGAGCCAGCGCACGTGTTCGTGCTTACATCTCGCCGGATTCATCGAGAACTTTGCAAGTACGATAAAGTATATGACTTTGTAAACGCGCAACTTGTATCAGGTGTGACAGGTGTGAAAGGCGAAAATTCGGACAATTAACGTAAAAAAAAAACGGACATATTATAGAATATTATTGCGTTTTTTTGAACTCTTATCAATTAAATGAACTAAATTGAAACAAGATTATATGTTCCCGTCGAGGACCAAATAAGTGATTTATATAAATGATGATTGATGTAGGCGACGTTAAAAAAAATTATCATAATTCGATTCTAAACTTTTGAAGAAGGCTAACAATATCTGTAAAAATATATTTTAACGATATTTATAAAAATTTATTTATAAAAAAAAAATTTTATCGCGCATGTAAAAACGATTGTCCGTCTCTTCCTTTATATATTTTTTTAAATAGCATAGTCGGAAAAAACTACGAAAATATTCGTTTTATTTAAAGTCGTTCTTTTATACTTGCAATATTATATCCGGATGCTGATTAATAAATCACAGCATCCGATGATATATAAATATAAAGGAAAAAAATGAAAAAAATGGATGGGGGTCGAGCAGTAGTGATAATGAAGGAAACAGTGTCCCTTGTTTTTCTGCACTACTTTTCTTATTTCGCAAAATTTATGCTGCATAAAAATGTATGGATGAGATTGTTATGTTCCGTATGGAGGGAGTACATGAAGGAACTCATCACCGGTAGTCACAAGAGAAAGAGAAAGTGCATAACTCGCGTGATGCTTATATGCTTATATGAACATGACATGCCTCCACACAGTTTTTAGCGAATATTACATGCTCTTATTATAAATCGTAATAAAAATAAATGATGATGTAAATAACAATAAATAAATTTGTTCCATGTAGTAGTAAATAATTTTTCAATCCAAATATATTTGTAAATTTTAAAAATCAAACTTATAAACAAAACCTAAATTAAATTCTAAATAATTACTGTACTTTTGCGATAAATTTATTACGAGAAAAAAATTTGTATCAATTTTAAATTTAGAAATATATATTTGGATGTAAAAATTATATTTATTACATTAATTTAACAAAATTATTTTTAATAATTAAATCTAATATCAAAAATATTACTACTATAGCAAAAAAAAATAGCCAGAAAAGTGTTATTATAATTTTCACGATGTTTTCTCATTCCATTTTCGCGCAAGGAAAAATATGTACTTATTGTTCTCTTATGGTATTACTAGTAAATTTGCTACTACACGGGAGAAATATTAACGTACCCGTTAACACGTAAGTTTGCATGTCTAACATTCTTTTTCTGAATTTTACGTTAGCCGACAGAGCATGATTTATATATTACTAGTAATGCAATAAAAGAGAATCTCTCTTCTAAGAGACCACAAGGAATGAAACTTTGTGGCAAATAGTACTTAATGCTATTTATGCAATAAAGTGTCATTACACACACACACACACACACACACACACACACACACACACACAATTACCACTAGTCACCAAACGAGATTCTGCATGGAAATAACAGTTATGTTTATAGCTGCGGTCACAATAAAGATAACGAAAATGTAACGATCTTGAGTGCGAGATTGTAACTTTCTATCTGTAATAATCTACAATCTTCTATGATAAGAAACGATCGTAGCTTCCAAAGCGCTAACAAGCGCTATATCAACACGTATCTTAAAATTACCTTTCTAAAAACTGTTTTACAACTCTTTATCATTCTGCCTTTTCTTTCTATTCTTTATCAATAAAAATGTTTAATTATTTATTCGGTTATATGTATACATACGAATTATTTTAAAAAAGAAAATCACAAAAAATTACAAATTTCTTTAAAAGCATACATGTATTTTTTAATAAAACAAATAAAAAATATATACAAAATATCCTAATTAATGTTATTTTAAACAAAAATGTAAAATTAAACGTTTTCTGATTGTGGAAAATATTCGAGCGCTTTTAATTATATAAAAAAATTATTTAAAAAAATGGATAAGGATATTTTTTTTAATATTTTTTATCTGTAATGGAAATGATGAAGAGAATACGGTGATATGTATTCGCTACCAAAGCATAAAAGCGTCGATTCTGTGATTATACGGTTGAAAGATTTACCGTCAGGCTATAACTTATCCGGTTTAATTATGCTCGACTATATATACGGTTCGCTAAGTACAACACTATAATATTGTACACACAAATGTTCATCCTAATAAATTGATTATCACAAACATACATTTCAATTAGTAATTTTTTTCTTTACAAAATAAAATAAACAAAATATAGTTGTTCAATGTCATATCTTGTATCATATAGCTTACAAGCTTAAATCGCTCCAATAAAAAAGACTTTACGCCATATAATATAAAAATATCCTGATAAAATTATAATTTTCTTAATAAATATTTGCTGTTTAATTTCCTCAACATTAAATGATAAAAAAAAAAAAGTTTCTTTATTCAATCTAAAATTTCGTTTATCAATTCCCTTTTTACGATACTTGATTAATTTTTTACGATACATATTATAAGACTATTAACAATGTTTTTACTTTATCATAACAATTATTTTTAAATTATTAAGGTTGCGTTTCGAAATTTCTGTGTCCTGAAATACACGTAAGGAATAAACTAATTTCTAGTATTCTGGTAATGATTTTTGGAATTCGGACTACAACATGTTTCGAAGCTCGATTATATTCCTTTATTACGCACTATGTATTTGCGAATATTAAAAAAAGTCATACGTTGCATAAGAAGACATAATTATATCCGATTCACAAATAATTACTCAAATTAATTAACTGTTATTAGTCTAATGCAGGCTAACTTATGACTAACTTTGTAATTTCTCTCTCTCTCTCTCTCTCTCTCTCTCTCTCTCTCTCTCTCTCTCTCTCTCTCTCTCTCTCTCTCTCTCTCTCTCTCTCTCTCTCTCTCTCTAAATATGTAAATGTGTATATAAAATTAAATCTTTATTTCACACACATACACATAAGCACAATTGTTAAACCACCATGGTATATCATATACTTTAACATATTAATAACATTTACAATAATATAGAGTCTATTCAAAATTTGAAAAAAATAATCTTATACTTTAATCTTTATCAAATATAGATGGCATTTAATTCTATCATTCAAACATTTCTATATCTTGAGAATTTATAAGTTTACGATGTTTAAATCTTAAAATTCTCAAATTTTAAGTTTTAGGACCTTCAAGTTCTTGAAGGTCCCTCGGATTCTAAGATCTGCAAGTTACAGAAACCCAAAACTATTATTTCCTTTGGATACGACGGCAATTAATTATGCCGATTTCAAAATTCTCAATTTAATTTACATTTAAAATAAATATTAATGATTTTGTTTACTTTTCAATCCTCATAAATTTTGAATCCTTGAAATTTCAGATGCTTTCAAAATTCGTGAAAACCATAGGATTGTTTTAGACGGAAATAGACAACTTCGTTCGAGCGTATACCGTGAAGAATATACAAGTAGTGCAGGTCACCAATTAATCGGACGCGCTCGTCTTGTATGATTAAACATCCTCGCATGTGGCCAGTAGTCTAATTCCGAACTATGACTTTCGCGAGATTTTACATCTAAAATTTCAAGGATCAAAAATTTGTAAACAAAATCATTAATATTTGATTTAAATATTAATGATATAAATTAAATTGAAAATTCTAAATTCGGCATAATTAATTGCCATCGTATCCAAAGGAAATAATAGTTTTATTATATGTATATATATATATATATATATATATACTATATATATTACAGTATATATTACATATTATATATATAATATATTAATACGATTATTGAAGGCGTATCATTTCTTTTCCTTCTCTCCTGCCTCTCCAAAATAGAAGATGTAACACAGTAGTCTTCTCGAATTAGTAATAATAAATAACCGGTCCTCAGCAAAATGGATATATGATTATATTATAGTTGTTTATCGTAGATTAATAAGCGAATGATTGTGACATACGATCATATATTGAATGTAAATGTTTAGCTAGAAAATTAGTATTCGAGGAAAACTTCTCGGATGAATGAAGATAAAATGAGATTTTCTAGCTGTTATCTATAATAAATAGAAGATTAAACAAAAGTATCGATACATAAATATTGAATAGAAAATAAATATAAAACAAAGTTACATATAATTTTTCGATAAATATTCAATAAAAATTATGAACGAAAAGTTACATCATGTATGGAAATATCATTTTGTTATTTAAATGATTAAAGCATGCGGGTGTTATCTTCTTCTATTCGCTTTTCTTACATTGGTTCTTTTTTTAGCGCAACACAGACAAAACGAATTTATTTACATTTATTTCCACTACAACACGTTGCTTAAATCTATTTTTTAGAGTTAATTACAAATATTGAAACAATGTAAATTTATTAATTGGATAAGAACTGTACTTGTTGAAATTTAACAAGCCTTCTAATTTATCTAACACTAGCGGACACATGAGAGAGAGAGAGAGAGAGAGAGAGAGAGAGAGAGAGAGAGAGAGAGAGAGAAAGAGAGTATCGTTTGAGATTATTAGAGAAAGTTACTTTTACGTGTTACTCCGGAACGTCCTGACAACCGTTAACTCATACTAATCATCTCCTACGTAACGTAAAGCCAGAACTCTGCTAATGTTGGTTTGCTCTTCCGGTGAAAGAACAATATTTGACAATTTTTGTTAAGAAAAGAACTTTGCAATTTTCTCATATTTTTATTTCCTGACAACAATTCAACGATTAATGATTTAATCTTACCTGAGCCAATTAACTGTCACCATTTCTGTCAAGTTTTCAACTTGTTTTTCCGTGCGTCTCCGCTTTGAAAATCGCGTGCCCTTTGCCGCGCACGCTGCGGTCTTTCTCGCTTTTTGCTGTCGTGCTTTCGGCGCGGCGGCACGAAGGTGTAATTGGACGAAAGAACTTTCGTTCGCGTTCACTCAGACTTTTATTCTCTGTCAGGTGTTACACTAGTTACGGTGTCGCGTAAATAATATCGAGAAGCAACGCGTAACCCCGACAACTCTCCGGCGGATACTGAAACCCGTCGCGAACACACTACCGTGATAGCCTCTTCGCACAACCACGCGGCACTCGGCGATCGGCGAGTGAAAGCGAGAGGCGAGAGGTGCCGCCGCCGCCGCCGCCGCCGCCGCCGCGATGAGCGAGAGCGGATATACAGGGTGTCCGATAATTACCGCCCCACCTCTCTAGGGCAGATAGAGCGAGTCAAACTGAACAAAGAAGTCCTCGATCATTTTGCGATTTTCGCAATATGTATTAAAATATTAATTAAAAAAAAAATATATATATATATATATATATATATATATATATATTTTAATAATTATTGCGCAAATCGCAAAATGATCGAGGACTTTTATGTTGAGTTTGACCTGCTCTATCAGCCCTAGAGAGGTGGGGCGGTAGTTACCGGACACCCTGTATGTATTTATGTATGTATGAGAGCGAGCGCGGCCAGCGCGGCCGTTGGTAAATTGTTCGTGTGTGTGTGTGTGTGTGTGAGAGACAGAAAGAGAGAGAGAGAGAGAGAGGGATACAACTCGGCGCAGCTTGACACGTGGCTCAAAATCGCATCGAACGCGACCAAAGATATGCAAATGACACCGAGTACTTAACAGAGACAAAATAAGCACGATAGCTCATCAAAGTCGCCGCAACCATTAGAACGAGAAAGGACAAGTGTCGATGCATTACGTTCTACAAGAAAGGCGTTGGAGCGAAAAGAAAGCTTTCGATGCATGCGAGGGTAAGATTAGCTATGCAAAAAGCACTTTCGTACGACAGTCATGCATTAAGATAATAGATGCCTGATTAATTAGACTTATTAATTTTAATTTTATCTTTGTAATTAAACACGATAACGAGGGTGTGTATACTCTTGATTATAATTTTCTTTATAATCAACCCTCAAGTACTACGGTTGAATTTGAGGGAAAGAGAAAAAAATAATGCGGTCACTCCAGCCAGTATGTAACAAGTAAAAAGCGTTATAGTAAATATTTATTATCTAATGTAAATTAGCATTGTTCATGATATACCGGCAGTTTATCTCGAGGATATATTCGCTTTACCTCGAGAAATGCAGGCTTCAATTGTTATGTGTTTTACATAGTCAAAGCACTTTTCCAACATCATCAATTGCTAATCTTTATTCGCACAACTGATAAGAGCAACGTGCTGTCGCATATAACTGGCGAAGAGAAGCTAGCGCGATGCCATAAATTTTTCTTTCAATATTCATGTTATGTTACGTATAATTGTTATGTTTTAACAGACAATTATTCAAATATGTTATCTTTCAAACTTTTTATTTGTGCGATTGACTAAAACGTTTATTACTGCAAATCTGCAGCCTTGTTTTTTTATTGTCAGTCGAAACGCGCGAAACAAGAAAAGATCCGACAAAACGATGCCACGTAACGTCAATATGCCGCACAATTCGTGGAAAGATGCGGGACAAACTGCAATTGAAGATCACAAAAATTCTCAGAATAAGCGGTGAGCGAAGGATAATGAACATGGGAAAGGCAGCGTTATTAAATAAATGCTATCCAAAGAGACCGACCATCCGCGCGCAATATCAGCAACATCCAATCAACATTATTCTGATTTAAAATTTTTTGTCTTTGTGACAAATGTACAGAACTAAAAATGTTGATTACATCTTGTACATAAATAAATGTCATTATACATAAATGATTTATTAATCTTCTCGTTCTCACGATATAATTGATATATATATATATATATATATATATATATATATATATATATATATATATTTTGATTTATATATACATATATGTAATCTATGATACGTGATAGTATAAATCAATCACATAATATATTATATATCAATCATCAGTAGTGTAAATGGAAAATTTTAATTTTAGAGATGTCAAATATTATGATAAAGATTAACGTGTGGTTTGAAAGAAAAGGTTAATAAGAATAAGAGCAAATGTGTAACGTTAAATTATTTAAAATTTATAATTTGCATATTGTATAAGTGTATTTACTCTCTTCAATTTACTTTCTGTATACCATTTACTAATTCAAAACTCTCTCTTTCTATTCTCCTTCTCTCTCTCTCTCTCTCTCTCTCTCTCTCTCTCTCTCTCTCTCTCTCTCTCTCTCTCTCTGTCTCTTCTCAGTTAAATACGTCTTCGTTTAAAAATGAGCAAACTACATTCGAATGGGGACACATAGACAGTAATTGGAATGTGTGGACGTGCCTTCAGCCAAGTATGCAGTTACAGTGAAGGCGCGATGTCACGTTGTGACCTTGACCTTTGAGAAACGGAAGAAGTCAATCGAAAAATACTTATGGATGTAATCTTTAGTTGTAAAACAAATATCTTTATAAAAAAACAAGTAGAAATGTCTCCGTAGAAATCAAGCGTTGATTACAATTAAGTGTTTGGAAAGACTAGAGACGATAAAAAAAGATTTGTTAATATTAGATATTTTTTTGGAACTTGAAAATTAAGAGTTTAAAAAATGAAAAATCAATCGAACAAAAATATTCAAAAGCTGAGTTGAAAGTTGATTAATAATTGACTGTTGAAAATTATATGGTTCGCAACAATAATCTATTCTCTACTCTCTACACTTGCATATAATTCTAGTACCTAGTATTTAAATAAATTTCACACATCGCATATTCTCTTGTAACAACAAAAGTATATATTCCACATAAGAAATGGAAAAATATGCAAAATAGAATTAGGATTTTATTATAAAGTCAAAAACACGCTCGTATTTAGGTATATGCATAATATATATATAAATTCTATTTAAACTAATCTAATTTAACTTTTTTATATTATGTTTACCGTAAATATATTAAATTTATTAATTCTAAATTAACTTTAACTTCAATATTCATCTTCTTTTATATTGCTCCACATTTATTATTATATAATACAAAAACAGCTAGCTGCGATAGCTTTTAACTTTTACTATCCTTTTCAGGGCAGAATATTTTTGTAAATTAAAACCTACGTAATATAAGGCCAAAGTTCGGATTAAAATCACCCTTAAAGGATGTGGAAATCGTGTATCAGAAACTATTGTTAGAAATACGGAAAAGTTATAAAAAGAGCAAGACGGATCGCAAGAACTACATTCATGAGACTTGCAGTGAAAGTAACGAGGAAGAGAGAAGTCAGCCATACTTCTTTTTACTTCCATTACGACTTTCATTGAGAGAGAGAGAGAAAGAGAAACTCGATAAAATAAAATATGATACGAATTTCTAAATATTATAAATTTATAAATGCTTATATATATATATATATATATATATATATATATATATATATAAACAATATTTTATTATATTTAAAAAATAAAAAATTAAGCACAAGGAGAAATAATGATAATGTCTTAATAAAATATAAAAAAAGCACACAAATAATAATACACATAAAGAAGAAAAATAAGCAATTGTATAGAAAAAAAATTAAAATATAGCCTGAAAGTTTAAATCTCTTGTTATATTTCATAGTAAATCGTAAGAAAAGTTTGTAAAGTTTAGAATGTTGTATTATTTTTATTATTCATTATATTTTATTAGAATATTGTTAAATTATACACAAGATAAATTGAGCCTAGTGTAACTTTATAGAATTATAAAATTCAATTTATACATTGCCATTTTTTATTCTGTTACAATTTTACCTGCATCATGCGTTAAAAAAATATATAAATCATCAATATATCAATGAGACAGTCATGCATCATTACTTCTTGCTCAATTTCACTGAGCGAATGATTTAATTTATAAATATAAGTGACAGTATGTTTTTATTTCAGCCTTTTTCCCTCTCTCTCGGGTGACATCGGATGGTAAAAAAGAAGGAATGTTCCGTTGATGTCTCAGTGAAATTCGAAAGGTCGTCTTTTTGAGGTTACCTGCATCGAAGCATGTTTCCTTAGCGACTTTATATAAAATGTTCCGCGAGCCATGTATGTCATACTGAATAGTTTATATACTTTTATCATATCTATATCTATATATATATATATATATATATATATATATATATATATGTGTGTGTCGCAATAGAAAGATATTATTAATCGATTCAGTTTTTAATTGAAATAATTTTTAAATTCAAATATATATACACGGAGAAAATTTTATATTCAAAATTACTATGGTATATAATAACTGTGGACCATTAGGAACATTCCACAAGTTAAAATCCTATGTAAAACTCTAAATATATGACTTTAAAAAATTTTTTGTCAGAGATTTAGTTAAAATTTATTTGGCAATATATATATATGTATGTCTGTGTATAATATTTGAAAAGATATATGCACAATAAGAAGTGTACATAATAGAAAATAATTTTTTCATGTATATACAATACAAATTTGTTAGAGAGAGAGAGAGAGAGAGAGAGAGAGAGAGAGAGAGAGAGAGAGAGAGAGAGACACAATTTGATTACACAATTTGTTTTTTCTATCATGGAATTTAAATTTAAATGAATAAAATGTCATCATTTCGTTACCTAGGTGAGACACGAGCATAATGATTATTATTTACTAGAAATTATAATACATAGGGAAGAAGTTGCATTTGCACAAATGCAACTTCTTCCCTATGCACGCTTGTCCGTGATCCTAGAAGAATTAGCAACGTTCTTTCTTCAACGTGACTATTTAAACATTGATATTTTGCCTCATCTTCTGGTGGTCGTACGTTGTATCTTGACTTATGTGTCAGTAGTCAGTATGTCATACAGGCCCGCATCAGCACTCTACAGCAGCAGCGAGAGTGACTACGAAAGTGGCTGTTACTCAATGGCTAGCGATCTATATGTGACAAGCATGTAAACGAGCTGATATTCCGTATAATCCATAGAACCGTACTCACGATTTCGTCCTTTCAATTACGACCGACTATTTAAATTTAAAATATCTATAAGCTATCAGTCTGCATTGTCGTTAGTGATATCGCGATACAAGCTTTCATCGAGTCATTATCATCCTCATCGTATATAATTTGACTTAAAATCGAACGAAAGTTTAATTAATCGAGCTATAAACGCGATTTTCTTTCCTATATATCAGATTTCCTATATTTCAGTTTCTTAGATTAATTGTCATGTATCTGACACACGAGAGAGAATCAATTACAATGTTTCAAAATTAATTGAAGACAACTTGGGGTTATTACATTAATATTTCAACGAGCGAAACATTATTTTTATTTATACGCACATAATTATTATAATACATTTTTAAAAGATTATCTGTGTGTTTACAAGGAAAGGTATGAAAGTGTCCCCCTCCGATTTGAATATGTTGTAGTCTAGGTGAAAATAGGAGACACGTATTTTTTTATGAGTGCCCATACGGCCGTTAAGAGGGTGAAACACCTCTTATGAGATATTAAAAAAAAGTTTCCAATAAAAGTTTGATGGTTTTTAATAAAACTTTATAACTGCATAATCAGATTTTTCAAAAAATGTAGGGGAGGAGGGGGATTTAGAAAAATATGACATTTTAGAAAAACCTGATTATGCAGTTTTAAAATACATTAAAAACCATAAAACTTTTATTGGAAACTTTTTTTTATATCTCTTACCGTTTCGACGATATTTACTTAGAAATGTAAAAACCGATTTTTCTCAAGAGGGTGTTGCACCCTCTTAACGGCCGTATGTGCACGTATAAAAAAATACGTGTCTCCTATTATGACTTGGAGTACAACATATTCAAAACGCATTAAACTAGGTGGGGAACACTTTCATACTTTTCCTTGTTAGTACTATAAAGAAATTAATTAAAAATTAGTTTGATTAAAATTACTTCTTTCGTGTTATAACAATAATTAATAAATTTTGTACATGTATGAATATAGTGATGTTTGTTGAGATAACGCAAAAAGGTTATAGAATTTACATTTCTATGGATCTTACATCTGACAAATAAATTACAAAATACATACCTATTACCAAATCATTTATCACAGGCGTAAACACTTGAGACCAAGACCTTCATAATTTCACCTGCCATCCTTAACAATATCATCTACATACATCAATATCGAATATATTGCTATATACGAGCTAAATAATTTCAAGGTTCCGATTGGCTCTTTGTCACGTATCAAGTTGAGTGGGAAAAAAATACGTTTACTTAAAATCGTGTTGAGGAAAATAAATTTGCCTTTTTTTTCTCCCTCCCAAGTTTTTATTTAATTCAAAGGCAACTGACATTAGCTTAAAGAGCGAAAAATTTATAAATAAAAAAATACATGCATATTATTAACGCAAATTATTAATGTTATTTCCAGTGGTTCTTCGACATATAAAAAAGATTTAAAAGTGACAAGATTGGATTAAAGGCTAGAAAATTAATTACATCTTTTGAAAGGGGCATTTTAATTAACGATGTATAATTATTATATATCCTTAAAATACAATTAATCGGATGATTCACATTTAAGTAACGCAATAAGAATAAAAATATACTTTCAGCAAAAAATAGTGCTGGACAACGTCAGACAACGTGTTATGAGACTAGCAGAAACCGGCTCTATCAAGTATATCGCGAATGATATTCCGCCAACATCGTGCCCGATTTACTTTCATCGACATTGAGCGAAGATTCTGAGAAAGTACACGTACTGAATTATTATTACGTTATATCGTTATATAGTAACCGCTTAATTACGTACCGCACCATACATATAGCAATCACAAATCTCGTCACGTAATCATTCAAGTTTCTAATAATACAGTCAATCAATCATATAGTAATTAATGAGTCTCCTAAATTTAGTAAGAAATGCAATCTTATAGTATCCTGTATATATTCATCAGTTGAAAATACAAGACATGGATTCGAAAAAACGATTGCAGGGGAAGGTCGTGAGGTCGTTCCAAAAATATAAGAATTAACAA
Source organism: Anoplolepis gracilipes (assembly GCF_047496725.1). NCBI lineage: Eukaryota > Metazoa > Arthropoda > Insecta > Hymenoptera > Formicidae > Anoplolepis > Anoplolepis gracilipes. The sequence goes on along the minus strand of NC_132971.1, from coordinate 22,201,376 downwards.
GATAATAGATCTCTCGAGCGAAATCGTATACAGAATGAGAGAGAGATTTAGCATACTTAATGTCTGTTCGCAAGGTAACAGGATATCGGACGTTAAAGATTGGGAAAAGTTTAGTCACGGTGGCGACGCTGTTAAATCTGATTATCACTGAGCGAAAGAGGTCAATATCTTTTCAAAGGAATTCAATTTTACAAGTTAGTCAAGGACTGACATGAGTTTGTGTACAAGGACACATACCTTATTTTCAATCCTCCAAAGGTCTTCTCGATTAACTTATAGTATAAGCTTATCTAATATGATAAATGTTTATAAAACAAAAAAAAAAAAAAAAACACGATTGCTTATCGATTATATGAAAATCTTTCCTGCAAAATTCCTTTAATCGCGATTGTCTAAATATAATTCAAAATTTATCTGGACGTTCAATGTTCCGAATTTTCATTTATTCTTAATGTTGCAACGGCTAAAATATATAAATTTAATCGTTCTATTAATTACAAAACAATTTTAATACTAACAGTTTCATCCAATTCAATTTTAATAAAATTTTCAAAGTAACATTTGATAAATTGACAATTTTTAATATTAATAAATCTAATTTGTAAGTAAAATGTAATATTTTTCATACAAAATGAATGCAAGATCAAATTTTTCTTTCGCAATTTTGAGATAAATAATATGATAAAAGATATAATAAAAAATTAATAGAAATTTATAATTTTACTAGTGTAAATTTTCGCACACACACACACACACACATAGTTACGCGCGCGTGCGCGTAATGTCTTAATTTAACGCATTAATATTTAATTAAATTTCTTAATTTAATATATTAGTATTTAATATTAATATTAAATAATTTTTGTACATCACAAAATCATCTAATCGTACTATAGAGAATCCAAATGTGCCACAGAGAAAACCCATACGATCTCTATCATTTTTTCATTTTTATAAATATAAGAACATAGGCTTTTGCAAATAACAAGGTGCAAAAAGGTTGCATGCACCCAGGAACTGGCAGAGAACTGTGCAGTGACCTGCTTTCTGTCGCAGACGCATCCTTGTTTCATAATGATGATGTTCTCTCGACGCTAGCTAAAGCTTAATTCACACTATCGACATAGTCATCGATATCAATGATTATCGGTTAACATTAGAGGCAATTGTTTAGCAATAGATAGATGTGTAAAATAATATAAACAATCAATATTAGAAATGCTATCAATCTTGCATTTGTAATATATATATGTATATATATATGTGTGTGTGTAGGTATAATAAAAGATTAATTCTTTTCTAATACATATATATGTACATGTATATGTGTTCGTGTACGAGTAATCACGCAGTGATTATTCCAACTATTTTAGAAAATCAGAAAGTAATTAATAAGTATAACACGTATGTATATAAGTATAACACAAAGGTGTTACATGTCATATTAAATTACTGAAGAAAAATAGAATGTTGAATTTTTTAACCAAGTTAATAACCCAATAAACAATCTAATTTGAAATTTAGATTGTATTTAAATATTTGTACATCATAAAACTGCATTTCACGTCTTTTTCGCATATAATGATAAAGCAATAATTTCTAAATCAGAGAGATTATATTTAATATTAAATATCTGCGAGATGTGTATAGGTTGATTTGTTAAACGGATAATATAAATAAGGAATGAAAAACTAGTCTATAGAGCATCGTCAGCATAGTGCGAACGAAGCTTTAGAAGACTCAATGCAGAGCGTGATGCAGTACGTGACTGCACCGGCACGAGAGGAGTGTATTAATCAACGTGTGTCTTCCTACACGATGATACTAGGTTCTCACTAGATGGATAGATATATACCAACGACCGTAGTATCAACGGAGATCATCTCCTAGAAATGATGCAAGCGCGAGAAATGCAGTCGCAGAAGAAAAGAAAAGTGAAGAGAGAGAGAGAGAGAGAGAGAGAGAGAGAGAAAGACAGGGTTCTTGTCATTCCGATCATTAAGATCGGTCGTTTATGATTATCGAGATACGCTTTGTAATGCACCGGGTGTCTCGTGCTACGTGAATTGCTAAATCCACTGTAATCTAACCAACCTCGGAGAATAAGAGTTTATTTTCGCAAGTCTCTTTCTTTGCCCTGTTCTTCTTACATTTTTTACGCGCATTTTCCTCATTTCTAATAATAAATTTATTTTCTATTTAATTGATAATTGATAACTTTCTTCTCAATGTTTTCGCAATTTTTGATAATATTTTATTCAATTTTATATTAAATAAAATGTGATTGACAAAGAGATTGTAAAACTAAGAGAGTATAATATAATAAAGATATACAATGACGACGGGTCTCTATCCAATTTTCTCAACAGGGTTGCAGTCACATTTCCTGATGGCATGCGCTTATAACCTTGCCGATGAAAGTGCATCTTGATTGTAACGTGGCGCAATACACGACAACATTGTCCGTAAATTGCAATTCCATATACGAAGAACGCGGTATCCTTTGCTTCGTTCGCTTCCTTCTTATTTCTAGTCGATTGAAACCGATCTTTTCGCGGAAAGAAATTAACAATGCTACCCATTAAATATAGTGTGACTTAATAATAAATGCTAAACCATGAGAAAATAGAAAAAATCATCAACATTTTCATTTACTAAAGATTACATTAATGTAACTGTAGAATATTTTATTTAAAAAGATTACAAAAAAAAAAAAAAAATAAAAAAATAAAAAAGATAATAAGATAATACATATTTGCATCACTATATATTTTACTAAGAAAATTCATAATCTTTCTACCTTATATGTCAAATATAAATTTAATCTAAACTCTCGTACACTGATCTTGAAGAGATTCAAGGATAGAAATTATATCAAATATAGAAGACGTAAACCGCACTGAAAGATTTCCTAATGTCTATTATACAGTAATTTAGCAAAGTTGCAAACTGAATGACGCAGAATATTTTCTTCCATCTCACACAAACTCATTACAAAAAAAATCCATTAATTTTTTATTTTTTAATCTATTAATTTTGTAAATTTTTTCTTAAAAAGTTAAGTTTCTTGATGATAAAAAAATATTGTTGTAAATATATTTTTTTATTTAATTTTGATAATAATGTCATTTTTTTCCTTTTTAAAATTAATACTTATTTTGTAAATCTTTATTTACTTGTATTATTTTCTTTTTACTTTCTCGCTATTGTTTATTTATCATTGCATATATATATATGCAAATAAAAAAATGTACAAAATATACTATCAGTTTTAAAATTCAAAAAATGATCTAATTAACAAAAACTATACAATAATTGTACAATAATACGTTTTATAATCGGCAATAAAAATTTGCAAGATAAAAGAGGAAGGTCAGTCAAAGGCGTTTTTTGGTCCTCACAGAATGTTCAAAAAATTTTTTTGTATTGTATGATCATTAGGAATGTAAAAAATAATCATTAGGTGAGAAAAAAATCGATCCATTAAACCAAAATTAATTATTAGTCTAGGTATACCACTATGGTACCTATTTAAGTCCGTTTTATGACTTAACGAGTGTACTAATAAAATATTTTCGCTTTTTACTTTCGTAATAATCACACGATACAAAAGAAATTGTTTTTTTGAAAATTCTGTAAGAACCAAACAACGTTCTTATTGTTACCTTCATCCTTTCACTCAAAAAAATATTTTGCTAATGTAGATAGATTTCTAGATGTCTCAATTAAAATTTATCGCTCGTTTTTGTATCTGTTAGAATATATTGTTTGTCACGTATAAAATTTATAGCAGCAATATTCTAGCAATACCTCTAGAAAATTTAGATCTCATCGCCAAATATTAATCGCAAGTATAATTGTGCTTGACAATAGACCTTAAAGATAGCATCACGGACAAATTTTCCGTTTTAATTACACTAATAGTACGGATATAAATTCCATCTCTGTCATTTAAATCGATTAAGTGCAAAATATATGCAGTATCACAGTATTTACTAATAATTTATCTGTTTCAGTTAATTTGTTACACCTAGAAAATTTTTGTTCAAGTTGCGAGATCATTTTTTTGAGTGTTTGTATATAGCTTGTAGCAATTTCGTGGAATTTCATTAGGCATATGCTGTGGACACGAATGTGGAATACTGGATGATTGACAATGAGATTCGAAAGAGATTGCGATCAAATATCCTGCAGCGCTTTAAAATATCTTATTTAGAATAAAAAAGTGATGTTCCGCGTATGGGTATATAATTATATTTTTAAATTGCCGAGCGCGCGCTTCTCAAACAATATTTTACATACATTTACCCGCGCGCGTTTATCAGATATTATAAAACGATATTATAATACGATATACCAGCAACCTTGAAAATTATGTCACACACGATCTTAAGCTGGTACGGAGGCACTTGCAGGATGTAGCTCTGAACAATAAGTACGTGAAACATGAAATATATAGCGATGACGTGGAACCAATTGCTACGTCTGTATTTCGAATAATATTGGAGCATTCCACCAACACAACAACTACACTGACGGAAAAACTATCTTAAAAACATATAAAAAAAATTTTACTTAATTCAAGAAAACTATTTATTTGTTGGATCCTAATGACGTATTTACTTGTGCTCAAAATGTCTATTTGCTTCAGTAAGTATGTTAAAAAAAAGTAAATATTAAATGAAAGCATTATTTTTTTCTTGAGTAAGTACATTTACTTATTATAAAAATATACACCATTTTTATATTTTAATTTTATAAAATATTTATTAAAATGCATTTTTTAGTTAGAAAAAACTTTAATTTTTTAATTAAAAAAAACAATATACTTCAATTAATAAATGATATTATATATTTTATAAAAGTGATATTTAATCATAGAAAATATATTGATAGAAAATAATATACTCAACTAATATAATATTCAAATTTACATAAAATTATATACTTTTATTTAAATAAAATAAATAACTCCTTCCATCAAAAGCAAAGGTTTCAAGAAAATACATACATTTACTTGATTTAATTTCTTTTCCATCAATGTACTCTTCTTGTAAAAAGAAATAACTCATTCGAAAAAATTGTTATTATTCGGAAATCGCTTTACTTGTATGTATATACCTTTTGTATTCTATTTTTTTAATACTTTCTGCATCACGCGACACATAAAATTATAAATATTCATCTGCTGTGAATTTTATTGAAAATTATAAATTCAAAACGAGCTTAATTTCATTTTCTCACAATTTGCGATATCAAATAAAAATCAACAATTATTCGTAAAAATTAAACAATTATTCAAAAATATGTTTTCCTCTTCTTTCGCTTTGATTTTAAAATTTAAAAACAAAATTTTTATTTTTATATAAAACCATTTCCGCATTTCGAAGAACAAATATTCGGTTTCCAACAAATAAATTCTTTTCGACATATTTTAATCCATCTATTATATTGAAACAATGATAATTCTGCTCATAAGGCACGCATAAATCTAAATTCACCATCGAATTAGGAAAAACGAAAGATTCGTTTTCCCCAAAAACATTATCATACAATATATTATATATCTATCACACATTGTCGATGTCTCTTTGTTTTCGTTTGTCTTGCATTTTATTATGTATGTCGGCATTACCCTTCTAATCATCGTTCGCTTGTAATTTGAAGAAAGGTCAAACATTTCCCGACTAACAAACAAGCTGGCAAAATCACGTGTTAAGCAAAAGTGCCTTAATGTCAAGATATAACTAATGTTTATCCGCACATAGCACACACACACACACACACACACACACACACACACACACACACACACACACACACACACACGAACGAAATATTCGTCGTGACCTAAACCATTACTGACCTGATGCGACATTACCTTATGCGCCGCAAAATGTATAAAATTCTTTATAGCTCAATAAACATCAAATATCAAAAGGTTCATATTCTCGTTTAACGAAAACTAATTTTTGACAGTTTGAAAAATCTTGAATACGAAAATGAGAAATTTTTACATAGTTTTCTTGTTAACAAAAGTTACTTCCCAATACATTAATAATTATTATTAATTATATTAATAAAACAATTAATTAATTAATTAGCTTTCTAGCAGTAACAGACGATTTGATAAGATTTATAAAATTTGCTATTTAATATTATTAAGTGATAAAAAGAATTTTGTATACTGCAACTTAAATCGCATATCGTATTCTTAATAAAAATTTATAACGCGTTCATAACACGTTCAATCATTATAAGAGAAAGTACGGTAGCGATAGGTCATGGAATAGTTTTTTTATGTTCGGTACCTCAATGCCAGTCCCGAAATTCATTTTTAATTTATGAGATTCGCGAGACTGGTGTCTATTAAGCGCTAAGTCATAAAAAAATGTGCGAAGTCCTATCTGCAAAATTTTTTAACTTATTGTTAGAATTTTATCCTGAGATGATCAAGAATGCAACAATTTAAAATCTAAAATGTTCAAAAATATAAAAAGTTCAGATTTAAAATCGGTTTTTGTGGAATTACGATAATGAAAATCAAACCGAGGTCTTGCGAGGTAATCATATTCAAATAAAATTAATATTTATGTTTAATAATAATTTTTTAAATTATATTTTATTATTATTATATTACTTATTAAAATATATCTTTCATTTTTGTCGATAGAATAATATTGATGGACGTATTTACATATGTTGCATAAATCATTATAAATCATCATTATGATCACACGTAAGGTTTGCATCATCAGAATTTTATTTGTCTTTTAAGATAATTCAAAAAGAAGAATTTAACATATATATGTATGCAGGCATGCATGCATGCGTGTGTGTGTGCGTGTGTGCGTATGTGCGCGCACACATACAGAATGGAGTAGTAACTGTGTCTATTTGAAATATCCGCGCTATTTTTAGAGATATAAAAAAATTGTACGGCATCAAAAAAGCCATAGTAATAATTTTTTGTGGGTGGAGGCACTTTGGAGATTTAAAGGCCAACCTAGTTTTTTAAATAAAATTATTCTAATTTTTTATAAATTAATTCTTTGTAATATTCTACGTGAAAAGTTATAAAAGTATGATGATCAAAAATTGAATAGTTTACAAGAGATTTTATATTTTAATTTGACATAATTTTACAAAAAAAGCTATAAAATATTTTGTAAAATATTCATTAATTTAGTAACTCATTTCTCAATTATTTTACTTTAAAATTTTTTATGCACAGAATAATGAGAGGAATCAATTGCTTTTAAGAAAAACTATACGACTACTCGTTTAAAATATTCTTTTTTTATGACATAACTACGTGTTTTACACCAATTGATTCCTCTCATTATTCTGTGCATAAAGCAATATGGAAGCAAGATAATAAAAAAATTAATATTTAACGAGATATTTCATAGTTTGCATACAATTAAAATTTGTCAAATTAAAATATAAAATATCTCAAGCTATTCAATTTTTTTAATTGAATTTGTTCAAACAATTTTTGTAATTACAATATTTTCATATCTCTACAAATAGTGGAGCTATATTCCAGATAGACAGATTAACTCCAGTTTGTATGTATGTTTGAAGAATAGACCAAAACCGGCGATAATAAATACTAGAAATTTTTAATACTAATAAATTTCACATCGCACTAAATGAGTACAGACTGTCTCGTATTACCAGTGCCACACATTGTGTGGATAATTAAAACCGCAGTTACAGTTTTCGTAATGACGCATATCACAGCAATGAGACTTTGTACAAATAACTCGTCTAACACATTGTCAGTGAAAAAATATTGAATGAATCAATAGTTTCATTGTATTTTTATTCTAATTAATCGTATGATGCGCTTGTTCCTGGTACACAGCCAACGCATCTTCGTCGGTATTTCACTGATATTTTCATATCATCAATTATGCAGGCAATGAGACGCACGTCTGATATATTCCGCTCGCGGAACCGGATCTAAAAACTATACACTTTGTCCGAGGGAAACGACAACGGTATAAAGACGTTAATCATTTGTAATCGTTTACAAGTAAGAAAATTAAATGATAATATTATATGTTTATTATTATATTAATATATATGTATAATACATATATACATAATACGATTATATAATAATAATAACAATAATAATAATATGATTAAAAAATATTATATATATATATATATATATAATTAAATACTTCAATAATAAATAAATTTCAATACTATTCAATATTCAATATATTATAAATATGCAATATATATTGTATATTTTTTAATGATATTAATAATTAATAATTATATTATAAATCCAAATATATAAAATTAAATAAAATGTAAAATGTAATTTTTCAAATATAGCAATACTTATCTTAATCTTTTATAACGATAAACAACCATAAAATGTTTGCATTATCGCCTTTACTACAGATGACAACGAGAATTCTTAATTCTATAACGAATTAATTTCTACTATTGACAAAATAACGGCAATTAACTAGGATTACTCATGAGAATGATAATAAATATTATATGTGAAAGATTTAATAACACATACACACACACACACACGCATATATAAATATATATAAAATATACACATATATATATATATATATATATATATATATATATATATAAAAATGTATAAAAAAAAAAATATATATATATATGTATATGTATATGTATATGTATGTATGTATATATTAAAACTGAAAGTAGTTTATTTTAGAAATGTTGAAGCAATTTAAATTTCTTTAAATAATAAAAAAAAAATAAGTATAAGATTTTATGAAATTTGTGCGTGCTATAAACATAATAATATTAATATCAGATATTAGGGCAAACATTTAGTTTTTGTTAAAAATTGAATTGTTTTGTGCGATTAATGTAATAATTGGCGATGCAACTAATTGGAAGCAAATATCGATCTATATCAATGAAAAATGAATGACGTTGAATAGCGTATCGCGTATAGATAGCGGATACTCGCTTGCAACTATAATGCATATACATTAGAGCATTAGAGCGCGCATTCTCTCTTTCTCTCATCCTCGCATCCTCTTTTCCTCTCTCTGTCTATCAAGTTGCGATCACGCGCCAAATTGTGCAATCTGCTAATCTTTTTCTTCTTAGCTCTCACGAAGGACCATTCGCGCGGAATAGGTATTCGTTGTTCGAACACAACGATGGTAATGACGATGGCCGTCTCGTTATCTAACATCGCGCGCGAAATCTTACGCGATGCTACATACATAGCGTTACGTCACCCTTCCCTTCCTCTTCGACAAAATTATTAAGTTTCAATATACATATTATATAAAAGCGCGTGCTTATACGTGTAACACGTTCCGCTAAATTAATCGAAAGCGCTCGTACACATACGTGTAGGTACAATGTACACACACATACATCACATATCACTGTTTCATTGTAAATAATAAGTGAATGATTGATTACTGACAGTGAGAAATGTCATAAAGCACTTTTAATTTTACAATTATGTCAAATTTATATGCAAAGTTTGATCTTAAATCACATATATGGATTTACAAAAATAAAAAATTAGCATTTTAATATTATTAGTAATAAGATAAAATGTTTCTCTCTAAAATAAAAACAAACTTTTTAATAAATTTGAGCATATTTTTTTTTAAATGGGACACTCTCTGTATATACATATATTTAATAATATATTTTGAAAATGTTGTACATTATTATTTTAATATATTATTATAAAACGCAGGATAAATTAAATATATTGTATAAGTATTACACAAAGTGTTTGTCCATAAAAATGTCCGGGCAAATATCTCGTAACAGGTTAAAGTTACAAGAAAGTTTAGTAAGAGAAATTTACATAGCTTTGAATCTATTACAAAATGCAATGTAAAATAATTTTTTTTATTTATATAACCTTTCCGAGTCTTATTAAAGATCATCTTCATTTTTTTAAACGGAATCATCCTAATTTTTTTATATAAATTAATTCCTCGCAATATTCTGCGTAAAAAGTTATAGAGAAGTATGATTATCAAGAATTGTGAATAATTTACGAGATATTTCATATTTTAATTTAATGTAATTTTATATAAATAATACATAATTTTATGTAAATTATAAAATATCTCGTAAACTATTTAATTTTTGGCCATCATTTAGCTACAACTTTTTACGCATAATATTACGAGAAATTGAGTTCTATAAAAAAATTAAGGTAGTTTTATTTAAAAAACATAATTCATTATATAACTCAAAAAGGTATCGTAAGAAAAAATTTTTTATATACACTTTATAAGAGATTTAAAGCCGTAGAAATTGCTCTTATTAAACTTTCTTGTAACTTCAATCAGTTGCGAGATATTTGCTCGGATATTTATGGACAAATCCTATATAATACAAGTACGTATAAATGTGATATTTCATAAGATTTAAAACATTGAGCTAAAGCTTGAAATCATTTCACAAATAGCGTTTTTCGATTAAAGCAGATTTAATCGCTCCGGGAGTGAATAATGACGTCATTGCCTCGACTCTGCCAATAAAAAGACTTGAATTCATAGTAAAATAATCCGGATTGAGTTAAAATCCGTTCAATCGAAAACGCTATAATACTGTGCACTAATATGGTAATTTATAAACGCACATTGTAACACTATATATATATATATATATATATATATATATACTGGATAGATTCATTATTCTTAGAAGAGAGAGAGAGAGAGAGAGAGAGAGAGAGAGAGGTATACTTGTTTAAATTTCTAAAACCATAATTTAATATCCGTTTAAAGAAAAAAAAGAACTTACCATTACAACTATGGAATGTTCTCTCTCCTCTCTCTGTCACTTATCAACTTGTCACTTATCGATGACATTGATGGCGAATCAAAGAGAATTGACATTTGTCCGTATCCGGTGCACAATACACGTCGGCAGAACTATCTGATTTGTTTTACCCGATATAGAAACGGCGGCCAATGTTGATCGTCGCCGATGATTTTCATCATGTCTGAGCATTAACCTGCGAAGCGAGACGTAATAACCTTGTCACAGTATTTCACCGGGAAAAACGGCAGTGTCGCGGAGTTCCGTGTCCTTGCAGTGGATCGCTCTCGCGTCGATTATTACCGCGATTTTCAGAATGCGCTTTATGCTTTTTATGCCGCAATCCGCTTGCAAAACCTATTGCACCAAGAGTTAAAGTGCACAACAAATAGCGATAACAAAACGAGACGGTTAAAAAGGTACTTATTATGCAACTTTGAAACAACTGGTTATAATCGTTTCGATTATTAATTGTAAGACGAGATACTTTGCGGTATAAATAAAGTAAGAAAAACAGATAATTTTTTTTTTTTTTTATGCTCTCTTTTGATTTTAGAAAATGTTTAAAAGAAATTTTGAAATTATATAGCGCTGCAAATTTTGATATTTTTCAGATTTTAATTAATTTAATTAAATAGTCTTACGCATAGACAGGGATGGGAAAGTTACTTTTACAAAAATAGCTACAGTTACCGTTACTCATCGTTACCGAGTCAAAATAAAAAGTAATTACTTATCGTTATCGTTACTTTTTTAATGCTAAAACAAGATTAAAAATTAAATAAAAAAATATACTTTTGTAATATATTTTATTATTAAAACAATTAATAATTAAAATATATTAATAAAATATTAATAAAATGTTTTTAAATTTTTTATTTTAAATTTGTAAAACCATAAATAATAAGGAAAAAATTTTAAAACACTCAAATTATAAATAAAAAAATTTTAGTTTGCGTTAAATTTATAACTATAGTCAAATACACGATATATTTTTTTGTATTCTCGTAATTTTGTTTAAAACTTTTAATATAATAATTTTAAATTTATAATATGAATATCTGTTGATAATTAAAGATTGAATCTACGAAAATAGAAAATATAATATATGTCATAAATAGGAAATAGGTTCCAGATAAAAAAAGTAACGATAAAAGTAACTGTTGAATTCGTTACCGTTATTAAAAAATGTAACTACGTTAGCGCTACAGTTACACAAAAAAAAAAAAAAAAAAAAAATAGTAACGTCGTTATCACTGGTTACTAAAAAAAAGTAACTGTAACGTCGTTACAAGTAACGCTACGTAAAGTTACTTCCCAACCCTGCGTATATAAGAAAAAATTCTCTGATTGCGACGTACCTGCATGAGATCACGTTACAAGTACGATATACAAAAGTCGAGGATCGAGACATGTTGAGTACAATCGATTATCGAATATCGAATTGTGACGAACCTACTGCAATTGTGCGACTGTAATCGATTGTAGCTGCGCAGAGCGCGGAGAAAGTTTGCTTGTATCAGGTTATGTTTTCGCAATCACGTTCTCTCTTCGAAGTTGTTAAAGTGTAGAATAAAAATTAATAAGAAATGAATTTTCTTAGTAGACAATACTTGAAGATTTTACAGAGCAACGTTAAAAATCAGAATGCATTGTGTAATTTTAGCAGAGCTTTCAGCTTTAAAAGTGAAATATCGTTGGAGAAATTGTATCCGCAAAGCAAGCAAAAGTTGTATACCCCAAGCTTTGTTAGTATACTTTGATTTATTAACAAAAAAAAATTTATTATATTTGTATATATATATATATATAAATGCATAATAAACACAGAATTGATTTATCTTGTATATTGCGATATTCATGTATTTATATAATAATATGTTGTTATCCCTTATTATAATATGACCTCGATAATAACTGGACGATTATTATTGCGTTTTGTTTTTCAGGTGCCAGATCCTAATGCAAAATTTAGCGGTTACATACCCTTGGACAAAATAAAAATAACATACAGCGCTAGCGGTGGTCCTGGGGGCCAAAACGTAAACTGTGTAAATACCAAAGTGGACCTAAGATTCCAAGTGAATAGTGCTACCTGGTTGTCGCAAGAAATTCGAATGAAATTAGCAGAACAGGTGAGAGTAAGCGTTATACACGTTGCCTAAGAGTGAAATTTTTCATGATTCTATATAAGTGATAAATTGACGCACGAACAAGTTCAAGCTAAAAGCTAGACAAGATCACTTAGAAACTAGATAAAAATTAAAAGGTATTTCTTAGAAATATAAATTTATCGTTTCAGAATAAAAACAAGATAAACAAAGATGGATACTTGATAATCAAGTCAGACTTAACGAGATCTCAACATTTAAACTTGGCGGATGCTCTTGAAAAATTAAGAACAATGATAAGGACTACTTTAGTAGAGCCACCAAAACCATCGCCCGAATCATTAGAGAAAAGGAGGAAAAATCTGTTGAAAGCTAATAGGGAGAGACTTCACGAGAAGAGAATTCAGTCTCAAATTAAAGCGAGCAGAAAAGCTCCCGCACCTGACTTTTAAATCGATTAATTTATTTATAGAATCAATTAATTAAGTAACTTAACATTGTACAGTTATATATAAGAATAAACTATAAATAAAATAAAGAAAAGAAATTTTTAAATATTATTAAATGCACAATGCAATTATGAATCTAAATAATCTGTAAAAGTTTAGATAAAAGTTCTCAAATGTTGAGTTGACACATCGACTATCGGCTTCAAAACAGGACGCAATCATTTAGTTCAATTTTTATTTTCAAAAAATAGCGATGTTTGTAATAATTGATTAAACAATTTTTGAGTTTTTATCGTCATTTTTTTATGCGATTGATTGTGAGTAATTTAATAACGTAATCGAAAATTCATGATAATTCATTAGAATTTCTATAATTTTTTAAAGTTAAATATCGATTAGCCCGCGTTTCTTATTCGTCGTAAGTATATTGTATATATTATGTATATGTACAAGTAAGTTTCTATGGTAACGTCTGCTACAAATAAGAAAACACATAAAAGAGCACACACTACACTGTACACTGTAAAATCTGCATATCTCGGATTACTGTGATCAAGTACTAGTTTTTTGCGCGAAAATGTCCTACCGTGATTTGCGTAGTGCGTAAATGACATAAATTTATTATTTTTTATATAACATATATTAACGCACGAAAAACACATAGGAAATTGTAACGCGCGATTCACATGCCTTTCATTCATTTTGCGTAGATTTCACCGAGACAATGAGGGTGCTAGGCTATCCGAGACTAATTTCCATTGCGAATTTTCGCGTACCGAATTTTCCTCTGGTCGCGGAGATCCTAGTTTGGCTGGTGAAACAATTCGATCCGGACGTCGATATACCTAATGATCATGATACCGAGGAGCAACGTGTGGCATTGATACGTAACATTGCTGAATTTATGGTAATAATTTAAACATATATTTAAACATAGCATAAACAACAATAATAATATGATTCTTTAGAAAAACGTTTGTTTCGTTCATTTTTTCTTTATTATTTATTTATATAAAAATAAAATTAGAGAAAGTTTGCTTTTGTAAACATAAATATGAAGAGAAATATCATAGCCTGTCACGTGCTGATTTAAGATGGATAAACAGTTAATTACAAATATTTATAAAATTTCCAAATATATATATTATTATATTTATTTATTCTAAAAAATCTCTCTTATATTTTTAACTCTAGTGGATGATCTTATATGTATGTGATGTAGGCATTAAAGACAAATATCAAATTAAATACAAAGAAATTGTATCAAGCCGATGGTTACGCGGTGAAAGAAATGTTGAAAATTACGACGATGCTGTACGATGCGCAAAATAGTAGTAGCATCGAAGAAAATCGATCCGGCAGCAATCGGATTGCGATGAATTTTGACATATCCGATAAAATAAATGAATTAAAAACGACGCGGCAGCTTGCCAGTCAATTGACTATCAATGGGGCCACGCTCTTCGATTTACTTGGCCGAGAAATGGAACTTCGAGAGATTCGCAATACCAAGATCGCCAGGCAATTTGACACCTCGGAAATAGAAGCGGCTTTGAAAGACGTTGTCGAGAATACGAGTAAAGAGATTAACGAAACCAAGAAGCAAATTGACAATGTTAAGGTATGAAATTTTATCTTATAAAATTATATCCTTATAAAGTTTATAGTATTATATATTTGGGTCTACAAATTTTTTTGATTATTCCCCAGGTAGCAAAAGCACACGACATTTTGACGTCAAAATGACACGTGCTTGCTACCTGGGTCTTTTCTTGTCAATTGTAATTTTATCACATGTGATAAATGTAATATTTAATATTTCTTAAACTCATACATACATAAAGGACACAGAACAAAACTTGGACACGAGAATCGAGAGACGGCGAACAGAACTCGATAGGAATCAAAAGAGACTCCACACATTGAAGAAGGTCCGTCCAGCGTTTATGGAGGAATTTGAGAAACTTGAAATTGAATTGAGAGCCTTATACGACGATTATTTACAAAAATTTCGATATCTAGCGTATTTAGAACACTTGTATGAAGATGCGGCCAAAGCGGAGCAAGAAAGATTCGAAAGACGGTATTATTCTCATTATAAATATAAAAGTAGGAAAAAATAAAACTTAAATTATCCATTAATTAAAAATAAAAATTAATTACATGTATAAATTGTATACAATATTATACATATTATTTTTGATTGTAGGCAAGCTGCGACCAAGAAGCAATTGGAGCAAATGAGAGCCGAAGATTCGAGTTTTGAAAGTATGATGGAAGGAAACGATTCCTTATTTGCTACAAATCTTCAAGAACCATTAGTTACGCCTCTTACAAATCCAGAGATTACAACCGAAAAATCTGGCCAATCCGCCAATGTCAAACCAAGTAATAATAATTTTTTAAATAAAATAACATGATATAAATCACGCATCTAAAAATCTAAAAAAAAAACTTATGAGGTAATAAAATTGGGAATATTGGGAATAAAAAAAGGGATAAAAAGAAAAAAATAAATCTCTTTTTGAAATTTTTCGGAATAACAAATCAAAGATATTTCAGGTACTGGAAAAGCGTCAAAGATGCAATATACACAGCGGCGCATTTACGGCAGCATGTCTGGACGGCAAAGGGGTACGATCCAAGAATCAAATCTTAGCGACGGCTCGTTGGACAGCGACAGCGACTTGTTAATCGACGGTGATCTTGACGACGACGACGACGATGACGATGATGATGATCTTTTAAATTCTGTAGGCGCACCGGATATCGGCGGATATGATATTAAAGCCGTCCAAGAGAAGCGATCTGTCAGTAAAATAGATAGACATTCGGACGATGATTTTTAATCAATATAATGTGGTCTCTCTGTTAATCGTCCAGTTTTATAACAACAGTTATAATAATAGAGAAAAATTGTATATATGCAAGAAAAAAAGAATAATATGTATTTATAATGAGATACATAAAGCACAACATATAGAAATAAAATTATAATTTCTGATTTTATTACATATATACGTATATATATATATATATATATATATATATATATATATATATATATATATATGGAGAATGGTTTCAAAAGTATGAAATATTTAAAAAAAGAAATACAATATTTTTTTCTTCTTTTAATAAACAAACTGCACAAAATGAATTCTTATTTCTTATCTACTTCTCTAATAATCTGCAAATAGATTTAGACATTTGTTTCATTGCCAGGATGTTATCAGTTTTAAACTCTCTCTTCTGTATCTTACTTTTGAAGCTTCCTTCGTACATATATATATATATATATATATATATATATATATATATATATATATATATATATATATATATACACACACACATAGATACTCTTACAAACAAATGTTCAACATTTATATAATGTATTAATAAAATCTACATAAAAGTAATTGAATTTGTAGTTTTTATAAAATTTTAAATGTATAACAAAGATTCAAGGAAATTCGAAGTATATTTTTGTTGTCCTAGTATCATATTTATTTTCGTCAACATAATCGTCGATGTCGACGCATTGTCAATTGTAGCTCAGCACCGATCACATGTAACTTAGATCTATCGTATATGCCCATGTACATATGTCCATGTATGCATATACGTGTATACACATATATACATAAACTTGTATAAGAAACGCGTAAGAAACACGATTCTTTGTATATTTTAACAAAGATATATAGAAAGACTTTGCTAAACGTGTCGGCCACAGCGGCATTCGGCAACGATATTGCTACCCCAATTCTGTTGCCAATAATGTTTCTCTTATTATCTGGTAAGTTGTACCTGATTGTACCTATTTGAAACATTTTATCTTACTACCAAATTCACTTGTGCGACTTCATCATCGGCCTATATTTGCTTGTGTGCGTACAACGAAAATATTTCGCTGTTTATTTGTTATTTAATGGTCAAAATAATAAATCTGGTCATAATTGTACAGTCTCTTGCGCAGCAAATTATATAATATATTCGTTTAAAAAGAAATGTAAAAAAAAAGTTATTGTTATAGATTTTTTTTCGTCTGTATGTAAAAATTATTCTTTGTTAAAAATTCATTATTTTAATGTTATTTTCAATATATTTTTTCTTGCTCAATAGGAACTGATAATCCTACAAATTAATCTATAATATTGATTGTTATGAAATTATATAATAATTTATCGTATTACAAAATATGATCATTCACGATTTTTGTATACTGATGTAAAAGAAAACATATCGCGCATGAATAAAATAAATAAATTTAAATATATTCAGATTTGTTATAAGACCTTGAAAAGAAAAATATGCATATGATTATACATAGTATATCTCTTTGTTTAATTAAATTCATAGCCTATCAACATTTGTTAGAAATAATAATTCTAACAAATCTTCGACGGATTGTATCGAAATAATATTTTTTTCGAGAACATTGCATATCTCCTAGGCTGTCTCTGTAGATGGAATGTCTAACACTCTCCTAAATACATATTATACATATATCACTATGCTAATTATTGATTCTATAGATATGCGTAAGATACATTGTGCGGATTACAAGTATTAAAAAAAAAAGATTTACTCGAAACAACAGTACAATAGGGGTAATATCTAATCTTGTTCGTCGTTTATCACCAAGTGCTTTTTTTAGCCCGTGATTTAGGCCTTCTGTAACAATTCTCTTTAACGATAATACAATTTGTCGCAAATGATCACATTTGCTGAACAAATAAAAGAATTAGAGAGATACAGATACAAGAATTTGTATAAAACTGTATGAGAAAGGTATCACTCCATACACAACACCCACACACAGACTGCAATTGGAAAGCACGCTTTTTAACGCTAGAAGCGTGCTCTATCCTTATTAACTTTCAGTAAATAACAAAAACAGAATAACGCTTTCAGCGCGTAAACGGTTCTCCAACCCAGTCCCACACACACACGCGCGCACACGTAGCATCAAAATAACTCGATCGACTTGTGGCAACTTGTTTCCAGATTTCGCCAACCATTCAAGAATCCGTCACGTAGAAAAATATGATTATAATCCATGTCTCGATTAAAGCGTTGTCTTTCCTTTTCTTTCTTTTTGCTTTTTTTGTTTCGCGATAATCTCTATAAATTATCGTATTTCCCTCCGTTTCACAAATTTAAAAACAGTCCATCGAGAATTTTGTAAAAAAGGGGACAGGAGCTAGATTAGCTCGCAATCAGCTTTTTTTTTTTTTTTTTCAAGAGAACTAAGGACCGCCGTAATTGTAGAAATAGGTCCTCGCAACTTTTGGTGTACCGGTAAAATTGCCAATATCCCATAGAATCTCAACGATAGTCTTTCGCTACCTGATCGATTTACCAAGCGGGTTGAGTTTAATTCGGGGCGTCAATACTGGGACCGGATCCAGTTCCGGAAGCGAGCATTCCGCGCGCAGCTCGGTCCATGTCTTGTCGACATTCGCAGCGAGCCGATCTCTATACTTGTAGGCCGTTCTATCGACCGTCGACTGTGTCTTGATGCAATCGTCACCACCGAATTCACAGACGCGGTAATGGTGCAGGATGGCAGCGTCAGATGGCACGTTCAGAGTTCCATGACCTGGGATAAACTCCCATACAAAGTGATTGCCCGCCTCGACTACGTCTTGCGGCTTGCAAATATACTTGGAACGTTGTTTATGCGGATGCAACTTGGTCCTACGTCGCGTTTTCCTCAAAGTAATTAAACCAGCCTCGGTGGGTGTGCGACTAGTTACTACGAATGGATCATCGGCCCATTGCAGATAAAAGAAGGCGTTTTGAAAGGAAAACGCGCCTGTGGACTTGACATTGATCCGATTTCCCATCCACCTACGAATCAATTTGTCGCAAAATTAATACATGTTTACAGCAAATTCAAACCTCTGTAAATTCAAATTATTCGAAAAGAAAATTAAATTTTTTAGTTACAAATATTAATACAGAATAATTTATAATTTATAATTTTCTAGCATTTTACAATGATTCTAAAAATCACTATAAATTAAAGTTTATATAAACACAAGATTTTTTTTTCTAAACATCTTTAAATAATTTACAATATTCAGAAATAAGTGCAAAAAAAAACAGCTTATCTCACATTTTGTTAGATGTAACCGATGTATACGTTACACATAGAGCAATAAAATGAAATTTTTTAATTTCTTATTATACATTCTGTAATGTTTTTTTTTTTTTTTTTTTTTCAAATTTCGAAGTCTTAGTTCCGTAAATAGAGAATGTGATGCTTTTGTTAATTTTGTTTTATTCCAAATGATTTTATGGTTTGCAGTCCTTTTTTATAAGAGCATCTTGAGTCTGGTTTTTACGTCTTGAGACTTCGTTCAACTAATCAGATGTCAAAACAGAACGTTAAAACTTTACTTCAGACGACCTTAATATAAAAACGGACTTTGAATACCGACCTATAAATCATTCCACTCCAAAAGATAAAACTTGAGAGATGAATCACCTAATATATATGTTTTAATAAAATAGATAAAGTTTTAAAAAAACGAGTAAATTGTTTGAAGTAAACAATTATTAAAAATTGTTGTTAATTTATAAGAAATATGTAGGAAAATAACTTATAGAAATTGATATTGAAATAAGAAAGCATCGTACCGTAGCAAATCGATTATGGTGTCGTTATGCCTCGGTACGATATATTCATCGAGATCTACGAGCGCCACGTATTCATATTTGTACATAGATCGGTAGAGGCAGTCGTTAAGTGCCGCAAAGAGGCCCTCCGTACGAATCTCTCGTTGAGAAATCATGTCAAGATGATGCCACGGTAATACTGTAACCAGATCCTTGCTCTCGTAATATTTCAGCGCGCAACCAGCTGCCGCGCCTACAGTGTCGTTATATAAAGTGACGTGAGTAGCGCCCAAGAGTCTGTGTAACTCGATAAACTCTACTAATTGCAAAACCTAAACATAATAATATAAATATCAGTTAAAATGTGAAATATATTTCTCGTAAATAACTTTTCTATTAAATAATAAAATAATCAAAGTTTAGCAGCGTAAAATAAAATTTATTTATCCATGATTCTATTTTATTATATACAAATGCAACGAGATATATATATATATATATATATATATATATATATATATATATATATATGTTTATATACATATAATGTAACACATATAATGTAACACTTTGCTTCTTACACAGAATAACATGGAAAAGGCAAACGTCAAGACAAACATAAGTATAAATAATACAAGTAATGACAACAAGCATGAAGAAAACAAAAAAAAAAATAAAAATTCTTTGCTTGCAAATGGAAATATCATCTATCAGTTAATGCTATTGCACATGTTTATATACATACCCTATTGTAATAATAGTGTAAAGGTTTGACGCAAACAGCCAGAGCATCTTTGTCGTTCGTTCTGCTCTCGAGACGATTCTGAATGAGAATACGATTTGTCGGAACAGCTCGCAATCTCGCTACAACACTAACTGCTTCCGGCACTTTATCCATCGTCGGAGATTCTTTAGGCAACGGACATATCACGAAGCAGGCACTGTACTTGAGATTCCAATTTTCACGGATTACCTGAAAGCCGTAGCATATGCTCGACATATGTATATACTATTGTATAATACATACTAGAATTTGAAAGATATAAAAATATCGGATATTTTCATATCATTAAAGATTATAGTCCTAATAGTCTTAAGTGAAAACCAAATAATTTATCGCAACAGTCTGATCGACCAAATATGTTATATATTATATCAGGATGACAATTCAATCACATAATTGGAAAAAAATTTTTTTTTAAATATCAAAAATTACACAGAGCAAAATAATAAGATTTAAGTTAAAGAGACAAACGCAACTTTATTCCCATTTCTACATTAATTTGATCGCGAGATTTGATCTAGCAAAAAAACGTGAGACAAAATTATTATAGCTTTGAGAAAGATAGGATAGAGTTTTGACAAATTTTTCAAATACTGAAATATTCACTCGCGCATAAGTGTGTGTAACTGATAGTATATTGCAGGGTTGGAAGTAAAAATAGAAAATATAATATGTCATAAATAGGTTTCATATATAAAAAGTAACGATGAAAGTAACTGTAGCGGTAACTTAACAGTTACTATTTATGACATATTATATTTTCTACTTTCTTATATTCAATCTTCAATTATCAACAGATATTCATATTATAAATTTAAAATTATTATATTAAAGATTTTAAACAAAATTATAAGAATACAAAAAATATATCCTATATTTATAAATTTAATGGAAACCAAATTTTTTTATTTATACTTTGAGTGTTTAAAATTTTTTTCCTTATTATTTATGGTTTTACAAATTTAAAATAAAAAATTTTTAAAATTTTATTGATATTTTATTAATATATTTCAATTATTAATTGTTTTAATAAAATATATTATAAAAGTATATTTTGCATTTAATTTTTAATCTTGTTTTAACATTAAAAAAGTAAGGATAACGGTAACTAGTTTATTTTTAAAAGTAACTTTCCCATCTCTGGTATATTATAATCTCTACTAAATGGGAGTACTCTTCCGAGCTTTAGGGACGATTTGAACAAAGATTGTTCTCTCTAGGAGGAGCAGCATACCTTAACTTTTGCAGCTACCGTTACCGAGGCAGTGATGTTTCCTCCGTTTTGTTGTCTATACCAGAGCCTACACCAGACACGTTCGGGACTCCTGGTTTTAGTAGCACTGATCACGCGTATTACACCCTGACTTTTACCCGCCGACGTGCCTGCGCCATTAACTCTGTCGTCAAAATACGCCGAATAAACGAAGAATTTAAACCTAGAAGAGAATTGAGTAAAAGCACATCGCTTCGTCATCTCTTCCATTCTTCTACTATATGTATAATTCAATTTTCATCTTATTCACGTATTGATCTTAATACGCATGTAATACAATGACAGATAAAGCTTTTTACTTTATATTGCTTGGACAACCTAATCTAAACCTAAAGGAATAAAATCAAATCAGAGGGATAAAATTAGAAAATAAAAATGTAAAACGTCTGTAAAGTAGAATTTTCAGAGAGAGAGAGAGAGAGAGAGAGAGAGAGAGAGAGAGAGAGAGAGAGAGAGAGAGAAAGAGAGAGATTAGATTAAGATTTCTCGAAAAAAAATTAAAATTTAAACGGAAGAAAATACGAGCGTCTCTAATTCCATTAATTAGTGGATTGATCGCATGATTGTTAAATAAACGAACCTAGTATTGGTGACTGGCAACCATTCAGCATGCGTAACCTTTAGATTCTGATCCAACTGCGGTAAACGAGCCTCCAAGCTGGGCGGTAGGCTCGGTAAGCCACGTGGATCCGGGTGTATTACCGTCTTCTGCCCTGCGTCCTCTCCACGAACCAATAATCCTACGTGTTCGTCGAAGGTACCCTTCAAACCGACGTAATCTTCAGCCTGAAGATATCAAGGTTTTAATCATTTAGGATTTAGGTGTACATACATATGGATTTATGGATTAACACTCTGACGATGAGTTATATAACCAATCGATCATCGAAAGCAATTATCCGTCTTATTCGCCATAAGTACCTATATCCGTATTTGTCTGATGTGAGAAATAGTATAGTTTAGTACAAAATCTGCTACAAACAATTATATAGAGGTTTAAAAATATATGAAAAATATTCAGTTTATATTAAACTAAATTTGCTAAAGTTCATAAGTAAAGAATATTATTTTAAATTATATTCCTGTCAATTTTGATATCTTTATTTTTTTTTAATTTGCAATTGACGTTTCTTTTCTTGTATGCGCGTGCAATAATAATTTGCTTGCGACAACTTATCACTGTGATTGCTGCCAACTTGTAGAGTTTTTACTCCACTCGATAAAAATATGATCCGGTAACTTGAACACAAATTTTCTAGGTGTAAAAAATTAACTGAAACGGATAAATTATTAGCAAATACTGTGATACTGCATATATTTTTTGCACTTAATTTAGACAGAAAATTTGTCTGCGATACCTATCTTTAAGGCCTACTGTCAAGAACAATTATATTTGTGATTAATATTTGACGATGGGATATAAATTTTCTAGAGCTATTGCTAGAATATTGCTGCTATAAATTCTATACGTGACAAACAATATTCTAAAAGGATACGAAAAGTAGGGATAAATTTTAATCGAGACATCTAGAAATCTATCTACATTAGCAAAATATTTTTTTTTAAGTGTCTACTACTACACTGGCTGGTGGCATGAAATAATAATCATGGGGCAATTAAAATTTGTAAATTCAGCTGGATTCGCTTCTGAAATTAAAATTCAAAGATTCGTGGGAGAGTCGACCTCTGATGAGTTTGAAAAGATACTCGAGCTTTCTCTCGCCTGTGTCTCGACGGGAGATGTAAACGGATGAAGAAAGTTCCGCAGGATCGGGCAAACTAATTTGTCAGGTGGCCGTTCGCTCGTATCCGGTTAAACTTTTCCGCAACGGGGTCGTATGTCTTTTCCGTGCCACGTTGGGCATCGTTCAAGCATGTGCTGCACGGCTGTTTCTCCTTCAAAGTTCTTAGGGGTTCGCGTGAATCATTGTCCGATACTAGACGCAAGAGTGCATAAACTATACCGGGCACGTTGCAACAGGCACAATCGCACGAAGAAGGAAGAAGAGGATAAAAGAACGAAGGTGCTAGGCAGGAAAAATCGATGTTGTACGTGGTACGTGGTACGTGGTACGTGGTGGTCGACAAAGTTTTCGGCCTTTTCGCCCGAGTTTTGTCGTCGCTTATCCGTTTGCTTTATCCACACTTTCACACGAAAGAGAGAAGGAACATACAAAGTCGACGCCCCATTCAGACGCTCGTGAGCTTGCAACGGAAAATGGTTCGAGGATGCAACTGAGCAAACAATAGGATAAATAAATACACTAGGAATACACGCTACATCTCTCCCTCTCTCTCCTTTTCTTCCTTTATTCCTCTTCATACATGTACGTATATATATAATATATATAATATATATGTTGTATACATAGAAAAAAAATTCTAGTAACTAAAAAAATTAATAAAAATTACAAATTTGAAAGAAACATATTTTTTAAATTCAAACTAAAAAGGGTATTATAAAACATAATAATCATGATATGTAAAATGAAAAAAAGGTAAAAGGTAAAAAATAAGAATGCTAATGTTGAAATAATTTTATCGCGCACGTGTACTTTCGTATATAATTTTTTATATACATATTATATAATGCGATTTAATGCAAAAAAAGGATACAAGTTCACCTTTTCCTTATTTTATTCGCATTTTTATTTTTATTTTTGTTTTTTTTTTTTTTTCATCTTACAAACATTATAATATGCTTAAATTATTCCTAATTTCATTTGAAGCAGTTTTATTCTTATACGCGAAGTAATTCATCACGCAGAGCAAATTTTCGTATAAAATGGAAAATGGAAAACTCCAAGAGGTTTGAATAATTTTTTTTCTATTCGCTCGATTATTACCCGAAAGAAAAAAGATATTGTACATGGTTTTAAAAAGTTATTTCTTTGAGTTTACATGAAGAATCGAGATGCATGCTAAGAATTCGAGGCGATTCTTTCTGGCAAACTTTTTTCCGTAACTACCAATCTTTAGTACAATTTCGTTATATATTTCAAAATATTTTTGCATCGTGAAAAACAAAGATATATCATATTATATTAATTGTCTTGTATCGCTCGGCTTTGTCATAGCTTTCACAATTGTCAGAAGCACACGGGTCGATATAGATGGGAAAAAAATACAAAAAAAATTTGCGAAAATTCCATAATTGAGTTTACGCGTTAAAAATTTGTCTACGCGATAAAATTTATCTCACAAGCTTTACATGTTTGTCGATGCTTTTAATGCACATTTAGTGAATGCCGCTTTTCAGTGGAATTTCATTGATATATAAATAATTCATCACATGTATACATTTATATATATATATATCACTGAAATTATACATGTATAAATAAATATATAAATAAATTTGTCAAATTGTTTAGACACAATTCTGAAATATGATTCGCGAAGCGCGATGGATTCGAATTGAAAATGCAATGATACCCAGTGTGCGTATACATATATATGTATACATATGTATACTGCCCGAATAATTCGTTCTATTCCTCTGACAAGACAGGATATACATGTATAACATAACGTACGTAAACTCGCTAGTGGAGCAGAACGAATTATTGTCGAACATTGTACGTATCGTATGTACATGTGTATGTATTTAAAAACCGTTATCAGAGAGAGAGAGAGAGAGAGAGAGAGAGAAAACGTTGACAATGAGATAAAGAAAAAAATCAATTTGATTTTTTTTACCGTAAAGAGGAAAGAGCGATTAAAGTGACGTAATGAGGTAAGGGAGGAAGCCTTATATATAAATATAAATTGCTGAAAGACCGGAGAATATATAGCGTTCTCCTTTCTCTTTATGGATACTTACTCCCACTTCGCCGTAATCCGGACGATCAGGCGCAGCCGGCAATCGATGACCGCTCCTGTGACCCCCGAGTACGCCGGTGCCGCCGACGCTGACGCCGCGCCTCTCGTCGATCAGGAATATCTCCGTAAGGACGATCAGACCAAACACGGCGAAGAACATGACGACCAGCATGAACGACATGTTGGCACGCTCCTTGAGGACGCCGGCGTTTGCCCGGCTCCCGCCGGAGCCCGATCTTCGGCTCGACCCCATACTCGTAGAGGCTCTGCAAGTGACAACCGCGGTGACAACCCTCGGTAAAGTCGCCCCCGTCTACTCGAATTTAAATCAGACATGCGGGAGATTTTGCCGCGCTTTGCCGATTGTGAGACCAAGGGGATAAAAACCAGGGTTGGTTAGGTAGGATGTAACGGCGTTACTTATAACCGAAATGCAAAAAACATACTTTTATTTTTGTTATTTTTTAATAGCGTTTGGCATATTATATATCTTCACTGAAGCTTAAATTACGTAATATTATCGAAATTGAAAGGAAAATATTTAATAGAAATTTTATATTATCAAAATGGTACAACATAAGCATTGGCTGACAAAAATTAGCCAGTCAAAAAGTAAATCTTTTTATTTATATTTTGAGTGTTTTAAAATTTTTTATTAATATTTTAATTATTAATCTTTTTAATAAAATATATTACAAAAGTATATTTTTTATTTAATTCTCGTTTCAACATTAAAAAAGTAACGAATATTTTACTTTTTAAGTAACGAATAACGGTAACTAATTACTACTTTGACTCGATAATGAGTAACAGTAACTAGTTACTTTTTAAAAGTAACTTTCCCATCCCTGATTAAAACTAATGGCTATCGGAGATATCTAAATGTGAGAAAAAGAGAGAAAAAATTTGAAAACTGTACTTTTCGCACCAATATATTGCAAATAAAAACCTTATACTTAGTCACGACTCCATGCTTTAATGTTTTACATCCTTGAAGTTTACGTACATTAGTATATTTGCTACGACGCCTTTTGTCTTGTAATTTACAGTACAGTCGGACCTCTTATCCTACGACGTTTTCGGTCCGGAATCTTCCTCTTTTAACACAAACCTTTTTTTTGGATAAGTTTCCAACCTCGAGATTTTATTAATATTATTTTAAAACAATGGATTAAAAATGGCACCGACACGAAAGACCCACACGTGTTCAGTTTGAGGGTTAAATAATAATAATAATTTATAATTTATAAATATTAATTAATTAATAATTAATTTAATTTAATAATTTAATTTTAATCTATATTTTTGTTCCGAAATCCTTCGTCAGAATCATTATTTAAAAATTCGTTGAATCATATCATATGAATAGAAGGATTGAAAACTTTCAATTTGATTAACGCGCGACACCACAAAAATTGAAATGTGTGACAGCTACATAGATGACAGCTAACTTTGAAAGATATATTTGGTTATATTTTGCGCATCATCTGCTAAAGAAAGTTGAATGAATCTCTTCCTTAAGGAAGCTCGTAACCTTCCTTGAAATAAGGAAGCCAATAAGGTTCCTTTGGAAGGTAAGGAAGGTTTATGAAACATGGAATGAGAAACAAGGAATCCTTATTCCTGAAGGAAAGACTATGAATACGGGTATTACTAATATTTTCTTTTCCAAAACTTGCCGTTATTTTCTTGGCATCAAACATTTCAAAAACAAACTCTCAATAATGTAAGATGTAAAATTTACTTTTTGACTCGCTAATTTTTCTCAGCCAATGCTTATGTTGTACCATTTTGCTAATATAAAATTTCTATTAAATATTTTCCTTTTAATTTCGATAATATTACGTAATTTAAGCTTCAGTGAAGATAATATGCCAAACGCTATTAAAAAATAACAAAAATAAAAGTATGTTTTTTGCATTTTAAAAAACTATGGCCATCTTACCCGAGTTTACCCTATATTATAATATTCAAATTGATCTAGTCACATATTTTTTACATATGTAGTAACAAAAAATACTCGACTAGTTTTTCTCACAAGACAAAGGAGTATGGCACAATGTTTCACTAACAATAAGTATGTACATACAATGCGCACACATTCACAT
Organism: Anoplolepis gracilipes; assembly: GCF_047496725.1. Taxonomy (NCBI): domain Eukaryota; kingdom Metazoa; phylum Arthropoda; class Insecta; order Hymenoptera; family Formicidae; genus Anoplolepis; species Anoplolepis gracilipes. The sequence goes on along the minus strand of NC_132971.1, from coordinate 22,173,378 downwards.
ATTCAAGGAGATACGAGATAATACGGGATTTACGGAAACAGGTTAACGACACACACACACACACACACATACATACACGCAAAATGAAAAACAGATATCGAAAAGTAAAGTTCTCTCAATCGCCGACTTTGGAGGAGATTGACCGCATAGTGGTGTGTGCTCGATACTCAACGTTAGTTCGAAAAACTTTATTTGCCATGGAAGAGAACGGGATAAAATTACCGTTATCGATATCATTAACGTGACTAAATAAATCTATTTTTGCGAATAAATACGAGCGATCGCTCTTCTCTCGCATTTTGTGTAGCAAACGAAATACAATTCCGCATTTTGATTATGTGGCGCGTGCGTTGATACAACAAAATCGTTAAAATTTACGCGCGGTTTTAATGTAATTTGAAGATTTACATTTATATACTCATATTTCTTTTTTCGTTTATCACTCATATAATTATACAAACCAAATGTATATAGTAACATTTATTTACGTATGAAACATTGAAGAAAGTAAAATATATACAAATGCGAAAATTGTAGATCTTAATGTCAATTAACTTACGTCTATTTGTATTATTGAAATAATTCCGAGTAGAAAAGAACGAAGAGGAAAGCTTTAATTGGTTTACTTACTTAAAGTGGTTCCAAGAAAACTGCTGTCAAGCATGAGGATGGTATTTCCTGGAAATATAATTACAGATGTTATTAATTTGCTTCTCCCTTTATCTCGAATAAAACGTTTTGCGATTTGTACGTTTGTTGTAATTTAATTCGTATACAAGTTAATTATACATATCTGACTTATCATTTTATTATCCGTATCGCGTCTTATAAAAAAAAAAAAAAAAAAATAAAAAGATGAAAGAAAATTCTTTTTTAATAGATAAAATATTTTGCAATATAATAATTATAACAATAATAATTTAAAAAATCAATATAGCTATAAAAAGATTATGGCTATTTATCTATCAATTATTGGGAGATGAAGATTATTAATTTTATGAGATTAAGATGCGACGCTATATTTATTTTCTAATATTATAATTATATTGTCAATTTATATTTATATCTGTTTAATATTAATTTCTTATTAATACATTACATGTATAAAATATAGTTAAAACATAACGTAATTTTATAACTAAATAATTATAACTAAAAAAATATTGTGAAATAAATGCATTGAAAAAGAGACACCAACATATGCGTACTTTGATAGCGCGGCTTTTTTATCATGTAGCTGACTTTTCATCCCATGTACATTAACGCAGAACTGTGACCAAGTTGAGAATATTTTTGTGCGATACATATCTATTATACACACACACACACACACACACACATATATATATATATACTTTGTTTCACCAAAGCGATCACCGCTTTTTATCTTTTAAACTAAAAGAGATAAAAGAGATATAAGAAATATATATGAAATTAAATGGTTGAAACTGATTGTGAACTCTATTGTGGACATGGTAGTCGCTTATCAAAGTCTGCCTGTGTAAACGAACGGACAGATATGCATAATTTTATATATATATATATATATATATATATATATATATATAAAATCGCGCTAACGCAAGAAGCACCATAACATTTATACAAGCTTACAATAATCGATACTTTTAATGACTTTGAATGAGTCGCGTGTACGATCATAAAATACTTTTATGCATAAGCAAGAGAAAAGAAAAAATTTATGCCACCAGTGTGATCAGTCTACCAAATACGTACTGAAAATCCATTGCACAATCATTCGCCAAATTGTCATCATACCTCACATACAAATATGTCATATTTACAAAAATATTAAATTCCTATTTATTCTGAAAGAAATATATACAATATTTTAAAGCAAAATGTTATTTGCTCTAAAATATCACACTATAATTAATTCAAAGATAAATAATAATAAATTACTATCACGAGTACAAATAGTTTGCATGACAGTTACTTAATATATTATAAATGTACATTTTGCAAATTTATACTTGGCTTCTTTTCGAAATAGCAACAAGTTTTTCATTATAAAATAAACAAATTTTTCATTGTAAAATATATTTGATTGCACGTTATTTTAAATTAGCCTTATATTATATTACATATAATTAACTTCTGTTTTAATTAAAGTGTTATTTCCCTGCAATTATTTTGCTTCCAAAATCAGTTTCAAGTGGTTTAAATAAATAAATATCTTTTCCCATGAAAAATCTTGTTACCGAAAATATACGTCGCAATTTATCATTCGAAAACAAATTTCATTTTTTGCATAAAGCGATTGATTGATATAGTAATATAATCAAATTCTCTCTGAACGCTAGATGTTTCTAATATGTCTCATAAAACGTATTTTAGATTTTTAATAGAAAATAGGATCGCAGTCATAATTTGAAAACTTTTAATACGTATAATAGATAAATAAAACTTTGTTTTATACAATAATTTGCAAGTCATCTTTTCGCTACAACTCTTTTTAATAAACTCTTTTTTCACTCGAAAGTTTTAATATTAGTACTAAATTATACATTAAAAAAATAATATATTAAAGTTAAAAATTATATAATAATAATTTAATAATATACTAGTAACATATATATAGTAAAATCTAACTTTTCTTCTTACATATATATTTCAATCTTTCTTTTTTTAAATTGAATATTAAGTTAAGCATAACATAAAATTGCATTTTTTACAATATATCTTTTCTACATAATCTACAAATATAAGTTTTGCATCTAGGCAAAATTAATACTACAAAACAAATTTTTCTTTGCGCGAGTGTGTGTATGTGTGCGTATGTAAATGTATACATGTATAAACATTCATTTTTATAATATAACAATCAGGATATGACACGTGGCTGCCGCATCAGTTATCGTAGTGATGCGACAGCATTATTATCGTAGTAACTCGTCAACAGAGAGCCACAGTGAATAAATCCTCGAATGGTCAGCCAGCACTAATTTTTAACTCGAATTCACTTTTTTCGCTGCTTCATTCGCGTTATCTTTATGTTATATGTACATACACGTTCACTGAAAAAGTGAATAGCTGGGCAAGATCCTCATTTCAACTATATTACACTAGTTACGCATGAATGGGAACGTGATCTAAAATCGTGACGCGTCAAGATACACCAAAGAGTATCGCAATAAATTAACGACGTCGTTTAACACTTTTGCTGACGGATAATATTACATCGCAGTGCAATGGAGCGATGAACCGCGTTCTGTGCATTTAACTATAATCTACATTTAATTATACGTCAAAGACGAATTTAAAAAATATAGAGAGAGACACACTTTTAACATTTATAGTGCATTAAATAGTGCATAATATTTTTCTTCATTCTTGTAATCAATTTTATTTACAAATTATGACTATCTATATCTTTCCACACATTTATGACGAGTCAAATTTTTTAAAACAAATAAATTATCGAATTTTTCGAAGAATCTTTCTCACTCCGCTTTATGGCCAATTTGTGGCCGCCCGTGGCTGTTATTACATAATAAATCAAAGTCATGAATAAAATGCAAACGAAATACTCATTTGAAGGAACGATGATTCGCTTATAATTTATTCGATTCATCTTTCGATATATCGTTTGGCAGTTATATCACGTACGGAAATGAATGCAGAAAACCTTGAGAGCAATCCGGTCAGTTTGACCGCAATAGATATTATTTCCTTCCGCCTGTTGCGTCGAATCGATTTTCTAAACTCGGCCATATGTTCGAACATCGGAAAATTTTCTCCACTTTCTAACGTCGTACCTTATAGTAACACGAGACAGTAAACATAGTTCCCTTTATTGTCATTTATACCTAATGATCTTTTAATTAGATGATTACCTAATGACCATTTTAAAACGATTAATTTTTACGAAAAAGATCTTGATAACAGTAAAAATACAGGAATATTTGTACATTTTCCTACATACTGATTGTGCATTTCATAATTTCAAGAGAGAGCGGCAGAGAGAAACATTATATAGTATAAAACATAATAAATTTTTTATAATACATATATATAATATTAATATTTTAAAACACACACAAAGACCAATAATTTTGTAATGTTTTTTTTTTTTAAATAAAAGGGAATTAATTCAGAATGTTTTCAACTTGTTTTCTCCAAACTTATAATAATTTAAAATATAATTTGAAGTTGTAAAATAAAAAAGTGGCTTCTTTTGATTCTTACACACAACCATAATAATGGTAATTGTAAAAAATAGATGAAGAATAGATAAAAAAAATGTAGAAAATAGATAGAAAAACTGTTGAAGGTTAGCAACGTTCATAAATATGACGTATTTAAAAATTATTATGCATCTATAAAATAAATTCTCTCTCTCTCTCTCTCTCTCTTCTCCCTCCACCTCCTCCAGCTCTTGTGCTCAATCTACTTGAATATTTAATATTTTTAACTTTAATATAAATTATCAGTTATTTATCGTATAAATTGCTCGACAAACATATTTCTAGCCAAGAACTCGATATTTAACGATGTTGAAAATGGACGATTCATTAAAGCAGATATAGAGGTGGTGATTTATTTCGCGATGGAAACAATAAAGCGGCCGCCTCCGCGCACACCGACGATGAAATCGTCGTCGTTGCTAATTGCGGATTGCGGCACGACGGTTGTTCTTTGTCAACGACGACGACTGACAGTTTAATTGCAAGTTTGAGTGACAAGGTTTTTATGATCCGCAGAAACGAAAGATGATAGTCGAGTTATAACTAGAAAATTATAGAAAATTATGCTAGAAAGCTGAAAAAAATATGAGAATCAAAGAGTGATAAGGAAAGAGGGACACGATACATATACAGCCTATTATATATGTGTATACACGTGTGTATACATATATACTATTGAATATTTTCAAATATTAACATATAGAAAATGTTTATTCTAATTCATCAAATAATTTAAATTTAGAATAATAAATTTCATAGTATTGTATCTTATTTTTATATGTAATATTTATTTAAAAATAGATATAAAATATATAATTTTCCTAAAATTGTTCTGTAATGTACTGTTTTAGTCACGTATCTTTATCATGTAAAAAATCGTGTATGTGTGTGTGTGTGTGTATGTGAGATAAATATTTTTTAATATTTTCTATAATATTTTAATATTTTCTTTTAAATGTTGGAAATATACATATAATTTATAAAAGAATAAGCATAAAATAAATTTTTGCTCTCTCTCTCTCTCTCTCTCTCTCTCTCTCTCTCTCTCTCTCTCTCTCTCTCTCTCTCTCTCTCTCTCTCTCTCTCTCTCTCTCTCTCTCTCTCTCTCTCTCTCTCTCTCTCTCTCTCTCTCTCTCTCTCTCTCTCTCTCTCTTTTCCTTATACACAGAAACGACATATTTATATACATATGTAATAAACGTAATTAAAAAATCGAAACCTTGTTATAGACTCATTAACTAAGTAGAATTCGACTTTGTTCGAGGATACTCGAGTTATCAGACACAACAGGTGTCCCTTGGAACTATATTTTTCAGACACGACCGTCGTCGCCATCGCCCAAGGCACGAGATCTCGAGGACGCGTATGCGTATTGAATCTCCGAGAAAGATTTCTCCAGTTTCCGTTGACCCACTGACACTGAATTATGTGTATATGTGTGTGTGTGTGTGTGTGTGTGTGTGTGTGTGTGTGTGCGCGCGTGTGCGCGTGTGTGGGTGTATGTATGCGCTCGCGCTTGTGATTGCAACTTCTCACGTCACGTAGCGAGAAATAATCGTCTGTATTTGTTTTTATATCGCGGACTATCTCACGTATTTTATAAACGATCTCTCTCTCTCTCTCTCTCTCTCTCTCTCTCTCTCTCTCTCTCTCTCTCTCTAGACTAATAATTATTTCTACATTTTATTTTAGGAAAGTTATCATACGTTTAACATGCGCATACCTCGTGTAAATTTTTAATTACTTTATCCGTCTTTATCATTTATCTATCTTTTACATATTTATCAAATGTCGACAAGAACTTTTTGATTGTGTAGCTATTATCTGGAAAAAAACTTATTATGTCACTCTCTTGTCACATCGAGGTCTTTTATTAATAGAATCAATAAAACCTAATATGGTCTCTGATCACATTTATTATAAAATTACAAATGATTACTTGGTATCTATATATAAAGTAATTGATTATTGACGATTCTACATTATGTTATCTTTTTAAACCACCAAGAAATAATCGAAAACATAGGTAATAAGATTTTTTTCGTACGAGATTCATAATAAAAAAACAAAGCTCTTTGATTATATACGGAAACTGTTATTTTATACGTTCGATACATTTATTTTTTGCACAAGCAACAATTGCTGTGAATTAAATTCACGATTGTAATCAAAATTGATATATATATATATATATATATATATATATATATATATATATATATATATATATATTCTGATAATACAGATATCGATGGACAAGGTATAAAGATAAAAAATCCATTAATGTTTACACGAAATGTTAACGTTTCTGTATAGAACTGTACGCACGATATATTAGTATCGCGATTTCTATGTCTTTCTACACGGAATGACATAGATGCTATCGTAACAATTGAAAAAAACCAAAAAAAAGTTTTTTCATAAATGACACGCGCTGGTACAGATAAGTATGATTTTGCTCTCGATACAGATGTGCCGTACGCACATGCATACAAGTACGTCACGTAGTGACATTTAATCCTCTTATCAACTCGAGGTCGTTTTATCTAGTATTCGTATACGTCGACCAAACATTCATCCGTCGGGATTACATAAAACGGACAATAGGGAAAATCGGTCGGTAAACTGTCCCAGTAGTATCGATAGCAACGGGAATGATTTATTCTTCGTTGCTTCCGTTTCCGAATTAAATTCGTTCATTGGGAAAGCAAAGGAAAGCCGTTAATAAGCCGGAAAAGATTTTACCTAATATTAAATGTCGTACTTCTGAATACGGAATTAATAATATCGTTTGAAATTATAAAATCCTGTCAGCTACTGTAACTTGTTTATTTTCAAACATAATTATAACAAATAATAATGGATAGAAAAAATTGTGCACATCTCGAAGAAAAGTCATTAAGATTACTCTCAATATTAAACAATGTAAATTTCGATTTGATATAAAATTATTCTTATGCTTATATTTGGTATAAAATCATTCTTATGTTGTAATCTTCAGTTGTATGGAATTAACTTACGAATTAACTAACGAAAAATTTTAAAAGGCAATTACTAAAAAATACTATTATATATTAATATATAAAATTGAGAATGGATATAACGCAACGTTACATTCGTAAAAAAAAAAAAAAAAAAAAAAAAAGAAAAAAGAAACGAGTTATAAAAAATAATTTGCTTAATTGTATCTGTAACCATATACATTATAAATAATTGCGCACTATACAGCATATATAATTTCCTAATCTTCTGTTTTCATTATTGTTATTTCATGTGTTTATAATGTCGAAAATTTTTTTTATTCGTTTTAATATGCACAAATGCGTGTATAATAGAGGATGCACAATAAAACAATAATAATGTAACCAAATTGATATTGAGTAAAACATTGTTCGATATATCGTTGACGATTGATATAATATCATATGGTATTATCCGCATTTATTGACGATGCGTTTATTTGACAATAATAAAAATGGAACTAAAATAATGATACAATCAAATTTACGGGTGCAGGAGTTACGTTAAAAATATATGTATATTTGTGTGCGATAACGTCAAAATTAATTTCACGATAAGACAAATTGCGAATTGCAAAATAATTATTGCGCAAATTAATTTACTATACTATAAATTTAATGAAGTTTGCTCTATAAAATAAACAAAGATTAATCTAGATATAGAAAGAGCACAAACAAAAATACAAAAGCTGATTTGAAATGATGTAAACATTTTCTAGAAAATAGGTTTTGAATAAAATAAAGAAAAACTTCATATTTAGCAAAAAATATATATATGTTAATATGATAAAGCTATAAATGGAAAAGAAATAATTACAATGTAAATTCGTCTAGCAGAGTCTTTCAGATGTCTTTTAATTAAAAATCTATAAAGAATTCCTTTGTAGACACGGTTTTCTTTGTTTTCGAAAAACTGACAAATGTGAAAATAGAGCGAGAAAAAAGTCGAAATATATTTTTAAACTTTATTCTTTGGAAAAGAAAGGAATAAAAGTTCCAAATGTATGTAACGAACAAATAATAGAGAAATTGTGCGTATTACTAGAACGCCCATAAAATTCCAAGTAAAGTTGTAATTATAATAATGGATCATAATCGACAAAGTTAAATCGTCCACCTGCACGAATGTGAAAAATACAATAGAAATAATTTTTTTTTATTTTTATCTCCTTAATAAAATTATGCATTCCTAGATTCTTTCTGAGTGCTATTCTTTCCGCCTAGAAAATTCCACACGGTCGATGATTTAGCACAAATGCAAGTACGGAGCGAGGTTACGCGACTCGCGAGCGGGGCGAATCAATTTGCAAAAAGCGCCTTGCGAAAGCTCCGTTTCGCTTCGCGAAAGACGAAAAGAGAGAATAAAATAAAATATCGAGCCACGCACACACATAATTTATACAGCGCGCCATACCATAAACCACCGACCTCCGTGCAGGAAGCGACGCAACCCTCGCGGATCTTGCATATCACTGACGAAGCGAAGCAAAGCAAAGGAAAGGAAAAGAAAGCAAAGCAAAGCAAACATTCTCGGCACCCTCGAGCCTCGAGCTGGCCGATAAGAGATTAAAAGGGGACTGTGCTACTCACGATTAACGCTCGATATCCACGCGACGTCCTATCACTTGGCGGCGGTGCCTCGACATCACTCTGACAGCTGTCGTCATTGACAGTAGTCGTACGTCTCGTGCTCATATCGTGACGGCGATCTCAAGCGTCACCAATTATCGAATGGATAAATAAAAAAAAAAAAAATAAACGTAGTATATACAGCGCTCTATCGTGATGAATCGCGACAACACGCAACGGTGAATAATTTTCCGGAAAGGGGAGAAAAAACGGAGGAAATTCGCGCGACGAGCTTCGGCGAAGGAAAGATATACCGGGCAGGCCGCGAATAAAATAGGCAGGCAGACAGGTAAACGTGAAAAGACGCGCGTGCACGCATGTAACGTCTTTCCTGCCTGCCGGATCAACGTCGATCGGCTAATCGTCGACGGACGACAGAGACAACAGCCACCACAAGGACTACAAGGAGCCGGAATCGAGAGGAGCGAGCAGAGCGAGGAAGCCGCGTAAAACCGAACCGTCGGCGACGTGAACGGCGGAACGCTCGACGCTCGACGCTCGACGACCGACGACCGCCGCATCGATCCGAGCACCCTCTACCACCCGCCGCTTGCGATTGGTCACGTTACGCGCTGCTCGCATGCTGCGCGCGCACCTGCAATCGAAAGGGCGCGTTCGGAATTCAGTGGCCGCGACCGCGGATGGTCGCGGATGCAATTCGACGTGGTTTCATTTGCTTCTCTATCGCACTACAATGGATCGACAGACTGATGAGAAATATTGATGCTGGTAAGAAGTAGTAGTGGCAGGAAATATATATATATATAAATTTGACAAATGTATCTACTTGAAGAAGAAAAAAGGTGAGAATTTTCAACGCGAACGTCGAAAAAATAACGTGTGCTGCGTGTATAATCGTCAAAATATACATATATTACTTATTCTTACTCTTGTGATATATGCGTAACATGCATCGTATAATTATTGTAAAAAAAAAAAGAACAAAAGATATATATACAATATATTGTTTTTTAATAATTATTTATTTCAGTTATTAAAAAGAGAGAGTATATATATGTATAGTGTGATAATATAAGAGAGGGTGTGTGTATTTTTCATGCGTTATAATTCGCGACAAAATTCAAGACAGAAAATATATACTTTATACTAGAATATATTCTATTTATAAATTTTATGTATAATGTAATACAGAAAATTTGAACATGTAAATACAAATTAAATACAATTAAACACAAATTAAATTATTATATATCAAAATACATATAAACATTAAAACATATATGACGCATGAAATTATAAGTAAAACTTTGTATTGAATTTTATTACGAACTACAAATCGTCTATATTATTTAACGTAGTATGATTTACAATATTATTATATACATATTTGTACGCAAAGTTATTTAACGCTATGTAAAACTTTTAAAGCAAAATTATTTAGCATTATCGAAATGGATAATATTCGATAAAATATAATTTTCTGTCATATATTTTATGAATAGAAACTAATATAATTTATCGTATAAAACGATGATTTGTACATCATAAGCAGCATATATAATTTTGCTCCAACTCTTGTGTAAATAATTATATATAATTAGTAAGTTAAATAACTATAGGCAATGTTTTTGTATCGAAATATATTATGAAAACATTCGCATAAAATATTTCAATTATGCAAAATTCAATATGCGTTACAACCTTTATCTCTCTCACGACTATGATACACGCAATATATATATATATATATATATATATATATATATATATATATATATAATACACGTATGTAATTATTATAAAAGCAAAAATATACATATATATATATATAGTTTTTCAATAATAAAAGAGAAAAAGTAAATATAGTATTTAATTATTAAAGGTAGAAAGTGTGTATGTATTATATTACAAAAAGTTAACTGTCATTACGATTCTTGTTTACAATTTCGATTTGATAAGTTTGGATATTATTAATTGATCTAGAAAGTGATTGCTTGTCTTTAATATAAAAAAAAAGTGTAATAAAATAAAGGCCAACAACCTTTGTCGTTGATGTAACCATGTCTATCGCCTTCCCGATGATAAAAATAATATTCTCATCAATATCTCCGTATATATATATATATATATATATATATATATATATATATATATATAATTTATACATAGTTTCCCTGGTTAATCTGATTATCGCTTACATCAGAGTACATGAATTTGCACTATTGAACGCACAAGGGGAGCGCTGATGAATGCATAAAAAGTAGTTTGTTATTATTTTCAAAACTTGCGTTTATGTAATATTATATTACATTACATTTATACATTACATCACATACGTAATATATTGTATAATATTACATTACCCTGTATAAACATTTTAATTAAACGATACGAGTGACCCTAAAACTTAGAAATTATAACGAACACACATCTGTTATGGCACTAGCTCGATCGATTCAATCATCAGCAAATTATATTTTCGTCTAAAAACAGAAAAACGAATACTTAAAAAAATAATCTTGCGACCTCAAAAAAAATTTTCTAGGTGTAAAAAATTAACTGAAACAGATAAATTATTAGCAAATACTGTGATACTGCATATATTTTGCACTTAATCGATTTAAATGACAGAGACAGAATTTATATCCGTACTATTAGTGTAATTTAGAAGGAAAAGTTGTCTGCGATGCCTATCTTTAAGACCTATTGTCAAGGACAATTATATTTGTGATTAATATTTAGCAATGGGATCTAAATTTCCTAGTATATTGCTGCTATAAATTCTATACGTGATAAACAATGTTCCAACAGATACAAAAAGTAGCGATAAATTTTAATTGAAACATTTAGAAATCTAGCTACATTAGTAAAATTTTTTTTTTTTTTTTTTTTAGTGGAGCGTTTACAATTATTGTCATTATAAAATTATGCAATTATATTTAATCCGGCTATATTTTCACGTCAATAGAGAGCATAAAATGCTGACAAATTTATTCTGCACATAAAATCTTTTGATATTCAAAACTAAAAGTTTTCTTAAAATTATGAAATAAAAATATCAGTCTTTGAGGAGAGAAATAAATAATTCTCTAGGGAAACGATGAATCGATAAAATAATCTTACGAAAAAGCTCATCAATAGTTTCAAACTATATCACACTAATAGTAGTTGTTATCAATAATAATGCTTAAAAAAATAAATATTGAAAAATATACAATTTGATTGATTATTTAAAATTTATTAGATTGCGAAAAATCTTTTCGAAAACTCTGTATAAATCGACAAAAAGATTTGTATATCACGCGAAATTTTACACGAAACACGCCAAGTTTAAAACACTGCGAGTTATTATATCAATCAGCCACCGCTATGCGACCGTTATATATATGTACAATAGAAACAATACGGTATATATTCGAAGTGTAATATAGGCGCGAGGCGGCGCGTGGATCCCTAAAGGGAAAAGGGGAAAAGCCGTCATAAGTGATTCGGTATGCGCATACGTGATGGTATAGGTCGCGACGTAAATGCCCATGATGTTCGATCGCAGCTGCATATATAACCGTAATGCAAAATCCCTCCCAGCTGCCAGCGTGAGTCTGCTGAGAACGTGAACGCGGTAACGTCTTTCGCGACGAAACTTGAAAAAGTTTCCTCGATCGAATACGAAATTCCTATTGATCTCTCGAGAAGCTATTTTTTTATTAATTTTTCCTTTTTTTTTTTGATCAAAAAGAAAAGCAGCGAACGTAATAAATTGGCCAATATCTGTTTCTCGAAAGTCACGTCGCGTCATACGGCAATTTCCGTGTATTCATTAACGACCCTGAATAATCACCGAGCGTGTCATCTTCAAAAGTATAGAGGCTTGTAAATTTACAGACTCGCGCACGCGTGCTACGTCAAGTTTTGTAAAACGCAGAAAATTTTGGAACTTGCAATTTTTTCTCATCTCATCGGACACCGAGAGGAGAAAATTATCGTTCGTAAATTTGCAAACTGAATCACTGCATTAATTTTAATAGTACAAAAATAAGATGTAAACAAAATCTATAATAGAATTTAACATAAAAGATTGCAATTATCGATGAAAATCTCAAAACAAAGCATTCGTACGATGTTAAATAATATTGAAATTTATCTTAATTTCGAAAAAAATATAATTTCGAAAAAGAATTTTTTTCATTCGTTTTTTATATATCTCATTATTTATATTACACAGTTATTTATTTTTAATAAAATTAAAAACAGAAACAGCTCACGGTGAATATATATCAAGGAAAATGCTTACTTTAAACTTAAATCATTCAGAAGAATTTCTATTTATAAACAAGCAATTTTTGGCGATTTTTAAAAAGAAAGCAGCAAAGGTAAAAACCTGAAATTTTACCTGAAAATATCTGCATTATGTTGCCAGATCTACAATAGGTCGCGAGGGACGGATCGTAACTTATCAAAGTCTGCTTGGCATCCTCGCACCAATTCCAAAAAACGAGCTTCTGATCTCGTGTTGCAAGATCCGATACGAGTAGCGCCAGGTTTTTCGCAACCGTAGCATCAATCCTAAGCACATGACGACCCTCCATTATCACGGGCAAGTTTCTCAATCTATTGTCGCACCTAGACATACAAAGCGGAAACAAATAGTAGGGGTTATTTTCCTTATTGTGACAAAATTTGCAAATAATTTTTCTTTAGCAAAGTATATATAATATCATTAAAATTGCAGAAATACATAGGTATTTTATAAAGAAGGAAATATTTTTTATTGTATTAAATTTGGTTTTAACGAAATATTTGTAGAATATTTTTCAATTTGAAAGGTACTTAATACGCATGAAGTACCTTTAAAATTTCACCCATCTCAATTCAATTTCGCACATCTCTTTTTCAACACGGAACACAATATACAAACACATTCGAATGATTTCTTCCGCGGATTTGCGGTGAAACTTACCACGACATTACTCGCTCTCGCAGATACTCCGCGGCTGGGAAACTCAGAGATTGCTTGGGAGATACGAAGAGCACGGTCAAACCATCGACGAACCGTTCTTCGATCAATAATCCGGGCCGGGCCGCGAAATAGAGTAAGAGAATTAGATTTACCGCAATCCCGGCGATCATACCATACTCCAAACCGACCGCCAAGCAACATAATAACGTCACCGTCAATGGCACCAAATCGATTTCTGTTCAACGCCAGAGAATGGAGAAGACGTAGAGAAACTAGATTAACCGTTGGATAATTTATAACGAGCTATATTTAATGCTTTGTGACCTGATATTGTATCGTTTCAGTATCTTACATTATCCTTGACGACACTGTTATATTTAATATATAATTATAACTAAATAAACAATTATATACCTAAGAAAGAAAGAAATGGATCGAGAATTTACTTTTATATTTATTAAGTCTATTTTTTATTTTTCATTTATTATTTAAAATGTAAAATCAATTTTTTTCAACTTTTAAATTTATTAATAATTATTAAGTTAAAAATTTTAATCTTCTTATTATAATAAGTAATAAATAATTTCAATTGCGCATAACAATATTAAGATATTGTAAGTAACGCCTATTTAAAAAAAAAAAATAGCTTTTGACAAAAAAACATACATAGGTTTGTTCACATTCATTTGAGTATAACTTCAAATTGTCCAAAAATTCTATTTTCCCATACCAAGCTATTATACAAACAAAAAATTCCAATATTTTTTATTACCATCAGATTATAAAATAAAATATTAAAAATATTGAAAAATATTGTATGTCGAATGAGAAAAATTGAAATATTGATTCTACACTCCGAAAAGATCTATTTATAAATTATATATATATATATATATATATATATATATATCAATATGAAATCTTACTTTTTGTTCTCCAAAGAAGGATAAAAATATGTATCTCGAACATGTAAAACATGGCGATTATGATGACGGCCGCTAGCGTAGCTTTGGGGATAAATTTAAAAGTGGACGTCAAGAGGCCACATGCCAAAAGCACCAAACTACCCGTAATCACACCGCCCATTGGCGTTTTCACTCCGGATGCGTTGTTGACAGCGGTACGAGTAAAACTTCCGGCTACGGGCATCGATCTCACAAAACTGCCGAATGTGTTGCAGAGACCGAGCGCTAACATCTCCTGATTAGCATCAACAGTCTTTCCCTTGGCTGAAAATTAATCACAAATTTTCAGACGTATCGCACAATTTTGCTGAATAAAATACTATTAAAGATTGCAATAAAAAGGGAACATTATAATGTATTTTAAGATTTATTTTTAATTTAACATTATCTCCACAAAGTGGATATTACAAATTATAAATGTATTCTTGTATCAAAGCTCTTTATTCTCTAAATTCATAATTATTTCTCAACTTATACAGCGAGATAATTATTTCGGAAGATTATTTTAGCCAAAGAAATTGTTTGTCGAAATAATATTATTAAAATTTTATTATATATTTTAAGATTGAAAACGCAATTAAAGTGTTTTTTAAAGGAAAAAACCTCCATCGACGTCGATATTGTTGACATTTATATCAAAATTAATTGAAGTTAGATATCTTTAAATGAAATTTGCCAGTAAAGTTTACTTACCGAATGCCTTAGCGATGGCGATGCTTTCTAAAATGGCAATGAGTGGTATTGAGAGGATGCTACTGCCAAACTCACTGATCAACATCACAAAAGTATACGTGTGGTTTCCATTTACGACGGTGAAAGGAGGTAAGGAAAACGATGGCAAGCCTTCAGTTATATTTCCCGTAATTTGAAAAGGCTTGATTTCGTAAGAGAATAATGTGTAGGCTATAAGAGTTCCAGTCATTACAACTATAGCGTTTCTCGCTAACGAAATTAGCCACATAAATTTCTCAAAAGGACTTCCCGATTTCTTACCAGGTATTTTCTATATTTTCAAATATTTTATTCTATTAATTATATCTCGTTGAAATAGATGATATCAAGAATAACCGAGCATTTATTTTACTAAAATATGATTGCAATCTGATGTAATTTATTCTATAAAATAATAATCAAATTGTTCAAAAATAGCAATTAATCCACTGACTAAAATTTTGTACAATATTTAAAGAAAAAATGGTAAAGCACAGGCGATATTAAATTCGTCAAATAAGATCCTCAATTAATAAATCTTATTAACAATAAAAATATTAAAAGTCTGTGATTAAGAAAAAGTTGATACAATTTTGAAAACATTTACTCTCAAAATAAATCCTTTATGATAATCAAGATACAATCAATTATATACCTTTAAAAGAACCAGCACCACCATCGAACACACTCCTAAAACGGTATCCCAAAGTTGAATATCGTTTATTTGATTGATGACCTTTGAGATAGCGTCGATGAAGGATTCACTGCGCCCCTTTATGCCCAGCAAGGTACCTAACTGAGAAGTAGCGATAATAATCGCCGCAGCATTACTGAAGCCAGAAATTACGGGCATACTTATAAAATCTACGAGAAATCCCAAGTGAAGTATTCCCATGACTGTGATCATAACACCCGATAAGAAACACATGAGAACCTAAGAAATAATTATCCAATTTAATCAAAAATAAAATGTATAAATTAAAATATATACATATTATATACATATATCAGGAATGGGAAAGTTACTTTTAAAAAGTAACTGGCTACCGTTACTCGTTATCGAGTCAAAATAGTAACTAGTTATCGTTATTCGTTACTTGTTATCAACAATAACTAGTTATCGTTATCGTTACTTAAAAAGTAACTATTTGTTACTTTTTTCGTTGCTCTTTTAATGTTAAAACGAGATCGGAAATTAAAATAAAAAATATACTTTTGTAATATATTTTATTTTAAAAAATTAATACTTAAAATATTAACAAAATATCAATAAATTTTTTAAAATTTTTTTATTTTAAATTTGCAAAACCATAAATAATAAGGAAAAAATTTTGGTTTGCATTAAATTTATAAATATAGTCAAATGTAGGATATATTTTTTGTATTCTCATATAATTTTGTTTAAAATCTTTAATATAATAATTTTAAATTTATAATATGAATATCTGTTAATAATTGAAGATTGAATATAGGAAAATAGAAAATATAATATGTCATGAATAGGAAATAGGTTTCAGATATAAAAAGTAACGATAAAAATAACTGTTTTATTCGTTATCGTTACCAAAAAAAAGTAACTGTAACGGTAACGACGTTACAAATAACGCGTTACTTCCCAACCCTTATATATATATACATATATAATAATAAAATTATATCAATCAAAAATACTATATTACATATTACAAACAAGTTATAAATTTTAAAAAATTTCGAAAAATAAATATAGAAATAAATCAGTAAAATTATGTTGACAAATTATATTAACATGATATGATGTTACAAAAATACAATATGTAAAGATAATTGTACGCCATGTAAGAGACAAAAAAATTTAATTTTAAAATGTGAGAGTGTGAAGATTAGTAAATTCCACTTACGGCGAGATCTTCTCCCAGTTTTATCACGTGCTTTTGCACCAATAAAGCCATTATCGCCGTAGGACCCACCGTGACATCCTTGCAGCTGCCAAAGATCAGATAAACGAAGCACCCCATGAAACTGCTATACAGGCCATACTGAAGTTTGTAAAAGTTGACCTAACTGGAAAGTCGCCTTTCCAACTATTGTAGATTCAATTGGCATTACTCGGACAGAGATCCTCGAAATATTTGAGAAATTTAATTAACTGTGCGAAAAAAAACCGCGGACGGATACGTGATCTCTATTTTCAAATTGGCATCATCGTTAACTTTAAGATAATTCAATTCCTTTTTCCAAGGGGAATATATTTGGGGAAAATATTTGATTAATTTAATTGATTTTTCGAAAAGTCACTGTTTACGCTAAGGCATTAAAATTCAATGATAGTTTTAGCTTAAGTGAATAAGTTTACACACGGGAAGTACGCAGTCACAAGAATACTCGTATCACGTACGCACCTGAGCCGGAAGTCCAGCCACTATTGCATACGCTATACCCTGCGGTATCGCGGTCAGACCCACTGTCAACCCTGCCAAAATGTCCTGCAGAAGTTTGCCCCAACTGTACAAAGGCAGCCATTCTAGAATCGGTATTCTCCGTAGAAAGAGCCCCTTGAGGTTGCAACTCCGAGAGAATATAACATTCGGCCCTAAGATATGATTTATAACGAATAAAAGGGAAAAACAATTAAAATCAAATTTTGCAATTGAGCCATATGAAGATGGAAAATACATATGAGTATGTTGACTCAGTTGTGTTTAATAAAAATAAAAATTTGAAAAAAATAATATTTCTAATACAAAAAGATAATTTAAAGATTTAGGTAATAATAAAAAAAATAGTATTAAAGAAATACCTGTTTTTAGATTAATTTTATTTATCCTAAAGTTAATTAATAAGATTTTAAAATATAAAAAATTACAAGAACAATTATAAAGATAATGAGTAATGATTAAGAAATGAAGTTTTTTAGATGAAAGAAATGCAATGTCGATTATATCTAATGCATTTCTTGCCGTTTTATTAAATAACATTTTATGCAAGCCTTATCGATATTCGCTTATATTATTATTTAATTAGTTATCTCACACGCACACATACATATTACAACAAATACATATTTGTTTGTCAAGTTCGAGTTACATTGATAGTTTTTAAACAGCTTATCATCGCAGCTGCCGCATCATGTTATGGAGTATGCAAAATTATTAATCATAATAGTTACGCCTTGTGCGTGTTCTAATGACAACGGTGATGTCACAGACCGTGATATTAAAAAAAAAAAAAATCGCAACAGATGCTATTTTCTATTAGAATAATTATTCATTTTACTAAAGAATATCAATTTATTATCCTAGAATATATCTTTAATTAATTAATGTAATTAATAATACGTACATAGTTTCATAGTATCGATAGTATTGTAATTTTTTTTTCTTATTAGCACATCACATAAACAATTTCTGCTGGTGAAACTTTTGATAGCGAACAAATCGCGAAATTTTCAGTCGTGTATTTTTAATTGGACTGTAGCTTTATCGACGCCAACTTTTTAAAGAAGTTTTCTTAAAAATGCGATATATACTTCCTATTCAAACTAAAGTTGAGCAAGTACTGTGAAGTTGATAATGCTGGCAATAATTTCATGCTCGTAATAATTTTTTAAGTTCTATTAGTATCGTGATAACGCATTTATTAATCTGATAATGCTATATATGACAGTTTTCAAGATAAGACTTTATTAGATAAGCTATTATAAGAGAGACAGTCTCATTATAATTTCGCCGAAAAATGTTTAACGTGATAATTCTCGTGATTCTCAGGTATTAGTTATCACGTGATAATGTCGCAATGAATGGCACTATCATACATTTAGTGAACGTACACAAGGATCACGTAAAATTTATACGGGGCTGAAAAATCTTGCCAAATTAATTTAATAAGAATTGAAAAAATGAAAGAGGGAAAGAGAAAGAATGCCAATGAAAATTTAAATGTCGAATCTTTGGCCCAAATAAGTTCACAATCGGAAACATTTAACAATTAATTCTTCCGCATTACTTTTTCTTCATCGTTCAAAAGAATTTGTTACCACAAAGAGGGAGTGAGAGAGAGAGAGAGAGAGAGAGAGAGAGAGAGAGAGAGAGAGAGAGAGAGAGAGAGAGAGAATTTTAACTGTCAAAAGTTTTTCTGTTTGCAGCTACATTTAAATATATTCTACATTAACTATATGCAAAACTGTCTTAATATTATTAAAAAATAAGTGTTATATATCTTTATATAATTCGACAAAATTTTTTAATTATATTAAAAACATCGCAAGTTTTAAAATAAAGCAACATGCATACACACACACACGCCACATCGATTTGAATATTATTCTATATATAACTAACTAGAAAAAGAGTTTCACAAAAATCTCAAAATAGGTACATCATCTATTTTAAGGATGGTTTATCTATAAAAAAAACCCTATCAAAATAAAAAAAAGCATTCTATGTTTATACTATTTTTAAAAAATCAAATAAATAGACCTGGATTATTAAAGTATCAAAAAATAAAGTAAAGAGAATTGTGCTCAAGTTTTATACAGATATATTTATTGTCAAAAGAAATAATAAAAGAGCCTACAAAAATTGCTTTTATCAATGTTTTGACATATAATACATACATCCGTAATAAGTTAAATATTTTCGAATAAAATATCACACATAAAAATGAATTTTCAATTTATTCAAAATCACAATTATAAAAAATATCACAGTACGATCATCTTTTCTTTCTATAGAGAAAAAAAACAGCAATAGTAAGATTAATTGATTACTGTCGTCGGGACGTCATATGTGGAAAGAAGATTTTGATTAATCACGGGGGAACACGTTTCGATGATTTGATATATTATCATGAGCGTATATGACTACTATTATGTGCGATAAAAAGATAAATAAACAATTGTACGATACGTCGCTGTCTGCGAGACTTTGATAATGGTTTAAGTTTAAAAGAAAGAAACAACACCTTTATTTAACTGCTTGACATAATACTTTATTTTTTCTTATCACACGAATTATTTGTTTAGTTTTAATGATTATTAATAGGTAATTGATTGCTAAGAAAGTGACATGATAAAATTTATATATAGAAGTAACAAATTATTTGTATTTTGAAAAAAATTGTCTTTACCTATTTTTACATAGCATATTTCTATATCAATTACATGATATCTGAACAAAATTAAATCTTTAAATCTTTAAGTGCACATTATAATATTTTTAACAAAATCTAACATGCTAAATTATTAACAATGTATTTATCTCATTGTCAGAAGAAAAATAATTTAAAATATATATTTCCTCTATAAATATACATTTCAAATTAATTAAGTTCACAAAAGAAAACAGCATTCTTATGGCAGTCAACTTTTACAGTATCTCTCGGCAGATGGTTTTTTTTTTTCAAGAAAAAAAAAAAGATTATTTTCGGAAAATAACACTTGAACTTTTTTATTAAATTTTCAATTACTTTTTGGTATTTAAAGATACTTATTGAAATAAACAAAAAAAAATTATAATCTTCCGCAGTCGGTAGGACTCGAACCTACGCTCCCAGAGGGAATCTGATTTCTAGTCAGACGCCTTAACCACTCGGCCACGACTGCTGTGCGTAAATAACTCTTTTATTTATTAATAATAGCTCATAAAGTAAGAACATTATTTAATTACATATTGTAATATTTTTTTAATTTCGAAACCTTGTATCAACGGATAAAATAAATAAATGTTTATCAAGATATAAGATGAAGATTAATAAAAAGTAGTTGTAGACTGTACACACAAATAAACTATTCGTAAAAATAAAAATATATAAAATAACTATTTGTTCATATACTTTTGTAATCGAGCATGAATCATAGCGAAAAAAATGACACGGAAGTGATAGTCCAATCAAAGTGCAAATGACACGATGCAAAAAATGAATCTGCATGACAATGAGAAAAAAAACTTAAAAGCAAAACTTACTCGAGAGAAGTGGTGTCATCTCATCAAATCTTTCTTGTAAATGTGACATTTCACGCTATATGAGATCACACTAGATGAACAAATGTGTGGTCTATCCACGTACCACTTCCGTATTTCCTACATATATAGCTTCGACTAGAGGCTAGAAGTCGATAAAGTAGAGTGCGCTCGATCCAGCACAATCGATCACGTGCGTACTTTGTATCTTTCGGCCTCGAGAACTGATCCGTCATTCGATACATGCGTATATGCATCCTGTTATTACCTCTATTAATATACAAATTTTTCTTGTCATTAAACACAATATTATTGTTGATATAATATAATATATGTAATATTGTAATTATTATATAATATAGACTCGATATAAGTTTAATTTTTCGGGCAATATTTTGATCCAGTAATATAAATTATATAATTTTTACAAATACTAATGCTAACAATGCGTAAAACTAGTGTACTGGTTATAAAAAGTTTATGATATTCAAATATACATTAAAAGAATTTTATAATAAAATTAATCTTAATAAGGAAGATAGCAAGTAATCGACCAAACTGGCAGATATGCTTATATAATTTTATTTGGTGTTCGAAAATTAATCTTATTTTATAATAAAATTATTTTTTATTTAAAAGCAATTTAATTTGAATATCTGTCAAAATTTTACAAAGAATATTTAATGAAACATTGGAATAATTAAAATTCTTGACACACGCACACACACATACAAATAGTATTCTTTTTTGCTAAATTATTTAAATCTAACAATATGAAAATTAACTGCTACTTCTTTTCATAATTTGTTTATTTGAATGTTTATTTGGATTTAGCGTAGATTGCAAAGATCACTAAAATGCGCAATGACTGACAATGATTAACACACTAATTGCAATCTAATCTAGTATGTGATAGCGTCGCTTCCTGCTATTGTTTGTCTCTATCTTAAGCCTTGAAACAATTAACGCAAAATTTGTTACGTGTTGTGAGTATCTGTACGGTTAAGTATCAATCAAGTTAATTAAGATATACACTGGTATAAAGATTATGATATAATTAAGTATCATTATGATAGAAAGTACGTGTGCTAGCGATGGCAGAACTAAACATTGATCGCTAACGTAGAGATAAAGATGTATAGTAGATTTCAGTATTGTCATAAGCTTCAAGTGCTTTCTATATCAAATTCCCATTTGCGCCTGAACCATCTTCATGGCTCGTTCACGACCTCGGATTTGCATACCTGCACAATCGAATCTTTACGTCGTTCCTCAAAGTACCGTGATTCCTAGTACCTCTATATGTATAATAAAGAATTTTAAAAGATTTTTCTCACAATCTTTAAATTTCTTTCTTTACACGCTATACAAATATTATATAATTATATTTATGAATCCTGATGAATTTTTTAAGTCAAAAATATTCAAAATTTAAAACTAGATTATTTTCGTTCAAGTTAGATTTCTATCTTAGAATCGGGGAAACTTTAGAAAAAATATTTTTATTCTTAACGACTGTCAATAAAAATTGTTTGGTCTGGAATTTCATTAAATTTGTACAATATACGATTCTTACAATGATCTATACGAAATGTTAAAAAGAAATGTTGCTGTTGCAGAACATATTAAAAAATAGATTGACTTAAAATTTATTTTATTTATCCGAATATATACATTTATTCATTATTTGTTCATATTTTACTTTGTTATATTTCATTGATAATTATTTTAATAACATTTTTATATTAAAACAAAATTAATCATCTCTTGCTTGAAACAAGAATATTTAATTTACATTAATTAATAATAAACAAATAATAAAAGAAACTTTTCAATTATTTACTTTGCAGCATCGAATGAAAAAATGTTTACAGATAAGTATATACAATAAAATTTAAGGAGTGATTCTACGCGATAAAATAAAACAAAAATCAAGAGTAACAAAATTGCGGTAAAGGCTTCGTTTTTTAGTCATAAATTTGAAAGTTTGTAAAAAGTACTTAAAACATACCAATCCGCTGTATACTTATACATTACAGTGTATTTTGATGGCGACTCAATTGATAGCCTGCACACACTAGAAATTAGCGAATTATCGTTCTTTAAGTACCTTTTACGTGAATGTATACATATACATATATATATATACACATACATGTCTAAAGGTATGTAATCCGTTAATGTATTCGATAGATTCATATTTTCAATAATGTTCTTTAATATTTAAAAATCTCATCTTTTTATAAGTTACATAATTAATGGTATGCATTTATATTTCCAATAATGCTCTTTAATATTCAAGAACCCTATCTTTTTATAAGTTATATAATTAATAGTATGCTTCTTATATTTGCAAAGAATATATGATGAAATTTTTTGTAAATATAAATGCATTATTAAGGCACTCGATTATAACTATTATTGCTGGTTATTATATAAGCATACACATTTAGTACAGTATTTTCGAAGATATTCACACAGCGTAGCATATAATATGTAAACATATGTGTGCGTATAGAATTGAATTTCGTTTAGCTCATTAGTCGTGTAATAAAACATGAATGTACGATGGAGAAATGTTTATAAGAAAATGTACATCACTTTTTGATATCGTGAGAAATGCGTGAGCGCGTGATATTCACATTGCAAGATTTAAATCAAATCACAATTAAGCATCGTGATAATCATGTTAAATTAGTAGCATGTTACATTGTACAACTGCAGTTAATGTGGGAATTGTAAAAATCATGGTTGTAAAAGAAAATCTATCAGCAATGTATTATCGAGCAATTAAATATAACGATGATTCAACATATTCTGATAAAACAAATGGAATTTTTTTTCAATATTTTATTTTAAAAAATCTCATGTCGCAAATGCTGATAAAAAAATAATATAATCGAAGAAAATTTTCAGAAAAAACTTGTACATAATCTTATAACTATAGTGATCGTTATTCTTGATTACTTCTTTTCAAATGTATTCAAGTATCACTGACAAAAAAGTTATTATTATCTTAAAAACAAAGTTGAAAAAATAGAGATATAATGTTGTTTTTTTAAACTTTGCTCTGCCTTGAAACATTTTTTTATTACAATGTAAATTACAGCAAACAGGGACTTTTAATCGCTGTATATATTTAATGACGCTATTTCGGAAAAAATAGAAATTAAACGATGACAGCAAGAATGTAGAATGCGGAAAATGTTCATTATAAATCCATAATTGATTATGTTTTTCACTGCACAGTTCAGTGAAGATATATATTAAAACGTAATTTGATCTCGATTGTTGTTTCAAATGGACAGCATAGTTTGCACAAACGATTCCAAAATACATTTCAATTTTACGTAATCAATTTCTTATGTAATCAATCACATAAGCAGTTACATCGTTAGTGGAGCAAAAATATTCGTCTTTAGTGAACGTATATTATTCCATTCAGCTATCAATCTTTTGCTTGCGTCACCCAATCAATGGAGAATTTTAGTAGTTATGAACAGATTGAGCATCGTACTAGTTTTTCCATAGATATGTTTAGTTATTTAATTATTTTGTATATAAATCTTAATTCAATGTACATAAATCTTAGTTTATTTAGTCGCACAATTTTTATGATTCATTATCATCATAATTCTAAATCATGAAAAATTTAGCAAAATATTACATATTTTAAATAAAAGTTTGTGTAAAATTTTTATATGATATTAACATTTTTAATTAATATTAATTTGTGTGATATTAATATTTTTGTGTAATATTAAATTATTATATATAACTAATTATAATATATGATAACGTTATTATTATTATTATTATTATTATTATTATTATTATTATTATTATCTTACGACAAATACCGGAAACGAAGAATACAATTTTATATTTTTCTTACATCATAGTAATAATATATTCTTTTAGAGAGCATTATGATCAATTAATAACAAGCATCAGAGATTTCGTTTATCTTCTCATTCGAGAACGTAGTTTTGAAATAATCGAATGTTTTATTTGCTATTTATACGATGCATGACAAAAAGCGATTTCCATCGGTTTTATAACAAATCATTCATGCAAATCATTGCATAATATATATTACATAAAATATCATTCGATATTCTTGCAAAATTTTTCCAGAAATATAACATCTCTCATAAACCTATTATATGTATATACATTGTTATTAGTTTTTGTACACATCTAAAAGAACGAAATTGTATTAAAATTACATATTGTTAATAAGAAAGAAATTATTTGTAGAAAAATTTTTTAAATGTTATTTTTTTCGTAAAAATATAGTATTTAAATATGCATTATCGCTTGATAATAAATTATTTCGCGACACATAGAGGCAACGAAATAATATTATGTGCGCATACCCATAATGTATCATTAAAGTAGATTTTAATTTAAATATCTTTAACGCCCGATTGCACCAACATTATTTTGGATTTAAGTGAAATTTAAACATGTGTCCATTTTTATCTTTCTTTCTAAATAAATAAAGACAGACATATATTTAAGTCTGGCTTGAGCCAAAATAATGTTGATGCAACCTTAGACATAATATTCTCGAAGCCGTATGATCATTTAATTAGGATTGAATACTGATATCGTAGCTTTTTCAGTCATGTATAAGCAATTAAAAAAAAAATTAAAGTTTTTTTTTAAATCCTATATTTTACAGAAAAACAATACGGGAAGACAAATAGCTAATAATCATATATTCTTTGTTTTATTCTAAGAAGACTTTAGCTTGATAGAATTTTACATATTTACATATAAGGTTTATAAACCTCAAATTAACTAATTAGTTACCAAGATATAAAAGTTTATTTAGTCGCATAATTTTTATGATTCATTATCATCATAATTCTAAATCATGAAAAATTTAGCAAAATGTTACATATTTTAAATAAAAGTTTGTGTAAAATTTTTACTACAAAGTCCGGCAAGAGAGCCCCGTTGCAAACCAACACAAAAACGAAACGACGAGGATGGGATTCGAACCCACGCGTGCAGAGCACATTGGATTAGCAGTCCAACGCCTTAACCACTCGGCCACCTCGTCTGATATTAAAACGGGACGCATTTGCCGAGGCAATTCGTCCGTTTTAATACTTGTTTGTATATAGATATATTTCTTACATTTATATACCTAAACGTTATATAATTAAGTATATATGTAAGTATATATATATATATAAGTATGTATATATATTTTTTGGTGTGAAATTATATATATTATCTACATATTAAATATAATGTACAAAATATTTAGCTAATTAGCACATTTTGCAGTTTAAATTGTACACATATATCCTAATTGTGTGATTTTTTTCATGACGGATTCTTTCAAGTATATGTGAAAATCTCGATTTGACTCTATTCAGAAAATTTAAAGAAAATTTGTAGTACGATTGACGTGATCATAATACTGTAATTAATTATGTTATAATTAAATTAAGAAGGGAAAGATAAATTTTTCTATTTAATTATTAGATATAAGACAAAGCTTCCCCCCTCCCTCTCTTTCTCTCTCTTCAAATTTTGTGTATCAAGTAAATAATTAATAATTTATATTTATAATTAAAACAATTAGTGAGGATATATTAAGATCAATTTTAATCGCAACTTTTCAATTTTTTATATCTTGGTAACTAATTAGTTAATTGGAGGTTTATAAACCTCAATTTCTAATTCTATCAAGCTAAAATCTTCTTAGAATAAAACAAAGAATATATGATTATTAGCTACTTGTCTTCCCGTATTTCTGTAAAATATAGGATTTAAAAAAAAAACTTTAATTTTTTTTTAATTGCTTATACATGACTGAAAAAGCTACTCTGACACATTGTAAAAGAAAAATTGAAAATTGACTAAGAAATTGACACGTGCACAGGGCACATGTTTTACTTGGTGTATTTACCAAGAAATAGATTCTCATTTTTGAGAATTCTATACCCTCTCTTTACTCCCCTACAGAGACGTAGGCGAGAAAAATAACGGGGCTCTTTAGGGGAGTAAAGAGGAGGTATAAAATTCTCAAAAATGACAATCTATTTCTTGGTAAATACACCAAGTAAAATATGTGCTCTGTGCACGTTTCAATTTTCGCGAAAAAAATTAATTTCTAAAAAATTTACGCATTAACATCTGCGTATGGCTCTTATTCGTCAGGTTGGTAATTGTTTGTTTGTAAAATATTAAGAGCCTTATATTCGAAATATTAAATATGCTTTCATCTTATATCGTTTCGCCTATGCCAATTTCTGGGGCATCTATATTACTAGTTATGCAAATTGATTCAATTTTGATCATTTATTGCTACTCTGTATGTTGGGGAACATCGCAACGACCTCGAACTTATGCAATCGTGCGCAACGCGTGCAATCATGAGATTTGTCAGAATATTTGTGCGATCCCGTTGTCTCGCCCCAGTGGCCAAGAATAATCGGTATTATCAAATCAATTTCAACAGCACAGTTCCAGAAATCCCTCGCATCAATCACGATACAACCTGTTGCTCTTGCTGGCTGCTAATTGCCCAATGCATTCTTTTGTTGTAACATAATGTATACATTTAAAATTGATAGAATTGATAATTGTGCTTGTGTCTTTCTTATGTCAATTAAAAGATCTAAATCATTTTCTTTTTTCTAAAAAAAAAAGTAACACTTAAAATTTTAAAATATACGATAATCAAGAATACATATTTAATCTATATTTTATTTATATTTATAATATTTTCTCTTGAATTTATATATATTTATCTATTATATATAAATATATATTATATTTATTATATTTTCTATATTTTTATGGAGTTATTTAGTTTAGTTTATTTTATTTTATGGGATATATTTTTGGATTATATTTGGTAGAATTAATAAGCGTACTCATGTGGTTTATAGAATTCAAGATATGAAATGGTTATATGTAAATATGTAAAACATGTAAGCTGGAAGCCAAGGCATTTCTTAAGCCGAAAGACAAGGATTAAGAATAAATAATAAAATAATAATACAATAAGTAATATATTAATATATTAATAAAATTGCTAAACAATTGAAAAAGTTTCTTGTACTTTGAAAAAAAATGTCGTCTTCTATGACGCATACATTTTCTATACTAAATTAAATTATCATATTAACCGTGCTATAAATATATAAATCATCCATTCAACGTTCTTCAGACGAGTGTACAAAATGAGGTATACGCGATACAAAGAGAGAGGAAATTTTGTTTCAAATATATGTATTTCCTAGTCATGAAATACGCATTTAATCGGACAATTCACAGAGAACGCGGATGTGCTGAAAAGCCACGGTTATGTAATCTCATCGGCGATTCAGAGGAGGTAAAGGGAAGAAGCCAGAACCAGGAATTCGAACGCGAGCAGAAAAGCCGAGGAATGTGCCGTCGTTCCGTGAGGAATGTAGGTACCAAGTAGCGGGTACCGGGACGAGCCGCCGGCACCGCCGCCGATCTTGGAGATTCGCGGCCGCGTAATGTGGCATCGCGCCACATTGTCTGACGCGATATCCGAGGATCGTGATCGAGAAACTATTAGGATTCCGCTGATTACGACTTGTCAGACTCACGATCAGCGCAATTTATTACGAGATTTTTTTATTAATGGTCAGCGCGAAAATAATTTATTTACATGACACTCTGTGTGTGTCATGTAAATAAAACACGTGCTAATATATCCTTATGTATCGTTATTTCAAAAAATACAACAACAATAAAATTTCTATCAGTACACAGAAAAAAAGAATATTCTTACTTTGACAATATGTACATTTTATATAATTCGACCCAAAAAAAAAATATATTCTTGTTATTTAAGAATAATTTTCTCGAATGGAGAGGAAAAAATGTTGGATAGAAAATAACACTTGCTCAAATCGAAGATTATAATTTGTTCTTGAAATGACAATTGTAGTATTGAAATAAGATTATAATATTGTTGAAATTAAAAATTTTTTACTTCTTCCAAGAAGATTATAAATTGTTGCGTATATATGAAACAATGAACGCGGTCATATGAGTATATAAGTTTTCATTTGACACTTATTTTTTTTTCTGTGTACAAAATCAGCTTCTTCTGAGTTGCTAGTGTTTTTTTTAATTCATCTTTTTAAAAATTAATAAAGAAAGTATCTTTTAAACATTACAATTGAGGCAAGCAATGTAATATAAAATAAAGTTTACCTTTATATGTAGCATTATGCTTATTGAATTATATTAATTTAATATTATCTTATTTCTTTTTATTATGTCTTTCGATCTTGCTCTCTACAGCACTTAATGTTTAATTTATTATTATTTACAAGAGAGCTATTCTTAATGGTTTTTTAAAGTTTACGTGTTGGATAGCTTTCTAATCAGACATAACACGACGTATTGTACAATTGTTGTTTTGTATAAATTTCTCATTTTTGCAGGAAACTGCATTGCTCGATGGATCAGCTTGTGTACCAGGTAAGCCGAATAATTTAAACACGTTGAGATAAATGTAATTTCTTTGTGAACTCGATTACTACAGAACTGTATGTAATATGAATATGTTATTTGACAACAAGAATTTAAAATAATAATTTTTATTATATATCTTTATATAAAAATAATATTTATCAATACTAAAAATTAATACAAAGTTGAATTAACATTTCTGTTGATGAAAAAAATTCGCCGACGAGAGATTTTATTAATAAAAAAAAAAAAATTTTCGATATAAATTTAATTATAGATAAAAAGTTGAACAAGTAATAAATATATACACACATCTTGAAAATGTTGTCTTATTATAAAAATTATGGATTATCTTTAGATCTATTTAAACAAGATAAAAAACAACAATACTTATACACGTTATTATCATATCCGCAGAATTTGATATTTGATTATAATAAAATGTTACAAATAATAATAAAAACAAATAAAATGAAAGAAAACTGAAATATCATACTTACCATACTTAGAGTACGATTAATCTCGGTTTTATCTTCATTACATGCGAACGCGATGTAAAACAAAGTTGAGACCAAAAAAAAAGATAGAAATTTTCCACCGGCTTACGCACCTTCAAGATAATCGATAAAATCGAGCTAACTGCGCGCCAAGTGGCACACGATTAATGTAATGCGATTTGTGTAACGCGATCGAGTTCCGTTGTATATACATACATGCATACATACATATTCGTGATAACGCCTCGCAACAAGATTCAATTATTCGACTTGCTACATACATGCGGCGAATCGATACGCACTCCTCTTTCCTCGTTCTTAAGCATTAGAACAGATTTAAGCGTAATATAAAAGATGTGGCGGAACAAAGGCTACTTTTTTCAAAAAGCTAAGAAAACTTTGATTAATTTCCAGCCTGCATTTTCTTTTTAATTACCTTGAGAAGAAATGAAAATGAATTAAGATATGTATTTAATGTTGATAACGTTTATTTAGTCTAATAATTCTGATTATTTTTTAATTAACTAAAATAGACTTTATACCTTAATAATTATATGCATGTAATTTTATTTAATTTGAATTAACTATAAGATAACAATTAATTATTATATTAATTAATTATTAAGATTTTTCGTAAAATTATGAAATATGTATCTTATACCTAAACAAAGTAGAGATAATACATAATTGATTTATTAATAATTTCATTTCTTAAAAAGTTAATAAATTATAATTAAAATGAATGAAAAAGCATTAATAATATGAGAAATTTAATAAATAAGTGTATGTATGTGTATATATATATATATATATTGTATATACATTTATTTATTAATTTATTATATATACATGTAATAAATTAAAAATATATTAAAATGAAAGTGTAATAAATAAAAATTGATAAAACACTAAAGCTAGAGGGTAATATATATATATATATATATATATATATATATATATATATATAATAAATTAATAAATAAATGTATATACAATATATATACATACATATGTACACACTTATTTATACACTTACAAAAGCGTGGGTAATACATTTTATTAAAATTTAAATGATACATTTTTGCAACTTGCGTTTGCTAAGATATAGCTTTAGCACAAATTGAATCATTTCGAAAGCTAATTGACACAATTGCAACTATCGTCATCTCAAACGTTTTTCTTCATTCTATCGCAAAGATTAACTAAAAGAAAGAGAAACTAATATCAAATGCAGCATGTAAGGCTTTATGAATAACGAGATGAGTTTGCGTGCAAACACGTGTCATCGATGTTCTTGATTGAAAATTGATTGCATACGCTTATACAATCATATTACGGGAGCGTAACATGATTTGAATATATGTATCATTACAAACACACAGGTATTTATATAAATTATATATAATATATAAACTAATAATAGTATATAAATAATTATATATTATTTTTAAATTTTCAAACTATATATATATATATATATTATTTAATAATAGTATATAAATTATTTTTCGAGAATGTATAATGTTTAAAAATGAATCTTATTAGAATCAAAAGTGTAATAAAAGCTTCATCTTGATTGATCGATTAATATCTGGCAACCAAATTGACAGTTTGATATTATAGATTGAAATCAAAAAATTAATTACTCTTATTATCACAATACAGATAAAATATGCATAAGTTGTTTTGTTATTTATTTTATCTTTGTTATCTTTTAATAACAAATTTGTGATTTATATAACAGGTACTTTTCTTTGAAAACAACTTAAAAAATATGTTATTTTATTTATTATATATTTGACAATATTCTAATAATATAATATCATATAAATAATTGAAAAAAAAAGTTAAATAATATAATTACTGTTAATATTTTTACGAAAAAATAATCCAAAGATCGACTTTAAAAATATAATATTGAAGTGAGGATAGAGAGAGAGAATAAAAATGCCGATAACATAAATATAGATTGCAATTATGAGTTATGTAAATTAATTATACATATTAGTTTAAATGCGGAAATTAATCTTGATTGATTAAACATAAATAGAATGATAAATATCAAGCTCACAGGTAACATGCAAAACGCTTTTATTGGGTTAAACTTACATTACGATAATTACATTTCGCTCGTGATGCACGTGCGAGCGTGTGCAAATGTAGTGTAAACGTGCATGCGTGATGATGTAAGAGAGAACGGAAACAATCCCGAGATAGCGAGCACAGGCAGGTAGGCAGCAAAAATCTCTGGTCACAGAGGAAGATCGCGTTCCTTATCGCTAACGTTGCATGCCGAGCATCAAATTATGTAATGTCACCGCTGGTAAACAGTAATTACCATCATATACATGGATGGAATGCCGATGGAATATTCAACATTTCCTATATGTTTCTTCTGTATGTATTCTATCGTTTCTAGGAAAGAAAGAAGGAATGAAAGAAAGAGAGAGTTTTATGAAAGTTGAAAAAATTTTTTAATTCTCCTTTTATTACAGAAATTTTTCTCTTTTAAAGAAGCGTGATAATACTTTGTTTGTGTAATTATCATCGATAAATCGTCAAACGCTTCTCGAAATTATATTTTTTTCTTATATAAATAAATAAAATTTTAATACATGTATGTATACATGTGCGTGCCCACGTGTATAGGTGCGTGCGTGTGTGTATACAGGATGCAAAAGTACGAATTAAATTAATCGCTCTTTATCTCGGGTATAATTAAGAAGAAATTTTAATGCAGAAACACAAAAAGGTTTGCCAAAGTCTTACTTTAAATCCATTTTTATGATAATGTCAAATTATTATACCGGTCAAGATTTATATAAAATTATATAATCTATATATTATATTAATTATAACAGTTCTTTATTTCATTCAATTTATATTATTATTAGTACATATCTGCGGCATAAAAAATATCCACAAAGATATTCCTAACAATTTGTGAAAATTTGTTATTACACGGTGAAAAATAAAATGTTAATTTTAATATTTTTTGCATGTCCCAGAAAGTGCACTCTAAATTTTAAGTTCAAATAAGACTTATTTATTGTGTGTTACTTATATTGACAAATTAGAAATGTTAAGTAATTGACACAAAACTTTACATTTATTTTTGTTATTGTAACTTTAAGTGTGATGTAAAAATTACATACAAATTAATTAAAAACTATATGAAAGAGTAGTCACAATAACTGTTAAGAAATATTGATAGAACATTTTAAAGTTCATGATTACTCGATTACTAAGATTTATTTTAATTTTTCTTAGAACGTTAAATTGATTTTGAAACATGTTGATTGTTTGAAATGATTGTTAATGATGTGTTGAAAGCACTCAAAATAATATTCCATTTCTAACAAAGTATTAAGTTATAAAGTTGGCATAAATGTAACACATCAAAGTGTTATAAAAATAATCACATATCGACTGTATACTATAATAATTTTGCATCGAAGTAGTAATCAAAACGTGGTAACACAAGGAAATTTTAACATATGGACGCACAATTTTTTACTGTGTAATAACTGTATATATCACATAGTGATAATTCACGTAAAATAAAAATATACACCGTCACTAATAAATTGACACGAAACATTTTAATAAATCTTTAACTTGTTATGTTTTAATTAAATTCTTATAATTTAAAGATATGTAACACATGCTCTATATCGCAAAGTTTACAAACTACTTATGCATACAGAATATTATTACATTATAAGAGATACAAATCGGATCGATAAAACACATGCATAAATTACCCGTTTTAAAACGTAAATATATGCTCAGCTGTTTTATCGCTTTATCGTTTCATCGATTAACATATTTTTTCGCTCTAGCAAAATTATATCGAGTATATCCGATTGACTTTCAGGTTTCGCTACACTCCATCGCAGACACTGATTACGCGTGTAAAATGCGCGTCATTATGAATTCTCGGTACGCTTATACATACATATATCATTTTCGCAGTCGCGCTTTGTGCGGTTTATTTTTAACTATCCGCATTATTAGAAGACACATCGATTGTAAAAAAAAAATAATAAATAATTGTTCTACGTGAGAACTTTTCGCAAAGGCGTGCTAAATTATTCACTAGAGAAACTTTACATTTTCCGATCGAATTTGTTTGTCTTTTAATTTTTACCACACTTAATTACGATGTAAACAATAACTGTCATATGTAAATGTAACACGCGTGAAAGCAATACCACGTAATCGGATATATAACTATTATGATCAACAGGAATGGTGCAAGTCATTACGAATCAGATAGGTATCCGTTATAAAACGCGAACTCGCACTGTATATACCGTATACACACATACACGAGAATGCAAACCGGTGGACATTATAATTGTTTGCGTAACAATAATTACAGGTCTGTCGGTAAATCCCCTTTGCATAGAGTATTATATATGAATATTGATAGCCCACGTTTCTCGCAAATTGCTCGCTCTCACTCCCTTTTTTCCCATTGCACGTGACATTTTACCTGCTGGTACATTCAAGATTTAGGATTTGTGAAAATCAATTATTTTTATTTTCCGAGTTTTGAATATGGTGTCAAGAGACGTCATATGCATTAATTTGTAATTAAAAATATAGATAAATATATGCCTAATAGATGAATAGAAAAATACATTCCTAACATGGATAGATAATATAACTAAAAAAGTTGCGATAAAAAAACAGAAACAATTATTCTGTAGAGATTTTTATTTTAAATTTTAATAAGAAAAATTTTCCTTAATGCGTATCATTTTGCTTACGCAATGTAATATTGTATATGTAAATGTACAATATTTGCATAAATAATTGGTCTCAAATTTTATTGCTTACAAAAACTACCATATCATACACATGTTTTGAAATATCCAAGCTATATTTATAATTCCAGCTTGTGAGTAATTTTGAATCCCAGTCATTATAATTATTATATCAATTAGTTACCCACTAATAGTAAAATTACTATAAAGTATATATATATATATATATATATATATATATATATATATATCAATTAGTTACCCACTAATAGTAAAATTACTATAAAGTATATATATATATATATATATATATATATATATCAATTAGTTACCCACTAATAGTAAAATTACTATAAAGTATATATATATATATATATATATATATACTTTATATATATATATACTTATATATATTATTATATATATTAGTTATTAATTTAAAAATATTGATATTTATATAATAATACTTATATAATAAAGCGCATTTTAACGTCAAATGATGTGTATTTCCTCTACTTAGGATATGTATAATAATATATGTAATAAATATATATATATATATATATATATATATATATGTATATAAAATATATCTAAATATAGGCATATACAAAATAATTAGTTTCAACTGTAGAAAAATCACCAAGCGTTTTTTGTTCAATATCATGAATAGAAGACGCTCTTTGAGCTGGGGAAGAACCTGATAAAAAAACTGAGAAATAATCTAGAGATCGGCAGGAAAGAAGGATCTCTTGCTGGTTGTTCGGCATCATGTCGGAAAACACGTGGCACCGACCGACTTCTCAAACTGTCAGATCGCCCGACGCCCGACGCCCGACGTCTGACACGAGGTGAGCGAGCGCGAGCGAACGCACCACTTCCACGCGGCGCTGCAAGAGACAAGAGAGGAGAATCGGTAGCCGGTGGACTCGCGTGCGACGCGCGGACGCAACCACCCGCACTTCCTCCGCTTTTTCGGCATATTCGTGCGACTGACGACTGCGAACTGCGACAGTAGCGCGCGAGAAAGCGTCTCGGTAGCAGGCAGGTGATCGCGATCGCTCATCGAGAGGAGAACTCGCGGTTCATCGCGAAAAACCAACCTGTCTCGGTAAACGGTAAAACACGCGTACCGTATCGACGATGAACGCGAAACGTAGAACTCAATCTCGTCACGTGTAATATTACGGAGAGAGAGAGAGAGAGAGAGAGAGAGACAATCAGGGGTGAGTATTGATATAATTAATGGGCGAGAAAATAAGAAATGTAGAGTGATAAATTTAAACTCTCGTAAATATAATTCAAACAGAAGCGCGTTGATTCGGAGATTATGTATTATATAATGGAGCAAATATATATTTAAATATATTTATTTTATTTTTTTATATCACGACAACATTTAATTTAAGAAATAATATTTAAAAAAAATATATTTTTAGCTTAGTGCATTGGCACTTAATGGGGCATAATGAAAAACCAAACGCGGTCGAGGATATTTAAATGATTCGTTTGACAGTTTTTTTTTTTTTATTATACATTAAGAATGTTGCGCGCGATTCATTGACTATCTCAGACTCGCGCGAATAAAATCGATATATAATAGAAATGCTTAAATGTCATCATGAATTTGAATGGCACGCTTTTGTGCTAGTTTGTAAAAAGAAAGGCAAAAAAATTCATTTGTGAGTTATTATTTGTGCACATTTACATAAGATGCTTTCCATTTAGCGATACAAGTCGACACAAGCGTCATTCCATCTTTTTTCAACATCCAGGGTCAGCAAAGATAGAATGACGCTTGTGTCAACTTGCTAAATGGAAAGCACTCATGGAAAAATATACCGATCAACCGCGTTAAACGCTGAAATCGCGGTAGAGAAAGCATCATCCGCCTTTATGTAGGATTATAGGCCTTCTAATAAACTTTCGCACATAGACTTACTTTATGCGTGGCGGTTGTAGTGTGAAACAGGCAAATTGCATGAATTTATCGTGTCATTTTGCACGCACGAAAGGACGAGAACGCGAATTTTCAAATTAGATACGCACAGGAATATACAAGAGACGTATACGAATCAATATCTTTTGGAATAAGAAATTATTTTTTTAGAAAAAAGGTAGATACAGGGGTCGGATTTACAATTTTCTAGCTTTTAAACTAATAATATTTAAAAAGAATATGTTTTTTTCCAACATTTTTTTATTCATTTATTTATTTATCTAGTGACATCTCTTTCTTTGGAAAATTTGAACGAGCAAAGAAAACAATTACAGTTACAGTTATACATGCAAAAATTATCATAAATTTACAAAATAGTCTACAACAAAAAATAATTTTTATTTCAACACTAATTTTGCGTGAGGCTCTAAACTATAGCTTATATAGTTTATGTATAAATCCAACAAGCGGATAAGACGAATTCTTAAATTAAAAAAAAAATTTATAAATGAAGAATTGTATTAAATAAATTTGATGGATTTTTTGTTTCTACGTTAGTAAGTTTTTATATTCTTAAATTTTGATTTTTTTTTATCAAATGTACTTGAAACAATTACTGGAAATATGCGGAAAAGTCTATTGTGCTTATAATCACTATTGCATTTAATTCTTCATATATGTATCGTACACATTGTCTTCAAAGAACGTAAAATTAAATTTCTGTAGTTCTTCTATAAATTTTGTAAACGTTGTGCGTTACTCGTATTAGTCGGTGTCAACTTCGTTTATAAACGGAAACCTTGACCAAAGCGGTATTTTTTCAGTTACGGTATCTGACGATATTGGAGGTAAAAACTACTTTGATAGACCTCCGATATACTTCCTCGTGCTGCAATCGCGCTCACAAAATTTTCATGTGACATTAATTTCTATCCTAGTTATAGTAAAAATATTCTAAAAACTATAGGCAGAAATTTAATAAATCCTAATAAGAGTAAGGAGAAATATGGGATATCAAGAAAGTATTGTAAAAAAAAAACAGAGCCTTAAAAAATTTTTTAAATATTAATATAATTTGAATTTTATTGAGACATTTTTTAGTCATTTTTAAAAGTAAGTTTTACGATACTTTATATAAACATTTGTGTTGTTTGAATTATATCTGTATAATAAATAGAGACATACAGTGACATATGGCACGACATGAAAATCGTTTTAATCATATGTGAAATGGTTAGCTATCGATACTGTATATGATTATAAATAGATATTTCTTATAAAGTTAGATTATTATCGATTAAAAGAAAATATTTAAAATTGTTTAGCGGGAATTGTTTATTTATGTTAGTTGGATCGTTTCAGAAGAATTGCTCATTTTAAACTGTAAACGTCAGTTAAGACATTAGTGATGTTTTAATGTTGTGGATAACGTGGAAACGACATTCCGAGTTAAAGCTCGAAATTACAATCGTCTGCTTACGACAAAGACATTCAAGGATTTCCAAGTGAACTATTCATTCCTCGGTTAACGCGAGGCGGCATGATTCATTGACGATCCATTTAAAAACCTGGACAGCTATTCACGACGACATTCTTTCGTCACGTGCAAAATGCTTGAGCGATGAATCGTAATTAATCCACGAGATAAGAGTAGCCTAATGGTAAAAACTTCCGTTTTTCCCTCTCCGTACATGACGTATTTTTCACGTTGAAAAATTCATCGGGGAAACGTGATAATTCTTTACCCTCAGAATATACCGCAAATATTGAATTAAAATAATTAAATTAATCAGATAGATTATTGATTTAAGCTCTGAATCAATAATGACTTGAATTTTACAGTCGCTGAGCAATAATATTTTAAGATCTATCATAATAAAATACTCGAAATCTCTCGCTTATTATTATTGTATTTAATGTCTTTTAAATATATTATGATATTATACATATTACAATAGAAAAAATATTGGAATTTTTGTTTTATATATAATATATATTTGGGCTAATAAAAAATGTATATGTTCGTTTGCAGTAAATACATAATATTTTTATATTCCGGTACTTTTGCAAAATAATTATAAATAAATATAAACGATAAAGCGCGACGAATTTGAATATATATATAAAACAAAGATTTGAATTTTTTTTTTTCTATTGTAATTTATATATATATAAAATTTCAAATAATATCTCTCGCAAAGTAGTCTTACATCATATTGTCGGAGGCAGCAAGTTTCACAAAATCAAAAAATTTGATGGTTACGATAATATATATTTAACACAGTAGTAACAAAATCAACAGCGAAACACTACGAAAATCGTATTTAAATGTGTTTATGATAAAAAAAAAAAATACTTTGAATGATGCCGTTTGAGAAAACGCAACGATATTTATCAAATATTTATACGCACGCACTTAAAAAGGTAAAGTAAGCGGAAGCATAAAAATAATTGATACAAGGAAAAACCTGAATAATGTTATTGTAATGATCTGAAAATCGAAACATCACACGTGTAATTTGATGCAAATTCGTCGAATCTAAATTTAATACAGCCAAGTGCGCTTCATCGTTTATATTTATTTATAATTATTTTGCAAAAGTACCGGAATATAAAAATATAATGTATTTACCACAAATGTACATATACATTTTTCATTGGCCCGAATTACTTGAAAAAGAATACAAGGTATACACTTCCGACATTTCCATCGATATAAAATAAAACGATGAGCGTATTTTAAAGATAACTGTGTAAACTTTGACGCCAAAAACCGGATTTTAGACAGCTAAAACGTGTTCGATAAATCATTATTCCATAGAATGCGAAGGTTATTTCTCTTATTTTAATAATTCTTCAACTTATAATAACAGAATTCGCGTATCGTTTAATGCATTTTATATTGTGCATAATATGCAGAAAATTGTGTAAATGTTAAAGTCGTTAAAAAATGAAGAAAAAGACCATTAAACTTATTTTTTTCCAATGATAACGACGACCGTAATGTGCTCGATATCGTCTTACATAATATCGCATTATTCGATGCGGTAGATAGGCAGTAATGAGAACGACGTTTATTCGATACGAGGAAGGCATGGCTAATCAGAGTATTTTTCAATACGAAATTAATTACGTAAACATCTTGCCAAGACCAATTCCAGCGATGGACGCGATGCTAGACGCATTATTGTATTCCAAATTCCGAGAAATACAATACATATTACATATGTATTGTATGCTTTTCTCGTGTGTAAAAAACCTCACGGGATAATATTAGATTTCTAGATTATACACGTGATTCAAATAATTTTCTTATACGCTTGTCTTTTCACGTTGACTTGTTATTCATCGTAACATCATCAAACAGCGGTTTCCGGTATCGTCACGCTTCCGCCTTTTAACGAGCTCGATACTTGAATAAACTGCACGAATCATGAAATAGGTGTGATTTAAGGTTTGACAACTTTTACCCCGATCATTATATATATATATATATATATATATATATATATCGATTAAAAGTTATCTTAATAAAATATTGTTTTGTATATTTTTTTATATCGTTGCATCTGGCAAGATGCATCCTTTTTTCATATAATTTTATTTCGAATTCGGAATCAAATAGATATAATACACCTACGAATCATGATGTGCTCTCTCGATTTTAATTAGATTTAATTATATACGTAATTATTTAAAGAATTTTTTAAAAATGTACACACAATGATTATTCTATGCGTGCAATGTTCTTTTTAAATAAATTGTTGCTTAATTCGTATCACACGCACTCGACAAAATCCGATCTTTTACAAGTACTTTCGCAAAACCGATTGCAAAATTCCGTCAATTATATTGTACTCGTTCGCCACGTTTTTGTCATCCATCTGAGAAATCTATGTTCGCACGGCAATTGTAAACGCAATATATATATATATATATATATATATATATATATATATATATACATATGATGCACATTACTTCATTGAAGGAAAGGATGGTGTGAATTTTCAGATTGCTATTCCTTTCTCTTTGCACGAAAGAGCGAAAAAGATAATCTACCGTACAGTCTTTTATTTAATTACATTATTAAAAGAAACAATCGGCTATATATTTATATAAGACTATTTATTGCCAAGATAAAATGTAGAAAAAAATAATGTAATTATTTATATGTGAAATTGCTATAGTTCCTGGAAAATTTTGCGCTTCACAGTGGCAAGAAAATCCTGCGTAAATATAATAATAGCCACGAAACGAGGCAATTGCCTGAGCGAACAGTCCCTGAGAGAAAAAACAAAAAAAGTATTATATATTATTGGATCAATGTGAATCGAAATCGCGAGAACTATAAGCGAGTTGAAAATATAAATGAAATAAAAGCGACAAGTAAAAAAAAAACTGTAGAGTTGCAATATAAATTATATATACAAATTATATGTAAATTATCGCGGTTATTTATTCGTTCCAGAGTCACCGCGCGATCACGAGAGCTGTCAGAATGGAGTCCATCTGAAAAGCAGACAAATCATCGGCTTTACATCGATTTACGTCAGTTTATGCATCTCTTCCGATTTTCACGCTTGATCGAGCTTGTCGATCTCAGGCAATCGCGCCATGTCCAAGTACAACATCAACGAGGAGTACGATATGGAGAACCGCAGAGAAGTAACATTGACCGGCTTCAGCAGTAATGCGCTTGACGATATTCTTCGTAGCAACAATAATGAATCGAATACCTTAAACGGTAATCCCGGCGGGGCTCACGCCATCACCAAAGATGCGAAAATTGTTAATCTCGAAGGTAAGTTTTCTCTATTACATATTACATCTTCATT
This sequence comes from Anoplolepis gracilipes, assembly GCF_047496725.1. Lineage (NCBI taxonomy): Eukaryota > Metazoa > Arthropoda > Insecta > Hymenoptera > Formicidae > Anoplolepis > Anoplolepis gracilipes. Next base: position 22,131,464 of record NC_132971.1, on the reverse strand, counting down.
CTTTACGCACAGAAAGAAACCAATTCCGAAATATATAAGTTTTCCCATACAACCATTTTTTTTTTTTAAAGAACATTAAAATAAGAGATTCCACAAAAAAGCGCGAGATGCTGAACTTGAGAAAAAAATATATTCCTCGATATTTATATGTGAAAATTGGTCAAAAAATATGACATTCGAAAAGCAGTAAGGGATATTCTATATAATACCATATATCCCGATTAGAGACTTATTTTTTTTTTTTTTTTTAAATCCATCACATGTAATTGTAACTTTTTAACACAAAGTGTGCCCAACTCGTCGATGATTCGTGTAAAAATTTTATCAACGTTCAATGAACGTGAGAGTAGAAAATGAGAAAATAATGGGCGTATGATTCAACGCGCGACACAACATGTAACGAGGAATGGCGGTGGACACATCGGCAAAAATTTGCAAAAATGATCATGCACCGTATACCGACCTTCACTTTCACGGTTAAACGGTCGTTTATAACGCTTTACGATAATTATATATAAATGGAAAAATTGTTTCAAGGCACATTACCTTTATCACGATCAGTTTATCTACATTGCGTATATATATATGTATACCTTTATGCACGCATAATATAACGGAGGATATAACGGTTTTTTCCTAATAATATGTTACATACACGGTAAAAAACATTTTGTATTTTTGTTGAAATTTTTGTGTTAAATCTTTAACATACTGTCGTTATGTTATTTTAACTTTCCTGCATTGGGAGGGTTAATATTCACCGTTTCTAAGAGTTACAAAACAACACAATTAACAAGTAAAATCTTACACTAATTCACATTTTTGTGTTAATTTTTTACATATTATTTGTGTTATTTGTTTACATATTTGCCTTCTGTTAAATTAACATTGAAATTAGAGTGGATAAATTGGGACACGAGAAATGTGTTAAATTTAACCGTGTAGACATAACACTTGGAGAAATATTTTTGTTTAAAAATAATATGAGTACAATTTTTTCCGCATACAAATAATATACCATAGCCAAATAAGAATGTAGTCGCGACAATAATTGTGCTAAAATCAAGCTAAAATTTGTATTTTTTAGTGTAAGTTTAAATACTCAAAGCAAATTTATATTTACAACAGTAAGACGGCTAAATACGACATGAAAGAGAGAAAAAGTGCAATGAAAAAATATTATACTCTTTATATAAGAATCTCTGCAAGTTTATATAAGACATCTGACATTTGCGCATTGATGTTTTTATATTTTTGCTGTCAATACGTTGATTATTATGGAAAAAATAAATATTTTGTAGAGCAATAATCATTTTGCAAAAAGCAATATTTCTATTAAAATATTATATAAAAATCTATAAAAATTAATAATAATCATTATCTTCTACTCTCATGTACAAGTCATTTTATCGATATTTATATTTTCTAATCTTCTAAATATCCTCGTTCGTACAATCGTTCGAACAATAGTCGCACACGTCGCAAAAAATCAATAATGTTGACATATATTACAAATAATCGAAGCTATAAAACGCAAAATAACATGTCTATTTTCTGACGTTTTCTCTTATTATTTTGCAAAAAATTTAATCATTATCATTTCGATTAATATTAATAGCAAACGAAATTCAAAATAAAGATAATGAAATACAATCTTAATGAATATCTGTTGATATTGAGTGTTGCATTAATCATTAATTAATTACCGTAATAATGTTATTACTATTACGCGTTTGCAGACTCACATCGTATCATTCGCAGTTGATTAAGCTTTATCATACATTAGTGACAATGTGTCAATAGTACTTTATTACGCTCTGCGTGACACTTTATGGCAATATTGAAAAATAAGTTGATAAAAAACTGTATTGTATTTATATAAATTGCGAAAGATTCGCATAATGCAACTCTTTTTCGTGTTGGAAATACTAAATTCACAGAAATTGGCACCTCACTCAGGTGTGTCTGATGATAATATAAAAGTAGGCATTAACGCATCCTTGAACCTCGCGCGTGACGTTTTTGAAGATGCTACGCGAATTAAGCGCGGCTCCTGATGTATCCTGATTAAAATCACGTTAATTATATTTTACTAGTCTAACTTCCGTTTCAACGTTATTATAACGTGGCTGTAATAAGAATAAATATAGGCTATTATTTTTTAATTTCTTCGTTTTGACCAATATTTTTAACAATTTTTAACGATATTTGAAAAAATTAACATTATCATTATATATGTGTAATATTGTAATTTTTTTATAACTGATTATACATGATTATACGATCTCGTAAAATTTTCCAAGAAATACACATTTAAAAAAATACATCTTAAATTTTAAACTTTATATATCTATTTTTTATTTTATATATTTATATTTTACATTGGAAATACATCTTTATTTACAAGAGTATTTTATTCTCCAATGTTAAAACTCATTAATTTCAAATTAAAAATTTAAATTAAAAAAGTGATTTTGCGTATATGACGAGTTGTTTGCTCCGCTTTAAAATTATTACAGAATATAATAATTTAAAAACACGTCGAATCATTTGCCTTGGGCTCTTTGTATATTTGACTCAGGTGTGTTTCCTTTTCTTTTGTTAAAAATAAACTGAGAACACGAATAAGCATTTCACGAAGCGGCGATAAATATAAAAAGATAAATATCATTATCAATCGCATTGTTGATACATTAATATAACAACGACACATAGAATGTGCCATGAAATAAAAAATGCATTTATATATATTACATTTGGTAATAAAATTTTATTATAACAATGACATTAACAAGAGAAACTGTTGATCCTCATACGAGGCAGTTCTTATTATTATATATTAAATCGTTGTCAGAGAAATTTAACTTTGTTAATAAAAAATCTGATTTGCATCTTTCTTACACGGCATTGAACAATCTAAAATTTTTTATAAAAGTACATAAAGATCCGCCGCCATAATCGTGTCTAAATAACATTATCTATGGGATTAATTGCAAAAAATGCGATGCCTCTTAAATCAGCCAGACAAAGAGAGACTATTGAAAATTCGTATCTCAGAAAACCGCAATCATATATTAATAATCCTGTTCTCAGAGTTCGGTCATCATCATAGATCATAGAATTAACGAGAGCCATGATTTCGATTGGGATGGGCTTTTGGATAGGGAGTCTCGTTATTATAAATGTCTTGCATTCGAAATGCTTTTCATTAAGAGGCAAAAATAAGGATTAAATCTGCAGAGCGACATCGAATCATTCCATCCTTCTTATCTTTTTATTATTGAGACTTTTTATTAAGGAAAGCTTAAATATTTTAATGCTTTTTTGTTCCATGTTTATCTTTTTTCTTTATATTTTTGCTTCGTTGATTTCGAACATTCATAACATGTTTGTCTGTCTTCTTTTTCCGTTACATTGTGTGTCTCTGCGCGCTGTCATCGAAATGTCACGAGAACTCGGTTGATTGATTTGCTCTCGGGTTTTATATGGATTCAATGAATCTGCGTTTTAATATTAAAGCGAAGTATTTAATATTCTGTTGTACCAATTTTAAATTATTAATTTTTAGACGGCACTTTGATTCTGGATTTTTCTTGCCGCAAGTTCTTGGAAAAACTGTATGTAGTAAACAATCGATTTTAATTGTCACTTGCTTTCAAAATATCCATCTATGCGGACAAAACTATGAATGCGCATTGCTATATTTTATATTTTATTTTTTTTTCTTTGTAATTTATTAATTTTTATACATCAGGATTTATGACATACGATTGTTTTATTTCATCTCTGATTGTTTACGATATTTTTAGTTTTTTGAGTCCAGAAAAGAAATGTTTGTTATTTGCACTTTTATAAAGTTTTTAAGTTGTAAAATACTTTGTTTTTTACTACTTTTATATAATGTAAAATTCTCGCGCTTATTTAAATTTAATATAAATTATTATTAATTATAATAAATTTCTCGCACTTTTCGCTTTGCTCCTTGAGCTCCTTCGTTACATTGATTTAATTATTATTGGAACTTTATTAAAATTATTTAGTAAAGTTTTCCTTTTACAATATTTTAAAAATTTTTGTACCTGCTCATATCTAAACTTTGTTCTTTAAATATTAATTTTTTTTTTTTCACAAAAATATACATATCGAGTTTTTCAAATGTCATCTATTCCAATGTTATATATTAATGGGAAAATGATTAAGCTGAGATATAATCATTAAATTCTATAATTTTAACAATCTTGCGAAATAAATATATATATATATGTAGGAGATTAAAATCTAAATCTAAATTTTTAAATCGCTAAAAAAAAATATTGTCTCTTGAAATTTCTTTCTAAACATATATTCTTATTATATGTAGTATATATTGTAGTGCACGTATTAATTAAAACACCTTCCATATACAATGTACTTTCCTCACATGTATATATGTACTTTTATCGTACTTTTCAGTACCACAAAATTCCGATAAGAATGCCTTATGCACCTCAGGAAGAAGATGGATTTATCAGCGAGTGAAAAGGTCTTGCAGAAAGAAACTTTTGTTCAAAAGAATACCGATCTTAGCGTGGTTACCAAATTATCGAAAAGAATACGTAGTGAGCGATTTAGTGGCTGGTATTACCGTAGGACTCACCGTCATACCGCAAGCTATAGCATATGCTAATGTTGCCGGACTTCCGCTACAGGTAAGACTCGACAATATCCGTCAAAATTTATTAATCTAGTGAATTTCAAAGTTTATTAATGTAATGGATTTTTTCTTATTTTTTTTTTTAAATTTTTCTAATTTTTTTATATGTATATTAAGTGATAGATAGTAGAAAAAAATAAATAATACAGTTTTATTAAAAAGATTTTATTTAAATAACGATAACACGTGCCTCAATGAATCGAGTTGAATAAAATTGATGACGATTAAAGAGATGAAAAACTTACAACATATCGCATATTGTTCTGGATTTACAGTATGGACTCTACTCGTCCTTCATGGCCTGTTTTGTGTACACAATTTTCGGTTCTTGGAAGGACGTACCTGTAGGACCAACTGCGATCGCCGCAATTCTAACGAGAGAGACATTACAAAAGGCCCATTTAGGGCCCGAATTCGCCGTATTATTGTGTTTCGCTTCAGGCTGCGTTTCTTTACTGATGGGCATTTTGCATTTAGGTAAAATTACAAGCAAAGATACAAAACTCACACGCCTCACTAGTCATCGCATTCGCGATTGTGTCCTTAATTAACATAGCTTTAGCGCTATTCACAAATAATATTTTTATGTAATTTTTGAAGATAATACATTTTTTCATTCAAAATATATGTATATACATAATCGAATATTTATATAGTAAAATGTTATATATTTTAAATCAGAGTTGACCGCTCCTAATGTTCCTAATGTTCTCTTTCTACGATGTTTTCCCACATTACGTCGACATTTGCATGACAATGTATCACGTATCCCAGGTAGCAAGCACATGTCATTTTGACGTCGAAAACTGATCATTTCCGGTTCAATGACGTCACGTGATCAAATAATATCTAACTGATGTTGTAAAAAAAACGTCATAATATCGTGATTCTTAACTCATTATTATAAATTATCCAAATATTATTATTTTTTAACTAAAAATTCATTTAATTTTTTTATAATATCTTAAATTATTCAAACAATTTTGTGTATAATTTTGATATTCACAATTCTCTATAACATGAATTTCCTCTATAACCTGGGACTTGATCGTGACATTTGATCATGAATCTTTTCCTCTAGCGTAAACTCGTGAAAAGTGAAAAGTTTCATTAACAAACTCAATATTTGAATATGTTGAATGAATTTTTCATTTTTTACGAATTCACGCTAGAGAAAAAGATTCATGATCAAATGTCATTAAAACGTCTCTAATAGGTTTAAAATAGTCATGAAGTCTTTTTAACGTTTTGAAATGTCGTCATTCGGTCTGTGACATTAGTCCGTCATTTTTCCGTCATTACATCACGTCATATTTGGTTCGAACTGACCATATTTTGACGTCAAATTGTCAAAATGTCAAATGTCAAATATGCTTGCTACCTGGCATTATACTAGAATATGAATGAAAGACAGAGTCGCAATATATTCATACATTTTGCACATGTGCCATTAAAATAAATGTGGAAAGACAATTTTACACATAATAAAAGAGATAATAATTTCCCTAATGATTTTACAATATAAACATTCAACTGCATTTTATATTTTAAATGTGTATACACTTTTATTTTTTCTTGTATATTTAATATATTGTTCAATATTTTTCTGGATTTCTTGTCTCGAATTATTTTTACGCTATTTGATGTATTAGGATTTCTGCTGGATTTTATATCGGGACCGGTATCCGTGGGTTTCACATCTGCGGCATCGATCATCATCGCTACCAGCCAGGTGAAAGATATTCTCGGACTCAAAGTTACCGGTACTAAATTCGTACAAGTCTGGCAAAGTATCTTCGAGCATATCGGCGAGACGAGATGTTGGGATACCGTTCTCGGAATTGTTTGCATAATTATTCTTCTGCTTCTCCGAGTAAGCACGACACTATTTAAATTGCAACATGTTGTTTTAATAGTATACGCGAATAGTCCAAGTCAAGAAAATGTGTAATCAAGCAATTCTCTTTCGATTACATATTTACAGCTTATATATATATATATATATATATATATATAAGCGTCTCTCAAATTAAAATTATGTAAAATTTAACTCTGACACCGGTTTTTTATTGTATTCTTAAAAACAAACTAAAAAAATATTGATAACTTTATTTCTTTTATTTATAGTAAAAAGTTGAACAAATTTATATTTTTGTTTTTTAAAATTATATTTTTTATTACTTGTTTAAATTCTAAATAGTTTAATATTTACGCAACTCTTAAATAACGAGCTATTATAGTCGTTATTGTTTTTCTTTTCAAATTCGTTAATTAGTAATGTTATGCTAGTGTTTTTACGCACAGCGTAACATTATTTTCTAATTGTCGTCATTTAATAAAAATAATCTTACAAATTGATGCGGATATTTGCAATATCGATTATTATATAGCTTAAAAAACAACTATAGGGATTGTAATTCAAAATAATGATATTTTTGTTCATATTATTAATAATGTTTTCATTTTTACTTGAATTTATTTAATCTTTCTGCTGGGTGTATACCACAAAAGTTGTCTCTCGATACAATATTTTTATCGCACATTTGTGAAATGAATTTACTGTTTTACATGTGCAATATGTAATTAGATAGCTATTACATATTATAATATATAGCATAATATATAAATAATATATAAATGACGTATGTCAAAGGATGCGACATATGTGACAAGTGTCGAAAATTATTTACCTCTTAAAGTATAAAGTACTTTTGGTGATGGAAACGTTGCTTTGGAATATTTTTGCTTTTTATACTTTAATAGCAAAGGAAATGAAAATTGGATAATATTTTTCATGTATTGACAGAAGGTGAAAGACTGGCGGCTAATATCAAAAAATACCAAAGTACCATCTCAACTTCAACAAGTCATCACAAAGTTGCTCTGGCTGATTTCTACGGCCAGAAACATTATCATAGTGATCGTCTGCGCGATAATGTCCTGGCTCCTCGAGAAACATTACGGAGAATCGCCCGTTATTTTAACGGGCCATGTAAAACAAGGACTGCCGGAATTTCGTTTGCCACCCTTCGAAGCCCAGGTCGGAAACGAAACTTATACCTTCATCGATATGATTTCCTCTCTGGGGACCGGTTCTCTGGTCGTCCCTATGTTGAGCTTGCTGGAAACCATCTCCATCGCCAAAGTATTCTGTAAGAAGAGTGTTTAAAATTTATGTTTACGAAAATTGGAATAAAACTACGACTGTGATGTAAAAACAATTAATATTAACCCTTACTCCCTATTGTTATTTTTGGCACCTTCTAACTGTACAGGTGGGGTCAGCCTATTTTCGATAAAGTTTATTAATATGTAAAAGTGTTTTAAAAAAATCTGAAAAAAATGTATACACCTTCTTTGAACATTCTAAATAAAGACTAAAATAATAAATTTGAAAAATAATTTCCTTAAATATATTATTTTATAATGGTTATTTGTTTTCGAGAAATTGACGTTGTTAGAAAAATCACAGACAAAAATGGTATCCATCAGTACGGAATAAGGGTTAATTTTTTTTTTTTTTTTTTTTTTATTTATTTGATTCCGGATAAACTTGGGATTTTCAAAGCGACAAATTTATATTTATTTATTCGTATGTAACTAAATGCATTGCAATATATTTCGAGTGTAATTAATGAATGTTACAGCGGAGGGCAAGTCGATAGACGCGACTCAAGAGATGCTGGCATTGGGCGCGTGCAACGTGATATCGTCGTTTGTGTCATCGATGCCCGTAAGCGGTGGCCTTAGCCGAGGAGCGGTCAATCACTCGTCTGGAGTAAAGACCACGCTCGGTGGAGTCTACACCGGATTATTGGTGCTTATATCGTTGCAGTTCCTCACACCTTATCTCTACTATATCCCGAAAGCCGCCCTGGCAGCCGTTATTATCGCTGCGGTCGTCTTTATGATGGAATTTCAGGTGGTGAAGCCCATGTGGCGAAGCAAAAGTACGCTTCTTTTCACAAAACTATTAATTACTTACGAACGAATCACAAGTCACGGCACAATAATAAGACGAAATGGAGTTTAAACAGTTTCGAATAAATAAATAGATAGGAAAAATAATGACATAAAAGACCCTTTTTCAAAGAATTCAAGGTAGATCAAAAGTCAGGGTTGGAAAGTAACGCGTTACTTGTAACGCCGTTAGGTGTTACTTTCTGTAACTGTAGCGACAATGAGAGTACAAAAAATATATCATGTGATTTGACTATAGTTATAAATTTAATACAAACTAAAATTCTTTCATTTATACTTTGAATGTTTTAAAATTTTTTCCTTATAATTTATGGTTTTATAAATTTAAAATAACAAATTTTTTTAAATTTATTGATATTTTATTAATTTTTTAATAAAATATATTACAAAAGTATATTTTTTATTTAATTTTTCATCTTGTTTAAACATTAAAAAAGTAAGGAAAAAGGTAACGAATAGTTACTTTTTAAGTAACAATAACGATAACTTAAGTAACTAGTTACTTTTCAAAAGTAACTTTCCCATCCCTGTCAAAACTACATCTTCATTAATTATTTTTTCAAGCCATTATATCTTCGATCGATTATTTTATTTCTGTTGTGATATTATAAGATTTTTTAAAATTGTTTTTTAACATTTCTTTTTTACAAACTTTTGTACTAATTTCGTTATTTTTAGAAATTGATCTCATACCTGCCGTGGCTACGTTCCTATGTTGCCTCTTTATACGACTCGAATTGGGCATAGTGATCGGCATCGGTATAAATCTTCTGTTCCTACTTTACGCCTCGGCTAGGCCGACGTTACGAGTTCATAAAGCTACGGTAAGTTCACAACGCACCATGTAAATATGACACGTAAAGTATTTTTTTATTGGCAAAAAATAAAACTGTTTATTTATAAATTAAAAAGTAAAATTTTTCTATCTAAATTAAACCTCAATTTTTGTACAATAAATTTAATCTACCACAAAAATATAATCTAACTCTAATGATAAAAACCTTTGCACATCGTATGCATACTAATATTTTTTATATTCATTATATTTCACGTGTGTATATTGTTGCGTTTATACTAAACTTTCTTTACATCCTACATATTTGTATATTTAATTTTTTAATTAATATCTTCAATTAAAATAATTAAATAATAATTAAACGAAAAAGATTGGAAAGAAGGAAATATCGACATAAGATATAGTCGGCATTAGAACAAAATGCTAATTTGCGTTTCCTCTTTTTCTTACTCTTACAGAGCATTAGTGGCTGTGAATATCTTGTCATAACTCCAGATCGAAGTCTGGTGTTTCCAAGTGTCGAATACGTACGAACCGTCATTAGTAAGCAAGGACTGCGAGAGGGAACCGCCATGCCAGTTGTAATAGATTCCACGCATATTCAAGCAGCCGATTTCACCGCTGCAAAGGTGCGAATAGAATTCTCGAAAGAATAAATAATCAAACTCTTTAATTATACTCTTATTTTGACACGTTATATTAATCAAATGTCGCATCGTCTCTCCATCATCAACTTTTCCATTTACAGGGTATTAAAACTTTAATAGAGGATTTTGCTAAGCGGGGTCAGCCCTTAATCTTTCATAACTTAAAGCCGAGCGTTATCGAGATCTTTAAAGGTGTAAAACCCTCGGGGCTCACGTGCAGTTCTAGTGAACTCGAACTTAACGACTGCCTTAAAGGTATGTAAACCGATTTTTATCAGATTCCTTCGTGTATTTTTCTAAATTCTATGTATTACATATTTTTATTACAGAATACACAAATATTTCAACAGAAAGTCTCAATCGATATTAAAACCTATATACATATGTATAGGGATCAAGATACGGATGATTCGGATAGATTTTTCCTTTCTTGAGAGATAAACGTCAGTATTATAATGAAAATATCCTGGTCTTCACGCGTTACAGATAATAGTGTGTATATATATAAAAATATATTTATGACAGTCAGTATAAAGTTAGCTTGTCACTTTTATTGTAAATCTGTGCGACACAATGCCTACACAAATGAAATATATTTTAATAGTACGAAAAAAACGGCAGGTTAAATAATATATGTTCTGAATTTAAATCGAATTAACACCAAAAGGTATTAGCTATAAGGTCTATTATTAATTGATGCACAGTTGATAACACTGAGAAAAGAATTTTATAAATAAAAAGACACAGATTAAAAATTTTAAGTTAAATTTTCATATAATGTTCCATTCTCAAGAAAATCAAATGAAAAAATTATAATATTTATTATTATAAAAATTAAAATAATTTTTTCTCTATTTTATTGTGACTTTTTATCATTAGAATATGCATGTTACATATAAATTATATATTTTTGTAATGACAAAAGATTTTCTGATTTTTGAAGTATATTTTCTCGAAAAGAAAAAAATTACCCATATGAAACGTTGTATATTTTCTATCTATTTTTTATATATATATATATATATATATATATAGAGAGAGAGAGAGAGAGAGAGAGAGAGAATTACTTTTTTTCTCTTTGTATGGTAGAATCGGAAAAATAGCAATTCTGCAATAATGTGTATGTTTTCGTAATGTGTGTGCGACCATTTTATGTCATTGTATGTACGTTTGATATATATATGTGAATTGTGATGACATTACGTTCATTATGAAAAAATCTTATAAATATATTGAAATTTTCCCACATATCCACATACGTATGCGCGCGCGTAAAATATGTATTCAATAAAATGATATATATACATGTATTTTGAAAAGATAGTGGATCTATATTTTAAATCACAATTATTATCATACGACATTGTAAACTATGTACAATATGTATATTTAAGCAGGGTTGGGAAGTAACGCGTTACTTGTACAGTTACTTTTTTTTAGTAACGAAGTGATAACAGCGTTACTATTTTTTTTCTGTAACTGTAGCGATAACGTAGTTACATTTTTTTAGTAACGAATTTAACACTTACTTTTATCGTTACTTTTTATATATCGAACCTATTTATGACATATTATATTTTCTATTTTCCTATATTCAACCTTCAATTATCAACTGATATTCATATAGAATACCTAACAACTCTTTGTAAGAGCGTTCTGAATACAGACCATAATTATGAGAGTACAAAAAATATATCGTGTATTTGACTATGCTTATAAATTTTATGCAAACCAAAATTTTTTTATTTATACTTTGAGTATTTTAAAATTTTTTCCTTATTATTTATGGTTTTACAAATTTAAAATAAAAAATTTTTTAAAATTTTGTCAATATTTTAATAATATTTTAATTATTAATTTTTTAAATAAAATATATTACAAAAGTATATTTTTTATTTAATTTTTAATCTTGTTTTAATATTAAAAAAGTAACGAAAAAAGTAACAAATATTTACTTTTTAAGTAACGAATAACGGTAGCTATAGTTACTTTTTAAAAGTAACTTTCCCATCCCTGTATTTAAGAAATGAGCACTAATTAATTCACGCTGATTTCTCGGGCACCTCCGGTCGGCGTCGCTATGTAGAATTCAGGTACACCAGAGTACCTACGACCAAAAAATATTTTAGTAATATTTATATAAAAAACAACACAAGAGAAAGAGGAGCCTAATAGATTGTGAAAATGATACTAACTTTGCTTTTATATGTTGGATCGCTTTATTAACCGCTTCTTTTCTCAACAAAGTGACAGTGCAACCACCGAAGCCTGCGCCTGTCAAACGACTTCCTATAACACCGTCCACTTCTCTAGCCGCCGAGACAAGTGAATCGAGCTCCTTGGACGAGACCTCGTAATCATCGCGCAATGAATCGTGACTCTCGTTCATTAATCGACCGAATAACTGAAAGTCGCCTTTTTCAAGCGCTACCGCGGCGTCTTTGGTACGTTGAATTTCTGCGACTACGTGACGAGCTCTTCTCACAACGCAATCAGATGCGACATTCCGTGATATTAACGCTAAAAACACATTAAATTAACATATCTCGTAGAAATGATAAGAAAGCAGAATGTACGTTAATTTTTATTATTTCTATTGTATTATATATAAAATATAAAATGAATGTGTCAAGTGATTATCCATACTTAATAAAATAAGACTCATTATTGTCAGTCGAGGAATAATAAAATTGAAGAAAAATAATCTCTCGTTACCTAAGATGTCGTTCATATCCGCATCTCTCAAACTCTTCTTGTCTAATATTTTAGCAGCTTCGTAACAACAGTCTCGACGTTCGCAATAGGTACTCGAGCTTAACTTGTGCGGCGCATTCGAGTTTGTTATGAGAAAGACATAGTCGTCTATATGCATCATGGGTATCTGCTTAGTAGCGAGATCCCGACAGTCAAGTAAAAGAGCACAGCCTTCCTTGCCCATTACCGAGATGAACTGGTCCATTATACCGCAAGGCACTCCAGCAAACTCGTGCTCCGCTTTTTGACATGCCAAAACCTACAAAATATTTATATTGATAAAAATATTTAAAATATATAAAAAGACATACATAAATAGGTATTAACAGTAGATAACAGCCTTGCGCTTGCGCGAATAAAAATTCCATTATTTACAATAAAAGTCAATTAGACATTTCGGTATCTCTTCGATTCATCTTCAGTAATAATATTATAAAATAAATCTATACTACAAAAAATCGAAACGCCTAATTAAGTCGATTTTTATATAAATGATGAAATTTTTATCCGCCTGCCTTTACGCGTCTTTTTAAATATTATTTAATTAATTAACTATTAATCTTTTAACAGCGATATTGCGAAGTTGTCAAAACCAAACAATTTCTTTACGCAATTACTTTCTGTTCTGGTTTCTCCGGTTTCTTTCCGCTCAACGCTTCTAAAAAAGTATACGTCGCTACTTCTAGAGCCGCCGAACTGCTGAGACCAGCGCCCATGGGTACAGTCGACACAATCACGGCATTAAACGCAGGAACGTCGCCTAAAATGTGTATTGTGATTGTGATTATATACAGAATAGCCCAAAACCTGTCTCTTTTGCGTACTTATTTTACTTATGTTAGTCGTAGAATTTAATGTAAATTTTCCTGTTTAAAAATTGTACCAAAATTTATAATTAAAATCACAAAACACTATATATTCAGCTTTAGGATTAAATATGCAATGGTAAAATCTGTGAAGAGGACTTACAAATAAAATTGGCAATGCATCCTTTTATATAATTCGCCCATTTTGGCTCTCCTGGTTTTATATCAGCTCGTTTTCCTGCTTCAAATTCAAACTCGTTCACAGCATCGACTACGTTGCTCGAAGAAATAATTTTGGTTTTCCGACCATCGTGAGCTTTTCCAACTATCACCGTGACCATCGGTAGCGCCTGATAATTAAATTATAATATTGAAATCATGAAATATTTTATTAACGATAAACCGTTAGAAATATATATCATTGGATATCATGGTAAAAACACACATACGCACACGTAGCACTATTTTAAATTTATATCTGGTAATTTTAATATATGTATGTATGTGTGAATATAAAAAAAAAAAAAGATGACTTTTGCATTTTTTGTACGAAATGCGTTTAACAAGCACTTTTAAAGAGATATATTTTATACGTATACACAATATATTTTTCATCATGCAACTAATAAATTTAGACTCAATAAATAATTGCATTGTAAATTTAAAATTATTTTACCATATATATTATATATAAATATTCATTCTTTATATATCTCCTTATATATATTATTTATTCTAGAATGTTACAAAATACATGATACATGCGTGTTAGTTATTATTTCCTTATTTTATTATTTAATAAATCTCAAAATTAAAAAAAGAAATTTCTTTATCGATACAAATGAAAAATACCAAACATTCATGTTATTTAACCCACAGAATTATATGGTTTGAGGCAAAATTATTCAAATTATTTTTTCCATGCTTTGAAAACAATTAGCTTTTTATAAAATTTTTACTTGACAAATAAAATTACATGGAGTTAGTCACTGCTAAGCCTCTGAATATTAGAACAAAATTAATAACAATAACAATTTGAAACTCATTACTTTATAAAAAAAAATAACTTTTGCATTTTTTGTATCAAATGCATTTAACAAGCACTTTTGAAAAGAGTCAATATATATTTTATCGTATACACAATATATTTTTTATCATTCAACTAATAAATATAGATTTAAATAACTGTATTGTAAATTTAGAATTATTTTATGATATTAATGAGGAAAAATGCAACAACCGTTTTCGTAATGGCAAACATAATCGATAAGATTCGAGATTATAAAACATGGATATTATTTTATAATAGCATTGATTGATCCGCGCGTCGCGATTGAAAACGTTTGAATCGTCACCAAATTGGCGCGCTAAACGAACATTTATCAAACGATTCTTATTTGCATCTTTTTTGATTATGTAAGCGACGACATTCGACGCGTCGAGGAAATCGCGAGACATGTCACACGACATCTGAATGTCGATGTAATTTATAACTCTGTGCATATCTAATAGATATCGAATAAACGATACTCGAACTAATACACATGCATGTGTGCGCGCGTATAATATAATTAATAATAATCACGCACATCACACACTCATATGCATCACATGCATTTTCTACGCTCGGAATAGAATATTTTGAAAGAAAAGAGAAAACTAAAAAACTAAAAAAAAAAAAAAATAGAAAAAATAAATCATAAAGGCTATGCAGAAAAGTGCATCCTGCTTCGGCAGAGGCTTAAGACTTTTTTACCATCGGCAACACGAAGCCCTCGTTGTAATCGGTGTGCTCGCCAATGAGATTAACGCGACCTGGCGCGTACACGCAGACGACGGCTTGCTCGTTAAATTTCTCGGCGAAAATCTGCAACGCCTTCGCTTTCACACTGTGAACGTCCGGGACCGATGCTGCCATATTAAATAATTATATATTTCGGAAACTTCACTTTTCAAATGACAACGACTCTGTCAGAACTAGGAAAGAAATTGAGAGATTATATAGGCGATGAGATAGATGATAACTGCGCCGCGGTTGACGGTCGTATGGTCATAAAGATACTGATTAATATAAATCTTCTTACGCACGATTAATGGGGTAATGAATGACGTGGACGTGTTATCAGCGCAATTTTTTGCCCGTACATGAATCCGACATGCGTCAATTTTTAATTCTCTTTTTTCGCTCTGCAAGAAAAATTATCTATATAATGTTTACATACACAAGCGAATTATGTACAGGGTGTCTGAGACCACCCTTTATAGTCTGATTGTGAAACATTTTTCTCGAAAATGCACTGTTTCCGAAATAAAAAGGGTGTACGGGTGGTCTCAGATACCCTGTATATATATGTATATATACATTTCATGAGTGTCATTGACATTTAAAAAATGTATATATATATATATATATATATATATATAATAAAATTTCTATATATTGAAACTTATCCTAACTGTTTTATAGATATCGTGAAATTTATGCTTTCTTTATATTTATATTTTCGCCTAATAATATATAAGTAGAATGAAACTCTGTTTTCTTTTTATCACGCTACACTATATACACACACGTACGCCGTACGCACACACATACACAATACGCGTATATGTGCGCACGTGTATGTACGTATTAACGCGATACGCGAGTTCGATCTTCAACGAGCGCGATTCAGAATGCGCAATTTTATTATATATGTATGTATACATTACTATTACCGCTCTACCGCTCTAACGTTCTACTGTCATCTGTCATCTGTCATCTCCGCTGTTGCTAGAAACAATGCAGTGCAGAATGCAAGCGTTATCGCTGACAAAGCCAAGTTAACATGCAAAAAGCCAAATTACGACGTTAAATTGAGTTTACGCAGTCATTTACGCAAGGACCTGACATGGAGGGGTTGGTGCAGGTAATTTAACGGCAATATTCCGCGAAGAATGTGTCATGTCGGTCTCGGATCCCCTCATCAAAGAGTTGAAAGGTAACGTCACGATTTAGCAGGTTAGATGTCTTATTATTACGAGAATACGAGGAAAAGATTTACGGTTTTCTTTCATTTTATACGGTTGACATACATAATTAAAAAAAGAAAAGAAAAAATTATCGATAAGTAGTTTCAATTTTTTTTTTTTTTTTTTTTTTTTGTAATATTTTTGATGAATCTTTTAATATATATGTATGTATGTATAAGTTTTATATAAAATATATTACATTTTCACCCAAACATTACATATGTACGTATTGTATGTGTAAAAACATATACAAATGTTGTATAAAATTAATTAAATCATGTTAATATTAACCTTAAAAGTTTTCAATGTTTTCCTATCTGCACCGAGTCAATGTTTATTATCGTTTGACAATATCAATCTATAATTTCATGTTTTTTTTTTTTTTTTTTTTCAAAAAATAAATAATATACAGTCCTTTTTTCATCGATAGTACATATTCTATTATCATAATTTTGTTGCAAATCTTATTGATATTTTTACTTCATTTATAGAGAACATTAATTGTAACATAATTGTGTGATAAATATATATTAGTTTGCAGATTAATCCAATATATTTTATACAATGTATATGATCCTTTCAGGATGGACTCGAAAGCTGATGGAATATATCAAGGAGATCAATGATGAAAATGAAGACTTGTCTCACTTTTGTAAATGCTTCGAAAACTGTTTACAAAAAGGTTTACTGCCTTGTCTCGATAGTGTTGGATACTTGAAAGTACCCTGCGCGTGGCACTGGTTGAAATATATTGCTGAAAAAAATTATAGGTAAAAAAACTCTTTTATTTTCTCCAACATCCATATTTATAATTTATGCTTTTTATTTAATTTTTATTAATGTAATTTCTAGTTCCTATAATACATTCTCTTTGATGGTAGAACAAGTAAACCAAAATTTAAAGATACACACATCTACTGGACGACTTCGTTTTCTGATACGAGTATGTCTGGTGCGAAAATGCCTTCATATGCCGATAGAAATATTGGTAAGATATCTTCCTGCTGAAATGCACTCACACATATACATACATATACAAAACTATATACCAATTTATTATTTAGTTACAAAAATTTGTAATTCATATAGACGAGAATACCAACTTTAGCTACAGAGTTTTATGACTTGAAGAGCATTCTAGGAGATGACATTTTACGAGAGATATTACTCTCTGTACTATTGCAATGCAGTAAATTTAATTTTAAGCTGAATTTAAGAAACGCAGCTTTCTTGGATGACACCTGGCAAATGCCATCATGCGTAGCTTTAGAATTAGTACCTTGTAAAAGTTTAGGTATCTCTGTGTGGTAAGTGCTTATTTTGATCAGAAGAAAATAGATGAATCCTAATTGTTGCTATTGCTGCAGTTTTACCAAGGAGAAGGCATTAATTGTAAAGGTTGATGAAAAATCAGTGGCTGCTGAGGATGTAAGAACAAAATTTAAATATTTAATAGTTCTTTAAAATTACAAGCAAATTTAATTAAATTACATGTTGCATGTAAATCAGAATAAAATTGAAATCGGAGATGTATTAGACGAGATAAACGAAAATGTCATCAATGGCGATAGTAAAGGAAAATTGCGTAAAATTATGAGGAAAGCTAATGGACAACCGATAATTTTACATATCATTAAGGTGTGTATATTGTATATTTGAGCATCAATTAAAAATTAGAAATGTTTGTACTAATATGACACTACATATGTTTCTAGTATCGTACCAAGAAATCCCGTGAACTTTATGAACCAATAGTGCATCTTATCAAAAGTTCGGGTATTGAGAGTATGAAGTCTTTAATACAAATATCACAATTGGACCAAGCAGAAATCACTAAAAGAGATCAACTCTCTAAATTAAAAACTAAAACATTAAGTAACGGATTTTCGGTAAAATATTGTGGTTCTGTGCATGTTGGTACAGAAGGTGATGTTAAACAAATTGAAAAAGCCATTCGGCGTTTATTAAAATCAGGAGAAGCGAAGCAAGTGCCTGTGAAATTTGAATGCTTAGAAATTGGAATTGTAGTAATTCAAGAAATAGATGATAAAGTGAGTTAATTAGAGTAATGTGTAGAATTTTACATAATTAGGGCTAATAATAGTAATAATTATTAAATCTTTTATACACACACACACACACACACACACACACACATACACGTGTGTGTACATAAAATTTATATAAAATTTAAATATATAAACATATTTAAAAAATACTGTTATATTAAATTAAACAAAGTAATTTTCATTTTATAGACAATATGCAAACAAAGTTATATGGAAATCTCATCGTGTGGGTGTACCGCTAACATCCCAGATTATTTCGCATTTATCGCAGGGTAAGTTCTATCAAGATGGATTGCATAATATTGAAAAATTATATAAACACTTTACTCTATATTCTATATATTCTATGTATTTTGTTTTTAGAGAAACAAATTGTAATATGGCAACAAAATTTGAAGCTTACATCTTTTATCATCGGAATGAAACTGAAGTTCAACAAATATTGCAGAGTTTGGGTCAAGGGTTTCAACGTACTCATTTTGCAGTATAATGTATATCAGTATATATATATATATATATATATATATATATATATGAATCTGTTGAGCCATATATATTACATATAAATATTCATTCATTTATATATCTCCTTATATTATTTAAATAATATAATATTACAAAATACATGATACATGCATGTCAGTTATTCCCTTATTCTATTATTTAATAAATCTCAAAATTAAAAAAAAATTTCCTTATCGATACAAATGAAAAATATAAAACATTCATGTTATTTAACCTACAGAATTATAGGATTTAAGACGATTATTCAAATTATTTTTTTTCCATGCTTTAAAAACAATTAGTTTTTTATAAAATTTTTACTTGACAAATAAAATTACATAGAGTTACTCACTACTAAGCTTCTAAATATTCGAACAAAATTAGCAACTCGTCATAAAATTTGTAACTCGTTACAATTGTAAACTCGAGAAGAGTTTGTTTTTTTTTGTTACTCACTTTTTAATTTTCTTTGTTCTTCAAAAGCAATAATATACTAAATTTGCATTAAATGAATAAAATCACTGGCACTGCTACAAATTTTTCACAACCTCTCTTACTCTAGCAGTTGATATGGATATATTTACATTTTACAGAACAACTCGCGTGCACATGTATACTGCATCATCACAATTGCAACTGCAACGATAATGCGTTTTCATGCCATGTATGTATGTATGCACATAAAATGTATACGCAATAGCAGGGGAAAATAATATAGTTGCATCCAGAAGCAGAACCGTTCAATGATTATTCATGATCGACATAGCTTTTAGAATTAAGAATATACAGGGTGTCCGGTAATTGGTAAAAAGCCTGCTAATGGCAGATTCTTGAGAGCATTTAGAGACGCATTTTTCCTCAGCGAAAATGTCGAGGCATCAATAATTTCCGAATTATATGCGATTGAAAAAAGGCGCTTTTCGCAAACTAAATTTTTTGGAGTTAAAAAATTACCAAAACTATTACATTCTTCAGTTAATTTCAAATAGAGTTTACCGTAATAAAATTTTAATTAAAGGCTTAATTACAAAGATACATAATGATAAAAATTGGAAACTTGCAAAAAATGATGACCTCTCCAAATGATTTCAAGAATCTATCATTAGCAGGTTTTCCACCAATTACAAGACACCCTGTATAAAAACTCGATAGAACATATACGAGAGAGTAGTCCGAGAGTGATCATCCCCTCGATTTAGGTGCGACCGCAAATCAAGACGCCTCTATGTCCATAAAAAATGGACATTGGAACTACATAGCACAGTCCACGAAACTTC
The DNA here is from genome assembly GCF_047496725.1 of Anoplolepis gracilipes. NCBI lineage: Eukaryota > Metazoa > Arthropoda > Insecta > Hymenoptera > Formicidae > Anoplolepis > Anoplolepis gracilipes. The sequence continues at coordinate 22,110,925 of NC_132971.1, read as the reverse complement.
TCAGAGGATAACACGCTATGTCCACAGATTATGATTCTATTCCGTGCTATGTCCACAAAATTTATTATTTTGCTTATTCATTTTCACCCACAAATAATTTGTTATTTCCCTTCACTCTGGCAATAATTTACTTTTAATATCAAATAACCAAATAAATATTGTCAATATTCTAATTTCGCCAATAATATCTTGATTTTCTGTAATTCATCTTTTTCTTTTATTAAACTCATAGTGTGTTACTTGTCAGAAGAATCTTAATTTGATCATTGAATTGTTGAGCTAGTTATTCTCTATTTAATGCGGCGATAAATTGATTATTTTAAAAATTGAAATTAAGAATTATAATTTATTTTATTTTATTTTACAAAATTGTCTGCCAAACAATAAGATATCTTATTTTTATCACGAATACATTATATCTTATTTTTGATCATTTTATACGTCAAAGTCGTATAAAATTATACATTAAAAAATAAATCGGTATTAGGGTCTACATCCACGTTCGATTCCTTACTAATATTATAATTACAGATTCTGAAATGTGCTCCGAAATGTCGAAATATATTATATTATTGTTGCATAAAATAATAATCGTATATCGTGCGCACGCACCTTGTGTTTCAATTATTATAAAAATTACGTGTATTACAATTAAATATTATAACAGTCAATTTATTTTACTTATTCATCGTGTACAACGCAAATGCATTTGCAAAATTTAAATCACTTTATCTTCCGATTTAATCATTGAATTAACATTGAAACTTCGTGCATTCTTTAGCGTCGACGAATATTTTCTTCAAAAAGTCTTACAAAATATATTCAAATCTTTTTCATTTAATTCAGATTTTTTTTAAATTGAAAAATATAGATTTATTAATAATTCTTTTGGCCGCGATAGGCTATTATAGTTACTATTTCGACTCGGTAACGAGTAGCGGTAATTATAGTTACTTATTAAAAGTAACTTTCCCATCCCTAGAGATATCCATATAAAAAGAAACGATGAAAAATGCACTTCTAAATTACGTAATTCAGTTATTGTTATTATATACTGCTTGCATCTATATTCGGCAATTGTATGATGGATCGCAGTAAAATACATTCTTTTTCACACAGGATACAGTATGAATAATCAGAAATTAAAATGAATATTGATATTCATCGCGTAATCATTACTGCTTCTCAAAACGCCAATATGTTACATTAGACAACATATATAAATTTGCGTCGTACTTAAAATGGTATTTCTATTTAAAATCGCACTCAATTTGTTTTATTTTATTCAATCTTTCTATGGATTTTCTATTGACAAAAGGGATAATGATCGCAATTTGGGGTTTATTATCATTCAAAAAGTATATATTCAGTAAAAATAAATGGTTGTAATGATCTAAAATACGAGTAAAAACGAAAGGAATCCTAAACAAATATCAATATTTTAATATCTGCGATTCTTTCAATTTCACGATATCACGATGCACGCAACCTTAAAATTTCGTGTAATAATATTACGTGTGCGTTGAAGAAACCTTATTTCTATGAATCTCATAAGTATATAACTCTGAAATTTTTAAACGGTAATATTGGACACATAACTTTTGCATTATTATTTAATTGTCATTTTTTATTGAACCTATATCCTTATATGTGTTATCTTCACATTAATTATAGGATTTAAATTTAATATTTAAGAAAGAGCAAATTTAATGAGTTTATTTAGTAAAATGTGAGACGTCTTTTTTTTGTTCTTATCTTCCACTGTAACTGAATGCTATTTTATAAAGTTCCTTGAGCGTTTCTCTCAGTGCGTTACAATTAACTTTGCAGTTCGTTGTACTTATGATATAATTCTGGTACGTTTATTAAATCGCCGAATCATTAATTTCGGATTAATTTTTTTTATTCAAAAAGTACCAGGTGAAAAAGCGACGACACTATTGATCATAATATAAGTGAAATAACAAAACTATATATTATTTACGTCAGCGATTATATCAAATTTATTACCTAAATTTTAAACATAAATAGCAGATATCACTATACGTAAACAGTAAACATCGAGAAAGCGAAAATATTGCCGTTAAGAGTGGATACATGACTTTCAAACAATATTTTTATATAGTTTGGAAAATTCTTCTCAAGAGCAACCACATTTAGTTGCTAGTATAATTTTCAGCGCTTTAAAATCACATATTATATTGCAAAAAGTTTTCAGAGTCTCTCTAAAGTCAGTAATAGTGAAATAAAATTTTGAAATAAAATACAAATAATTTTAAATATAAAATACTCGTCATGTCATCCAACCGCGAAAGGAAAAGGAAAAGAATCCATCTCACGCACCAACAGAAAATTGATGTTCATCAGAAAGCGAATGCAGGTGTCAGTCTAGAAGAAATTGCTGTTAAATATAAAATTCATATATCGACAGTTAGAAAAATAAAGAAGAATATAAAATATGAATCGGTGAAGAAAGGAATAAATCTACAAAGAAAATCATCGCAATCTGTCTCTAATAAGTATAAAGATTTGGACGATATATTAAACAAATGGTATGTAGAGGAGAAAGAATCAGGAAACAAAATTACCTACGAGCTACTTTATACGAAAGCAAAAGAAATCATAAATAATGTTGTAACATCATCACCAAAGAATCTAAGCAATTGGCTGGAAAAATTTGCAAATCGTCACAATATTCAATTACACTTTAGTGAATTTAGTGAATTCCCGTATAAACAAGTGGATCAACAATTGCTTAATTGGTTGCTAGAGCAAATAATAAAACGGGATAATATTTCACAAGAGAAGCTTAAAGAGGAAACAAACAAACTTATGGACAAGTTTGCGGAATCATCAACACGTGAAACAAGAAACAGGTGGCTGAATAGATTTAAAAAATGTCATGAGATTCTAACAAAACCTGATATTTTACAAAATTTCGATAAAAAAAATGATGCGACCAATCTACCTGATTTAGATGAACAACTACTTAAGTGGTTAATAGAACGGAAAAAATCAGGAGATATAATTTCACATAAATGCTTATAGATAAAATATCGGAACTTATGGGCAAATTTAGTGAAACATTAACAGAAAAGGAAAAACAAAGCTGGCTGTGGAGAACTAAGTACCGTTGCCAAAGGTTTAAAATTAAGAAAGAGATTTTGCAAAAAGATAATGATACCGATCAACCTGATGCTGAAACATCAATTAAAAATGTAATAGAGGAAGACATCGTTCTTGAAGAAGGACCTAAAGTGCTAAGTTTTAGTGGAAAATCTGGAAGAGAAGAATATCCAAACCAACAACAAAATATTGTAAGTGTTGAAATTACTGATCAATCTGATGCTGAAACATCAACTAAATATGTAATAGAGGAAGACACTGTTCTTGAGGGAATACCTGAAATGCTAAGTCCTGTAGTGGAAAATATGGATGTGACGGAATATGAAAATGTATTTGTCCAAAAAACCTAACAAAATATATCAATTTTTACGGAATAACTAAAGCGAGAAAATATTAACAACGACTGGGAACAATAATGAAGCAATAGATACGCAGGACATCGAAATTGTTGAAGTTCATCCGAAAGTTCAGAAGAGATTTATACTAAAAATTGCAAACATTTAAAATTATATTTACGCAGAAAAAGACTCAAGGTAAGTTGGTAAAATTTTATGTTTCAATAATAATATTTAAGTTTTTATCACATTATTTTATTATATTAGTTCCATATGTGTAAAATAAAGTATGAATATTTTATACGTAAAACTTAAAATTTAAGCTTTTATGAATATTTTTCTTCACATTGTTTAAAAATGCTGATGTCAAATAAACAATAATTTTTTATACTGTTTGTAACTAATTTTTAAATATAAATTTAATTTATATAAATACCTTAATTATTAAATATAAATTTAATATACCTTATTTATTAAATATAAATTTAATTTATATAATAAGTAATATTTAAAATGTATATAAATAATAATATCTTTTAACTAAAACTTTTTATAATTAATAATTTCAAATTTATGATAGTGTCTACCTGCCAGAAAAAATAATTCAAGAAAAAAAGCTTTTAAAAAATATTAAATTCAGATTTTTACACATATGTTTAAAAGAATAAATATGTTTTAATCGACAAAATTAGAATTTTAATGTATTTTTAATATTAACATTTTGACAGTCTTAAATGAGAAAATGTAGAAAAAATTACATACTAGTTGTATAAACCAAAGAATTTAAATCTCTCAAGTTATTTTCAAGACAGATAAGTATTAAATTCATCAAATTGATATGCAAACAGATAATATACGTATTTATTTTAAATTTAAATAAAAGAATGCCTTTTAGGTATTCAATAAAAAACTTTTCTTTTTAAAAATTTTAATACACAACTGAGAGACTCATTATAGACTTTAAGTAGTGAAAAATATATATTATGATTTCTTTAAAACAAATTTTGATTATTTTTCCACGGCTTTAAACGAATAAAACATATACTTCTATCATATTCAGCAGCTTCAAAACTATAAGAAAACACCTATAAATTACGTTACACTTCTTAAGGCAAAATTTAGCCCATTTTACTCTTTTGTTTTTAAAAATTTTAGTACACAACTGAGAAACTCATTATAGACTTTAAATGTATTTGTAAAAGTTTTATTAAATATTTTTGTGGCATAAATTATATTACTATACAAGTTTTCTCTTTGCTTAATAAATAACGAGTATGTTTTCAAGTTTAAATGGATACATGGAACATATAATTAAAGCTTTAGAAAATTTAATTTTACAAAGGCTGCCAGATCTATACAAAATAAGACTTTAAGTCAATAAAGGCCAGTAACGGAGCCAAACAGCAGTTATTGTTAGTGCGAGCGACTCTGTATTTAACAAAATGCTTAATACATATGAAACTAAATGAATATAAACTTACAAAAAACCAAACGTTTCAATCTCTATTTTGAGATCTCTTCAGTAGAAATTATATAAAAAAAAAAAAACGCAAGAAATGTCAGTCGTGTCGCAATATAAAATTAACGATCATCTTATTAGTAAAAAAATAACTGCCGCACTATGAAATATAAACTATTGTACAAAATCTGTATGTCTGTCAAAATCACGGATAAATAAAGGAGGAAAAATTAAGGAAAACTATCTCGCAAAATAAAAATTAAATAATGTCATACACGCAAGCTAAGTATTATAAAAATTGAAATTCAAAAAATTATATCTCTAAAAAATTAATCACACTATGTAGGAGACGTAATTGTCATGTGAGGCAAACCGTTAAAATTTAAGGAAGGCACTTATATTTATAATCAAAGACCGTTGCGTACTATACATATCTCGAATCTCGCAATCGCCATCTCCCAGCAACGTACACTTGGACTACTTTTTTCCCCTCTCTTTTCACCTTCCATCGTGTTGGCATCATAAAGTATCGATGCACAATGATGCAGTCTAGGGAAGTTGTTGTTAAAGAAAAATAAAAGAAAAAGAGAGAGCATTTTGTTGAATACACAGTTGCTGTTTGGCTCCGTTATTGGCCTTTATTGACTTAAAGTCTTATTTTGTCTAAATCTTAAGAATCTCTTTTTAAACTTGTAATTATTGCTGTTATTTATTAAACTAGATAGTTATAACTATATATATATATATATATTTACATTCTTATCTTATACGCATATATCTTTGATATATTGGAACAATTCCTTTTAAATATTTTTACTTTAATTGTGGACTTTGAATCTAACAAATAGTAAATAATTTTATATATAATATATATGTATAATTTATAATGTGTTATTATTTTTAGCCGACTCACGCTGACGATATAAACTGACAAGACAATTGGAGAGATATATATAAATTTCGCCGAGCTATACTTATATAAATTATGTATCAATGAAAATTATTTAAGTAAGTTTGTGTTTGATATTGTATCACGATTTCGATAGTTTTAATTTTGACGATTTAATAATTGTTTAATTGAGCGGAATTTCTGGATGATGAAATTTACTTCGAAACTGTACGCACTTTGTCTTTGTATTTTGCGTTTTGTAAGGATTATAGACCTGACCGTTTCGATGAATTCTGATATTTATTTAGAAAGCAAGCTAAAAAGACGTATCGTGTTGATGTCATTAATATAAAAAAATTTTCCGTAGACGTAACTTTGTGTAATATTGAAGTTTAAATTAGGAATACATTAAAAAATTATACTTTGAAAAAATAAATAAATTATAAATATAATTAGTTTTTAAATAATGAAAAAAAACAAAAAATGAACTATTTATATAAAATATTAAAAAATTTTAAGTATCTTAATTTTAACATATTGCGCCAAAATAATTAAAAAGTGATAATTTTGTTATTACAAACTAATTATTATTACTATATTATTTTAATTACTCTAGGAAATAGATAATACACATATAATAGATTTATTAAAAAATTTAATTATACTAAATGTTCCTTGATTAAATTTGTATTATTACTGTATAGTTTCTATTCGATTTCTGTTCGATTTGTACTATAATGTTTATATTATATTATTAAAATATTTGTGCTTTTCGTTTTGTGTAAAAAAACAGATATTTCGGAATGATCAAAAATTCATCAGTTTACGTGCTAAAACACGCATTAAAATACATAAGTGAGAAGATTGCCGAAATATTTGTACTAATATGAAGAAACGTGCGACTTCAATTACATAAGATAAAGCTAGAAAAGATTGCGCGGTAGGAGAGTTTGTTTTGTTGCATTTTAAAATTCTAGTAGGTAGGAAGATGCGCCTTCATGTAAGGAACTTAAACATCATTCGTAGAAACTTCGATTAAATTTTTTTGTGTTGATTCAAGGAGTTATTAGTGTGTTATTTACAATCTTCGGCTTGATTTGTTAAAAATGAATGTTTAAATTTTGAGAAATGTTTTGTATATTTTCTTAAAAAATATTTTACTATTAAATAAATGCAGATAAAATAGTTCCTGAGATATTTCTTTTTTTGAGATTAATATTTCATAAAGTTTTGAAACACCGTGAAAATTACTATCGCCGATCACGTGAGTGCGCAATATTTCCTACCTAGTAAGGATAGTTTGCCCAAACTGCTAAGAGAGTTTGCGTAGAGATTTTGTTTATTTTAATGAGAGAAGAGATTAAAATAAATAAAATAAAAAAGATTAAATTTATTCAATTAGTTTTGATCAAACAAAAATACTCTTTATTTTTATCTTATCTACATGTATTTATATTTTATATAAAGATATAAATATATATATATATATATATATATATATATATATATATATAAAATGAAGAGACTAAAATATCTACATAAAATTAAATAATATACACATTTTTCATTTTTTGCAAGATATAATATTTTTCTTTGTGTTTTCTCTTTTCTTCATTCTACTTAATTTTTTTTAAATAGAACAATTTTTTATCTTTACTAGCTTTGTATTATTTTTTATTTTTAATTTATGTTAATAAAATTTATATAAGTAATAATTAAAAACATATATTATTATATAATATTGATATTTTCAAATATATTAATTCTATTAGTGATTTTATTAATGCTTTTGTATTCTTATTAGAACGAAAAAATCTATGTTATATTCCGATGTGAAAGAATCCAAATAAAATTAGAATAGTACGAATTTTTTAATTTTTTTCAGAGATGCAATTAAATTGTTTATTAAACAATTATTTATGGAAATATTTATAAATCTAATTTTATAATTTATTTTATTTTTGTTCTTTTATAAGTTTTATGATTATATTAATAATATAAATGTTTCCTTTTATATTGCTAATTTTTATTATTTAAATTATTCTAATTCAATTAATAATTTTATTTTCATATCAATTGGTGGTTATATTGTAATTTTTAATTTATATTATAATTTTTAATTTAACGAATCCATCAATCGACCGTAACAATAACAGGCTTGCTTATACTCTATATCAGAAAACAATTTCAAAGTTTTATCAGCGCTGAGGGAAGGAAATAGAAAAAAAGTTAGATTTATCTTAAATTTTAATAATTAAAAATAAAAGAATTTTAGAAATTTAAAAATAAAAAAATTAAAATTAAAAAAAAACAGAATTTATGTACGAAACTGATTTCAAATAAATGTCAACATTAAAATCAAACTTTTTATAACTAATGATTTAAAATTTATAATAGTCCCTTATTATACTTGCCAGAAAAGATAATTCCAGAAAAAAAGTTTTTAAAGTATATTAAATTCAATTTTTTTCTCTGATATGTTTAAAGAAATAAATATATTTTAATCGACAGAGTTAGAATTTTAATGTCTTTTTAATATTAATATTTTTACTACCATCTGAAAGGAAAATAAGCAGAAAAGATTACATGCTAGCAGAAAAAGAATTATTCAAATTTCTCAAGCTAGACGGATAAAATGAGGAGTATGCTTTCAAGTTAAAAGTGCCAAAATGGCACATAATTAGATCTTTGGAATCTCTTCCTGAACTCATAACGCTGTTATTTATTAAACTGGATGCTATTATTTTGTCTTATATCTTTAATAAGCAAATCCTTGTAAATATTTTTTAGTTTAATTATAAAAGCTTATTATAACTTTGACTCTGATAAATAGTAAGTACAATAATTTTAATAAAATAATTATTTATGTAAAAGATTACGCGCGATTAATTAATAATATATAATATAAAACATACTAATAAATCTAAAATGTATCATACTTTTGGCTATCAAATTTTTTCTAACTAGATGCATGAAAAATTTCTCTGCAGCCACCTATTTTTGCTGAAGTCACTAGATTATAAAGTACTGCAATTAGGGGAAACATAGCCGCTATTTTGACTCCACGTTACGTCATTTCAATTGTAGAAATGTATTATAATTTTTTTTTTAAATGAGAGAAAATAAAACCATAAATTAAGTAAATAAGTATTTTTTATTTATGCTTTGTATTTGTTACAGACATTTTCATTGCAATATTTCTATATTTATTATCTATATTATATTTATTGTAATTCTGTAATAAAATTATCTATTTTAAGTTGCGCGAAATTAAACAAACATGTACAATATTACAAAATTCATTGCACTAACATATATTCTATAAAAATTAAATTTTGTTAAATTAACACTTAATATTAATAATACTTATAATTATTAAATATTAATCTTTTATTCGCGAAATTTGTCGGTCGCGTTTTTGATATTGATATCGATCGCACAAAAATATGAGTACATTCTAAAGTAAAATATTACAAAGTTTAGAATTAAATATTATCGATCACGCTTAGAAAATATCTGCAGCAAAACAAAATAATTTATCCTTTTAGTCGTATTTAGCGAATTTTATTTCGCGTTAACTAGTGTTTTACTTGTCAGAAGAATCTTGATTTGGTCTAATCGATGGGCTATTTATTCTCTATTGAATGCGACGATAAGTCGATTATAATTAAGGATTATAATTGTCTGCTAAAAAAGATATAGTCTTATTTTTATCACGAATAGATTATATCTTATTTTTGATTGCCAAAGTCGTATAAAATTGTACATTTAAAAATAAATCGGTATTATAGTGTCTACATCCGCGTTCGATTCCTTACTAATATTATAATTACAAATTCTGAAATATGCTCCATGTCGAAATATTTTTATTGTTGTATAAAATATTAATAATCGTATATGGTGCGCACGCACCTTGTGTTCCAATTATTATAGAAATAACGTGTATTACAATTAAATATTATAACCGTCAATTTATTGTACTTATTCATCGTGTACAACGCAAATGCATTTGCAAAACTTAAATCACTTTATCTTCTGATTTAATCATTGGATTAACATTGAAACTTCGTGCATCCTTTAGCGTCGACAAATATTTTCTTCAAAAAGTCTTACAACATATATTCAAATTTTTTTCATTTAATTCAGATATATAATATTTTTTTTAATTGAGAAATATAGATTTATTAATAATTCTTTTGGCCGCGATAGGCAATTATAGTTACTATTTCGACTCGGTAACGAGTAGCGGTAATTATAGTTACTTATTAAAAGTAACTTTCCCATCCTTAGAGATATCCATATAAAAGGAAACGATGAAAAATGTACTTCTAAATTACGTAATTCAGTTATTGTTATTATATACTGCTTGCATCTATATTCGGCAATTGTATGATGGATCGCAGTAAAATACATTCTTTTTCACACAGGATACAGTATGAATAATCAGAAATTAAAATGAATATTGATATTCATCGCGTAATCATTACTGCTTCTCAAAACACCAATATGTTACATTAGACAACATATATAAATTTGCGTCGTATTTAAAATGGTATTTCTATTTAAAATCGCACTCAATTTGTTTTATTTTATTCAATCTTTCTATAGATTTTCTATTGACAAAAGGGATAATGATCGCAATTTGGGGTTTATTATCATTCAAAAAGTATACATTCAGTAAAAATAAATAGTTGTAATGATCTAAAATACGAGTAAAAACGAAAGGAATCCTAAACAAATATCAATATTTTAATATCTGCGATTCTTTCAATTTCACGATATCACGATGCACGCAACCTTAAAATTTCGTGTAATAATATTACGTGTGCGTTGAAGAAACCTTATTTCTATGAATCTCATAAGTATATAACTCTGAATTTTTTAAACGGTAATATTGGACACATAACTTTTGCATTATTATTTAATTGTCATTTTTTATTTAACCTATATCCTTATATGTGTTATCTTCACATTAATTATAGGATTTAAATTTAATATTTAAGAAAGGGCAAATTTAATGAGTTTATTTAGTAAAATGTGAGACGTCTTTTTTTTGTTCTTATCTTCCACTGTAACTGAATGCTATTTTATAAAGTTCCTTGAGCGTTTCTCTCAGTGCGTTACGTAAAGTTAATTAACTTTGCAGTTCGTTGTACTTATGATATAATTCTGGTACGTTTATTAAATCGCCGAATCATTAATTTCGGATTAATTTTTTTTATTCAAAAAGTACCAGGTGAAAAAGCGACGACACTATTCATCATAATATAAGTAAAATAACAAAACTATATATTATTTACGTCAGCGATTATATCAAATTTATTACCTAAATTTTAAACATAAATAGCAGATATCACTATACGTAAACAGTAAACATCGAGAAAGCGAAAATATTGCCGTTAAGAGTGGATACATGACTTTCAAACAATATTTTTATTTAGTTTGGAAAATTCTTCTCAAGAGCAAGTACATTTAGTTGTTAGTATAATTTTCATTTAAAATCTCATATTATATTGCAAAAAGTTTTCAGAGTCTCTCTAAAGTCAGTAATAGTGAAATAAAATTTTGAAATAAAATACAAATAATTTTAAATATAAAATACTCGTCATGTCATCCAAGCGTAAAACGAGAAAGGAAATAATCCGACTCACGAACCAACAGAAAATTGAAATTCATCAGAAAGCGAATGCAGGTGTCAGTCTAAATAAAATTGCTGTTAAATATAAAATGCATATATCGACAATTAGTAAAATAAAGAACAATATAAAATATGAATCGGTGAAGGTAGGAGTAAATCTACAAAGAAAATCATTGCACTCTGTCTCTAATAAGTATAAAGATTTGGACGATATATTAAACAAATGGTATGTAGAGGAGAAAGAATCAGGAAACAAAATTACCTACGAGCTACTTTATACGAAAGCAAAAGAAATCATAAATAATGTTGGGACATCATCACCAAAGAATCTAAACAATTGGCTGGGAAAATTTGCAAATCGTCACAATATTCAATTACACTTTAGTGAATTCCCGTTTAAACAAGTGGATCAACAATTGCTTAATTGGTTGCTAGAGCAAATAATAAAACGGGATAATATTTCACAAGAGAAGCTTAAAGAGGAAACAAACAAACTTATGGACAAGTTTGCGGAATCATCAACACGTGAAACAAGAAACAGGTGGCTGAATAGATTTAAAAAATGTCATGAGATTCTAACAAAACCTGATATTTTACAAAATTTCGATAAAAAAAATGATGCGACCAATCTACCTGATTTAGATGAACAACTACTTAAGTGGTTAATAGAACGGAAAAAATCAGGAGATATAATTTCACATAAAATGCTTATAGATAAAATATCGGAACTTATGGGCAAATTTAGTGAAACATTAACAGAAAAGGAAAAACAAAGCTGGCTGTGGAGAACTAAGTACCGTTGCCAAAGGTTTAAAATTAAGAAAGAGATTTTGCAAAAAGATAATGATACCGATCAACCTGATGCTGAAACATCAATTAAAAATGTAATAGAGGAAGACATCGTTCTTGAAGAAGAACCTAAAGTGCTAAGTTTTAGTGGAAAATCTGGAAGAGAAGAATATCCAAACCAACAACAAAATATTGTAAGTGTTGAATTTACTGATCAATCTGATGCTGAAACATCATTTAAAATTGTAATAGAGGAAGACGTTTTTCTTGGGGAAATACCTAACGTGCTAAGTCCTATTAGAAAATCTGGAAGAGAAGAATATTTAAACCAACAGCAAAATATTGTAAATGTTGAAATTACTGACCAATCTGATGCTGAAACATCAACTAAATATGTAATAGAGGAAGACACTGTCCTTGAGGGAATACCTGAAATGCTAAGTCCTGTAGTGGAAAATATGGATGTGACGGAATATGAAAATGTATTTGTCCAAAAAACCTAACAAAATATATCAATTTTTACGGAATAACTAAAGCGAGAAAATATTAACAACGACTGGGAACAATAATGAAGCAATAGATACGCAGGACATCGAAATTGTTGAAGTTCATCTGAAAGTTCAGCAGAGATTTATACTAAAAATTGCAAACATTTAAAATTATATTTACGCAGAAAAAGACTCAAGGTAAGTTGGTAAAATTTTATGTTTCAATAATAATATTTAAGTTTTTATCACATTATTTTATTATATTAGTTCTATATGTGTAAAATAAAGTATGAATATTTTATACGTAAAACTTAAAATTTAAGCTTTTATGAATATTTTTCTTCACATTGTTTAAAAATGCTAATGTCAAATAAACAATAATTTTTTATACTGTTTGTAACTAATTTTTAAATATAAATTTAATTTATATAAATACCTTAATTATTAAATATAAATTTAATATACCTTATTTATTAAATATAAATTTAATTTATATAATAAGTAATATTTAAAATGTATATAAATAATAATATCTTTTAACTAAAACTTTTTATAATTAATAATTTCAAATTTATGATAGTGTCTACCTGCCAGAAAAAATAATTCAAGAAAAAAAGCTTTTAAAAAATATTAAATTCAGATTTTTACACATATGTTTAAAAGAATAAATATGTTTTAATCGACAAAGTTAGAATTTTAATGTATTTTTAATATTAACATTTTGACTGTCTGAAATGAGAAAATGTAGAAAAAATTACATACTAGTTGTATAAACAAAAGAATTCAAATCTCTCAAGTTATTTTCAAGACAGATAAGTATTAAATTCATCAAATTGATATGCAAACAGATAATATACGTATTTATTTTAAATTTAAATAAAAGAATGCCATTTAGGTATTCAATAAAAAACTTTTCTTTTTAAAAATTTTAATACACAACTGAGAGACTCATTATAGACTTTAAGTAGTGAAAAATATATATTATGATTTCTTTAAAACAAATTTTGATTATTTTTCCACGGCTTTAAACGAATAAAACATATACTTCTATCATATTCAGCAGCTTCAAAACTATAAGAAAACACCTATAAATTACGTTACACTTCTTAAGGCAAAATTTAGCCCATTTTACTCTTTTGTTTTTAAAAATTTTAGTACACAACTGAGAAACTCATTATAGACTTTAAATGTATTTGTAAAAGTTTTATTAAATATTTTTGTGGCATAAATTATATTACTATACAAGTTTTCTCTTTGCTTAATAAATAACGAGTATGTTTTCAAGTTTAAATGGATACATGGAACATATAATTAAAGCTTTAGAAAATTTAATTTTACAAAGGCTGCCAGATCTATACAAAATAAGACTTTAAGTCAATAAAGGCCAGTAACGGAGCCAAACAGCAGTTATTGTTAGTGCGAGCGACTCTGTATTTAACAAAATGCTTAATACATATGAAACTAAATGAATATAAAGTTACTAAAAACCAAACGTTTCAATCTCTATTTTGAGATCTCTTCAGTAGAAATTATATAAAAAAAAAAAAACGCAAGAAATGTCGGTCGTGTCGCAATATAAAATTAACGATCATCTTATTAGTAAAAAAATAACTGCCGCACTATGAAATATAAACTATTGTACAAAATCTGTATGTCTGTCAAAATCACGGATAAATAAAGGAGGAAAAATTAAGGAAAACTCGCAAAATAAAAATTAAATAATGTCATACACGCAAGCTAAGTATTATAAAAATTACAATTCAAAAAATTATATCTCTAAAAAATTAACCACACTATGTAGGAGACGTAATTGTAATGTGAGGCAAACCGTTAAAATTGATGGAGGTGACTTATATTTATAATCAAAGACCGTTGCGTACTATACATATCTCGAATCTCGCAATCGCCATCTCCCAGCAACGTACACTTGGACTACTTTTTTTCCCCTCTCTTTTCACCTTCCATCGTGTTGGCATCGTAAAGTATCGATGCACAATGATGCAGTCTAGGAAAGTTGTTGCTAAAGAAAAATAAAAGAAAAAGAGAGAGCATTTTGTTGAATACACAGTTGCTGTTTGGCTCCGTTATTGGCCTTTATTGACTTAAAGTCTTATTTTGTCTAAATCTTAAGAATCTCTTTTTAAACTTGTAATTATTGCTGTTATTTATTAAACTAGATAGTTATAACTATATATATATATATATTTACATTCTTATCTTATACGCATATATCTTTGATATATTGGAACAATTCCTTTTAAATATTTTTACTTTAATTGTGGACTTTGAATCTAACAAATAGTAAATAATTTTATATATAATATATATGTATAATTTATAATGTGTTATTATTTTTAGCCGACTCACGCTGACGATATAAACTGACAAGACAATTGGAGAGATATATATAAATTTCGCCGAGCTATACTTATATAAATTATGTATCAATGAAAATTATTTAAGTAAGTTTGTGTTTGATATTGTATCACGATTTCGATAGTTTTAATTTTAACGATTTAATAATTGTTTAATTGAGCGGAATTTCTGGATGATGAAATTTACTTCGAAACTGTACGCACTTTGTCTTTGTATTTTGCGTTTTGTAAGGATTATAGACCTGACCGTTTCGATGAATTCTGATATTTATTTAGAAAGCAAGCTAAAAAGACGTATCGTGTTGATGTCATTAATATAAAAAAATACATATAACTGAGAAGATTGCCGAAATATTTGTACTAATATGAAGAAACGTGCGACTTCAATTACATAAGATAAAGCTAGAAAAGATTGCGCGGTAGGAGAGTTTGTTTTGTTGCATTTTAAAATTCTAGTAGGTAGGAAGATGCGCCTTCATGTAAGGAACTTAAACATCATTCGTAGAAACTTCGATTAAATTTTTTTGTGTTGATTCAAGGAGTTATTAGTGTGTTATTTACAATCTTCGGCTTGATTTGTTAAAAATGAATGCTTAAATTTTGAGAAATGTTTTGTATATTTTCTTAAGAAATATTTTACTATTAAATAAATGCAGATAAAATAGTTCCTGAGATATTTCTTTTTTTGAGATTAATATTTCATAAAGTTTTGAAACACCGTGAAAATTACTATCGCCGATCACGTGAGTGCGCAATATTTCCTACCTAGTAAGGATAGTTTGCCCAAACTGCTAAGAGAGTTTGCGTAGAGATTTAGTTTATTTTAATGAGAGAAGAGATTAAAATAAATAAAATAAAAGAGATTAAATTTATTCAATTAGTTTTGATCAAACAAAAATACTCTTTATTTTTATCTTATCTACATGTATTTATATTTTATATAAAGATATAAATATATATATATATATATATATATATATATATATAAAATGAAGAGACTAAAATATCTACATAAAATGAAATAATATACACATTTTTCATTTTTTGCAAGATATAATATTTTTCTTTGTGTTTTCTTTTTTCTTCATTCTACTTAATTTTTTTTAAATAGAACAATTTTTTATCTTTACTAACTTTGTATTATTTTTTATTTTTAATTTATGTTAATAAAATTTATATAAGTAATAATTAAAAACATATATTATTATATAATATTGATATTTTTAAATATATTAATTCTATTAGTGATTTTATTAATGCTTTTTTATCCTTATTAGAACGAAAAAATCTATGTTATATTCCGATGTGAAAGAATCCAAATAAAATTAGAATAGTACGAATTTTTTAATTTTTTTCAGAGATGCAATTAAATTGTTCATTAAACAATTATTTATGGAAGTATTTATAAATCTAATTTTATAATTTATTTTATTTTTGTCCTTTTATAAGTTTTATGATTATATTAATAATATAATTGTTTCCTTTTATATTACTAATTTTTATTATTTAAATTATTCTAATTCAATTAATAATTATATTTTCATATCAATTGGTGGTTATATTGTAATTTTTAATTTATATTATAATTTTTAATTTAACGAATCCATCAATCGACCGTAACAATAAGTAACAGGCTTGCTTATACTTTATATCAAAAAACAATTTCAAAGTTTTATCAGCGCTGAGGGGAGGAAATAGAAAAAAAGTTAGATTTATCTTAAATTTTAATAATTAAAAATAAAAGAATTTTAGAAATTTAAAAATAAAAAAATTAAAATTTAAAAAAAACAGAATTTATATACGAAACTGATTTCAAATAAATGTCAACATTAAAATCAAACTTTTTATAACTAATGATTTGAAATTTATAATAGTCCCTTATTATACTTGCCAGAAAAGATAATTCGAGAAAAAAAGCTTTTAAAGTATATTAAATTCAATTTTTTTCTCTGATATGTTTAAAGAAATAAATATATTTTAATCGACAGAGTTAGAATTTCAATGTCTTTTTAATATTAATATTTTTACTACCATCTGAAAGGAAAATACGCAGAAAAGATTACATGCTAGCAGAAAAAGAATTATTCAAATTTCTCTAGCTAGACGGATAAAATGAGGAGTATGCTTCCAAGTTAAAAGTGCCAAAATGGCACATAATTAGATCTTTGGAATCTCTTCCTGAACTCATAACGCTGTTATTTATTAAACTGGATGCTATTATTTTGTCTTATATCTTTGATAAGCAAATCCTTGTAAATATTTTTTAGTTTAATTATAAAAGCTTATTATAACTTTGAATCTGATAAATAGTAAGTACAATAATTTTAATAAAATAATTATTTATGTAAAAGATTACGCACGATTAATTAATAATATATAATATAAAACATACTAATAAATCCATAATGTTTCATACTTTTGAGATCCACAATTGTGGATCTAGCACGAACTTGAACCAATCGGTTGTTTTACCATGGCATGGAAAGTGGATTCAGCCATGTAGTTTTATCGATCCATAAAATGGAGCTGGCAGCATGTTTTTGAAAATTTTATTTCCTATTTTTCAAAAAATCGCTCTTTAGGAACCTGCAGATGATGTTGCTGATTAGAGAGATAAGAATAATACTATAATTTTTTTTCAATTTTTTTCTATATTTTAGCCATAATGCGTAAAATACATAGAGATATTATATATATCTCTATGGTAAAATACGAATCTGTAGTTTGCAGCCGGCTGATAG
This sequence comes from Anoplolepis gracilipes, assembly GCF_047496725.1. Classification (NCBI taxonomy): domain Eukaryota; kingdom Metazoa; phylum Arthropoda; class Insecta; order Hymenoptera; family Formicidae; genus Anoplolepis; species Anoplolepis gracilipes. The sequence continues at coordinate 22,093,085 of NC_132971.1, read as the reverse complement.
GAGTCTCCACAGTGCCTCCTGTCAACCCTTGACCCTTGATTCGCCTACTATATTTTTATATTTCTATGGTTTCAGCAGAAAGCTCGCGCATCGTACGCATGTGTGTTATCTGTTATGGAATTTATTATTACATATTTGAAAAATAGAATTTTTTAATGAGAAGAGGATATGTCTTTTGAATGGTCTTCCTTTATCTTAGCGTCAATTTAATTAAAATGTTTCTTTTTACAAAATCGCTATTATTTATTTTCACTGGCACATCTATAACGCTATTTCTTTTTTATATTCATTTTGCATATATGTTGGACTTATATTTACAATGGTTCTACAACAATGTCCGTGATATGCAAGAGTACGATTATATTGTTGGTGAGCTATACGATCTAGAATAAAAATTGAAACCGAAATAATAAAATATATAAATATAAAAGCAAATATATTATCTAAAAACTTTATTTATAGCTTGTTTATTTATTTTTTCTGAATATATCAAATTAGTGTATATTTTTTAATTGGAAATGATTCTTTCAATAACTTGCGGAACAATAATTGATTCCATTTTTTTTAAATATTTATTCCTGTATGTATTTAACATTTACAAAACTATTGTTATTTTATTTTAATTTATTCTACTTTAAAAACAATAATGTTTATTTCTATATATCTAATCAGAATAATTACAGTTGGTGCTGGAAGTGCGGGTACAATTCTGGCAACACAGCTAGCAGAGGACAAACAAAGTGTATTATTGCTAGAAACAGGTGGTACTGCACCATTTTTTCTCGATATACCACTCTTGGCACCAATGATTCAAAAAACTGCCTATGATTGGCAGTATATTACTGTTCCTCAAGAGCATGCGTGTAAAGGTTTAATTAACAATGTAAATACATGTTTTGAAATGTTTATCGAAAAGTCTTGCATATATATTGTCACAAAGATTTTTACAGCAAAGCAGATGGCCTAGAGGTAAAATTGTTGGGGGAACAAGTCGCTTAAATTATATGGCTTATGTATTGGGACATAGACAGGACTATGAAACATGGTTTCCAGATTTTATGGGTACGTAAGAAACTTTAATTTAATCCATATAATTTAGATTCAAAGATATATTTAAATTATATTTAAATTTGCACTATATAAATTTTATCTAATTATTTTTAGAATCAATTGTAGAGAATAATAAATTAGTGAGCATTGATGAATTAAGATGGAGCTCTGATTTTGCTGATGTATTTTTAAAAGCAGTAAAAGAATTAAATCATAATATAGGCGACATGAATTTGCAATTGGATACAGGTATCTCTTTTTATATAAAATATTTTAGTTGCATGTTACATTCTTATCTATAATGATGTCTATTATTTAGGTTTTATGAAAGCTCAATTGACAATGGAAAATGGCAGACGATGGAGTTCAGACAAAGTTCTACACCAGAAATCTAATTATCCCAACCTGACCATACTTACTCATGCACGTGCCACTAAAGTAAGCCTGTTGTAAAGGTTATTACTTTTCTATTGTATATTGCTATATACAATAGAAAATTTGTCTCAACGAGACAAATTAAATATGATTAACTAATTAATTATTATTAAAGGTATTAGTGAATTTAGATAAAGCTGAAGGGATTGAATTTCTTAGATTTGGTAATAAATATACAGCGATAGCAGAAAAAGAAATTATTTTAAGTGCTGGTGTAATTGAGAGCCCAAAGTTATTAATGTTATCTGGAATTGGACCAAAGAAGCACTTGAAGGATTTAAATGTAAGTAAGTCTTTAGTACGTAACTCAAAATGTATATATTTCTCTTACAATTTATAGTTTATATCGTAAGCTTTATTTTATTATAAAGAAAATTTTAGAAAAACACTATATGTATATGATATATTTATACACGAGTCATAACACATAACTTACATTAATAATGTCACAAAATTTGCTTATTTTTCAAAACAAGATACAGAATACTTATACAATCTGATAAGAGTCATTTATTTACTTATTATTTTCTATTACATTGTTACTTCTATATTAATTATTATCATTTAGATTAGTGTGATCAATGATTTGCCAGTTGGTCAAAATTTGATGGATCATATATTAACTGGTCTCGATTTAATCATGCTTAATACAACCCTTGGACTGAATCTTTTTGATGTCACTAATCCTATGTCAGCTCTTAATTACTTCTTTTTTGGGAAAGGTAAGAATATGTTAATACAAATATTATTCTGTTCAAAAAATATCCGACTTTAATTTTACTCGAAAACTTTGTGGTAACGCTGCTCAACGAATTCCGTTATCGTACGTGAAAAAAATAATGAGCACGTTTTACACAACTACACATAGGTATGACTGCATGGCAGTGACTCACTCGAGTTTGAAAAAAAGTCTTGCATGCACAGGAAGGTTCGCCATCAGACTCTGTGAATTTTGTTTTTCGATTCCAACTGGTTTCCGAGAAAAAAAAATAAAGTCTTATACTTTTTGAACAGAGTAATAAAGCAAAGCTGCATGTAAATGCACATAATCATGCCTTTTTCACAGGCTACAATGTTTTTTCCGCTTTTAGATTATCAAATGACTAGTTTATAGCAGCTGATAAAACAGTAGTATAACCATGAACAATTTCCATAACGCACATATGTGTATTACGATCATTACATTTTAACATACTTTATTGTAGAGATAATTCATCGGTTTATTTAGGACCATGGACATCAGCGGGAGTCGAAGTAATAGGAACTTTTTACAGTGCTTTACATACAAATAAAACCGGAATACCAGATTTGCAATTAATGGTATTACCTCTTGGAGCGGCAAAAGACTATGGCTTTATTCTCAAAAGAGCAATGGGAATTTCCGATGAGGTATACAAAATAAAAAAAAAAAAAGAGATACAGAATAGAAAATAGACTGAACTAAAGACCAGAAAAAAGTTCAAATACTTTTTATAAAAAATCTTATTTTTCTATATTGTGTTCTCTAGGTTTACAACAAATATTTCGCTTCTCTTTCACATGAAAATACAATTACAATCGCGCCTGTTTTACTACATCCTAAGAGTAGCGGAGAATTACGATTACAAAGTAGCAATCCCTTTGATGAACCATTAATTGATCCAAAATACTTATCGAACAAAGAAGATATTGACACTCTCGTAGAAGGTAATTAAATGCATATATGATATATTAATAGATAAAACATATATACCTGCAAATATAACAATCCTCTCGAAGCAATGTTTAATGTATAAATGTTTAGGGTTGTATTTTATAAAGAAGCTTTTGAAGACAAGTGCTTTGAGAAGTTTTGGCGCGTCTCTCAACAGAAAATCTTTTCCTGGTTGTGAAAATCATACATTTGACACCAGAGAGTATTGGAAATGTTATGTGCAACATTTAACACTGACATCTTATCATCCAGTTGGTACATGCCGTATAAACGGCGTTGTTGATAAATCATTCAGGTATTTACTTCATGAAATTAAAACTACTGTAATTAGAAGAAAATAAAAGAATAATACGAATCAAAAGTAAGATGTATAAGTGTAATATCGTGCATGCTTAATTCAACATTGAAAGACTAATAAACAGGAAAAAAATTTCAATTTTTATCTTAAAGGATCAATTCAAAAGAAAAACTATATTAATATGAAGTCAAAATCGAAAATTATAATAAATTTTCATAGAGAAAATATAACAAGTTTTTATAGAGGATTTTTAGAAAGAATACAACTAATAAGATAATACATCTAATGATTTCTAAAATAAAAATTCAAATTCATTGTTTTTATCTACTAATCATATAACAATGACCGATGTATACGCTTTTATTATCTTACAATTGATTCATATTAGATTTTGTGTTAAATGTTCGAAATTTTTCTCATTTTATTATCATTAAATTCTTATCGCGTATATGCAAATATTATCTTCGTATGTTATAGAGTTTACAATATGAAAAATTTGTATGTGGTGGATGCATCAGTCATTCCATATTTACCAAGTGGAAATATCAATGCTGTTGTACTTATGTTAGCTCAAAAAGCTGCCCATATTATTAAAGAAAGTAAAAGGATAGAAGAGAAAAAAAACATACAAAGGCTGTACAAATCATACAACATTTGTTATGTATTTAATGTTTGTATGGATATGTGAAGTATCACATATCCATAAATACAAAATTAAACCTATAAATAATTAAAATGGCTTATTGATATAATTATATAATTGGGATGCGCATGAAAAATTGATTGTTAATAGTGATACATTTATTGATGTAATAATAGACAGTAACACAAAGTTTTCCTTATATTAAATAATCTTTAACTTAAATCATTAATGTGAACATATACTTTTCCTTTGCAATATATAAATTTTTCTTAATAGATAATGTTAAAAATGTGGCAAAAACACATTTATTTGTTTCAGCAATTTATATAGAAACTGCTTATATAACACATATTGTGGCATATATTATGTAATTATATTATATTTATTATATTTATTACAAAACAGAATTGTAAATAGTCTTATAAATAATATAATTATAAATATTTACAAAATTATAATTATATACTGAAAATTGACAATCATTGATAATAAAATTATCATATCAATAAATGTATTTATTTCAGGATAAAATAAAAGAAAAAAAATAACTAAATCTGTACTTATTATGTGAAATTTAGAAATTAATTGAAAATCCAATTAGCGATAACGGATAAAAAAATATTTATCAATTAGTCCATTTTTTTCTATTGTCATTATATCGAGAATAGCCATTGAAACGGTGACTGTTCCAATTATCTCTATTATGGTATGACCTTTCATCTCTATAATGATCATTTCGTTCTCTGCTTTTTGCCCTATCTTTATCCCTCTCTCTATCTCTCTCTCGATTTCTGTCTCTGTTCCTCTCTTGTTTTCTATCTCTGTTCCTTACATAAGGATGATTTCTTCTAGTTCTATCGTCATTGCCACAGTTTACATCTAATTGTCTTGGATATGTCGGAACATTTTGTGAAATATGTTCAAAAAACATTGGACCCCCATTTTGCGGTGGATAATTTCCCAAAAGCATTTGCTGTCCTAATTCTAGCATATGATTTATATTGCGAACAGGATTCGAAGATTGTTCCACTTGTTGTGACTCAACATTATTTCTCAATTTCATATTAAGAGTACGATTGTACAGTTCTGTACCATCGAATAAACGTAAAGCATATTCCACAGAATGTATATGTTTATACGTGACAAATGCAAATGGTCTTTGTTTGCCATCACGATCTTTAGGAATGCTTATTTTTTGTACAGGGCCTCCCTAATATAACAACAAAGATATTCACACAAACTTTATCTATAATTTACATTTAATAGTTTATTATTTTTAAAAACAATATTTTTTTAAATCTTGAAAGTATCCAGTGCTTTATATTTGCACTATAAATACAAATATAATGATGTATTCAAATCAAACATTACAATTAAAAATTAGCAAATAAATTGTATAATTTGGAAGAAATATTATGTTTTACTATTCAAATAATTGTGTGCAAAAAGGATAATAATGATACTAAAATACAATAATACTATAATAGCTATAAAATACATATATAACATATTGTGCAATTTATGTTAATAACAAAAAGTTAATTCTTTAAATAATAGCTAGAGAGAAAAAACTTTTATCTTTACATAAAGAATATTGAAAGAAATATTAATAGATATATATATATATATATATAAATATAAATATTTATGTATTTAATTTCTAATATTATTATACGTATAATATATACTAACTTGTAGAAATAATTCATAGAGAATATCCTCAGTTATTTTTTCGCTTAGATTTCCGCAATAAAGTGTGCGTGCATTCTCATCCATTTTAAAATATAAGCAAAATTTTCTTTCGCTCTTACTTTACCAACAGATCGATTTATCAGGAATCTTCCTTGTGTCTTTGCTAATTTCTCTATGTGTACTATTTTCATAGAGAAACTTCCAAAAATTATCGTATTTTATACTATTTTACACCATTAGGTTGGAAAAATATTCTCTTTCCTCTTTCTCTCTCTTTCTCACTCTTCTCTCTCTCTCTCCTCTCTCTCTCTCTCTCTCTCCGAATCATGATATGTACATAAATACTCAGTTAGGGTGCGTTTCCACTGAGCGTGTCACGCGTCGCGTCATCTGTGTTAGGCCGGGTCTACAATAGGTGTAGTAAGCCTTAAGCCGTAAGAAATTAACCAATCACATTCGATTATTCTTCTCACATTCAACTGTGATTGGTCAATTCCTTATTCTCTAGTGTAAAGTCACCCTTAGGGTAAAATCACATGGTGCGGAATAGAAGTACGGAATAGAAAATGCGTCATAAAAACAGCCAATCAGAGCTTAAGTAGGCACTGCGGCAAAGCTCTGATTGGCTGTTTCTATGACGCACTCTCTGTTCCGTATACTTATATTCCGCACCATATGATTTCAACCTTATTGATATGATAATTTTGTATATAATTTTCAGTATATAATTATAATTTTGTAAATATTTCTAATTCTATTATTTATAAGACTATCCTATAAGCACATATTATATAATATTTAAGGTATATTCTTAGAATATTATATGTTCTACAAATATATCTTGAATATATCTTAAATATTATATAATATTATGTGCTTAAAGGGTATTTACAATTCTGTTTTGTAATAAATATAATTACGTAATATATGCAAATATATATTATCGGCGGTAATATAAAATCTGTTCTTTTTATAGCTGTATCACCGACGAGATATTATTAAGCCCGTATCAGATTACGCATTAAAAATTGAAGATTGAAGATTAAAAAAGAATTTGACTAATCAGAACAAAAAGAACTAAAATTGCTTTGTCTTGATTGGTCAAATTTCAATCTTCAAGCGGAGTTTAAGCCTGTATCATACTACGCATTGAAGATTAATAAATAAATTATAATAAAATTATATTTAATAATTATTATTATTAATAATTAACAATTATTATTTTATTAATTCTAATAAAAATATATTTTTATTTTGTTATAAAATTTATAAAAACCGACCGAGATTTTTTTGATATATGTTACGAAGCATGATATGTAATATCTCTATGTATGTAATACGTGATTTTTTTCCTTTATATATTTGTGTATCTTTTAAATACACACAACACATATGAAACTCATATAGACTTTTTATTCTGTCTATTAATATATATACATTTTATTATTAACTTTTCAGAATAGATTAAATTATTTATATAACTGTAATAAAAAAAATCCAATAGATAAAGGTATACATATGTATGCAATTTTCATATACATTTCATATAATACACGTAAAAATTATTAAATTATTCGTATCCCTTTCTATTATTACCTCCATTGCACAAAGGAAAAAAAATGCGAACATTATAGATAGAAAAACAAAATTTCAACAGATTAATTATAAAATAGAATTACTGTAAATATGAAACAACATACTCTTCTTATGGTTGTAATCGAGACTGCACTAGTTAGAATGCTTCGAAACATTCTAACTTTATTCATAGAACAAAGGTAGAATAATGTTTCCAAGCATTCGTAGCGCAGTCTTGACTGCAGACTATACAAGATACAAAAAATAAAATTAGACAAGAGATTGAACGGCAATATAAAAGGTGTCTCACTTATCTCCTCTAATTATACAGTCTCTGCGATATCTGCATATTAAAAAACAATATTTTATATAACGTTTAATTAATATAAATAGAAAGACAGGTGGCTAATCACTCTCTTGCAACAGTCTCAACCACTCAAAATGTACATAAAATTTTTTTGTATTAGAATTGCTATTGATGTAATCATTAGCCTCTGCATATATAATTTTTATAAATCGCTATTGTCAAAGCGTTTATAGTTAAATTAGAGATAAAATAAAACTTGCGTACTGCATATTGGATGTCATAAAAACATTTTGATATTTATTGGATGAATTTTTTAAAAGAGTTTTTTGGGAGGATGCATTGTATCATAATTTGTAATACAGAATAGTATAAGTTAATGTTTAATATACATTATGCTTTACATTTATCTTCATTTCTATAAAACCTGTCAAATTTACTTTATTTACTATTAGTCACTTTAACATTCTTTTAAATATACATATATAAACTGCATATCAATCATGATATATAAAGTCATAGTATGAAAGTTTCTTCTATTTCAAGATCTCTTCTACTTTAGATTTTTTTCTAATCTAAATTTTCTCTTTCGCGCTGCTCTTCTATTAATCGTATTTGCCACATGGTCATATGTTAAACTGAATAAGTAAGCGAAAAACAGAATACACAGTCATTCTCATTCCGTTCATGCTATTAAAAATAAGTTTACGAGAAGAAATCTTAAAATAACAGAAATTGATTATATCAGACACAATACATTTGACAAAAGTACCCATCTAATAAATAAAACATTTATGACATCCAATATACAATAAACATACATCTTTATTTTATTTCTTTCTTCTTATTTTTCAAACTCCTACGTGTAAGACCCCAAAATGTTTTGGGTCTTAAATTATTATGTACTGCTGTAAACTTCCAACCGACATGATGATGACAGCCTTTACAGATAGCTATTGTCCAAGCATATCTAAAATTACGAGCGTAATTATTAGTAATAAAACATAAATCTCACGTATTTTGAGCGCATTTCCGAATGTGAATATTGCAACTTACCCTGGAAACCAACTGTATTCAGTTGAAGGAGCCGAATCATTGAGCATAACTCCTTGAACGTGGTAAAAAGTTATAGTCTCGTGTATGACACCGCCGGGATTGACGTAAGTACCCTGCGGACCTTCCTTATTCATCGGAAACATGTGCGACTGTCTTCCGATGAAGGATTCGCAATTAACGCACACATAAATTTTATCCTTTAAATAACAGTTTGATATTAAAAAAAAAAAAAGGCAATGCAAATATATTCTCTCTCTCTCTCTCTCTCTCTCTCTCTCTCTCTCTCTCTCTCTCTCTCTCTCTCTCTCCCTCCCTCCTCCCCCCTCCTCCCCCCTCTCTCTCTCTCTCTCTCTCTCTCTCTCTCTCGTCAAGTACCTATATATATATAGCGTTTTGTTTTGTACATACCTCCATAAGATATTTTAATTCTCTTTGCAATCGAGAAATTGCGCAATCGTAACTTAATAACATAAGTCTCTCATCATGATCCATTAAAATATTTTGTGCAACCCAAAAGGATAAATCTATAGGATCTTTAGGTATACTACCACCTCCTATAAAAATACAGTTTTATATAATAAAAACGTTGCATAAATCTACATACATATTTTTATTTATACAATTGCAACCTACTAGTTTCAAGAAACTGTAGATGCTGACGTATTCTAAAGGAAAGTCTTGTAGGATCATACTGCCTATAAACCCAAGCTGGCCAAGCAGTCACAGCGGCATCCAAGTTCTCTACTTTCTGCTGTTTTTTCATATCTTCTTCTGAATCAGAAAAAACTCTCAAGCGATCTAACGAGGCCAAACGTTCATCCAAAAATGGTGGCCCAAGTGTTATCTCTGGTAATACTTTAACATTGGCCGAAATTTTATTGTAATCCTGATTATAATATTAAAATCTTGTAAACAATAAACACATTATAAACACTAAATTGTAAAGATGTGTGATATAACTATAATATCTATATCTGAGATTGAAGAAATCATCTCCTGATTCTTCATTGCAGCTATATTGAATTATATTTAAAAAAATAAATAAATCAAGACGATAATAATGATAATAAGATAAATCATGTATATCTTTTTAAAATGTTTTGTGAAATATATGAAAGTAAATTAATTTTTTAATATTCTGCATTGTTCACAAACTTGATAGTGTAAATTAATAAATTATACCAAGGAACATCCTTTCAGAACTCTTGAATTAATAGTTGTAAATTTCAATCAAAATTATCACAAGACATATTCTTACCAAGAAAGTAAAACACATTGATTGAGTTTTACATGTATTAAGTATAATAATATACAACAAAAAATTAAGATACTTTACAAATTCATATGTATTATCCAATATGATGCATACAAAAAGTTTAATTTATTTCAACAAAAATTATTTTAACTCGCACGCATGGAAAATATTTAAAAAAATATTTCATAAGAAAAATTTATGATTCTTTGACATTATAATTCATATAGCTGCAATAAGATTACAGAAATTTAAAAGCTATAATAGTATTATCCAATATGAGTAATGCATACAAAAAAAAGCTTAATTTAGTTTAATGAAAATTATTTCAAAATTATTTCGACTCGCGCTCATGGAAAATATTTAAAAAAAATATTTCATAAGAAAAAATTTATGATTCTTTGACATTATAATTCATATGGCTACAATAAGATTACAGAAATTTAAAAGCTATAATAATATTCCGTTTTTATAAAATCATATTACATCATATACATAATTATATTAAGAAATAATTGTAATTTATGTTACTTTAATAATGTTAAAGTATATCTTTAATTTGTCTAAGACATAATTTTCTTATATTTCTCAAGCAATTATGGTTACAAATTTGTACGTTTCTCATATAAAAACTGACCTGTGTATTAATACGTAATATTTTAAAACGCTGTCTGCCTTTAGCTTTCAAGCGAAATTCTCGCCGACCATGATCCATCCATACACCTCCATCTGTGTACTCGTAGATCTCGGCAGTTGTTCCTATTCGCTCCATCTCAGGGAAACCATTACATACAACACCAAAAGTACGATCGTTTTGTATACAATTTTGCAACATATCTATAGTCTGTGTGCCAAAAACTGTCATAGGTAATGTTTGACCAGGGAATAATACAGATGGTTTTATCAACAGTGGTAGATTCATATAAATGCCATCGTCCAGTATTGTTCTTCCTCTTACTTCCTCTAAATTTTGTCCTAAATACTAAATAAAGAAAATGTACACATATATTTATATAAAATTCATAATTATCTTATAGAAAATTATTCCACTAGTTACAAAATCAATTGAATATTATACTCTTAATATGAAAAACACACTTACCGAATGTGTCGCTGGTAATGTCACATCAAATGTGTTCTCTGTAGGCACCGGTATATCCTCCATATTGGGTTCTACGTATCGCCTATGAGCTGGGTCTACAAATATACCATGGCACATGTATTTTAATAAAATATATGTATACATTTCTGTTTTTTTTTTTTTTTTTTTTTTTTTTTTTTACGAGTTCAGGGAAACAAGTGAAGATCCATTAAGATACGAAAAATATCAGAGAATATACCTAGTTCGAGCGTGCTTACATCTGACGAACTTTCAAAATCCTCGTCTGGACTACTATGCGGATTAACTTCTGCAAAGCAGTTTAACTTCAATATTGGGCACTTGAACGGTCTTACGCACAGTTGCGTCAATGTCATTTTTTCTATCTATATGTCATAGATTAAGCTATAATCTAAAAAGTGACAGCAAATTACTATAAACGAGGATTTGACTACAACCGACCCTTGTACTACTAGTTGACGCGTAATGTTATTAACAATTGCAAATATAAATACGCGATATATATATATATATATATATATATATATATACACATATACGAATGTATACATCTCTGTGTGTAACCTTACACGATATATCTTAAAGTGTATCGCGTGTCAAATAATCTCCGTCGAAGAACCTACCTACGATGGAACGTTCGTCCAAATCGCTTTCCTCGCTGTCATAATCCTCGTCAATATCCATTATTTATTAAATTAGAATGCAAATCAAAATTCGTCCGATTCGAGTATAAGCAAACTATGCATATATATTGACAAGTATCAATAAGGTCTGCTCTCTGCTCTTTTTAGTTGAACCAGCTGCACTAATTCAAAGTTTATCTTTCTCTTTCTAATACGAAGGGAAAAAGATGAACTCTGAATTAGTGCAGCTAGTTCAGTGAAAAAGAGTAGGTCTCTTCTCTGACGTCAGAAGAGAGACAAGACAAGCGATATGTAAGGTCAGATCTACAATAGGTGTAGTAAGCCTTAAGCCGTAAAAAATTAACCAATCACATACAATTATTCTTTTCACATTCAACTATGATTGGTTAATTTCTTGCCTACGACTTACAACTTACAACACCTATCGACGGCCCTTAAGCCTCGTCTACAATGGCCGTAGAACGTAAGGTCGCAAGCAAATTGACTCAAACGAGGCTTTATGTTCACGATTCAAGAACTCAGTCCAAGTTTTAATTTCGAAAAATGTATAGCTAGCTTGTAGCTTTTACAGAACAGCGACAATTTTATTGACTATACATTTCTTAAACCGAGTTCTATATCGGGATATTTGTCTCCTTTTCTTCTCATCTTATACATGATGGAAATAAAGTACGTTTATCCCAATGGACTTTTTTCCCCGTTTTTTAACATATACCGTTTTATATTTGCAATACAATAAAATGCAATAAAATAAGATGTCCTCAAAGAAAGAATTTTAATGATAAATACAAATCTTCTTTATTTAAGAGAAACCAAAGATCATTAAACAATTCAATTGTTTCTTTTATTCAAGTACAATTAAAAGAAAAATTAAGAATAATATTATGCTTGTCATAAAGTTTGCCAAATTGGCTAGATAAAGAATCTCTAGGATTCCTATAGTTTTTTGCAATGGCAACCAATCAGTACCATTTGACAAACGTAATAGTCTTCTAACTCCATGATAGAACATTAATTTTTCCTTTTAAATGCACATATATTTATATATTTGTACATATATATGTATTCCGTTATTACTTGTCTAATATTTATGTGGCCTAAATGGATGATTTGGATCAAACAGCTGCGGATCTTTGATATACTTTGGTTCTTTGGTCCAAAAGGCCATTAAACCTATAATGTAAAAGAAGTATATTGTTATAGTTTCTTTTAAATTTCTCTGTCTCTCTTCCTCTCTCTCTCTCTATACATATATATATATATATATATGTATATATACATGCATATTGAAGTACCTGCAGCTTGAGCTTTTGCAATTTCTTCTTCTATTCTCTTCTGTTTATGCTCACATAATCCAGTTATGTGTTTTCCATATATTCTGCCTGTGTATTGACTTTGAAATTGAGAAAGCAATCTTACATTTTTATAATCTGGTTCGATATTCAATTTGCACAAGATACATTGCCTTTTCTCCTTTACAAAAGGATTTTGAATATTTATGGGCTATAAATTATATAAAAACAAATATATAGTGGCGTAATAATATTAGTATATAATTCAAGAATAAAGCAGTATCAGATAACAAGAATTGAGAATAAAATGTGACAACTAAAATAAATAATTTTTAACGCAGTTATTTCTGTTTATAATCAACACATAACAAGCTAAATTATAATACATTAACTTTAATTTACCATGTCATTTTCCACCGCTACATTGATCTTTGCAGAGTTGTCGTTGGAGTTTTTACTTATAGTTCGAAAACACGACCTGTAGAATTTGCTAGCGATTCTTGTCATCGCAATTCTTTGCAAGGTAGAAGTAGAAATCATTTTACGCGAGTGCCTGTAAATGTGTAAAACTACATGCACAACTCACAAACATAACCTCCAAAGATAACCATTGAAATATAAACATACTAAAAAGAGGGAGGCACTGGCATAAAGAAAAATGGCCCGTGACCATAGTATATACAGTAGCGCAACTCTGTTGGCGGCATCTTTGATGCAGCGTACCTAAAAATGAACTGCACATGCGCGAACTTGGTAGGGAACCAATCATGACTAGTGTCTCTATCTCGCTTACTCTACCTTCCTTACTTTTCTTTCTCTTTCTAACTTACTAATATACACTATGCAGAATGAGACGACTAACATCGGGACGTATACTATACAAGGCAACGAATTTACGGCCGGTATTTATAGTCTGTTCTTATACATACAGGGTGTTCCATAATTCGCAAACCACCCGTTACGTGCAGATAGAGTAGGTTAAACTGAGTAAAAAAATTATTTACCATTTTGCAATTTTCGCAATAGTTAATGAGATATTAATTATAATTGATCAGCCAATCGGCGCCCGACAGGAGAGCATGGCACAAAGAAACCTCCCATTGTTACTTGATACTAGGCGCGTCGACAAAGCGGTGAGAGGAACTTGTCTGCATTGACACCTGAAGAATCACACACATAGTCACACACACATATCGGCGCGCTTAGCCTACTCTATCTGCACGTAATGGGTGGTTCGCGAATTATGGGACACCCTGTATATAAGATCATCTTAAGACATGTTTTTAGTCGACTTAAGACTACGTTCAGCCAATCAGATGACCGAATGGAATTTTAAGACCTTTCTTAAGACGAGCTTGAATATAAGGCCGGGTTTACAATAGCTGTAGTAAGCCTTAAGTCGTAAGAAATGAACCAATCATATTCATTATTCTTCTCTAAAGTCAATTGTAATTGGTTCATTTCTTACAGCTTAAAGGTGCCTTTTCATGCTGACGCTCATTTTCAGCGTCAAAAGATATCACGTGACCAAAAATAAAAATACCAATTCGTCAATTTTGATCACGTGATCTGTTTTGACGCCAAAAGTGAGCGTCGAGCGTCAGCATGAAAAGTCACCTTAAGGCTTACTACATCTATTGTAGACCCGGCCTAAGAACGGATGAACTATGAATACCGGCCCTAGAGTAGAAAGATCGCACAAAGCTCTATCTATATTTAATATATCTATGCATTAGACGGACTGCGCTTGTGCTGCTGCATCTTCTACCTCCACTCTACCACTCTCGCGGTTTCTCGGTGGCGAGAATCATTCCTTTAGAACAGGTGCCGTACTTTGACATAGTGTTTTAGCAAATGTAAACCTAATACACCTAATACGATCTAATTCGAACTGTCGTTAATTTTGAATACTTTAGGTGCAAGTGCGAGTGATCACGATGTTGTCTTGGGTGCAGGAGGCAGTGAAAATGAACCCATTCTCGTCGCCGTTCACACAGGCGAAGTGTCAGGCATTAAAGGACGATGGAACACGACCGCTCGTTCCGAATCGCAACATTGCCGCCGCCGCCGCCGCCGCTGCCTCCGTCGAGGAGGGTGGTCAGTCATTATTTTCGCTATGATTTTTTCGAATTAAAGGGAACGATTGACCGAATATCTCCTTGATCGGTTAACCGAGAGGTTATATCTTTTTTGTATAATTTTTCTGTTTAACGTTACAAAGAATATATCTTACATATTATTTCGTAATGGCTGAGAAACAACTGCTTGTCTCAAAAATTTTATCTTCCAGATTTATATATGTCGAGATATATAAATTTATATGTGATAATACCGCCCGCCATTTCTTCTCTGACATTCATGTCTGACCGTGTCGCGTTACATAACCCGAAATTATGAACATCGGTTCAATTGTCAGAATTCGATTTTTAAAGTTCCTTATCGATTGTATTCACGTGACATCATTCTCAAATTCAAATTTAATAACAACAAGATATAATTTTTCTCACTACCATTCAGTAACATTCTGTTCTTTTTGTACCTCTCGATCGGTTATGATACATTTATTATATAATTGCACATCTCGTGCACCTGCATGAAACAGCCAATATACTTTTAAGTTTGAAATTTACGTAAATTCGAATGGACGTTCAATTAAATGTATATACGATCACATTTTACGATATGCATGTACGTTTGTTTGATTTGATTTTCCTATTGACGGATAAAATTATGAATTACATAATTCACAAATGACAAATCCTCAAGAGAGGTCACGAAGACATAATCCGCAGAATTTAAATGCACGCACGCCGCAAGTTGCATTAGGTGACATTAGGTTGCATAAGGCGCGGCCATCTTATCATATCGACGCATGTTAAAAACGTGCTTCCCTTAACCTTGGACATGATGACGGCTACGTAAAAATAAATCCAATTCGTTATACGTTGACCGTGACCCAGAAACATGTCGAGAGAAGGATATTTTTTTTTCTTAAATTAATTTTTTTTGTTCCTCTTAGATTAAGAATGGGGAAAAATGAATCGACTTGAATTTTGAATCCACGCCAGAGGAACTCATCGAATGCCTTGGTAGTTTGATCAGCTGATCGAATAATGAACTTTCAAACCTTTTATGATCTCTGTACTTCTGTACATTTACTTGCCTAGGTTACGTGCCAAAATGTCCTCTCCGAGGAAAATTTTACTCTATAATGTAGTATATGTTACGTGTACTATACAGGGTGTCTGGGACACCCTGTATCTTTCGAGTAAAATTTTCCTCGAAGAGGACGTTTTGGAACGTAGCCCTAATATTCAAAAATTTTCTAAAACACGTTTAGAATATAATTCTTAAATCTTTAAACGATGTTATTTATTAATCACAATGTTTGGCTGTTGTAAAAAATATTATTTTCTAATAAAATGTGGAAAATAAAAATTAATATGATGTTTTGTATATTTACAGATAGCTGCGAATTTGGGTCGAATCATTATTTCATGTTGTGCGGCCTCGGAGGCATTTTGTCTTGCGGTATCACTCATACCGGTATCACTCCCTTAGATTTAGTCAAATGCCGAATTCAGGTGGACCCTGCAAAATATAAATCAGTGTTCAATGGATTTCGGGTAATTTTAATTCTGATTATGCCTCAATTTTTGTAGATTTCTATAAATGTAATACTTATCACAGATCTTTTGTTGATTGTAGGTAACATTTGCCGAAGACGGCACTCGAGGATTAGTAAAAGGCTGGGCGCCTACCTTCTTTGGCTATTCTATTCAGGGAATGTTTAAATTTGGTCTTTATGAGGTTTTCAAAGTTCAGTACGCTGCGTTAGCCGGTGAAGAACTCTCTTATGAATACAGAACCACGTTATATTTGGTATCGTCAGCTTCCGCGGAATTCTTCGCGGATATTGGTTTAGCGCCGTTTGAAGCGGCCAAGGTAATAAATTACTCGAATGTTTTTTCTTTTTTTCCAAGTCGTTATAGACAATTCGATATCTTGTCATTTATTCTATTTTATTACAACGAAACTTTTACTTTTATTGTAGGTCAGGATACAAACTATGCCTGGATACGCCAACACTTTGCGGCAAGCAATGCCGAAGATGTATGCGGACGAGGGTATTTCCAGTTTCTACAAAGGTCTAGTGCCATTGTGGTTGCGTCAAATCCCTTACACGATGATGAAATTTGCTTGCTTCGAACGCACCGTCGAACTTCTGTATAAATTCGTAGTACCTAAGCCTAGGTCGGAGTGCAGTAAAGGCGAACAATTAGTAGTCACTTTCGCAGCTGGATACATCGCCGGCGTATTTTGCGCCATCGTATCTCACCCCGCTGATACGGTAAATTTGCATAATCACAAATTCTCAAATCATTTTTTTTTTTTTTTTTAATTTATTAAATATATAAAAAATTAAATGATCAAAAGGCAGTAGAGAGCAAGGAAATTAAATTTCATTTTTTGTTATTTAAAAGAGAGCTCTTTTTAACGTTTATTAAATATATAAATATATATAAATGTCTATGTGTGCGTTAGGTGGTATCGAAATTGAACCAAGAGAAGGGAGCGACCGCAGGTGACGTTCTGAAGAAACTCGGCTTTGGTGGTGTGTGGAAGGGCCTAGGACCGAGGATTGTAATGATCGGTACCCTGACTGCAGCGCAATGGTTCATCTACGATGCCGTCAAGGTCTGGCTGCGTATGCCCCGTCCGCCACCACCCGAAATGCCAGAATCTCTCAAGAAAAAGTACGGAGTAGCATAAACGCCGCGTTCGGATCGGCGAATTTAGAGAAGAAAACGTATAAAGCAATTTCAATTTGATCTTTGTGCCGTACCATTGTTGAACAATGTGTCCCGTCATTTATTTTCAAATATTTATTCTGTGAAATACAATTCAGTATCAACAGGCAACACTGCCGCAGATTATTAGACAAAATAATTGTGTCTTACAAATAGGAAATATATAGAACGCTAATTACTGACTCTATAATTATAAAAGGCACAGTAAATCTACTTTATGACAGTTACAGCACGTTACCCTGAGTAAGTGAAAGCTGTCATTGTACATAGGGTGATCGCTGTAAATAAACAGGACGATTGCTCAATTACATGTTACATTGCTTAATATTTCTCCTTCCGATACGCAATAATATTTATGATACATGTAGCCATCAAAATTTTATGTAACAAAAAAAATATATATACATACATACATACACACACGCACGCGCGCACACACACACACACACACACACACACACACACACACACACACACACACAAACGGTTTAAAATCTGCAAAAAATTTTTAAGTATTGCTATAAGTACAAACAAATTAGATACAGGTAGTATCTATTGTAAAGTACATTTGTATCTACACAAAGTACACTGTGTCTTCAGTGCAATCTACGAATATCCACATGTTTTACAATGCATTTTTTTTTTATTAAAAATTAGCACTGAGTAAAAAAAATATCATTTCTTTCTTCATAATATCATTTTGCAGACAGTACTTCTCGCGAACGTACAACGTAAAAAGCAATACTGAAAAGAATGCAAAATACAACTGCATATTCCTCCATTATAATTAATGTTGATATCAAAAATATGTCGTATACATAGCATATATATGTGACTGAGAAAACTATTATCTCGAGGAAACCTCGTTTCGAAAGTAAGTGATGGCATCTTGTATAGTCGCGAAGATTTTCAACGACATCTTACCGTATATATATAAATCACATTTCTTTATTATTTCGAAGATGAGACTTGAACAATTGACAAAGTAAAACCTTATATTCACCTGTGTAAATTCTTCGACAATCAGGTGTAACATCTGAACGCTATTAGGATCAATGTGACTCAATGCACTCATGTCCATGATTATGCATTGTAATTCATGTCTATCCTCGGAATCTTTATCATTTAAAAAATGATTCTCTTCGGCTAATTTTTTTCTATTCTTCATCATCTTTTGCGGACATACCCCTACGAGTTTGTACACGGTAGACCTAAAGTAACTGTTGTTGACAAAGTTCAAAGAGCCGCAATAATGAATTATTTTTACTCCGTGTATTTCTACCGCCTAAAATCAATACGTAAAACTGATTAATATTTTATTTTTTATTTTTGTCTCGCATTTATCTACTTGATAAAAACTTACCGCTTTGTATCTATGCAAATCCAAATATAAATCCGTATGTGGTATGTGACCTAACAAATACATGCAAGGCCGAATAGCCTGCAGCAGAATAATGGCCAGCGACACGAGCAAACCAGCGAGCAACCCAATATCAATGTTTACTAGCGTTACAATCAGGAACGTTACGATCCAAATTGTGGCATCAGTTTTGCTCAGTTTCCAAAATTTAACAAACTGACTAGCTTGTTGGAACATTCCTTTCAATGCTACCTGCATGACAAATTTTCAGATTTTCTTTCTTTTTTTTCTTTTAATGTGACTATTTTTAACGTTATATGAATTACGATATAATTTTATGCATACAACTATTATGGAAGCCAACACGCATCTTGGTAACAGTTCGAAAAACGGTCCGATCCATAAGAGTATAATAAACAGCAGTAAGCAAGACACGATGCTCGCTATCTGCGTACGTCCTCCGACAGTTTGTTGAATGAGAGATCTGCTTAAGGAAGCTGATATCGGCATACACGAGAAAAAAGAGCCCATTACATTACTAAAGCCCTGAAATTGAAATAATTTATTGTCGAGAGAATAAATACAATAAATATAAATATATTATTAAAATATATATATATATATTAATCTCACCATTGCAAGAAGTTCTTGATTAGAATCTATTTCATAGTTAAGTTTTTGCGCGAATATCAATGCCATTGATATAGTGATAGTATATGAAACCATTGTTATTGCAATACTATCAATCGCTACTAAGGGCAATAATTCAAGACTCGGCACTTCTGGTTTGGGAAGCCTATTGAGAATTATATAATGTCCAAATTTTAATAAACATCAGAATTCTAGTAAATAAATTTAAGCGATAAAACTTTCTTTATTTAGAACGTACCCGGTAGGAATATATCCGACGATTTCAATATTATAAATCTTTGGTAAATCGCAATATCGGGAAATCAATGTCCCACCGACGACTGCAACGAGTTCAATGGGTATTGGTATGCTGCATATTTTGCTCACTCTTGGCTAATTGAAGACAAATTATGTCATTACGTTACCAATATTTTCAAATTAAAGTATCAAATTAATGCAATATATATATATTTACCTTCAGAAACTCATTATTAAAAATAAGAATAATAATTGATACAATTGATACTATTAGTGCAGCCATGTTGGTATTTTCTATCTCTTTAAATATGTCTATAACAGTCTGAAAATTAAAACAAAAATTTTTGCTTGATTGTTTTACTCTCGATAAGTATTAATACATTAATATAATTTATGTGTCTATGTATATGCACAAATATATATATACATAAAATTTATATTTACTTACAAAAATTAACTTAAAATATCCTTTTTGCTTTGGCAGTTTTAAACCAAAAAGATCCTTGATTTGAGAGATAAAGACATAAACAGCAGCTGCTGTTGTAAAGCTATTCACTAAAGTTTCACTGAGCAATGTTGTTATAATGCCTAATCGGAATGTATACATTATTATCTATAACGTGTAAGAGAAACCTTCATTTTTCATCATTGTATTTGATAGATTAATTTTCTATTTAATATGTTTTGAAAAATATAGCGTGATGTATTTACCTGATATATTCCGACCATTAATGTCACGGCTGTTGCTACCTGCATGGGTGTATATGTATAATACGTAACATCTTCGAGTTCTTGAGGAAGAGCGTCCGAAAGATTCGCAGATGTATGACCCGTGAGTGGAGTTGAGTAATACGTTACCACCTTACCAGTCATTAGACAAACCACGGCAAAAGTTCCTGATGGATGCCAAGAATGTTTGATTTTTCAAGATTGTTGAATAAGTTCACATATTAAGTTGTATTATTTCTAATTGTTCTGTAATGGAAGTTAACCAGATAAATGCATTTTAACGCTCGAGAGTTACAAACTATAAAAAAAATATCATATCTTTACAACTCTGTTGTACGTTGATATACTTTAGTAGAGTTTCTAAAATTATGTATTTTGTATTTTAATTCATATATTTTCTCTACACCTTTCTCACCTATAGATACATGCCTCGATGTCCCAAATAGAAAATATACAAAGACAGGAAAAAAGGCCATGTATATGCCGACCACTGGTGGTAGATTTCCCAAAAGTGCATAGGCCATACCTTGCGGAATATGCATGATTGCAACAGTTAGACCGGAGATAATATCAGGCAATATGTTTTCTCTCCAGTTATACTTGCTAAGCCACTTCACCGCTGGTACTGCTGACACTATGCAAGCTCGCCAATCCTTTGATTTGATGACGTTCATTGCATTTTGCACCACTGCATCACAGAAATATAAAATATAAATGTGCTTTAAAATTTATCAAGCGACACAGAAAATATCCCTTATTTTTTGTTACTTTATTATGTCATAACTTACAAAGTGATTTTGGTTGCTCATACTCGTAAGTTTGGTTCAATGCTTCGTGTTCATAAAGAGGCCTCTCTAAATTTATTTGCAACAGCACGTCACGCTTCTCCATTATTGCAGTCTGTAATCACTAAGCACGCTCACTCTTAAGAATTATACATATTTTTAGTATAAAAAAATGTGCTTATCTCTCTGAATCCTTGACCATTCCTTATACTTTATTTAGTTTATCTACACAGTATAATCAGCATTATATAAACATAACTGATAATACCTACATTAATATCTTAAGTTTTCAATAATCAAAAAATATCTAACACCACTCATAATTATATAACATCTTTATATATATATACATTGACTTTAATATTTTTTTACTGTTGTATATTAAACTTGCAACAATTCAGTTTAGTATATAACATTTATAAACCAAACTTTACTGCAAATTTATTATGCGTATGAAAAAAATATATTTTATATATTAATATGTATAATGTAAGATAAATAAAATATACTTCACGTTTTTTTTCTATGCACAACTATGTATATATATTACTATTTATAATTAAGAAAATTTGTATTTATAATTTCCTGCCTGTTTTATCATTACAATTTTGTCATTACTGTTATCAGATTATATATTTATTGTGAGAAGAATGAATTTACCTAATTTATTTTTTCAATCTATCTTATATCATTGATAGATGGGAAATAAAATAAAATCCTTCAAATAGTAGGTAGCACATGTGACTAATAATCACCAGACTATTCGTATATACAATTGATTTGGCTATACACATATAAGATTTAAATACTTTTAACCTTCATCTGTATCTGTTCCTGCGTTTATTGACATGTGACTTTAATATACTTTTTTTTTTTTTTGTGTTTCTCAACTTGCATTGCAGAATGTCAAATGCTGAAACTAGAATCCACGAGGCGTATCATGTCTTGTCACAAGAGGCAAAAGGTTTGTTACTGTGTTACTGTTATTTATTTTTCAAAATATGTATGGCATGTGGTTAACCTCACATCCAAGGTGCAGAAGACTAATTAATGGCTATCAAAAAGTCGTATATATTAATTTGTTGTCAATTTATACATAATATAGCACAATTTTAATTTTGTCATACACATAAAAAAAATATATATGTATATATAATATTTATACTATGTATAAATGTAAAAATATAATTATTAATTTATATTAATTAATATATAATTATTAAATTTTATTAATTATTGATCTCTATGACATAATTATGTACTAATAACATATTATTCTTCGTCTCTCCTTTGGTCACAAAAACTAATTACTAATCAATATTATAGCGCATATTATAATGCATAATTTATTATAAGTAATAGAAATGGATTTATACAGATTTACTTATAAAATATATTGGATAGAAATATATAACTTTTATTATTTTCTTTATTCTTTAATTGAAAAAAAATGTATTATCTTTAAATAATATATATGTGAAGAAAAAGCATGACTGTGTTTAAAATGGCTTATATATGTGTGTATAAATTATATATACAATTATATAGGGGATATACGTATAAAAAATACTATATATATTCTTCTATAATTAAAATATACATTTATGTAATACAATATATAAGTCTTGTAATTTTATATTTTTTTGTAGAATTGTATTTGCAAAGTAAAGTTGCAGAAATAAATTACACAAAAATTACACCTCTTACTTTCTACCGAGAGTATGTCTCGAAAAATATACCATTGGTGATAAAAGAAGCGATAAAACACTGGCCTGCTTTAAGCAAATGGTCTATACCATACCTTGGTGAAGTATTTGGCGACGAAAATGTTACAGTTGCTGTAACGCCGAATGGCTACGCAGATGCAATAGCCAGAAGGGATGACGAGACTAGGGAAGAATTTTTCGTAATGCCTGAGGAACGTTTACTCGCAATGTCAGAGTTTCTCGATACGTTAGAAAATGTAAAGAAAGACAGCGTGTTTTACATACAGAAGCAAAATTCAAATTTTATACATGGTTTTCGCAAATTATGGTCAGATGCGGAAATTGAAATACCATGGGCCACGCAAGCATTTGGAAAGCAACCCGACGCTGTAAACTTTTGGATGGGAGATGAAAGAGCTGTAACTTCCAGTAAAGTTTTATTTGACTTGATAACATTTTGGAAGAGTATTTTAATATCTCAAAGTTTAAAAAATTTGGTACAAGATCATCAGTGGTTGAATCTTATTTTTATAACTTGAAATTTTGCATATTATCCACATTATTTTACAAATCTATATATTTAATTCTAAAAGAATTGACAAAATTCACATTTATACTAAACTACTTACTTTACCAATTTATATATAGTGCACAAAGATCCTTATGAAAATATATATTGTGTTGTGTCTGGTGAAAAGAATTTTATCTTACATCCTCCCACGGATTTACCATGGATTCCGTATAGAAATTATCCATCTGCTACTTACAAAGAATATGAATCTGGAAAATGGATTATCGAACCGATAGCTAGTGAAATGTCTGATTTAGAACAGACTGTCAATTCTACATTGACACCATGGATATGTATAGACCCTTTAAATCCAGATTACAAAAAGTTCAGTACAAATATTGCGTACAATTTTCTTTTTAGACATTTATTTACGAGAATAAGACTAAAACTAAACATTTATTTTTTCTTTTTTTTTTTTTTATATATAGATATCCAGAATATCGTAATGCACACACTTTGAAAGTAACGCTGAAAGCTGGAGATGCATTATATTTACCATCTTTATGGTTCCATCATGTAAGACAGTCCCATGGTTGTATATCCATCAATTATTGGTACGATATGGAATTTGATATTAAATACGCGTACTTTAAAACACTTGAGACATTGTGCAAATAAACAAGTAAGTTTGTGGTTAAGGCACATTTTATAAACATTTGTATATAAACGGTGCTATTTTTATTTTAAATCAGTGCATGCAAGTGACTAAAGAGAAATTATATTTATATATATGCATTCACACTGTATACATATACTGTTTCATAATGATCGGATACTGATTTAGACATCTACATTTATATTTTTTAATTAATATATGTATATGTATATGTATATATATATATGTATGTATGTATATGTTATCAATAAGTCATTAAATTAAATGCACATTTGTATCATTTATGTATGATACAAAGACAACTATCAAGTTATTACACCCATAGAAATCTTGTGACTGCTCTTTACGAAACTATCAAGAGACTACGAGAAAATTTAAGTCAGGCCGTTTCGTCATTACTTTCGGAAACTAAATGATATTTACGTCTTGTACCGTACGTAGAATGCTGAGTTTCGTACATCTTTCGGTTTTCTAAATACTTTCGGTAATTATTCTCACGTTTCCTTCTCTGCTCTTCTGCCTGCTGTCTCAATTTTTCAGGATTCATATGAGTAGTCACCATATGTCTCGTCAACGAACTCATGAATTTATACGTGATTCCACATACGTCGCAGGAAAGTATCTCCTCGTTTCCTCCTTGTTGCTATACACGAGAGAAAAATAATTTATAACTCTTTAAATTGTAATAAAAATAATTTACAACGAAAATAAAATAATGAGATAATTGTGTAAAATGTAAAAATAAATCAAATTACAATATTATCTTTATATTTTCTTCTTTTATAAAGTATCTTCTCGTTTCCTCCTTGTTGCTATACACGAAGGAAAAATAATTTATAACTCTTTAATTTGTAATAAAAATAACTTACAACGAAAATAAAAAATGAGATAATTGTAAAACGTAAAAATAAATCAAATTATAATATTATCTTTATATTTTGTTCTTTTATGTATTGAAGAGAATATTACAGAAAGCATATTTAAGATAATTATATACATACTTGTTGATGTACCATCATGTGTCTTTGCAAGTTGTTTAATCTGTTAAACTCGCGACCGCAGACCTCGCAATCGAATTTCTTATCAGGATCGTGATACTTCTTGTGCATACTCAAGTCAGTTACATGATGGAAGGTCTTTTGACATATGTCACACGTATACTTGCGCTGTTCATTAGGCATATGTGATTCTTCGTGTTTCGCTAAACTAGTCTTGTCCATGAACCGGCGACCGCAGTAGATGCAAGGAAGCGGTCGCGATTGCGAATTGTGTAACGTTAAGTGACGACGTAACGCCGTAGAAGTAGGAAAGTTTTTATGACATTCCAGACACTGAAACGGTCGATCGCCGGTATGTGTTTTTCTATGGCGAGCTAAAGAAGTTTGATCCGGATACCTGGTAAGAAAAAAATAAAAAGCGTAATGCTAGAAGTAAAAAAGATTTTTTTCACATATATGAAGAATTTTACATTAAACAATTTAATTAAAATACTAAATTTTTCAACTTATTTTTAGGGCTCACTTGCCTTTTAGGACACAAATCGCAAGGAAAGTTTCTTGTAGTTATATCTTCCTCGCGAGCGTGTTTTAATCTATTATGTCTGAGTAATTGGCAGGAAGTTTTAAAACTTTTGTTACAGATGTCACACTTTAAATTATCCGTTGTTGGTATAATAACTTGAGTCCTCTTTTGTCCATTTTCATCTTCCGATATTATCAAAGATATAGTTACAGTATTTTCTTCATTATCAAAATCTTGAAGCGACGTCGGTGATATCGCATTACTGGTCGCCTAGTAAATTTTGTAAATATAAATAAAATGAAATGACAATTTTACTTTTATATGTATAAAGCCTATTAATGTATATATATTAAATTGATGTCAGATTAGATCCATACCTGTTTATTAGACTTAGAATCCGAATCAGGCAAAATGTAAGTATCATCTTCAATCGTATCGTTTTGTTGAGCTTTTGATTGCAATTCTTTACCAGTATGATCATCACTGGGTTCAGCAATCGCATAATTTCCATCCTCGGTCAAATATACTGGTTGCAAAATTCCACTAGCATCCTTAAAGTACAACTGACCGTCCTCGTCTTCGTGTAAAAATATCTGATCCTATGCAAAAAAAAAAAAAAAAAAAAAAAAGTAGAGATATTTACTAGTAGATATTTGTTTAACATTTGGACGTTAATTTTTTAGCTAGAGATGATATACTTGAGAATTATCCTCTTCCTGATTTTGATTAGATTCGGGATTTGCCGCTTCCCAAGACATTTGCTCATCTTGCTCTATTGTCGCATTATCATACTGATATTGCTCATTATCATCGATAGGTTGAGCTACATATAATGTTTCCATATTGTCTCCTTCATAGTAAATAGTACCCTCGACTGGTATAGTGTTTTCCTCGAGTCGTTCCATCTAAGATAAACATTAACGATATCAAAAGATTAATTATATTTTTTGACAGTATTTCAAAGGTATACTTACTTTGACATAATGCGCATCATTGAGCTTTTCTTGTTGCTGCTTAGACGAATCTTGCTTCTTTGTACCAAGCACAGTATACAATAAATTATTCTCTACATTTTTCACTATCTCGTGAGTCGTCTCGTTATCATCTTCAATATTATTTATATTATTTCCAATCCCACTGTCCATTCGAGATTTGTCCGACCTTTTCACGGAATCCACATGAATTCTTAAATCTATTTTGTTTGATTGTAGCGAAGCGGTTTGATTATTTACATGTTTTTTATCTGCTTGTATTTGTAAAGAATCTGCATGATTGCCCGCTAATTCAGAAGTATTATCCAATTCATTTATGTGTTCCAATTCTTCATCCTGCCAGTCCTCGTCTACGTCATAATTTATAACTTGTTTACTAATAATCTTCCTTGTGGTGCTATTAGTATTTTTGGTCGAATCCTTCTTTGCAGATTGCACAGCAAACACTAAATTCTCCTCCTCGAAGCCATAAAGTTCTATATTTTTCCTAGTTACTTGATCAATCTTCTCTGTTCTCTCAACCGTTCCGCTATCCTTAGTCACTGTCTTATCTTTATCCTCCGACAAAGATACATTATCATCCTGTACAGTATCGTCGCACTCTTCAACTTCCTCGATTATTTCTATAATTTCTTCTATTTCTGCTTCTTCGGAGTCCTCGGTTGCTTCAGATTCAAAAATAATATCTTCCTCCGTGACACTTCCATCTTTCAGCACCTCCATAACATCTTTGTTATCCATAACCAAGCTCTCCAACAATTCTGAGGATATCTCCATTCTTGAATTACATATACAAATTGTATCTAAAAAATAAACAAATATATATATATATATATATATATACATACGATAAAGCTAAAATTCAGTATGTACAAAAATAAATAAATGCAACGTGAAAATTAGCACGCAAGTTTGTACACGTATAAACGATATATTGGTACATGAACGAATTATTATATACACTCGTAAATTGCAGGTTGATGCTAAGGAATAGCGTCGCGTATTTTTTTTACGCCAACGGATATTTCCACACGAGTTTTTGCTCGCAGCGTTACGTAAAATCCGAGAGCGTGAAAGACGTGCCGACGCTGAGAAAGCCAGGGTAAATGCGGAATATTCGAAAATATTCAAGGGAGACGACGAAGGTCGCGTTTTCGCATCGTGTCGAGATAATGTCGGATCGTAGAGGACGGGTAGAACGCGCGTCGCGGCGCGAAAGGCTACTCGGCTCTCAGCTGGCTGTCAGAGCGCGTCGAGGTACGCGTTTACGAGGGACGTGTATATATTTTGACACTTTGCACGACGCGATGATCCCCGCGCGAGGCCTCACTCACCAGTCGGTACGGTAAAATTCCGTGAATTTATCAACGGATAGCAATATGGCCAACGGCATGCACGGAGGGGAGAGCGTTTATCGTCACGCGGAATGCGAGGCAAGCTCCGAGCGGGTTTCTCGTGCGAGAATAACGTGCGCGCGCGCGATCAATTATTTTCGCTCATCATCGATCGCCGTACCTACCGTAATTACGCGAGATCGCAGCGGCGCGCGCGTAAGTGCGCGAAATAAGATTTTGCCAAGTGCTCGGTCGATACGCCAATTGCTCGTATGAGCTGCCTCTCGTTCTGTCTTCTCCACCAGGCGAGCGACGCCAAGCCCGCGCTCGGACGCAATGGCTCTTGTGCGCACGCGCAACCGGAAAAACCTGAGTATGTACCTGCCGTGACAGATTTTATTGCGTATCGCAATGAATAAAGAAATTAATCGATTGAAATATGTATATTAAAGATCAAATGTGTTTTATTTTTTTCTATTAAATATTGTGTACTTATTATAATTTCTCTCTATACGTGGCTATCAAAAATGCAACCGCCCATTTGTGATTGTCCGCACCACTCCCAACGACCGGTAATCGACGTGTTTTTCACTAGATTGATCAATCAGAGGTCGATTGTGTATTTCTGAAGAAATATGAAAAGTGAGCAGCTTGCGTGATCATTAGTGTGTACTTTTAGCTCTAACAATATACATCAATCAGTGCTGTTCACTTCTTCGGACGACATCCGATAGCGCACAATGCTAATTAGTCAGTGAACATTAAGCCGTGATTACACTATAAGTTATGAAACATTGGGAACCAACCAATCACAGCAAAGCAACCTTTGCTGTGATTGGTTGGTTCCTAATGTCCAACAATAACTCCTTTAGGACCTTCTGATTGGCTAACTGTGTTGGTTACCCTAGTCATCGGTCAATATGTATGGTTGTGTGCTAACGGGACACTCCCCACTTTTTCGCATTTCTACTCCATCAAAAATATACAATCGACCCCCAGAGTCATCATATATAGAGCCCTATGAATTATAAAACTTTTTCCCTACGATGGAAAATTGAAAAGTGAAAAATTTTGAATCAGTATTGATCACAGACTTCTATATGTATATAGAAGTCTGTGGTACTTTCCTAATTATTTGTATTGTGCAATAGACTTATCACAATACCAGGCAATAGGGAATAACGCAGCAAGAAAGAGAGAAAAAGATCATCTATTTATTTCTTGCCTGTATTATTCTCTGTTCTTATTCTCTATGGCCTTGTTTACACCGACATACTTTGATACGCGTACTAAATACTACTGGCCAATCATAGCCATTCCATTCTTTAGAAGACTGGTCATGATTGGCTAGTATAGTACTTAGTACGTATATCAAGTGCTCGGTGTAAACTAAGCTTGTGGGATCCCGATTGCGCACATGTTTGATCGGACTCTCCACTTAACCCATATCGACCGGTGTCTAGAGTAACTAGTAGAGTTGACCAATCAAAGGGCCTTATTTTCATCTGACCAATAAGCATTGTCCGATCGATACTCACCCCGATAGTGTAGTAAGCTTTAAATCGTAAAGAATTGACCAATCACAGTTGTAGGTGTAGTAAGCCTTAAGCTGTGAAAAATTAACCAATCACATTTGAGTATTTTTCTCATATTCAACTCTTGATTGGTCAACTTGGTGGTTATCCTAGGTATCTGACAATTGTATGAGTGTCCGATCGAACATGTGCGCAATTGGGACGATCCTACACCATTGTAGATCCAGCCTTAACTTTTACTCACAAAAACTGTTATAAATTAATGCGATTATAATTGTAATAATTGAATAAACGTTATTACGTGAGCTTGCATAAAAATAGTGAAAATTCAAATATCAAATAGGCATGTAAAAAAATTTAAATAAATATATACATTTTTTGTTAACATATTACATCTTTCATTGTTTGCGTAACGAGCATACTTTTCAAGTTATAAACTTTCCAAGTGTTAATGAATTTATTTTTATTATCTGACATATTTTAGAAGATAATATAAATAAATACATTCTTTTTTTATACAAAATGAAATTTAAGCTTGAAAAGTGTCTCAAGCAATTTTGTAGACTCCGATCTTCTTGGCTATACACATTGGTACGTAATGCTGTGCATCATTATTTGCGTAATTATCTTCTATTTTTATACAAATAATTTATTTTAATAATATTGATGCTTGTAACAGCCTGCAGAAACATCAGGAAAAAACGTGGCCAACGAGAAATTATGCCTGCCTGAACCGGAATATGATA
Organism: Anoplolepis gracilipes; assembly: GCF_047496725.1. Lineage (NCBI taxonomy): Eukaryota > Metazoa > Arthropoda > Insecta > Hymenoptera > Formicidae > Anoplolepis > Anoplolepis gracilipes. Next base: position 22,062,437 of record NC_132971.1, on the reverse strand, counting down.
CAGATTTTTTATGCAATGCTAAAAATCGTGATGCTATTTTGAATAATATCAAAAGAAGGAAGGATGTTGGCGATATCGATAAAGTTCTCGAATTTTCAAACAAGCCCGAGAAGCGAGAATTGTTCTTACAAGAATTAAGTAAAATACCAAACTGTACACATCCTGCAGTACTTGAATACGGCGATGTACCAAAGCTTTTGAAACAATGTGGCGAAAAAGTAAAATTCGATTTTCAACCTGAAGAATTTGCTGAGCTTGCCGCTAATCTAAAAGCAATAAGAACGCAAATTCTAGGTCCTATTGCTGGACAGAGGAGTTATATACTTTTGGGCGATTTGGCAGAATTGGAAGAGGCACTAATTCAGTATACTATTGGGAAATTGATGAAGTATGGATTTAAGCTAATATCAGTTCCTGATATTATTCAACCTTCAATTATCGAGAGATGTGGTTTAATAGTGGGTGATGAACGAACTCTTGTATACAATTTGGATCTTTGTCATGGCGATGACTATAGTCTGTCTGGGACTGCAGAAATGTCGTTAGCTGGAAAGCTGATGAATACTACATTCTCTTGTGATAATTTACCACTGAAACTAGTCGCTGTTAGTCGATGTTATCGTGCCGAGGGTTCAAGTTCACTCGATGAAAGAGGAATATATAGGTAATGGATAATATTATTAAGGTATAAAAATATATTTTAAAAAATTATAAAGTTGATTTTATCCTTTAATTTCATCACGTTTAAACACAGAGTTCATCAGTTCACCAAAGTGGAAATGTTTGTCTGTTCCGAGCCGTGTCAATCTGAGAAAATATTTCAAGATCTTCAAGACATACAAGAGGAATTGTTCTCTTCATTAGGATTACATTTTCAAATAATGGATATGCCTCCAACTGATCTCGGTTCACCAGCTTATAGGTACAGTAATTATATTTCATTTATGTTTAGTCTGCACTTTTTTACATATGCAAACGCAATATTTTCCTTGTTTTTCCTCTTCTTTTTTCAGAAAATGTGATATGGAAGGCTGGATGCCTGGAAGAAAATTGTACGGTGAATTATCTAGTTGTAGTAATTGCACAGATTATCAATCTAGACGTCTCAACATTAAATATAGAACCAAAGAGGGTAACATAGTTCACGTGCATACATTGAATGGAACTGCGTGTGCAATACCTCGCATGCTAATCGCGTTATGCGAGACTTATCAAACAAAACATCACCGAATTACTGTGCCAGAGAAATTGGTGCCTTTAATGAAGGGTAAAACACTTATTAAGAAACAATCAATAGCACCCATGAGACATTATAAGTATAAACAAAGATTAAGTCCAAAATAAATTTACAATAAATATCCTAATAAGTAATTATCCGGAATTCAATCTATAGAAGAAAAATTTAAAGAATTTGTTCATTCTATTATGAAAGGAAGTTAGGAATTACTAAAAGAGAAAGAGAGAGAGAGAGAGAAAGAGAAAGAGAAAGAGATCGAATATTAAACACCACCTGTCAGTATATATTTTCTATAAACTAGTACATTATTATATACAAAGAAAGACAGGGATCCGAAAATTGTACGTACACAGGGATAAAGATTTTTTTCTTTTCTTATAATTTTTGTTCTGTATATATTTTGTAGTGGAGTTTATAAAAATGTAACACAAAATATTTTTTCTTAAAGTAATACAATTCAAAGACATTGTAAATTTACAGTTCCTTAACACTGATCGGATGTATTGGTATTGGAGTTTTTATTGACAATAATTTTTAAAAATTTTCTATTCTTTCGAATACCTGATCCGTCATGGTGTACCTAACATTGACTTAAGTCTTATTTTTATTTTGTATATTTTCAATGGAGTCCATGTCTTTTCTAATTGATATTGAATTGTTCTTGAAATTTTGGGACCGTCATTTTTCATCAATGGCTGGCAATGATGTGTTTTTCTGTAAAGGAAAATATTTTAGAACATAGTAGCTATATAATGTACATATTTCACATAGCTTTATATAATAAATAATTTACTTGAATATATTTAATCTTCTTCCTCTCCTGATCCCGATTCCTCTTCAGCACTCTGTAGCCACTCTACAAATTTTTTCATTTGGTCTAAAAAGAGCATTTTTCCTTTAACTGAATGACCCTCCTTATACCACTTTAATATTACTTCTTCTGATACAACATCCGCTGAAATTTAAACAATTGATTAAATTTATATGTAAAATATTAAAGTTATGCATACACATGCATACATATACATAAATATAATACATTATGTTTAATTTTAGACTATTTTGTATATAATACATTGCATAATAACATACTTTTATAAAAGAGTAAAACAATCTTCTGGAAGACTTTCATAAAGTTCATGTTCTCATAACAGAACTCCTGGACCTTGAGGATAAGTGCGAGCTCAGATCTGGCAGTGGTTGTAAAAGCACCGAACAATGAAGTATAAACTTTTAGATGTTTCAGCGCTTGTTCAGCAACTAACTCTTCTTTCTTGTTCCATTCAGCTTGACCCATTACAACAACCCAAATCTATAGATGTAGAATATTGATTATTATCTTTAAAGGTTTTTCCCTCTTTTTTTTTTTTCTCATAAAAAGTTTTAATGGAGCATATATATATATATATATATATATATATATATATAAAAGAAACAGAAAAGAAACATTACCAATCCAATCACTTCGTGTTCGGGAATACAACTTCTTTGTGCCATTTCTTTGAGATCTAATGTTATATCTTTCATTGGCCTATTTTCTGCTAAATCGTCCAAAAGAAGTTGTTGCAAATCTCGTTTGGCTTCCTGACTTGCCTGAGCCTTGTGTAATTTTACAATATCTGCCAGTCCTACTGCTTCAAATACAGACCGAAAATGCTCTTCTGTTCGTTTATTTGGTGGTACAAATTCCATCAACCTGTAATATACACAGAAAAAGAATTGTGTTAACAAGGAAGATGGTAATTCATACAATTACATCTTATAATGATATAACAAATATGAATACACTATATTTTAATTTTACCTTCCCTCAATGCCTCCTTTTTTCAGAGCTGTCATTAAACTAGATAAACCCTTCTCCTGTTTCCAAGTAACAAAGACTTCCAATAGAAAGTCTAATGCCAGGTTGTCTTTAACAAGGTGCTCGTTGATCAAAACTGAGAGAACTGTGGGTGGCACAGAACCATTCGAGATCCATAGCGCTGTCATTCTAGCCAGCTTAATCCTTTCTTTAGGTGAAAATCCCTTCATAAAGACCAATACTTTCTTCATTTCCTCTTCAAACATTTTTTCCAGATATTTGTAACGTCGCATGAGTTTAATAAAGACCTGTATATTTAAACACATTTGTTATTCGAGTTGAATATTTGAAAAAAATATGATTTTAAAGTAATTTAAATGTTCAATTTTTTTAGCTTGTACCTGTTCGAAATTCCGCATAGACTCCATGTCCTCTGGTTGCTCAAAAACACATGCACTAGTCTTGACTGGTTTGTCTCCATCTTGAGCAATGGAACCACCAGGAACTAAAAGGCCTCCAGCTATCATGATATCAAACAGTGCTTCCCCATATCGACGATAATCTAACTTGGAACCAGCCGCATCCAGAAATTTAGAAATTGCTTCTAAGTCGTTACCAGCTTTTTCCAAGCCAAGTAACACCGCATCCCGAAATCCAGTTGGATCATATTTTTCTCTTTCATCTGCAAATCATTTTATTTTCTTTTTATTTTTAATACTTTGAGAATTAAAAATTGTTTTCCACATAATAAAATCACATTTATCTATACCTCTTTTTCTGGTCTTTATGCGTTGACCTGATAGTATTGGTTTTTCTATTTTTTGACTCATACAATACCTTTCTGAAAAATAAATTAAAAAAAGAAAAATCAATAATTATATACACTACTATCTTTTCAGGAAGATTAAATTGCGAAAAGTTGTGAAATCAACGGAAATTCAATAGGGGGAAAAAAAAAAAAAAAAAAAAAAAAAAAAAGTGCGAACAAATTCCATCTCGTATGATATTACAATGAGATTTGTTACATTTGATAATCTCTACTAATACAATCGTGCGAAAATACGAAGAGCCGAGGGAAGTGTGTGGGCAAGTTGATCACGTTGCGTTCCAACACTTGACCTTAAAACTGTTGAGCGTGATTTTTGACAAATGGCGGCGTCAGGAATCGGCCGCTATTATCGGGCACAGTACGGTTACATGTGACGTACAAGGCCGGCGGATTACGTACGTAACGCCAACGGCTGATTCAGAGGTTAAGATCGCGCGCGATGCATGTCCACGATGATGGCCGAGGCCATTAAAATATTCGCGAAAAAGCCCGGCAAAGCGCGCGCCAATTGCGCCAATTTCGCCAATTTCGCCACGTCGCTCATCTCTTTTGTCCGATGCGTTACTTACTTTGACTCACGTATAAACCGCAGAACAACTTCTACCACGAGCCTGACGTGATCTCGACGTGGAATATCACAAAGAGAACTCTTGAGGTCAGCGTAACCGAAGAGGATCGGATGGAGGAGAAGCAACGGTCGACGAACTGTAGAATAGACGGGAAACCGGCTGACGGATTTTTATATGCGCCGTATCGCGGAAGAAAGGAGAAAATTATCCCATGATTCAAGCGATTTCACGATTTTGATTGGTTGCGTGAGCCAGTAGCGATAAAAGCTTCCTAGTAAGAAAATGAATAGGTAGACAAGCAATTGGCTATCAAATAGAGAATTTTTGAAATTTAGAAAATTTTTCTGCATACGTTTTGTTGAAAAATTCTCAATAAATTACGTTTCAACTACGGTGCTCTTTACATTTTAGAATAAATAGTTGTATAGCACAAAATTTTTGTCGGTTTTTATTGATTGATTGTTGGATAATCGAAAATTTTGACAAAGACAACCGTATATAATATCATAGACTTCCATATATTACTAGACTACTAATTTTCTAAATTTTCCTTGTATAAAATATTTTCAAAAAGCATTTTAAAATATTATTTTATAACTTATTTTACACATGTATTATACAGGGTGTCCCGTGAAGATTGAATCAACGTTCACGAGCAGGTAGAGCGCATTAAACTCAACAGAAAAGTCCTTTACCATTTTGCGATTTTCACAATAATTATTAAAATATTAATTAAAAATGCTCTGCGAATGAGCGCGCGCTTTTCGCCAATCTTTTTTAATTAATATTTCAATAAATATTGCAAAAAATGTAAAATGGTAAAGGACTTTTCTGTTCAGTTTAATGCGCTCTACCTTCTCACGAACGTTGATTCAATCTTTACGGGACACCTTGTATATATGGGACATAGGAGTGTCTTCCACACATGTATGTAGTACATACGTGTTCGTGACGCGTGTATGTACATACATACACATACCTTAAGCCCGTATCAGACTACGCATTGAAGATTGAAATTTGACCAATCAGGACAAAGCAGTTTTAGTTCCTAACTAAAGCGTGTTCTATATCTAATATTTAAAGTCACTAGATTTATAAATCTAGTGACTATGGTTGTACCATAAAATTGTAACCAAACTAACCAATCATAATTAAACCTTATTACATTGAAAATGTTTAAATGTGATTGGCGCGGTCTAAAATTTCTTTGTCCTGATTGGTCAAAGGTTTTAATTGTCAATCTTGAATTTTTATCTTCAATGTACATAGTGTGATACATATATGGATTTTACGATTACGACTATGCATTCCAAATATGGACTGATGATACTGAAGTGAAACTGTGAATATAAAATATATCGTATATATTTCGATTTCTTCTTGATGAAGTAGAACAGATACAAATAGATACTGATTATAACATTAGATTATTTCGGAAAATTTAAGTGCAAAAAACTTGATACACAAAATAAGAATATATATTAAGAAATAACACACAATTATATCGCTCTTCATTTTAAATATAAATTTTATTCTTAATTCTTATCTAAGACAATTCCTATCAATAATTACTGAAATAATAACACTTAGTGTGTATTTATTACTTATACTAAATCATCACTACTTTTAAATTCTTACCGAATTCTACACGCTTTCTTTTCATAATTACTCCATTTATTTTAACTATTAATTAAAAGAAATAATCTGATTGATATCGGATGGTAATATCGGAATATTTGACAAATATATGCTTTGCACGAGAAAATGAGGAATATGAAACATATATTAAAGAATATTGAATTTTAAATGCTTCAATCAGAATCGGAAGCGGAACTAGCATCCGATTCATATTCGCCGACACTGATGGTAAACTTGTATTCCTGATCGCAGCCAAGATAAGCATCACTCATAAAGTATAGAGTGTAGGAATGCTGACCAGGTGCCGGGGCGACGAAGTCCAGCTTGATCTTCGCCTTTTGCTGCAACGTTAGCCGCTTGATAGATAGTAACGAGTTGCTCTTCGGGTCGCCGATCACCACCCACCAGCCCTCCTCGCGTTTCTGTGGGAAGAATGGCGCGACCACTGGTCCGGTGACCTCGTCCTCTCGTTCCAACTGCACGATCACATTTACCGTACCGCCGCTGCGCAACTTATCCTTATCTTGTACTTCGTACGACATCTCGATGTTGGGATAACGATTACAGAACTTGGCGACATCCGCCATTTGCGCGTCCGTTAATTGCAATAGTCGATTCCGATCGTCGTCCTCGAGTTCCATCACGTCGAACACCGTTTCAACGCCCTTGTCGGTGCAGCGTTTTATAGTCTCCGCTGTGAAGTGCGGCAGCTGTTTCAAATAAGAGTCTTTGGACCACATTGCCTGCGTCACCATCTGTGCTAATTCCATAGCGGCGACGGCGGGCGCTAACCATCCGGAAGAGCTTAGCACGTCGACGCAAGCTTGTATCAGTCTTACGGCCTTACCCAGCACCAATTCGGTATCCTTTTGCAACTCTGGGCCCAGCTGTATCCTCGACAAATGAGCCTGCAACAATAATTGCGCCTTCACGTGAGGATCGGCCATTCTGGTGGCTTGTGGTGCATGAGGTAGACGTGCGGCTAAACTTCTCAATAAATTTTCTTCCCTCTGTCGCACCGGAACGCTCTCGTACTCGGCGGCTGCTGAAATAATTTCTAATAAGCCTCTAATCTTTGTCTTATTGTTGAGAGACAGACTAAACAATTCGATAGTGGCGTAATTGATGTAATAGTAGGCGGCGATCATTCCTAGATTGAGCGGCAAAGTGTCCATCTCGTCCTCCACGGCCACGCACTTGGCTTGCTCAAGATCGGTCAATGTACTCTCGACTAGCTCGGACAGATGATCCGAGAGATGCCGGTGCGTAACACCCTGCAAACCGTAATAATTTGGATTCTGAGTAAGTCGTCGATACAGGAAGGTCCACGTGAGGTAATCGACTGCGTCTTGTTTGTTCTCAATCGTCTTTGTCACAATCTCTGCGTTGAAGTGATCGTGTAATCGGCGATCCAAATGACTCTCCACTGGTAACGGTTCGTTTAAAAACTTTTTGAAGAAATCTTTCTTCGAGCTCTGACAAAGGAGGACGCACTTGGCATCCTCATCTTCCAGCGGACGGTTAGCTCGCGCCACCATCTGCAAAACGTCCGTGATCGGGTAATCCTCGTAGGCGTGTGTTTTGCCGTTGTAGCACTGTGTATCCATGACCACAACCAAGTGAGAATTGATGGATAAACCCCAGCAGAGATCTCTCGTAGCGACTGCCACCTGAATAGCACCACTGTCGAACAATCGTTCGACCAAACGACGATCATCCGTTGATAAACCTTCGTGAAGATAAGCCACACCTTGCGACAGAGTCTCCTTCAACGTTTGATCGACCATCCGATCGAGGAACGGTTTAATGTCGGCCTCTTCTGCGTGGAAAAACTTTGACGGTTGACCTTCGGCTGCCGTGAACGTTAACAAGTCAATAGCCGTTAATCTCGCTTGTCGACGAGTAGGCACGAATATGATTACCGGCTTATGCGCAGCATGCCGAAGGATTGCATTATATACTGGTTTCGCCATAGCGGCCAATCTCGATGCGTTGTGAGTGACGTTTATACCTTGGACATGAAGCTCTAGTGGCACTGGTCGCACGGAGGGATGGAAATTAAAAGTAGCCGCTGCTGGTGCACCTAACCATTGAGCGGCGTCTTTGGCGTCGGCCAATGAGGCCGACAACGCTATTATTCTGGTGGGCTTGTCGAGCTGTGAGGAGATGTAACGTGCTCGCGAGCACGCGACTTCCAGCACAGGGCCTTCCTCGCCACCAATCAACTGCAACTCGTCCACGATAAATAATTGGATGTTCTGCACATTCTTCCGTTGTTTCCATCTTCGTGACAACACGTCCCATTTGTCCGCTGTGGTGATAATAATCTGTCCCTTGGCCAGTAACTTTAAATCCGTTCCCGTTTCTCCCGTTAGAAGGACGACTTTCCTACCTAGCTGTTGGCTGAATTTCTTTGCCCAATCATCGTAGACCAATTCTGCCAATGCTTCTTTACTCACCATGTATACGCATCGACCTTCTGAGTTTTGCGTTAGCAATCTTAATACCGCAAATTCCGCGATGGTCGTTTTTCCTGAACCCGTAGGCGCTCCGACAAACACATTATCGTCAGAATTATAAACCGCATTGAACACTTGCGTTTGAATCGGATTAAACTGCGGAAATTCCGAATAGATATTTTCAAACTTTGCGTTTCTTAACGCTGTGATTGGTAGCGCTTGTAGATCCAATAATTCTGTGGGTGGTAGATTCTTCTCGGGTAGTATCAAATGTCGAAAACTAACAGGCAATTGCGTCTCCGCGCCGATCCATCGGTCGGATACCATACGTAAAAAATATTGCGGCGGCAGAGGCTCAAAAACTGGCACAAAAAACTTGATTATATGTTCGTCGCCCGCGTATTTGGCCTTTAATAAAAAGTATTCATGATGCAGTATCACCTCGGAATCTACATCCTCGACCAGAATCCAAAATGCTTCCGACATACCGTGAATTTTCTCATCCCATTGGAAATCTGGCGTAATAGTTAGCACAACTCGCAGAGTGGAACGCGTGATGGGCTGAATATGTGTCGACAAACCGAGCTTCGGAAATTGGTGAACGTATTTGTGAATCGTCTTACCCAGTTTCGGTACACGGATCAATTCTCCGATTTCGTTGGGACCTAGATCGTACAGTCTCTCCCACGGGAAATTCTTCTTTTCGATCTTCTTTACAATCTCTTCTGGCATTTTACGGAATTGTCTGAGCGGCGACATAGACTGCCACATCCTTCGATCGATCATCTTGCACAGGGAGAGACATTTATCCGCCAATTGTGCCCAACCGCGAAACAGAACTATTTCAAAAATGGCTCGCATGAGACGCGAGGCGGATTGCGTCACAAACACCATGTCGGACATGAGAGCGAATCCCTCGAGTTTCAATTGCGAGATGTACGCTTGTAAGAGCACATTTACCTTCGCACTCGGTTCCTCGATGCTCTCTTTCACAGGTATTGGCACCCTCTCCATTAGCTTCTGTAACTCTAGCTTTTCCTCTTCTCTGACATTTATATTCTTAAATTCGCTCGACAACGAAAATACACGGAATAATTCTATCTCGCTCAATGTACGTTTCAGCAGCTGATTGTACGTAGACATCGTATCATGAGTGCAATAATAGTGAGACGCTATTCTGCCTAATTCGGTTGCCTGAAAATTGCCAGACTTGCGATCGTACTTGATTAAACCGCTGCGATCTAATCCGACTGCGGCCGAATGAATCAGATCGGCTCTATGGAGCTCTAATAAAGTATCTTGCTTCAACTTGTCGTGACTTATTCCATATAAATTCGGACAACGAAGCATTCTGATATAAAGATAAGTATAGCCAAGCCAGGTGACCGCATCCCTGATATTCTGGATTGTACCTAGCACTACCTCTGCATTTAACATGTCGGACATCTTGCTGATTAATTGGGATTCGATAGGTAGTTGTTGATTTAGAAGCGATAGATAATACTGTAATTCGCTGTGATTTGTGATAAGAATACCCTCGCCCTTGGTATCGTACTGAGGTCGACCAGCTCTTCCTAACATTTGTAGCACATCGAGAGCGCCCAGCTCTACCCACCTGCCTTTCTCCGGATTATAAACCTGAGTTCCCTTAATGATGACTGTATGAGCCGGCAAATTTACACCCCAGGCTAAAGTCGCGGTAGATACGAGAACTTGTATGTGTCTATCGGCGAAGAGATCTTCCACCAATGTGCGATCTACTCGAGTCATACCAGCGTGATGAATCGCGAATCCGTACGGCAACAAATCCTTAAGTTCTTGATTCTTTACTTGCTCCGCTTCCGTTCTTAAAACTTCCATCGATGCAGAACCCTCTCTAAGAAATTTACCCAGACTGTCTTTCGCCAGGCACATATCTCTAATAGCGCGTGCCGTTTTTCCAGTTTCCTTGCGCGAGTGCACGAATATCAAAACCTGATTTTTGCCAGCGTGGTCTGTCGTTTTCTCATAAACGATCTCGTTCATCACCTGGAAGCGTTTTAGCGCTTTCTTCTCGGTGACACCGATATACTGCTGTTCAAGAGCCACAGGCCGGAAACTGTTGTCAAAATAGAATAATCCTGACTCTGGTTTAATACGCAAAAATGCTGCGACATCTTGATAATTAGGTAACGTAGCCGATAGACCGACAAGTCGCACATCCTCTTGAGTAGTCTCGATATTTCGTATTGTTCTCGCAACCAATGCTTCTAGAACAGGACCTCTCTCGTCATGTAACAAGTGAATCTCGTCGATAATGATTAACCGTACGAGTGATGTAAACGTTTTCTCACCACCCTTCCTCGTTATGATGTCCCACTTTTCCGGGGTACATACTATTACTTGGGTGGCAGCGATTTGCTCTCGTGTTAACTGATGGTCGCCTGTCAACTCGGAGATGGTCAGATTGTACGTTGACAATCGCTTGCGAAAATTGCCAACCATTTCCTGTACCAACGAACGCATCGGAGCAACGTAAATCACCTTGAACTCATCTGCGTTAATTGTACCATCGGCGTTTATATGCTTTCCGATCTCTCGCATCATGCATAATAAAGCTACATTGGTTTTACCCGCTCCTGTTGGAGCGCATAGCAGTAGATTCTCGTCGCTTTCCAATGCCGTCTGATACAAACGGCTTTGTATGCGATTCAATGTCTTGAAACCTTCAAAAGCGGGTTGCACGTATTTCGGCAACTGTTCGATCGGGTGTAAGTTCTCGTTTTCCTCAAACAGTTTCGGCTTCAAGGCAGGAACGTGAACTTCTTCATATCTAAGTATTTGTAACAAATTGAATATTAATACAAATGATTAAGATGACAAGTTTTGAAGAGAAAAAATATTTTTTTATAAAATATTTATATATTTACCCTTTCCGCTGTTTTCGATAACTACCATCAGGCAGCTGGCAACGTTTGTTCGCCATAAAGTGACTTCCCTGAGCGAATGTCAGATCCTCCAAATCTATCAAATTTCTTGTACCTTGAACCTGTCCCCCAGGCCCCCCTGTGTCTTCATTCTCTTCCCGTCTCTTACGTTGTGATCTCGCTTCCATTGTTTCGTCAGCATCGTCTTCACCTTTACCAGTGTCCAATTGTCGTAAAATTTTCGCCAGTACTGGGTCATCATTCATCTTGTTACGAATTTTTTGTCTCTCTGATTCAGACTGCGATGAGGCCAACATTGTACAGTATGCAACTGTAAATTTCCCCAATAAAGTTAATTTAAAAAAAAAATTATTAGAGAAAAATTAAAAATTACACAAATGCATGTTTTTTTTATCAAATATACGCAATTTTTACTTACCTGTATGCCTATACTTTTTAAGCTGTTTAATAAAGTCGAAGCAATCGTAGCCCAACAGCAGCACAAGTTGATTTTCGCATTCGCGATCATCCGCAGCATCCTTTAAAACGGCTAGTACCTCTGCTGCTCTTGCTTGTGAAACCATAGCATCATCATATATTCTGCTTAACCTTCTTTGTAACCAATATGCATCTATGTCTAATGGATGTAATGGTTTTTCTTTCTTCATTTCTTCCGTACCTCCCAACTATAAAAGTATAGCTATGTTAGAGGCAAACATTTTCTTTGAGCTGACTGCTGTTAATAATAATCAAGCAAATACTTACATTTTCTGCATGAATAGCTCTATCATCATTAGCTTCTTCACCTTCATCCCCTTCATCATCATTCTCTCTGACTTCTCCATACACATCTTCGTCATCTTCTTCGCTGCTCTCTTCAAACTGTACATTAATTCCATATGTTTCATCGATATTTTCATCGTTTGTCGTGCTTTTTTCATCACTGCCAAAGTCTGTGATTTTTTTCCCAAGGTTGACAAGCAGGGCAAATCTTTCTTCCGCTAATAAACCAAGTAAAAGTTCCGTTTCCTTCTTCTTCTCTTTTTCTTTAAGCCGATCATTCTTCAACACAGCCAGTACTTCATCAGCTGCACCACAAAGGATATCGCGTGGTTGATCACCTAAAGCTTCTTGTATAAAACTGAGTAATACTTCATAAGTCTGACGTGTCTCTTGTGTTTTTGGACGATATACAATACCAACCATTTCATCCACACCTTCGGACAATAATGTTGCTCCTTTCATACGTGCAAAGTCATACTGTGCTTCATCACGTTTTTGACGCCTAAAAGAATATATTAAATATTAGCTTTAATACAATCATAAACTATAAAATTATTGAGTCATGGTAAACATTTTTCAAACACTATAAAAATACATGGATTATTCTGTTGATGTAAGAAATGCAGTCAGACCTCTTATCCTACGACATTTTCGGTCCGGAATCTTCCCCTTAACCTCTGATTCTACGACAAAAATTTGAAAGTGGGAGTATAATTCCCCTTTCGCGGTCGTAGCATGAGAGGATTTTTTGTCGTACGATAAGAAGTCCGACTGTATTAGATTGCATTGATGATAAACCTACTTGACTTTTCTCTCTTCTGCTTTCCCTGGTTTGGTACGCTGGGCTCTGTCGCCCATGCGTGTACCATCCAATTTTCCCACAAGGGACATAACTTCGCCAGTAGCTTCATCTCGACTACGTCTTTCTATTAATCGGACGTCAGCTTGTAAAACAAGATTAGAGTTCTGCAAGTAATAATTATTATTATATTAAGCAATGTAAAGCAATATCACATGCTAGAGAGGCAGTATTCAAAACACACTGTATAAGATTATAAATTATATTTAAAGATAAAATATATATATATAAATTTTAGAGATAATTATTATAATATGTTATTAAAATGGAAAGTAAATGACAAAAATAATAAATACAAACCGCTTTATATTCGTATTGTAATTGACGAGCCGCAGCATCCGCCATGATTGCTCGCTTCTATTACACGATCATTAACTACTTGATTAAACCAAGAGAGCTTTCCCAGTTCCCGCTGAGAATTTTCGAACACAGGCATTTTAGGCCGGATTTACAATAAGCCTTAAAGCCCGTATCACACTACGAATTGAAAATTGAAGATTAAAGATTAGAATTTGACTAATCAGAATAAAGGGAACTAAAATTACTTTGTCTTAATTGGTTAAATTTCAAACTTTAATCTTTAATCTCATTTTTAATGCATAGTCTGATACGGGCTTAAGGGCTGTCTGCAAGAGGTGTTAGAAGTCGTAGGCCCCAAGAAATTAACCAATTACAATTGACTTGAGAGAAGAATATCGAATATCATTGGTTAATTTCTTACTCACTTCATTTATTGTAAATTCGGCCTTAGGGCGTCATGTGCGAGAGCCATAATCAGTTCGAGAGCGATTAATGACGTCATTGTATCGTCTCTGCCAATAAAAAGATTTGAATTTGATTATTTGATCCGGGTCAAAATCCATTAAGTCGAAAACACTATCAAAGATTTTTTCTGGAAAGTTCTTTTTTCAGATATAAATAAAAATTATATATTACTTTTTATTTCTTTTCAATATATTCAATATATGGAACAAATCTCACTATCTTTTGCAAATTTTCTTTGATGCGTAAAGAATACTAATATTTCAGAAAATACATGACTTTTTTAAAACTTTAAACATTTATAAATGATAGTAGAGTATATATATATTTTCGTGCATAAATACTGTATTGTTTTTGTTGAAAAAATAAATACCAAAATAAATTTCTCTTATATTACAAATAATTTGAAAGTAACAATTAAAAGATAATATGTATCGTATAAATAATGAATAAATATATAAATATATATAATATATATATATATATATATAAATAAATAAATATATATATATATATATATATATATAAATGAATAAATATATATATATATATATATAAATATATATAATATATATATATATATTTATTTATTTATTTAAATTTAAATGCACACAATATTGATAATTATATATATATAAATGTTTATATATTAACTACAATTGTTAATTATCTTACGCAAAAGTTTTCTTTCAAAACCCCATTTTATCTGCATATATATAATAACAAATATAAATATTTTATATTTATTATTCAGTCTTTTTTGCTAAAAAAAAATTTGTTTAAAATTATCAAATATAACTGTGTTATGCCTTTCATTTTTAGTGAAAGAGGTCATCGTTCTCATCCACTCCCACCAACTCTGTCACAAGAAATAAGAAAGTACAAGCCGTTACTTCAGCCAGTCTGGTCGGTTGTCTCGTTCGACCGTGATTTCTTATTATATGACGCACATGCAATTTTACCAATTTTCGTATTTATCCATATATTAACAAAGTTATATTTTGCATAATCGTTATATGCGAATTTTGAAAGAAAAGAACATAAAAAAAACCATATTTCTCGATGTTCGCCAATAGCAATGCAGTGGCTTTTGTTACTTTGCTACGGTGAGTGAAAACGCGCTTTACATCTCTATGAAATACATAACATTTGGTATCTGTGAACATTATTTACGATTGAAGAAGTCAAATATCTTTCCTTTATATTTCAAAATTAAAAACGTGTCATTATTAATTATCTGCATTACGAAAGCCTTTAACATCCGAGCGTTAAATATAAAGGCGGCAAAATACTAAAGTTTTTTTTATTTATAACAGATGGAGTATCTTCCCGAAAATTCTCTATAAATTTTGTATCACAATTATTTTCTTAGTACGCTGATATAATCTTAAAATTTTTTAAATATGGCATAATAAATTGTATAAAACAACTAAACATTTTTGGAAGATGATTCTCTGGCGAAGATTATTTAAGCTTAAGATATCTTAAAGACGGAAAGAAAGTGACAAAATATTGTATGTGATAAGAAATATTTGATCCAGTGACTATCGCGAGTTCGCTTAAACTTGCTGCGTATATATCTTCCGGTGGACTTCACGGAGAAATTCGTTTCGAAAGAGCCACAGAATCCTCGGTACGAATACGATATTCCCTGAAAGCGACCTTACAATATCCGGATCAGCAATGGCTGTGGTCGGTCACTCAGTTTCCGGTCGATTACACGATCATCAACGGCAGATGCGACAAGCGAAATATCGGCGAAAGGTACAGTACATTATATTTTATATTTTGCATTTGATTTTATTTATTTTTTATATTTTATATTTTGTCAAGAAAGATATATAAAAATTTAAAAAATCTTTTGCGAATTATATACAAGTTTAAATATATTTATTTAAAATGTATAAATATATTTTCTTTTTCTTTTCTATCTTTGTTTCGCTTTTTATATGCATAGTATCATCGATTTGACAGAAAAAATCGGACCTCTTGAATTGCCAACAAATCAAACAGGCTCGATAGAAGTGGCGGATTTGTCTCTGACTGGAAAAATGGGTTTATGGGGAAAGGGTTTGATGCTGAAAGATAATTACTCGCCGAGAACGATATGTGCTTCGATTACGGTAATTGATTTTGAAAATATAAAAATTAGGAATGAAAGAATAAAGAAACATTTGCTTTGCAAATAAAGATAAAGAATAATTATAAGTAATTGTAAATTATAAATACACAATTGTATTCTAATAATCGAATAGTCAAATAATATAAATTATCCATTTTTCGAATTACAATTAATAATTAGCAATGAGCTACATTATTATATTGCCATTTTTAACTACAATTATTTTTGATTATAATTTATGATGTAATATTATATTTCATCAATTGTTTTATATTTTTTCTGCTTTTCTTTAGGTTCTTGAAAAGAATATTGAAAAATTTGCTCAGGCACGATTTTACGGTCCAGTAGCTGGAACAGTTTTGTTTCGATGGTTGGGTGGTCAGATGGGCAATGCTGAGCCTACAGATACGATAATCCATACAAATTTGCATCACATCCATAGACAAAAATTAGAGTCGTTTAATTACACCGAACATTATTGGAAGATATATGTTACAGATATCTTTGAAACTGGCAAAGGTCGGTATATATCCGGGCATAATAATTTGAAAATATATTATATTTTAATAATACTATTTTAATAATATTGATCATAATATCTACTATTATACTTGAAATGTTTAAACACATTTTGTATAGATAAAGACAACTGTAATATACTCCAAACCGTATTTGATCCTAATACATCCGGCGTTGGGAAATCTATCGGAGACGTCGATGTACGTTTAGGCAAAATAAAAATTGCTACCGATACACAGGAACAATATAAAACATTCTACAGAGATCCGGAACTATCTTTATTACCAGCAGATCTGCTTGGGCCACATCGTCATTTATATCTAGTCATTTTTCATCCCGTGCATGAGGACTCGTTCTTAGCCTGTGCCAAAATTAATCATCGTAAACCGATACACACAAAGTAAAAAAAGAGCCGCATTTCAATCATACATGCTCGTACAATTAAACAGAATAAACAGATATAATTTAATAAATAAAATTTATTACGTTAATTTGTATGATTTATAATATTAATTTCTTTTTCTTTAAAAATTTATTTAATTAATAAAAAAATGTAATAAAATATTATTTCTAAAAAAATTGTGTAAATTCTTGAAAGTAATGTTCTGTAAAAAATATTTAGGTCTGTTATCAATTCACGTGGAATTAAAGGAGAAGTTACAGCGATTCAAGAAACGCCGTTCGATCCGACATGGATCAATATCTCTTTAACAACTACAAATGATTTGGAAACCAGATTACGATACGCCACTAAATTGGCGTTTTATAGAATCCATGAGTTGCCTCCGGAACCGGCGAAAAGTGTGGGAATTACTGTTGATTCATGTTTGACTACTAAAAAATTATTTAATCCTTTGAATATTATTGAGAAGACTACGCCACCGGCAGGTAATGATAATTACTGTAAAAATAGGAGATATATATATATATATATATATATATATATATATATATGTATATATATGTATAAATATTATAATTATAAATATTATCTATAAAAAGATAAATAAATATTAATTGTACTATATATAATATAATTAATTAATTAATTGGGAAAAGGTTAAACGACGAAATTTAAAGCATTTGAATAAAACGTGTAAATATTTTGATTTTTTCATAATTGGACGAAATAGGTTTCGGCACTCAGGATCAATATGCTATCGGTGATCTCTCTGGGAAACTTCAGGGTCGTAAGGAAGGATCTTATCATAATGACATTCTGCCCGGAAGCGCTAAACTTAGTGGAATTTATTGGGACACATATTTACCACTTTCCGGAACCTACAGTATCGTTCACAGATCTTTAGTTCTTTACAAGTAATTAAAAATATAAATTTAATAAATAATTAAAATTTATATATATATATATATATATATGTTACAAAAGTTTTTTCATATAAAAAAAAAATTTTCTTATCAGATATAATGAAACCGATAATAAAGGCGTAATTTCATGGGTGTGTGGCACGTTTGCTCTTTACACACCATACACCGATTGGCAAATGTCAATGTACACAGCAGAAGTAGTGTTCAGGTATCCCATTGTCGGGCGGATACTCTTCCGGCAACCTAAAGATGATCCCGAAATGGACACTACTATAATAATAGAACATCTTGTTTATGCAGATGGCAATGCAGTAAATAATACTGCGGATCACAGGTAGAGAGATTTTACGTAATAGAATTATAAAAATAATCTCTGTATATGTATATAAAATCATCAGATGATAATTAGCTGACATTTATCAGATGGATGGTGCATGACAATCCACCGGGAAAAGATTTTTACAATTGGACAGGTCGATGTCTCAGCGCTGGATCGCCTTATAATCCGTATAATGTAATTTCCTAAACTTTTTAAAATCTTGAAAAACAAATTTATAAAATATATTTATAATATATATATTTTATAATATATATTAATTAAATATATTTATTCTTTTTTCTTTCGCTCTGTAAAATACTTTAAAAAATAGCCAATGCAGGAAAATTATGTAGAATAATTTTCTCAAAAATTGCAACTAAAATAAAAAATACAATGTTTTGAAAAATAACAAATTTTGAACTATTTCTTAGTTTACGCTTTTTTTGGCGCATTCCTAACGCTTATGTAACGCTTGACGAATACGATTTTGTGTATTCGTTAAAAACGATGATATTTTTTATTTAGGTGGAGTGGAAGCCAGATAGTTCTTGCTTCATTGCAGAACCCACATTATGTCGCTTGGGTGATTTAACGAGACACGGGACACTCGAAATCGCCGGTAGAAAGGCCAATGCTTCAGAATTAACTCGAAAACTCTTTACCGACACGATGTTACCTTTATCAGGATCTCGCGCATTGTTTGGCAAGAGTTTGGTCATCTATGACGATCATGGTCCAGTCGCGAGAGGAGACCGATTGGCTTGTTCCATGTAAGTGTATAATATTGTAAATGTGTCCAATGAATGTGCTATGAATCTTTTATAATAGATATATAATTACATTTTTAGTATTGGTGGGGTTTATCGGCGTAAAGCGGTCGCCAGGGATTGGTTTGGTAATGGCGAACAGGTATCTTTGCAAGGAAAATTAGAATTATTGCAGCAGACCGAATATGACGCTACTAATGTGGAAGTATCTCTTGAAGGTCTCGGTGGAAAGATGAGCGGATATCACGTACACATGGTAATACTAATTACATATAAAGATTTTATATCGCGCATTTTATGTGCCAAATTCATGAGAACTCTGTACAAGACTATACTATATAAAAAAAAGAGTGCGTAAATTTATATACAATATATTTCCCTCAGTAAAAATTGTATACAATTTTTTTACAGATTATTCTTTTTGTTTGTCATAATAATCGAACCATGTAAATTTAATTTTTTTATAAATATAAAGTTTTTTATATTACATATATAAAACTATTGGTATTACTATATATAATTACAGACACCTGTGGAATACGATTTAGAATTTCCATGCGAAGGAACATCGCTCTACGGACATTGGAATCCATTAGGTGTCGATACGAACAATGTACCAGCAACGGAAGAAGGTACGTTAGATCAATATGAGGTGGGTGATTTGAGCGGAAAATCTGGCACTTTGGATAACAAAAAGAGATATGCAATAACATATAATGATACGACGCTGCCACTGTTTGGCCCAAGAAGTATACTGGGACGTAGCGTGGTGATTCATAAGAGAGAAAAGAATTTAAGGTAAAATCGATTGATGTACCTTGCTAACCTGCGGTATTTTTACTTTATCCTTTCTCATATCTCGTCTCTGTATTTAGATGGGCATGTTCTACCATAGAGAGAGGATATTCTCCGACTGACGCTAGTGAGTTACGTGCTATCGCATCGTTTCATCATCCACAAGGTTTTGTATATGGTTACATAAAAATGGTAATTTTGTTATTAACTTTGAAATTTTATTTAAAAAATGTAGAATTATTATTTTTAAAAATATTAGTTTATTAATATTGATGTTTGCAGACGCAGCTTGTATATAAGGACGGTAGTCAAAGTGAGACGGTGATTGAAGTGAATTTACGACATCCCGGAAAACACGATCGTAATATTGTAAGAAAATAAATCCCAGATTTATTAACATTATTATATCTAACAAACATACGTTAATCGCGTGCGTTTAATCTTAGACTAGAAATCACAATTGGGCGATATATGTAAATCCCGTGGGTGTAGATGCTGCAGTAAAGGTAAAAAACACCCGATGCGTGGCAGGTGGATACACGTGGAATCCCTACTTCACTCAATTAGCCGATCCACTAAATGTAATATTGCTGATATTCATTATATGTACATTTAATAATCAAAATATAATTTTATTTTAATTTTTTATTTATCAAAATATAATTTTTTATTATATATACAATATATATATATATATATATATAAATTGGAATAAAATGTATTATTTATTAAAATGATTATTCTATCAGATGATCTTTTTCTAGGATGATCTTTATAGACAGGAATGCGGTCCAGATCTGCCGCTCAGATGTTACGTCGGTGATATATCGTCTCGTTTAGGACCCATTAACATTGGCGAAAAACGACAAGTATTTACAGATCAAAATTTTCCCCTGGGTGGTTCGCAATCCGCAATAGGCAGATCTATTGTTATTTTTGACAAAGATTTTGCCAGCAATAGATTTGCCTGTGCAAATATCGAACCGGATAACGACATCGTCAAATACGCGAATATAAGGAAACCACCGAGATTTGTAGTGTAAGCTCTTTATCTATTTATAAAATATCATTAAATATTGAAGTACATAATTAAATCTGGAACTTATCATAGATTTAGAAAAAAAGTACAGATAATTTTACTAACTTTTCTCTTTGTAGGGCGCAATTTCTAGAAGATGTAAGAAAAGTGATGGGCATTCCTGAGTGGATGTTATCCATTGACAGTAGAAAGACCAAAATATTACATAACGGCGCATGCATTCAATTTCTCTTACATTTTAAAGGTCAAGATTTATCGAGAAACATTTAGTTTGAATATCCTACGATATTCAATTAATTTTATATTTATAATTTTAATTTTATTTTTTCAGGTCCCATTGCCACTAAATTAGAGCAAGACTTTAGCAAGCTTATATCCATTGGTAAACTTGAAGTTCCTAGCTTATACATTCCTGGGTACATACCGACAAAAAGGAAAAGCACATTGGGACATCGGCAATGTGGCGTACGCGATCCAAATGATAAAAGTAAATTTAAAAATTCTTAACCTTTTTATATGATAAATGAATAGTTTATCAGAAAAATTAAGTAATAATAATTTTTTAATAAAAATAATTCTATTTATATTTATTACAGACATCAACGTCTATCGTAGCGCGTCCGTTTTATTATTGCCGGAAATATTTGTGATGGAATTATTGTTAATAATGATAAACGCAAAATATTGTAATCTAATATAAAGGACAGAAATAAAATATAAGATATAGTATTATAATAAAGTTATAAATATAAAATATCTATGAATGATAAAAGTATATTTATAGATATAAATAAACTTTTAGAATAGATATAAATATACTATAGAACTGTCCTATTATCTACTATATAATATAGATATCGTTATATTATTATTATTATTATGCGATACTTGAGCATAAAAATGTTGCATCATTTCGCACTATATTGTTCGAATGCAATAACTAATGCGATATTTATAGCATATAGTAATAAAACTCCACTTACTTCCTTAAAATAATTTTCAAGATTATATAGTGTGTTTTAAAATTGAGACAGAAAATCTTAAAAATAATAAATAATTTTAAATATGACAAAAAAATTATATTAAAATTCAATTAAAAAAAAAAAAAAAAAAAAAAAAAAAAAAAAAAAAACTTGTGGCACGTTGTACATATACGTAATATATATATATATATATATATATATATAGAAACACATGTGTGCATTCTTGAATATGTCGGACAGTTATTTTTGGTATCCACGTGCTTCGGATATCGTACTACAATCTAAAAGCTCGGTCAGCAATTACATATTGTATATTTTAGATACGAATGGTGGGTGCCATGTTCTAAATTGTATAGCATACAAAATTATCATTAATAAACTAACAATAAGCTAGAATTAGAGAAACATTGATTTATTTGATATTTTATATTTGTATAAAATATTTTGAAATAATATTTATACCTTTTCTTTCTCTTTATCTATTTAAATAAAATTATACGTAAAAGAGTAAATTTATTAATTTGTACAATTTATAGTCTCAAAGATGAAAAAAAGAAAGAAAAATCAAGATAAGAACGACAGAATTGTCTTTCTCATGTCACACATTTATGTCGTATAAGGAACGATGATATATGCTCGTTCCAAATGTAATCTGTCTCTGGAGAACGGGTGCTGGATTAACTCACGATTGGACAGAAAATCAGAAATCTCAGTGAGAAGACATCCTGGTGTCGACAGAGCGCGGTGCACCGTCGTCGTCATCTGAATTCTACAACTCCCAGGCAAACTGTTTTAGTCGAAACGTCGAAAGGGTCGCTATTTTGAGGCGACTCGAACTAAATATGGTCAGATAGGCGTTGTACCCGGGTACCCGGGGCACCCCTGCTCGGACAACCTCCGGCTCGTCTGGTGGGGGAGATCCACAAAAGTTACTTAGACAAGTTCAGCTCTATGATTCGGACAGTTGGTTCGTCGTAACCATCTCGTATCATCCACCTCTTAGAAATCAAGCGTAGACATTATGGTAAGTAATACGTCGAGAAACCTTTCCACGCTTGTTCAAGGATCCGCGCCAAAGTCTAGTCGTAGTAGGTCTACGGAGAAATCAAGTATATCGTGTCTATGTGACGCGAGATATACTACTACCGCGAGACAGGAACACTGCCAAATCGCGTTTTCGATGGTGCATCTCACAAAGATGGATTATACGCGGAGTGCATCGAGTTAATACACCAAGTGTGACGATGAGTTGACGACGAGGACGTTATCGATATCGCGATTGTGTGACGATGTAGAATTTAGAGAGTGGTTTAGTGACCTTTGTCAGATTTTTTTTTTGTGGGCAGTCGCTCCAAATTCCTCGATTGTTGTATTATAGATTTTATCATAAGCTATCATTTGTGACTAGTACAAATAAATTTGTAAGATCGTTAAAATTTCCTACATTAACAAAATGTCTTGTTATTTTTGTCATAATATTATGGTCGAGCTATCTTATTTTAATAATTTCAAACAGAGCGCGATTAAATGTTGAAAATTAGAAATATTAAAAATAAAGATTTTAATATGACACTTGAAGTTATATTGAAGTTGTAGAGGAGCAAAAAAATGATAGTATTTCCTGATAAATTTCCACTTCAATAATATTATATATTCAATAATAATAGAGGAGGCTCTGCTATATAATACAATTGAAATTAGACGAAAATAAAAATTAATGTTTCTGTAATACATGTTACAATATTTAGTTTAAGAAATATTAGGAGAAATATTAAGAAATATTAAAAAATAATAAAAAGAAATAGAAATTAATTAATTTTTTTATTTTATATACAAAATAATATTGTTTGACCGGCAAAATAAACCGTTCGGCGTTTACTTCTGTAATTGTAATGGTACAAATATAACAATTACGTAACAATGGTAATTCGAGAGGCAGTGCGGTAACTGGATGATCGCTCTATATACGTCCTGGCAGCTTTTTCGCGCGACTCGGAGAACGATTCTATTCTTAGCACCGACCGGCAGTACCTCGCAAATTTTCTCATTCGATAATTGGATTTCCAACTTTATTTATAATTTATATTAAAATATAATAAATATATAATAAATTTATATTAAAATTAGTAGACATTATTATATTGTGACAAAATAATTTTTATGATATTTTAATTTAATTTATTTCTCAAATATTTAATGTGTAAAGTAACATGTGTTTATCCTATTATACAATAAAACTTTTTTGCATAAAATTTCAAAAAAGAACAAGGAGAAACACACTCATAATGATATGTCGCAGAATATAATATTTATATTTTTATTTAAAATGCACATATTTCTATCATGTATTACATTTTTTTTCCTTAAAATAATTTTCAAGATTATATAGTGTGTTTTAAAATTGAGACAGAAAATCTTAAAAATAATAAATAATTTTAAATAATTTTAAATATGACAAAAAATTATCTTAATCTTCTCTTAAAAAAAAAAAAAAACAGAGAAACTTGTGGCACGTTGTACTTGTACGTAATATAAATAGGAACACATGTGTTTATTCTTGAATATATAATATTCAAGACAGTTATAATTATAATTGATTTTTTTTTCATTTATTTGATTTTCATTTATTTTTATCATCCTTTAATTTTAATATTTAATAAAGATGACTAATTCTTAGTCAGCCATATCAATTGAGAAAAATAATCTTTTCGCAAACAGTGCGCTACATTTTCTGAAGAAGATCTACAGAGACACAGAAAGAGAGAGAAGTCATGATGCCTCTCACATAGTTTATAAGAAATTAAATTATTTTATATATTTTTTGAAATGGAGAAAATGACAAAAAAAAAATATATATATATATATATATATATATATATATATATATATATATATATATATATATAAAACATTTTTCACCAATTGTGAGAAGAATTAAGTGGAGGCAAGAGTTTTATAAAATTGTGTACATCTTAGGCGGATAAGGAAAAGAAGAAGAAGACCAAGAAGAAGGAGGAGGCAGCGGCTCCTGCACCCGAGCCTGAGCCGGCGCCAGCGCCAGCCGAGGAGAAGGCGCCAACCCCAAAAGAGTCTGGCTCTGCCAGAGCGAGCAGCCGTGGCAGCCGCAAGGCTAAACGTAGCGGATCCAGCGTCTTCTCCATGTTCTCTCAGAAACAGGTGGCCGAGTTTAAGGAGGTACGAAAGCTAAAATTGAATTATAATTATCCGTATTAATTTGGTACGCGCATTTCGAAGTAGGTGATGATCAAAGATGAGGAAATTGGCAATTGTAAAAGATTGTAAAGGGAATAGAAGAAAGAGCATTATTAACGGTGTCGCGTATCTGTTCCTAGGCATTCCAGCTAATGGACGCGGATAAGGATGGTATCATCGGCAAGAATGATCTTCGCGCGGCCTTCGACTCTGTTGGCCGACTCGCGACCGATAAGGAACTCGACGAGATGCTCAACGAAGCTTCCGCGCCCATCAACTTCACTCAATTGTTGAACTTGTTCGGTGTCCGTATGTCAGGATCAGGTACGTACGATCCATTAAAAATCTTGAAAATTTTGCATAATTTCTCGAAAAAATAAATAATTAATCTTTCTTCTTTCTTCAGGAGGCACTGATGACGATGATGTTGTAATCAATGCCTTCAAGACGTTCGATGAAGACGGCAAAATCGATGGCGAGAGGTAATACAATGATAAACATTTTTCAATTACCCAGATAGCAAGCACATGTCATTTTGACGTCGAGAACTGATTATTTCTGGTTCAATGATGTCACGTGACCAAATCATGTCTAATTGATGTTGTAAGAAAACCTCATAATATCGTGATTCTTTAAGTCATTATTATAAATCGCCCAAGTATTACTATTTTTTAATTAAAAACTGACAATTAATATTTGATAATATCTTAAATTATTAAAACAATTTTGTGTATAATTTTGATATTCACAATTGTCTATACCTCAGGGCCCTAACATGAATTTCCTTTATAAGCTGGGACTTGATCGTGACATTTGATCATGAATCTTTTCCTCTGTGAAAAGTTTCATTGACAAATTCAATATTTGTGAATGAACTTTTCATTTTTTACGAGTTTACGCTAGAGGAAAAGATTCATGATCAAATTATGTCATTAAAACGTCACTAATAGGTGTAAAATGGTGATGAAGTCATGTCTTTTTAACGTCTTGAAATGTCGCCATCGGTCTGTGACATTAGTCCGTCATTTTTCCGTCATTTTTACGTCATATTTGGTTCGAACTGACCATATTTTGACGTCAAATGTCGTGTGCTTGCTACCTGGGTAGCTTCAAGTGCCATCGTAATTACGTTCGTTATTCATACACATTATATAAAATATAATCGTACAATCTCGTACTCTGTAGTGCCTATGATGTTTTATTGTGAACGGTCTAAGCCTGACCTAACATGCTGATATTGATAACTGAAGCGCTATAAAAGTTTTAACGATTTGGAAGTTCTGGTATTAATTACTATATATACTGTGTACTTTGACGTATAATTCTCACGTTTGTGTATTTCAATTTTAAATGTTAATTACTAAAAATATCTCTCTATTTAACCCAGTTTCGAAAAAATGTTTTGATTCACAAATCTGAATAAAATTGGCTTTTAAACTCATTATTTTATAATACCAGAGCGTATCATGTGTATATAATGTGTACAAATACACGGTGTCTCATATTATAATGGGATAAAATATTTTTTAAATTTGTCATTACAGGTTAAGGCACGCTTTAATGACGTGGGGCGATAAATTTACGCCCAAAGAGGTGGATGACGCGTTCGATCAGATGTACATCGACGACAAAGGTTTCATCGATACCGCGAGTCTAATCGCCATGTTGACTGGCACAGGCGACGAAGAGGAAGAATAAGATCGATTTATGTCGTCGAGATGGAAACGTTCCTCGAATTTATGAAGCCTCGTATTAACGTCAGATTCGCACAATTCTTCTCGAAAGAGAACAGATACTTTATATTAAAAAATCCCCCATTTCTCTTTCTCTTTTGGTACTGTTTAATTTAATTAAAATGACAAAAGTATGACGAGGACGAAACAATTACCGAATTATTCGGTCTGAACGGACCAAATACTGTCTCACTTTCTCTTTTTCAGTCTTTATCTAATTCACTTCATTCTTTTCGTTTCTCCTTCTATTTTTTCACTTTCTCTAGCTTTTATTTTCCTTTCTATCTTTTTTTTATTCTACTTTTCTCTCTCTCTCTCTTTCTCTCTCTCTCTCTATCTCTCTCTTATCTAAAAGTCTCTCTCTCTCTCTCTCTCTCTTACTGTCTTTTTTCTTTCTTCTTCTTCTCTTTGTCTTCTTTCAATTTCTTTTTTTTTCTTTCTCTCTTTGTCTCTTTCTTTATTTCTCCCTCGTTGGTCTGGTGAACGCTGCTGATTTTAGAAGAAACAACAAATCCGAGAAGTGTAATCAATTTTGATACATTTCTTTTGGGTACATGTAAAGCATGTCTGTCGATAAACGAAGCTTCATCATGCCATTTTATCGTTCACATAATAAAAATATATAAATAAAGTTCTACGAAGCTCTCTCTCTCTCTCTCTTTCTAATTTCGATCTGCTATTCTGTCGACAGAATTGGCTTAGAGACTCTCACTCAGAGACTATTCGTAAGACGAACATAAAATCTCGTGTTGATTCACTCAAATATAGAAATACATTGTCATATATATATATATAAATATAATATATATAATATAAAAATCGCTGCTTCCCATTTTTATAAATATACCTCAAATGTAAAACGTTCTACACAAACGGAACGATATCAGAAAAATACATTGAATGTATTATTAATGTAACACGGTATATAATAAAGGAATCATTGGTGGCGAGAATATTTGTAATTTTCAACAAATATATATATATATATATATATATATACATACATACTAATTGTAAGAAACTTTAAAGAAAAAAAAAATTATTTTCTACTCTGCACAAATTAACGCTCGCCTATATTTTCCTTCTTATTACGTCTGCAAATTTGTTAATAAATATTTAAGATACGCGAATGTTGACTCACCATCATCCTCATCTATGGCTCCCCCAGAATGATCTGAAAATCTAATGCACTCTGTGTTTCTTTCTTTATGTTGAACGCCCATAAACTGCATTCCACTGTCACCAATCTGAATGCTAATAAATTAAACGTGTATGAATAAAAACGTATATATATATATCAGGAATGGGAAAGTTACTTTTAAAAAGTAACTAGTTACTGTTACTCGTTACCGAGTCAAAATAGTAAATAGTTGTACCTTTATTCATTACTTGTTATCAACAGTAACTAGTTATCGTTATCGTTACTTAAAAAGTAACTATTCGTTACTTTTTTAATGTTAAAACAAGATTAAAAATTAAATAAAAAATATACTTTTGTAATATATTTTATTAAAACAATTAATAATTAAAATATTAATAAAATATCAATAAATTTTAAAAAATTTTTTATTTTAAATTTGTAAAACCATAAATAATAAGGAAAAAATTTTAAAACACTCAAAGTATAAATAAAAGAATTTTAGTTTGCATTAAATTTATAAATATAGTAAAATACAGGACATATTTTTTGTATTTTCATAATTTTGTTTAAAACCTTTAATATAATAATTTTAAATTTATAATATAAATATCTGTTGATAATTGAAGATTGAATATACGAAAATAGAAAATATAATATGCCATAAAAATAGGAAATAGGTTCCAGATGTAAAAAGTAACGATAAAAGTAACTGTTAAATTCGTTAAATAACTGTAACGGTAACGGGGTTACAAAGTAAAAGTAACGCGTTACTTCCCAACCCTGTATATAATATATTTTTGTTATTCATATTGTAAGTATATAGGCTTACGTGTAACATTTTTAAATTGTAACGCGACCATCGGGGCTAAATATTCTGGTTGTCCCACGAAAGGGAAATATTGCACGGGAAATCCAGGACTCGGTAAATATTCAATTTCTCCGACATGCTCTTTATCAACGTTATTCGCTCCATCACACCACAACCAAATCTGGTTCTGTTTAAAATAAATCATTGTTATATGTATAATAATATAGCGATTTCTTTGCAGTGTGCTCAAGTCTGAATATATTTTATTAGTCGAGGTATTTATATATATATATATTACATTTAATGATATATTCGTAAAATCATAATCAATCATAAATTGAAATATAATAAATTATTGTGAATTGAAATATAAAAAATTAAACCTTGTTTGAAGATCGTATAGTGTTTTGTAAAACACTCGGCATGTTTTCCGGTAATTGAGAAGATTTATTGTAATAAATTGGTATCCAATCGAATCTCTGTAATTCAATTGATTTAAAAATATATTTATTTAAAATACCAATATATAAAAATATAACAAGTAATATATAAAATATATAAAAATATATATTATATATAAAAATGTAATAAACAGGGATGGCAAAGTTACTTTTAAAAAGTAAAACTAGTTACCGTTATTCGTTACGTTATTCGTTACGTTTTTCGTTACTGTTTTAATGTCAAAACGAGATCAGAAATTAAATAAAAAATATACTTTTGTAATATATTATATTTTAATAAAAAATCAATAATTAAAATATTAATAAAATATCAATAAATTTAAAAAAATTTTTTATTTTAAATTTGTAAAACCATAAATAATAAGGAAAAAATTTTAAAACACTCAAAGTATAAATAAAAGAATTTAGGTTTGCATTAAATTTATAAATATAGTCAAATACACGACATATTTTTTTGTATTCTCATAATTTTGTTTAAAACCTTTAATATAATAATTTTAAATTTATAATATGAATATTTGTTGATAATTGAAGAATGAATACGAAAATAGAAAATATAATGTCATAAAAATAGGAAATAGGTTCCAGATATAAAAAGTAACGATAAAAGTAACTGTTACCGTTATTAAAAAAATGTAACTATGTTACCGCTTAAGTTACAGGAAAAAAATAGTAACGCCGTTATCGCTTCGTTACCAAGAAAAAAAAAAAAAAGTAACTGTAACGGTAACGACGTTACAAATAACGCGTTACTTCCCAACCCTGATAATAAATGTGAATATATATCATAAGATATTTTTTTTAACAAATATGCGAAAACAAGATTCTTTTTCATTCACCTTATTAAATTTGATAAGAACACACGGTTGCAATGGATTCGTATATCCATATGGAGGTTTTCCACAAACTCCAAGGTTCTCAATATCAAAAAAACAAGGTTTTATATTGGACACGTTTAGTGCTATGTCAATGCATTCTGCAGTCGTTTTGTAATTTTCTTTACTTTTATTGTACTCTGAAATAAGAGCGTTTATTAAAAAAAATTCTTTTTTTATTTTTATTATAACAAATATAAAATTCGCTTTATAATCAAAGAAACTTGTCGATCAGTTTAAAATTTTCTATCTACAGTTTGCTGGCAAATTTTTTATCATATTTACAAATAAAAAAAATATTCTTTTTATAAGCTATACACATAGTGACATATTTTACAGCTTTTTAAAATACATTGACGCAATTTAATAGTTATAATTATTAAATATATATGTTGTCGTCCTAATATGTATTATACATAATTTTTAAATCCCCCCAATACCTTGCAAAAAATTGTTCAAAGCCTCAATATATCTTTTTGGTCGTGCGTTTGAGCTCGAATTATTCACCCAGATAATAGGAGATGTCGTGGGCAACAAAATATTCGGTTTAAAACCAATTCCTGGGCGATATAAAGTAAAACAAATGTATTGTTAATACATTAATAGGAATTGAAAAAAAAAAGGAAATATAGAAATTTATTTAAAAAAAAGATACCTGGACTACCAAAATCTAATTGGCGGAAAAACGGAAAGTTGGTCTCAAAGTAAGATCTAGGTGTTATATCGGTATAAATGAAAAATGGCTTATCTAATTTCGAAGCGTAATCAATGCTTATCCACATTTGTAACGCGAAGAGAGCACCTAATATGCTGAAGAAGCACAGGTAGAAAAATCCCAGTAAAGCTAATTTACAAGAGAACAGTTAGAATTTTATGATCAACACAATTTATAACAATGAGTAATGTATTAACAGAATTAAACCGAATTACCCCATTCCTTTCCAGTTCTACCGAGTATTTGTTTTCTCTCTGGATTCCAAACGAATCGCAAGAAATTTCGGACTGCCCCTAAATCCGGTTCAGGGATTCTGCTTCGATAATATTCTTCATCATGTAGAATAGCCATCTCACATACATACACAGAAACTTCTTCCTTTCTTTCTTTATGTAAAAACAGGTTAATAAAAAATGAATTCTATATCCCTGAATATATGAAGTAATAAGTAACTATATAAATAAATAAATAAAGTATTATTACTGTGACATTTTCAACTTTTTAATAAAATTATATATACATTCAATTACAATTTTATATTAATACATTTAGGATATTTTGAGATTTACTTAATAATATAAAAAAGTTGACATATCAGATTATAAGACAATGGTCAAAAATAGATGTGTACAAGCCAAAAGTCTGGTTAGAAGACTTATAGAATATATTAAATATATTTAATATAATTTTCTAATCTAAATATAAATATATTAAATATATATTTATATTTAAATTATATTTATATTTATATATTTAAATATTTACATGCACATTTTTTTGCAGTTTATTCTACAAAATATGACAAAAAAAAATTGTGTAATTAATTATAATTTTTCACAATATAATTATTATAATAGTAATGTACATTATATTGTATTATATGTATACTTTTGCACATGTTAACTTTATTGAGCTTAGCGATAAAGCAGACAATTTATTTATGAAAGAATTTTAAATATACTATTATACCAAGAATAACTAGTTCCAGCAATATGATCAGAACAAGGACAATTTTATTTGTCAAAACCTTCAATCGCATAACAGTTAGAATTTTCTTCGTTTTATTCAATTCTTCATCCGTTTGCGATAATCTTCGCTTTGCTCGCAGAAGGCGGTCTCTCTGTTCACTCAACTCAGAGACCACTTCTGTCCCAATTTGCTCGTTTTCCGCTGCAATAGCCTGCGATCTCGCAACCGACTGTGCTGAACGTTCCAACGTTACATTGCCATCCAGCAAAACACGCCGATGTTCAGCCTCCCAATCCACGCCAAAATTCATTATTGTGTTTGATTATTCAATCACTATGCAGCAGAAATACATGAAGAATGAAGAATCTTAAGGATATATCTAATCGAAGATTTATTATTATAAATTTTACATATCCTTGCTTTGCCTAAAATCAAAATAACATAAACATGACTAGTACATAGAATAAAAATAATAAATATATTTCTTAATAAGAACAAAAATTAAATGAAAAGAATTACCTATTTTTAAAAATCGTAACACTTGTTTCCCTTCAATAAATTATCCGTATCTTTGATCATTTGATTAACGATAAAAACTGGGACCAAGAATTGTTTATTGACAATTTCGTCCATGTAGCTACATAACCACTAACCATAACTATTTCGATAAATGACAAGCAGTGACAAGAAAACCATAATAACCATAGATTACGTTTAATATGATAAGTAGTACACACATCGATCGGTGTTTAGGAATTTTCACTACAGGACGAGATTGACCAATCAAAAAGAGATTCTGCGTCCAATCGGGAGATGGAAAAACGGTTTACTCTACAAGTGCGTTCGTTTTGGATGCTCACGCACTGTAAGCGTCATTTTATCTTTCTTTAACTTAAACATGTGAGAAACAAAGATAGAATGACAGCGCGTCCTAATTAGGTTATCGAGTCCGATGTCAAGCTGTCAAACGTAGAGTAAGTAGGTTAAAACAGACAGGTCTGCAATTTTTCCGCATCGAAACAGAAATTAACACGATAAATTAAATAACGATTTGAGAATAAACTGTCTGGTATATAAAGATTATTTAACGTTGCAGGAATACGATAAGGGAATGACCTGGTAGCGCTACAGGCTACAGGTAGCGCCATAATCTGACGTCTGACGTGCAGCGTGTTTAGTGAAAAAAATCCATCCCACGTTTACAGTCCACCATCCATCGGCGGTGACCGGTGAAATGTGAATACAGTTATTTGCCTCGCGATAATTTTATACTTGCCGATAAATGTACTGTGACGACGGCCGTGTAACGGATCGTCATTTGCGAACACGATGACGCGCATTACGTTTCTGCATCCTGATCTCGGTATCGGCGGCGCGGAGAGATTGGTCGTTGATGCCGCTCTAGCTCTGAAGAAGGACGGTCACGATGTGAATTTCGTGACTGCTCACCATGACCCGGACCATTGTTTCTCAGAGACCAGAGACGGCACAATTCCCGTCACCGTTGTAGGCAACTGGTTACCCAGACACATCCTGGGCAGATTCTATGCTTTCTGTGCCTACTTACGTATGGTAAGTAAGATCGGAGGAAGGGTCAGGGAATAACAAGATTTTATTGTTATCTATACTCGAAGTATTTAAAAAAATCATTTAGAAAAGTAACTATTTTGTCAAAAATTTTAATTTAAACAAATTTCACTTTAATTTATTTTTATAAAGAAAAAAAAAAAAAACAAAACTGTGATATATTCTATTTTTACAGATATATGCAGCTAGCTACATAATATTTTCCGATCAACGACCGGAAGTTGTCTTCTGCGATTTGGTGTCCGTTTGCATACCTATTCTTCGACTGCGCATTCCATATGTAGTATTTTACTGTCATCATCCGGATCAGCTGCTCTCGCAGCCTGGCGGCTATGGCAAACAGCTGTATCGTATGCCATTGAATTATCTGGAAGAGGTCACAACCGGCATGGCACACAAAGTATTTGTAAATAGCATTTATACAGGCAATGTGTTTCGAAGCACGTTTAAGAGATTGCACATTGAACCAGAAGTTTTATATCCTTCCATTAACACAGATTTCTTTGACAAGACAAGAATAGTATCCATAGATAGAGTACTTGATAAGAAATTGCCAAATGATAGTATTGTACTATTATCGATCAATAGGTATGAGCGTAAGAAAAAGTTGTCACTCGCGATAGAGGTTCTTGCAGAGCTAGAAAAATTATTAACGCAAGAAGTTTATAAAAGGGTGTATTTGATTATAGCTGG
The DNA here is from genome assembly GCF_047496725.1 of Anoplolepis gracilipes. Taxonomy (NCBI): domain Eukaryota; kingdom Metazoa; phylum Arthropoda; class Insecta; order Hymenoptera; family Formicidae; genus Anoplolepis; species Anoplolepis gracilipes. The sequence continues at coordinate 22,028,529 of NC_132971.1, read as the reverse complement.
TGGATATGACAAAAGAGTGGAGGAGAATGTAGAGTACCACTTGGAATTAATAGGACTCGCGGACGAGTTACGTGTAACGGATAAGGTGATGTTTTTACGCTCACCTTCTGATATTGATAAAGTTTCTATATTACATCATTGTAAGATTGTAATATATACACCGCCAAACGAGCACTTTGGGATAGTTCCCTTAGAAGCGATGTATGTAGGCAAGCCGGTAATTGCTCACAAATCCGGCGGTCCAATGGAATCGATAGTTTCTGGAGAAACTGGTTTTCTGGTCGAGAACTTATCTGCCGAGGCTTTTGCTTCAAAAATATCTTTCCTCGTCACAAATCCGGATAGTATCGAGGATTTTGGTAGAACTGGTAAAGACAGATTTTTAAAAACATTCAGTTTTGCTGCATTTAGTGTTCAATTGAATAAAGCGATAGACGACTTAATTACCTAAAAAATAAAATAATATATGTTATTCAGGGAAAAAAATAAAGGGGGTCTTCTCAATTTTTTTGCACGATATCAAATATATTTCAAACTGTTATTTAATAAAAATAATATTAAAATATTAAAAAATGTGAAGGTATCATTTTTCGGAACATACTTATAAATGTTCTACATTATGTCATATTCTACATTAAATTAAATGTTTGATTAGAAATTACATTTTATACTCGATTATAGCTTAAGTTTATACGTTTATTTAATTATATTCTATATACAATTTATGGTTTGTATGTTTAAATTATTACTAAATATATATATATAGAATGTTCATATATATGTATACCAATGTTTGTAATATTTGGTTTTGTTAAATATTTATAATCAATATTTTATTTTTGTCGTTTAGTGTTTTAATTATACTTACTTTGGTTCTTTTTTTCATTCCTCTGTTCAAATTCCAATGTCCTTGATCTGTTGTGAATAAAACATCTATAATAAATAAGATATTTGATAAATCTGAAAATTATCCGTCCAACTGCAATATATCTTTGTCAAGTTATATCTAATCAATTTTCTACTGAAATACTTTTAGAACTGCTGTACTTTAGATATCACATTACCAAAAGGATTGAGTATTCATTTAAAAATTTTACATGTACTGAAATATAGATCATTAAAATGTAAATAGAAATCAAACACGATACTGTAAAAATAAATGTTATAGATATTATAATAGAAAAAATTTATTTTTTTACAATTTTATCAGACATAGTTATAGATATAACTATAACAACTTGTAAGTATAAGTAAATAATATTTTATGCGATAAAAATATTAAATATTTATACAATTTACAAAAAAAAAAAAAAATAAGCATACTTTAAATTAACTTGAAACTTTTACATATAAAACTAGTCCATCAATTGTAAATTGTCGAGTTTTTCACTCGAATAAAATCCCGCTTTAACTTGTCTACCGCCAAAAAAGCGTCCGTTTAAATCCACTACGGCTTTGATGGCGCTTTCTATCCTCTTGAATTCAACAAAAATTCGCACTGCCTCTTCTGGAGCGGCTTCGATTACTTCGTGAATAATTACACGCGCAACATCACCATATTTTGTGTTGCATTCGTCTTTCACTTCTGGTTCGAGATCGTCGTCCACTTCTCCAGGGCCCACCATGTTGCGCAAAAGTACAACCTATATTGACAAGTATACAAATTAAGTTTGACAAATAATACCACATGCACAAATAGACAGGTAATGTTATTATATAAGTATTTAATATATTTCATTATAAAAATAAAATTGTATTATAAATGATGACCTTGCTGGGATATTTCATTATCTCGGTAATGCTAGGTTCTTCCGCAGGCTGCTGCGACAATGATTGATTTTGTGGTGGAGAAGCTGTAAGAGGTGGTGGTGGCGGCATTAACTGTTCCCTCTCGCCAACTATTCTACCGCCACGTTTACTCGTCTTCTCCACTTGCAGTGCCACTGACATGCCCTGCTCCTTTTTACCAAGACCCTGTCCCTCTTTGAAACCATACTTGGCCATTATCTTTGCAGCCACGGATGATGTCGCATAGCCTAGACTAGGCGTCTGTCGTGGTGGTGGAGGTGGTAATTCTGAAGATTCTTGTAACGACGGTGGTGGTGCTATGGCAGCACCTCCAACCACACCTCTCGAAGTCGGCGTTCTCTCTTCGTCTCTTTCAGGAGGTATCATTGTGCTGTTACCACCAGCGGTCTGTGCCCAGAAAAAAAAAAGACATAATATTTCTATAATGTGGAGATTATTATTACTATACATTTACTCATTCTAATAATATATCATTTTTCCATATATATTTTCCAATTATTACTATTATTATAGATAGGCTTGAAGATTTATTTTATTTATTACCTGAGTATCTTCAAAGCGAGTACTGTCCCTCCTACGTTTGCGCATCTCTGTCTCATGCTCCCTATCTCTGATGTCACGCAATTCCTTCACAACTTTCTCATATTCATTGGGCCACATGGGATCATACTCGTTTGCCACATTCCAGTCGAATTCATCACCTATTCCTATACTGCTCACGTTACTGGTGGATAATGGATTATTATGGGTGCTGTCATGCTCCTCTCTGTCGACATCGCGGTTAGTCTTTGATTTCAAGTCTATTACTGGTGCTAGTACCGCACTAGCCTTCCTGTATTGTTCACGTTTTGGCTACAAATCCATAAATAAGGAAAATAATTAATTTAATTCATTAATCAAATCCACCTTAAATCAATTTTGAATCTTTTAAGAAACGGAGATTATGACATATGTTTTTCAATTAGATAATTATTATTATTATAATTGGAAATAATATGTTGTTTGTTATTATTTGACACTGTATATATCTATGATGAATTCACCTGTGTTGTAGCGGCTTTTTTTAATTGCAATTGCGATTGAAGTAATTTAATACCGGAGGACCAGCCAGCGACCTTTTCTGTCGTCCGATGCTTATCAAAATCGTCGTACAAAGACATGACAGGTCTTATTTCAATATTTTAACCAATATAAATAATTCATACACAACCTCAACCTTTAAAAGTAAGTCCTTTTGACCGAACGCCGTACGTGATGTTTACGATATTTACTTATGACGTATGATATGTATGTCGGAAGGTCGGTATTCATAGTCCGATCTTATATTTAAGATCGTCTTAAGATCCCACTTCAACCAATGAAGTAGCCGTACAGCATCATTTTATTGGTTGAATGAGATCTTAAGACGAGCTTAATATAAGATCGGACTATGAATACCGACCATAATCCGGTTTCATTTTTTCGATGTTACTTCGATATTACTAGATTTATTGGATTATTACTAGGGGCTACAGTATTTAGTATTTTTTTTATTGATGAAAGAATTAGGATGAATTAGGGTAGACAATTATTGGAAAAGAAGTGTTTTATTGCGTCGTTGAATCGTGTGTAAAAGGCAAAACACGCGATGATAAACTCATGGTGAATGGAAATATTCAATTATCGATCACAAGACGGATGCGCGCATCTCGGAATCGGAAGCTTGCGTGACGCGTAAGGAGAAAGGATGTTTCGCGACACGCGGCCTTTCGTCCTTTTAATTGTCATCGCGATTTTTCACCGGGCGTGCGGCGATGACGGGACGAACAGAGCAAACGAGAAGAGGCACGGCGGTACAAATAATTATCAGATGTGCCTCGATAGCTTTGACATTCATAGAGATAAAATTATCAAGACTCAGGACTCTCGTGACATGGGTGCCAAGTACTTGAGCGTGCTGGACGTGGACTCTAGAGAGGATTGTTTGAAATATTGTTGCGCAACCGAGCGATGCGACGTGTTTATCTTCGAAGAGAAGGTATATTTAATCTCTAAATAAAAGGTGCTCTCCATTTAGCAACACAAGCGTCATTCTGTCCTTTCAACTTTTCAACATCCAGTGACAACACAGATAGAATGACATTTGTGTCAACTTTGTGTTGTTAAATGGATAAAATTTCATGATAGACAAGGAAGAGAACGTGTATTGTGTGTATTATATACAGTCATTGACAAAGTTATTAGGCGCCCTTAAATTTTCCGTATTTCTTATTTTTGTTATTAATATTATATAATTGATATATATAATATTATTGATATATATAATATTAATTGAATATATATAATATTATATAATTAATATTAATAGTATATAAACACTAAAAGGATTAAAAGACAAAACAATGTTCTTTTTTAAAGCACAGAACAAGGAAAATATGAAAATTTTTTAATGTACTGATATCGCATTAAAGTTACTATCGGTAATTTAAAAAATTTTATATTTTCCTTGTTCTGTGCTTTAAAAAAGAACATTTGTATTTTTAATACTCTGCAACTTGGTAAAAAAATTTCTCTCGAAAAATTTAAGTCAAGTTCCATAAACTACAACATTTTGCCTATAAAATGCTTTTTTTTAAACTTTCCTACAATTTTTTTTGGCCGAGATACATAATTTTGAAACTAAAATCTGTATTTTTCAGACACGTTGTCGATACTCGGCGAAAAATGAAAAAAACATTTTAAAGCTTGAAATTTTAGCTTTAAAGTGCTTTCGATAGTTTTTTAATCCTTTTAGTATTTATATACTATTAATAAAATAAGAAATACAAAAGGAAAATTTAAGGGTGCCTAATAATTTTGTCAATGGCTGTACATATAAGTAAAATAAAAAACATACAGATATAATATGTTTGCAGAAACCAGGTAGTTGCTATCTTTTTCAATGCGGCCCATTGCATGATTTCAAGTGCAAATTCACAAGGCATGCTAATTATACCAGTGCTGTACGTACTAGTTATCCCATACAGAATGTACAAGTAGAAGAAGAAGTCAGGATATCTCAACAGGAGCACGAATTAAAATCACTTAGGTATTTAATCGCTCTCTCAATATGTTTAAGTCTTGTTTCAATTTAATGATTAACAAAATTTTCTCGCATCCTTTAGGAAAAATAACGAAATTACATTGGATTATGGATATACAGAGACTCCTAGCAAATCTATAGTCACTCAAATACCAAAAGTAATACTGACTACACCCACATTGGTTAAACCAGGTATAGTTATATAAATGTTAAAAATATGAATTATATAAATCATTTAAAAGAGGAAAAAAAAAAGCATATGCATATTAATATGTAAATCTCTTGTCGCAACAGCTTGTAGCAGAAATCAATACGAGTGTCGCTCATCCGGAGATTGCATAGCTATATACAACGTTTGCGATGGTATTCCGCAGTGTACGGACGGCTCTGATGAAGCGGCCGATCTTGTGTGTCCGACGGAAAAACCGACCGTTCCTCCGATCATGCAAGTGCCGCATCCACCTGCTGATATTCTACGATATCCGCAAATAGTCGAGCAGCGTAAGCCTCTCCCTCCGTTCTATCCTGCTGTGCCAGAGAGCAATCCTAAAACGTGGGAGATATCGAATTTAGTTCATCAAATGTCTCAGCCGCAAAATATTCTGTATCCCGGTCAGCCAGTAGATTTACCACAAATGCGTAAAAATTATGGTTCACCAGGATACCAGTGGGATTATCAGCCTTTGTATGAACAAAATAAGGATCCATATGTTCCTGTAAATACCTTCCACGACCAAAATATGAATCTTTATGAACGTACGTAAAGTAAAATTTTTTTTCTCTTGTACTTTTATTATTTATATATATGTATCTCATTAGAATTATTTTAAATGCACATGTTGCATATGTATGTTTTTAGAACAGCCACATATATTTAATCACAAAGGTTCGAGCGTTATAGGAAATAATGAAGCAGATAGGTAATTCAAAATATTAAAAATCTTTGATTTAATCATTGTATTAAAATATAGATTATACTTGATTAAATCAAAATAGTAAAAAATACTTTGTACACTAAAATTTTGTATTAACTTTCAAATTTTATGTTTAGAGGATATATTTATTTGGAGTCTAAGCATTCGTATACCCCACATTTTTCATCACCGAATAAGGTAGCTTGGCAAAATAATCAGGAACAGTTGTTACCATCCATTGCACCAAATTCTCAACATAAGCAAGCTGATGATGTAGAAGACTCTGCTAAAATTACAACAACACCTGTCTGTGATGTAAGTGCATTTCTTTGGGTAACTTGATTAACATATTCATTCTAAAACTTTACAAATATATTTGAATAATAATAATTTTTTTTTGTTATAGACTTCAGAGGAACACAGAAATGAGTTAACACAAAATAAAGAATTTGTAAAGAAAGAAGAAAAAGCCGATACGCATTTGATACATACGAAAGCGAGCAAACAAGTTACTGAAAAATCAACGTTGTTAACAAGCGACATTACCAAATATAATCATGCAAAAGAATCGAAAGGTAAAGACATTAAGCTTGCAATACATACATTTAGTTTTTTTAGGTTTTTTAGGTTCTTATTGTGATACGATTTATATCATTGCAGATCATAAAAGCGTGATTGTAATCGAGGACCATCATGTGAGGTCGCACGAGAGAACCGACATTATTGCGGAACATCTTCAAATAATCGAGAACGATGTTTTAAGGCCCAAAGGAGCGGTGGTGTCATTGTCACTAGGACTCATAGCTACTGCAATCACGGCTGCTTTAATTGTTTGCCGATTGCGAGTGGTGAAACGACGTGGCAGATGTGGGCATGGACCTTATGCGCATGATGCCGATTATTTGGTTAATGGAATGTATTTATAAACGGATATACAAAGAGAAAAGAAATGCTCTTAAATCTAGTCACAATCTAGTCGCTTAAATATATCTATCATATTTTCTTACCATATTGTAAGTATTTCCTCATAAGAAATTATGCTAGACAATATTTTTTTTTTTTTATAATTATGACTCTTTAAAAATAAACGGCATTTTTTACGACATATTTATTTGCATTGTACAAAGCTGCTAGCTAAGTTTTGTGTAATTACTTCTAACAGCATTTTTATATATGTATATAAAAACATAAGTTATGTGAGTTATTGATTTTTTCTTTATATTTTTTGTTTATCAAATATTTTATCATTCAAATAACTTTTAAACATTAGAATCTTGGAATGCAATACAATAGAAATATAAAGTCTAATTATTGTATATTATTACATACAAATATATGTATATACAATATATTGCATATAAAACTTTTAGCTTTGTCAGTATTATGATGAAATATTTATTAATAATAAAGAATAAACATCCATGATTTTAATATAATGTTACATAAACTTGTGCAATTAATTTATAATGTATGTATTTTAGTTAAACAACAATTAATAAATGATCATTTTATTTACTATATATAACAAAATAAGATTTTCTATAAAATATTCTCCTTTAAGAATAATCTCTTGGTGTATCAAAAATTCAGTTTAATAACATTAGAACATTACAACCATCTTAAGAGTAATAATGTGTAATAGATATTCCATTTTTTTACGAAATTAATCTCATAAAACGTTAAAAAAATAATCAGAGGAAGAGCTCTATATTTCTAAACTATTTTTTAACATGATTATTTTTTTATATATAATATCGACAATACAGAAAGCTATGCTTTCCTCTTTTCCTTATATTGCATATACTGATTAGATGATAAATGAGTCGTACAAATACAAATCTTGATTTATCATATAAATAACAATGTCAGTATCGTATTATCGAAGAAACATCTATAATGAAAATAAAAATTTCTTCCATAAACAATTTTTATAAACTTTATTCTAAAGTTTAAATCAAGTTGTGAGAGATTGATCATTATGGACGCGCATTAGCTGCGGCATTCTGTTGGGCCTGTATGAATTCAGGATAATCGATGTAGCCGTCATTGTTAGTATCATCCATGCTAAGTATCGGATCTATCAACTGTATCAATTCCTCATCCTTGAATAATTTGTCACCTTGTACATTTGCACCTTCCGCATTACCTTGTTCTATAATAGACATAATGAAAAAAAAAAAAAAAATATATATATATATATATATACATTATTCTATGAATTTTTTCATTAATTCAAATTACATTAGAGAAAATATAATAAGAAAAGGAAAGATAGACAAAGTGCTGTATATACCATGCCAATGTATAAGAGATTTGATGAGCTCGCAGCCATCTAATTTATTGTTATTATCTGCATCATGCATTTTAAAATAGTGAAACTGCAACTCCTGCTCTGTCATCTTGCTGGTATCTATTGGAACGTCGGCATGCTCTGCAATATGTCTAGCGGAAAGAAAGAAAGAATATTCTCATAACATATGCTTCAACAATTAAAATATCCAATGTATCCAAAAAATTGGAAAATATATCAAATTCTTAGATGCTCGAGTTTATTAAATTAAACTTTAAAGTTAGTTAACATTCCATTTTAATAAATAATTAATACAAGCAAACAAAATTATCAATTTTTTTTTAATATAAATTTTTCTATTCGACACTTACTCTTTTTCATGAGCTATATTGGCAGTATTAAGTAATTGTGGTTGTCCATGACCATGTCCGTGTCCATGTCCATGTTGAACTTGAGGCTGCTGTTGCATTGGTACTTGCTGTACAGGAACCTGTTGTTGTCCTGACATTTGCTGAACAGGAACCTGTTGTCCTGGAATTTGCTGAACAGGCACCTGTTGTTGCATAGGAATTTGCTGGACAGGAACTTGTTGTTGCACTGGTACTTGTTGGTACTTGAACAAAATTTTGATAAATTATTAAAATTAAAAATTAAGGTAAAGGAACTATTTAAAAAAAAAAAAAAAAAAAAAAAAAAAAAGAAAAGGCACAGAAATTAATCTCTCTAATAATAGCAGTATTATGGACGATAATTGAGTAATAACTGGAGAAATTTACTTGTTGCTGTTGTGGAACTTGCATATGTTGTTGTGGTATTTGACCAGGCTAAAACAGAGAAAAAAAGTAGTACATAATATATACATATCAGAAATATTAAGTGTTACAATAGTGAATCAATTTCAATGTCATATAATAATATCGTTTCATTCAACCATATGTTTGCCAACACGTTCGAAAGCATGGCCTAAGTACCTGCTGATAATGCTGAGGCGGTACACCCGGCGCGACCCTTTGCGCCTGAGCATGGATGTATTTGCATCCAAACGACCCGATTATCAATGCGCACAGCGTCCAATGCATTTTGTTACACTGTTCAGAAAAAAAAGAAACAATGTACACATATTACTTGACCATATTTGAGATGTTATTGTCGATTATATTCGTGTCGCACAATCTCGATTGATCCGCGTATCCGTAATCTCAACAAGTACCTTATTTACGCTAGGAAATATCCTGATAACTTTTCATCTGCGTAAACGTCTCATTCATCGACTATTTCGATCGAGTTTCGAGTGATAGATTACCACTTAGGTTATGACACGAGAACCCACCAAACGCCAAGAAAGCGACCGTGCAAATTTGAACCATTGGACACTTGACGTGACTGACTGACGTGGACAGAGAAGAGAGAACGTGTTACGTCGCGCATGCGCAAAAAGAAGGGCCCGACTGACAACCGCGCGCGATTCAGCTGATGATGGCCTCTATCAAAATTGATTTTTCATACTTTTAACGATTGCAATTATTAATTGTTAATTGTTAATTTAATTGTTATTAATAAAATAAATATTTGATGGGGTAAAGTTAGCCTACCTAATAGAAATTTTTAATTTTTTTCAATTATTATAAGTCAAACAGACATAGAGATTGATTTTGTTAATCTCAATTTTATGTCTTTAGGTTTGATTGAAATAATAATTATTTTCTTATAATTAATAAATAATCGACCAATAATGCGCAGTATATGTCAACAGAAACTGAACAAACAAGCAACAATTAATTGCAATTGTTAAAAGTTTGAAAAATTTATTTTTCAGGCTACTTTCACAAAGCTCGCGATTCACCAGTACATAGATTGTTAATTAATCCTTTAAACTTAAATTTTCGTAACATCAAATAGAACGCATCCTATCTTTTACGATATTTTTGTCCTTAAAAAATTAATCTTTATTACGAGAATGTATATAAAAATTATAAAGATTAAAAACAAATCTAAAATTATTATTTAGAGAATTACGATAAATTAAAATAAAGTTAATGATATCAATTAAATAATTTTGAATAAATAAAAGAAATAATTACACTATAATTATAATTAGAGATAAAATTACAAGATTGGTATATTTTTACCAATTAATATTTTTAAACACATTGCATTTTAGTAAAATATTTATAGCAGTAATAATTAACTATAATTTACGAAATATTATTTAATTGATTTCCAACAAATTTATTTCTTTACAAATTATCATTTATTCTACCGGGACGCGGTATAACAACAGAGCAATAAATGCAATTGTAATCGACGAGGTATATGGTATAGTAAATAAAAAAGTAAAAGGTCAAGTAAAACTAATAGGCATCGTTGTATATATATTTGATCATATTGATTATAACAAATATTGGCAGTATATGTAGCACGAGTATATCTCATTATTATAGTTATACAGTTACAACAATTAACGTACATTATATGATTGGCATATCGAACGAGAGCATCGTAATTAAAAGATTAAATTTTATACTCGTATAAAATAAAATTTGTTCAAAGTTTCAAACTGGATAATAATTCTCTCACAAGTTAAAATTACTTTATATTCTTGAAACTGATGAGAAAAATATCTCCATATGTTCGCTATTCACGGTTTAAATTCCTGTTGTGCATTAAAATAACTATAACATATATATTTAATTTGTAACATGAGTATAAATCTATTCATTTCTACTATATATCTTTTTAGGCCTGAAAGTAATTAATTTGAAGTTTGTTTCTCTTGTACAAAGAAATCGTATACGATTTTATCTCGTGTTGAGAATGAAACAATTACTTCATTTAACGATAGATAAACGCGATATGAATGAATCAATTCATATATATAATATACATTGCATAAAATGCGACTTGTTTCAAGAATCTCTGCGAGGAAGATTAATAGTCTATAAGATATACGTAAATGTTCAAGAATTGATTTAATCGATTAACTTTAGTTATTCTACATACAAAGTTATGTAGGCAGTGTCCACACATTTGTCGTTGATTTTACATTCATCGTATAACGTTAAAATTTCTGGCAACAGATTACCAATATACATAGCATATTTTTTCAACGAGTTCTCGCCACCGATCTAGAATTTTAGATCGTATTCGTATTGTCGTACCATGGTGGCATCCATCTGGTCGGAGTTCTGGGTCTTCCTCGGGAAATCGGTATCGTAACATCGGCACCAACATTTCTGTCGGTGCGAGTCTTTCTGCGAGTCGAGCTTCTACCCGACACGTTTTTCGAGGCGTTATCTATAACTACGAACGGTTGATCGTTGACGCGACGATCCTGCCTGCCTCTGCCGAAACTAGGCGAATAAGGCCTGGTGATGTTGTCCTGAATCGCATGGTCGAGCGAAGGACTGCGAACTCTTCCGGAAGACTGTCTACGTTGGCCAAAACCTCGCGGCTCGTTGTCGACATCATAGACGTGTAATCGATACGATGGACTGGGAGATCGCGAGATTCTCGTGGCAATTGCGCGATCTGTCAGCTCGAGCTGCGTCGGTCTCGGCGCCATCGTAGTTTGAGACAGTCTGGAGCTTCTGAAAAAATTGAGAGTTTCATAATTTCAAAAATTTTTACTATTTGAAAAGTGACAGTTTCCGAATTTAAAGTGGTTTTCCAAAATTTTGAAATTTCAAGATCTCAATCCAAGGTAAACATTTTTGATTTTAATATCTCATGACTCATACTTATTATCTCACAACGCGACTCGAAAATTTTTTTCTTTTCATTTTCTTGGAAAATGACAGATTTGAGTATACCTTCTGCTGGCAGGTGGTGGTTTTCCAGTGACGTTCTCCTCGTGCATTCGCGTGTCCAGTATACAAAAAGCATTTTGTTCTTTGGCGGTGATTGTTTTGTCACACTGACCACTACTTTCGTCCCTCAACCAATAATGTTCCCTTCTTTTCGTAGCGCTTAAACTATGATCATCTCTACCGTAGATCGTTTTAGGTTCCACGCAACTCTGACGATCGTATTTCGCGCAATAAGCTTTTCTGTACTCAGGTTGAAGATCAAAGGTACCCTCCAAACGCAGATTCGCCGGCATCTTCAGAGTTTCAATCCTCGGTATGTATCCGTAAGGAACGTACTGAGATTTCACCTCGCTTGTAGGTTCGTACTCGAATGTACGACATTCCTGACGATGAACTGGTCTGCCGAAACATGCGCTACTGCGACCAGAAGAGGAGACATTCGTCGGTCGTAACATTGGCGGTGGCTTGCGATAAATGGGACGATCTCTGGAATAGTCCAGATATTTAGATTGATACTCTGGGTCTTGATCGATCTTCGTGGAAAACTTAGAGCGCGACGGCGAAGATACCTTGGAGCCATCAGCGCGACCTATTTCGTCATCTGGCTTTGCCAGCCTAGGCCGTTCGCGTGGAAAATCCTATAATATTGTAATTATTTAATTTAAATATTGTATGATTACATCCATCATTTTCTATATAATACAAACTGGCAGAAAAAATGTATTTTCTTTCTTTTGAATGCTTTTTTCACGCATCTTTCTGACTATTAATTTTGTATTCTTTTATTAATTTCTTATATTTTATTTCTAACAGGTCTTGGATTTTTGCGTCTAGAGCGTCTCTTAAATAATTTTTTAGTAGATATAATTAAATAATACTTACAATTACTCAATAATAATTTAATAATAATAATTAATGCACAAAAAAATTATCACATGTTACAATACTTAATAATATTAAAAAGAGATGAATCTCAAATTTAATCGGGAATTTACTTAATAAATAATTATAATTTTAACAATAAAGAAATAGTATACAGAGTAAATACCTTATATGCATCTCGATATTCCGGGATTTCGAGCGACCGACCATTTAAATCTTCCAATTTTGACACCAACATCTTCATTTCTTCGTCCTTTTTTTGTATCCCTTCTTGATCTATCCATTTATCTTCTTCATCATCGTCTTTCATTTGTTTAGCGTCTATTTCTTGCGTCTGTTTAATACGAGGATAAACGAAATTTTCGGTGCTCTCTGTGTTTTGAAAAAAATCGCCGTCAGCTTTTAAATGCGTTTGCGGCTTCTTCGGCTGCAGTCTATCTATATATAAAAAGTATAATGCATAAAAAAAGAAATAACAGCAAAATGTATACAAACTATCGTATATCTCGCTAATAAGTACATTTTAAATGATAATTTTCATTACTTTAATTCGTAGCCATATATGTGAAAATACTTTTTGGTACAACATTTTAAACATATTTTTTTTTTCATTTAATTTATTTGTCGCGTTTCTTTTTCAAAGTTTAATATTATTACCTTTGACATTATAATTTCTGAACACATCGGTGTATTCCGGTACAAAGTAGGTATCTCCCTCGAGCCTCAAATTTGTGCTTCGTCTCAATAATTCCGGTCTCCGCACGCCCACAAAGGGAACATATTTGTCCTGATTTTCCGTTGATGTCTCCAACTCGCCCTCCATTTTCAGATTAGTAGGTATGCGCATGAGTTCCGGTCGACTAACATTGAGCCACTCGATAAATTTCTCGCATTTCTCTGTCGTGGTGTCCAGGTCTCCCTCCATCTTCAAAGACGTGGGTCGACGTGCGAGTTCGGCGCGATGCTGACCCTCATAAGGTACATACGCCGAATATGTTTCCGTATCGGTGTAGAAATCTCCGCCGCACTTTAAGCTAGTACCCCTTTTTGCAATAATGATAGGATCGATTATCACTTAAAGTAGGAACTAGATAATTGATAAATGTAACAATTAATCTTTATTGTTGATATTGTTTCAATTTTTTTCTGTTATTTATGTTAATTTTTGAATTTCTCTTGTGAGTTTTTTTATTAACAAAATTAAAAATTATTTAATATAAAAATTATGTGTGTGTGTGTGTGTGTGTGTGTGTGTTAGAATTTTAATATTTTGTAGAAAAAAATGTTTATTGTATTATCGTATGCATAATTTATTATTCTCGTTTGGCTTGACGTATTAATGAGAATATTTATTTATTACATGTAGCATTTACTGAATTGTGATACATTAAAACATTATGTTCGTGATTTATTAGATGCAGAAATCCAATGAAAAAAATAAAAGAAAGTAGAAAGTCGGTTGCTAATACTATTAAATTGCCAATTTAGTTGCATGACAGTCAAATTTATGTTTCTTCGATATTTACATGAACTCGCGTGTCTCGGGACAGTTTTGATATATACTTATAATGTCCTAAAATATTCACGAAAAGAATTCACAGAAAAGAATTGATAATCTTCGTAACGTTAGTTAAACCAATGATCGAATTAAAATTAGATATCAATCTGCGTACTACACGTATATTTGATTAAACATATATATAACGCACATATAATTTTCTTAATTCTTTATGATGTTTTTTATTAAACAAAAAAAAAATATATATATATATGTGTGTGTGTGTGTGTGTAACATTATATATATTATTGTATATATATTATTTCTTATATATTTTTAAATATCGTTTTGAATAAAAATCTTTTATTCTCTTATTCATTTTATATCATTTGTGCGATTACTACATATATATATTAATTACATTAAATATATATTGATTTTAAATATATTAAACAAAGAATAATAGCCGAGCGCGAGATCATAAACGCAAAAATAAAAATAAAGAATTTAAAAAAATTAATTGGTAATTAAAATAGCCTTACCTTCTGATAAGTGATGGGCGTCTAAATGAAATTTCAAACTGTGGGACTTCCACTCTTGTCTCCATCGTCCCGTTTCCATGAACCAATTGGGCAAAAGCATTCTTTTCTTTCTCAGATGGATCCTCGATCGCTTCGTGCTCTCGAAAATCCATGCGATGCGAAGATTGTGCATCCTCGAGGACTTCCTCCGAATAATCCTCGGGTTTTTCTCCTTCTATTGGCCAGACATTTTCCTATTCATATTTTATATATATATATATATTTTTTTATATATACATATTTCCATTACACATGTATGGATAGATGCTTTTAATATGTATAAATTATATAGATTAAAAAAATATCGTATATATTGTAAATACCTTGGAGAGTTCTTCGATATTTGTACCGAAAGCGCGGCGATACTCAGACGCGGGATCCTGTTGGACTTGCGCTGACTCCGGATGTGATTGAAGATTGTCCTTTGGCCGATCTTGCACGCGCCTCCTCCGATAGCGAGCCAACTCGTCGACCGTCAATCCTTCGAGAAACGGCCATCTCTCCTTAGTCTTACTCTTACGTCCCTTTTTCTCTTTCCCTTTATCATGCGCTATCTCGAGATCCGGGGATGACTTGCCGACACCGCGATGAGAGGAGGATCTTTGCCTAATCGTAATCTTAATTACAAAGTGATATATCATACATTTTTTATTCTATTTAATTTACTTTATTTTTAGATCTTAATTTTTCCCTATTCAATTCTATTCTAATCCATATTTCAATATCTGGAAGAAGGAATTATATATTTTTGCTAAAAGTATTTAAAAATCAATTGTTTTTTTTTATCATATCAACGATATGCAGAATAAATAAGATAGTTGGCGATGCAATACGGATGGATGACCCGAGCTTACTGAAGATGACGAAGAACCGAAGCATTAGGGACGCGAATTAGGGATGTAAAAGGGCGGGTCGACTAGAGCGGCGAGGAGGCACGAAGGTAGGACGAGGAACAGGAAGAGAGTGGTACGAAAGTGCTGTACATGCCGTTACAATGGCTCTTCCAAATGCGACGAATCGATCTGCAAAACGCGCAGCTTGAAAAATAAATCTCATCCTGGCTTAATGGCTCGCGCGCACGTCAACCCTCGCGAATTACGTCGAGAACGAAGAGTATGACATCCATCAGATGTCTCCAAAATGTTTTGTAGTTTCAATTGCAATCAAAATTGTAGAAAAAAATATTATAAATTATTGATAAATGAAAAAAGTATTATTTACAGTAAATTTCAATTGATTTAAGGGGGCAGCCGCAGTTGCGGGTCGGAAAAATAGCTTTTTTTTTTGGAGGGGGGGGAATTTTTTCTGTCGAAACTATTGTGTCACTTATTGTAAAACTTCTACACGGTATCAAACAACATTAAAATTATATATCATCAATCTCTTCGTGGAAGCATGTCCCATAGGGTCCGAACAATTGTCAGAGAGGCACTTCTCGAAGCTTTTTTGAAAATTCATATTTTTCACAAAATAGCGGAGATTCAAAGTCAAAATTCAAACAATTATTTTTTTTGACCCAAGAAAAGTCGTTTTATCAATGTCTATAAAATGGGAAGATTTTTGAATATTTAAAAAGGCTTCGATTAAGCACTAGATAAACTAATATACTAAATTTCTTTGGTTTGTTCATTTCAGATAATTCTATATTCGGAGCTGGGCTGGTCACCGCAAATGATCTTTTTTTTTAGAAGTGCCTCTCTGAGATTGCTCGTTTATTATTTATTAAGTAAATTCCCGATTAAATTCTAGATTTATCTCTTTTTAATATTATTAAGTATTGTAACATGTGATAATTTTTTTGCGCATTAATTTATTATTAAATTATTATTGAGTAATTGTAAGTATTATTTAATTATATCTACTAAAAAATTATTGTTCACTCCAGATAATCCTATTCGGAGCTGGAATGGTCACCGCAAACGAACTTTCTTTAGAAGTGCCTCTCGGAAATTGCTCGTTACTTGGATACTATGGGACATTCTTCCACAAAAAAAAATTCTGAAATATAGTTTTAATGTTGTTTGATATCGTGCAGAAGTTATAGAATGAGTGACACAATAATTTCGAAAGAAAAAATTCCCCCCAAAAAAACTTCTTTTTCCGACCCGCAACTGCGGGTGCCGCCTTAAGTGTTTAGAAAAGACAAAATTATTTTTTATTTTATTTATTAAAAAAAAAGTAAAATGTAAATGCATTTGATTGATAGAAAAGTGTAACGTATAAAAAGTATTTTGGTTTAATGATACCTATATAAGGATGATATTATTTTATCATACCTATGTAAGGATGATATTATTTTATCATACCTATATAAGGATGATATTATTTTATCATAGGCCATTCTGAGAAATATGTAAAAAAAGGTACAGTTGGGTGTTACAGAGATCAAAATAATCATATAATTAACGAGAATCACGAATTACTCTGGATGTCAGGGTGAGAAGGATAAACTCGCCAACGGTAGCGTGGCCGAGCGGTCTAAGGCGCTGGTTTAAGGCACCAGTCTCTTCGGAGGCGTGGGTTCGAATCCCACCGCTGCCAATTTTTTTTCTTCCCCTCATTATTTTATCCTATTCCATATGCCGTATAAAGAATTTTGATAACGTTATCAATTTCATTCGGCGCTACTTTTCTTCGTACAAGTCGGATCGATATTTTTTTTTGTCCAGTTTGTCCGCCAATTTATTCTCGGTCGATTCGTAATGTTGAGGTTTCATTCGACCCAATGGCCCCGATTTTAACCGCGACCCTAACTATCCTCACTCCCCGCACGACAAATTTGTATGCGCGGCTAAATTAATGTCCGCGCCACGTGATTCGCACGCACTGACGAACTCGCGATACGGCATATCGCCGACCGGTCAGTTGTTCTGCGGTCTCAGTGCGTGATTCAATCTAAACGCATTTTACAAAGCCACCGCCGGTGCTTGCACGCGAGCTTCCTTAGTAGAAGGAATCCAGGCCGTGGCCATCAAAAGGTCTAAATTTTTTGAATCGACGAGCTTTAATTAGAACATGCGCAATCATATATCGAATCGAATTAAATAATGCTTAGTTTAATATTTTAATTTTAATATATCTCTTTCTCTCTTCATGTATCTTTTAATATTCTAATAAATTAATATATCCTCCACCTCATCTTTTAATTTTTCTAAATTGAAGTTTTAATTCTAGTTTTTTTTTTTCTAATAAACAAATGTCTTATTATTAAAAGAGCTTTATATACTTATTGTACAAAAACTTTATATGGTTTTTTTTTTCGTAAAATACACACATTATTTCTATAAACTTGATAAACGAGATGTGAAAAGACTTGCATATACCATTTTTGTACTTGATTACAATCTCTGATTACTTTGGGAAATTAATGCAGTAAACGATATCGACGTATTTAAGCTGTTACATTATTGGGTAGGCGTGACTAACGATCGGGGTAAATGGGATTAAACGGCTTCTCAAGCGAGATGATCATTTAGTTGAAAGCACAAACGCGAGAAATGTGCTTGCCACTTATCTCAAATTAAAGTAGATTATTATTGAAAGTATCGCGCCAAACGGGAAATTAAATGAAATGTTGATATACGATAAATAATTTATTTTCAATATTGATTTGGTAGCAATCACGTAATTACAGATATTCGATGATATATGAATAAGTAAATGCTTATAAATCTTTGAATATATTTGAATATATTTGAGAATGTGCTATTTTGAAGCAGTATATAAATCTTAGCTCGTATGATAAATCATACATGACATCTGCATATTGTAAATTACTACTAGTAAAAGCTTGCAATATAGTAAGCTGCAGCAACTGAATAATCTAATCTTTACAAAAAAACTCAAGAATATAAAAAAATTGAATTGAAAAAAATGTATAATTATTTAGGAAATGTAACAAGTCCATTTTTTGCGGATGATGTTTTCTTTTAATAGAGCCCTTTAAAGAATTAAAAAAGTTTCAGGCTATTATACATTTTTTCCAATTCAATTTTTTTATATTTTTGAGTTTTTTCTAAAGATTAGATTATTCAGTTTTTTTTAGAACTCATATTTTTAAAGAATTAAAAAAGTTTCAGGAAAAATATGAGTTCCACAAAAAGATTCATTTCAATCATGAATTGTTTCGCGTATAAATAATTTAAGCACAATAAGCGTTTACGAAAAAAAAAGTTAAAAAAAATATTGACAAATAGTTGCATTGTATATATACTCTATACATATAACGGTATCTTCTTCTTGGAGTTTTTAAAATTTTTGCGGACAAGATAATGTGAAAATGGTGGAAAAAAATGATCCTGTGACACATGTGAATTTAAATTAAAGAGTTAAACAAATACTTAGTGTGCGGTGTGTATTTTCTTCGATCGGCTGGCTTTAAGAAGCCGCGCGAAACGTTACCTTTTGCCGGAACGGTCGCTTTTTCCCTCGCCCATCGCATCGTCCTGTCCAGCAGATCGCCCTTCAAAGGATGCAAAGTGACGACAAGATTAGGGGGACTCGTCCCTGGATGACGTCCGCGTGGAACGGAAGACAAGGAAAGGTATAAAGGAACGAGCGAAGCGCCAAACCTAGATTCCTTCTGGCGCGACCGACTCCTCGGAGATGTTGATAAGAAGGTGCTAGGGGCGGTACACCTGCGCAGCTGCGAGGATTGGTTCGCCCAAGGGTGGCAGGCTGGTAAACAGGCTGTCGGAATGAATGCCGAGTTGGATTCGGCGATTAATTAATGATACAAAGAAAGGAGCGGTAGTTTTCTCATTCATCAATATATATAAGGGAGAATCGAATGAAGAATTTATTCACAAATAAAACTTGCTATATTTCACCGTTTCCTTGAATTGCAATTATTTCGTCAGCTAAATTTATTTATCATTCTTATTGAAAAATTAGAATTTTACAAACAATTTTTAGCTTATAAAAAATTGTGTTGTCGTTGATCTTTATATCAACGATTATCGAGGGATACCCACCTTATTTGAGTATTATTTTTTGACAAAGGCTTGTCTTTCTTTTTTTTTTTTTTTTTTCTTTTTTTGTGTGTTCTATATTGTTGAACATATTAAGAATTAATATGACACATATCTGCTTATTTTTAAATATAATGAAAATTTCACAAAAGTTATATTATATAAATAATATAAATTTGAAAAACTTCACGTAAATACTTGAAGGATATTCTAATTTCTAACCCATTTCTAACCCATTTCTAACCCATTATTTAATTAAACCATAGAGAGAAAGAACAAGAAAGAAATAAAAAGGTAAGAAATAAGCGAATCTTTTTGATGTCGGTGGCGTCATCTGTCAAGATTCTAAAGTATCTAATAATTTTCAAGCCAACCCACAGTGGTCGCAACGATCGCGATCATCTGATCTAATCATCTGTCAAACTGCCATGCGTGACGCATATATATACATACATACATATGTTGTATACTCGGTTGGAGGTTGGATGTTGGATGTTGGATATCAGCAGGACCGAACGCTAAACAGATTAACAGGAAAGTGAGAGTGATTAGGAGATAACCTTAGATATCAGAAAGAGAGTCACTGGACTTCAGGATGCGTGCAAAGAGATAGTATCAGCGAGAATGAACAAGAACATGAATTCGCCGTCGAAACTCACGGAGTTCGCTCCGTTGAGTCCCGAAGAGAGTCAACCTGTAGTAGCATCGCTCTTCTCCAAATTCTTCAACTTTACCAGAAGTGAATATCCGGCTAGATATTCTTATTTATATTATGTTACTATACTTTAGCATTCCTTTATAATCATTAGCGTATTTAGATTTGATTATATCTATTATAACAGGAATATTGTAATTATTGATTGTTAGAAAGTAAAATAGAAAATGTGGTATTTTAGTTTATTTTCTTAAAGAAATTTAGAAATAATTTAGAATCATTTGTGTTCAACAACTTGTATTTTTTTTGTACTTTGTTAGTCTTAATATCATATTACTTTATTTTACGTTATGTATTATATATGTTTAGATTCATCAAACACAAATGATTCCGTGGTACCTTCTAACAATGACGAACGTAATTCCTCTGATTCGGACTCGTGGAAGCAATCGGAGAGTACGGAACAAACCCCTGACGACGATAGCACTAGTATGATGAATTTTCCATTAGCTAGCGAAGGCCGCAGTTTACCAAATATTTTAAAACGTATTAGTAATATTGTCGCATTAAAGAGTAATGTAAGTGTCATTGTACTTTAAGTTATTATACCCTATATTTATTATTTAATGATAAAAAAATTTGTAAAATTTCTTGCATTATTAAAAATTTTGTACATTACTTTATAGAATCTACGTTCGTATAAAGATTCTCAGTTGAAGAGTTATTGGATGCCAGATAGCGTGAGTAAACAATGCTACGAATGTGGTGAAAGATTCACGACCTTTCGAAGGAAGCACCATTGTCGAGTATGCGGACAAATTTTCTGCTCCAAGTGTTGCTCCGATCAAATACCAGGGAAAATTATGGGATGCACCGGTATAGAGAAATATCTACATGTAAATATGCATATATACAGCCATTGACAAAATTATTAGGTACCCTTAAATTTTCCGTTACAAATACAAAAATTTTTTAAATTACCGATGGCAACTTTAATGCGTTATCAGTACATTAAAAAATTTTTGTATTTTCCTTGTTCTGTGCTTTAAAAAAGAATATTGTTTTGTTCTTTAAAATTTTATTGTATTTTTGACACTCTGCAACTCGGTAAAAAAATTTCTCTCGAAATATTTAAGTCAAGTTCCATAAACTACAATATTTTGCCTAAAAAATGCTTTTTTTTTTTTTTAACTTTCCTACAATTTTTTTTGGCCGAGATACATAATTTTGAAACTAAATCTGTATTTTTCAGACATGTCGTCGATACTGGGCGAAAAATGATCGTAAACGAAAAATTAAAAAAACATTTTAAAGCTTGAAATTTCAGCTTTAAAATGCTATTGATAGTTTTAAAAAATTTTTTAATCTTTTTAGTATTTATATATTATTAACAAAATAAGAAATACGGAAAATTTAAGGGTGCCTAATAATTTTGTCAGTGGTTGTACACGTGTGTGTATATATCTTTATGTCTATATGTTTTTCTCATACTAAGGGGATCTCAGAGTTTGCACATATTGTTGCAAAGTCGTTCTTTCTTATCTTCAATCATCAGACATGAGGAGCGACTTATCGGCGGATTTAAAAGCGTTGCAAGAAGATCTTCAAGTAAAGTATGGAAACGACTCACCAGTGTTAACTCGAAAACATACCAGCGAATCAATGGGTGACGAAACATCGATATGTCGGAAATCAAGCATAGGATATATGGAGGAGAATTACGCGACTAAACGGTAAAAAATTAATTAGATATGCACGACTAAAAATATTATATATTATATTTATTTTTTATTATTGAATTCGTGCATTGTCTTGCATTTGTTTCTTACAGATCGGGTAATAGTTATCTAACGTCGCACGAACGTTCGCTCGTGTTGCAAAATTCAGCCTCTTTGAGAATGATTTGGGAAGAATTGTTTCACTCTAGTCAAGCTATTCAATTGCAAACGCATAGAATTCGATTGAAAATTCATTACAATTGTTTTCTAGCAACTGAATTGGTGAATTGGATGATAGCACAGAATAAAACAGCTACTCGGTACATACCTCGACGATATTAAATTGCTAAAGTGTTACGATACTCAAATTACAATTATGACTTTCTTTTATATATATATATATATATATAGTGTACAAGCTACTACGATAGGCCAAGCATTATTGGAAGCGGGTTTCATCGAGTCGGTTCTGGGCGATAATGTATTCAGTGATTCGGCGAACATATTCAAACCGGTAGAGTTGTCCTCTTTACAAAGTATAGACTTATTAACGGAAAAACGGACAGCATGCGATGCGCAAGAACCAGCCTGGGTAAAAACTATTCCTCAGCATGATTCAACTACCGGTAATGCAACAAATTGAGATTTTTTTATGACGAGGCAAACAATGTTGTTTATTAATGATAATTCACTCCGTTTCGTGTAGATTCCGAAAGTGAAACGAAACCCACAAACTGCTCGCAATCGCAAACTTTCTGTCGTTTGCCATCATCCAGTTCAAGTTTTTACTTGGATTTAAATCTTGAAGCATCAACCGTCACGTTAAAAAGACCAACCTCGGAGGATTTAACCGCGATTTCCGTAGATAGTAGCGACGGAATAGTCGAACAGAAAGAAATCAATCTTAAATCGCACGATTGTAATCACAAGATATGTGACGATTTGTTGAGCGATACGCTTCAAGTGCACGAGTTCAAAGAGAAAAATGGTTGGCACAGAGCGAATAATCTGAGAACAGCCTTCGGCGAATTAAGCGCGTACGAGTGTTTAACGTAAGTTCTTTAAAGTATATTTAATAGCTGATATTAATAGGAATAATAATACGAAAAAGGGTAAGGAAAAAAACGTTATTCGTTGATCACAGGGCTGCGTATAAAGCGCACGAAGATTCTCTCATTAAGCAACTCCTTAGCAAGGAAGGGTTGTCGCAAACGTGGTCAAATACGATTCTGTCCATCGCGCATCAGATAGTTGACCACGTCCGACCAGATTTGAATCATGACGCTGATAATCTAGATATTCGACAATACATACAATTCAAAAAGTGCCCCGGTGGTAGCAGGGATGATTGTAATATCGTATCTGGTGTGATTTGCAGTAAGAATGTCGCTCATCGTGGTATGAACGCCATGATCGCACATCCAAAGATCTTATTGTTGCAATGTGGTTTAATGTATCAGCGTGTAGAGGGCAAATTGATAAGCTTGGAGCCTGTAATGTTGCAGGTACATGATTAATTTTTGTCACATTATTATATTAATTATTCTTAATCAATCAAGTTCTTATTATATGTATGTAATTGATGATATATACATATATGTATACTTTCTTAATGTTAATTTATTGTAAAATGTCGATATCTTTATTATATTTTAATTTCTTGAATACAAAACTTGTGTTAGGAGAGCGAGTATTTGGGACACACGGTAGCGAGAATTACCGCCCTGGGTCCAGACGTGGTACTCGTGCATCGTTCCGTAGCAAGATTAGCTCAGGACAAGCTAAGAGAATGCGGCGTGACATTGATCCTGAACGTAAAACTTAGCGTACTTAAAAGAGTAGCACGATGCACAGGTGCTAGTATTGTAAACACTATAGACGCGCATATAAGTGCGAGATATATGCTTGGCACGTGCAAGAAATTTTATTTGAGAAATTTTCCAGATGAACAAAGTGAGTAAAATAATATAACATTATATCTATATATGTAATTGATTATATATATATATATGTATTGAAAATTGAATATATATAGATAAAAAATTGATAAAATATTTGTTGGATGCACCAGTTGATGAAAAATTTGAAAACATGGCCATAAAAGGAAAAAAAGTTTTATATTAAAAAAATGTTTTTTCATCAACTTGATATGTCCAAAATGAGAGAATTTTATCAAATTTTTGCAACTTTAAATTTTAGGAGGCGTCAAGACGCTGATGTATTTCGAAAGCTGCGCAAATCCTCATTTGGGCGCGACAATTTTATTGCGAGGCGGCTCGCAAACGGAATTAAAGAGAGTGAAAAACGTTACGTCAATGATGATTTTTGCGGCTTATTCTTGGCGGCTAGAAAAGTCATTTCTCATGGACGAATTTGCTAAACCGCCATCGCCCAAGAATAATTCGTTTCTGGATGAAACATTGCAGAGAGATTCCTCGAATAGTGAGGAATCCGAGATGCTTGAAAATCACATTGACGAATATACACATGCAATCGACACAAAAAGATCGTCGAAAATGAACCAAGATTACGAAAATACATTCAACGACGAGCAAAATGTACAAAAATCGCACAATCCAAGTATACCTGTGAAGAATGAAAATCTTTATCCCTCCGAGAATATTTTAAACGTAGATTCCTCTCTGAGGGAAGTATCTTCGATGCTATCGGAGGATTTTGATCCTTACGACACATTAAAATTATTTAAAGCAAAGTTGAAACCATCTTTATACGATTCGAAAATGTCAGCATCTTGTGAGAATGATGCGGTAAATTTATGTAACAATGATAAATCGAAGAACGATAATTTGGACCTTGTTTCCGATGACACGGAGGAACATAATAATTCCATGGCTGCAAATAACGAGACAAAATGTATCGAGCAAAAGACGGAAGAATTTGTCGACAAGGCAAAATCAAAGGACAAGATATCTTCCGAAGAGAAACGCATTTACGGGGAATCCATAAGTGACCGAAGCGATCCGTTGCATCAGTACTTAAATGAGGACGACGAAGACGTATTCAACCATAACAGTCCAAACGGTCAGCGTCTGAGCGTTGCCGAGTTTCCGCTATTCAACAAATTTAAGAAAGCTCTCGAGGACACCGTGTTGAGCGTATCGCCGTATCTAAAGTTTTCAATACCCTATTTAGAAACCGAAGTCGGCAGGAATTGCGTTTTGAGGAGTTTCTTCCCACGGGAGATCTATTATTCCGGGCAATTTCTCGACAAGGTCAAAGAGATTCGAGCAAACAGCGTGAACGAGCTCGCGTCCGAAAATCGCGAACGGGCAAACAGTATCAAGTTCAAGTTACATCATCCATTCGTCCAGGCGCGTCTGACTACGGATGTCGATAGCCGCGAGGTGCAGAGTCTCTTGGCGAATTTTCGCGCATGCGGAAGCAGACTTTATCCGACGTATAACGTGCTAGATAAGCACCAGCCATCGACAATATCGAGCGAAAATAACGAGCAGCAGATTCCCTCGTGGCCGGATTGTCTAGATCCCGGCAGTCATCAACGTCTTTCCGTGCTGTTTTGCAGCTTCTCGCACACTGGCAACGACACCCCGGCGTTCTGCGTGAATCCCTGGGTCGTAAACATGATGATGTACGGTCAAAACGACATTGCACTCGGTCGCTTCCTGGAACGTTATTGCCTGACGACGGAATACAAATGCCCGGCGCAGGCTTGTCGTGCACACATTGCTCAACACGTCAGACGATTTGCGCATGACGGCGGATGCTTGCACATCAGTCTCAGTGAGATGAGCTCCGAGCCATTTGTACAGGAGAATGCGGATCATCAGATCCTGATGTGGAGTAAATGTGTAAAATGTAAGAGTGTATCGCCGGTGGTACCGATGTCAGGCGACACGTGGTGCTTGTCATTTGCCAAGTATCTCGAGTTACGCTTCTATGGCGGCGTCTATTTGAAACGCGATGGCACAGACACGTGTCAACATTCCCTACATTACGATCACTATCAGTATTTTACGCGCAAGAACATGCTGGCTGTATTCAAGTTCACCAAGATCTCGCAGTGGGAGATTTCACTGCCGCCGCCGCTGATTAACATCATCTACGATCCGAAACAGCACGCCAATGTGATTGAGGAAATGAAGAGCGTGGCGTTGAAGGGTGATGAAGTATTCTCGGCGATCAGAGAAAAACTGATGGGCTTGCAGACGGACTTGGAGAGCTTGAATCTCGCCAAGCAACAGCTGATCAAGGATCAGCAGTATTTCAAAAACAAGATCGAAGAGATTCAGCTAAAGTTAACGTCGCCGACGCTAGAGAATAAGAAGCTCGAGGGTAAGGTGTCCGAGAAGCAAGTACAGGCATTGATGTTCAGGATCGAGGACGGCATTGTAATTCTGAAACGACTCATCTCGGAAGCCGTGTTTACGTGGAATAACAAACTGTCGGAGATGTCAGCTAAAAAGAAAGACGAACGACCGCGCCGGTTCACCGAACGATCGATGACGGCTGGCAGTAACAATATAGTCGACACCGACGGATACATAACCGAGGATACAGCGTCGGAATCGCAGATCGAGGATTCGAGTCCCATGTCAGCCGATTACAATGCCATCGACGCGATCGCGGCAGTGCAAAGCGACTTTCAGACGTCCGAATTGATCGAGAATTCTGATAACGAGCTCTTGGAATCCGCCAACAATCCCGATGAAGTTATTATTCAAGATGCATCACCGAAGATGCATCAAAGATCGCATTCGGACGTTTTTCCGCTGTCTTCCGATGATATGACTGACAAGAAGAAGAAAAAGAAGACCATCTTGTCTCAATTGTTGCCGTCCGTTTCTGTGAATCATACAATACCGAATCCTCTAGGACCTTTGGAGCACTACCTGTTGCCACTTGGGTAATTTGACCTCATCTTGTCTTGTGTTATCTTATTATTATGTTACAATGATCAATCTATAACTTTAAACTAATTGTGCATTGCAGATCGGTGGTACCTATAGTGGTCTACGAGTCTGAGCTTTCGTCCATAATCGCGTATGCCTTGGATTCGCATGACTACAAGCATGCCTTGCAGGAATTACTCCGCGCGGCAAAAGGTTCGGACTTCAATCCCAGTCCGTTGAGTAAACGTAAGTTTCCCGAGGGCAGAGACAGTTCGCTCGATCTGGCGCAATCGGGCGAATTCAAGCGGCCATCCGTGCTGTCCTTCTTCCGCGGTAACAGTCCCAATCCGGCCAGTAGTCCCGTCGAATCTGACAAGAACGTGTTGAACGTGGAATCGTCCAGCGGCGCTGTCGGTCCCATCGACGTCGAGGACGAAAAAAAGGCGATAAAGCAACAGAATTACATTGAGGTGCAGTTTAACGACGCCACGACCAATTTCTTCTGCAGGATATATTTTGCCGCGCAATTCGCCGCTTTGAGAGACAACGTTCTGCCCTACGGCGAGGATGGCTTTACAAGAAGTCTCAGTCGAAGTGTCCAGTGGGCTGCGAGAGGCGGAAAGAGCGGCAGTGCATTTTGCAAGAGCAGAGGTGCGATTGATTATCACTTCTTTATTGGATATTTAATTACCGAGGTGGTCTTTATATACTTTTTCATTGTGATATAATTTGCATCTTTTAAAAAGCAGTTCGCGTTTCCATTTAGTTAGGCATCCTGTTAATATTTCTTTTTTTTTTTTTTTTTTTTTTTTTGCAGACGATAGATTCATCATAAAGGAAATGTCTCGACTCGAGATGCAAATTTTTCTCGATTTTGCACCAAACTATTTCGCTTACATGGAAAAGTGTCAGCAAACCAAACAACCGACCTTGCTGGGCAAGATTGTCGGCGTATACAGAGTGTCATATAAGAACAACACGACTAACGCGGCACTTCGTACCAGTGTGTTGGTGATGGAGAATCTGTTTTACAATCGAGTCATTACTGACAAGTTCGATTTAAAGGGATCCGTGCGAAATCGGCTAGTGAATCCAGACGACACGTGCCACGAAGGTGACCTGGTCTTGCTAGACGAGAATTTATTAAACAGTACGTATTTATTCTCTTTCCTTGGTCCATTTACGAATAGATAAATTGTCCGCGAAAAATATTAAACAAATACGTTTTGCATTTTAGTGAGCTGCGACTCTCCTCTGTATATCAGATCACATTCCAAGGCGGTGTTAAACCGAGCCATCGAACAGGACACCAAGTTTTTAGCGGACAACTCTGTAATGGACTATTCATTATTAGTAGGATTAGAACCAAGTTCTGACGAGCTGGTGCTCGGTATAATAGGTAAGCGACTTTATATAAAACTCATTGTCCTCTCTTTCTCTCGCGTGTTGAAATTGAGATTTTATACACTATTTTATTACTCGTTCCAATCGATAGATTACATAAGAACGTTTACTTGGGACAAAAAACTGGAGACTATGGTGAAGAAATCTGGTATTCTGGGAGGCCAGGGTAAATTACCAACGATAATATCACCGGAGGAATATCGCGCTAGATTCATCGCCGCGATGCATCGTTACTTTCTGCCAGTACCAGACAGATGGTCGGGTTTAGGTAGAAGTGTCGAGATACCACCGGAATAAATGTGACTTAAGATACGCAATTTTATACAAAATAATTACGTAATCGATGTACATATACACTTTTTATTCATTATCGCGAAAATGTGAGCGCGTAGCATAACATGCTCGCTATTAATGATTAAACATTTTATACAGTGATAAAATACTCGAGAAGTATTGACAGCATTGAAGTGATACCGATGTAGTTACCAACTTTAAATATATCTTATCGCTACGTAACATAAATTAATAATCTAATTTGTCGCGCATGGGGAAGTAAACTTCCAAGTTGTATCTTTGTTAATGTATATAATAATTCTTTTATAATATACTTAAAAAAAAGCGATTGCTATTTCGCTCTTAAACTTTAAAGTACAAAGGTATTAGTGAAACTAGACCACGAGACTAAGAAAGCACCAATATTAATATTTTATTTAATTCTCCAAAATTCTGTACACGACCATTATTTGTCTTTGTAATAGTCAAATAAACAATAATTATAATTTCAACATAGTAAAACATTTTCATTCTCGTTCCATAGTGTTTCATCTTAAATACAGCCTACACATATTACACAACATAAGGAAGGTATTAAAGCGTGTACCTTATTGGAAAAAATATCTCGCCATACTCACAAAGTTCTCTTTTTTTCTTATAACTAATATCTACTATTATTTACATAAACGCGCATTCACAGAGATAAAGCTGTATACTCGACGCCTGGATATTCAAATTTCGATTGCATGATTGAAAATTAAATTATCCGAGATAAGCTTGGATTTTATCGTTACTTTTATCGACATCATTATCACGATTACAAATAAAAAGTTTATATTGTATTGCATTTGTAAAGACATTTTACCGTCAGATATATATATATATATATATATATAAATCAATTATAAAGAATAAAGAATTCTCTGTTATCACTTTAACTGGAAAAAAAAGCTATAAAAAGAAAAAAAGAACTATATAAATTCGCTACTGTAAAGAAAATAATAAATAGAGTCTTATATAATGAAAACAAATATATATATATATATAATATGGATGCTTGTTCATCTATGTCACGAGAAATATAATGAAAGAATTCGATATATCCCGAGAATATCGATATATAATTATTATATCAGGTAGAATCGTATTGCCAGAGCTGCCATACAAGAGCATTTGTAAACATCGTGAAATCTCGGGTTGCATAAAAAAAACATCAAATATTTTCTAGTATTCTGTTCTCACACGTATAGCCGACACAACAATCGACTCGAGAATTCTTTACCACTTATTACGACAGCAAAAAACGGACTGGACTGACTGGACTGGAAAAAGACACCAGGTATATTATTTTTGACGCGTCAATTTTTCGAGCCATTACACTCTCTATCACTCGAATTTTAAGTTACTTTTTTCTTTTTACTTGTAATTAATTGCTATGTGTAAAATCAACGCGTTACACAATTCGAGACATACTTTTTACAAATTTTTACACCGTAAATCTTCGTTTATTATACTTAATCTGGTATATTTATACCATCGAATTATCGGTATGCTTATGGAAACGGAATACGCATGTTCGCGTAAATAACTGCAAGCATTATTCTATTTTAGGAGAACAGTAAAAGGATCATAAATCAGCACACGATTTAAAAATGAATATCTTCGGGTGCAGCTTTGTCTTTCACCTATATTGAAAATACACAGTTTTCTCATCATCGTCTTTCGCGGAAAAAAATGCGCGACAAAGATTTTTCAAGACGAGAATCAAAGAAACTCTCGCAGTTCTCTTGTACTGTGACGTGGAAGTGGTAGCGAAAATTTGTTGCCTAATCTAACGGTGGTGTAACGGTGAATCCTAAAGAAACAGCCACGGTCTATAGTGTAATATAGGGACGAGGAAGTTGGATTTCGGACCGGGAGAGCAATAACATCACAACGTCATCATTCAGGATTATTATCAATGTCTTTTTGACCGTTTCGGACCTACGTACAGTACGTATAAGTCTGGCGCAATAAGAGAAAAGGGAAGAAAATTCTACGATGTAATTCTCACCTCTTCTCCTTCGCCTTTTCGTCGTGTGTGTGTGTGTGTGTGTTTGTCTATGTATTTGTAGTGTGTCAGTGTTTTCGAGGCGTTATTCTAAATTAAATGATCTCTCGCGCGGACAAGTCAGAAAGGAAACCAAGCAATCGAGATGCGTATCAATCCGTGATATATGATGTGAACGAATGTCGTTGAGAAAATCGACGCTCGCAAATTCACTCGCACGTTACACAGGTACAATACACATACATACATACATACGTACACACATACATACATACACGCACGCACATCACCATCACCGCATCACACATTGCTATTATTGTGCGCGGATAACGTAGCAATTCAATAGCCATAATCCGATTCCAATCCAATAATAAAGATATTTTTCCCTGTAGTTTCATTCTTTCTTCCTTCTCTCCTCTTCCAGAAGGGATGCGTTTTCTTCTAGGAAAAAATGAATTTTTTTTCTCTTTCTCATTTAACCACTCTCGACTATCTCGTTCCATCTTCGGAGCATCACTCGCACTCCGTTAAACGTTATCGCGCGTCATCTACCTGACGTTTCGCGCTCGCGACTAGCACAGTCACTCTTATCTCTGCGGCTCGCCCAGGCCAAATTGCGTCTGCTGCGGCTGCGTCTGTTGCTGCGCCGCATTGCCCGATGTGCTACACCGACCGCTGACGGCATGATGCTGCATGACACTCGCGTTCGCCTGTAATCCGTTTTGGTTCGGAGACATACCTGTAACGAATACCGGTATAAGCATGTGTAAATAGTAAAACAATACTCTATAGAATATACCGTAAATTGCTTTATACCATAAGCCGCTTTGTTTCCTTATTGACATCTTATCAGTATTTGACAAAAGTAAAAATTAGAAATACACATATGCAAATGAAGAAAATGCCATGTTACAGAATTGATTGCTCGTTTTTTTTTTTATAATAATTACTAAAGTTATATAAAGTTGCCGTAATCAACAGCTCTTACCGGATGGAGTTTTTTCACCGGCTGACATTTTGGAGAACGCCAGCAGCGCGTCTGGGAAATTCGGTGGAGTGGCTGGCGTGTTGCATGGTGTTATCTGTAAATAGAAGAGAACGATCTTTCTTTATACAATCTTGTGAAAAGAAGTTGAATTAAAATTAAATTAATAATAAATAAAATTAAAATAAATTAACGGAAATTTATTCTGTAAAATTGCCGCCCTTCTAATTCGCAAAATCAAAGAGTTTTGTGTTACGAGAAATATGTAAATAACTTTGAATTTTTTTTTCATCAAATGTAGCAATATAAATTAATTGCAATGTAAAATAATAAATTTTTGAATTCTCTTGAGAAAATCTTCGACAAAGATTCACATTAAACATTTACAATTATATTAACGGAAAATCTTTTTTCTCTCCTATTATTTTTTTTTTATCCTTTTCATCATTTTATTTTTCTTTATTGATTGATATAAATTTCCTCAAAAAGCAAGAAACTAGAAGCAAGAATTATTCAAGTCTTATAAGGGATATACACCTCATACTTTTTATTTTTTTTTAATTAAATAATATTTCAAATTGTAAAATATATATTTATTGAGAAAAATATAAAAATTGGTATAAAAAAAGTGAACTTGTGTATACTTGGACCCAAGAGATTAGACCCAACAAAGGGACGGAAAATTATCGTCGAAAATTACCTCTGGAAGACCATTAGCTACAATAAGTTCGTTGAACCTTCGACTCCTGCATGTGACGTCAGGCAAGCAGGTAGACGAGTGTGATAATCAAAGAATACAACAAAGGGATCACGTGTGTGCAACGACCACCAGTCGTGATGATAATCCACGGCCGATAAGCGGCTATTAAATAACGGTCGCCGTCACGCTCTTTCATAAAGTTCATCTTATTGCTTGGATTTAACATTTTATTGAACAAACTAGAATCAATCGAATGACTCGTTAGATTAGTAGATGATCGATCAGTACATTTCGATAAGCCTCAGCTATACTTAAATTGAGTAATAAAATGTTAATATATTACAATATATTCGTACAAAATATAGGATACGCTTTTCTTTCGCTTTTCTTCTCTCTGCATCTATTTAACTATGAATAAAAATATAAACAACACTTTCGCTTCTACTTTTTGCTAAGAGCAAGTCTTGCATTTCTACTATTGTACGATTCAATCGTCATTTTACGAGAAAAATGAAAAGTGAAAGGGCTAAATATACGGTGTACGTTCCTTCGTTCGTTCGATTCGCCAATTTAATTCGTAGAAAATTGCAGACTCTTAATCTTATAATTTGTGTATAATTTCCGCTTCATTTTACTTCTGTACTTTCATCACACTTGCAGAGAGCAGAGTTGTTTTTATTTATTAAATAAACATTTAACATTTTTCAAATCTAAACTTCAGATTAATATACTTATTTAAACTAGTTGACGTTAGAACTAGAAAAAGAAATATGCAAAATCAAATATATATAAACTACACTCAAAAAAAAAAACGATCTCGCAATTTCAACAAAAATTGTCTAGGTGTAAAAAATTAACTGAAACAGATAAATTATTAGCAAATACCGTGATACTGCATATATTCTGCACCTAATCAATTTAAATGACAGAGACAGAATTTATATCCGTACTATTAATGTAATTTAGACGGAAAATTTGTCCGCGATGGCTATCTTTAAGGCCTATTTGTCAAGGACAATTATATTTGCGATTAATATTTGGCGATGGATCTAAATTTTCTAGAGATATCGCTAGAATATTGCTGCTATAAATTCTATACGTGACAAACAATATTCTAACAGATAGAAAAAGTAGCGATAAATTTTAATTGAGACATCTAGAAATCTATCTACATTAGCAAAATATTTGTTTGACTGTAGGGCCACATATTTTTTTATATAATTGATGAAATTTGTTCTTGTAAAATTGGATTATGAAAGTAGTGTGCGAGATACAGTGTGGATACGATAAGAATGTGGGACCGATTGGGGGACAGATGTCCTCTAAATAAAAAAAAATAAAAGAGCTGTACATCTGGAGGCGGTATACGTCCGTCTAGTGTTGCGGATTGAGATTTGGCACACCACTTATCGGAATGTGCTCACCGAGAATAGTAACACATCAACCACTACTACGACTGTTCTCGATAGCGAGTCTCCTTTGTGTCTCCTCTCGAGATTGTATCATCGTCATATCGTCATATCGTTCTAATTTGTTATTACGAGCTAAATGAAGAAGCCGATCATCTTAATATCTTTATTCTCTGTATGTTATCTTTATATCTTGGATTTTCTTAAACCCGACCATCGGCTCTCAATCAGATTTCTCATTTATTTACTAACGTCGATTATTGAAACTTTTCAAGAGAGGAAATAATTATTATATTTCTACTTTTATCATTAATATCGTTAAAATCATTAATCTTATCGTCAATTTTTTTTATTCGACATTGTGTCAATAACGTGTGAGTTTCCTGGTGACAATTCTTAGGAAAATTCTGTAACTAAATCCCATTTTTCCCACTCTAATTTATAATGTTATTCCACGTTAATATTAATATTCCGAGGATATAAAATATGAGGTATCATTCTTGCAAATTATCGACTAAATTTTCTGCTTTCCGTTTGATATTATAAATCTCTCTATTCGAAAGCTAAAGGGAATATATCAAAGTTCATAACACGGTAACTTTGTTAGAGAATACCGTAGTAGCATATACAGTGTGTTAAATAATAGACACATTTGAGGAACAGAAAGTTTGTTTTCTTCGAAAGCTAACACGATTCTTTTTCAACTCAAGTTCAAACACGATTACGCTGTTTTACAGTTCATAAAATCGATTTTCATAATTTTATTATATTTCTTTACATTTTGTTTTTTTTTATTTCCGCTCTTCGCGGCAATAAAATTTCTATTTTAATCGATCACATTTCGAAAACTATATTTACATGTCAATTTTAAAAGGAAATATCATGCTTACAAGAATCTTCGCCACTCGCATTTATTAATGAACACTCTGTATAGAGCATTGAACTTTATAAAGGAACGAGAACACGAGGAAAGAATAAATGGCAAATCACGCGAACCTCGAGAGCCAGAGGCTACCAGAATAAACTACAATATATATCAAATCATGTATTCGCAAGCGGTAAGAATCTAATCTAGAAGACTCTATGCCGTACCGTTTTGGCTACAGATGACAGACCAGAAGAGAAAATGTATAAATATATATATAATCAAATTCTCTCTCTCTCTCTCTCTCTCTCTCTCTCTCTCTCTCTCTCTGCGACACATCTCGAATCTGTCATCATACAGTGACCTTGTACAACTATAAAATTATGCGGAACAAAGACGCTGACGAGAGAGAAACAGAGCAGGTAATTAATCAGGGGAACGACATAAATAGTTGACGGAAGGAGGAGGGGCAGGGGGAGGGGGGAGGCGAGGGTGAAGGGGCGGGGCGGCAGTCACCCCGTGAAGGTCAGACACGCGCTACGATCGATTTTCTCCCTGTGTTTATGTACATTAGGATGGCTCGACGAGAGGAGGAAGAACGTGCGTTTCGTGAATCGACGGCCCAGCCCGATGTATTTATCATTCCGGAGTCCGCGCTTCTCCCCCTTTCCCCTCCCCTCCCCTCCCCTTTCGACTCTGATCTCTCGCCGCTCGTTGTGCGAACCTACTTTTGAATAATCAATAAGATGAGAACATAGCCCAGCCGGCCCACGCGACTCGCTCTGCCCCCGAGTCTAATGCAAATATTTTTTTTAACGCGTAACCGCGTTACGTCAGATTACGTTCGACTACCGGAAAAGAAAAGAAAAAAAAAGAAAAAAAAAAAAAGAAAAAAAAAAGGCTCAAAGAGAGCAGTCTATTGAATTGACGCTGTAATTGGATCTCGTCAGGAAATTGGTAAGCGAAAAAGGCAAACAAAATACTTTCTCTCAAAGAATAAATACCTCTGTGTAATGTAATGTATGTATGTATGTAATGCGTATGTGGACTGTGATTCTGTAAAATAAGTGACTGAACTTTGCGGGTGAAACCTTTGAATTTGGAATTTATAATACAATAGGTCTTCCTTTAACAATGTGATGTAATCACTGTGTCAAAATCAATAATCGATAATTTTGTATCGTAAAATCGAGACGTACATATGTCAACTCAAAATACTACTATACACATTCTGAACCGATAATAAAGAATAGGTGGTAAAAACAGAGGCGTGTAAAAATATCTTGACCGTACTTATTTCTACGACCTACATGGAGACGAAACGTAATGACATTTTCAACTTGTATTACTTGAAAGTATGATTTCGCGTGTTAGAAAAATATAATCTTTGCGCAAAAGTCCTCTACTATTTTAATAATTATTGCGCAAATTGCAAAATAGTAGAGGACTTTTATGTTTAGTTTGACTTGCTCTATCAGCTCTAGAGAGGCGGGGCGGTAATTAGCGGACACCCTGTATATACTAAAGGTTCTAAAGGAAGACGAGACGAGACGAAGCGAGGTAGCAAAGACGACGGCAACTCGCCGACGCGGAAATAGAACTCATTGATTGCACAGAGCGCACGGATATAGAACGTGGTTACCGCCTTACATGCTTTTCGTCAGTCACGCCACAAGTAAACCATGCGGAGGGACTTACTTGGCCAAAGTGAGTGCCGGCTCCTTGCGCGCAGGAGGGTATCGCCGCCTCTTGGAAAAAGATACTGAGAGCGGTCTGCAACAGAAAAAAAGACACGATCGATTCATGACATGTGATCGATTAGATAATATCTTAAAGTAGACGGTACTGTGCGATGATTTTTTTTTTTTTTTTTTTTTTTTTTTTTTGTTGCTTCAGCACAGCGACTTGCGTTAGAAAGCCATCGCTCCGATCAAATTCCGATCAACTTATAATCGCTGATTAATTCAACTGGGACAGAATTGCCCGGTAGCGTAGCTTTATAGCTGTATGATTCTTTCTTTCATGCATCGAACACGATGAAATATTCATAATTCTATTCATATTATAATAAAGTACTGCAGATATTACCTATTGATGAATCAATTGGCAATTTGGTTTCTAGACAAACCTGCTTTAATCCACCTTTTCGTTTCGAATTAATATTGTTATGGATAATCAGATTTTAAATAAATATCGGCGATTTAAATTCGTATCACATTTCTATTAAAATAACATTCAGTTTAAATAGAATTTCAATTTATAAGAAAAATTCTTTCGTATCTTTATTTTTTTCTTTTTTGCTTTTTTGCTTTCTACATTAAGATTTCTCTCTATCGCTACATTCACAATAAAATATGTACATTGACATAAAGATTAGAATATCTTTGCGTCTCTAATTTTAGCGCGTCGCTCTTGGTCGAAGGCAAGAGAGATCGTGTATAGTCATCTCTATGATTAGGAATGGCGAGTGGACGATGTAATCGGGTCGAATAAGAAATCTGTGTTATATGTATGACCCTCTGTTATTAAACCGTCTATTGCAATCTCGTAATCGTAAGCTGCTTCGTCAGTATCGTCCGATGCTTTATAGCATCGATATCCGAGCCTTGCGCTCGCAGCCGATATCGAATATCTATATCATCGCACTCTGTTCAAGAGCCATCCGATAATTGCTGATAACAATTGTAACACAATGGTAGTCTCAGCGTTATGTCAATTATCAATTATTATTATTATTATTATTAATGTAACGATAATTATCTTATAAACAGACTTTGCTCTATCGTTTTCTACATTTAGCAACTATACAACATATACCTACACGTACCATAAATAAACGAAATACAAACACAATATTATTAATAATTAAATAACAATTTTACGAATTAAATAAATGTAATTTTATTAGAGTAATATAATATTGTTTATCAATTAAGATAAAATTAACTGGCTTAATGCCTGCTGTAAGAAGAATGTGTTACACAATATACCATGACATTCAACCAACCGGTGTTTAATTAAGACCCCGGTGATACTCGATAGTCGGATATATCGAAGACATTAGCATAAGAATGTAATAGACCAGCGTGGCAAGAAACGCGTTTTATATTTCGGTCAGAATGCTGTTGCAGCGAAAGGAACACATAAAGCTGCACAGGTAGGTGCGTTTGCTGTTTTCAGCTGTGTTTATTGACATCGTTGCAAGTATTAAAAAAAAGCGAAAGAAGCAAAAGTAACTCCCTTCGGATTCTGATACTAAAAAGAAGAGACTATAAAAAAAAAAAAAAAAGATTGCAGCGTAAAATATACGTACAACATAACTAGACAATTGATGCAGAAAATTGATTTATTATATAATTTATATATAACAAAACGAGAATAGCGTGAGGTAGGAAAACAAGATTAATTGAATAAATAAAACACAGTTTTAATCTTGTTTCAGCAAACATCAATAATATTAATACGCGTTAAAACAAATCACGTAATTAAAATGAAACAAATAATTAGTGCAATAATTAATCTATGAAAAAAAAAAAATAAATAAATAAACAATAATGTGATAATAACTATCGACACAACGCAATTGCGTAATTGTATAGTACGTACGCAATATTTGTTTTTGATAAAATTGATTCTTCTTTGGGGAATAGAGAAAATTCTTAAAATTAAATGAACTATTTTTTGTTTTGTAGTATTTGTATATTTATTTCTATGGTATTTCTATGGTTGGTTTATTTGAATAAAAACAAAATAAATAAATAAATAAAACAGTCTCAAGTTCAAATATATAGTGTGTGGTTTCGCTTTAACGCTTCGCTCGAGCGGAGAAAGTTCTCGAATGGAGAAAATTCGTTCCAACATCCGCACGTGCTATCTACATGTCTTACAGCCGTTTCGCCTTCGCAGCAACGTGGATTGAAATCGATAAATTTAATATGCGACGTGTGTCATTATATGAGATAATAATCTCATTGTCGGATAATGAAATTTAGAATGGATTATCGAAGGAATATATAAATATCCCTTATTCCGTATTGATGGATCATTTTTGTCTGTAATTTTTTCTAACAACGTCACAATTTCTCGAAAACAAATAATCATAAAATAATATATTTAAGGAAATTATTTTTCAAATTTATCATTTTAGTCTTTATTTAGAATGTTCAAAGAAGGTATGTACATTTTATCAGATTTTTTTAAACACTTTTACATATTAATAAACTTATCGAAAATACGCTGACTCAGTACAGTTAGAGGGTGCCAAAAATAACAATACGGAGCGAGGGATATTTACCGATATCTGAAAATTGCAGCGATAATAATCCTTTTTTTTCCGTGTTATTATAACTCTTAAGATAAAACGTAGTATAATACACTACTTTGTATATCGCGCAACATCAAGTTGACATGGATACGATGAGATAAGATAAGACGAGACGGGACGCGCGTTCCTTCCAACGTGTATAAATATACGTTACCGCATTGTTTACATTGTGGTCACAAAGTACACAGAAAGATTCCTCGTGCTAAACTTTAATCACGATGATACATAACACGCATTAATGTCGTAATGTTCTCTCTCTCTCTCTCTTGCTTTATAATTACATAACAATAATAATGAGTAATTCATATAGCACAATTAGTCGCGTTAAGTCTTGTTCTCGTTATACTTTCGATTACATCATAATATATCTCTAATATAATAAGTTAAAAATAAGATTAAAAAGAGATAAGATCATAAGATAAGTAATTAATCTTGTACGCGTGCATAATCTTTGATATGTTGATAATCTTGAACAATCATAAATTTTAATAATAATTCTTGTTATGATTTTAGCAATATGGTAAACAATCGATCTCACATTTTGCCACACTTATTGCTAAAAAAAGAGCATTATATTTACGATCTTGTTTTTCTCCATCCTTTAGTCATCGTATTCTTAGATTGAATAAAAAATTATTACGTTCCAACGTATCACGAGAGTCTAACATTACGAGTCTTTCGATCAAATTCCGTTTACCTTAATTACGATTTTCAACTAATTGCAAGAATTAGCTGCAGCAAAATTTAAAACTATATATAATTTTCATCATTCTTAACATCGCATTCTATATATCTCAAAAAAACAACAAAAAAAATACTTATAGTATTCTTAAATTAAAAAAATAATCTGAACAAAATGACAAATATTTTTTGATAGACCAACCCGATTAAAAGTTAAATGGTCAAAATAGCCCTATTAAAATTTTATGAAAAAATAATAAAAATCGTGTTTCGACTTTTAATCAGGTTTAAAAAATTGGCTTAAATCTGTGATAAATTTAATTCTCTATTCATAAATATAAAATTAAAATTTACGTAAATATTTATGACGATATCTCCGTTATAACGAATAAATGAGTCATGCTCGCGAGTCTCTCAAGATTCGAATAATTCGCCAAAATTACATCAACACATTCCGGTTTTTACAAGAGTCTCTCTCCGTCCTGGTTGTATGTACATATAAACGCATATATATCTTATTGTTAGAACAGAAGACGAACGACAACGTTCATCGAAAAAAACATAATATACCACGTGATTCATAACGTAAATAGCAATTATCGATCCTTTTCGTCCGACAATTATAACGCGAATGTTTACATGGTGTAAGAACGACAACAATGACAAGTCCCAAAGTTAAAGTGATCATACGTCCCAGATTTGAGCTCTTTGTCCTGAGGAAGAGAGAGATTTAACCTTTCTTTTTTTAACATTTTTGTATTATTGTTGTCTCTCTCTCTCTCTCTCTCTCTCTCTCATTTAAATATATAAAAATATAAACACGTGTTTTTATTAAGGTTTTTTTTCTTGGCCACGTCCCGCGTCGAGGCACTAAACATCTGGTCACTTTACCCAAAGTGGACAGAATTCGAGTGCTGTGTTTTATGAAAAGACCGATTATAAATTACGGGGGCGGGAGGGGGGCGGGAGGGGGGCATAAATGAGTGACGATTGCGTACGTCTATGGCATAACATTCGGCCGACACCATACACCAAGGAAATACGGTATACAAGGAAATATCAGTATAGTACATTGCTGATGAATCAGCAACGGCGGTATATAATCCTCTGTTGCGCAATGACGAGACCGACGAGATCGTGCAGGTTGTTAGAGAGCTACGCGAGAGATTACGTACTACGCGAATGAAAACAAACTGTCCTACCGCAATCGCAAAGTAAAATGATATAATTAGCCGAGATCAATTTTCGATTTGACATAGATACACGGGGGGGGAAAGTAAATTTTAACGGGTTTCTCATTCGGATATTTATGTAAAACAACGAGTCTTATAGATAGGAAGTTTTAAAACCGGTATTTAAATACCGATGATCAAAAACGTGAGGTATTATTTACATTCGTTGTTCGATAATATATTACGTTTACGGTTTACGACGACCGTAGCGCCGTTATCTAAAGACGCAACAACTGGGCGAAAAAAAAATTACGTATATGCGTTTTACGAGATTTTTTTTTTTTTTTTTCAAATTTACGCTGATATCGCATTCGGAAGTCACGGGGTGCCCAATCGCACAACATCTCGCAACATTTTTATGAATGAAAGCAACGGCGCAAACAAAGCAGACCGCGCGATTGTTGACGTCTGAAGAACAATGATAAAGATATTAATGGCAACACAATAGTGCGCCCAGGGAAACAGATCGATCGACAGAGTGGTCTGAGAATTTTCACCGAGTCGTCCTCGACGGAACGTCGGCGCGAGCAGCGAGAGCCAGCGGCGATCGGCCATCGGCCATTTTCGTCGCTTTGTTTACGTAGCGGTGTACACAGGAAAGCAATATACTTTGTCACCGATATACGTGCCGCACGTCTTTACATTAACATGTATATCGTGAAAAGGGCGCATAAGAACCATTCTCTCTCTCTTTTCGCCTTTTCTTTTTCTTTTTCTCACATTCCCTCGCCTCTTTGACAATCTCGTTTCCTTACCTCGAATTGCCAATGTGCCGCTTGCAGCAACTGCTTAGCCTGTTCCCTGGCACAGCCTGCAGCCAGTACAAACTGATTGATCATCACCTGCTCTCGAAGGGCGTCCATTTTTTTATCGTATCGGTTACGTTTCACTCGACAACGGACACGAAAGAGACGCCAGAAGCGTAGGAGTCGTTTAAAGACGGCTCCGGGGGAGGGAGAGAAGAGAGAGAGAGAGAGAGAGACAGAGAAAGAGAGAGGGAGAGAGAAAGAGGAACAGGATGGACGGATGTCTACAGGAATAAACGGCTGAACGCGAAGGGCCGTATAAATATTGTACACGACTTTCGACGGCAACGTTTTACATCTGCGTCTGTGCTCACGACCGAGGGCGTAACGTCTACACGCGACGGCGACGACGACGACGACGACGACGACGTAACACGGCGAACGGCGATCGGCCTTTTGTTTTCAAAACTAAACTCATCGCAGACGGCCGCGAGAGCGCTGCGGCCGCGTGCCGCGACGACGGGGCGCGTGGGGCGGGAGGGGGGAGGGGAGAGTGGAGAGGACGAGCGAAAGCGAAGTGAAGTGCGCGCTGCTTGCGCGCGTTGACGTTAGATGGCGCTGTCGCGCCACTCCGCGCTACGTGTCGCCCATGGACATAGGATGAATAGACGGAGCGACGTGACGTCACTAAGGCCGGTGTTCATAGTCCGTTCTTATATATAACATCATCTTCAGACATGTTTATATGTAGTTGACTTAAGACTACGTTCGGCCAATCAGATGGCCGAATAGAATTTTAAGACCTTATTTAAGACGAGCTTGTATGAACGGACTATGAATACCGGCCATACACGCGTGTACTCGTACTGCACATGTATGAAAAGACCATTAAACTATATTATAGTTTTGTTAAATTAGAATTCGATCAGTAGTTTGGCATCCCCTTAACACTCTATTTTACAAATTTGAAAATAAACCCCTAAAATTGAGTGTAATTACTCAATTTTTTCGATAAGGATATTAATATTATTTAATATTGTATGCATATAAACTATATACACACATATATATATATATATATATATATATATATATATATATTTTTTAAATTTAAGATCAAGCAAAAAGAAAGAGAAGAAAATATACGAGAGAGAGAGAGAGTGAGTGAGTGAGTGAGTGAGTGAGAGAGAAAAGAAACACAGGAGAGAAAGAGATAAAGAATAAAGAAGAATAAATATATTAAATACTAAATAATTAATAATTAAATTACTTTAATGCAACGTATGTAATTAATGTAAACGTTTTATTTATAGAAGAGACAAAAAAAAGCTAAAAAAGGAAAAAATTATATTATTATATTTATATTTTATTAAAAAAAGAAAATAAAACTAAAATTAAAGGAGAGAGAAAGAGAGAAATAAGAAAAAAATATGAATAAATTTCTGTATATCAATGAATTAAATTTTATATAAATGATGCGCGTAATGTTATGTTTTAGTTACAGAAATAATAAGCAAGGGGTTGTTTGACTAAATATAATTTTTTCCTATGCAAAAAATTTATTAAAGTTTTTAAGAAAAAATAGTTTCACGCAAGTGGCCTTTTATAAGCCTGTAATTGATCATGATCGTATATAGAGTGAATTTTGTCATACATATACTTAAAAAAATATAAAAGATTGTCGTATTGTCCCTGATATTTTTGATTAATTTCTACACATTCTTCACT
Source organism: Anoplolepis gracilipes (assembly GCF_047496725.1). Taxonomy (NCBI): domain Eukaryota; kingdom Metazoa; phylum Arthropoda; class Insecta; order Hymenoptera; family Formicidae; genus Anoplolepis; species Anoplolepis gracilipes. The sequence continues at coordinate 21,985,077 of NC_132971.1, read as the reverse complement.
TTCTTTGCCATTAGTTACAGAGTCCTGTTTTCCATTCAACATAGAACTATGTATATCAGGATAGCCTTCTCTAAGAGCACATGTATGTAGTTCTACTAAAAACTGATGAATTGCTTCAATCGTCGCCAGGTACCATCTTGGACTCTTCTTTTGGTAACGCCAGAATTGAGAGATCCTCAATTTTAAAATTACACAACGTAGTTCTGCAAAAGTTGTAAGTTTCATAATAATTTAAAAAATGCTCTCTTATTGTTAGGTCAATTGTATAAAAAAACGAAATTTCTTTTAACGTATACCTCTCAATTTTTGGTCTTTATATATTGCTTTGGTTTGCTGCCACGTACTATCAATGAAAATGGCTCTTTTTATAGGAAACACAATCTCAGTTGCATTTGCCAAAATATCAGTTGCATTTTCTCCTTTCTTCTTTGTAAAGAGAGACTCCACGCTTACAGTCTGTACACTTTTGCTAGGAAAAATTAAAACAGTCTAAGAGATGACAGTTCCCTAAGTTAATAATTATTCTTAAGACTCGCAAGACTTGAGAATAGATTGTTACTCTTACTTCCTCTTTATCCGATATATCTGGAAAATCAGGATATGTATAAATTTTTACATCCTCTGGTGCAAGTATCGCAGCGTGAATAGCAGTACTCTTGCCATCTATCTCATGAGCATGCTTGATGATGTCAATTTTAATTGGCAGCTAAAAAGGCAACAAACTACACCTCAGATTTTATTGTCAATTAAGTATAATCAGTCATATATTTATACATCTTTTATCTGTCTACCTTCACACGTGGAAAATACGAACTGTCGATGACGGGCACGCAACAGGTGTAACAGAAGAACTTGCGTGATTTGTAACAGAGTTCACACTTCCTTCTACCCTCAAGCGTGTTTAATAACCTCGAGTCACTAATTTTCAAGTTTCGAAAAGGTGCCCTGTCAATGGTTTTCTGCTTCATCTCGAACTCTGATAATCTGTCAGTGTTGCTATTTTCAACGTTGTATTCTGCCATATTTTTATAACTCGAAATAGCGTTAATTATTTATAACAACGGAACATTTTACATCTAGTGAAAGTAATTCCCGTATCTCACTTATAAATAAATGAGTCTTGTTTAATTGTGATGAGATATCACGAGATGAATCGGTGTGGATTCATGACTAATATGGCGAATCATTTGACAGAAAATCGAATATAAACTTGTCGTATTTATTTATTCTTTATCTCGCCTTTGTCGAGTAATATTCATGATAATTCTAATTAATATAATGTATGTCAAAAATTCCTATTTTTTCCACGTATGTATCTCTACGATATGGCGACTTAATGCTCGATGCTCATTGGTCCATACGATCTTATGCTATGCACATGTAACTTATGCATTTTCTGCGCGATAGCCTTTATTGTTATAATCGTCGATATGTTAGATCTCTCCAGTTATCGACGCAGTGGTACAATTAATAAATAAAATATTCGCTCGAGGGCGCCACACGAGCTTTTTTCACTTTGAGATTATTTTAAATCATCGTTCGACATAAAGTTGCTGCATTTCGATACTGTTCGATACGCGCGAAAGTGATCTGCATATCATCTGTTTATAATAATGCAACTGTAAAGGATTCAAACAATTTTCCCTTACTTGAAGGAAAACTGCATTAATTTAGATCATCATAGATGACAGCTTTCATTACTGGTAAAAAGTTTAATTTTAAGAATCTCACATTAATCTCCTTATATTGTGTATTATCAAAAGCTTACGTATTTTTTCTCGATTAAAAAGGCTCGAGCAAGCAGTGTTAATTAAAGTTACATAACAGAATTACATCCATATAGATTTTTTTAGTAAAATACAAAAAGCTGTTAATTTTTACATAATATAATATTGCAGCTTTGCAAAACCTTTCTTTTTTTTTTTTTTTTTTTTACCTCGCTATACGCATTCTTTTTCTGTGCATTAGCTTTGTCTCCTTTAATGGCACTATAGTGAAAAATTTTATAATAAAATAAAAAGAAATTTAGTTGAAAAGAAGACAAATTTTGTTTCCAGAGTCGAAGTATACAACGGAATAGAGCAAATTTAAGGATGTTACGTGTGGGCGAATGGCAGACGATGATATTGAATTGTTGGAGGATCGAACGCGATTTTGGCTCGACGAGGCGGTAAGTCAATAGTCGCACTAATTGAGAAAGTTACGCTTACCATAAGTTTAATTAGATTATCGCAAGTAATATAACAATAATCTTGACAAGGAGAGAAGTTTTATGTACATATTTTAGTTAAGACCGCACGCACACGCGCGCGAGCACCATTTTTGCCTCTTTCAATGGAAAATTTCCTTAAATTTAGTTTATTAATAATTCCGCTGCTATCAAATTTTCCACGTAATTATCCGGCGATGGTAGTGAGAAAAAGAGAATAAATAAATTAATTTTTATAACTGGCGGAGAGAACCTCTCCTCTTAACACATGTAATAAATGTAAAAATGAATACAAAATTTATACATTTTTTTACAATAATAAAAAGAATTGTAACATGATACTATAGAATATGAGAAGAAAGAGGAGAAGAAAAAAAAAAGAATAGAAAAACTCTTTATATATAGCACCTATATAATTCATTGCATAATTCATCATTGCGAATAAGAACTGATTGGCTTTAATCAACCGATTGTATACAATTGTATACGTTCGTATACATTTTTTTTTTTTTAAGATTAGCCTTTCAATTTGATATTTCTTTGTGGGGGAAAAAACATCGCACGCTTTTTTTCCCACTTCTCTGAAATGAATAACTGCAATATCTAAGAAAGTAGACATTTCATAATTCCAACTAGGAGCTCTTTTGCTCCCAGCAATTAACGTCGCCATTTACTATGAAGCGTAATAACAGCGCGGATCAAACTTTTTTATCTTTATCTTTGACATTGACTCTCTTACTCTACAGTTTCCTAACTCTGTAAATCACAGACTACCCGTATAGAACTTTAAGATTTATCCAATTATATATGCGAACGTAACTCTCGGTCTGTTATCGCAATTAAATACAAATGCCAATTGGCTTGTTGTATGCAAGACACCAAACTACAGCGCTTCATGATTAACCATTCTTTAATGTATTTGTGATCGAAGAGGCGCAACGTAACTCACTTCTGTAATCTATCATTTAATAAATGTAACCTACATAAATAAATTAAATGCTGACCGGTCAGCCACAGTTTAGCTCGTAACAGGCTACATGATACTTTCTTATTTTTGTAATTTACATTAACGAGCTTTCTCATTTATAAATTATACAAGTTAATTATCAATTCAATTTGATTCTAAATAAAATGTAGTAAGGTAGGCTGTATAATTTGTAATTTATTATTCTAATTTATTGTTATAATTTTTTAAAGTGTCAGAAAAAAGAAAGGAAATACTTTTAAAACTTACTTAACTTTTAACAAATTAAATAAATTATGCAAATCAGTATTTACATATTAAAATATATATGGCATTAAAGGGACAGAACATGAATTATAGATTTTGAAAATCTTTATTTTTTTGGCTTGATTGATGAGGATTGATAAATTCTTCTCCACAATTAAAGTACTTATAAAAATAACACGCGGGGGATAATAATTTCATATAAAAATGATGAAAAATTAGAAAATGACAGTTACACGTCATAACAATATTTAGAGATATAGCGCCCGCGTTTGGAATAACATAACGGAATATTAGTAAACTTTTGGAAATTACTTTATAGAAGCCTAGTAAAAAAAATTTTTTAAATCTGTAAAAAATTGCTCGCGTAAATCCGCGAGAGTGAAACACAAACTCACGTCAGACGTCATTCCTAAAAGTTTACAAATATTCCTTCATGCAATTCTTACAGTGGGAACCTATTTTATTTTACGTGTATAAATTGCAACTTTTATATTAAGCAAATATATTGTCATGTTGGGTTAAATTTTGGTCGATAATAAAAAACAGCTTTTTATTTATTTACAGTAATTTACTTAAATAGATCTCTCTCTCTTTCTCTGTCTTTATTCTTTTATATTCTGTGAATTAGAAAATTATCAAAATTTAAATAAATTTAAATAAGAGGAAATTAAAATATTTTTATGCTCTTAACATTTGTTTTTACTTTCGGATAATTGCCGGTCAACATATGTGTCGAATAATATCGTTTCCTTTTTATTTGATATTCGTGTTACCTAAAGTCAATAGAAGAGATAATAGAGTATTTTTTTTGTCGGATGACACTATTGCGAATTACGGCGTCGCTGCAAGAGCACATTTCCTCCCACGATTCTTGTGAAATTCGATGCATTAGCATGCTCGTAACTCGTAATTATATAGACAGAGAACACGCTCTCGTTGTATGCGTGTTGTACGTACGTATATATATATATATATATATATATATATATATATATTTGCATTTATACACTTTCGTAGGGCGCCGACCGAGCAATTGCAGTATTTCTACCAAATATATGTATATTACGCGTGTTTAACGTCATCAAACACGCCGCGTCACTATCTCTATCTCGGTGATGCGTGCGAACATTTAGTTTTCACGCTTGAAAAAACCAACTGTTGACGGAACTTTAATGTCATCATTTAATCGCATACATGATTTAACCCAACATCCCCCCTGAATTTAAGACACGATGTTACAATACGCTTGTCTTGTCATTTCTCCTACTCGTCTTCGGACGATAACAGACATTAGCATTGATGACAGTTGCAAAGCGACAACATTAATGAAGAATTCGCAAAAGACTGGTCGCGCCGGAAGGAACAGGAGTAATCGGAACAATTAATTCGGACACACGGACGATGTAGTTCTCGTCGACGGTCTGATTGCGTTTATCGATCCACTTGTGCTTCGTTTCCATTATGCGTTTACTGGGTTCGCCTGATGCTTCGAGTCGAATACCTCGGATATCCGAGTGCGTGGCTCTCCAAATCTTAAGTGCCTCCGCTCGTAAATGTTATAGCAATATTTACAATAATATTTATATTCGCGCATCGTTGAGCTTTTATTTTCCGATGCAAAATTTGTAGAAGAAGAGATTACGCATATAAAAGCAAAGTTCATATCCCTCTCATATTGCTTTCAATGTCGAAGTCGAGGTGTGTCTCGAAATTATAAAAAATGTAACAAACATATAACTATAAAAAATTAGGAATATAATTAATTTTGCTTTCCAATTTTTTTCACATTCCATATATATATCTTTTCTTTTCAACGATTCAGAGTAGATACTTTCTTAATTGAAAAATTATATTTCCCTTTTTTTACACATTAAATATTTCAATGATTCTTCAAACCTCCGAATTTTTTCTTCAATTAATAAATTAAAATTAATTAAATTAACTCAATTAATAAATGTTGCTGTCTATTTATATACTCTTGATTTCGTGAGATATTTCGAAAGCTGCTTGATATTTGTATATGTACGTAGTGAAATCTTTATTAGGGTAAGATCAGCCTCATATTCGAGGTTGAATTGAAAAAATTTTATTGAAATCTCTTTCATACGGCTCTGACATACAAACTGCGTGTTATAAAACATTTACGGGTACAAACACGCGTAGGGCGCGTCTCGTTTACGCACGAGCATGATTTTTTCATCTGACAAAAAAGAGTGGCGGATAATCTCGCCGCGAAATCGAATAAAATGGATGATTGATCTCTTTTGTTCACTGCGATCGCGAATGCAACGGCGTGCGAATAAAATATCGATAGCACGCGTGCGCTCACACACATACATATACATACGTACGAGAAAGTGAAGTGCACATACACGCGAGTTAATTAATTCTGCTTTTAATCCGACACCTGCCTCGTAGATCGCTAAAAGTCGAGTGCAGCATTCTACGCTTTTGTTCATCTCACATACGTATACGCATACATACTTGTGCACGCACAAACGCATCTAAGCGCATGTAGCACATCTGATTGGAATTTGCTGTCTAATTTCGTTTTAGACTAAAAGGGATTAAATTCCTCTCTCTCTCTCTCTCTCCCCCTCCCCCCTTTCATTAAAATTTTGGAAGCTTATAGTGAATTCTCCCATGTTTTTTTTTTATATTTTATTCTTGAGCGATATATTTTAATTTTTTCAATTAATTCTTCTGACCATGTTCCTGCATTATATCAATTATATTATAATTAATGTTATATTATATATATTTATACTACAGTTAATATCGAGTGGGGTAGTAGTTAATATTAAAAATTAAGTTCTCTGCTATGATGAAATACTTTATCAACATTTTATTTCTTTATTATAGAAGAACGAGGGTATATACACTTTATTTCCTTTATTTTAGTTAGATGCTTTGTGTTTATTTCGTGCACGATACTCATCTTTTGTAAAGCAATCTCACCACGATACACAATATGTTCTTGCCGACTATTGTAATTAAATTAATAAAGTAGCTCTTTTTACGTGGATCCTCTTTTCTTTTTATGTGTCTGAACAGAAAGAACGGACGGAACAGAAGGAACGGCACATTTATTTCCTATTTTCAGAATCTTGCAGTTTTTAACAAGAAAAATTCACATGCCGATTTGAAAATTATATCAATGTGGTATGTTTATTGCGTGTATTAATTTAACAGATAATTAATTGCAAGAGATATGCTGCAGTAATAAATTAATTTTTAATTAATAAATATTTTATAAATTTGCGTATATAAAAATTGATTGAAAATATCTAATGAGATCATGTTTATAGAGTTACTTTTTTTATATCCTTTTTTTTAATACGACATCTGACGTTTATTTTGTCCTCGTAAGTCTGACAAATTTTATGGAATTCGATCAAACGCCGGTTTAGACGACTAGTTACTCTACTGCGATAACTAATTGAGTTTTCAAGATATATTGATACGATAATTACCCTTCTTTTCGAATATTTGCCATGAATATTTGATTGCTTTATAGATTATTAATTACATAGCGATAGATTATTTACATAAATGACCAACAAATAATATCGAAAACATTTTGATAGATTCTTTCGATAAATTAATTTCCTTTTTCAAAGCTCAAAAAAAAAAAAAAAAAAAAAAGAAATTCAGATTTATCTATATACTTGCGCGTAAAACTTTTTTTAGCATAAAAAAATTAGGAATGTAATTAATTTTGTTTTTCAATATTTTTTACTTTCTATATATATATATATATATATATTTTTTTTTTTTTAATTTTTATTCAATGATTCAGAGTAGATATTTTCTTAATTGAAAAATTATATTTCCTTTTTTTAGGCATTAAATATTTCAATGATTCTTCAAACCTCGAATACAATTTCTATCCGAATTTTTTCTTCAATTAACAAACTAAATTAATTGAATTAACTCAATCAACAAATGTTGCTATCTATTTGTATTTTAAAGTTGAATTTATATAACGAATATATATACGTATAATAATCAGCAAAGAAGAAAAAATGTATATAGTGTTTTCGAGAGCGATAAGGTAAAGTAATATATATAGTTTGACAAGAATTAGTAGATGAAAAAAATTGGCAATATTATTATATCTATCGATATGCTCGCCCATATCAGTTCCTGATATCGACATTGAGAGCTCTAGGACAGAGTCCGGACGATGGGAGTGCTAATGGCAGAGATGGCCAGGCACGACGGTGGCAGGGCGCAATCATAAAGTTGCGCTTCGATGACGCGGCTGCTAAATTACTTTAGGGTGGAATTTCACGGTGGCACGGCGAGTAGCGGTTTCGACGATATATATTCGTCGCCATACTGTTAAGTGGACCTTATCGTCAATCGTTGGATTAATGAATGACATGACGCGTTTATATATAAATAGTGCTATTCAGACAAACGTCCTTTCGTTATGCCTTTCATTCATGTCTTGCTTATAATTTTACAATGTTTCCTTTATTCGAACCCTTTGGAGTTCCCTTCGAATGATGAAGTTCTTCTGAATGAGGAAAATCCTTTTGAGTGATGAACAACTTTACAACGACACAATATCTTTTTTTTATATTTAAATATTGTTTTTAGATTTTAATTTTACATTTATTTGTAAAACTATTGTATATAGATGTATATAGATATATGTAGGGTAAACTCGAGTAAGATGGCCATAGTTTTTTTAAATGCAAAAAACATACTTTTAGTTTTGTTATTTTTTAACAATGTTTAACACATTATCTTCACTGCAGCTTAAATTACGTAATATTATCGAAATTAAAAGGAAAATATTTTATCGAAATTTTATATTATCAAAAATAATACAACATATAAGCATTGGCCATCTTACCCAACTTTTAAGGAAAAGATGACCATAATATTTATAAAAAAATAGTAAAAACGAAAATAAAAATTATTAATCATATAACAATTTACATATTATCTTTATAAAATGTCCAACGTCGATTACGATAGCTTAACTGTAATTTATTCGACGTTATATAACAGTTTTTAGGGGACAAATGAAAAACTTTGCGGGTAGTCAAAAGTAAAAATATGATATAAACATATTCACAATATATCGTTATTTCGAACAATGTATGCACATAAACTACCGTAAATATCGATTATCTCTGATAATGACTAAAAAAGCGCGCTATGTAGCGATTATTGAAAAAATTACAGCCTATGGCCATCGTACCCTAGTTTACCCTACACTTGCGATTCAACTTTTCTATATTTTATTATTCATTGAAACTTGAACCGGATATTGTAATATGTGTTTTTACAAGATATTTCCAAAGAAGGAACAAAAAATATTTTTTACACAGTTTCTATTATTGTATAAAATATTATTAGACGCTTTTATATTTATATCTTTTATATCTCTTTTGATTTATTTGTAAAGAAAAATTTACGAAAATATGTAAAAATGTGATATTTATTTAAACATTGTTATGTGAGAGCATTCCATTAAAGTTTTACGCAAATACCATTCGTATTTGTAGATACGCTCGCATATAACGTTCTTCGCGAATATAGATGTGTAATGGAAAATATTAAATAATAAAATCATTGACAACAAATAGAATATTTCATTACCGTATTCGGAATATAGTTGAATCATCTAAGATAAGATAATGTAATGTAATGGTGATTCAGAATAGTGCACTTGATTTAATTTAATGGATTAGTTTGATTTGATTTAATTTAATTAATGTAATTTAGTTGATTAGTTAATTAATTAATTAATTGATCGAAATTAATTGATGATTTAATTAAGTTGTATATTTGGATTGGATAAAGTTAGTGCAAAAATAAAATGTAGACTCACTAGGATAAGTTGATTTAGCATAGAGATTGGATAAGTTAGGCAGTTAGATGGATGTGTGTGTAGAATCATTGTAAACCAAGTCCCTTCTTGGCAAATTGCTGAATAAATATCTTAAATATATATATATATATATATATATATATATATATATATATAATATAATTGAATAGCTAAAACGAATCCTAGTGTAAATCCAGTTAACTTTATTATCGTGCTTGTGCAGCTGTTGCATTTTCATAATCAGCATCGCTCGCACTTTTTCGTATAGATAAACGCGACAGCGTAAACACTATTATTAATATAAATATTATTACATATTTTTTATATCTAATATCATCTATATCTTTATTGGGGGATTATGCGCGATATTTATTCCGAAATTTTTCTTTCGCAGTGGAAATAATGAAAAAAAAAAAAAACTTACTTTTCATAAAAATTCAATAATTTGCAGGATATTTATTTCGCGCATTTCACTATTTATCCATTCTTGTTGATAATTTACGTTTCAATTTGTTCTTTTATCTCACGATTGCTTACTTTGAAGTAGAAATATTCTTACAATAGGCTATTGTATGCCGCAGCTATTTTCTTACGGGTATTGTTGAACTGAACGGCAAATAAAAATAACGAAAGAAAGAGAGGGATAGATGTATCGTTTCTTATCACGATTTGTTCGGCAATTTCGTCCCACGCTGTCAATATACACTTTTAATATTTCCGTATGATTCGATAAGAGCAAGAGGTTAATTAAATATGCGGTTTTCATTTCGAATAATGCTTCGAATTTATTTATTTATTATTATTACGCACGTGGAAAATTATCTTGGGTGTAATCTAGTTAACTGTTCAATCAATACGATGAATAAGTTAATAGAGATTTATTCACAGAGGAATTGTATATAAACTGTAAACACATAAAGTTTTTCGTTTTCTGAATAGTACAGATTTTCATGAATAGACATCAAATAGTTTAATGACAAATTTCTATTTTGCAATCTCTCTAATCTCTATGAATTTCTTTTTATTATACAAATAAAGATTTGTATAACATCGAAATGAACGAAAGAAACTGACTTGTTTCGGGAGCAGATCAGTTTCTCCTCAAGTTACTTTACTATCTATATAACATTGATCTCTCTTTAATATTTCCTAGAAAAAAAGATACGAATAAAGGAAAATTTATATATGTTATGTATTAAATAATATATAGTGTCTAAAATAAAATATTTAATTATTATTATAAAATTCACTTTATACATATACATGAAATAATTTGAAAAAAAGTTTCAACAAAATGCCTGTGTTATATTTATCGACATATTGTGACATAATATAAGAATGTAAAAAGATATGGCATAAAATAAAAGCGCGACAATATGTATGACGGAATGAAAAAAAAAAAAAAAAAAAAAAAAAAAAAACTTGTAAACTGTTTACAAGATATTTAATCCTTTTTTTTTATTTTGTACATACAAGAAGAGGCGATATTGATTGGCGAAAAGTGTTTAAGGACAAGAGCGCATCGTTAAACGAGATGGCACATCTTGCTTTATGGTTTCCTTCCCTCTTAATATGACGAACGGTGGTTGCAAGGAGTACCGCAAGAAAGAGAGAGAGAGGGAGAAGGGGTCGAAGGGCGGGTTGGGAGCGGAAAGGTGTAATGACAAATCAGTAGGGCGAAGAAAGTCTCTAAGCAGGCAGGAAGGTCGCGCCGAGTGGAGTAGAGACTGCCGAGTGGAGGTCGAGTCGAGTCGGCGGCACCGACCGGCTATAAAAGCCCTCTCGCACCGAGGCGTCGACGTCACACGTCGTTAGCACTCTGGACAGTGAGGAACTCCGTCGTGCCACCTGTTAAAGGCGCCTGTCCAGGTCCATCCTCGCAGCCGTCATTACCGTCACTTTCCACCTCTCTTACACCTCCGATTATTATTCCTCTCGTCATCTCAGTTCAGTCGGTTTCGATATTGATCGATATACGATTCGATCGGAGCCGGAAGTCATCGGGGCGAAGGCGTCCTTCGCCCACTCTCGCGTTTCCCCTTGAGACGCGAAATTTCGCGCTCTTTTATTTTTGGCAAAGAGTTGCGGAGAGAGAGAGAGAGAGAGAGTAGTAGTCCAGGATTCTCCCACGGGCCGGTTCTTCCACGGAATCACCGCAAATTCAACAAGTAAGTGTGCTTCCCCTTCGGCGTCACGGGCTTTTATTTCAAGAGGGATAAGATCCAAGACGATCCCTTCTTAAGGGAAAATAATTGGCCAACTTTATTCTTACGTCATTTCTTTTTATTTTTCGCATGTCTCGACATTGATCGATTTTTTTGATGTTGTGATACAGTTGTATTAACATTTGTATATAGTTGCAAAGCGAATTTATATAAATTCATGGTAGGAGTAGTGGTCTCGCGCGCGTGAGAGGTGTGCAAATTATCCGTGAAATTAAATAGAGATTGTAAAGATTTTTTTCCGTCCAAACAAATTTGACACATTGCGTTTTCAATATTAGTCAATTTTAGTAGAGTCTTCTTATCGCTTATAGATAAGCGGTTTGTGTCGTAATTGAAAAGTCACGATGACTTTAAAGAAGTAAATGATGTAAATTTGCGTAACTCGTGTTAATTGCCTTCCAAAATAATTGTGACGTTTGATTTCCTTCTTTACCTGGAAATTCTGTGCCTATTGTTCTACTAGCGACCTGACCAATTGAATATTAGTGTCAAAACAAATGTATGTATACATACATTGTTTGTGCATTGTACATGTGGTATATATATATATATATATATATATATATATATATGTACATCGCTTGTGTATATGTTATTTCACGATTGGCTGGTCGGTTCGGTTATTATCGCGGGTACAGCATAAATAGTAAAATTTATTTACACCGATCAATTGCGATAATTCGATAAACCACGTCAGCATCTATTGTGCAAATTCAACCTTTACACTTTATCGATAGGTTAACGCCGCGAGGCAAAAGTATCTAGATGTTAATTTAGCGTTATGCGTCCACTAATCCTGATTTATGCGAAAATTGAAAATGTAGCTCGCGGAGAACAGAACAGTCTATTATTTACCAGTTTGCATGTCAGACCCTCTGTGTCGCACAGATTCATTTTGATTAAATTTTCCATGTACACGTACATAGTTTTACGAAGAACAGTGAATATAATATCATATAGTGACTGCTATATATCAGTGTTATATATCAACACAAACAAAGGGGCGACAAAGGGCGCGCTCGTATGCCCGTAATATCAACCAATTAATACAGTACAGATCTATAATAAGAGGCAATATCCGTATAATTAATACGATATTTAATTGCGATTATAAGGGCACGACATGGCTTTTGCACGCAATGATCCGTGAACGCGCAAAGCGCAGTCCTGTCCATCGAATTATTGTAAAATAATTCAATTAATAGGAAATGGAACGTATATATACGCAATTACTCTTTTACTTAACGTTAGGGGGACGTGAACAATTTATATTTTATTTCGATATATAATTCCATTTCTTTTCCATTTATTTATTCACTTACGATAACGATAATGCTCAAGAATTAATGTCGCCATTTATTCGCCGAATTGAACCCTCTATGGATAGCTTATATAGGCCCGAATCTATTTTCCAAGAGTGTGTGTGTGTGTGTGTGTGTGTTTGTACCTCTTTTATAAAAGAAAACTATATTATGTACGTTCAAACAAGGGAAATATTTCATTATTTTATTATGCCAATATATTGATAAATAATGAACAAGCGCTCGCGTAAATTACTATAAAATATTATTAAATCACTTATATTTATTCGATTGCATAGAAATTTTATAAATATAATGCAATAAGAGCATATATAATACGGAATCAGTATAAATGAAAAATTAATATATTCCATTCTTTTATATATTATTAATTCTTAATAATTACATATTTTCTAGTTACATATAATTACGTAAACAATTATACATATATCTAAAATTATCCTGTACATTATAATTAGAATATAATTAACAATAATATTAATTATACCGTTTAATACGATAAAATTGAGATTAGGGAATTATGTTCGGAGGTTTAGATTCAACAGCTGGCCTGTGAGGTGAATCATTATCACGCTCTTACGGGCGTGCCGTAATTATTTGATAAGGGAGATTAAATGCGCGGATCGGTACAATTCCGCGAGATAAATGTCGTGATGATAAAACAAGCGTTCGACGTCAAAACGTTCTTTTTTTTTTTTTTTTGTATTCGATTGAACGTGTATGTGTATAGATTCAAAGGGAAACAAACCTGCGGCTATAGCTTCTACGGGTATATATATATATATATATATATATATATATATATATGTCGAGTATATTGGATCCTTCGATATTGCGTCGCGATTTATCCCAGGTTCCGGGATTTATACGTCTCGCTTCGTCCCAGCATCGCTTCACGGCTCTACCTCGTTATTAGCCATTTCCCGCTCGTACTTTTCTATCTCGTCTTTACGGTACGATTTGGCTCTCTGTTTATGTCTGCCTAGGCGTTTACACGAACTTCGTTTGTCTAGAGAGCCACTTTGGATCTCTATCTAAATCCGCGCCGTGTAATCATGATTCAGTGAGCGATAAATCGTGACGCGCATTCAATATCTTTACGATATAAGCGATTCCGTTTATTACACCAAGTCAATTGATGATTGAGCATATTGGCCAATATTTTCGACACAATTTACACACGAAGAGATACATAAATTTAATTAATCTGCGGATGCTGAAAGGCGCATGTTTCATGATAATTTGTTTAGATTATTCATCAGTGTGCAAATATGTTGAAACGCAAAATATTATGTTAATAAAATTACTTAAATAAATTGAATTTAATTACAAAAGGTGAACATTATTTGTTTGCGCGAAAGGAAAAATAGATATATGTGTATACTACAGCTCTTTTACAATTAGAATTTCACGTGGATAAAAAAATTTAAGATTTAAAAATCATACCTATGTACATCTTTATTGTTCGACGAAACTTTGCGACAGTTTCAGGATACTGATAAGTTGACAAAGTTTATCCTCTTAAGTTTGCGACTGGATATTATGAGCTTACAAACTTTTTCTTAATATAACAAAAACAGCGATATTTATAGTTTATTTATTAAATGATAGGGGATACTTAATCGATTCGTCAAATAATTTTCATAGAATATATATATATATATATATATATATATATTTTTTTGAGTAATTTTATTAATATTTTGCGTTTCAATATATTTGTACACTAATGAATAAACTAAATAATATATACAGGGTGTCCTGTAATTGGTGAAAAATTTGTTAATGGCAGATTCTTGAGATCATTTAAAGTCGGTTTTTCCTCAGCGAAAAGATCGAGAGACGTCATTATTTTTTGCAAATTTCCAATTTTTATAATTATACATCTTTTGCTTAATCTTTAAATTAAAATTCTACCAAAGTAAACTCTATCTGAAATTAACTGAAGAATGTATAGTCTTGGTAATTTTTTAACTGCAAGGAATTTAGTTTGCAAAAAGCGCCTTTTTTTCAATCGCTTATAACTTGGAAATTATTGATGCCTCGACATTTTCGATGAGGAAAAATCGTCTCCAAATGATCTCAGGAATCTGCCATTAGCAGATTTTTCATCAATTACAGGACACTCTGTATATGGAACTTTTTGCTTGTAATTAATGATAATTGACAAACAATTGTGTCATATATAAATATAAATTTAATTATATATCATCTCTTCTTTAAAATTGAAATTTACATAATTATATCTTATTGAATTAAATCAATTAATAATTAATTATATTAATTATTTTGTTATGTATATAATAATATAATATTTTTTATTTATTTTTCGATACACGAGGTACAAGGAAAAATTGATCGACGAATAAAAACAACATTTTATGCTTTTACTTATATTAATTTGGCTTGACTTTTTTTTATTTAACATAAACTTGCAATAATTGTGTACGAGACGATTTTATACAATACATTTTGTACATTTATATCGAAAATGTCAAAATTTCTAGAGAGAGTCTCTGATTTTTTCAACTATCAAAGTTGGTTAATCGAGTTAAAAAATATACGATTAGTGCGCTTTCACGCACACGTTGAAATTTTTCAAAAATATACGTGGCTACGTGTGCACACGTAAGCGCCAGTATGCAACTCGTGGTGCCATCCGATATTGCCGGAAATTCGTGTAATCGTTGGTACGAGGTGCGAGTGACATTTTGAAACGAGCATTTCTGTATCGCGGCGTTAATCGAATTTCTTTCGGCTGCGCGTATATATACCTATGGACGTGGACGACAATCCACGCAGGACTCTCTTTCTCGTTGAAAGTTTCGAGCACGTTAAACGATCGATTTTCCATTCGACATGTACGAGTAGATAACCTCGTGCGAACCTCTCGAGTAATCGTGCGTGGAGCACGGCGATTGTTCCGCGTCGACAATGTGCCCGGTTCTGACAGGTCGGACATAACAAAATGATTCGCTCTCGTCTTAATTCCCAATTCCTCCCAACATATGTTTTCTGACGTGAGTTCATCAAGTTAATGTCAATCTTTTTTTTACTCAGGGCTGGGAAAGTTACTTTTAAAAAGTAACTACCGAGTGAAAATAGTAACTAGTTTCCCTTATTCGTTACTTATTATCAAAAGTAATTAGTTATCGTTATCGTTACTTAAAATAGTAGCTATTCCTTACTTTTTTAATGTTAAAATTAAATAAAACATATATAACTTTTGTAATATATTTTATTTAAAAAATTATTAATTAAAATATTAATAAAATATCAATAAATTTTTTTAAATTTATAAAACCATAAATAATAAAGAAAAAATTTTAAAACACTCAAAGTATAAATGAAAAAATTTTGATTTGCATTAAGTTTATAAATATAGTAAAACACATGATATATATTTTTTGTATTCTCATAAATTTTAAATTTATAATATGAATATCTATTGATAGAATTGAAGATTGAATATATGAAAATAGAAAATATAATATGTCATAAATAGGTTCCAGATATATAAAAAGTAACGACAAAGGTAACTGTTAAATAAATACGTTACAGTTACAGAAAAAAAAGATAGTAACGCCGTTATCAACACGTTACTAAAAAAAAGTAACTGTAACGGTAACGGCGTTACTTCGCAACCCTGCTTTTATTCTTCCCAAAGTATTGAATTACTTCAAATGTCAAAAAACTAATTTCCAGTAAAAGTAAAACTTTATCTTCTCCGTATTGTACGTGTTGTACTGGAACAATTTAAAAATTCTCTTTATACTTTGTTTCTTTATACTTTATATTTGTGAATTTTTAAATAGGTTTGCGGAAATCGTAGGGAATAATGGGATTTTTCGAATCGTTACTTTATGACATTTAAATGTATAATTAAAAATAAAAAGTATAAAACGCGAAAAGTTTATAATTGGAAATTGTTTTTAAATTGCTTAATATTTTTGAAATTTATCCGAGAAATTAAAATGACATTTTACACAACAATCCAATAACTTTCTTGTTCTATATAATAACTTCTACTTTTGCGAGTCAGATTATCCAGTTTCTTGCTTGTTGCAACAATGTTACATAAATAACAAATGCGCATTTCCTGTTCCTGTTCTGTAGGGAAATATCAACGGTTTTTAGAACGTAACGTTAAATTCATGTAAATCTGCAATTTGCAATCCACTTGTAAAACTTAATGGGCGATGAAACATTATGCTGCTAGAATTACACGTCGTTCTATTATTTAACGGGCGGGTGTCTAACGTCCAGGTATAAAGCTTTAATCTAGATTCTCATCGTTCTCACAGATGATATTGCATCGAACTAGGGATAGTCGCGCAACGAAACTCAAGACTTTGAGCTTTGAGTTTCTGTTTGAGTGATGCTCTCATCGTTCTACATCGTCCACGAGAGTATCTCATGAATGCGAAGATTAGTTTGATATCTTTTGCCCGTATACGCGACGTACGCGATTTTATTTAGTTTCGATAGCTTCCTTTGCGCGCGCGATTCCTCCCTTCGTTTTGTCGCGTGCGCACTTTCATTGATATTTTCCTGCAACTTCTTTGAAGTCTTACTTTTGTGTAAATTTACTGTAATTCGTAGCGCATCTTTAAAAGTCAATGAATAACGGGAATTACATGTCGTTTTATTCGAATCAGCTGTTGTTTCAGGCAAAAAAGAAAAAAATTTAAAAGAAAAGATTGATTAATAATTAAATTAAAATATATAAGAAGCTACATAAAATGTTTAGTTTCTAAAAATGTATTTTTTTAGTGCAGAAAAAGATATAATGTCAAAAGGTAATAAAATAAGAAGAACGCCATCGAGAAAAAAATATCATACATAAAATTTAGGCAGAATTTTTCTCAAATTGAGCCAGCAGGAAAATTGCATTAGCGCGGAATGATTAACTGCTTTACAATTTGAATCCATCGAATTCGTGCACCCAGAAAGGGCATATAATTGAACCGCCGCAGCTTATTAAGGCTAATAACCACATAGATCATCAGCGATGCGATGATCGGCTAACTGATTTTCCAGACGCATTACGATGAATTTATGGTAAACTCGGTTGAAGTAATTCGCAGGAATGCAAAAGTGTAATCAGAATTATCAATAATAATGTAATATCTCATAAATTATGAGCTCTCTCTCTCTCTCCCTGACACATAAAGAGCGTAAAATATTTCGTAAAATATTTAATTAATTAATTTATTAATTTAATTTAATGGCATGCGATGTACGTAGTACGTATATATAAATCGCTAGAAAAGTTGACCTAATTTTTATCAACAAATTCATATATTTATTCATCCGTAAACCGAACTAAAAGACTCAAAAAAAAAAAAAAAGCTTAATTTTATGCAATCGTTGTATTATATAACAAATGTAATAAAATTCCGAAAAAATGGAGAAACATTATTTTCAAGACACAGCGATTGATATATTTTCACGGAAATATGATTTATAGAACTTTAAATATGTGTCAAATGCAAGATGCATTTTTTAAGGTACATTTTGCCGTAGAATTTTTTCTTGGTAATATATTGTGTAGAAGTCACAAAACGAGTTTCGTGTTACGTAAATTGGTAACGAAATAACCAATATTGTTGCTAATTAAAAGCAGAGAAGCGCAGTTTTATTTCTTTTTTTTTTTTTGAAAGAACGAAATGCATTTCCTATTTTGTATGTGAGAAACCCTTTGCTTTCATTACAAAGCATTGCTTCCGGGAAACGTTTATATTTTTACATTCTCTACTGACTTTTTATTTACAGAAACAAACGCACCGTTTTGAGTTCAAACATATGCGAACGTTCTAGTATTTTGATGAGATTTTTTAAGATTTTTGCGCGTGTTTCGCATAATAAGAGGGCAAAAGGATATTCGTTCCAGTTTGTATAAACTAGAAGTGGAGCTTTTCGTATCGCGTTAGCAATTGTTATCTCGCGACGAATGTCGCGTTCGCGTCGATCGAATTTTTTTCACGAGGGATTGACGATTTTGTCGTCACCGATATGTAATTAGAACAGCGTGGTACACACGGGGTCAAAAATGCCTCGGAGCATATGAATTTGCAAGCGTATCGAGGCATATTCGGCGTGTGTTTCGCGTTGCTTTGTCTCTAAATATTTACCGTGACCGTTACTTGAGAAACCGTTCACTGCTTTCTCAAAGCAGAATAAAATTATTATTAGAAAACTGTTTATTATTTTATTAATTAAGAATTGATAAAAAATGCTCATCTCTCTTCCTCTAATATAATCATAGGGTAAACTCGGGTAAAATGGCCATAGTTTTTTAAAATGCAAGAAGCATACTTTTTATTTTTGTTATTTTTTAATAGCGTTTGACATATTATATCTTCCTTGAAGCTTAAATTACGTAATATTAGCGAAATTAAAAGGAAAATATTTAATAGAAATTTTATATTATCAAAATAGTACAACGTAAGCATTGGCCATCTTACCCAACTTTTAAGGAAAAATAAAAATTGTAGATCATATAACAATTTACATATTTTTATAATATGTCTAACGTCGATTGCGATAACTTTTAGGGGACAAATGAAAAACTTTGCAGGTAGTCAAAAGTAAAAATATGATATAAGATTCATAATATCGTTATTTCGAACAATGTATGCACTAGTGATGGGCGATCTCGATTCGATTTTCAAAAAATCGAAAAATTTTTTTAAATCGATTCTTTTTGTAGAAAATCGAATATCGATCTGTTGATTTGATACACGTACGTTTAGTGGTGCCAGAAGTGGCGCTTTTCAATCTGCGCACGAATGGAAAATTGAACAAATATATTAAAAAAAAAAAAAAAAAAAAAATGTTTTAAAATATTTTTATTCTCTTTTTAAATATTTTTGAGTGTCTCCGAAACTAATGTCAAATAATTTTATAAATCAAATTATTTTAAAGTAAAACATAATTTACTATAGTTATGCAAATATAATATAATCCATCTTACAAAATCATGACTTTTTAATTTTTGTTACGTAGTTTTGATTTTTTAGATCGATTTTTTCTAAAAAATCGCCCATCACTAGTATGCACATAAACTACCGTAAATGTCGATTATCTTTGACAATGACTAGAAGAAGCTTAGCATGTAGCGATTATTGAAAAAATGACAGCCTATGGCCATCGCGTACCCCAGTTTACCCTAATATAATCAACAGCCACGACGCGCAAATATTTAGAGACGAATCACGCGGCCCGAATATGCCTCTCGATATACGCGTGCAGACTCATGTTAAGACTGTGTTAAGACAATACTGATCCCGTGTGTACAATGGGTACCACGTGCCACTATTACGCAGATTTATCGGGAATATGAATCGCGCGCGCGGGGTGGACCGGGGGCGATGGACGGTAGCGGACGGCGACGCGCCGGAGGACGGGAAAAGAATCGGCGGCGACGATAAACGATAAAAGTGTATAAAATTAGAAGCAATTACACACCGAAGGCTGCTGCTGCTGGCGCTAAAGCCGGCGCTTGGCGCAGCTTTATCTCCGTGTTATCCTAACCGGCGCCAAAGAGCTGAAATCGCGCTATCTTGACGTGCTTACGCTCGGGGCTCGGGGCTCGGGGCTCGGAGCTCGGGGCTCGGGATGATGGCTCCTCTTCGTAAGTTACTTTCGCAGTGTCATCGACGAACGCGACGATAATGACAAGTTCAATACCAGCTAGCATCGGAAACACTACCGTGCAAGGTACGATCGTATATAGGAATTCCAATCGATTCTTATTTGCGATTCTTATTCGCGTTCGCGAAGTGATATAATCATTATTTTACGCCTTTCTTGAAAAGACAATCTTTTGCGAAAATATTCGAAAGATCTATAGATGATGATTTTGGAATATTACGAAAGGAAGAGTCAAAAGAAAGAGAGAGAGAGAGAGAGAGAGAGAGAAATAATGTATTATATATAAAATGAAAAAATTCAATTTTTCGAAATGGTGTAACTTTTAATTAACGTTACTGCCATTTGGCGAAATAGAAAAGGGATGATATTTGTAGAAGATAATTTGATGGTATTATGAGAAAGAAAAGGAGAGAGAAAGAAATAATTTATAAAATAAAAGAGAAAGAAACTTTTGGAAATTGCTTTTCCGGAAACTAAAATACTATATACTGTTTTATGTATTTTTCTATGTATTTATATCCAAGAGTAATCAATTTCTGATTCTTGGAAATGTCGTGACTTCTAATTGACGTTACTGCTATTCAACGAAATAGAAAAGCGATGGTATCGGTTTTAATTAGACCCTTCTCTTTTAAAATGTGCGCTAACTATCACTTATCTTTCTTCGCTGGCACCACTGTTGAATCGTCATTATTGTAAAATGATTAAATTAGCTACGTCAATTGGATAATAATCCGGGAGCACCTTATCGTTCACTCAACACTACTTAATAACCGGTCTAATAATAGTACATGATGCTAAGAGGATGAATTAGTATTGACGTTATCCTTTAATTTCACTTCTCTTCTTTCGCATTCCGGTGAAATTATCAATTCCGAGAAATTCTGACAAATTATTATCTAAACTTTACAATCGTAATATTATTCAACAGTGTTAATTTTCAATATGCATACATGTATATAACAGGTTTAAATATACGTAAGCGAATTCAACTCTATTCTCTTACAGTTTCATTAAATTATTCTTACTAATTTAGTGGATGACTTTTTTTATGGTTTAATAAAGTTATTAATTTAAAGCAAAATATCGGTAAAAATACTATGATTAACAATTTTGAAATAATTAATTTAACAATTTAACTAACAATCAATATTTTATACACTGATTTTTAAAAACATCATTTTGTCTCATACCCCGCAGTGTTAACGTGAATTTATCTTTTCATCGCCTACGTATTTATCTTTTACAAGAGATATTGTAAATCTTCTCTCTCTCTCTCTCTCTCTCTTTCTTCGCGTATCCACTTCCAAGAGAAGCGATTTTGTTCATATTAAAGTAGATGAGATAAAGGTTTATCGCTCGTTACAGGAAAATGCGTGAAAAATTGTTGTTATATTATCGTAAATTAAATCATAATATTGAACGTACATACAATGTTAAAGTGATGCTCGTACCCTTACTTATCATTTTACGAGGCGAATCGTTTGGCGTCATAGAAATGAAGTGCACCTATACATATATGTGTAATGTTTGTATGTAATGTCGCTGTTAACAGATAATCGATATGGAAATGATTACGAGCGTATTTCGAATTGAAGGCGCAGCGAACGAATTTTATCGCGAGCCTCGATTCTTGATTGCTATTACGATGCATCAACTTGGGACGTAGGTAGACGAATGGAGATGTAAAGGCAAAATTTATGATAAATAAATTTTTTTTTCCCTTAATATCGATATATATATTTATATATATATATATTGCGTTTAATATTCTTTTATAAAGGACAGAATAATATTGCATTCCTTTTTAACAGAGTATTGAGAAAAAAAAAATTGGAGGACTTTACTTTTATATCTCATAATTTATTGTGAATTGTTTGAGCCGGTGCAGTTAACGAATTAATCGCATGCTCTCTCAATATTGCATCGTAATAGTCAAGCGTTCTTTTTTTTTGTTCTCTCTTTACTTGATTGTGCAATAGAGAAAGCGTGTAGGGAAGATACGACAGAAATGTTGAAATCGTTTCAAGTTCCTCGCGTTCTTTTCATTCTATATTAAGAGAGTTAATCTTTCTTTAGAATTTTAATCGGAACATCATTTTTCTATTCCTTCAATTTCTGAAATACGTAACGTTGAATTTTTTTGCGAGCAATTTGAAATAAAAAAATCTTATGAGAGAACATTATAGATATCGATCAAAGTTTCTTTTTTTTTTTTCTTTATTTGCAAACTCTTTTGAAACTTGAGACTTAACGATAGTCCTCGGGTATTTAGTTGCTTTTATTTACTATAAGTTAATTAACTGGCTCTACTTCGACAGTGTCCATAGATCAGGAAACCCGAGACTGTGATCAAAATAATTTCAAACAGGGATCGTTTACCTTGTTCGTGTCCGGTTATATTTACATGATCGTCGACCTATGGCATTAGGTTGCATCCTGATTGCCTTGTATTTTTGGCCGGCACGATTCACCCTCCTGCATCTCAATTTCCGCCTCGAGTATCCCGTCACCGAATATAAAGGCATGCCTGTGTATTTTTCGCGAAAAACTGAGGAAAACGCATCGAGTTACCGCCTCTTAAGGTTTCTTTGATGCAGGCGAATGCAGCGAGCGGAACGAGATGAAAAGCGCGGATAAATCTGTGTTGAAATATCGCAGCGAGGGCGATTGATTGATTCTTACGCGTGGGGGGGGGGGGGGATGGGGGTGTATCGAGGGAGAAAAATTTATTATGTACGAAGTCGTAGGAAAAAACGCGCTATATGGTGTTTACGTGACGTACGTGGTCCCGTGCGGCTTGATTCGTTCTCTTGCAACGACGATTTCCTCGATAACGGCCAAACAAATGCTCCGAGTTACGTGATATTAGCGCGAGAAATTGATTTCAATTTACCGTAGATAAGAACTCACTTTTCCGAGTGCGTACTTTTATTGCGTAGCTATATGGGAATGATATGTACACATGTATAAAAATAATTGTGACTAGCTTGTGGAAAAAAGAAAGGGACGGTTCTTTGAGAAAATCTTCCCGAAAGAAGCTCTTCTCTATTGCGGATTCGGCTTTTATCGAAAGGGAATATTAATCCGAGAAGAGCGTCATTATTTTATTTTTTTATTACTTTATTTATTGGAATCCAATATACATTGATTATTATAAAAAGCAGACGCTTTTTGTGAAAAATTTTACTGGATTTATTATTTCGTAGGATTAAAGCAAATCGAGATGTAATGCAAAAAGGCAATATTTCAATTTAAAATATTACTTAACATGAATTGTTATTAAATATTATTAAATGGTTTTCCACATTTTATTCCAAGTCTCTGCTCTTGACTATAAAAGAAAGGAGGATTTAACTTGCTATTGTATCCATATGTGTACATCATTAATTTTTTTTCATGAGCATCATTCAACACTGTGATGAGTGCTATATAAATAAGGTGTATACTTTATGTTGATATTAATATTATATAAATTATATAATCGTATAAATTTTTTCAAGTTTTATTTATTTGATTTCAATGCACCTATTTTGATAAAAATATTTTTTTATTTATAATGTTAATAATATATTTATTATTATACATACATATATATATATATATATATATATATATATATATATATATATATATACGAATTTACGTCGAGACTTTTACATAAAAATACGAATTTTTAAATAAAATCCTTTGTTCCCTGGCACATTGTATTTACATAGAAAATTCATTATTACAGCGACTAGAAATAAAGCGGCATACCTTTTGTCTTTCGTGAAACGTGGCGGTGACACACTCACCGCATTACCGTGCCGTTTCACCTCAACAGCTGACTCCGAGTACCTTTGTCTCACGGTTGGTTAAAGCCGTGACGTTTATCTTCCAGAGAGCGGTCAAGCGCGTGCGGAATTTTGCGTCATCAAAGTACCTAGCGGACATATACCTTAGTACCATGGACGTAATATGCGGGCCATTCAACGTTTTATCCCTGATTTAGCCGCGCATATATATATATATATACTTAATGTCAACATGGACTTTGCTCTGTTAACAAACTCTGTTAACATTCGCGAGATAGGTACGTCAAACTTTCACGAAGCCACACGAGTTTCTTCTTTAATAATTAGTTGGAAACTTTGCGCTTCCGACATTTGTTATTTATCGTTGGACAAATGATAGCGCGACGCGACGCGACAGTGGCTTTTTTTTTTATGTTTCATCCGATTGGCAGATCGAAGGAATGAAGAAACTCGTTAACTCGGTTTGACTGATAATTTCAGACGTCGGGAAAAATAGCCGCTGAAATCTGTCAGACTGACTTAACTGATCCTTCAACGAACTGCAAAAGAGAAATCCGTGATGTGGAAGGTTCCTTTCTCACGCGTAAAGGAAATTTTCACGAGTTCCTCCGTCGACATTTACATTAAATGCAAAGGAGGATAGGGCATAATATACGCAATGATTCGCTTCGCTGAAGCGTAATTGCAAAGCGGATTTCACGTTTTTTGGAACCGAAATCTGGATTAAACTCTTCTATTTGCCCAGCTAATACGTAACGGAGTATCGTTGACTTTCCTTCGAGTTCCTCCAGTGAATCTGTCTGCCTGTCGTTGATAAATTTTCTAATAACTTATTAACGCGATTGAAAATTGTAATGTATTTCACGAACATTTTTTGCAAAACAGACAGGATTATACGAGCGAGTTTAAAACCTTTTTTAACGAGTGAGTTATAAGGTGCTGCGAAAGACAAATCAGACTCTTGTACGTGTAAATCATACCTAGGAGTCGTTGTTTGACAAGAAAAAAAAAAAAAAAAAGACGAGAAGAAGAAAACAGGGTAGATGAAAAATTACTCGGAGGTATCTCGAAGGTGTCGACTAAATTAAATTTGGTCACGTGCGACCGCCACGACAGAGCGTAACCGCATCGCCGCTCATTAAAGCAATGCTCTGGAATTAAAACGCGGCAGCATCGCGCGTGTCGCCGGTTAAATGATGAATGAACCAAGTACCCTTTGTAAAAGAGCGCGCGACTACTTCGCTGAATGGATCTTTGATACGCGAATCGCATCGCGGGAGATAATGGGTTTGCGACAGTCGGTTGTTTAGTCTACGTTATTTGCCATATATGTATAATTTTCATTTCTTCTAGTTCTATTTCTCTACATAAGCAAATTAAAAAAGTGATAATAATAATATAAGTTTTCAAAAGTTTTAAATTTTAATAATATTACTTCTTACATATATATTATATTATATTACACATATTAATAATATTATTGTATATTATTTTATATTAAATAATAATATATATATACGCAAACTATTATACGTAATTATTAATTATTTGTAGGAAATTCTATTTTTCTTTTAAAAGTTTTTCTAAAAAGAAAAAAAAAAAAAAATACAAAATATATATTTGTGAAGCAAAATTTGTCAGTAAAAATATGTAACCGAATTATTTAAAAAATTACGAGTATTTTAATCAAAATGACGACTACGTAGTAATATGAAAGTTTATTTATTACGACATTATAAAGCACACTTTATGGAAGAAAAGCATCAGTTACTTATAAATATATTATCCACGTGCGCGAGTACATTAGGTAACAAATGATACGTCTCGATCGCTCTGTTATTTAAAATAATGCTCCGTTAACACTTCAAGCCAGCGACATTTGAATAAGTCTGCCATTTTTTAGAACATCACGCTGAACGTCACATTGAACGATTCGCCTCGTCTTTATTCCCTTGATTTACATCTTAATTCGCTCGCTCAACTAACGTCCACACCATTTACTTTTGTTTCAATTAAGAAGAAAGGATACGATTCTTTATTACATCGCGAGATAATCGATGTTACATTTTTCTATAATATTCTCTGAGATGTATTTTGATAAAAATATTTTCTTATCTATAATGATAATAATATATTTATTAAAAAAATATAAATAATAATATATTTATTATTACATTATATTTCATATATAATGTAACAATATTCTTTCTCATATCTTTTTCGTAAAAGGTGATTTTAATATTGACGAAATTTATACACATGTATCAAGATTAACTTTAAATAATTTTTTTTCATACAATAACATCTTTGCACATTTAGAGAGTGACAGTTATATAAATATTCTTGCTCATTTTGATATTACAAGAATACACACACACATACGTAGCTTAAAAAAAGCGTCGTGATACAGTAGGATTAGGCTCTCGCAAGATTATCTGATTTCACGGTGTTGAAATTTTTGAAATATACTACATGACATTAATGTTTAATCTTTTCTGTCTGTACAATATCTTCGTCACGTTTCAAATGTTGTATTTATTTAAATGCCATGAAATATTACTTGTTTTATTGTATTCTCTATACGTGGTGGATTACAAAATAAAAGCGAAATTTAAAGCGGAAGAATTTTTAACGACAATGTCGTAGAACGTATTTTTTTTTTCTCGAGTAACGTTTAAATATTTTCGAAAATCAATAGAGAAAAAGTTAGCGCGTAAGATAAGAGACTTACCGTATTTAATACAAAATTCTTGTTAAATTCTTGCTAAATTCTTTATAAAAGATAAAGTCGTTTACAAACAGTAAAATTCCAGTAGATATTCTACCTCTTTTGTAAAGAAACTTCAAGACAGTTTCTTATAAATAAAAGTTTATAATTTTTATTCAGTCTTCTCAATAAATTTGTGATATTATTTATCTGTTATTACGCAAAATTTTCACATTTTAAATTAAAGAATGAAAACAAATGTGTCTTATTCGATGAATGTATTGCTTAAAAATGTTCTGATTTTACTATAATATAAATTTTTTTTTTTCTTCTATTCTTTAAATTACAATGAAAAACTCGTTGAAACTTTTAAAATATACAAAACTAAAGCGAGAGGCTCTGTGAGAATAACAAGCTAAGGTATAATAAGCAAATAGGAGCCAAGCTCTGTAATTAGTGAGCATATAATCATTTAATAAATAAACTACAAGTTAAATTAGGCGCATTGACATTCTAATTCGTAATTAAAAATGCGAACGTTTCGGCCAATTTTTGTTTATTGCGTTGTTAAAATTAGACCAGGATCGAACATATTAAGGGAGCAGAGTGTCCTCCCTAGTTGGTAGGCCAGGGGGTGTGACTCATTGTCAGCTATCTTCGATCCACTTCTTCACATTCTCACAAAGTTCACAATGGTTTAAAACTCATGATGTTTTAATTAAGACAGTAGTCTATTAGAGACAGAAAATAATAAATAATGTCCAATTTTAACAACACAATACCACAGTTATTCCACATTATCACCAACCATGAACTTTCTATATCGATATCGGTAATGTATTATTTTATTTATGCTTGCGCCAAAAATAGGCCGAAACCTTCGCATTTTTAATTACGAATTAGAATGTCACGCGCCTAATTTAACTTGTATTGTAGATTTTAAGAGTGTTTAATTTTGATTTTATACTAAATGATTATATGCTCACTAATTACAGAGCTTGCCTCCTATTTGTCTATTATCCCTTAGCTTCTTAAAATATATTCAACTTTTTGAGATAGTTTTTTTTTTTCTTCAAATACATTCACGCGTGAAATTTTAAACATTTGACGCAGCCTAGAATTTTCGCCTTCGAAATTTCACGATATAAATCGAAATAATCATGATAATCGTATTTCGTTATTATGTATAAGCTATTCATAGTATGACGTAACATTTGTTACTGCAAATCATATCTCGTCGGCAACTTAAAATCGCTCGCTTTTCCGTAGATCAATTAAAAAAAAGTTTAATTTCATAAAATAAACAGTACTGTTTTATAAACAATATATCCAATCTCACGAAAATTCGGACTCTCGGACATTGTAAATATTTAAATACACGTCATTTGTTGATATAAGATTTAAAATTGGCGCAACAAGTAATTTACTCAATTTTCAATTCATTATATCCATGAGAAAAGGATATTCCGCTACAATTTGCCAACATGCTCGTTGAGAATTAAAAAATTAACTATTCAATGAATCAAATTCTAAAAATAAATCACTAAAAATCAATTTCGAAGATTGTATCTTCTCGAGCAAAGGCGAGTGTTTCATCCATAGTTAAATTTTCTCGTCGCATATAAAAAAAAAAAAAAAAAAAAGTATAAAATAATTCAGTTTGATATATCAAACACGAATAATTCGCGTAGGTAGGTAACCGTCAGTGTAAACGAATTATTCCGCATCACCGATCTTATTTACTGATATCAGTCTCTGGAAAGGATAAAGAATCGATAAAAAAAGAGAAAAAGAGAGCGTAAGTTTTTACTTCTTCACATTCTATAAACAAGCTGCCGCACTAAAGTATAAAGAAATAACAGATTATCGAGGTTGAAACTTGTGATTGACTCGTAAATACTACATATTTTATTAATCGTGTCGCATCAACGTTACGTGGAAAAATTATAATAAATAAAATGTAATAAATTATATTAAATAATTTGTAAAATATTAACGGTATAATATAAAATACTCATGACAAATTAACGCGGGAAATATTAACAAACTATCGCATAACTTTAAAGAATAATTCAAATAAACTGTCACGTGTGTGAAATATGAAAACACACAAGTATAATACAAAAACTCATATCTTATCCCCTTTAAATACAAGAGAAACGTGTGATGCATTAAAATCTAATAGCGTTTTTGATTGAAGGTTTAATCGCTCCGGGAGCGAATAATGACGTCATTGCATCGTTTTTGCCAATAAAAAATTTGAATTCATAATTCAATTAATTTTTTTGTTAATCTTTGCGTGTATTATAAATATAGCACGCTGATAAGATTACCAAAAAAAATGCATTCGAATGATTCAAAATAAATGAAAGTTATCGTGCTTAAATGATTAATTACTTTATTTGTTGCTTATCAAGTGGCGATTTATGTTGCAATATGTAAATTATGTAATATATAATTATAAAATATACGTTTTGTTTATTTAATTCTTTCTTTTAATTTGTATATTTATAGATTTTTAATTGAGAAAATGCGTCAGAGGGAATCATAATCGTAATTATAGACAAATCATGGAACAACCTTTTTAAAGCGCGATATGTACTCAGACGTCCGATTACAAATTTACTCATTCTACTTGTGACTACAATTGGCGCATGATATTGCTCGATTCAACGAAAACGTTTCAATAATAACAATAAAAAATTCCATGAATTAATGGTACGCGATATTTTTATAAAATACTAACGCAACACTGTAATCATTGACACATGAGATTTTATTAAAAAGCGAAAAATAGTATCGTTTACCACGATAGTATACACATATAAAAAATTTATGAATATTCTGGATGAATAAATATTCTGTATGAAATATCTAAAAAGACAAAAAAAAACAAATCAGCTTTTCGATAATAGGATATTGTCAGCGTTGCGAGTGTTTGTTAGTATATGTAAAGTGAAAAAAGGTTAAAATATTTTAAGGGCATTTAATATGGTTCAAAATAAATTGAAAAATTGAAAATAATAAATATGGAAATGTTTATTTTATTTTTTATTTTTTATTTTTTGTTTAGCTATTGTGCTTTAAATTTATTTTTATCCTATTAAAGTTAATATATATTATATTTTTTATTATAAAAAAATAAACATACAATCGATGTTTTGTCTTACTTTATTAGAGAAGGTGCTTCCCAGGTAGAACAAAAAGTGAAAATAAGGTGAACAATAAGGTGAAAATACGTCAAAATGACAAAAAAATAATCAAAAAGTGAGTTTTTGTAATTATTGTATATTCTTGTCATTTTAACGTCACTTTGACGTCATTTGACATTATTTTGATATTATCGTGACTTTCTGTTCTACTGGGATCAAAATAATGTCCCTCCTTTAAAAAAAATTATCTAAAAATAGCTCGTTTGGATCCATGTTTAAGACTTTTCGACTTATTTTGAAGAATACTAAATCCTCTTAAAATATTTTATTCTTTTTTTAGTACTCTGTGTAACTTTAAATAACTTGTTACTATATTTAAATTCGTTTTTCTCATATAGAGTATAATGATTTATAATTGAGAACCCGAAGCGAAGACACGTGAATTACACACATCTATCTAAACCTGCATTCTGTCTCTCAAATAAAAAAAAAAAAAAAAAAAAAAAAAAAAAACAAGCTCGTTAGTTACACACGTCAGGATATGAATTATTATAGGAATTACGTCGCAATTACGTATAAAACTCGCGTAAGCGGAATTCACTGTTTTGCTACAATTCATTGTAGCTCGAAACGATCAAGTAATCGAAGAAGCAGAGTATGTGACGTACTTATGTTAGTGCGTGTAATTAATTTTTGGACAATTGGAATATAAATGTAAATGTTATTTTTTAATAATAGATTATCCGGTATATTTGCGCGGAAAATATCTTGTGTATGTTTGTTACGCGTGACTTACAAACTTATTTGCAGAATGAATGAATCATTGTTGATTTCCCCCACGAGAACCTTTTTCTTACTTTATTTATTCTTTGACAAAACGAATGAATCGAGAACGAGCCAAATGCGAGCCGACTTTACATAGTGTTTGTACTGTTTGTACAGATTTCTAGGATTCATCCAACTTGTATTATGTACGTACATTTGATAATGTGTGTGTTTCTGTTGTTTATTCAAAACGTATTTATCGACAATCCGTCGATAACGTTACGTACAAAAGCGAGTGACAGCATTTGCGGTTCAATATATACCTACATTTAACGCGATTTATAGAAAGCTTGAGAAATGTAAATTTCGTATAGTTAAACAGATTGAATTAAACGATGATTTACGTTGTAACAGATATTAAGCTCAATATTATGCAGGTGATGTGAGCTGAGAAATATTCTGAGAATTTTTCAAGACAAACTTTATATTTTGCATGACGTTGTATATGACATTAGTAAATTATCATTTTATAATAAATCATTCTAATCAATAATAACGAAATTCTATGTATAAATATTAAGGCAATCATTTCAAAAGTTCGATGCTGAATTTTTCATCAAGTCAAAGATATAAATCTAGCATGAGAAATATAAATAGATGCATTTGATGTTTGATCTATATTATATAATCAACACACGAATCTTTATCTTCATGTAAACTGACGATGCGAAATCGATGATGAGGTTATCTAATGATGAAATTCGCATAACGATTTACGATACCAGTGTCCACTGTAACTGTCGATCTGCATAGACGTGTTAGTAAATACTTGGTGTAGGCGGTCGGTATGTATACAGGATGTCCTACTATTAATAAAAAATGTCCAAATCTAAGTATTTATTATATATTATACATAATTACATTTATTATATATTTTTTAAACTGTCAGATTTTTAGTTTATAAAAAAATCGTGTATTTTTATAGAAATATATATATCAATTTTTTGCGTCATCTAATTTAAGATACGTTTTACGTAAAAATTTTTTCTTAGGCACTGCAAAGATGTCGATTTATTTATTTCTTACTATGTTGTATATTTAAGAATCACAATGTATATATACAGCTATTAACAAAATTATTAGGCACCCTTAAATTTTCCGTGTTTTTTTATTTTGTTAACAGTATATAAATACTAAAAAGATTTAAAAAACTATCGATAGCACTTTAAAGTTGAAATTTCAAGCTTTAAAATGTTTTTTTACTTTTTTTCATCTGTCATAATTTTTCGCCGAGTATCGACAACATGTCTGAGAAACACAGATTTAGTTTCAAAATTATTTATTTCGGCCAAAAAGAATTTAGGAAAATTTAAAAAAAAAGCATCGTGTAGGCAAAATGTTGCAGTTTATGGAACTTGACTTAAATTTTTCGAGAGAAATTTTTTTACCGAGTTGCAGAGAGGGTCAAAAATAATTTTTATATTTTCCTTGTTCTGTGCTTTAAAAAAGAACATTGTTTTGTTTCTTAAAATTTTATTGGATTTTTGACACTCTCTGCAACTTGGTAAAAAAATTTTTCGAGAGAAATTTAAGTCAAGTTCCATAAACTACAACATTTTGCTTACAAAATGCTTTTTTTTAAATTTTCCTACAATTTTTTTTGGCCGAGATGCATAATTTTGAAACTAAATCTGTATTTTTCAGACATGTTGTCGATACTGGGCGAAAAATTACCGCAAACGAAAAATTAAAAAAACATTTTAAAGCTTGAAATTTCAGCTTTAAAGTGTTATTGATAGTTTTTAAAAATTTTTTATTCTCTTTAGTATTTATATACTGTTAACAAAATAAGAAATACAGAAAAATTTAAGGGTGCCTAATAATTTTGTCAATGGCTGTATAAAAGCAAAATCACGTTCAATATTCTGCTGATGCAAACTAAGAATTAATAAAGGAAGAAGAAAAATTTCGCAAACTTTGCTCGCGTTGGGAACTAACAAGTTTATGAAACATATTTATCCACGTTGAAAGAAGTTGAGCGAGCTAGGAAGGTAGGCTCATAGAAATTAGACTTTACGTGCAAAAATATTGCGTTTTCGTTTCATTGCATTTATTTTTTGAAATAAATAAAAATTCAGTGTACGTACACAACTATAAACTTGGCAATGAGAGCCATCAGCGGATGTTAATGCGTAAAATTTCTAATTATTAAGTGTATATGTATATTTCTCTCGAAAAAATTTATATTGTGTATGATATATCGGGGAAAAGTTACATCGCGTATATATTCGCGCCCAAGGTATGATTTTTCTATAATTTATCATAAAAATGATATGCCTTGAAAGAATTTTCGCTTAGTTTCGCTTGAAAATATACGGATCTAAGGATAAAGGATACAAGGATTTTTCTCGCTCAAAGCGAAAGCGTTGGATATTTCTCTCATCATAGATTTAATAACACTCGATGGTGTTGGAACGTGTGTCATAAAAAAGTAAAATAGCGATAAATGAAAGAAGAATGAATAAAGGATAATATCAATGACCGAATAATTGCGCATCAATTAATAGTCTAATGACACGTATACATATAATAAGATTAATGACGCATTATTGCACGCGTGATTAATTTCATTCACATGAGCCACTCAATCAGTGAACACTTATATAAACTAACAGGTTGACGCACGGTCATTCAGAGAACGAAAGGGTAATTCGATCTATATTCACGTATCAATTTACCGCGATAACTTTATTAAGCTCGCTCGAATAAAACAATCTCAATCAAATTTGCATCTTTAATTATTTATATATCGAAATGAGGCGGAAAATATCACTTAATAGTAACGACACTTTCTTAAATAACTTGGCGATTTATTAAAAAGAGCCTGCGTTATATACATATAAATCTAATTAAAGATCTTGCGTTATACATGGATATAATCAGACTTGTATATGCCATATGGTCTGACTCGACAAGGCTTTTTCTACTGAAATCAACGAATGACAGATTGATCGGGATAATTGTGATGGGCTGAATTGATAATTATTATTTCTTCAATTTCATATTTTCTATTAATTAATAGTCATTCTTTTACATAGTCACAATTGATATATATATATATATATATATATATATATATATATATATATATTAATATAATTATTAAAGTTTATACTAACAGTTAATTTAGTCGATAAATATTTCGGTATCGCAATCAATGTTTATTAATGTGGAATTTCGCGCGTGCGTGCGAAACAGCGGATGACTGATGGTTCGATCAATCGCCGCTAGCACATTGATTAAATTATCGTTTAATTCTATTGTACATTACTAATGCGTTTCATTATCGATTCTTAAAATTTTCAGTAACAATTATTTATTCTCTTTATTCCTTATATAATTTACTTCCTATAAACATATACACAAAATATAAACTGTAATATTAATAATACGAAAATTTGCCTTTTTCCACGATTGTGTAGGCAGTCATTATTGATGAAAATTAAACAGCACATATGCTTATTGATGGTAAAAACATTTTTAGCAAGAGAGAGAGAGAGAGAGAGAGAAGGAGAGGAGAACACCAGTAATATAACATGAAATAGTCACATGTATATTTGCTCTTTGTGAAAATAATCCTTGCACATTATTATCTACTTTTTTGCATCGTTGTTGCAACGTAATAGAATCCCTCGTTTGCTGGACGCGTTTGAATTAACGTCTTAAAATGAGAAATTACGGATTGTGTCTCGGAGCATGTTCTTTTTCAAAAGCACATGCTCGACAAGATTTTCTTTCTCGAGAAAAGGATGTATTTACTTTAAACGAAACGGGAAACAGGCAGAAATAAAATAAAATGTATGAAAAGCCCGACTTATATATTCCGTGAGATTTATTCCAGTCTATTCCACGTTGTCTCCATTAATCGTCCAAGTTGCGTAATAAAAAGTCACACATTGGGACTAATTGAACATTGGTGACATAATCTACCTCAACGTACCAATCTGTCCGGGTATTAATTAAAAATGACACGTGACGAACTCTCAGCACAATACTAAAAAGAAATAATCATAATGGTGTAGAAGGCTAGCTTAGAATATCAAGCTGTTGAAATCGCGTCTCCGACTGACTCGTAGCATGGTAATTGAAAAGCGAGACGGCAACCTTAAATTACGAGCGGCAAATTAAGCCCTCGGTGTTAATGAACTTGGGCGATGACGACAACGACGACAACGTCGATGATAACGGTTGGTACAACAACGACGACGACGACGACGACGACGACGACGACGACGACGACGACGATGATGGCAACATTTACATTTCGCAAGTAGCGATGCTCAGACACTGATATTGTAACTTTACATTGCTTTTGCTATTGGCTTTGTTTGTACAGTAATAAAGATTATCAATAAAAATTTGAAATAAATATACTTTATAGACTTAAGAATAATAAATTTTGAAAATTATTATTGTTGCGACCTTTTTGTTAGAGAAAAATTTATTTTTCAATTTGCAATAAGAATCTACTATTAAAATCAAGTTTGATAGTTCTAAAAGGTTTTATTTAGGAGGAAAAAAAAATAATCGAAAAATAAACACAAAATGAAAATAATCTCTTTTGACAAGAAATAGAAGAATCAAAAAGATTGAGAAATAATGAATAAAAATATCGAAACTTTATATACAAGGTGTTCGGTAATTGAGGAAAAACCTGTTAATGGCAGATTCTTGAGATCATTTAAAGTCGATTTTGCCTCAGCGAAAATGTCGCAATGAGGCATCAATAATTTCCGAGTTATGAGCGATTGAAAAAAAAGCGCTTTTCACAAACTAAACTTTTTGAAGTTAAAAAATTAGCAAAACAACATTCTTCAGTTAATTTCAGATAGTTTACTCTAATAGAATTTTAATTTAAATCTTAATTACAAAGATATATAATTAAATATAAAAATTGGAAACTTGATGACATCTCTCGATATTTTCGCTGAAGAAAAATCGACTCCAAATGATCTCAA
Organism: Anoplolepis gracilipes; assembly: GCF_047496725.1. Classification (NCBI taxonomy): domain Eukaryota; kingdom Metazoa; phylum Arthropoda; class Insecta; order Hymenoptera; family Formicidae; genus Anoplolepis; species Anoplolepis gracilipes. Next base: position 21,949,147 of record NC_132971.1, on the reverse strand, counting down.
GAATCTGCCATAAACAGGTATTTCACCAATTACCGAACACCCTGCGTACAATTAAAAATTATCTTTTATATACATATATACAGGATGTTTGACAGCAGGTGGGACAAAATTTAAGGAGTGATTCTACATGATAAAATAAGACAAAAATCAAGAATAACAATCTCCATCTGTTGTCGAACACCCTGTATATATATATGATGTAATACCTGTAATGTGTTACCGGTACAATAGAAAGCTCCCAAGAATTCAAGGATATTATCGACACTATTGACAGAGTGGTACGTTTCGCGAGAAACGTTATCCAGACAGTACATGTCCCTCAAAGATGACTAAAAACTCATTATCCTTTGAACTACCGACCGAGTTCTAACTTGACAAAACAATATATTATGCTTAATATAAAAGTTGCAATTTATACGGATAAAATAAAATAGGTTTTCCCCTGTCAGAAATTAAAAATGACCTTTACGTGACCTTTAAACGACTATCCAAGATCAAACCAATACCATCTTACGTACCCCCTTCGAACCAAACAACTTTTGTCTAAAGTATTTTTTTCTACAATCAAAAATAAAAAAGTTTTTGGGGATGGTACATTAAAATAGGTCACCCTGTACAATCAATATTTTATTATTTAATTTAGTCCTTTCTAGTCACGTTATTATATTTATACGATACAATTTGCTCTCTATAGGCAAGCTTACGATTGTTAAATTTATAATATAATATTTCTTATTATTAGATGAATATATGAATTATTGCATTTATTTTAAGTTCAACTTTTGCATATTTTATATATATCCTATTACGTTTTACCGTAAAAAAATATAAATTATAGAATTTTGATGTTGAAATTTTTTCGAAATATTCATGTTACAACGTGGCAACAACTGTGCTGATATTTTGTGGATTTATATCTCGGCAATATTTTTCTTACGTTTCATTGCAATATTGCAACGTTGCTGCAATGTAATTGCAATGATCTGTGCTGTATGGGAAAATGTTGTGCTTTTTTTCTATTAGGCTTCCAAGCTCATTTCTAAAAATTCACAAATATCCTTTCATGCAATTCTGAGAGGGGGAAACCTATTTTATTTTATGTGTATATAAATTACAAGTTTGATATTAAGCAAATATATATCGTATTGTTAAAACTTGGTAGTTCGGCATCCCCTTAAGATGTCTGTTGGCATCTCTGTGCTGGATATTGAATACAAAAGCTGTGCAATTGGACCGTCGAATCTCCAAAGTAATTTAACAGTCTCTTTCTCTTTCTCTTTCTCTTTCCCTCTTGTGGAGAGGTGCGTGCTTTAACGTGAATGGCGAAATGTATAGAAAGCTTTAAATCTATCGTATGTTAGCAGGGCAAACAACTTGCGCGCAAACTAAATCTTTTCACCTGCTGTACTCGATTGAAATTCTCTGAATTATTCTGTGATGGATGGCGGAGGTAAAAGGTATTTACTCTTGGCTGTCGAGTAGGCTTCGAGGGATAGAAAGAAGCAGATGGAGAGAAAAAGTTGCGCGCTGCTACCCTGGCGATGTAAATTTCTCGCCGTCTCTCTGATTTCATCATTATATATTCGTTTATATTTAGACTTAATTTGTAAATCTGCCGCGAATCTTTTCTCTTCTTCACTTTTTTTATCTCGACGCATAAATATGACGCAAAGAAGTTTGAGATAAAAGTATAATATCGCAACGTGTGTGAAGAAATGCAGCCTAAATATAGGTCATCGTCATGCAATTTAATACAAATGTTATGAAAATAAGGAAAAAAGCGTTATCTCTATCTAAATGTTTTTTTTTTTTTTTTTTTTTTTTTTCTACCCAAAATCTGGTTTACTGTCCGAAATAAATATTCCGCCGATACATTTATCGTCTACATGTGGCCTCGTCTATATTTCAGATGAACGTTATTAATTTACATTCTTCCTGCACGATGATACTACTCGGCATTCTGGCATCTACGACGATAATTGGCCTCACAACATCCGCTCCTCTGTCATCGTACGAAAGAAGGGACGTGTCGGATGATCGTCCCAAAATTTTCCTCTTGATAGATGAAAGGATACCAGAACTGGAGGTACGTCTCCTTTGTTTTCTTTTTTAAACGACAGCCTAATAATTACATAATGAGTAATACACGTTTATTTCTTTCTCCGCTATTGTGGTGTAAAAATCGCGCTCTTCTCTCTTTAATCGAAGATGGGCGATATGTGTCTAAAGCATGGATGTAAAAATAACACTCGTGTAGACACCTTTTAGCGAACGAGGCGAGAAAAAATGATTCGTAAAACAATGAGGCATTGAATTTGTTTATACAATAATTGCTCCGATAATTATTATACGAGCAATTTCATGTGCTCTTATCTTTGAAAATTTATTTTTGCATCATTATCAATATATGCAATTTTAAATAAAAAATATTTTTAATCCTCTTAAAAGAGGCAGAAAAAATATGCAAGTGGCATTTTGTAACTACAAAGTTCATTGAAATGATAAGAGGGTATCATCAATAATCCGTCGATAAATTCTTACAAAACGCGTACGCGCGGAAATCACGTTCGTCGCAAAACAACAACAACATTCCAAATACAAGGACTATTGTGTGGACGCGAGACACATGTCGGAACGCCTGATTGGTTTATACACAAGCGTGCTTTATGTTATGAATTGTTAATTGTGCGTAGGATCCGACTAGTAGTATCCACGCAGGCGATAACACATATACGTATATATTGTAATACACAAGATACGCAGGAGATACACGGTAAGCGCTTCGGTTTCGTATTGGCGTGATGCAAAATGACGTAACATATACCATACATGTAGTACGTATGTATACAAGAGTGAATCGGAAGAGAATCCGATTCATGAATGGAGACGTTCCCTCTCCCTGGTTTAGAAATGCGCACACGTGGGACAGATCCCACGTCTCGTAGGATTACATAGGATTTGCCTTGCTTCTTATTTCCTGCGACATCCCATATACGGTTTGCCCGGTTTATTTCGGAACGGAAAACTTTTGAAAACCCCGGAGGATCAAAGGCGGGTGTTCTTTTATCCGCTCCAAACTCTTGCTGCGCATACTTTGCTGGCAAAGTAAAAATGAATATTACTTGTAAAAATTGAAATATTATACTTGTATTATTGCTTTTTTCCACGCACCATTTATCGTTTTTATTATAATTACCATTTTAAACGTAAACGTAACTAAATTACGCACACCGTATATATGAAAAATAAATTTATCGTCGTTTCCTGTTCGGAAGCAACTAATTTTCAAGAAAATTAATTATACAGCATAAAAAGATTACGTGCTTATGCACATGATGATGCAATCTCGCGATAATAGGCGAAATTATCGTTAATATTCTTGATTAAATCGTTTTCATGCACGTTATTTAAATCCTTCCCAGGTAGCAAGCACACGACATTTTCACGTGAAAATATGGTCAGTTCGAACCAATTATGACGTGATGTAACGATGTAAAAATGACGGAAACATGACGGACTAATGTCACAGACCGATGACGACATTTCAAGACGTTAAAAAGACACGTGACTTGATCGCCATTTTAGACCTATTATAGTGACGTTTTAATGACATTTGATCATGAATCTTTTCCTCTAGCGTGAACTCGTAAAAAATGAAAAATTTACTCACAAGTATTGAATTCGTTAATGAAATTTTTCACTTTTCACGAGTTCACGCTAGAGGAAAAGATTCATGATCAAATGTCACGATCAAGTCCCAGGTTATAGAGGAAATTCATGTTCAGGGTCCTGAGATATAGAGGATAATTGTGAAAATCAAAATTACACAAAGTTGTTTGAATAATTTAAGATATTATAAAAAATTAAATGAGTTTTTAGTTAAAAAATAATAATACTTGGGCGATTTATAATAATGACTTAAGAATCACGATATTATGACCGTTTTTTACAACATCATTAAGACGTTTTAAATTAGACATTATTTGGTCAGGTGACGTCATTGAACCGGAAATGACCAGCTTTCGACGTGAAAATGACACGTGCTTGCTACCTGGGTTGTTGTTTAATACGCTGTCGAGAGCTCTTTGACAAATGCGATACACACGTGGTTTTCTCTGGTCAAACGAATGGCTTGCAGCGTATCAGACAAAATAGAGTCGACGGAAACACGTCGATTTGCACAAGCGCGGTTGAAAAAGTTCAACGAATTTTTTATTCGCGTTTCAAGGCACGTTGCATAAAAATATATTACACGACGACACGACGATGGTGACAGAGTCGCATTATCCACGCATTCGTTATTTGCTCCTCGCCGAGTCTGTAAATGCGCCTCTTCCGGTTCGGTACATTATGCAGCGTAAGTTGAAAGCTCTTTTGTGACCTTTGACAAGGGATCGCACTTTCGGATGTCATTACGCACCGTACAAAATTCGCAATTGCTCGCGACGTGAAATTGTATGTAAATGTGCGAAGGAGAATGGTTTTGCGAAAATACACAATAAAATATATAACTTATTAACCAGCTTAACTACCATCTAGCTTGGTTGAAATTCATTGTTCATCTATCGCTCGCTTTAATATTTAATGCCAAATATTTGAATTCTGCGTTCAACAATCATACATCTTGGATTAAAGCGAGGTGTTATAATAGATGAGTGTTATAAATACCTTAATCCTTAAAAACTTAAGCTATCTTTTGATCACGGAGGAAACCTTATTATAAGATATATTCTTTTTATAAAGAGAATATATATCATCTCTTTATAAATAGATCTCTAACAATAATATATATTCTCTTTGTAAAGAGAAAAATTACTTCTCTTATGCTTGACTAGGTATTAACGAAAATTTACTTTGACAATAGATTTTTTATTCGTCTTGGTGGATAATAGGTGGATTATATCGACAAATGTGCTTGTGTGTTCTCTCTAATTCTAACGTATTAATAATATTTTAAGGATTATAATTGTACGTTGTTACACATAGAACGAGATACTAGGCAACGAGCTCAGATCGGACGTGACACGCGCCAAGAGAATCGGATCCCTGTCGATCGTCAACAATTTGGATGTGTTGAGGCAGAGGGTCCTACTGGAGCTGGCTCGTAGGAAGCAGGAGCAGGATCTGCGGCAGATCGCGGAAAATCGCCGCGTCCTCGAAAGTATCGGCAAGAGATCGGTGCCAGGATCGGACGCTGGCAGAATCGCGAGATCCGACAAATCGAGAAACGATCGCGACCGGCCTGCAATGTCCAACAGGATCGAAGAGTGGATCGAAGAGAATAATCCCTTGTTTCACGGATCGCAAGATGATCGGACTAGAGTACGAGTTGCCTATTCCTAAATCTTTTTCGAAATCCATTTCTTTTCGAAATCTATTTTCGAAGGCTGTTGCAAAGAAAGATTATTGTAAATAAATAATTATTTTTTTTGAAATCATTAAATAATATTTTTGTCTTGCTTAAAAAAATTTATAATTTCTAGATTATGCCGATATAATAAATTTCGTAGAGAAAGATTAATTCGAAAGATTAAAATTGTATCAGGGATGCGAAAGTTACTTTTAAAAAGTAACTAGTTATCGTTATCGTTACTTTTGTAATATATTTTATTAAATAAAATTAATAATTAAAATATTAATAAAATATCAATAAATTTTTTTACATTTTTTATTTTAAGTTTGTAAAACTATAAATTAAAAGGAAAAAATTTTAAAACACTCACGGTATAAATAAAAAAATTTTGGTTTGCATTAAATTTATAAATATAGTTAAATACAGGACATATTTTTTGTATTTTCATAATTTTGTTTAAAACCTTTAATATAATAATTTTAAATTTATAATATAAATATCTGTTGATAAGTGAAGATTGAATATACGAAAATATAATATGTCATAAAAATAGGAAATAGGTTCCAGATATAAAAAGTAGCGATAACAGAAAAAAAAAATAGTAACGCCGTTATCGCTTCGTTACCAAAAAAAAAAAAAAAAAGTAACTGTAATGGTAACGACGTTACAAATAACGCGTTACTTCCCAACCCTGAATTGTATATTGTACAAGAAGGTATATTTATATTGTTAATTATTAATAATAATATTAATTTTTCAGGTGCAGGCTAATGAACTACACCTATTGTAACCGCACCCTCCTGCAAAGAAAAACTCCAGATCCGATACCTTAGCTCTATTGCTATATACGACTTTTAATCCATCATCATTATTGTGATAAGTTATTTTATTGATTGTTTTTGTTTTTCATTTATCCGTATTTCTTGCGTGACAAGTATAGTTTATGGATTATGGCAGTTGGCGACAAGGCGATAAGCAAGTGTAAAAAAATTTCCTGAATTTTACAATTAACGATTGTAACAGATGCGGATGAACCCTATTGAGAAATCGAAATATTTTGTGCAATATTTTCGACTTTTCTTCTATAATATAATTCTACTAATTTTAGAGTTTATTTATTGAGTTAGATTGTAATATATTAATGCATTTGGTTTGGCAAGAATAAAAAATGGCGATTGCATTGTTCGAAGATACGTACGATGACGTATATAGATGATAGATTTGCGACCATTGCGCGTTCTTCAAACAAAATGTTCTTCAAACAAAACGTGCAAAGATCTGAGAGCTATATTTACTTGTTCCTTTCTATATCTATCTATATCTATCTATAGCTTCTTCGGACATGGGAGAAAGGTGTAACGAAGCAGTATTATACATTGTGATCTTGTCTAAGCTCTTCTATTTCGCAGAGAATATCCCCCCGTTCCTCTTTAGCGTATATATTTAATTGTATCCGCAGCATTTATATTAATTAATCCCATTTGCAAAAGACGATCCGATGTGAGAGCGACGCGTGAGTTTATTAAGTGTACAATTTTACTTTTGCCAACCTCTATAATAATAAATGTACAAATACTTTGTTATATCGATATAGCGATACCGCCTCTCGTACCAGCGTCGATCGTTGGAGAGAGGCACTCGGCTGCATGTGTGTACCTGCAGTTTGCAACTCTGAACGATATCTATTTTCTGCATGGTGTGTTAAAATAAAAAAAAAAAATTGTCCACAAATCGATAAAAGAATTACCTAAATCTTGTAAACGAATCCGGAAATCAGATATATACTATTTAATGTTGAGAGAAGACTATTATAATACCTATAAGTGATAAGCTCGATAAAGTACAACAGATGTATATTCTACATACTAATTTAAAAATAATTTTACATATATCTTGTTTTGGCGCTTTTTCTTTTTAATTTTAATTTAATTTTATATTTACTGATGATAACTATATATTGATCGTTTCGTCTCTTCTTGCTATTGTATATTTACTATCTCTCATTGTCAGTTGTTATTTATCGTAACAAGAGTACAAAAAACAGCGATTATTGAACAAAGTGTCTAAAATAATACAGGGGATTGAAAGTGTCGCGGAAAATACAGCAAATATAAAACGTGTACGCATTATTACTATAATTATTTAATATTACGATTAGACACGATACAATTGTGCCACACAAGAATATCTAAAGAGATTTATAATTATTTTAATTTGTTTCATCAAAATCCGATCATAGAATATCCAAGAAAAATATGTAGCTATTAAGTATCTTTCAATAATATCCACTCTCTCAGTGTTATATTATATGTAGAACTTAGAATATATAGAGACATTATCTCTTTTCTTCGGAACCATTTATTTATTATTAATAAACTAATTTGAACATTATGTCAAAATATATTTATCTCAAAAAAAAAAATTTATCAATATGTTGAAACATGTGTGTTGCACATATATATTTCGTAGCACGATAGCTAATAACTTATTTATAAGAATATAATTAAACATTTAATTGTCTTATATCGCTTACTAATAATTTATTATGATATCGAATTGGTGGCATCTAATAATAATATTGAATTGTGTGTTACACGTAACTAATGATAATAAATTTCGTTTAAAATCAACGATGATCCTTTCGTACGTCCCTATACGTTATAAAAAGGATTGTAAGGATGGCGAATAATATATATAACAGTGTCATTATTTTCAACTACAATTACAATTTTTTTTTTAAAAGTTTATTTTTTTTATTCATTATCGAGATGCTTACATAATGCTTAATATTATTACAGTTATACACTTGAAATAACATATTCCAATCGATTTTAGCGAATGAACATGGTAATCCATTTTTCTGGAATATTAAGTTTGTCAAACTGTTACACTGTACAAAATCTTATGATTAAAAACATTATCAATGTACGTACATTTCTCTTTATGCATTTAAAAAAAAATATATTAAGGAAATATTTCGAAAAAAATTATTAATTCTTTCATGTAATTATAATAATTCTTTAAAATAATGAAAAGATTTCAATAGAAATAGACAATTTTAATTGACGGACTCGAAAGATAAATGTGCCTGATGTGATGTGTGTCATAATGTCATTTTTACATTTGATATTATATCATTAAATGTTGGTTATTAATGCTCATAAATTAATCCAAAAGTGATTTAGTCAATAATCCATATTAGTCATTAAAATTGTACCCAAAAAACTTGCAGTACAAAAATCAAATTCAATTAAAAATCAAGTCATCGATAGAAGTCCATAACAGATACAAAATAAAAAATTAATAAATCATGGCATACAAGGTTTGCAAAACTGTTGTACGGACGAAAAATATTATATATAATTTTGTGATCTTTAAATTAATAACATTCTTGTACGAGTTGTTTCATTTTTTTAATATCTCGATTTAATATATTGTTCGTTATTTACTTCTCGAATTCGTCTATTATTTGCTAGATTTTTAAATGGTAAAATTCTTAAAATAATCTATAAATATACAATATAAATCATAAACATATCCAAGATTCAAGTAACTTAAATACAATTATATAGAGTGATCCAATATCGAATGATATTTTAGAGATAAATTTTTTATTACATTTCGCGTTTATCTATATTGACACTTTAATCTAACTTAAATTTCTAAAACCTAATAATTTTTTATCGTAGTTGAGATCCATAAATCTTTTATTATAATAAAGGATATAAATCAAGTAAGAAATACATACATGCATTTAGATTTCGTCGCAAATAAATTTATACGATCGCATAAAGTCCCATCGTTAGATGCAACGATGCACCCGTGGAAACATACTATTACATAAAGAATCTTGTACAAATTGTGTATTTACGATATTATGAATCACGCCATATAATAGAAAAATGAAAGAATACGATATAAAACTGACCTAATCTCAAATGCTAACGAAATTGTCGCGAATCGATGGAAAATATTCCTTCTATAACGCCGATGTAATTATAATTTACGAAGATCAAGAACGAATACGCTACCATCAGATGCCGAGGCACCAACTTTATCACCACGACTATTCCAGCAGACTTCGAAAATGCCACCTGTGCCTTTATAACTGTGTACCAATTGGCCGCTCTGTTCATATGAAAGAATAATATATCAGCACAATTTTACTTTCGATCTTATCTTGATTGATAATAAATTGATTAAAAAAACCATGAGATACTTACTTGAGTGGACCATATATGAACACATTTGTCAAAGCTACCACTAGCGAGAAACTTCCCATCAGGACTAAATGCTACACTGTAGACTGGCTCGGTGTGTTTTGTAAGAGTATGTATGCAGACGCCTCTTTCCACATCCCATAATCTAACTGTGGAATCAAATGATGCGCTAGCCAAAGTTAAATTCATATTCGGATTGTGCGTCCCTGGACCAGTCGGAGACCATTTGATTGTATAAATCTCTTTGCTATGAGCTTGTAAATCATGTACCCATGTATCTTGCTTCATAGACCAAATTTTTAAACTCATATCGTCTGAGCAACTGGCCAATAAGTTTCCTTGTGGGTCCCATTTGATTGCATTGACTTCATTCTGCAAAATAAAGAAAACAAAAGAGAAAATGAAAAGAATAACATTTCTTGTATTTGACAAATTGAACAACATCTCTCTCGATATGTATATACGCACTGTGTGTCCTTGAAAGCTCTTGATAGGCTTATCTACATTGAGTTTGCACACATGTATACACTGGTCTGTGGAACAACTGGCAAACGAAGTGTTCGTCTGCCAGTCGACGTCCAAAGCTGGTGCACAATGAAAACTAAACTGTTGTGTACATTGTCCACTTTCAGCATCCCAGATGATGGTCGTTTTATCGACCCCGGCACTCAAAATATAATTGCCCCGTTTGTTCCACTTTAATGCAAAAATTGGACCTTTATGCTGACCCAATGTGGACGCTAACCGTCCATCGGTTGTCCAAATACGCGCATATCCATCGTAACTTCCTGTCGCGAGTAATGTACCATCGCACTGCAAAAGTTCAAAATGCACGGTGTCATCGCATTTAATAAATAAATTTAATGAATAGAAAATAAGTGAAGCTATAAGGCTGCGATTGTTCGTACCTTCCAATCTAATGATGTAACATCCTTATTGCTCGGCACTTCCGTACCTCCTTTTTGAATACAATGACGCAAAACTAATTGATTGGGTGCTATGGAATTATCCGACATATCCCAGATACGTGCAGTACTGTCACCCGACCCAGAAGCCAAAAGATCGGTAGTAGGGTTCCAGGCACAGATAAATACTTCCGATTCGTGGCCGCGTAATTTTGTGGCCTTACTGGCGGGTATTTCAACAGCACTCGCGTTGGAACCTGTTGTCGTTCCACTCGTCTGTTCGTCCACTTCCATCTCCGTTCTTCTATCGCCACCTCGATCATTATTACTTACACCTTCGTTAGATGGAACAACTGAGAACAGAAGAGAGCATTTTTTTTGTCCTAGATTAAACAGTCAACATTTTCTCACTAAGACTATTTTGCTTTCCAGCACAATCATAAAAAGATAAAAGAATCAACTTCTCTTTCCAAAAATTACTCCAAGAATACAAATAACAGTAGAGAGAATTGCCGTTACTGAATTGCTATCGCAAGTTGTGAGATCAATTTCTATTTATTTATTTTTAATTATCAGTACCAATTAGATATTAATTTTATTTCTCTTTAATTTGTTCATTAATTTAATTTATTTAAAAAGCTGTGTGCCACTGATTGACGGACAGATTGATATTGAATTATGTTTTATCATTTTTGCCTGAATTCTAGCAATGAGAATACATTTTTTTTACAAAAAAATTTATTGTTTCATTGTCATATTTGACAAAAATGATATGTAACATAAGTCGCAAAATGACCATAATCCATGGCTGTCCTATTTTAATCTGCCTGGGTTATAAGGAGGTCTGAAGAATTTACAATTCTCTCAAACCAGGGTGTACCAGGCTCTTAGCGATATGTGTGCATTATTTTCTGCTTAATTTATCTATTATTTTTTTAGCACTTAGTTCAATTTTTGCATCTTTATTTTAGCCTTTTAGGGCTATATGCCTACATGTACAGTACAGGGTGTCCCCCCATTTAAATAGCAAAACTAAGACAAAAAATCCTTTAGAGATTTGCTTGTTTTTGCTCCATTTTGGAAAAAATCACAAAAATTTAATCTCTCATTGTTAGTTGCTTTTTCAAGTTGATTGGCACCAAATAAATTTTCTGTTTCAAGGTTCCTTACATATGTAAACACTTGGGGCGCGTTCGGGGAGACACTATATAGCGCTAACAGCATCGTTCCATCTTTGTTACTCATTAAAAATTGACCCCAAAAGGAAAAACCCAAAGTTTTTTCATTTAAATTGGCGACACCCTGTATATTATATACTTTGTCATAAAATATATAGCGATTAGATTACCTTCTTCGCCATTGGTATCTTGACCTTCGGTTTTCACCTGTTGTTTTTGTTGATTGATTTGATTCTGTCGTGTCGCAACAACATCTGGCATGACAGCGTCGATAAGAGATAACGCTTCCACCATTCTCTGTTCGGTACCATCTTCACCTATAGATATTTCTGCTTCCGTATACTGTAGTCCTTTCTGAAGTATGGATAAAAGAGCTGCCGGTGGCACTAAAGCTCCATTGATGTTGCTTTGCGATATATGTGATTCTATGCCAAATGTATACGCAGAATGTTGGAAGCCTGCGAGAGATACAAGTTTGTAAAAAAAAATAAGAAACACAAATCTAACTTACAAGGCTAAAACTTAAGCGAGTTTATCATGAGATTTATTTCGAGTATGAAATATTAAGGGGACTAGGCAGTCAAATTGGGTAAAATTGTAACTCTTTTTCGACAATTAATTACAATGAAATGAATAAAAATGGTAATTCGTACTTTTGGATAATGTTTAATAATATTATAAACTTTAAAAAAAATATTTTTTGAATAACATATATATAACGACGCTATAGTTAACTGATATATGTATAAGCCGAAAAAGAGTTACAATTTTACCCAATTTGACTGCCTAGTTCCCTTAAATAAAAGTTTTCAAGTCACAAATTTAATTTAATTATATGTAGTTATTTTCGTCTTGTAATCAAATTAATTGATTTAATTCTTTCAGGAAACGTCGACACGTAATTTTTATTGCCCATTGGAAATGCGAGACTGAACCCGGGAGATAAGAATAAACACAAGTTGGTCACAAAAACTTTAATAGAGTGAGATGAGAATAAGTTTTCCATAAGGCTGGCCCGCTTCAAAAAGTAAGGAGCCGATTATCCGCGCCTGATTAACGATGAAAAATCTTTCTCAAAAAACAAAGAAATCCCGGCTACTGTACTGGAAAAATTGTCGCTACGAACGACAGAAAGACCGAGCGGCATTCGAATGTACATATTATAAGGTTATGTATGAGCTGAAGGTCACAATTTTACCCGATTCCTGTAGGTATCGATAGACCAAAAAATTGACCTCGTCGCTGGAGAAACTCATCGTGTTTGACATTTACGGCACTAACGCGACATATTTACGTCAAGGATCACGCTGAGGAGTCGCGTCGCTCCTTGCTTTCACTGCAACACCAAACCGCGTCAAAGGAACTACCTCGTTGCTCGTTGTTGCAGTTTGCCGCTATTTGCCGTGTCGAAACCAAATCGTCTCACGAGCGTCGCGAGGCGCGAATCGCAGGATCTCAATTGGAGGTTGGAGGTTGGAGGTTGGAGATTGGAGATTGGAGGTTGGAGGTTGGGGGAGAAGATACGACTACGTACATACGCTGTGAGCGTCGCGTATCACGGATTCACAGATAGAAGTCTGTAGTCTGTAGGTCTGTAGGTCTGTTCGCTTCAGCTGAACTTGATGCACTAGTTCAGAGTTTATCTTTTTCCTTTTGCATTGGAAGAAGAAAGATAAACTCTGAACTGGGACAGTCAGTTGAGCTAAAACGAACAGATCCTTCTTGTCGGTGGAGCATGGAGCATACACATCAATGATGGTGATCATCACGCGTTGTCATTGGCCGACGTGAAGATTGAAATTTGACCAATCGAGACAAAGCAATTTTAGTTCCTTTTATTCTGATTAGATGACCCTCTAATAAGGACTATAGATGTCTGTGTTCCACTTAGAATATAGTTCAATGTATTCGATAGAAGATGTGATCACTAGCAGTCACTAGAAACTGCAACAAACTACTATCTTCTGTCCCTAGGAAACAAATCTTTCTATTGGTTATCATATGTCTGACAATGTGAATTCTTCAGTGTTTGAAGTGACCAATAAAAATAGCGTCCAAGAAGGACAACTGGTGTAGATAAAAAGAATAGACTTTAGTATCGCTTTTCCCAAAGATGGTGGATGGTGGTTGCAGAGTGAATCATTCGCGCGACAGACGAGGAGAGAGAGAGAGAGAGAGAGAGAGAGAGAGAGAGAGAGAGGTTGCGAATGGTTGTCAACACAAGTAGCGAGATTTTACAGATAAGCGAGAGAATTGAATCGAACGATCCATTTAATCTATATTTTTTCTCTCTCTAATGTAAGCGCGACGCGTACGAGAATAAATTAAACGGGGCGAGGTGTGCCAAAGTATCACGTAGTGTTAACTGTCAAAGAACGAGTCTTTCGACCGCTCGTCCGGAAATCTAGACTTTGATGAATGTCTGAGAGTGATTACGATTCCGCGAACGAGTACACAAGCCTGATGGACGGTCACGTCGCGGAGTCTCGCACGGACGACCTGATCCTAGGCAATGACCGTCTAAGAAAGGGCCGCTCCAGAAACGTCAATGAAGAAGTAATTTTTTCGAGCATATATATTTTACTACCTTTTTCATTTCTCTCTCTATTTTTTTTTTTCTAATTTTGTCTCAATTTTTTAATAGAAAAGGAAAGATAAATTTTGAAGCATCGACATACAAATATTCTCCCTCTTTCTCTTCATGTGACATTTTTTAAGAGTGATACTTTTTATAGGTGGAAAATGGGATTCCCGAGGTACACATCGAAGCATCAGGCACGACTGTCGCTCGAGCGAATAGACGGAGCGCGTCCGGTAGCAATAATCAAAACAGACTGAGGCATTACAACAGAGACGAAGAGGAGGAAGAATTAAAGTATGGCGCGGCACATGTGATCAAACTCTTTGTCCCTGTTTCGCTGTGTATGCTGGTTGTAGTGGCTACTATTAGCTCAGTGAACTTCTATACAACTAAGGGAATGTACTTGTAAGTTTTGCTCTTGCGACTTTTAATAATAATCTGCATTTTTTTTTACCTAAGTTTATCAGAGTAACAATATTCTTATTTATTTAGAGTATACACTCCATTTCACGAAGATAGCTCTGATACGAGTACCAAAGTTTGGCAGGCGTTTGCCAATTCGCTGATTCTCATGAGCGTCATTGTATTTATGACTGTGATACTTATCATTCTTTATAAATACAGATTTTATAAGGTCATACATGGCTGGCTGATTATAAGCTCTTTATTGTTGCTTTCAATGTTTTCAATGTTATATTGCGAGTAAGTATAAATGTAACATACTATTATCGATTTAAAATATTACTTATATCTTTGATCTTCTTGAGGAAAGCTTACCGACTTACGTTCCTTTACTTGCAGGCAGGTATTAAAAGCTTATAACATTCCAATGGATTTATTCACACTAAGCATAGGCTTATGGAATTTCGGCGTGGTAGGAATGATTTGTATTCATTGGCAAGGACCTTTGCAACTTCAACAGGCATATTTGATCTTTATTTCCGCCTTAATGGCACTCGTTTTTATCAAGTATTTACCCGAGTGGACGGCATGGGTCGTGCTCGGTGTTATAAGTATTTGGGGTAAGTTATTTTTTCTTGTCGAAAAAATTTACGAGAAATTGACAATCTTACAGAATTTTTTCCAACTTGCATTTAGATTTGATTGCGGTTTTAACGCCGAAAGGCCCATTAAGAATACTCGTCGAAACAGCGCAGGAACGAAACGAATCCATTTTTCCTGCTCTAATATACTCTTCCACCATCTTATATTCGTTTACCGTGACTTATGCTGGATATGTACAAGCGGCCACGATGGCGTCTGAAGACACCGCGGCATCTCCCACGCGTAGTCAGACGGAGAATCAAAATAATCGCACGTCTAATGATGCGGAAGAGGGCGGTTTCACTCCCGAATGGGTGGAGACACATGGTATAAATATGGATCAAATATAAAATAAAATATTTTTACGAGAGAAAATTTAATGAAAGCAAAGTAATACGTAAGTTTCACGTAGACTGTAGACGTAACAAATTATTATATTTTATTCATCGATATTTAATCCGAGAGATCAAACGTTCTTTTTCAAACAGACCTAATAACGGAATTGATAATTCTGTTTCCATACGTAGGTGAACGTAGCGCAAGGCGCGCTCAAGATGTGCGCGAAAACCCGTCGAGGGAAGGCACGCGACAACAGGAAAATCGCGTACGAGACTCGCAGGGACAAGCGACGGTTACCGAGGAAGAGCGCGGAGTTAAACTAGGTCTTGGCGACTTTATATTCTACAGCGTGCTTGTCGGAAAGGCGTCCAGTTACGGAGACTGGAATACTACCTTGGCTTGCTTTGTTGCTATCCTTATTGTACGTATTTGATAAATATACGTTCACCGATTGGATGCTGAGAGAATTTTTCTAAAAAAAAATATTTTTCTTCATACTATAGGGCCTGTGTTTGACGTTGCTGTTGCTGGCCATATTCAAGAAAGCGCTACCTGCATTGCCAATTTCTATAACTTTTGGTTTGACATTTTACTTTGCCACAAGAGTCATTGTCGCGCCGTTTGCGGATAGTTTAGCGAGCGAGCAAGTGTTTATTTAAAAATTTAGGTATGATATAAATATTGTCTCTTTATTTTATTTAGCATAATTTATTGTAGGAATTGATTATTTTCCGCAAGGGGGACAATGCTCATTACTCCAACCGTTTGGTATCACGTTTAATTTCAGTATTTCTTAATTTGATCTTTTTTTTATGATTTGTTTACGCAAACAAATTTTCTTTAGAGACTGACTCCTCTGAACCAAAACGTACCTATTTTTTTTTTTTTTTTTTTTTATAATTGAATATTCCTCAAACAATTATATATCAAATATACATATGGCAAAAAATGCTCAGAAAAAAAAAATAATTTAAATTTGTAATATAGAAGTAAGATAGAATATAGAGGAAATAATAGAGGGGATATATAATTACTTAGTATTTTTCTATACGAAGCGAGTTGACAAGACGCGCATTATTGTGAAATTTAGGCGGTACATGTTTGTCACGGGAGTTATGTGATACACAAGCGGGAGAATGTGCGCTGCATTATAACAATTTATTGTACTCCGTTTGTTACATTTACAGAACATATAAGTAGACTCTCGAGTATAAAAAGAAAAAGAAAAGCAGATGACGATTGCGATATAAATTGTACATGAAATGTGAGGTAATCTCTCCGTTTGAATAAGTAATAACTGCCTCGTTATGTACGTGTGTATATATATATATATATATATATATACACACACTGATTAATATGCAATACGCATCTGGTGTTGTGCTCTAGAGCGCGCCGAGTTTACTATTACTAACTATATTAGCCAGGGTGATTCCGCATCGGGTTTCTCCACGAGTCCAGTTACACATACAGCCATGGAATAAATACTTTTTTTTATCACACTACAGAAAAGCATTTATTGTGTGGCGCTTTTAGTGCTTATAGATTTTATTTTGACATATTAAATAATAGCATCTTTTCAAAGTTGAAAGTGTTGCTCTTCTTTATATCCAATACAAAAGAAGAATACAAGAAAAAAAATGTTCTGACTATGTAACGAAGAAGCAGTTCTACACATTATTTCGAAGTCTTTCGCATATAAAGTTGTTGCTCTTTTTTTTCTTTTTTTTTTTAATATATATATATACAAATGTTAATACTTTAATTGCACGCTTTGACCAATTTGAATCTGATCAATCGTCATTCACAGCAATGCGGCAACATTTTTCTAAAATCGATAATTATTAAAAACTTTGGTTTAATTAATAATATTGAAATAAATGCTGATACCTGCGTAACGATTCCAACTTTAACGATGGTCTGTTAATTCCTTGCTGTACACATTTATATACGTAACATATATACTATATATATATCTCCTTAGAACCGGAAGAACTTTAACAGCGATATGATGTGTCTCTGTCAATGCTTGTAACACATTTGCTAACTTTACAAGCTGATAATTATTATTCTAATGAAAAGTTCTTTCAATTCATTAGTGGATTTTTCGCTACTTTGAACTGCGCATATAAAACATTACTCAACGCACAAAATAAATCTTCAGTTACAGTGAGCAAACTACTGTAAAGTGTTATGGTCGCTGTTGCCGATAAATTCGTTATATAATATAATTTACAATAATCTTTGTGCTAACGTAACCAGAATCATATAACTACAAGATTTTTTTCTATAATATCGAAGGAAGGTACACTTTGTGAATTCTATTGGGAGAAAGACATTAGGAAAATATCTGTAAAGGAAAAAATAAGTCATACTATGACGCGATATGTTTCACTTCGCCCATAGCTGATTTTTCCTCTCTCTCTCTCTCTCTCTCTCTCGCTCTCTCTTTTTCTTTGTCTCGTAAAGAATATATGACGTTGCTTTCCCGTTAATATCCCTATGTGCTTGTCCATGATAAAAGCTTGTAACGCGCGCACGAGACAATATCGGTAAAGAACGCTCATTTCTCTAAAACCAGTCTTACGATTAGTTGGTTAAGCTTAGGAAGCATATATTTTACTAACGACTAAAAAGTTATGCAGAACGCGTCACCCGACATTTGTACGTCAATTATCTCGATAAATAATTTATGTAATTCGTACTAAAAGTCAGGATTGGGAAGTGACGCGTTATTTGTAACGTCGTTACCGTTACAGTTACTTTTTTTTTTTTTTTTTTTGCAACGAAGTGATAACGGCGTTACTATTTTTTTTCTGTAACTGTAGCGGTAACGTAGTTACATTTTTTTTTAGTAACGGTAACGAATTTGACAGTTATTTTTATCGTTACTTTTTATATCTGGAATCTTTTTCCTATTTATGACATATTTTCTATTTTCGTGTATTATGAAAATACAAAAAACATATCCTGTATTTGACTATATCTATAAACTTAATGCAAACCAAAATTAATTTTTTTATTTAGACTGAGTTTTTAAAAATTTTTTCCTTATTATTTATGGTTTTACAAATTTAAAAAATAAAAAATTTATTAATATTTTTATTATTAATTTTTTTTTAATAAAATATATAAAAATATTACAAAAGTATATTTTTTTATTTAATTTCTAATCTCGTTTTAACATTAAAAAAGTAAGGAAAAAAATAACGAATAGTTACTTTTTAATTAACGATAACGATAATTATAGTTACTTTTGATAATAAGTAACGAATAACGGTAACTAGTTAATATTTTAACTCGGTAACGAGTAACTGTAACTAGTTACTTTTTAAAAGTAACTTTCCCATCCCTGCTAAAAGTACAGTGTGTTGTGAAAGATTTTAATTTTATCCCAATTGATATTGCATGAATTTCTTCTAAAATTGATATGTAATTTAAAGAAATATTACAGACATACAAATGTGATGGGAGACTTGCTCTGTATAGTTCGCCATTGCTACGTTTCACTAATATCTCGTTTGTTCTAGCTGCTGCACATTTTTATAAATAGAGAGGAAATGAAAACAAATACAATGAATTATATAAACGTCTATCGTATTTGCTCTCATTCACACAATAGTGTAATTTAACTAGTCCCGTATTTGCCGCTCTCAAACATACCACGCCTGAAGAACGGACTGAACTCTAACAAGGATTGCTTATCGATGTTGCTGAGATTGCCATTATATTTGTATAAGGGCTCGCAGTGCGGCAGTTCCGAGCAAACTTGAATTAATCGGCGAAGATATTCCTCGAGACGTTTCCGACGTTGCTTCGCTACGACCTCGTACTTTGGAAAGACCTGACGTGGAGGAAAGCGTATTGCCGCGACCTGTGTGTATGATTAAAGAGTGATCCTCGTCAGATCGATTATATTGTGAGTCTATAATTCACATCGATTATGAAAATAGCTCAAATCACTGTATCACTTTCTCCTTTTGAAATTACTAGATTTTTTCAAAATATATTCACATTAATTCTCTCTCTCTCTCTCTCTCTCTCTCTCTCTCTCTCTCTCTCTCTCTCTCTCTCTCTCTCTCTCTCTCTCTCTCTCTCTCTCTCTCTCTTTTTATAATGATTCAAATTTATTTGAAACAATTTCTAAAAATATAAAGAAATATTCAAATTCATTATTTTACATTGACTCAATGTGCTCTTGTATTTATGATTTGTGCCACTTTTATAATCGCTATTACGTTCTGGTTGAGCAATAACGTACCTTACTACCATACTTTTGTCGCATCGATGTATATAATTCCCGAAATCTTCTGTATCTACGCAGCAGCGTCCAACTGTCATCTTGTGCCACGACCCGCACTTCGTATTCGTAGTGGCTGGACGTGCCAGCTCCGCGTATCACGTACGACGGTACACTGACAATCATGTTAATCACGCTGTCGCAGTCCCCGTCTATCAACGATGGCAGAGATCTCGTGATTGTCAGGGAGTACGGACTACTTAAGCGGTCACTGCGATTTTGGCTCTATGAAAGAAATCGATCAATCAGTTGAAATCATCCAAGAAGAAAGAGACGAGAAATGATGGTGACTTACCGTCAAATAAACGGTCGAATAACCTCGACACGAGGATCTTTTAGACGCTAACGATTCCGATAAAGTCTCTTGATCAGTATTAGTATTAGGCCTGTTATTCCTGAAAAGTTGAGATCTGGTTTGCGCTACCGTTAATAGAACGGCGGAGCTATTATTTGTAGGTTCTACAACACTACAGTAAGCACTTGGTTCATTTTGTACATAGTCCTTGTTGATGACGAGGCTATCGCCGTCGCCGTCGCCGTCGCCGTCGCCGTCGCCGTCGCCGCTGCTGTCGTCACATTGGAGTTGCGTGATGGAATGATTTTTCCGTTCGTTCTCCAATAGCGATACTTCCAGTTCGATCTGCCGCCTCTGCAAATCCTGCAGTATCATTATCTGCCGATTGAGATCCTCCTTCGACGAGGTGCTAGCGTCTAAACATCTCATCACCATCATCCGCTGACGCGCGATTCTTTGGTTGAGTCTCTTCATCGCCGGATTTTGCTGTATCGGAGATTCTAGCGAATCTTGAAGCATATTCTCCGAAATAATAGATGTTGCAAATGGCTTTTTCTCTTCGTCACTCGTCAATTCCATGCTTTTATTACTGATGTTTATTATATTTTTACTTTTTACTTGGGATAAGTTTGTATCATCGTGCGTTAAGTGACCGTCTTGTTCGCATCTTTCTACCCGTTCCTCAAACTTTGCAGATTCGTTCTTCGCGATATCGTTTATCCGCGTCGTATTGATATCTTCGAAGGCTATGCAAAATTCCGGGGAGTCAGCTGCTGCCGTATGAAACGTTTCCACGGTGTCGGAGCTCGGTATACTCTGCGGTAAGCCTGAGGCGATTTTCCTATTGTTCGTTTCTTGAAAAAGATTGGAATCACAACTGGAAGTTGTTCCTACGCAATTTAACGAACGATCATCGTCCGAGCATCCGGCAGGTAGAGCGCACTTTAGATCCAGCGACAGACTCTGTTTTCGCCGAACAATCTCCTGAAGCTGTTCCCGAGTCCGTTTAGCCAGCCACAATTTCTTCTCCGTTACTTCTTCGTCACCTATCTAAAATCCATAATGTAAGCACATTTTTTTTCTTTTTTTTGCGCAGGGTATAAATTCGTATTCCATATTCGCATATATACTTCTGCCTTAAATATCTGTTTTTGCCTCCTTGCAATCTCCACGAGTTCCTCCTCCATCTTGTCCACCTTGCTCTGATGTTCATTCAAAGACCTGACTTTGTTCTGCAACTCGTTCTCCAAGGCAACTAACTCCTTCTTCTATTAGGAAAATTATTTGTTAGAAAATAAAAAAATAAAAGAGACTAAATTGAAGAGATATGACTTTTACTCACGTGGTGATTAACTAGTTCCCTGACGCTATCGATGCACTTTTCGTCGTTGAGGCTGGACCACGACTCAGGAAGACTGTCGTCGCTACCGGCGCCGTTATCCGTCTGAAATACATTTCGCTTCACATTCTACAAACTTGTACAACCGTCGAGAAACAGTGTCTGATTCTTATTTATTCGCAATACAATCTAACACACACTCTGAATATTATTTTATTAATTATTATGTTTACTTGTAAGAAAGAGAGATAGTGTGTACTATCGAGAAAAAAATGCGTGTGTATGTTATGTTGTCTGCGCGATGATGGATTATCATAAAAGAAAATTATATGAAAAAAAAAAAAATATATATATATATATGATGCGAATATACATATATGCATCGCGTCATTTGCAATATACGTGCACGTTACAAACTTGAAGTTACTCCGTTTCCTTTCGCGATGTAATGTTCTCACCTTTTCCCACTGATGCTGGTAAGTTTGCACGCGTTCATAACTGTTGACGAGCTCTTCTAGCTGTCGATGCTTGGACTGCAATAATGTGCGCAGATAGGCGACTTCCCTACACATATTTTCTACCTGGTACCACACACAACACATACCGATGCGTTAACAAAAGAGATAAGTAACCAAGGATAATTCAAAATCAAAAGATGAACAGACATTCGCTTCAACATATATCTTTACATCGGAACGAAAAAGTTAAATCAAAAATTCTATGCCGAAAAGAATGAAACGTTCATAGCTGTGAAAAATAGCTGCTAAAGATCAATAAGAATAAAACACACGTTTTTTTCGTCTTTTTCTTTTGTTGAGATGCGCAAAAATATCTCTTGCTCCACCAGGCTGATCGATTGATAAATAAAATACTTTTTAGCGACTTTTATGATGAGTAAAAAATATATTTTATATATGCACTAATTTTATCATTATTCATGTCTTTATAGAGAGAGAGAGAGAGAGAGAGAGAGAGCTCATTCGAGTACAAGTAAATTAAATAAATAAATTACAAAATATAAGTGAAACAAATAAAGAAATAGCAAGTGCAATTTTTACAATACGTGTTATTTCATGAAAATGATAAAAGTTTCTTTTCTCACCTTAATTAATTAGTATTCGAAATTGTGCGCATGCACGACGAATTCCCGAGGTGCGACGACAATGAGTTAATGAGAAACTGGGTTTGTTAATCGGGAATATATCAAGTCGATCGAGTGCGTAAAATTTGTAAAAACTATGTGCGAAACAGAGAGAAAACACAATGAGAATGCGTGCGAATTGTTTTGTGGAGGATCAAACGCCACTTTTTGTATGAAAAATTTATTAATCAACAATATATCAGTATATAACAATAATAATTAGTTCTGCTCTATATCTTTATATCTCGCATAACAAACCCATAGACTATCCCATATATCAACCCATATCTCTATACAAACAAGCCCAAAAGATATGTACATACGTTTCACTCTATAATACATTCTCTACTTAAGTATACAACATTCCAAGGAATGCCATCTTTGTGTCCGGCAATATCTTTTCAGCACTAGCACTTTTTTGTATCGGCGATTTATACATGTAGGCTTTGTAAACACGCAATTTGTTAACACATGAACGATTTGTAAATAATACGTTAATTGTAAATAGGCGCAATATATCCGAGGATTCCTGGAGGGAATCGAAAAATCAATTTCATATAAACACTCTCATATAGATAGCGAACGCAAGTCTCATCGCACACGACGATAGGGAATAGAGCCTTCTGTATGTAGGATATTTACAACATATTGATAGGCCTGGTAGACATCGATAGACACAATACCGTGTATCTTAATCACAAGAATTTTGGTCTGGATCGAAAATGTCATTTCGCAAAATTAATTAATCGTATAGTATCGAGACGGATATTTGTCGCAGATGTTTGTCGGATGAATCGGCATCTCACACGTGTGAGACGAGAACGGGACACTATCGAGATATCACATGTTTAACGGACAAACGTGCGAGTAGATGATGATGTTGCCAGACAAGCAAATAAGGACAACGATAGCGACAAGGACGAGATAGAATTGATACTTGACCGAGATTACATTCAAGTCCGGAGGCGCGTCCGAGTCACTTACTTGCGTCATTTCATCCCGTCGCTCTTGTTCCAGGAGATGCCGGCGCGCGCGCAGTTCACGTTGACGCGTTTCCAGGGCCGCGATCGCGTCCGCCCATTCCTTCCACTGCGCGCCCCATTCGCGTTCCAATTCGCGCTGGGCACCTTCTAACGCTTCCCTCCTCGCGGCCCACCTCTCCTCGCGCTCCTCTTGCTCCCTCTGCAGAGGGAATACAATTATTTCAAATTCAACCTTGAAAATCCTCGCGCTAAGAGGTACCTTGTACCTTGTACCTTACTCGACTCTACGAACCTTGAAATCTTCCTTCTCCTTCAGAAGCGCGGCCTTTTGCTGTTCCAATTCCTCGACCGCCCTGAGATCCTCGCTCGAGTTCACGAGATTATCACTGGAGCAGGAAGCATGCAGATCGGAAACGCTCCAGCTCAAGAGTGACAGTCTCGATAGATTGACGACCGTCGATTGTAGGTTGCCGTTACCCGAGCCGCCCTCCTTTCGAAGTTTCGCCGCCTCGGCTGGATCATTGTATCGAAACATGTTGTTCCTCCCGAGGAGGATGATACAGCCTTGCGACAGTCTCGTTGGCTTGTCCACTTGGGCAGTATTGATCCAGCAATGAGACGAGAGTGGATGCAGCGTCGCAACGCCGTTGTCCAGCTCGACTACGCAGTGTTCCGACTCCACATCCGCACCGGTCAGTACAATATCCTATTTGTCATAAAAACACAGTATAATTGGTACTTGTTTCGTTATCCATTAATTCGGTAAAATAACTTTGAAGATGAAAATCTTGCTTTTGAATTATTTATATCAGAGCGATTAATGATTAAAAAAAGAAAGTATTTATAAATTCTCTATATTTAAACTTTAAATAAAACCGTCAACGCGTCAAGTACATGTGTCAAATATCCATTTAATTTTTTTTTTACTATTACCTGGACAACGGAAGCTTCCTCCGTGCCAACTAATGTTTTTCCTTCTTTTAGGTGATATAATGTGACGCCGGTACTAAGTAGATCGTCGTCGATGCCAACCAGATGCGGCATTTCCGAATCAAGGACGACACCGACTCCGCTTTTTCGTAATCCCAGCGCTTTTTGTTCCTGCAGAATTTGTTGCGTCTCTCGCCACTTTTCGGTCCATTCCTCGGTTAATACCTTCTCTTGTTCTTGTTTCTCCTGGATTTGCGCCAACAACACTTGCGGCGGCCTCTCTACGCTCTATAAAAAAAAAAAAAAAAAAAAAAAAAGACCGGTAAATACGTTTATCGTTAAATACATAGTAAAATAGCGAAACTTGGAGAATGTGCGGGCACAAATTTAGAATACTTGCCATATTCTTATCGATCAGAGACTTTAATTTCTCTATCTCCGCCCTGAGTTCCCTGATGAGCTTCACATTCGCGTCTTCGTTGATAGTCGGTTTGTTGATGATATTTTTCGCACGATTGGCGTATCTAAGAGCGCTAAGAGTATCGTTGTAATTACATTCCGCCGGACTAATGGTCGCTATCATGATAGTCTTGGAATTGCCGCCGAGGGAATCCTTCAGCAGCCACGTGAGCACACTGTCCCGATAAGGGATGAACGCATTCCGCTTCGAGACGGACGCGTCGGCGCTGGCGGAACTTAGTTCCGAGAGCGTGGATATCACAGTGCCTAAAGTCACCAAGGACTTATTGATGTGCGCGCCTTCCTTCAGTCGCTGACCTGTCGCTCCGGTCGCGTTCGCACGCTCGCTAAAAGAAGAGTGAATAGTGATTTTTTTAAAAACACAGTCGCTTAAACACATTTATTGCCGACGTATATTTTGTTTCATTTTTTTTTTTTTTTAACAATTTTCTCTCATTTTCGCACGGACGACATGAAAAATAACTCGACTTGCTAATGCTTTTCTTTTTCGAGACTACCTTCCGGCCAAGTCGACAAGGTGCACCTTGGAAACAGTCTCCGACGGCATGTTGCCTTCCGAGAGGCCGGCCTGTACGAAGGTTATCGTAAAAATCGCGTGACTCCTGCTACTCACGTCGTTCATCATTGTGCTGGCCGTGGTTCTGTGAGTATTACCTCTCACCATGCATTCCTGGAACGTGAATAGTCTAGAGTTTATTGATATTACGATACGAAAAAAATTGTATACTTGTGCTTGTAGTACGTTATATTCATTTTTTATAAATTACTTTTATTATCTCTCTATTTTTCATTTATTAAAATTACGATACTAAAAATTATTTTATGTGAAATACAATTAATGATATTTACATTTGATAAATTAATTATAAAATAATGATAAATTATAATATAAAAATTAATAATTACACCATTATAATTTTTTTTCGGCATTACAATTTTTTTACAACTAGTAAAATAGTGACGTAATAGAGACAGATAAATAAATCGCCCTATTAATGTAAATTAAATTTTTCAATTTACCTGAATATCCGAATAATCATAGACAAGATGACACGACAGATCTTGGACGTAAGGCCCTCCCGTGGGATGTTCCCGTACCCTCAGCGAATGGGATTGGCTTTGGTCCAGTCTGAGCAAGTCTCTCACTCTCTCATTATAGATTTCTAGGAACGATACTTCCGTTCTGTACGACGCTCCGCTCTCTTTTCCGGCTGCCATTCTAGCAAAGAGTGTCTTGCAGATCCGTGGTATCAACCCCTGAGATTCCTACGCGCGATGTATATATAATAAATTATAAAAGAAATGCTTCTCTTAAACTGAGAAAAGAAAATTACATAGCTAAAATTTCAATGTATTGTATTTTTCCCATCAAGAGTGGACAAAGTTTGTTTAAATGTAATATTTGAATATTAATTATGCATATTATTTGCAAGATTTACACCGATTTGTGGTATTTTTTAACTTTTTCATTTTTGTTTCATTTCTTTTATTTCGAGAAATATGATCCCAGGTAGCAAGCACATGTCCTTTTGACGTCGAAAACTGGTCATTTCGGGTTCAATAACGTCACGTGACCAAATAATGTTTAATTTAAAACGTCTTAATGATGTAAAAAACAGTCATAATATCGTGATTTTTAAGTCATTATTATAAATCACCCAAGTATTATTTTTTAACGAAAAACTCATTTAATTTTTTATAATATCTTAAATTATTCAAACAACTTTGTGTATAATTTTGATATTCACAATTCTCTATACCTCAGGACCCTGAACATAAATTTCCTCTATAACCTGGGACTTGATCGTGACATTTGATCATGAATCTTTTCCTCTAGCGTGAACTCGTGAAAAGTTTCATTAACGAATTCAATATTTGTGAATGAATTTTTCATTTTTTACGAGTTCACGCTAGAGGAAAAGATTCATGATCAAATGTCATTCAAACGTCACTAATAAGTCTAAAATGGTGATGAAGTCACCATCGTCTTTTTAACGTCTTGAAATGTCTTCGTCGGTCTGTGACATTAGTCCGTCATGTTTCCGTCATTTTTACATCATTACATCACGTCATATTTGGTTCAAACTAACCATATTTTCACGTGAAAATGTCGTGTGCTTGCTACCTGGGATGCTTCTTCCACT
The DNA here is from genome assembly GCF_047496725.1 of Anoplolepis gracilipes. Lineage (NCBI taxonomy): Eukaryota > Metazoa > Arthropoda > Insecta > Hymenoptera > Formicidae > Anoplolepis > Anoplolepis gracilipes. The sequence goes on along the minus strand of NC_132971.1, from coordinate 21,921,915 downwards.
TGTAGCAAAAATGACTGTGAAAAAAGGGATGTTGTTTCGACGAACTAAGTTGTTACATTACCGGTGTGCCCATCATTGTGAAAGTCTTTCCGGATCCTGTCTGACCGTAGGCAAAAACGCAGGCATTGTAGCCCTCGAAGGCACTTTCTATTACATCCGTACCAAGATCGTAGAAAACCTAAATATGGAGAGAGGATAATTGAGTTGGCGTTTTTTTCTTATCAATCCAAGGAGGCATCTCACTTTAATGAAAAGAACGTTTTTATCGATTCTTATCGATTATGTAATAAGGAATCTACTATAATTAATCCATTAGTGTAATCATATAATGCATGTTTTGCATAATGGTATCTAATTATATCGTAACACCCTTCGTAATGATTATATCCACACAAGCCGGAACGATCGCGTATTATGTTGTTCGCACAATAACGAGATATCATTCTATTTACGCTCTACATTATGCTTGAAGAGAATTTTCTTTCATTAGGAACGTTTATCGGAAATAATCAAGTATCAATGTAGTTCGCGATATTAATACTAATAAACAGTTGTTGGAATGTATGATCGATAAGATCGATCTTACAACAATGATTGCTGTGTTTTCACGTAATCTTGTGGCTATTTCTAATTGTATTGTATGTACACAATTCATTATCAGCACAATTAAACTAACAATAAGCGTGAGAGCTTTCCGTACACTCAAAAAAATGATCTCGCAACTTTAACAAAAATTTTCTAGGTGTAAAAAATTCACTGAAACAGATAAATTATTAGCAAATACTGTGATACTGCATATATTTTGCACCTAATCAATTTAAATGACAGAGGCAGAATTTATATCCGTGCTATTAGTGTAATTTAGACGGAAAATTTGTCTGCGATGCCTATTTTTAAGGCCTATTGTCAAGGACAATTATATGTGTGATTAATATTTGGCAATGGGATCTAAATTTTCTAGAGATATCGCTAGAATATTGCTGCTATAAATTCACGCTAACAGATAGAAAAAAGTAGCGATAAATTTTAATTGAGACATCTAGAAATCTATCTACATTAGTGAAATATTTTTTTGGGTGTACGATATGATATTGTCGCGAATAAATATTTTATACAGTTTCAAGATGCGATAGGTTTCTTTCTAGACGTGAAATTTCAAACAAACTATTTTCATTTTTTTCAGCTGGAAAAAAAAACTTGTGACACGAACCTTTTCTTGGGACGCATAATTTTCGTCGTTCGGATCGAAGGACCAGTAGGAGTGATCGAACGTAAAGTCTTTGTACTTCCTCCGGTCGATATCTTTGCAGCTATCCGGTGTCTGCAAATAATGAATCGTTATTTCAGTAGTATCGTAATATCGCTAAAGTAGCGCTGCATTTCGTTATCGTCGTGTTCATGTTAAAGTTCAATTGTCGTTAAGTCGAATAAACGCTAGCGATTATTTCTAAGAGATAAGCACGATTTTAGTTCAATATAATCTAAACATATATATATAATGTGTGTGTGTCTAAAACTATATAATTATATATACTATTTGAAAGATTCCGCCATAGATTCTTTTCAATTAAGCTTTCGATTTGTTTTTGTGGAAAACTACCGACTGTCATTCAAATCGTCCGACTAGTTTATTCGCGACAGCTGGCTAATGCGGCATTCGTGATATAACACGTACATTCCTCAGGTTGCATTCTACATAATTGATAAAACATTGCTGGGAATTTCGCGCTGCATTATGTAGCAAAACCAATAAGAGGTAAGTAATTAAAATGAAGAACCAGAAAAATTTTCTCACGTCTTAATCTCACTTTTCTTTTATTTGTATAATGCGGTCAGAACATAATCTATTAATTTACATAATTGCATATGCAAATTTTTAAATCTCTTTACATATGTAAAGTTTGAAAATTCGCTATTATATACTTTGGCGTAAATTCAGTATGTCTGACTGATCAGTGCTTACGAAAAAGAAAATTTAAAAAATGTATCATAAATCTTTTGAGATATATGTATTCACAATTTAAAATATATATATATATATATATATATTTTAACAACAACATGGTTAAACAAAAGTAAAATAGGAAAGGTTGAATTCAGAAATTCAATTGGGACTATGCATTTTGATTTTGATCTTGATTTTAATTTTAATTTTAATTTTGAATTTTTGGATTAAAAAATTTTTAAATTTTGAATTTTAAATATTAAGTAAGTCAATTTAATTTAATTTAAAGGATTGGATTTTCGAATTTTTGAGTTTAAAGTTTTGAGGTTTGAATTTTGAAAGTCTGCAGTGGGAATGTTGAACTTTGAAGTTGTGAATTTTTGGTTTTTCGAATTTGAATTTTAGATTCTGGAATTTAGAATTTGGAATTATGATTTTGAATTGAGAATTAGAATTCGAATTTTAATTTTAATTTTAAGTTTAATTTAAGTTTAATTGTAATTTCTGATTTTAATTTAGATTATTTTGATTTTAACTTAAAACTCTGGATAAAAATAGATTTATATTTATATTTAGATGTTTACATTTCTATATATGTATAATATTTATTTTATGGGATATATTTTTGGATTATATTTGGCAGAATTAGTAAGTGTACTCATATGGGAGGGGGGGGGGGAGGGGAGAAGGGTTTATAGAATTCAAGACATGAAATGGTTATACGTAAGTACGTAAAACATGTAAGTCGGAAGCCATCCTAAGTGGAAAGGCAAGGATTAAGAATAAATAAAATAATAAATATTAATCGTAGTATTCTCGATATTCATCATAATTTTTAATTTTAATAATATACACGGCACACACATGGTGTGTTAATTCGCGAGCGCCGACCTGCGAATGATTTTTATCAGAAATCGATCAAGTGCGCTTTGCGGCCAAGGCTACGTTTTAATTCGCGCTTGCTGGAGATTTTCTGGCTGAGAGCGATTACTCTCCGGCGCGGGATTGGCCTTCTTCTTTGATTCGAATGAGAGATCGTCCGGATAAGGGTTAATTGAATGCGGAAAAACGTGAATTAATAATATTAAACAACGCGACAGGACGCGACGCGGCAATTGCTCGCCGCAATGCGATTGCTGGTTGTTGCGGTCCAGCCGTGATTTTCGCACTTTCTCCTCACCGCATACCGTTATTCTTCAGCGCGAAGATTCCGATGGTCGTCGGTATAACGAGGCAGATCCGTGGAGTGTGGTTGAAACATTTTTTTTCTCTCTGTAACTCTTCACGAGTAACTCTCCGCGGAAATTTATGGCCGCATAAATCAAAGGTAACTATTTTACGTTATAGCTCCGTCCTTTTCCATCGTTTATTTTATGCAAGCAAAGCAATTTCAGTGAATTTGTTTTCGAAAATAGTTGAAAAATAGCTTTTATTTTTATTTTTGAAAAATCGCTCCCCTTTTCAATTATTTGCGTAATTTTAATTTGTTATATTTTTTGATTTAATTAGTAACGCGTAATGATTCTCTTCGACTGATTTCCTCGAAAATAAATAATATATGTTTCCTAGTCTTTGTTACACAATAGCCTTCCGTATCCGTTTCGATCAAAGATATTTGTTACAGACTAACCGATCGAAGGCTCATTTTAATAATTAAGACTTGGCAATCCGTGGAATTCATTCGAGCAGAAATTATGAACATTAAACTCGCGAGATATTACGGGGCTATGGAAAAATAAAAGATTATCGCGTCACAAATATCTGTTTAGAAATCCTTTAGAAAGTACATTTAAGGCCAATTATTCCTCGGTACTCGCGGTGCTATAAAATCAGTTCGTGCATGTTCATACATATGCACATGAATTAAACGTCTAACAATATTGTTAACCCTCAAACTCGAACACGTGGGTCTTTCGTGTCCGTACCATTTTTAATCCATTGTTTAAAAAAAAAAAAACAATTAATAAAATCTCGAGATTGGAAACTTATCCAAAAACAAGTTTGCCTAGTCAAAAGGGACTAGTATTTTTTTTCGTAAACTTTGAACTAAAAATTCCTGGAAGTCTTTTGGTTTAAAATTATTTTTTCAAATTTTTATTAAAACATCTATGTTTCCAAATTTTGATCTAACAAAAATATAGTATTTAAAAATATTTTTTTTCTTTAACTTTACTACATATACTTTTAGTTTAAACTTAAAAGAAGATGTGTAAATTTTTTTAGAATTTTTTAAGTAATTTTAGAGTGCAAAAATTAACTCGGACTCCAGTTACCCACGCGTTCAGGATTACGGTGCCAAAAAAACGTGTTCAGTTTGAGGATTAATAATATAATAAATTAATTTTCTACTTTTTTATATTGCAAATATATCAAGCTTCTAATGTGTGTATTTATTGAAACCAAGCTTAGTCAATATTCGGTAGAATTTGCAGGGCAGCTTTAAATCAGAATTAAAATCGGCAGATTATAATTGTATTTTGAAAATACGCAATCAGATTGCGCGAAATCCCGGCTTATGATATTACAATTCATCATGTCGTCATAATACTGTCATACAGAATATTTGATATCTCGCCATATGATCGCACGATAGGAAATTTACGATTTGGGCACTTTAGAGAGGGTATGACAGTGATGTAATCGCGCTTACATCATACATGCAGACGGACCTTCAGTTTATAAACATAGAAGCAAAACGCAAATATGTGCGACAAGAACCATTTTTAGCATCGAAGATGCGTACAACAGGTTGGAATTCGCCTATGCATTTTATCCAGCGACTACTTTTATCACTTGAACTCATGACAATCTTTAGAGTCAGTATTCGAAATAACTAAAAACGTAAACAATATACTTATTTCAACGCTTCTTTAGTAACCCGAATAAAAACTTTATTAAAGCAAAATCTACTTGAGAACTTGAAGCAGTGGACAATTTTGCATTATCTATGTAAAAAACTCTAGGTTTGTATTAATAGGCAAAAAATAATATTCACAATTAGTATACCAATAAAATACAAAGTTGAATAAAAAAAGAAACTATTGATATATTTCTAAAGGTAAAACATTTAAAATATTTTAAATAAAGTTTAATGAAATATATCAGTGAAATAAATGTTTAAAAATTTGGCAAATAATATTATTACCAAGAGAAACTTAAAAATATATTTAAAATAGTTGAGCGCTCTTTTCGGACCGCAGAAAAATTTAGTAATTTGTATCAGCTTTCCGCTCGTAACATCTTCTTTCTTTTATTCGGGACCTCTCTTATAGTGATTGCAATTTCTGATTGTATATTTAAAAGCAACTGCCTTTTTTCTGCTACGTAACGATTGCATGCGAACGTGATACGTGAAAACCGGCTCCAGGTCTTCAGGCCCCAGATACGATTCTCGTATTTTTTTCATTTTTGCGATCACGCTTCAAATATGTAAACGGTGACGCAAGCCTTTCGAGTTTCGTAGGAGTAAAATACCTCAATTATTTAAAAAAAAAAAAAAGTTGTGCACATGGAGTAAATAAAATAAAATAATGATGTGTATCATCACATCTGTTTTTATTATTTTATTTTATTTACTCCATGTGCACAACTTTTTTTTTTTTTTAAATAATTGAGGTATTTTACTCCTACGAAACTCGATTTAAATACATTAAATAAAAAAAGGGGGAGGAGAAGGCGCGCGCGCGAAATTATCTACCTTGGTATTGAAGATCCGCGTCCTCTTGCCGTCCATCTGCACAATCAGCTTCTCGTTCATCGCCACCTCCCTGCAAAGCAACAGCAACAACAACATGATACACGTTATCCGGCATATAATCCTTCGTCTTGATATTGTCTAGAATGCGTAGAAAAAACCGCGAATTCGGAAATCGCCGAGCGCACGCGACGTTCATCGGCCGTAATGCACACCAGTCGATACCACGATGACATAACTGTGTCATGTGCTGTCAATAACATCTGTCCAATATAGCGGCTGGTTTTGAACGTTGCTGTCGTTTCTCCAACTTTTTATATAGATGACAAAGTAATCGAGTCTGTCGATTATATAGAGCATTGCTCCGAAACATATTTTTCAGAAAACACAAATGACATTCGATGTTATTAATATTATCGTGTAAGAATATTATTTTTATATTGTCATTGTCCTCCTCTCAGAATGTATTTAATATTATTCCCATCATTTGCGAGAAAAAAGTCGAGTTGATTAACTTTATGCATTTTTCGATATTTTCGCGATAAAATCCTTTCTAAAGTAAACGATCAATTATTATGTCTTTAATAATATAATGTCTGTTGCTCATTTTTTTCAGTACAAAGCGTGATTTAAAGTTAAAAATACTTGAATGAGTTAAAAAATGTTAAAGATTAAAAAAATACAAAACAAATTGAATAAAGAAAAAAAGATGAAATTGTAATTTGAAACAAAATGGAAATGTAACACAAAAGTGAAAATGTAGTACAATAGAAAGTTCTATAAATCATTTCCTCCAATATATACATATTCAGCTTTAATTTCTCTGCAGACTTTATTTTATTTTTGTTTGTAAGAGAATCGAGCGTGCAATAAAAAACGGCCAAATTGAACTCGGACAATATGATGAGTCCATTATCGATGGCTGGACCGCGCGCGTGAATCTGCTCTTTTCATACTTATATGTCAGTAATATCCGACAATGATTTTGTCATCGATAGTATTTAATGATCGATACGTTGTCGATGAAACGTTATTGATCACAAATTAATTACGTAATTATATCAACTGTTACAGTGATCCAAATAACGTGAAAACCTACAGGATACAAAGAACGTCTAAAAGAATTCAGAAATTACAATGTTTTCTTTTCCCGAATCATTGTGACAATATTTTTGTAGCGAATTCGACTGATACAGCGTAGAACGCATTGAAGCGTCCTAAATTTCATCTCGTTTCCACGAATTAATGTTCCACGTTAAAAATGCGTACATACTAATGCATAATCAACATAATCAGCATAAATCAACATATTGACTGCGGAGCTTATTCCACAGATCTCTGATCGATTAACGATTAACGCGTTCACATGTGGCGTGTTCGATTAATTTTACGAGCGATGTATTTCTAGTCGAATGCGCAATTGCATCGGGCGAATTCAGATTCCGAAAAGACTCGCAGCAATTATCATGCGGATGTTCCAGCGCCGAATTATCGGAGCGCACGACGACCAGTGAATGACGTAGTGTCTTAAGGTCGATCCTTTTTTTTTCACTCGGCAAAGGACTCGACGAGGACGAATGGGGTCGAGGGGAAGAGACCGGGCTCTTTTTCCGTCATCTGAAATCACACCCACACCCACACACACACACACACACACCCACACAGGCACGCACCTCTTGTTGAAGGGTCGAACTCTCACGGCCACCTTCACAGAAGCCATGGTTCCGCGAGGAGGAGAGCATGGGGCCAACGAAACAGGCGGTCGCTGTCACCGTCCTCTGCGGCGACGTGACGCGGCGAACGGCGCGCCTTCGGCACGCGGATATAGTGCCCGACGACGCTGCGGCGCCGCGTGTCTACGAAGGACGCTGGCGTCCTCGTCGAACCTCGAGCGCGTCCAGCAACAGCGACATCGTTCTACACTCACTCCAGCGTTGTACACACGCTCGCGATTCACGGACGACCGCGAGTGACTGCGACTGCCGTGCCGTGCAGTCGCTACGCCGAGCGCCGAGCGCCGAGCGCCGAGCCGAACCGAGCCGAACCGAGCCGAGCCGAGCCGAGCCGAGCCGATCCGAGTCGAGCCGTGTTGTGCCAAGTGAACGCGCATGCATCACTTCCTTGCAACTCGATTGCGAGCGGATTCTATCTCGAAGGCCGTTCAAAAAGCACTGCGTCGTCTGGAATTATGTACGAGATATTTAAATTAATGTCTCTAACCTTAGAGAAAGAGAGATGTCGAAAGAGTGGCATATGTACTATATATATCAAAGAAAATATAGTAAATGTCTATAATTGTCACTGCAGTAAAAAAACAATTTTTTTCATTACCAAAATCAACAAAACTACCATTAGAAATGAAATGTATAAATGCTTTTAGGGAGGGACAAGTCTTTTTTAAAAAGTTATAAATAACAAAATTATATAAATAAATTTATTGAACATTTTTCATTAAATCGTTACGAGAAATTGACAGGAACAAAAAAAAATGTATGAATTCGGTCGCTTAATGAATGAGAAATGCTTTCTTAAGAAATTACAGATGAAAAATTATATAAATAAATTTATCGAACATTATTCTTAAGAAATTACAAATAAAAAATTACATTTTTTCATTATCCATACATATATATTACTTTTGTACTTTCAACAATTGTTGCGAAAAGTGTATGCGTGGAGACAGTAGGTTCCGGTCCCCTGCGGGGGCCTCCACTTCCGAAAAAAATAACTTAACCCAAATTCAATTCCGATTTTAAATGGAAATAGATTTGGGTTAAGTTATATCTTTCGGAAGTGGTGGCCCCCGCAGGGGGGCCGAAACCCACTGTCTCCACGCATACACGCAACTTCTCATAACGATTTAATATATATAATATATATATAAAATATGTATAAAAATATATAATAAATGTATAGAATATAGAAACAGGGCATTGTAAGAAAAAATGAAAAGAAAACATCGACTCTATACATTCTTAATAAAGTAATAATTAATTATCTTAAATATAAATGATATTCAAATAGATTTCGACGAGTGAACATTGATATCGGTAGATATCTGACGAAATTATTGACGGATGCAACTCGGTGCACCGAGTGCAAAGGAGGGCACCGAGAAGGATAAGGGCGGAGAAGTGGAACGTGACGTGGACTAGGGCGCTTCTCTCAAACAGGTTTACGCTTCCTTCGCGCAGTGACGTCAGAGCGGTCGTTCGCGCTCGCGCCGAGCCACCCACGCGGCGAGGAACGGAGAGGTGAGAAAGAGAAGGGAAAAGAGGCGGGAACGGCGATCGCTAAACCAAATCGCTTTGCGGTTTTCTCAACGCGTAACGGCGGTCGCGGCGAGAATTCGCGTCGTCTTGTTGTTGTCCAGCTGACGGTGATCGCGCCTGACCGAGCGTCTATTTAGGACACCTGCCCGCCGACTCGCGTGCTGTAAAACGATATATAATGTAGGCGGCAAAGTAAACGAAAACGAATGAGCGAGAAACGGATGCTGGTTGACGGATGTCACGGATCGATAAGCCTTTTGCCATTTGGCACCCTTTTACGTGCCTTGGAGCTTTGGCTCGCGTTTCCTCTTGCGACAGAGGTTGTTGAATCCTAATACAAGAATCATTGAGAGGAATAACATTTTTTTAATCATAGCGCCATCATAATAGAGATCGTTAAAGCATTAAAGCATTTTGCAGAGAAACAACGATTACAACGATCGTATTTGAAACGTGAAAATAGTTAATACGTGTAAACTAGACACGTGTGTCTATTGAACGTCATTGGACAATTTTGATTTCTGAATACGGACATGGACTAATCAGTTTGCTTTTCCGCGCTAATTCTAAATATGGTAAAGTGCGCGCGTATGAATAAATGATTAATGAAAAAATCCGTGCACGCATCGATACCTTCTTTCTTCGTATAACGGCGTGCCTCTCGCTTCCGCAAAGTCGAATCATTTCTTTTTCTTTTTCATTATAGTTTATCGCGCGTAATAAAAGATCCAATGATGAGGAGGAATTTTTTTAAAAGATAAAAGTATAGACTTTATATATGTGTATAAAAAACTTGTTTACAGTTAAAACATAACAATATATAGACATGTAAAACTTAATTATTTCAAACTAATTATTATACAAAGTATCAATTCATCATTTTTTAAAAAATATATAAGATATTTCCTTTAAGTAAAATAATAAAAAGAAAAAAAAAAAAATATATATATATATATATATATATATATATATATATATATATATGTATTTGACTTTTGTTTGTAACAAATTAAAATTAATTATTCTATTATGAAAATATATTTATTTAATAAATAAGAAGTGTTATTGTGCTATACAATTAGACAGGCAGACGAATGATATCTTGCAAGAACCTTGAAGAGCCGAGGAGTTACACGATACGTGTTCACGCATAGTGATTCATAACCGATCGAATTGACGTAATCGCATTTGCGTCGTGGATCCCCATTTGTAAACATAGCAATACTTCCGGAAAACTAAATACGGTAACGAGAGAATGATGATCGGTGAAGCAATCCTGCCATTGACCGAGTAATGTCGTACCGTTTAATTTAATGCAGATGTGCGATATAAGAAATCAGACGAATCTCGACAAATCGTTGCTTAACAAAAACGTGTAAAAGTTGAAGCGTTCCAAATATAATTCTATAAAAACTATGAAAGAGATTATTTACTGTACAAGAAACATGATATACATGTATATATCTTTCAGATCATACACAGCTCCTCTGATGCGACTTGACAAAAAAAGATCTCTTTTTTTTTTTTTTAATTCAAAGACAAGTTTTGTGTATAAAATTTTAAATATATATAAAATATAAAGTAAGCTTTAATGTAAACAATTTTATCAAACAATGTTGTGCGTGTATATATTATATATTTGTTTTATCGAAGGAAAAATACAAAGCCCATATATTTTTGTACGTGAAGGAAAAATCTTGGTCACGTGTTCATACAGGATATTTGTCGATTGTCAGACCTTGCGCCATCTTTTAGACAGCTTCATTATTTCATCTTGAAAAAAACTTTTTTTTTCGACCTACAGTTTCCTTCTTTATCGACCGAAACGTCGCCGATTAAATTTCTACAGATGGCGACACTTGCGCGCGCGGGCGACTCGCGCTTCTTGCGCCTTTGGAAGGGGCGATTCGGAGCCTCGATCGGAGCAGAGGAGCAGGAGCAGTTTACTCGTTGAAACGGGTGAGGACGGTAAAGGGAAGTGGTACAGGGAGAAGGGGAAGTGCGAAGCGTGGAGAGAGAAGGCGAACGGAACGACGGACGGCGGACGGCGGAATAATCGCGTCAGTCGGGTGGCAACTGTCCGGGCATGTGCGTCGCTCTCGTCTAGTCCGGTGAACGCGTGCGCGGGTGGTTTGTGTTGGTGTTGGTAGTGGTAATACAGTGGTGGCGGTGCACCAGGAAAGGTGGTACGTTCTCCTTCCTTCTCGCGTGCCTCTCGCGCAATCGTCAAGGTACAGAGGGCTACGGCAGTGATTCGCGAACATGTGATTCTGACAGGAAGGTAGAAAAGGAGAGCGAGAGAGAAAGAGAGACAGCCCTTTGCGACAGTTGTTCTAGGTGACGTTTCCGTCAACCGTCCGCGCGCATCTGTCGTTGCATCTGTGTGTGCAGAGCACGGTGGTGGTGAGTGGTGAGTTCGCCTGGCTCGCGTCGCTCCGCTCCGCTCCGGACACGCCGGGATACGCCGTGGAGTCGTCGCCCCCTCCCCCCACCCTCCCTCTCGCGCTCGCTCGCGCGCGTCGAGGGGTTGTTACCGTCGTGCGGAGGAGGATATAATGTTCTGAAATTTGTGGCGGCGAGAGAGCCACGCGCGCATCATTATGGTCGCTAAGCACTTCGCTTCGCAGGGTGAGTTTCTCTTCTCTATATATGCTGGTTTACTTATATCTATTTCCTTTTCTCCTCCAATTTTCCTGGAGCGTACAACACATATCTGCCGCCCCCGCCCCGAAATTATCGCGTATAATTTCCCTTCGTCTCCTCTCCCTATAGACGCACCGTTGTTCAAACGGTATAGGAGCAGGTATAGGTGGCTATTGGGTGGTGCACGCCTCGATCATAATAATAGATTCGCGACGTCGCGTGTACTTTCTACACTTTCCTACCCACCTACCCTCTCGTACGTCTCTCTTCCCTTTTGCTGGAAAGTATAATGCGTAATCTGAATCGTAAGAAATATATGGTGACGCTTGGGAATGGAAAATAATTCCTCACCAAATTGATACTAAACACACCGTTTCTTTCTTGTCAAAAAATTACTCTTTATTAAGTCTCTCAGCTGTTGCGGGCGATTCGTTAGCGAATAAAAAAGCTCGGCAATATTTGTAAATTATAATTATAATTACCTTTCCTTTACGATATTATAATTGCTACCTTGTAATAAGTAATTATTCTCTAAAGTGTAGAATACGGTAACGGTAAAAAGTACTAAAGCTATTAGGCATTATTTTGGAAAAGCATCCCGTTGAATCCACGGGGATCGCAAAAGTCCGAAGGAATTAATAATGATGCAGGGATCGATTCGATTCGCTCTGTCTGTCGCGCGTCGCGACTCGCAACGACCACCGACACTTCTCTTCAGTTCCGCTCCTCCCTCTCGTTCGTTTTCGGCATACTGATCGAATGGGCGTACGTCTCTTACCGCGAACGTTCGTCTCGCCACAAGTGTTTTTCCGATCTTCATCGGACTCCAGGAAGAAATACGTGTTCCGAGAATTTATAGCGTAGCTATATAACCCAGAATCGCGAGATAAAAAGCGCTATTCGTTTTGATTTCATTAAATAGGAAAAAAACTCATTGTCAGGCGAGAGGAATATCTCTCCTATTTTTTTTTTTCTGTAATTACATTACTTACTGCGACCGTAAATATTTTATTTGCCTTTAAAGTGTGGAAAATTAAATTGCCTCGGAAACCTTTGGACATCGAGAAACAACGTAAAACATTTATGAAGAGTAATATACAGGCCTAAAAGTTTGGTAACGGTCGAATATCTTGAAAATAAAGCATTTTAGAGAAAAATGTTTCGAATAAAAGTTGTATGGTTTTGAAAGGGCTATAAGATGATACCGTCAATTTTTTTTAAATGGGATACCCTATTTTTTATTGTATATATATTCTTGTAATTTACCTCGAGAGCTTTCTAAAACACTGTAATAAAACTTCTTTTGATTAAGTATTTTTCGAGTTATGAGACTTGAAAGTTTCAATATTTTGACATCAAATACGAAATATCTCGTGAAATATTAATTTTTTTATTATTTTTTTTTTTTTAAGAAACAACCATGTATTTTCTTTATGATTATTATTATGTGCTAAAAAGTATTAAAATAAGATAATCGAAAAATTAATATTTTACGAAAAGTACTTAATCAAAAGAAGTTTTATTGTAGTGTTTTGGAAAGCTCTCGAGGTAAGCTACAAGAATATGTAATGAAAAATAATAGGTTCCATTTAAGAAATTAAAAATGACCTTTACGTTACCTTCAAGTGACTATCCAAGGTCAAACGAATGGTGCCATTTTATGGCCCCCTCAAAACCGTACAACTTTTGTCTGAAACATTTTTCTCTAAAATGCTTTATTTTCGAAATATTCGAAATACCGTTTCCAAACTTTGGGCCTCCCTGTATATCTATTTGTGTGATTGGAAAGATCAAGTTGCAAATAAAACGAATTACACTTTCTCTCTTTTTTTTTTTTTTTTTTTTTTTTTTTTTTTTAATTTGTATATCTGTTAACGAACGAGGGGGAAGTTATTATCTCGAGGAGGGATGATTCGCGTATCGTGTGAAAGCGAGGATGATAGCGGCAGATGGCACGATAACGATCACATATGAACTTCGTCTGGCAGCTGATTGACTCCGCGATGTCAAGTTCGCGGGGCGACTTTCGCCGGTTCGACGCCCAATCGATTCGCGCAATTCCGTTCTCGCGTGTCGCGGTCTTTTCTCTGGTACACGCTCGTACATACACGCTCGGCCATTAGACGCAAAAGTCAAGGCAACGTAACAACGGTGGGAAAAAAATCCACCTCGGCTCACGCGGGGATTCACGAGATCAACGACCAGCGGGAACATTCCGCATCGTGTTAACGCGCGATATGTACTTGACGTATTACGTTTCAAAATCGCGTAATTGTATGATAATTGCAACAATTTAACGTGCAGCCGCATCACTTTAGCTTATTATTAGATTAATTATATTCACTAATACTGAAGACATCGCAGTAAGAGATTTTATTCTATGCTTTAAACATGTTTTTCAATTAAATTAAATTATTGCATTAAATTACATTAAATATCAGTCTGGTTGATAATATGATAAATGAAGGGATCCATGAATAGCTTTATGTCGGCGACCTAAAACTGTGAAAGTATTCTTGTCAGGACTTGTTAGTTCGAACGTATACACACAGTCGGCATTACGATAATATTATCGAACATATATCACTGTTACTGATAAAGTTGCTTGCAATGTATATATTTTAAGATAACATACATATATAAATACATTCTCGGTATAGATTTTTCGTCGCGAATACAAAGCAGCTAGTCACTCTGCAAGAGGCGCCGCATCGACACGTGAAACGCGTGATATGACAGTTCATACGACATAGGTACTGCGACTACTCTTCTCGTTGTCAGCAGCGTTGCTTATAGTATTAACAGCGTAGCAAATCCATTAATTATATTAATCGTTATTATTTAATGCGTAATTATTATTATACTTTCCGTAATTAAATAAATGCGAAAAGTTTAATAAACATTACTGTCAATTACTTTAATTATGTTACGCGCGCGCGATCTGTCAACAAATTTTTTCATACTATAATAATATAAATACATTTTTGATCGAATATGATTCGCCCAACTTTTTTTAAAATAATGACGAAATATTCATGGGAAATTTTACTGATTCGCGATATTATCGTCGTAAGTTCTCAGGGTAGTCAGTATTCCAGGAAATTGAATTCTACGTAAGAAACTTTCCCCGGGAGAGATGTCTTTCCGTATCGTCAGGATCTTGTTTTCCAGGGCCAATGAGTCATCGGTGACATTCTAGAGAGCAGGTTTCCGCGGTATTCCGGTATTCTTGTCAAATGAATCATCGCGTGCTACATGTAATTTCGAAAAAGTCACCACGCGGAACTAGTTTTATCGTTGGCTAATAGCATTAGAGTATATCGCGCTTTCATCCAACTATGAATTGTCTGACGAATTCTTGGAATCTTACAATAGCAACTCGAAGAACGTAATTGACCTAATTGCAGAATTATTCAAATTAATCAGCAAACTTTAAGTGATATTTTTATAAATTAAATAAGATGATTGATCAAATCTTATTTTTTTGTCAATTTTAAACAGATTTTCTTGTAATAAAATTTATTATAATTCGTGTCTTACAATTAGTATTTTTAGTTAAAACGAAGAGTTGAATTGAATCAAAAGTTACGTTCGAATAAAATAGACAAATCGGATTGGATTGGGTATATGATTACTCGCAATTTGATATAATTTATTTATCCGAAGATGGATAACGTTTATTCATACAGATAGAATTAAATTTTCACCGAGAAATAGAAAATCTATTTATCGAGAAAATTTTAATTGAAAGAGAAAGAGACTTGGATACAAGAATGACTTTTGATATATATATATATATACTGTGTGACTAAATATTTTATCGCCTCGATATATAACTATCTCTTCCTTTCCGTCACGCGAATTCAAGGGACGCGTGTCCTCTGGCCCAGTTAAGTTGCCGTGAGAATATATATTATGCTCCTTTCTACACCACTACTATCGCAGTTTAATGCTACGTCACATGTATGTACGACGGTAATTACGCTTTGCGCCATATGTGGTGTTACCCGTACCAGTTGTGCATTTTAATTCCCTTTCTCGGTTAGCAATCGTTCGTGATTGCGCTTTGTTCTGCGCAACGTTTCCTTGCCACATATTCCAATCTCATACGCGCGATTTGTGGTTCTTCGTGTCGTAAGAATCGAGAATCATTTTACGAGGAACAATTTCGAAACGAGAATAAACAATGACGAGATACGAAAAGATTTATCTAATATAAACGGTTGACAGTTGGGCAAATTATTTGTAACTGTCAACTTGGCGAATAAGTGCCATACGCGGATGCAAATCAGTTATGCAGCTGCGCTTTTTCTGTGTTCTTTTTTTAGTGCTTTAACGTGTGGTTTTGTTTAGGAAAATCACAAAATAAAATTTGATTTCGTTATCTTTATAATTAAAAAATCTCTGACTAAAAAAAGCATAATTAATGTGGCATAGTTTGGTAGCGACAGTCGAATTGTAATGTTTTGGAAATTTATTTTTAACTTACAAGTTAGATTTGATACTAAAGAAGTCAGAAAGAGAGATTATTTAATTAATATAAAATTAAAATTAAATTAAATGTATATATAAAATGCAACAAATTGTATTTAAAAAGTCAATATATTTATTAAAAAAATCACATTTATTATGCTATTTTATTTACATACAATTCAAAATTAGATTTTGAAAACGTTAATTAAAAAGAGCTATTTCTTTAATTTCTTTAGAAATTTACGCATTAACATCCGCGTATGGCTCTTATTCGCCAACTTGATAGTTACTTACTTGTTTGTCAATATTAAGAGCTTTATTTATTTGAAATGTCAAATTATTTGTGTCTCACGTCAAATTCAACTTGTGAAAATGATATATGTATACGAATTGGAATTTTAATTGTAATTGTCGGTATTCTAAATTTAGTCAGATTTAATTTAAAAAAATGCAAACGTTCGATATATCGAGGAAGATTTTTTCAATGAAATTGTTTAAAAATATTATAAATCGCCATCACTTTCTAAATAAAAATTCCAATCTACGCAGTTAATATCTCATTACGTCATTATAATTTAAATGAGAGAAAATTAGATATTAGATATTATTACATTAGAATTAGAATAGTAATGCACATACACGATAGAAAGAATAGAGTTAATTTTTATGTAAAGAGATTCAAGTAAACATCTTTTAATGGTGTCAGGAAACGAGTAGGAGATCCGTTTGGTCGACAAAAAAGTATGACGCGTCGTTTTATCGCAGTTTGAGATATGCGTATAAAAACTTAAAGAGAGTGAATAATATTATAGTAAAAAGTACAATTTCTATAAAAGAAATAATATATAAACAGCTTGTTTTAATTAACTTTTTAAAAACCTAATTTTGAATTGTATGAAAATAAAACAGCATAATAAATGTAATTTTTTTATAAATATATATTATCAACTGACTTTATTCGATATATTTGACTTTTTAAATACAATTTGTTATATTTTATACACATTTAATTTTATATTAATTAAATAATCTCTCTCTCTTCCTCCTTTAGTATTAAATCTAACTTGTAAGTTAAAAATAAATTTCCAAAACATTACTGTTCAATTCGACCGTCACCATCAAACTATGCCACATTAATTATGCATTTTTTAGTCACAGATTTTAATTATATATAAAGATAACGAAATCAAATTTTATTTTGTGATTTTCTTAAACAAAACCACACGTTAAAGCACAGAAAAAGCGCAGTTGCATTACTGATTTGCATTTCGGAAGGATTTAGAATTGTTAATCGCGAAATTTTTCAACCTTTAGTCGCGGGTCCATAACAGATTTCCGTTAATCGCGACCTTGAAATCCACGTCACGGCAGCTGGACAGTGCAGGTGCGATCGCAGGTGCAAGCGTATGTCGAGATGCAGCTTGCGGATCGAGAAACTCGCCGTTGGCACGTGGACTATCGTCGAGATGAGGCGAGAACCACATGATTGATTTTCTCCGAGGCGTTTCGTGTCACACCATCGTTAACGTAAATTAATTTCAAAGTACGGAAGAGTAAAAGCAGAATAATGATCGACAATAAAATCATTACCTTGTAAATTAGGGACTTGGAATTCATGGTATTTATAATTTTTACGGATATTTAATAAAAGCAAAAAAAAAATCTGTAGTGATATAAACTGTTCACCAACTTAATAATGCAAAGACATAATTTATTTTTAACCCTCAAACTAAACACATTTTTTTGGCACCGTAATCTTGAACACGTGGGTAACTGGAGTCCGAGTTAATTTTTGTACTCTAAAATTACTTAAAAAATTCTAAAAAAATTTACACATCTTCTTTTAAGTTTAAACTAAAAGTTTATGTAGTAGAGTTAAAGAATATTTTTAAATACTATATTTTTGTTATTCGTTAGATCAAGATTTGGAAACATAAATGTTTTATATAAAAATTAATAAAAATTTAAAAAAATAATTTTGAACAAAAAGGCTTCCAGGAATTTTTAGTTCAAAGATCAAAGCTTACGAAAAAAAATACTGTATGTCCACGGCATTAAAAAAATATAATTATTTGAATGATTGAAGATCGGTAATTTTCAAGTATAAAAAAATGTTTTTTTCTGAGGAAAAATTTTTTGTTAATCTTCAGGTAATTCATTTGAAAGAAAAGTGAAAACAAAATGTAATTTACATTACAATCTACAATATAAAAATTGATTAATACCCCTGATTGTTGCTCATCGTTATCATTAACAAAAGATACTTTTAGCATGAAAATAAGTGAACACAATAGAAATTAAAGCAATTGTTTCTTTTTTAGGGAGATTATCATTGTAAATTTATAACTTACTTTTATAAAAAAACGATTAACAGCAAAAAAACAATATTTTTAAAAAAATTCACTTATTCACCCTTTCTTATTTAATATACATAAAGCGAATACGTGGGTCATTTGTGTCCGCATCAGATTTATATTCGCCAGCACTTTGCATTGAATGAACCGTTTAAATTGTTCTTTCAGTTATAAGTTCCTTTTGACACAAACTTTTTTTTGGCTAAGTTTCCAACCTCGAGATTTTATTAATATTTTTTTAAAACAATGGATTAAAAATGGCACGGACACGAAAGACCCACGTGTTCAGTTTGAGGGTTAAAAATCCAGAATTAATACATGAATAAATGTGAGGCAAGAATGAAAAAGAAGTCTCGGACATTTTATAAGTAAATTATGCAACTGTATGCGATAGAATTTCAGGATGTTAAAGAGTCGACAAAATTATCGAATTGTTCGCTCTCAAAGTGACATAATTGTCACTTACACTTGCCAGACAACAGGTGGTCAAACACGATTCCCTTTGATGTGTGAGAGAGAGTTTATCCTCTTTAGAAATGTAATCTAGATAAAGTCGAGTATTAGCCAGAAGTGTCGTGCAATCAGCAAAGATGTAATACCTTTCGTTAATTACTAAGAGTTTCAATTTCATAATTATATTAATTATAATCCTTTGCTCGTTGTCAATATATCAAATTTTAATTCTCTAAAAAAAAATACAGGACGTCCGAAAATAATGATTGGGTTTTAATAGATTTATAAATAATACAAATTGAATATTATCAATTTTTGTAATAACAATCAGCAACTCAAACAGTTTTATTATTTATCACAAAATAAAATTAGCTCTGTTATCTTATCATTAAAATATCTGACTGAAATGCCTAATTAACGTGACATAGTTTGGTAATGACGGTATCGACTTGAATAATAATGATTTTTTTACTCATTCAATTTCTACAATCAAAAACATTGAGCGTAATTCCTGCAGTTATTTTTATGATCCTATTTCTGAGATGGTATAAATCTGACAACTTAGGCGAGTTTTCTTATGAGAACACGTGAAAATATCGCGTACAGTGTAAAAATCAGAGATTTACGTTGCATCTCAGTGATAAAATCATCGAAATAATTGTAAGAGTTACGCTCGATGTTCTCAAGTATGTGTATATATATATATATATATATATATATATATATATATATATATATAAATCCCTTACGACATGTCATTAATGGGATGAATTGACTGAACACATTGAAATTGACAAGGTAATAAAACTATTTAAATTGCTGATTATTATTAAATAAAAACTTATACCAATTTTCAGTTTGTATTATTTATAAAACTCGATCGAAATCATTCTATTAATCGGAATCTTCAAGTTCGGTATAGCAGGGACCAGACATATGTATCCTTTTTTTTCTTATCAATGAGAAATTTAATTTTTAAATATGTTTAGTAATGATTCTATTATTTAACAAATATTATGAAATTATAAAAAAAAAACTATTTAATGGAAAATTAGAATGATTTCGATCAAGTTTTCCCACCATTCATTTCCGAATACCCTGCATAACAGCTATTATTATTATTAATATAATTATTATTAATTAATTATTCTACAAAAAATACTGTACATGAATAAAACGAATATAATCGTTAAATATGTAGTATATATAAATAAATATGTAGTATATGCATCTAAGCATTTAAATATATAGTATATAAGCGCTAAATGAAAGCTTTTTAATATCTTATATTTTATAAATGATACTTGCAATTTCACAATTCCCTTTGTTACAATCCACCTTTAAATCTCTTTTTTTTTTAATTTTCAGGCTCAAGCCCTGAATGCGGCGTGCCAGATATGACAGTTATCAGCGACATCGATGAGACTGGTATTAATCGGAATCTTCAAGTTCGGTATAGCAGGGACCAGATATATGTATCCTTTCTTTTTTCTTCTTATCAATGAGAAATTTAATTTTTAAATGTGTTTAGTAATAACTCTATTATTTTATATTATTTAGCAAATATATTATTAAAAGAAATTTAAAAAAAAAACTATTTAATGGGGAATTAGAATGATTTTATCTCAATGGTCTCAATGTTATAATTAATCTAATTTTATTTAAAGTCCAGAAATCGATCGCATTTCACCCTGAATGCACAATGAGGAAGTGTAAACTCCAGTATGACTTTGAGATAAAACACCCTTGATATAATATGATAGTGACATAATATTTGCGCGATATTCCGTTTGTTTATCTTTCCGTTCTAATAGACGGATAGACAGAGGGATAGACAGGTGGGCGGTGAAAGACTAACTGATCTTGTCCTGAAAAGGAGATCGACGAACAGGGAGAAAAAATGAATCGGTCGAGGAAGACAGCAAGAGTGGACGCGTATAAATATTGCAGGAGTGGGCAGGGTCGTTCCTGGGTTGCCGCGTTGCTATGACGACCCCAGTCAGCTGGCGAACCACCCCGGGGCCAGACCCATTCATCTTTCGTCGGCTTGAATTTTCCAACGACCCAACGACCGACACCGCGACGACCCACTGTCAACCCCCTTTGTCCCCCTTAAAAACGTCAAATTCGCAAATATGCAGATAAATCGCTAGGCCTTCTCTCATCGATAAAGCTAACGATGATCGATATTTCGAATAATTATCGAATTTTTAAAATATATTATGTATTGAGGATTTATTTAAATAAGAAGAATGGAATAAATATATGCTAAAGACAATTTAGGTCGTCGACATTCCATTCGTTAGTGAATACTTCCTCGTAAACGCGACGACATCCGTTCGGATGAGTAGTGTGTGGGATGATGTGCTTAGACTGATCTTTTGTTGCATGTCAGAAACGATATAAGTTGACAGATAAATGTTCATGATATTCCTGGGAACGTAATATATAATGTATAATTTTTACTAACGAAATAATATTTGAAATATTTACTTATCGTGTATCATCAATTTGCATTAAAGTTGTTGTTTTGTATGTTAATAATTGGTAGCGTTCCTTATTTATACATCGCGAGAACAAGTATTAAAGTGGGTCGCGATATATCGCAACAAATCCGCAGATGTAACGTTTTATACATTTTATTAATTATTTGATTATTTCTTTTTCCTCTGAAAATTATTTTTCTAATAAATTCACAAAATCAACTGTACAATATTAGAAAAAATATTTCTCTAATATATTTTTATTTATGTAGGTAAAATATTCAAAACACTTGACAAAATAATTTCTATAGTTTCTATAGTTATAATTTTATCGTCAGATTCTTCATTAATTAGAAAGTGTTCCCTCCGATGAAAAGACTGTGTAAGAAACGAGATTTGTTTCTCAGAAGTTATAAGCTCTTTGCCAGGTCAGCACTAATACACGTGTTTTTTTTTGCCGTCTGATGTAATCGAAAAATTAAACGGCTCGTAAAGTGGCCCGTTCGCATCCCTCGGCCCTTTCGAATCTCCATCGTCGACCACTTCTTGTCGCCGTCATAGACACGAATGAGATTCGCAGCTGGTAAAGACAGCTCTTGTCTAAGTTAAGAACGTCTCTCTCGTACGTTGATTGTAGACGCTACATCGGCTTGCGAGTGAAAATCACGCGAGCCTGCAACTCGGTTTGTCGTTGTACACTATCTTTCGTCTACTATTTGTCATATTTAATCAATTTTAAAATATAAAAATTAAAATTTTGAATTTTGAGAGAGAGACAGAGAGAGAGAGAGAGAGAGAGAGAGAGATCCACTTAAATGTGAAAATTTGTATCTTTATCCAGGCAAGTTAAGTTCACGAAATTCAACATCTACCAGGGATGGGAAAGTTACTTTTAAAAAGTAACTATATTCGTTATCGTTATCGTTACTTTTTTAATGTTAAAACGGGATCAGAAATTAAAAAATATATTTTATTTAAAAAAATTAATAATTAAAATATTAATAAAATATTAATAATTTTTTTATTTTAAATTTGTAAAATTATAAATAATAAGAAAAAAAATTTTAAACACTCAAAGTATAAATAAAAAAAATGTTGGTTTGCATTAAATTTCGAAATATAGTCAAATACAAGATATATATTTTTTGTATCCTCATAATTTTTTTTAAAACCTAATATAATAATTTTAAATTTATAATATGTTGATAATTGAAGATTGGATATACGAAAATAGAAAATATAATATAGGAAATAGGTTCTAGATGTAAAAAGTAACGATAAAAGTAACTATTAAATTCGTTAGCGCGTTACTAAAAAATATATAACTACGTTAGCGCTACAGTTACAGAAAAACAAATAGTAAATGAGCCAATCATATTCATTATTCTCTAAAGTCAATTGTAATTGGTTAATTATCACTTTGTTATCAAAAAAAGTAACTGTAACGGTAACGACGTTACAAGTAACACTTCCCAACCCTGATCTACACGCTATATATAATTGTATATATTGTATTAATTGTTATTTAAGAAAACAGGACAAACAATGAGTTTTAAACCATTCAAAACCGTCGCAATAATATAGGGGGCTTTAACATTGTAAAAGTAGGTCGCTCGGATAAGGGGTTAAGGAACCAACGAGACCGAAGTCATCCAGTCATCTGTCGCGCGTGATAAATAAGCGCTTTTCTTACCGTCTGGCTTCATCAGCCTCTAGCAACCCTTTTCATAACGAGTGGCCTAATTTATACGCATCGATGGGTTTTCTCACGTGACCCTCCCAGACGTTCACCCTTTCGCTCTTCATCGTGTGTCCTCCTTTCTTTTTTACTCTCTTGCACCCGGTAATGGAGAGATCGCTTCCCTCCCTTTCTCTCGCATCCACCTCCGCCTCCGCGACGAGTGCAATTCAAGCTGGCTGAGAGCTGAGGGCGCTCCGCCAGTGAGAGAGGTTAATGAGAGCGAACTACCCCTGCGTGCGCGAGTATTCGTGTCTGCACGAACACGAGTTTACGCCGAGTGTAGGTGAAAAAAAAAACACGCGTAAAGGAATGACATTCGGTCCATCGATGAAGCTCCACTCGAGCCACTTTGCGATTCTTGCATGCTCGACTAAATTAAAACGTAATCGTGATTCCGTATAATATCGTTTTCGTTGAATCGGGTGACCGCTGTTATTGTCGCTTAATTGTATTATAGTGCGAGAGATTATGTCGCAAATTAAAACGTGACTGTCAAAAGAAGAGAAATTGTCGATTGCCTTTTTGCAAGAGATTTAATTCAAGAAAATTTATAGTAAGCTTATTATTATATTATTTCTCTCTCTTTCCATCTTCGTATTTCTCTCGTCTTTTTTTTATCTTACGCTTAATCGAAATATGCTGTGGTAAAAAATAATATATAAATTTATTTTAACTCATACATTTATTTTTGCATATTTATTATGTCGTCAAACTAAGAATATATTTCATCCCAAGTTATATTAGTTTCAAACCTTGGATATAAAAATAGTGAATGTAATCAATGAAGGTAGATGAGTCATTGTAATATCTATTTTTTACACAAAGTATTCAAGAAAGAAAATAAAAGATGCCTCTTTACTTGGCATTAGAGCGATATATTCATCCCCTTCTTCTCTCCCTTTCTCTTTCTTCTCTTTATCAGCAGCAAGTTTTGATCTGAAATCTCATTAAAGTACGGTCGAGGCTAATTACAACGATCCGGTGTAGTTTCGAGGTGTGCCAAGCAATCTCGCGAAGGAAATTGAAAGTTCCGATCGACCGAAATCCTACAGAAATCGTTACTTCCGGGACTGGAAAAGGAGAGATCCATCTTCCATTCTTTGCCTACCTCTCGAATAGACTCGTGGGCAGATGGACAAACTGTTTGCAATTAAGCCTGAGGTTTTAGTGTGCCGAGAACGTAAATCAAGAAGCTACCGATAGGCTACACGAGGCGTGTCCGCGGAGTTAATTAAATTGTTGGACCCTCTCTCGTCAGTAATAACAGAGTTTCCGTATAGAGGTTGAACCAGGTTCTAACTGAGAATCCCGCAACCACGTCAGCTCACGGGTCACTGGGTTAGGTTTCTATATGCGACGATGCATCGATGTTGTACTTCGAGATGAAGAATAAAATGTAATATCAAATTTAAGCGCACCCTATGATATTTCATAAAAGTTTATTTTAATACGAAGAGAGGAACAAAAATCTGTTTACAGTCTTATTCTGTCTCTCTCGATATATATATATTTTTTTTTATCTATAAAAATGTTATAATAATAATACTAAATAATATAATATCTAATGTATAATTTTTGAAAATTACTCATTAAAGTTTTTTTCATCGTATTTAATTTTTTTTACATTCTCATTTTATTACCATTTTTAATACATATCTTATCTATAGGTTCCGTTATTTCTGAGAAATACAAATTTATTATTTCTTTGCGATTTATATTTTAATACATTAGATGTATTTTTAAAAAATATTAATTTAAAGCGAAAGAGGGTTCAACACGGTTAATTTACTATTGGCCAAAACGAATTTCGAACCTTTGGACGTAGATCATCACCCTTCGCTGGTCTCAAATATTACAGAAGGGTGTACGGTTGTAGGTGTACCCCTCCCTCCTCCTTCTTCTTTCTGCTACGGTGTAGCATCCAGCTATGAGTCATCCCCCCTATGGAATAGATAACCCCCGGGTGTGACGTCATTATAGAACCCTCTCTCCAGTGTATCGGCAGAAACATGTCATCTTCAAGTTATTATGCAAGGGATAGAACGATGTTCTACTCTCTCTCTCTTTCACTCGAGAGATTTCTGTGTGATAATATTTTTACGATTATGCAAGAACGTACGATCCAATTTTGAGCACGTCTTCCATTACTATATTTTTCTAATCGTAAGAGCAATATTATTGCAATTTTATATATCACAACGCAAAATAATTTTAAAATCGATTATTTAAATTTTGTAAATTTAGGCTCTATACTTTTTTTAACAAAAACGTCGAGATACGTTAATGATTTACTGAATAGTGAATCGAAAGTCAAGGTAAACTTGACAATCGAAGGATGAAATTTAAATTTAAACCAAACGATATTTCCTCGTGAATTTATAGCGAATCTTATTTTAATGGAATTCTAATTCAATATTTATCAATCGAATTATTTGTGAGGCTAACAACGAAGAAATTAGAGCTAAAATGAAATTTGTTAAAATATTCATTAATAGAAAAAGGGAGGGAATATTTTCCAGTTTTTTCTTTTTTATAAGGCAAGTAATAAAAATAAATTAGCATCACAGCTTTTTGTTCGCATTATAAAACAGAGTCACTCAGAGAATTCGAGCGATCGCAATTAGGGTATTTTTAATAAAAAAAAAAGGTCATGTGTTTTAAGTTTTATCCTGATTCGAGTTCTCTGGAACAGCTTTTGTCCTCTACTCTGTGTGCATCAATCGAAAACTTGTATTGAGAGTACGTCGCATTGTGACGTAAAGGGCAACATGTCATGTCTATGAACATGGAAAAATGTCAACGGCAGTTTTTAGTCGATGACACCCACTCCCTACGTTAATACTGTAGTGATATAATAGTTTTAATATTCAATGGAAGGACTGGAAAGATGGATATATATTTAGTTAAAAAAATGTGTTATTTTAATTAAAAGTGTTATTTGAACAATTCCTTAGCACAGACATTACTATACTTTTACACAGACGTACACGGGATCCATTCTGGTGGCTGTGAACCCTTACAAGGAAGTGGACTACTACACAAATGTGAGTAATTAATTCAATTACGTATAATAATAAATAAGTTGAGCGCTGGGAATTACATACAACTGTATCACGAAACGTGAATTTTAGAGCAAGTAGGAAAGAACCCAGGTCAAATGCAGCAAACACATGTCATTTTCACGTCAAAAACTGGTCATTTCTGGTTCAATTTTTAAACTAAAAACCCATTTAATTTTTTTATAATATCTTAAATTATTCAAACAATTTTGTCTATAATTTTGATATTCACAATTCTCTATACCTCAGGGTCCTAACATGAATTTCCTCTATAATCTGGTACTTGATCGTGACATTTGATCATGAAGTTCGAGGAAAAGATTCATGATTAAATGTCATTAAAATGTCACTAATAGGTCTAAAATGGTGATAAAGTCACGTCTTTTTAACGTCTTGAAATGTCGTCATCGGTCTGTGACATTTTTCCGTCATTACATCACGTTATATTTGGTTCAAACTGACCATATTTTCACGTCAAAATGTCGCGTGCTTGCTACCTGGGAAGCGATTTGACAATTCTAAGCTTACTTTTGATGCCTCTATCATTTTCACTATCATTGATATAATTTTTACGCGTTATACTTGCAACTTTTTTCTTCTCCATTAGGTTGTCTTGTAGTATTAAACACGAAAACAATACGAAATAAATAAAATATTACTAAGATTGTAAAAAAATACCACGAGAATTATAATAAAATATGAGCATATATTATCATTATTAATATTATTATGTGCGAAATGTAAAGCTCGCTCAATGATGGTACCGACTTGCATCACTAACAAATTATTTATTTATGACGCGATCTTATTCATTTGGATATACAGAAAGAAAGAAAGAAAATATATAGAGAAAAGCATAATACAATGTTATCGTCGTGATCGATAGACTGAGCTCGATAGATTGTTCGTGCGTACGACTTGCCGGTGCGCTTCCTGCGGCTGACAAAAACCGGAAGTACGGATGAGGAATAGTAAATATCGGGCGACAATGCGCGACGCCGTCGCTGATGGAAGTTGAAAAAGAGCTGTAAACGCAGCGCGCGTCAATCTTCTGGGGAAGATAAACCGACGTTGTCCCTGCCGTCACACGCTGAAAGATTAAAACTGCTGTCTCGAATCTTTCACTCTCGTCCGACGCACTTTTTTTGCGTATGGCGACTATGATCTTATGCCATAACGACGCAATGCGAAAGCGAGAAGCAGCTGCGATCTGTTTAGTAAACATTCCTTTTAATATAACATTAACATAGCATTTTACTTTGCTACAAAGTTTTTACAAAGTTCTCATACTTTTTATGTATTCTCATATTTTATTATAATTCTCGTGGTATTTTTTTACAATCTTAGTAATATTTTATTTATTTCATATTGTTTACGTGTGTAACAGTACAGGACAATCTAGATTATGTGGCTCACTCGAGTTACAAATTAATCCAGTAATATAAATTAAAATTCGATAATAAATTACATTTTAAATATCTTTTATATCTTTTATATTATATATATTTATATAAAAGTATTAAATTAATATTTAATTTTTCAAAATATTTAAAATATAATTTTAATTTTAATTTTAATATAATTTTCTATCAAATTTTAATTTATATTAATTTTTACTAATATACATAATATATAATACTTTTATATATTTCATATATTTATCGGAAAATTTTGAGAAATATACTGTAAAAATTTAACTAAAAAAAAAGGAAGACAAAAACTTAATTTTGAAGATTAACTTTATTGAGAGTAAATACATTGTAAAAAAATTTCAAGTCGTCTAAATTAATTAAAGAAAGAAAATGAATATTAAAATGTACATAATTTTTCCTTTTTCATATTTTGAAATCTTTCAATATTTGATTGCTAAAATTGAGAAGATATAAACCTACATATTCAAACATATATTTACATAATATATTTATATTATATCACTCTCGTGAGCGTTTTGGATCCTATGTGGGCAACGCACTTCTTCATCGCGTGCGTACGTGCAATTTGCGTACGCTGGTGCAAACTCCTTCGTGCTCGTGGTACGAATGAGTTTTTCCCTGGATAACTTTGCGAATCTGTAAAGCGTACCGCGGCAGGATGCTTTTATCGTATTGGTCTGAAAAAACAGGAAACGGAAACGGGGACGCCGTGCTTACGCCGAGATAACTCGCGAAAACGATGAGAGCGACTGGTCTTGGACGGCGGTTTTTCTAGGTCACGTTGATGAAACGAAACCTTGCGATAGCACGCTCGACTTGCTTCTTCTCACGTGGCGATAATGTTAACAATTAGTTCAATTCAAGCTCTCTCTCTCTCTCTCTCTCTCATTTAAAGCGCGGAATCGCATCGCGACTTTTATCGCGATCGGAGCTGAATCAAAGCCCAGGGGGAGTTTGGAGTTATCGACGATAAATTCGTCTCGTTTATCTGGCGGAACGCTAAGCGCACGCTTTCGATAACCGAGCAAAGCACTTCCCTTCCTTCATCCTCCCTCGGTGCATCTATTTTCGGGTGCACGTGGTGCTGCGGCTTCTCTCCCTCGTATACCGCAGACTCATCGTCGATAGTTATGTCTCGGAGCGCTTGCGATCAGGGGCGAATTATTTCTGGGAGGCCGACTTGATGGCGGACACTTTGACTAAACTCCAAAGGAAGGAAGGAAAATGTTTTATTGCGAGACACAAGTTCCTCGAAAAAGAGATCGTTAGGTTTAGATTAAATTGAAAGATAAATAAATCAAAGGTAGAATTTTAGTTGAAGATTCAAATATAACTTGCAATATTTTTAATTAAAGAAAAGCTAAAAATATTAACGGTATAAGAAGCTATTATTATTATTATTATTATTATTATATAATATTATTAGTATTATATATATTTTTAATTAAATAATAATTCTCTTGAATGAAAAATAGAAGGGCCGATTTTGTCTACTGCAATAATCCACCGCATGAATGGTTTTATATTAAACTAACAGATGCGGTAGGCCTCTCTCATTTTTTTTTTTTTTTTTATTTCGAAAAATTTTCAAATATTATTCTGTGCAATCGCGGACGTTTGCGTTGCGGAAAGCGTGGTGCAGCGATGCATGCGAGCGCAAATTGCATCGGACGGTGGGAACCGACGGAGTGCGGCGATAAAATTTACTTTGTCTCGCATTTGGGAAGGACTTCGCTCGAGACGCTTTATACATTTTATAGCATTTTGCTCAACGTGTATCCGGAGGAGAATTTTTAAAAGAGAGGGGAACATCCTGTATTCTTTTAAACTCAATTACGGCAGAATTAAAAGAGAGGAAGAAACCTGGTGTTTTTTCCTCTATTACATTTTTTTTTACGCTCTTGCAGTATTTTTTATGTTTTTTCAATCTTATATAAATTTCAACCTTGATTCAATTTCGATAATTGACGTACAATTCTAGGACATCGATATAAAGCAGGATTTGAAAAAAAAAAGAAATTGATTCTATTAAAAAAAAAAGAATTATATTACGTGGCTTGTTATTTTTTTATATTTTTTCAATCTTATAATTTTCAACCTTGAAATTGCGATAATTGACGTACGATTCTAGGACACAGATGTAAAGCAGGATTTGAAAAAAAAGAAATTGATTCTATTAAAAAAAAAGAATTATATTACGTGGCGTGTTATTCTTGCGCACTCGTGGAAATTTGCATGCTACGGCATCACGCGTGATTGCGAAGGTCAACGATGGGGGTACCGCCAGCCAAGGACCCCTGCCGGGGCTCGAAGGAAAAGGGTGGCACACCGTGGTGGTGCACGCCCGGAGTTATTGATCGTGCCGAAGCACGCGGATCGGATTCGGGACTCACCGTAGTCGCCTCGGAGCCGCCAGTTTCACACATTTCTCCCCAAGGTACCCTTGCTGGATCCTCGCTATTCGGATCACTATGATCTAGATTCTAGATCGAACCGATGGGATTCGATGCTATTCTTGATAACGATAAATAAGAAAAAAAAATCCAACGCATTATTCGCGTCAGCAAAATTCGGCAAAATTCAATCTTTTAAAATCTAACACTTACATTTCGACAAAATGGATTTTGCAATTTTTTCATTACACGTGAAATTACTTGCACAATTATCGATAGAAACAAAACAGAAATGCATCATAATTATACAGTAGGATGACCAGATTGGTTTCTTTTTCATTTTTTTTTTTTATACTAATTGTAACAAAATAATCATAAATTAATTACATATATGACATTTAAAATCTAGCACTTACATTTCGACAAAATGGATTTTGCAATTTTTTTCATTACACGTGAAATTACTTGCAGTATTATCGATAGAAACAAAACAGAAATGCATTACAATTATACAGTAAAATAACCATATTTCTTTTTTAATGATTGCAATAAAATGCTTTTTTATATAATTATACTATGGAATATATTTTTGTAAAGTAAAAATTTTAAGAGTAACGCGCTCTCAATTCATCAATTTGATGTATCATTTGCAAAAACGAATATGCGTTTCTTGGTTTATCGTTACCAAATTTTACTTTTGGGCTAAGGATAATTAAATTTAACGTCTTATTTATATCCGTCTTATAGGTATCGTTTTGTTATATCGACATGTATAACAACACTTTTTGATCGATAAATAAGTAAATATAATCTGCTTGTGTTGTCGAGGTAAATGATTGTTATTCCCACAGTAAGCCCGCAATTAAAGTCGCGCAAATATTTACCGATATTAATGGGCTGGATGTATAAAGGACTCGTGTGGAGCTTTTATTAACTGTATCGGATCACGCGACGATTGCACAACTGTAATTTGATTACACGAATAATTAGCGATTTAAATTTTACAGATAAAAATTTCCTAATAAATCTACATTTATCCTTTTATTAAAATTGAAAAATTATTCTACTCTTTGCAAATGTAAATTAGTAAAACTCGCGTAGAATGCAATGCTTGGGAAAAATCGGCGATTCTTTTAAGGACCAATTAGATGATTAAACGCTATGTAACTTGATTTAGGCCAGTCGATTGAATCTCACATTGGATAGTTTAATGAATAGTCAACACTTGTAATAATCAAAGAGGTTGATGTACCGAAAATAGGTCGACGTGTTCCATTTCCAGACTCGACTTCAAAGTCGAGAGACCATCTATCGCGAACCTAACTCTCCTTTGTAAAAGGAAATGGTAAACAGGGTTTGTCGACTGTCTACTAATAACAAACAGAAGGTTATTATCGACCTTAATCGATCGACCGAAATATTTCGGCGCGGGTTACTATGTTTGCCCTGGTTGGTTTGGTTCATTGAAAAGGGAACGAAAAATCTTACACAAGTTTCTATCCTATTGACACGCGTTCAATTCCCTTGTGCAAACGATACTGATCGATGGACGTGACCCACTAACGAAATAGAACGAAGAATCGACATCCCTTTCTACACTTCCACCGGAGATAGCAACGTCAACGACTCTGTATACAGCGAGGTGGCTTAAGAGGCTTCAGGTTGAAAAGAGCAGCGCTGGTTAAATAACGTCATACACACCATACGTTACATTAAAAATGTAAACCGTAAGATGTAATTAATGGTGTTTAGAATACACCATACATCTTTAGAAATATGTCTCTTTTCGTATAACTTTTTAACGCAACGATAACATTATCATATGACATGATACGACAATTTTTTTAAGGGGTTACACCTAGTCATAACGGAGGAAAAATTGTGTTTTTAATGAATTTTTTTTCCTTAAGCAGTGAATTTTTCTTTGCAATTTATTGTCTATTTTATAATGCAATATTTGGACTTAATCTTAGTGTATTTATATTTTTAAAAATTTCAAAATTATTTTGAATTATGGCCGCTCTCCTAATGGGTCTTTTTTTTGTGCTTTGCGGTGACCACTGTAGTTTGGAATTGACTCATTTAAAATGAAATTTTGTTGCGGTTATTAATTGAAAAATATACATTCTATAAACTAGGATAAGATCAATTAAAATAAAAGTATCTTTTAAAATTTTTTTTATTAAAAAATTCCAAGAATTAAGCTGCATATAGCAGCTTAGTTCTTCTCGACCCATAAAAAAAAAGTAGTTGCACGGTGTACATGATTGGGGTCGTTCCACTTATCAGAAACAAAAAATTCAAAAAGATTCTTAGAATATATGAGTTTGAGTATCGTCCACAGTAGGATTTTAAAAAAATATGCACAAATAACAAAACGGCGTGACTTTGAAAATAGGTCTTAATTTTTCGGCTATTTTTTTCGTCTTTAAAGGGTTGTAGAATTTTAAAAAATTAATATTTTTTGATAATTCTACTTCGGGCGATACCCAAACTCATATATTCTAAGAATCTTTTTGAATTTTTTGTTTTTGATAAGCAGAACGGCATTGTGTACACCGTGAAACTACTTTTTTTTTTAGAAGAACTGCTATATGCAGCTTAATTCTAAAAAATTTTAAAAGATACTTAAAAAGTTGCTTAACAATTAGGAAAAACTTTTATTTTAATTCATCTTATCCGTTCTTTTTAAAAAATTTGCAAAAAAAGCCTAAAAATCAGGCCTCTAGACCGAATTCTCCCCTTAAGGAAAAAAAATTCATTAAAAACACCATTTTTCCTCCGTTGTGACTAGGTGTAACCCCTTAATGAAAAAATATATATAACGAAATTTGGACATGCAAATTGTGAAACATCAATCAACGAAATATTTCGAAACTTTTGAGACAAATTGTATAAAGTTTCGAATTTTCCGCGTTAAAAGATTAAGTAAAGCGTAAAGATACGATATTATAAACAGTATAGCGTTATATGATACGGCGAATATGTTATTTATGTGCGAATGCACAGTTTACTTCTCTTCCAAGAAGGAGTGTCGAAACTTCCGGAGCGCCGCCACCTGGAACCCGTCCTTTCACGCGTATTTTTACATCCCCGCTTGTTTTCACAAGGGTACTTCAGACGATAACCGCGTCGCGGCTTATCTCGAGCAACCCATCTCCACGAATCGCACCTCGAGATCATTTCTATTGAAAATGACTCGCTAGCTATGTATGTGTCGAGGCGTTTCATATCGCTCTGTGATATCGGCGGTAAATATTATGTATAAAAAAGATCACACCTCGCCGATTTGATCGTCTTAAATATGTAGAGGGAAGTCTCCTGAGTAGTTCAATTTATATATATGTAATGTTAAAAAGAAGCTTCCTTTCCCCTGCCCATAAATTATTATATAGCAATATATATAGCTTTTACTATCAAACTTTAATTTTATCTCCTAAATCTCCTGTCGTCCCTAACTTAATTCCTAAGAATTAATTGTAATAATTTGTTATGACTAAAAAAGTGCTTTTTATCACTTTATTCATCACTTTTACACGTGGGTAGGGGAAGGAGTCTCTTTTTAACTTCAAATATGTTGCAGTAAATGAGGAGAAATGAATAAAAATAATAAATTGCATATATAAATATTTTATTTATCTAATTATCACAGTCAAGGTGGATAATGTTTAACCATTATATTAAAAATTTTTGGCAAAATATACGTGGCCATGTAAATATTTCTAATTTGATGTAAACAATATTTTTTTCCACTTAGAAGGTCAAACATAGCTCGCAAAGTATATACAAACCTCACTCTTATAGTAGCTAAAGAAAAGCATTAAAATTGTCAAGCTTTAATTTATTATATCTAAATCAATACCGTTTCCAATTTAATTCTTACAGGGAGAATTACTAATGACATTTCCCTCTACAACATATTTAAATGACAATCGAATTAGCGAGGTGTGACTATTTTTATATATTTACTATTATTTGAATAGTAACTCTTATTGTTTTAGTATTGATTATTTTATTTTTTTAATTATTTATGCAAATGTAAATTTGTGTACGATAACACACGTATCGATTAAAATTTGTGTGCTCTAGTGCAGTTTAATTAAATTTACTATATTATTCAAAAATTAATTAAAATTATTGATTTATAATAGATATATATGTATATAATATTTAAATCATAAATTTAATATAACTTGATAGATTCGCAATTGATTTTTGATTCATAGAATCTTTAAAAAAATAAATAAGTATTGGAAAAAATAATATATAATAATATAATCAAAGATAATATTATAAAAGTAGAAATAATCGCGCAAGTGAAAAATATATTTGAATCGAGCCAGAATATCTTTACTGCCTTTATAGCTGTCAAATTGTCAATTCGCAAGAAAATGGAGCGTAAACATAAACTTTATGTCCTAGCGAAACAAAATTGCAACATCATTTGCAACGTGTTATCTCGAGAAACGGTTCATTAATTCCAATTTCGCCGAGGTTCGCGCCGTTCACCGATTAATCTTCCCACCACCGGGCGAATGCCTGTTTTGTCGCAACCCCTGCTCGTTATCAAACCGTGGCAATTCCAGACTAGTGCATCTTGTAATAACGAACATTGGCGAGCGCATTTGGAAGGGAGGCCCGACGCGAAACTGGGTTGCACTACTACTTGGGTGGTGCGACTAACTACCCGACACGGCATCCCGCATCCCGTCATCCCGTGCACAGAGCTCGCGCACGTGTATGCACGCCGCGTACCTACATACGTCCCGGGGTCCCGGGGTCCCGGGGGAGAAGGCGAAAAGGGGTCGCGATCCGCGATGGCAAACTCGGTCGTCGATGCATGCGGCCTATCGAGTGTCGTCGCAATTAATCGGGTTACCGGAGCTGATGGGATACACTCGCTCACATATTTTCAGACCTCTATCGGATTATCGCCGATGATTACCGCACACGAAGAACTCAACCTCTCTGTTTGCGTTTACCAGCTATAAAAGAAAGACGAGAAAATCCACTCCGCCTGCGTTTACATTTTCTATAGGTATTTCATGCTAGAAGATATATCCCGCGTATAAATCAAACAAAATTAGTATTGTATTATGTAACAAATATTCACGTCATCTTTACAAGAATAAATATTTATATAAATGATAATTTAACATTTTAATCTTTACGAGCCACAGGGGGTTTCTAAACATGTGCGAAAAATTTCTGACGAAAAGTTTATATATACCAATGTTCACAAACGGCATAGTTTTCGAATTTCAAGGTTTAAAAAATGATATTTGTTTTTTTAATAATAATAATAAAGAGAGCTGTCGTACTTATTTATTAAAAAATGAGATTTCAAAAAATATGATTTGACAAAAATAAAATTAAACAAAATTATAGAAATTCTTGGAAATGTTCACTTCCTAACTATTACATGAAATCCATTCTCTTTTTTATTGATTGGCGAATACATTTAAAAAAATGTCAAATATGTGTTATTTGCGGATTTTTGCGCATAATGCGCAACTATGCGTTTCTTTAATTGAATCTTTAATATTTTCAACGGGAAAGATATAGACAAAGTCAAGGATTTAAGGTGGCCCGAGAGAAATAAATGGAAGAGATTTAATTCTAACGACGGAGGAGGCCAAAGTTTTGTTCGACCTATCCAACGATTAGGACACACAGATACTTTTAAAACTTTAACCCCCTGTATCTCGAAAACTATGTCGTTTAGGAGATTGGTGTACATAAACTTTTCTTCATGGGATATTACCGCGGGAAGTACTTACGAATTTTTTCGCATATTTTTAGGAACACTCTATGTAATTAAATTACATAATTATTTTATATTTAAAAATTATAGAAATTTCTGTTTATATTTTTTAATTTGATAGAAATATAAGATTTCATTAGGGTAAACTCGGGTAAGATGGCCATAGTTTTTTAAAATGCAAAAAATATACTTTTATTTTTGTTATCTTTTAATAGCGTTTGGACTATTATCTTCTCTGAAGCTTAAATTACGTAATATTAGCGAAATTAAAAGGAAAATATTTAATAGAAATTTTTAAATTTTCAAAATAGTACAACAAATAAGCATTGGCTATCTTACCCATATCCAGCTTTTAGGGAAAAACGAAAATAAAAATTATAGGTCATATAACAATTTACATATCTTTATAATATGTCTAACGTCGATTACGATAGCTTAAATGTAATTTATTCGACGTTACAACAGTTTTTAGTGGACGAATGAAAGACTTTGCGGGTAGTCAAAAGTAAAAATATGATGTAACATTCACAAAATATCGTTATTTCGAACAATGTATGCACATAAACTACCGTAAATATCGATTATCTTTGATAATGACTAAAAAGGTGCACCATGTAGCGATTATTGAAAAAATTACAGTCTATATAGTCATCATACCCTAGTTTATCCTATATTTGAATGTTCGACAAATTTACATCGATCTTCTACAAAGGATCCAATAATCTTAATCTTCTAAGCATCGTTTGCCGTATATTTGCTGTAAAACATTTCTAAAGCTTTCTCCATTGTAGGAGAATAGATTGCATCCGATTGTCGTTTTTTGCTGCGCGAGAAATGCTTTTGGCGAATCGGACGAGGCTTTTAGAACCGCCGATTCTTACGAGGTCGAAGCGGAGAAAAGCGTAGCTCGTTAACGGCCGGAACTCGTTTCACGAAAAGGGTACGTCTTTTCGCAGGAATACGTGAATCGATACCACCAGCAGAAAATGGGCGCCTTGGAGCCGCATGTGTTCGCCCTGGCGGAGGCGGCGTATAAGTCCCTGCAGGACACCGAGAGCAACCAGTCCTGCGTGATATCGGGCGAGAGCGGAGCCGGCAAGACCGAGACCACCAAGTTCATCCTGCAGTACCTGTGTTCGGTCACCAGCAACGTCGACACGTGGGTGGAGCAGCAGATCCTGGAGGCCAATACCATCCTCGAGGCATTCGGTAACATCCGTTGAAAACATCCGCGTTTTCCTCGTCGTATCTCATCCCACGCCAATTTATCGCCAATTTATCGCCAATTTATCGCGAGCTCAGAAAGAAAAAAACTCTTGTTTTAAAACTCTCTGCCTCGATCCTCGATGCTATTAGAATATAATGGATCGAGTCTTTTATTGGTATAAGTAGTAAAAACGAGATAGCATTTCTTGATTAGGAAACTTGGATAATACGACCGATTGACTATTAATATGCTGCAAGTTTATTAAGAGATTAATCTTTATACTAAATGGAAATATATTTACGAAAGGAAAATTTACATTTTTGGCATTGCATATATTATTAATTTCACGGTTAATAGATACATAGATTATTAATTTTAAATTAATCTAAAAATCTGTACAGGGAAATTCGCTTAAAAATAGTTTGAAACATTCTATTAGTATTGATATATAAAATTGTGAAAAGAAAAAAAGAAAAGTAAATCCAGTATAATTTTAAGTAATTTTACGGTGATGAACGATTAAACGAAACTCGGCGGTTTATCCGAGTGAATACGCGGAAATAATAGAATAGATTCTAATCGCGTTTGGAAACAATCGCGATTCATCAGTAGGAGTTTTAGTTACAAGCGCGGCGACAACTCAGGTGTTAAATGCAACGGCAGGGGAAACGAAGTAGGTCACGAGGCAAGGAGGTTTTATGAATAAAACACATCTGTCTGGTGTCGTTCATTCATCTCATGGCATAACGACGTCAAAGTCTTTTTCTCAAGTCTCCGGCTTATTTTTGGAGTTTATCCTCGTTTTCGCCCGAGTTCCGTATTTAAACGAATCTGGAAAGGAATCTCTTTGAGATGAGATTTTCAGATTCCCTGGATATTTGAATGTATAAAAAGAGAGTGTTTGACTTGATGTAAATTGATTTGAGGGAAAATAAATTGAATTTGTGAAAATAGGCAACGCGAAGACGGTGCGAAACGACAACAGTTCGCGCTTCGGCAAGTTCATGCAAGTGTGCTTTGACAACAAATGGATGATCAAGGGCTGCATCATTCAGGACTATTTGCTGGAGCAGAGCCGTATCACTTTTCAAAGCCCGGAGGAGCGCAATTATCACGTATTTTATAAACTGGTGGAGGCCGGCACGAGAGACAAGGAATTCGCCGAGCAATATAAGCTACGACCAGCCAGTCATTACAGATATCTCAATCAGTCCGGTTGCGTAAAGATCGACGGAATTTCTGATTCCAAGAAACTCGACGCTCTCAGGCTCGCCTTCAATGTGCTTCAGGTATGGCTATTGCTCTCGTTGAAAGAAATTTATTATTATCCCATTATTATGAAATAATAATTAATTGCTTCCTCTTCGCGTTATGTAGGTTGCGCCAGAAATGTGCGAAGGCATTTTTCGGGTACTATCGGCCATCCTGTGGCTTGGAAATTTAAGCTTCGAGGACATCGACGGCGAAAGATGCGAACTGTCGACGGAGGACAGAAATATAGTTGACACGGTGGCGCCATTATTGGGTCTTCAGGTGGAAGATCTCACTAGGGTGGTGCTGATACGACAGATAAACGTTCGCGGTAATATAACAGAGATCCCGCTGAAAGTGCAGGAAGCACGAGAGAACAGGCACGCGATGGCAAAAGCGCTCTACTCGCGCACTTTCGCTTGGCTCATCAATCACATAAACAATTGCACGAATCCAGGCCAGGATAGCTCGCGATTTCTCGGGGTGCTCGATATCTTTGGCTTTGAGAATTTTGCGTTGAACAGCTTCGAGCAACTCTGCATCAATTACACAAACGAGAAACTGCACAAGTTCTTCAATCACTATGTCTTTGCGTTAGAGCAGGAACTTGTAAGTTTATTCGGGATTCTCTTTAAGTTTTTTTTTTATACGTCGAAGAACTTTGATTCCCTCAATATATCAAATAAATTTGTTTTTAGTATCGCCAAGAGGAGATCCAATATTCCCACATCACATTCACGGACAACACAATGTGCCTGGAACTAATTGAAAAGCCTCCGCGATGCGTTCTCAAGTTATTGACCGAGCAGTGTCATATGCCGAAAGGCTCGGACTTGGCCTATCTGACAAATTTACATGCGGAATTCGAGAATCATCCGTGCTACGTGAAGGGAGATGATCGACGGAAATGGGAAAAGGAATTCGGACTCAAACACTATGCCGGCTGCGTGACGTACACTATTGAAGGTTTTGTCGACAAGAATCGGGACGT
Organism: Anoplolepis gracilipes; assembly: GCF_047496725.1. Classification (NCBI taxonomy): domain Eukaryota; kingdom Metazoa; phylum Arthropoda; class Insecta; order Hymenoptera; family Formicidae; genus Anoplolepis; species Anoplolepis gracilipes. The sequence goes on along the minus strand of NC_132971.1, from coordinate 21,882,759 downwards.
TCAGCAGGACGTGTTCTTCGACTTTATGTCCAGGAGCACCAACGAATTCGTCCAGGAGATTTCCGTCTATCAAGATCTACTGGGATATACTGTTGCACGCGGAACCGGTAGCGCGGCCACGACAATGTCACGCGGAACGTCGAAAGGCAAGCCGACTCTTTGCGACTCCTTTCGACATCAATTGCAAGCCTTAGTAGACGTATTGCAAGCGACCACACCGTGGTACGCACGTTGCATCAAACCAAACATGGAGAAGATGGCCAATCACTACGACGAGAAGCTTGTGCTGGACCAGCTCAAGTATCTCGGCATGCTGGACATTATACGCATACGTAAAGAAGGCTTTCCGATACACATGTCGTTCCACGACTTTGTCGCGAGATATCGTTGCTTAGACAAGAGCCGAGCGTCGCTTTCCTGCAACGAGAAAGAGGCAGCCAGATATTTGATCAGCAAACAAGGTATACCGCAAACCGAGTGGCAGATCGGCCGAACGAAAGTGTTTTTGAGAAGCTACGTGCACGAGCCTTTGGAAGACTCTAGAAATCAGGTCGTAACGAGAAACGCCATCGTGATACAAAAGATTTGGCGTGGATATGTCAAGCGACGAGGTACATTTTTCCTTTCGTAAATCTTTATTTCACTATATAATTTTATCATAACGTTTTAATTTTTCTTCTGAATTCTGAAATATATAAAAAACAAGATTATTTGAAATTTATCAAAATTTGTTTTATATTATTCTGTCTGACAGAATACAAGCGTATAAGGGAGGCAGCACTCAAGGTACAGCACGCTTATCGCGGCTGGAAGTTGCGAATAATGTTTATCAGAAAGCGCAGAGCTGCCATAGTGATCCAAAGTCATTTACGAGGCGTCTTCGCGAGGGAGGTGGCTGCTGCGCTGCGTGAAATGAGACGAGTCGACGAGGAGATGAGAAAGAGGGAACGGTTAGAGAAGGAAAGAAGATTGATGGAAGACAAGAAGGCATTGGAGGAAAGCCAGAGGTAAGGGGAAACGGGGAAACGGGGAGTTTATTCGATTTTCTCAAGCGTTACGTAGTAATATAGTTTTCGCGTAAGAAAACCGATGCAATCGATTAATAATGCAATCGATTGCGTGCGTTAATGGCTTGTGTCCCTTTTATAGCACGCAGTACAATGGTATTGACGGGATGGAATCTGGGTAAGTTCCTCAACGACGGAAGCTCGTGTGACGTACGCGAATAAAGGCATGCATTCGTTGCATGCCAAGTATCGTTGCGTGTGGTTCAACGTTTGCAAGCGTTATCGCATCCTAGTTTGATATAGGCGGGGCATGACAATATATATAAACATCACACCGATTGTGATATACTAAACGTACACTTATACATTCCAACATTAGGTATTTTTAATCGAGAAAGTGAACGCGAAGGATATACGCAACAGCGTAAAGATTGAAACTTTAATATATATTTGTTTAAAGAGCCATACAATTACGGTAATCATTACAAATCGTAAATGTTGGATTATTTCTATCTATTGCTGAAATTTATTTTCAATCTGTATTATTGTTGAAATTGCTTATCTTTATAAAGTTTTTAAATTATATTTTCTTATTTATACCATTATTGCACCGAATGCATCACAATCATGATTAAATTCTTATATGAAATTTATTTTAATCGTAACACTTGCAGCACTTTTTTTGAGAAGAATATATAGTATAGATCGTAATGTACAATAATCTCCTTTCGATTTTGCAGGAAAGCGCAGGAAGAAATTGCTGCCCTGTCGCAGATGGCCGAGCAAATGAACTCGAAGATGGCCGCCGCCTCGGACTTGCAATCAGTAGACCTAGACAATCTTTTTTCCTTTTTATCCGACGTACAATCGACCAAGAGCAATCAGATTATCGACGAGATCGGCGAACAGATGGACGAATTGGTCGAGGATCTGGATGTAGAATTAGAAACTGTCATCCAACAAGAGATGGAATTGAATTCCAAGGCCGCCGAATCGTCGAAAGTCACTTCTCCCGTCAATGGACAGCAAGTGACATCTCCGCAGCAACGATTGCCACCTGGTACAGGTAACTTGAACAGTAGCAAACTCGGTCAACCGAGTCTTCCGGAACCCACGGAACCGCCTCCACCGCCACCACCTCCGGCGCCACCTTTGGCGATGAATGGCGACTCGTCGGATGACAATGGCGAACCGATCTACGAATCTGTATTGCCGCGCGAAGAGAACGAGCTCAATAGTCCGATCGTCCACAATGGCAGCCATAGTCCTGCCCAAATGGTCAACGGCGAAGCTGGCGGATCTTTGCCGCCCAGCAACAAAATGACGAAGGAAATTGCCGGTAGTCCGCCATCCAAGTCGGAGTCAACGAGTTTCGCTGCTCATCATCATCCACATCATCATCATCATCATCATCATCAGACGACGATACCCCAGGCGCAACAAAACGGTCACGATCAGCCGCAGTCGCAGTCACAAACGTCGCAGCAGTTGCCGGTTGAGCGTGAGCAGCGACGCAAGTGTCGCGTGGAACGCAAATTGCAGGAACTCGAGGACAAGAAGGAACAGGAGAGCGAGACTACTTATCACGATATTGTTGAGTTTGCGCAAAACTATTTCAACAGCCACGAACGTTCCCCCGAAGGCACCATAATAGCCACGTTGACGAGAAAGTCGCGCGGCAAGAGCATCGAATACATCCCGAAATACGAGATGGTCACGTACTACAAAGGATCTAGCATTCCGAATTCGCACATTCATATGTATGATCCTGATAATGTGAACGTTGCGTGTTCTGTATTCAGGGTAAGTAGTAAATATATATTTACTGTTATTTTTAGAATTAATTTAAATAATATATAATTAAAATATATCATATATTTTTATTACATTATTAGCATATTAAATATCTTTTTTTTCCTTTTTAGGATTTATGTAAGTACATACGTGGCGAAATGAAATTGGATCAAGAGATAGCTACGATCCAGAGTATTATCGCTTACGGGATTGAGCGGGAAGAATTACGAGACGAGATTTACGTGCAATGCATGCGTCAGGCTACCAATAATCCCAACGTCGAGTGGGCGGAACAAGTGTGGTTGCTGTTATGCTTGGCGATTGTCGCCTTTCAACCAAGCAAACTACTTTACAAGTATTTTGTTTCCTTCCTGAAGAAGAATCTTGCTCTCGAGGGCAAGCTGAGACAGTACGTGCAATGGTGTGTGGACAATTGCAAGAATACCAAAGTATCTTGCAGGCAACATCCACCGTCTACCGTAGAGATTGCCGCTATGAGACGATTGGGAACCATAGTCTGTCGATTTTTCTTTTTGGATGGAAGAACGAAAGCGATCGATGTACATCCGACTGACACGGCCGCCGATGCTGTCGCTAAACTCGGAGAAAAATTGGGTCTTCGGTCACTGGAAGGTTGGGCCATCTATCAAAGCAGACCCGATGGAGAGGAGCACGTGCGAGCTCACGATTACCTGTACGATGTAATCGCTGCATGGGAGATGTAAGTATAATCAAAAGATGCAAGTATAATAAATAAGAGATGGAAAAGTTACTTTTAAAAAGTAACTAGTTATCGTTATCGTTACTTTTTTAATGTTAAAACAAGATCAGAAATTAAATTAAAAATATACTTTTGTAATATATTTTATTAAAAAAATTAATAATTAAAATATTAATAAAATATCAATAAATTAAAAAAAAATTTTTATTATAAATTTGTAAAACCATAAATAATAAGGAAAAAAATAGTAACGCCGTTAACACTTTGTTATAAAAGAAAAGTAACTGTAAGGGTAACGCGTTACTTTCCAACCCTGAATAATTTACATAGTAATGTAAAACGAGAGCTTATTATACATATAAATTATAAACACTTGTTTTGAAGGAAACAATGCAAATTAAATACCGCACAATCAACGTTCTCAACATTGCGACGAGGTAATAACGCTACTCTAGGCAGCGGCGACAATCGCTTTGTTTTCAAACGAAGATTGTTCCGTAATCCAAGAGAAATCTCGCAAGATCCCGTGGAAGTTAATATGCTGTACGCGCAAGCGGTCTACAATGTCGTAAAGGTATAAGATTTTTAAGCTATTACATCTAAGCTAAGAAGCTTCTACTATGTTCTCTTTCCTGTTATCGTTATTCTGTTAACGCTCTCTCTTCCAGTGTGACGATTTTCCGGTATCTGAGAAAGTGGCGCTGCAATTGGCAGGATTGCAGGCGCAAGTATCCCTCGGAGATCCCAAGGACAACGACAGACTGGATTATTATAGCGAGGTGGACAGTTTTCTACCTTACAGAATCAGTCGCGCTCGCGGCGACGACGTTTGGGTGCCGATTATAGCGCAAGCTCACCGGCAATATGGCGCCGGGCGCAAGGAACTGGCGGCTAAAGTTCTGTACCTATCCTGCGTGATGCAATATCCTCTTTACGGCACGACAATGTTTAACGTTACTTACCGAGGATATTGGTCTTACGGCAACCAATTGATTCTTGGTATCAATTGCGACGGTCTTATGCTAATTAAGCCGGACGATAAATTTGTTCTGTCCGAATATCGCTATCAAGATGTCGAGAGCATCATGTTGGATCCGAGTGACTCATTTATCACGCTTTCGCTATTGCGACATAATCCCGATAGTTCGCACAAATGTTTTGTATTCGAAACTCCGCAGAAAAACGAGATTGGCAGTCTGATAGTCAGTTACTGTTCGGCATTGGCGGGCTGGATTACGGAAAATGAGGTGCCTACGAAGAAACTCAAGTGTATTACCAACGAGGATCGTATCAGACTCTATCACAATCTGGTCAACTGTCGGCGAACGCTAGTCGATTCGGAAATTCTCAGAAAACCGCAGGATTCCGGCGGCGGTTTTCTCAGGAACACGCTCCGCAGATTATCTAAGCATCGGATAGAGAAACTCAGGCAAGAGCATGGAAGTGCCGATCATGGCGAGACCTATAAAGGCTTCCCGTATGCTTATTGGGCATTCAGTAGACAGCAGATACCACAGAGTTTGTCGAAACTGCCAGATCCCGACGAGCAGATCTCTTTAGGTATCTTCCAGTTGATTCTAACGTACGCGGGGCTCGGCCAGAACGGCGAGACGGTTCGCAGAGTCGAAGACGAGCACGTGAATCTTATACAAACCGTCATGGAACGTTGTATACGAAAGGAGAATTTGTTGGGCGAGCTGTATCTGCAATTGATCAAACAAACGACCGATCATCCGGATCCGAACAATCGCGTTAATCTGCGACACTGGGCGTTGCTCTCGCTTGCATGTTCCGTGATTCTTCCGCCTCAAAAGGTTATACGTAAATACTTGATTGCACATTTAAAGCGATGCGCCAGCGATTATGTCACCGAGGAGGGCAAGTACGCGAGATTCGCGGAAAAGTGCCTTTATAAGACTCAGGGCACTCGAAGACGGCAATGGCCGCCTAGTCGCGAAGAAATCATGTGCACCATCAATCGCCGACCGATTTACGCAAGATTCCACTTTATGGATGGCCAATACCATGCCGTCGAGTTTCATCCATCTGCAACTGCCAGGGACGTCATGGAGATCATCAAGACTAAGATAGGACTCGAAGAAACAGCAATGGGTATGTCATTTCTTTTATACCATTTCGTATTTTTGTATTTTTTTTTTTTTTTTTGATACCGGTATTTCTTATAAATATTAAAATTTTAAAATATTGTAACATTTTTTTCAAGTCACAGTCTCGTGCTAAATTTATTCCATTGATACTTATTATATTTGTTCTTTACATCAGGCTACGCGATTTACGAGGTGTTGGGACCGACCGAACGATCGCTGATCCCTGAAGAGAAGATAGCCGACGTCATGTCCAAGTGGGAACGATACAGGACATCGCAGCAGAGTCAACAGGGCTCGCAACGAAAGCACGTGCATCACTTTTTCCTATTCAAGAAACACTTGTTCCTGGACCAATACATGAACCTAGACGACCCAGTGGAGAAAGAGCTATTGTATCATCAAGTGTTACATGATTTGCGCGCCGATCGGTTTCCCATCACTGAGAAGGAAGCTGTGAGTTATCAATAATATTAATTAATCCATTTGTAATTTTTCCTTTCGTCGCCTTGTTAATTGCGCAAAAGAAAGATTTTTAATTTTAATTTCAAGCTTATTAAAATATTATTATTATGTCATTCCCCTGGATCTCCTTTATATCGAAATTAATCTCACTCACAGATGATGCTGTCAGCTTTGCAAGCGCAACTGGAAATGGGCGATTGCCAAGACACTATATCGGAGCCAGATTATCGAACGATATCGAGCCACTGCCTACCGTCGAGACTGGTGCCATGCTTGTGCGTAGACGGTGTGCGCCAGCACCACCAGTCTTTACGCGGAATGTCGCCACCTGAAGCAAAGAAGGCTTTCCTGAATCTGATTCAATCATGGCCTTTGCACCGAGCGACGATCTTCGACGTGATGCAATCGTTCACCTCGAATTGGCCTCGTGTATTATGGCTGGCCGTTGATCAGCAGGGTCTCCATCTTTTGGAACATCGTTCCAGAAACGCGCTATGTACCTACGAGCATAGCAGTATTCTAAGTTACACGCCCGCCGTCAACTGTCTGATGATCATTACTGGTACGGATAAGAAACAGAGCAAGGTCATTCTCACCACATCGCAGGTAATATATTAAAATTATTAATACCCGTATTCATAGTCCTTTCTTATCTTAAGGGCGGAGGAAATCTGTATGAAGGATTCTTTGAATATCCAAGGCCTCCTTGTTTCATAGATGGACCTCGAGTCTTCCTTCTAAAAGGAAGGAATATTTTAGGGATTTTTATTAGTGATTTTTAACAGCGCCGTTTTATGGTACTTACCCGCAACTAATTTCAAATGTATGTAAACTTTCTTGAATTTAATGATTAATTAAATAATAATTAATAATATTAATAATAATAATTTATAAATATTAATTAATTGATAATTAATTTAATTTAATAATTTAATATTAATCTACATTTTCGTTCTGAAATCCTTCGTCAGAATCATTTAAAAATTCGTTGTCCATCATATGAATAGAAGAATTGAAAACTTTCAATTTGAATAACGCCACAAATTGAAATGTGACAGCTACAGATGACAACTTAGTTTTAAAGTTATATTTTGCGCATCATCTGAAAGAAAGTTGAATCTCTTCCTTAAGCAAGTTCTTAACCTTCCTTGAAATAAGGGAACCAATAAGGTGATGATTCCTCGTCTGATCAAGGAAGGTTTATGAAACGTGGAATGAGGAACAAGGAATCCTTATTCCTCAAGAAAGGACTATAAATACGGGATTATAAATCATACATAATATACGTCTATAATTGCTGGTATATTTAATTTCGCTCGAAATTGTTCTCCAGGCTCATCAAATAGCGAATCTGATCCGCGAGTACATGGAGGTGCTTCAGTCACCACCGGAAATACCGAGACGAGACTCAGCGATGGCTGCTCAACAATTTGCAGCTCAACAGCAGCAGCAACAGCATCAGCAACCGCCCGCAACACTGCCATCATCTACGACCGGACGAAAGTCCCGACCCGCCTCGATGTTACACAGAGGTGCTCCGGTAATACAATCTCAAGCTAGTTAGAATGATTAAGTAAATCTCTCGCCGGGAGTTATATATATTATAAAGACGGTTTTTTCCCTTCAACCTGGTACCTAAATCGAATCTTCGTCGTTGGGCGCGCCGCACGTTCCATAATTATAAAGTGCCATAAACTCGAGATACGCACACAGCGGTATTATCTATTTTATCAAAGAATACGCATAATTCTAATATACATAAATACATATACATATATATATATATATATATATAGATACATATTATATTGTATAATTTTAATCCCCGTATACACCGCTCCGTCTTGTTCACTGCGATAAAGGGTTTCCTGTATGCGTAATTACATCTTAGCAATATCCCTTGAGAGAGATTAAAACATGTAGAATGACGTTTAGTATCAGGTTGTGGTGAAAAGAGAACGCAGTTTGCATTTAAATAATGCACGTCATGCGTTAACGTTAAATGCAGTTGTCCGATCTTCTTGCGTATCAGACCTAAACAAGGTCTAATGTCTGAGAAGCGTATCGTAAGGATATCAGAAAGGCATCTCATAATCTTTCAAAGGTCTTTTCACTTTGAAAAGCTGCATTAGCGCTAAATGCTACGACATTAGGTAGAAATATTAATCCGGGGCTTTAAATCGATGCTTTTCTCGGGCCTATCGAGAAACGACGATGTACCGTCGTGAGAAGGACAACATTATATAGCCTAGGGATACTTATTTCTTCCACTATTTATTAGATTAGCTTAGAAATCTCGAAAAGATCTGTCAAAGACTATATAGATTTAGTCTCCGCGTATATAACCGATTTATAGCGAGATGAGTGATAAACAACTGCCATTATTAGAAGAGTTATCGACCGCGAGGACTTTTCTCTTTTTCTATTATGACCGTTATCATTGTTGCCTTTTTTACCTGAGCGACCACCGCCACGTTTTTGATAACGATTTCTGCTGCATCAAATACAACGCGAGAATTTTCAATATATACGGCGATACGTTTGTTCCGATACATCGTTAACTCCGATCAGCGATCAATAATTATCCCACCGGCATATCATATCGATTGAAGGGTAATATAATATCAAAGAGAAGGAAGGAAGGAACAATTAAAAGCAAACCGCACAAGCACTTATAAAGCGACCAAAAAAAAAGAAAAAAAAAACGTAATCTCTCGAACATAAGTGTAACCTTTGACTGAATATTGCCTGCTGTATCGATGCTAATTGCCATAATTGTTTCAAACACGATAATATACATATAGTGGCGACCAGAACCTTATAATATTTATTGATATTATAAATTCTCGCGATATAAGAGAGGATTATATATAGATTATTTAATGAAAATATATAATTCGTATGCGAGAAGGGAAGTTTTGGTGTAAAACTTTATGCGTTTTAACGAATCGGATAACGTAACAGCTCTTTGTAATCACCGTTATATTTCTGAAATTGTAAGCTAATCAGCGGAGAAAAAGAAAACATTGTCTTTTTGAATCAATTTATTAAAATCTATATATTTGACATAAATATTTAATAATACCGATTTGCGAAAATTATGCAGAAAACAATTACGCTGTATATCGTTAAACAATAACTTACAAATGAACTCCAAATGAAATTCGTATTTATAACCGTACGAAATTGAAATCTCTATTCGGAAAAGTATTTCTACGTTTGCTAAAACGAAACTACAGCATTTAAAATATACTCTAATATTACCGCAAACGTGCATTATATGTAAACGAAAATTTACGTACGCGACAAACGTAAAATTGAGTCGACTAATCCGTTCTTCGTTCTCTAGACAATCTTCCTGATATCGTCACTTTCCTCGTATAAAGTTAATCACTATCGCTAAATTTAGAAAGACGGTAAGAAAAAAAAAAAAAGGAAAAGGGATAAAAAAAAAATTGCGTGTACTTAATATGTATCCGCGCGATCTACATGATTATATTCGTTCAAGAAGCATGCCACGAAATTGCGTCCAATCGAGATTTTATCGTTGAATTATTTTTTTATTTTAATTTTTTATCCGAGAGACGAAATCCGTTTTTATGTATAAAACGTAAACCGATAATAAAAGTTTCGCGCGAGTAATATTTAATATTTTTTTTTTTGGAGAATTTCTTTTCGAAATACAATAATCATTGTAATAAAAGTCTGTAATCTCTCCGATTTTACATGAAATCTTAGTTGTGATAAAATTTTTTAAAACGCGAAAAAATATGTACTTAATACGTATCTAAAAACGAATACGTTTTAAAAAAGTGCGAATTAACTGACAATGAGAAAGAAAGCAAGCGTGAACGATATTTCCGATTTAATATCTGTATTATTTCGGATTAGTTGAAAGGGTGTTTTTTTTTTTTTTTTTTTTTTTTTTTTAAATTATTGTTATAAACATTTTTATAACAGAATTAATTTTAATCCCACCTACATAAATTCGCGTATGTAAGTAAAGAGTTTTGAAGAAGAGAAACCGTCGAGTTTCATTCGGTTGTGAGATATTCTCAAGGAACGGTGATTTTTAAAAGATCTTGGATGTAGAGGAGCACGATCTTCGTCTTCTCTCAAGAACGCGAGAAGGACGGTAGTTTAGAGTTGGTTAATATTTGCTTGAAATTTTGGCTTTTTGGCGGAACCTCGACGTGTGCAGAGATAGACTGTGATCCGCTTTGGGAGTTTTTAGTCTTCGAGAGCCGTTTAATCGAGTGAGACTACGTTTCGTGTTATTATATGCTATGTATGAGGCGAATGCGCGAACAAAATAATATGTATATGACGCTTGCGTATGTATGAATGCACCAAGAAAGAATGTGATAATTTAAGAGACACTTAAGGAATGTCTGGAACGGTTTAAAACTTTGCTCTTCAAATGTCATAAAAGTTTTTAGGATGTCTGAACAACTTTAACTCGAGGAGGGAGGAATTCGAAGGAGTTTTCAAAGAGGGAGAAATTATTTGAATTTTCAAGCATCTTTAAGACGTCTTTGAAACTCTTATATCGTCTGAATAGTTGAGTTTTTTAAAAGACCTTTCTTTCGACGCGTTTTAAATTTTTTACGTTTGCGTTTGTGTGTGCAAGAGCGAATTCAAGTGATTTGTGATTAATTATTATAAAGATAATACGCGTGCGTGCGTGCGTGCGTGTGTATGTGTGCATGCATGTTACTCAAGTGATGGCACCAGCCATACACGTAGCTTTTAAGCGAAGCATAAGTTATTGGTTGACACATGTTATTGAATTATATATATAAAAAACGAAAGAGATCCTGTGTATATAATTATATAATTATAATATATATATTATATATATATATATATATATATATATAAGAATACGAGCTCGCGAGCGCGCGCACGAGCGTTTTAGGAACGGCCACACAACACAATGGATGGAAAATCAGCGTCGTTGCTACATGTGCAAGAGAGATTCGCGCCTATACGTATTATATAAAAAATATACATACATATTATATATGAATAAATAAATAAATAAATAAATAAATATATACAATTCCAACGTGAATGTTTTGACACATAAAAAATAAAAAAGTTGTTTTGGCGTATTTGCAGTATGCATCTTTTTTTTTTTTTTTTTTTTTTTGTAGATTAAATTAAAAATAATATATTTAACGCATTTATTAGAAGAAATAATTTTGGTGATTTTGCTTTGTTGACATAATCAATTTGTGTTATCTTTTGGTTGATAGAGTTCTTAGAATCGCAGATTTTCTCACGTCCGATTATATTCTTTTAAAGCTTGCCAATGTTTTAAGTGTAAAGTTACAAACGACTGATAAAATTATTAATTAAAAAATTATCAGAAATTAAAATATCAGAAGAACATATATAATCGCGAAAGAGAAGTGTAAACACTAACTAAAATTCTACAAATGGCAATTCTACGTCCTAAAACTTAAAAAAATGCAAAAATTTAAATTGAATTAGTTTATTCGCATTTATTTTGCATTTATATTAATATTGTCTGTTAACAAGGTTAACAGACAATATCGCGCGGACGTTTAATAAAGAGAATATATAAACAAGAACATATAATTATCTATATCTTCTTTTATTTGTGACTTTAGACAATAATCAGACAAATAACAGTGTTCGCTCCCTTTGGCGATTGCCCGTGTAATTGCTTGTGCGACACGAGCCAGTTTAACTCTGGTGCCAGTATATTTTTTTTTATATCTCTTTATTACAACATATATATTATATATATGTATCTCTTGCATTCGTTTAATCCTACACAGTTTTGTGGCCACAGCACCGAGGAAGCCAAATCAAGACAGCAAAGACAGAGGCAATCATTTGTGCACGCGTAAGTTTCTTGCATTAAATAATCGCCACAATAATAATATAACAGTAATTATTATAATTAAAAAAATAATAACAATAACGCTAGTAATTACAATAGTCGACGAATAATAAAATGGTAATAATTAATTATGGCGATAAATATAACCACATCTATTTGTATTTTGTCGACAATCGTCAAGGTGGACGCGGATATATAGTTGCATTTCATTCGTTTGCTTCCACTTTGTCTCTTTCGATTGTCAATCTCAACCTTTTTGGATGTGCTCTCTTCCCCTCATAGTACCGTATCAAACATTACGGTTTTTCACAATTTCATCCTTATTTATTTATTCTCAATTTTCTACATCTTCTTTCTGTTTTCTCGAAAGCATTCTACTCGTTTTGTATACAAGGTGATCACGCCGGAATGGTTTTTTTACGTAGAACGCGATAGTGTCGATTTGTGGCGTGAATATTATATAAATATATCATATTAAAATTTATATATATATATATATATATAAGCGATTGACTTGTAAGTAGTTCCGCCTATATTACATATATAATATTAATAGATATATTTATATAATATTAATTATATTTTTAATATTAATCAAAGATTGTTACTATCGCGTCTGCGGGTTTAAGTACCTGTCGGATAATCATAAAATTTGTACAGAAGAGTGTGTGTGTGTGTGTGTGTGTGTGTATCCCGTACGCGTGTACAAGGACATGTTTAACATTCGCTGGCGTCTCGCTTTTTTTTTTTTTTTTTTTTTTTTTTTTTTTTTTTTTGGCACTTGCAATTAAATCGCTGAGATTCTTTAGGGATACGTAGAGAGAAAGACGGCGTGTCCGCTAAAAAGAAGCAATTTGTCGCTCCGGAAGTAAAAAAATCCGGAGGGAAAATGCCTCTCGCAGAAAAAACACAGGTATCTCGTGCACCGGGTGGTTTCTAACACACTAGCCTGTGTGATTATCTCTATATAAGAAAACACCAAAAGCGTTAATACACACGTATGACTCAGTCCTTCGAGCATCTTAAGTTTCTTCTTTCTTTTTTTTTCTTTTCCCTTTCGAGAAGCGAGAAACGGCCGTTTGCCACGTCACAAAACCGACGATCGTTTTTATCACCATCGTGTAAGTTACGAACACCAGGGTTTCACCAAATACATTTGCGAAATAATACAACGTAACATTGCAGAAAATAATTTTACGACTCGCGTGATTCGGTCCACGAGTAAATACATAGAACGTGGATCGCCAGTCCGTGACGCGCTACATAAATCAAATACATACATGCATATATATATATGTAACAAAGTATACAGCATACATATTATTTAGCTATACGATATGACAGCCGCATATTCCCTCCGACGTACTTGTAAAAAATAAGATGCTGTTAAGATGTGAGATCATAATGAACAGCGTATATATACTGTTCGAAACACAGATTGGGAGAAAAATACTTGGAGGGAACACATCGGCCTTCAGAGCACCAGATAATAACACTTGATAATCTAATATATATTGATATTTAGACTACAATTAACGAGATATAAATACAAGAAATCGATAATGCTCATTCATCGTAACATTCGCTAATCGTAACATCTCTAATAGCGAACGTGCAGAACGGTCCTCGTTTTTTTTTTTTGACAACTAACTTGTGCACATAGTAGTATAGAGATTCGCGTTGTAACTTTTCATAAAACTGTAAAATGATTACAAAGTTTTTTCACACGCGACGAGAGAAAGTTACGAAATCTTGTTTATAAATTATAGCAATTAAAAAAAAAAAAAAAAAAGGCGATAACAAAGTTTCCGAGAGCCGGTCTTACACGCGCGCTTTTTCTCTATCACAATTATACTTATAAATATATCTATAAATTATATATATATATATTTTTTCAGACTTCTCTCGATTCGGCCACTCTTCGTGCACATCATGTCTACACGCACACTCACACGCACATAGATTTACATATCGGTATCTATTGCGACGAGATAGGCTTGAGTATAATTCATATCAAGTGTAGAATCAGCATATGATTGATAACGCAGTGAACGTCGGGGAAAAAAAAAGGGCCTTCACGAAGATTACAGTCGCGCAAAGAGAAACTTGGATCATTTTTCCTCGCTTTTCTTTCCACTTTTCTTTTTATTTTCCCTTTTCGACGATTAGTTATGCGTATTTGCTACCTGTATGCGTGATTCATTCAGGTAGATTAGAGGCCCTGCACTGTCGCGCGAGCGATGCACTTTCAAATATAACAACACTGTACAAAAAACTAACAAACGCTATTCGAAATTACGCAAAATAGATTTTCGCGCGAAATAACACGAGACGATATTTTATTGTATCGGATATATAAGCGTCGCGTAATGCGTATAAAAAAATACATGTTTGTGTTCCGTATGCGCGGTCGCTGAATGTATGTGTCACGTTTCCGCCGGTTTTCCCGGCGAATATAAGTGTGGCGCAAATAGAGTGCTGATAAATTTCTCTACAACAGATATAATAAATTTACAATACAATAATATTTAATATAGCAACATTCACAACATAATTTTATATATATTTTATATTTGGAGCTAATAATTTGAGGGAAGAAAGGGGCGCGCATTCTAAAACAAAGCGATCTTTCATTTTAGATAACATACGCGAGTTTTCGTACGCAAAGCCGTTTAACGACAAATAACGTAACATATCTTATATATTTCGTCATACAAAGTTAACGATAAGTTAGCGCAATTATATATGCAGCGATCATCTCCAATTATATTTCTTCAGAGTATTTCGCTCAATTTTACCCGTCAAATTCCTAGATTTTCGATTATTGCGGACGGCTGTTTCCTCAATTTCTTTCTTTTTTTTTTGTCCATTTGTTTTATCGGAGAAGGTTGTTCGGTTCGACGTTAAACTGTGCATTGATATAATCTGCGATATTCTAAGAAATTCGATTATCGCAAGGTACATTCAGTTAAGCTATATATTAAGTAATACATAGACACAAATAATCGGATCTTTATTGTTAATAATAAATCTAAGTTCTAATTAAATACAGATCGAAAGCGCAAAATTATGCATGTGCTAAAACAGACTTTGCGAAAAATTTTTTTAAAAATCTGTAAAATATGTGAACGAAAACGCGAGAAATTATTACACTTATATATAAAAATAGAAGCAAAAACAATTAAATACATTTGTAGATGATAAAAAAAACTGACAAAAAGCTCGTAAAGTGTAAAAATATTAAAACTAAAACATTGACATAAAGTTTTGTATTTCCGGTTTACAAAATATCTTCTACAACATGTGTACGCGTGTATGTATAGTGTAATGCACGTATAATTTAATCCTCTTATATCGAACACAGATTTAGAATGAATGAACTGAATGCCACGGAACACTATAGGTTTGTTCCTGTTTATGAAGAAAAAAAAAAGAAAAGAAAAAGAACGAAAAAGATTTGTAATCCGTGCGCCTCGAAACTGTCAAACGCGCAGTTTGCGAATTACACTCGTACATAATTACGATTACTCTATTATCTAAGCCCGGCAAAAGTGTTTCAATTTCAATTATTTCAATTTCAAGTTATTACATTACAAAGTACACGGCGTCATCAAGCGTGATCGCGCTTAACGTTACCAAAGTGGAGCCCTGGTGCTGATTATTAAACGCAGACTCTCCCGTTTCTTTTTTTTTTCTCGTTTTCCCTTTTTTTTAGAATGTTTTGTCCAACACATCGTGCACACAGGCATAAGACGATATACGGAATTCTGCTGTATATTTGCGGCGTTCTTCTCATTTCTCAGACCCAAGATAAAATCCAGGATATTCTCATTCGGTTTCAGCGACATTGGTCCCTTTTTTTTTTTTAATCTTATCTTAATTCTTAATATCTTCGCGTTTCCTCCTGACTCTCTCCGAAAGCAATGATACCAAGATCGTTGAACTGAAATCAAACTTTGAGGATTTTAACATAGGTCTGAAGAAACAAAAAGTACATTACGATGCGCGTTATGCGTAACACACACACACACACACACACACACACATATATATATATACATATATATATTCTTATAAATTATATATCCTCTAGAAAGAAAAAAAGGTACCATCGTCGATAGTCACAAGACTCTACTCACTTAATTACTCTATATTGCAACAATGTTAATTCTCTTTTATCAATTTTTCCCTTATATAACTTATATTTATTTTTTATTAATGCGTATATATATATATATATATATATATATATATACATACAACTTATATAATAACATCAAATCCACGCATTTGCGCCTGCCTTGTCATGTGTTCGTTCCAAAGATATATATATATATATATATATATATATATATATATATATATATATATCTATTTCTTCCAAGCACATTCAGTCTCTCCAACAAATATAATACAAGTTCTCTGTTGTCTAAATAGAATATAGCGCAGGTAGATGCAGGCAGACGACGCAGGAAAATAGCGATAATCTGCATAAACAACAATTCTTTGCGTGCATTAAACGATTGACTAGTTGTTACAAAAGAATCTCACGACAAATACTAAATCGAGAAATCGACGCGGAGCAACATCGTCGAAATATCAAGCCAAATAAATAATATAATTCAACGACGATAGCTTTTCTTTGAAAGTATATAAATATTACGTTAACTAGTAAAAAAAAAAAGAAAAACTATAAGATTGAAAAAACACAAATTCCATCAATTAATGTAAAAATTTTAACGACGAATTTGTCGATTTTTGTACAATATATTCTATTAATTAAACAAAGTTAACTCACAAAAAAGTACAAATAAAAATACCACTCATCACAACGGGAGAGTTGAATGCGTTTAACAAAGAGTTTAATCGATCTAATCGATTTAATCGTAGCGAGCAAAAAACACTTGGATAAATCTCTAAATAAAAATTCACCCGCGCAACTTTGGGCAAATACTTTGTATAAATTAAAACGCTTAATATATTTTGTACACTGTCGCAAAAATTAATAAAAAAAAAAAGAAAAGTATAATGCCGCAAGAAATTAGATGAGTAAAACTTTGTAAAAGAAAAAAATTGATGTGAACCCGTTCTCTCGCGCTTCTCGATGACCGTCGAGGACGACAAGTTAGGATACCGTCTAACTTGAACTTTAGAAATCCCTGCATCGCTCGTACGGGCAACAATTCGATTTATCGAGGTGTTCTCGAGGGAGCTTATCACAAGATTCACTGAGATCCGAAAGAAATTTTTCACATTACGTCGATTTTGTCGAATCGATGTGCTGAGGACGGCAATTGTTCTTTCGTAGAGAAATCCATTCAGCGATCATCGAGATTACGTGTGATACGTGAGCTTATTGATTGCGATAATAAATTAATAGTGAGATGACGGCGCGTCAAAAAGTATATATAATAAATAAATATATATATATATATAGACATCCGATTTGCGGTCGATATATCTAATTGTAAGTTCGAGGAAAGGAGAGTCGTCTCCGCACCCGCAAAACATCTGCTTTTGCGGGTTTTAATACACATACACATCGTAATCCTAGACACTAGTAACAATACATAGGTACACGGTATAGCTGTAATTTTCTTTCGAAACGCACGAGACCGTCTTTAAATGTTTGTTTTTTTTTTTCTTTTTTTTAAAGCGTAGGCCGGACTAATCCGTCTCTTTTTCTCTCTCTCTCTCTCTCTCTCTCTCTCTCTCTTCCTCTGGAATTTGATTCATCCTCTGTCAACTTGAATCTTCAAAAACGCCGACTTATTCCGTAAATCTCCGTTTTGACTAGATTTATAGTAAATGCACATACGTCAACGAAGCTTCGAGCGCTATTTCTCGATTCCTCAATCACAAACAGCATTCTCTCTCTCTCTCTTTCTCTCTTATAATTAGCGTAGATGTTCTTCAAAGCGAAGATTTTTAATCGACGATTGTTCCGATAACGCTCGCGTGTCTCTTCATATTCGTAACGTCGTCAACATGATTAGAGATCAACGATCATTGATCGCCTTGCCTTCATCAGGTACCTTTACATCGAGACGGTTTTCTATCACGTCGACGGGCCGAATAAAATAGATAGACAAATCACGGGATAAGAAAAAAAAAAAGAAAAAAAAAGAAAAAAAAGCGCCGACAGACATAAGCGGACGAGTAACGCTAATTGATCATTTCCGATTACGTCGTCAAGCCAGAGGACGACGTAGCACGTTCCTGTGAATCAACATACACGCGGAGATATACACGGGAAGAAAAAAAAGTATCGACACGGTCTCGATCGGACGGTCAATACCCCTGTTACGCTTAGAACACTATAATTTGCTGGTCGATAATTATTGCTGTACAAGCGAAAGCTGTTGGAACGATCGGCCACAACGTTCGCCCCGATGTGACCATTGTTGTTAATGATGATAATGATAATGATGATGATGGTGACGGTGATGATGAGGATGATGATGACGGTGATGATGATGATGATGATGATGATAATGATGATGATGATGATGATAATGATGATGATGATGATGATGATGATAATGACGATGACGCGCGAAAGCGACGAGCATTGTTTTGCACCTCAAGTATATATTATACATATATGTAAGAACTCTCCGTGTGTGTACCGGCAACGTGCGTGCATCTTACGTCTTATAGGGTCTAAAAATCGTGCAACGAATGCTCGACGTATGGCCACGAAAGTCCCTTTTCCTGGACACCCCCCGATTGTCCTCTTGAATGAGATGTACAAGAAACCCGCGCTTCGAGTCCTGCACAGGCTCGAAGCACGCGCTGGCATCTACGCAGGTTCGCGCGGTGTCCAGGAAATGAGAACAGTCCTCCTATTTCCTCCACGAAGGTGTGTGTGTGTGTGTGTATGCGTGTGTGTATGTGTATATTCCTTCTTACTCGCGGGTCTAAGATCTAGGAAAGACATAAAAATGTACGTTTACACAATAACGACGATATATCACGACACCGAGTCGGCGCGTGTCGTCGCCGACGAGCTGCGTTACGCCACCAGAGAGGGGCGGGCAGAGGCATAGAGGGGCTACAAGCCTGAGGCTAAGAATTGTGCCCAAAGTAGCTCGTTGACGGAGACACGCGTCAAAGAGATTCCCGCTACTAAACTCGCACGATTTTGACGCTGCTGTCAATTTCTGCGCTCTCGCTTCACAATTACTATGTTTAAACACTAAAGTTTCCTTTTTTTTTGTTTACAACTTATCGTTATATATCTCTATAATTCTATCTATATGTTATTAGAATCGTTAATGGCAACTCTCTCGCATTCGCGCCAAAGATTCAACACCGTAGTATTCGAAAAGTGGGGCTTGACAATTTGCGGTTTGTTCTCCCGCGTATGTTGGAACGCGAGAGTTTTGAATATTTGGCGCAAATTGGACGATGCACACTTTAACGCACACTGAATATGAGACGTATCTCTCGATGTGTCGCTCCTTTCTGTCCTCGCCATCCCCGGCCGAAATTATGCCGACCCGGGAAGACGGAGACGTTTACAGAGATATAATTACAACGTCAACGTGCCACGTGCTTAAAAGTCACTAACAAAATATTACTATTACCCACTCTTACATCTAAAGAGCTTTCAGCTTACTATGTAGATTAAGTACACGAGTTCAAGCCTGTTCAAAGATACCTATCTAGAGACAACACATTTAAGGATCGCGAAAGGTGCATCAAAATCGCTAGATGGACTTGTTGCTTTTGCTCGGCATTTTAGTAAATTTGATATTTTTCTCTATGTATAATACATTCTCTCTCTCTCTTTCTCTTTCTTTCTTGCTAATATGTGTATATTATATTCATGGCTATACGTACTATATGCACCTCACGCGCCTTTTCAAAATCGTAAGAGGCGCTGAGAATCGCAAGTGTGCAAATTTATATATATGCTCGCCGCGAGAGTTTGTTCCTTTCTGCTTTCTTTTAGAGTGTTATAATCGCCCCATCTCGCCTGTGTCTCCACGTCTTACTAAAATAAATTAGATTTATATATGTACATGTCTATGTGCATGTATATATATATATGCACATACATATACATATGGGTATAATCTATATTTTTATGTACTTTGATTGGAGACCACCAGTGGACTCTCTTGAATCTATAATGATCGCGCTCAAGTTCTATTTAAGTATGAAATGACGCGCGCCCGCCCGATTTAGATCGTATCCTGCTCGATCTCTATCAAGCGAACGCGATTATTTTTTTTTTTTTATCTAGAGCTAACCTATCGGAGAAGCGCTGCGAGATGCTCCTCTGAGTGTGTGTATGTGTGTATATATGTGTGCGTATGTGTGTGTGTGTGTGTGTGTGTATAAAGCTCGACGAAAACTTTCGGCCTCGTTCGATTGGCGCTGGACAACAGCCAGACGAAACGAGAGCCGATTTTTCGATTCTCTCTACGCTGATCTATCCTAATGCACAATTCTTATACACATAAACTCGTCATTTATAAATGTTGGAATTACTTAAAATTCAAGTCCAGCTTACGTTCAGTCTTCGTCGTAGCGTGAATCCATCGAAAATTCTACGTTTTTAAGAACTAAACTCGACTTATTTTTTAAGTAATGTTCAGTTAAATTTAAATTTTTCCATGGACATTATTCATTTGTTCGTATTACGACGTATTATTTTTTTTTTTTTTCGTATAATAGAGATTTCCAAACAATAAAATACGTTATAAGTGCCAAGCCGTTACGTAAGTAAATATTCGATTTGTACTACTCAACACAACATTAAATATCGTCAGATTAAAACTCAATAGAGAGTTAATATTAAAAAAAAGAAACAATATTTTCAACTTTACTCTAGGCGCGCAATTGTCACAGACAAAATTATCCGATAAACTCGTTAATAAGAAAAACAGTCTAGTTAAAAAGAAAAAAGAGAAAAAAAAAAGTTATATGAAAAAAAAAAAATGTGTTAAAAAGCCGGCAAAAACCGATATTCTCGTCCGAAATTTGTTCAATCTCCTATCTTATATAAATCTATAAATCGAAATTGGAATCTCATTGCGCGTTTCTAATAACATTAAATATATAATTTAGGTATATATCACTTTACAAAGTGAATCGGCCGATCGCCCAGCGATCGTCCATACCATTTTGTACGAGAGCCTATCTTTTCTTTCATTTGTACCGCGCCACAATGAATAAAAATTGAGTTTGCTGGCAATTCGTTTTCATACAGAACTCTCTTTTTTTCTCTCTCTCTGTCTCTCTCTCTCAGTTACTGTTTCTACTTCCGATAACACCGAGCTCTCTCTAGTGCTTCTCGCAAAAATGATAGTAAAAAATTTGCAATTTCTGCCAATCTCGCACAATATGCCTTAATAAAATGCGCCTTTTTATCATTCATGCCGAATTCATGTCAATTCGTCGCGTTCCTGCAACGGCTAAAAAATATCTCCGCAAAAACGCAAATTCTCAAGAAAATGAAACTCCGGTATTCTCTTTTGATGGCTTGGCTAACATTTCCGAATTTTGAATATTTCGGATCGCCACCAATGTGCCTCAATTAGTCGAATACTTCCATCCTTGCAGCGAACAGACGTGTCATCTCCATCAGACGTAATTGGCCAAAGGAGACCTCGAGCAGCTTCAAAACGCCGATTTCCAACTTTGCGTTGCTTAGCGCATCCGCCACCTTGTTAAGTGGGAAGTATTAGGACGATATTAATTTTTCGGTTTCACATCCTCCACAGTGATTTATCATCTCTTATTGCGCTGCAAACCTGGCTGGATTAAAGTCCTTGTTGACCATAGAGAAACCGCGAAATTCCTCTTGATTGATGTAGCTCACTTCCTCCGCGTCTTCCGGTGTTAATACTGGATCCTCCTTCGTGAATTCCGTATCAAAGTTCATAGCGTCTTTCTCGTTTTTCTGAAAATTTCGACCGCGTCACGTAGAAACAATTGCCGCTTATTATTTATTAAATAATATAAAAATGCATAAAACTCACAATTTTAGGTCTAATTGGTGGTTTCACTCTGCGCGCTTCAAGCGCTTCCCAATCCATGTGTTGGAAAAATGGATGGACCTTTATGGCATTTTCGCCGCCGTTAGCTGCGACACAACCTAATCGCTTGGCAGGATTTTTAGTCATGAAACCTTTCAAAATAGACACGGCTTCCTTGGAAATCCATATTGGATACAGTACGTCATCTCGTAGGATTGATTCAAAAAGCTCGTCCTCGTTATCGGCTTCGAACGGTGGCTGTCCAGCCATCATTTCGTACATCAAAACACCGAGAGCCCACCAATCGACGCTGGCACCATACTGCAATTCCTGTAAGATCTCGGGAGCTATGTAATCTGGCGTGCCGCAAAATGTCGATGTGGTCGTTTCTCCTTCGATTATATTCTCTTTACACATTCCAAAGTCTGCCAGTTTACAATGTCCCTCCGAATCCAGCAATATATTATCCAATTTTAGATCGCGATATATAACGTGATTTTTGTGCAGGAACTGAAGGGCAAGTGTCACTTCTGCTGCGTAGAAGCGTGCCCTCGCTTCGTCAAACTTTCGAGCCTTCTGAATGTGGAACATGAGATCACCTGAAATAGATTGGAAAACACAATAATAAAATGCAATGTTAAATGTAAATAAAAAAAAAAAAAAAATAAAAAAAAACATGTGTTTTACTAACGAAATGTGCGACTTTTACCTCCATTCACGTATTCCATAACAAAGAAAAGTCGATCAGTCGTTTGGAAGCAACTATGGATGGCTGTCAGAAAAGGATGCTTTGCCGCTAGGGCCAAGATTCTCTTTTCCGTCATTGTGCAGTCCACGTCATCGTCTTGAATAATGACGTCTTTCCTCAAGATTTTCACGGCGTAAATTTCGTCGGGATTACTCTTTCGTTCCACTAGCATCACTTTACCGAAACTGCCTTTACCGAGGACCTTGATAAAATTAAAATCGTGTATACCGAATTTTCTTTGTTCACTGCCGTTAACAGGCACTGCATTTTCATTTGCATTAATTGGTGTTTCCCCTCCTTTCGCTTGTAAATTGTCTGTCGCCATCTCGTCTGTAACTGTGACTGTAGGTGCTGGTGGACCCGTTACTCTGTAATTGATTTTCGGAGTTTTCACTTGTTTGTCCGCAGAGATGTTCATCGTTTTCAGAATATCCGCCATAGCTTTAGTATTGATACCGCAACTGTTTGGTACATTCTTCTGACACCGTTTATGAACGTTCATGTTACAAGCTGTATAATGCAAAAAAATATATCGTACAGTTTATTAATAAGCTTTTCTTTCCTTTAAAGAGAGAATTCATTTTCAAATATAAATTATCGCTCGTCAACTTACCCTCACATTGTAAACCTTGCTTAAATAAACCATACAACAGGGATCCACAGTGGTCACAAAATGTAAATCTCTTGTAATTATGAACAACAAAGCGATGTGGCATGTCTATGCTGAAGCGCGTGCCTTCTGTGTCTTGATTCGACTGTAATCCAGTTCCTTTACCCTAAGTGAATAATTCGAAGGAAAAAAAAAAAAACAAGAAATGACAAACTAATAGAATAAAAGAAATAAATCAATAAAATTTAATGTAATAAAATTAATTATATTTGTGACATAAAAAGACTTTATATACATATATAATATTTAGTAAAATTTAATAAAACGATCAATAAGTAACTAATTGAAAAGTGTAAACATAATGTACAATGGTCTCAATAATATCAATGGACAAAAAATTATTCTAATAATAGTTCTATCTTATGTCACATATAATAGTCACATATTATATTTTCTTCTCTTATTTTAAAGAATACTGATAAACCTACCTCATCTTTCATTCCTGGACATTTGGTTATCACTAATTTGTGACATCTCTTGTGGACTACACAAGTGCATACTGAAACAGTATTATAACAAATATCTTCCTGTCGAAATATTCATCTCCAAAAATATAACGTTAAATACTGCACGTCCAAAGCTGATTACATGCGTGATTAGACGCAGCCCAAAATTATTTATAGTAATATTGTAAGCATAGAAATAAAATCATAATTTATTTAAATTACCTCGACAATTGGCAAAAGGTACAGTATCGAAAATGAGAATTAGCGAGCTTTAAAATACCATGGATATTCAGGGAATTTTTACCAAAGAGCAACATGCAAAAAGAAATTAATAACGTCATCTCATTTGGCAACAAATTATATCGTATCAATAGCGGATAAAATAATTCACAGAAGAAATCTTATACAGTCGTTAGATTGAGAGTCGGTGTCAAAATTTTTATGATTAAATAAAATTTTATCACGAAGCAAATTAATCCCAAGGCGAAAGTATATCCATAAATAAACTGCGAAAGGGCGATTGTAAGGCGATGTGGAGATTGTAAGAATAAAATATTAAAAAAAATAAATAAATAAATAAAAGCTGCACTAAAATCAACTGAAGAATTTAAATTAGCGTAGTGAGTTCTCTCATTGTAAAACTAATTGCAACACACACTCCTAAACTGCGCTACATTCATACATAAGAGTGCGGCACAAGCAGATATGTAATTATAATCTGTTAATAACGGTGTATGTGTCTTCTCACCTTGACACTGATAGCCCTGCTTGCCCAAGCCCCTGAAATACAACAGACAAAACACGTCACATCGTATCCTTGTGATACCCCTTCTAAGACACATACGTTTTCTTCAACTGTATTTAGTCATCATTTACACTAGACCCCTGATAGAAAGGATTTGTGTGATTGATGTAATATTGAATTGATGTAAGATCGTAGTTGGTATGTACTTCCTTAATTTTACCGATTATAATTGCTGTTCATTAAAAGATATTGCTAATTAAAACAGCCTATGTTGCACAAATACTCCCACATTTCGATACCTTTAAATAAATTTAGCAGATTATAAGGCTTTTGTGTGCTCTTGTAAAACCCAAGCATGCAGTCTGTCCAAAAGGAGAAATTTATTCCAAAATATAATGTTTGGAATACACCCTAAATGTAACAATACCAAGCTCTGTTTTTTATTATCCGCACCTGCATGTGTGTTTGTTGAGTTTTAAAATAGTTGCTTATAATAATTTAATTTTTTCTTTTTTTTATGTAAACCATCGTTAAACACATACAAATTAATAAATGTATCTCCCCTTGTTATTATTAGATTACAAAAAAAAAAAGACCCAAAATAAATCCTGAATCGTGCAACCCTACATTTACATAATAAATTAATATATTTCATGTGCATTACCAATCACCAAATTTTGACAAATGCTACAATATTCTTGGTAACTGTAAATGTGAATAAAATATACACCACTTTCAAGCATGCTCCCAGCATTTACCAAATATTTCGTAATAGTACACGGCTTTCAAAGATAGTATCGAGAAGTATTTGCGCGTAAAATCTTAAGCAACGAGAAGCAATGGTACGCACATAAGTATACATACCATATGAATTCACGGCAGTGCGAACAGAATGTCGGTTGCCTGAGAAAGGTAGCCATGAATTTGTGCCCGTTCACTTGATGAATCCTTCGTCGCATAGCACCCCTCCGACGATAAAAGCCCTGTCTCTCCTTAAATTCTCGGCGCGGTTCTTTGCTGGAATTAATGCTGCCGATGCTTCTTCCACTGATACTTTCTCCATCGCCCCCTGTGCCGCAAGTCGATTGTCGATCTAAAATATTAAGTTTAAATATATTGAACCATATATATTTATCAAATATTGAGATTTTCTTACCCTGATCATTCCACTGCAAATCTATCTTCACCCTTAGTTTTCCCTGAGGTTCCAAATCAACCTGCAAAGTTTTATTTATATCGTCATTGATTGATTCATGAAACTAAAATAATAGAACGTATCATTAATAATGTATCATAAAAACGTATATAGGGACAAATTGTTTAGCTATATAATAATTTTTTATATATTTTTTTATTCAAATATATGAAATATTTTTAGAACTTGTCACATAGTGTTTAAATATATAAATACTTTCTTTTCTCTCCCGCCCTAAGATTATAAAAAAGAAAATGCCTTGTAAGGTTATTTAAAAAAAAAATTTAATAAAAATAAATTACAAATTATAAAATAAAAGAAATATATACAAAAGGTTTAAATATTAATCATAAGTCAATCTAATCTATCTCTATTTAAAGCGTTCAAAGTATATAGACTTGGATATTATTCGTTCAATTAGTTACATTAACAATGATGATAAAATTGAGAAAAAGGAAAAAATGAAGCGACATCCCAATGTATATTTATACATTCCACCTGATTGAAGTTTACCAAAAAACGAAAGGAACAAATCTCCAACTAACCCAGAAGTCGGTGGTCTTGCCGTTTCGGTTGACGAGCTCCTCGAACGGGATGCTGCAATTGGCAACGAAGTAATCCGGCGGCAGTGCCGCGTCGTGGAAGACGGTGAGGCCCAGCGTGACTGCGTCCTGCACTTCGTAGGTAAAGGACTCGTTCCACACCGGGTTGAAGGTCTTTAGTTTGGTCGACGAGCGATCCAGGTGATTCTCGTCGACGTCCATCTGCACGTACGGGTCGAGTATAGGCTCATCCTGCCAGAACTTGCGCTGCTTGTCGGTCGCGCGGAGACCCATCGCCTCGCAGATCTCGATCTTGATCGTACCCGTAAACATGGTGAAAATGCGTCTGGCGACGAATGACAGGACAGGATAGGACTGGAAAATTCAGATAGAGAACCAGGCTCTATCCAATCTACGGCAGTGACCAACTGTCACGCCTGACGAGCCGATGACACTTTGGCGCGCGCCGCGAACAGGTTATCCAAAATCAAGCTCGCGGACGATATCCGAGACTGTCAAACTACCGAGGGACAACAGAGGGAGTCTGAGATTCCGTTGTCGCGGGCGCACGCCAAACGAGCACGGAATATGAGGGATGAGGGATGAGGGATGAGGGATGAGGGACTCGGTCGTCTATCTCTCTCTCTCTTTCTCTCTCTGTCTCTGTCTCTCCTCGGCTGAAGAAATACGTCGTCTCCTCGTCGCTATCCGTCTTGGCCGATCTCGCTCTATATCGTTCTTCTCTACAGAGTTTATTCGTGCCTCTTTTTTTTCTCTTTCTCGCGCTTCACCTGTCCCTCTGTCCTTCCTTCTCTCACTCTCTCGCTCCCTCTATCTATTATCTTTCTCTCTCCCTTCCTCTCTCGTCGCTTCTGCCTGTCGAGTTTCACCTCCTTCGTCTCCGCGCCGCCCTTTCCACTTTCCAGTACCTCCGCCACGAGCACGAGCACCGACGAGAACGCCGTGCAGTTATAAACACTCCGCCTGGCGTTTGACGTGCGCGCATAACAGGAACCAGCGCGCCGATTTCGATGCTGATCGCGACACGATGACGGAATGACGGCGCGATGACGGCGATCGCGACGATGCGACGACGACGACGACGACGACCGCGAGGCGCGAGTACGAGGCCTGCCCTCGTCCCCTCGCTGTCCTCCTGACACCCATCGGGCTTTTCTCTCGCGCGTGATCTACGTGTCTCGCTATTTCTCACAACTCCACGGGTTTAAAACGACACGACACGACACGACACGACACGACACGACGCGACGCGACGCGACGCGCACAGCGGATCAGGGATCGCGAGATGACCGAGATATATCCATGGAATCTCTCGGCTCTCTCTCTCTCTCTCTCTCTCTCTCTCTCTTTCTCTTTCTCTTTCGGCAAGAGCGACACCAGACACCAGACACCACAAGAACGACTAGATCCTACACCGACCCGCGACCCGCGACCCGCGGCCCGCACACCGACACCGACCAACCCGAACGGATGCGAACTCGAACCAGTCGGACCCGTTTCTCGAGAACCGCTCGATTGGTCGTTGGTCGTTCGCCGTTCGCACTCCGCGCAAACGACGACTTTGCCCGATCGACGTCGACTGGCGTCTCGGGCGTCTCCGGACTACGGACCTTTTCGATTCGCGCACGGGGTCTGTTCATCTTTCAGCCTCAACCGCGCGCGCTCTCTCTCTCTCTCTCTCTCTCTCTGCAGTTTCTTGCAAATCTTTCTTCCTTTCCTTCTTTCCTCGCTCGCGTCTAAAGAAATTGATCTCTTGTTTCATTTTAAATTAAAAATGCACCTAATAATAAAAGATAAGCAGATTTTTAACAATTTAAGTTTGTGGAAATTAAACTTGATTGCATTTTATGCGCGTACTGCGATCTTATGAATTAGACTTGTTATTAGGATGGATTTACATCTAACGTTTATCGCGCGATATTACAAGAAAAATTTATAATTTATAATGAAAGAATCGAAATATTAGAAACATAAGATACATGTAATAAATATATTTTAGACCCGCCATCAAATACAATACAAACTGATAAAAGAACATACAGCAATAAGTATATATGGTATATATGTATATATATAGCTAATTCAGTTGACCAATAAAAGATGATATATATAACACTATAATAATTTAGCAAAATTTATATATATTTTTTTTACAAAATTAAATATAGATGAATATAGATTATTTTTATCATTTATATATTTATATCGCGAGAATAATTTTCGCTTTATTTATTATCTTTAATATATTTATTTATAATTAACAAAAAAAGAAAATTTCTTCGGATATGTACTTGAGTTTTTATTTACTTTATTTATAATTTTATGACATTTTCTATACATTTCAAAGATCGAAAAATGCGAAAGTTTGATTAATTATGTATTTTTTATCGGAGAGGAAGGGGAGGCAGTATTGTTAGCAATTTATTTACTTTAAATAAAGCCGAGTGAACGAGAATTTCTAGTTTGTGGAGAAGAACAATAATCTCTTGTTCTTGAACAACAGAAGAGGGTTTCGATTTTTATTCGTCTATATAAATAATCGAACACAATATAAATCTAATATTTACATCCGCGCGACGTATTAACGCAATGACATCCTAGCTTTTATGATTTGCAGGCCGTGATATCCTTACGTTAGTGACTCCCACATCGACGAGATGATGAAGACAAACTGGCGAGAATGATGAAATGATTCCTAAAAACAGTCTAGTTTCTCGACGATCGATTCGCAAATACTTATCGTCCATTGGCAAAATCATTTGCGACTCAAAATGTTGTTGGTTCCAAAAGTTGTGTTATTTTATATATTTTTTATTTTTATAAAACAGATAAATAATAACTTCGAGTTCTTTTCCTTTATGCCAGAATCGTTGAATAAGCAATATAAATTTATAAGCATATTATAATCGAATCGAAATAAATACATGTATGTATATATACAGGGTTTTCGAAAAGTCCGGAAACGGTCGAATATCTCGAAAATAAAGCATTTTAGAGAAAAATGTTTCAAATAAAAGTTTTTTTTTTTTTTTTTTTTTTTTAAGAAACAATCATGTATTTTCTTTATGATTATTATTATGTGCTAAAAAGTATTAAAATGAGATAATCGAAAGATTAATATTTTGTCAAAATATTGAAACTTTCAAGCCTCATAACTCGAAAAATACTTAATGAAAAAATATTTTATTACAGTGCTTTGCAAAAGATCTCGAGGTAAGCTCACAAGAATATGCAAAAATATGTAAGGTTTCACATTTAAGAAATTCAAGGTGACCTTCAAACGACTATCCAAGGTCAAACCAATGGCACCATTTTATGGCGCTTTTCGAACCAAACAACTTTTATTTGAAACATTTTTCTCTAAAATGCTTTATTTTTTAGATATTCGACCGTTTCCGGACTTTTAGAAAACCCTTATATATATACATACACATGACTTTTTTCGTTATAAATAGATTAATATCAAATATCCGAAAAAATATGCAGCACATTCGATAGATCGTCGAGTTCATAGACTATAGGTATCCCATATGGACAATAAATTATAGCACGAAAATGACAGTGGAATATACATGACGCGGTTTTTTACTACATATGTATTAGACCGTGTACGATAGTGATTCGCGTCTCGTATTATACTATTAATTCTTGAGTCTCTGTCTGTCATATATATATATATATATATATATATATATATATATATATATATCTAATCTACTAGGTTCGCTTTTCCCTCTCTGAATATATTATCACAATCGATAAAAAAACAATCTCATATAATATATTGCGTGTGTGTGTGTGTGTGTGTGTGTGTGTGTATGTACGTGTGAGAGAGACAATCAATATGCATATGATTGCATATTTTATTTTTTTATTCGATTACATAAAAAAGTTTGACAGAGACAGAGAAGCTCAACGAGGTTGATTAACTGGTTGGTTTAAAATGAATCGCAATTACCGCGCGACTAATCGAAAAAATCAAATTAGCGCGGCGCGTTTCAAAGGATTTAAAAATTGATAACCCTGCACCCGTATATATTGCCGTGTATATTTCCTATAAAGTGACTATTTTTTTCGAACCTCTCGGAGACAAAAATTGAAGAATCACTATCGTACATGCAAGGTGGCAAACGATCCACATGAAAAAAAGCATCAAATCGCTTTATGCTTCAACAATGGTATCTGATGTATGAATGTCTTTCAGTATCTGCTGTGCCGCGGCTTCCTTCTCCTTCTCGTCCTGTTCCGTCCCCGATATCACGTAGACCGGCTGCTGGCTGAAAGCGAGAAAGTGTTGGTCCACAGGGAGCATCTTCGAGGAATCCTTCATTTTCATCTGCAAGAAATTTTTCTTAATTAAAGAAAACACCTGATGTTTTTACATTAATTTAACGGCCAGTTTCTTGAAACAAACGTAAACTAAAATTATTATTATTATTATGACAGTTTTACTGTCACATTGAAAAATGAATACATTATTTAGGTGCAGTGCGTATATAATCTCGATAAAACTTCACGACCGAGGTTGCATTGTGTATTGCAAGTACCTTTTTACGATATAGCATCAGCAGAATGACGAGGCTGCTAATAATGAAGGCGCTTCCTGCGGCGAGCACGAGCGTGGCCGTTTGATAGACCGGCGTTTCCACTTGCGTGAGGATCTCGCGCTGCTCCAACGCAACGATCCGGCTTTGCGTCGCCACGGGAGTGGAGCGATGCGTGAAGCGCGAGGTCGTCGCATCCGCGGACGAGCCTAGCATAGATAGCTGTTGGATTCGCGTGAGTTCCTCTAGATGGAACGCCACGTCTACCTTATTCGCCCCGACAATCTCGAAGCTTAGGATAGCCGAGTCTTGATTGATTTCCACTTGCACGCTTTTCCGGAGCATCGCCCCGAGCTCGTGTAGAAGATCTTCAGCCTTTTCGGCGAATCGTATCTCATCTGCGGCGAGGAACCGACCAGGGAAACGTAATGTCACTTCGACGGCTTCGACAGGGGTGGGCACTAAAATGAATTTGTAATTAATATGAAATTAAAGGCCTCTACGCATGCATCAAGGTTCCAGATCATGAGATCTTTAATTTATTGGAATTTTAGTTTATCTTTAGTTTAGAATTTTTATAAACTTCGTATAAACTATATATTTTTATTCTCTACAGTCTATTCTACATATTAATGCTATTTCAGTTGAAAAGTTTATTTAATTTAATAGAAGCATCAAGTTCTTTTCTATACTCACGACAAATGCTTGTTCCCTTCAAAAAGGGTTCGGAACCGATCAGTTGATTGCCGGCCTCGTCGACGCACCAGCAAGTATCGCCGACACATTGCGTGGGCTCGAATCTACCCTGAGGATCGCATATCGTCGGCACGTGGCCCTTGTCCTTCATCGCCTGACACCTGGTGCCGAGAATCTTTCCCGCTCGCCGCTCGTCCATCTCCAAGTCCAGCAAAGCGTTCTCCATGATCGCTTGAATCTCACGATCTATTTCTTGCGGTCCTCTGCCGCCTCGTCTGGCTTGCCGGAAATTACATTTGGGCTCAGCGCCCCTGATGAGCGAACCCTTGATCGGCTGACCCTTACGATTGACGCACCAGCAGACCCCGACGTGCTCGAGACATTGCACCGGTTCCCACGTTCCGCTGTCGGGATTGCACTTGGGTAAGAAGGTGGGTTGCTTAAGCCTCTGCGACCTCTTGAGGTTCTTCTCGCGTAGCCTCTCGCACTGCGATAACACTGGGCAGACGGTGTCGCATACCAATCGGCTGGAGAAATCATTATGGCCCAGGGTGCATTCGTGTTTTTGCCGACACTCGTTGCGTTCCGGATCAAAGAACCATCTCTCGGTCTCGTTGAAGCCCGCACTCGGCGTGCACGCTACTCGTCTCGGTGGCTCGAAGCATACGTCACGCGGTTTCGGACAGCATACCGCGTACTCGTCCAGCGGTGACAGCTCGCACTTGTGCGTCGAGGGACAATGGTGGCCGTGGGGGCCGCAGGTGGCGATCGAGCCGTTCTGCTCCACCAACGGCGAACCGTTCGGGCACGGATTGTCCTTCTTCGGCAGGCAAACGGGCACGGGAGGACACGGCGGCGCGCTACAGGCCACCTCCACCATTCTGCACGCTTCGTTCTCACCGCGGCACGTGACGCTGCGGCACGGGTCGCGGCAGGAGCACGTGGGACAGCCGGTGTCTGCGTCCAGCTCGAAACCGTCCGGGCAATCGAGCTTGCAATCAATCTCCGGGCATCGGAAGGGTGTATTACAGCGCGGTACGATTCCTTCGAGAACTCGGGTGCCGGCTGCTTCCTTGCCCTCTTCGTCCACGCACCAGCACACGCCGTTGTGACACTGAACCGGTTCGAAGGCGCCGTCGGTGTCGCATCTAGGTATGTAAATTCTTCTAGCGGGCTCGCCGGATTCCCTGGCGGCGTGTTCGGCGACCGCCCGGGCGTGCTGGCAAGCCGTGGCCATGACGGGCGCCACGCACTGCGTGCCGCAGCCAGTCGAGCAACATTTGTCACCGGACGAACATTCTTGATCGTTGCTACACTGCAACTCGCAGCTCGACGAGCTTGGCACGAGGTACGGGCACTGACCCGGCTTGGTCATCAAGCAAGCCGGTACCGCCGGACAATACTGATCCGGACCGCAATTCACGTCGATCATCGTGCAGGTCTCTTGCGGGTTGCAGCTGATGTCGCGGCAAGGCTCGTGACAACGACATTGCTCGCAACCGGCCGCGTCTACCTCGTAGCCGTACGGACAGATCAGATTGCAATAGAGACGCTTACAGATTCGCGTGAGCTCTTTAATGGCCTTACAATCCGCTGAGGCGGCCGCGCCCACTCCGGTCTTCAGGATCACCCCGCGATGGTTCACGCAGTTGCAATCTGTGCCGTTGCGACACTGCAGAGACTTGAAGCTGCCATCCTGCTCGCACTGAGGTGGCGGGATCGCCAGAGACATTCCCTCCCTCGTACCCTCCATGCGATCGTTGAAATCTCGCAAGTACTCGCACACTGAATTTTTGTAAAAAGGCACGTTTTTTTTTTTTTATTCTAATATTTTATATCTATATATGTATATGTATATCATTATAAATAAACATTCATTATTTACAAGAATACAATTGAGAAATTTTTTAATTACTATTACTTATTTTATATACTTGATTGTTTAATGATATTTACTTGTAGGTGCCTTTGCCGGACTTGGTATTTCTACGCAGCACACCGACTGACCAGCTTCCGGTACAACCGTGCACTTGTAATTGTCGGGACAAGTTTCATTAGCGGAACAAGTCGCGGCATTTCCATCCTGATCGATCAACGGCGTACCAAGGAGACAAGGACTTTTATAGGTCTTCCTGGGTTTACATTCCGGTTTCGTTGGACAGAGAAAATCTGGGCAGCCGCCCTCCCGCTTTAGAGTACACTCTTGTCCTTCGGGACAAGGAAATCTGTAAAAGTAATAATTTAATTAAGCACGACATATGTATATTGATTCATCCTTTTTCATATAGGTTTTAAAAATCTTTTAATATGTTTTTAAAATAATGCATTGTATAATTGTAAATAAAGAGAGATTATTATGTATAAATATTTGCTTTTTATTAACCCTCAAACTGAACACGTTTTTTTGGCACCGTAATCCTGAACGCATGAGTAACTGCGGAGTCCGAGTTAATTTTTGTACTCTAAAATTACTTAAAAAATTCTAAAAAAATTTACACATCTTCTTTTAAGTTTAAACTAAAAGTTTATGTAGTAGAGTTAAGAAAAAATATTTTTAAATACTATATTTTTGTTATTTGTTAGATCAAGATTTGGAAACATAGATGTTTTATGTAAAAATTAATAAAAATTTGAAAAAATAATTTTGAACAAAAAGGCTTCCAGGAATTTTTAGTTCAAAGTTCAAAGTTTACGAAAAAAAAATACTATATGTTCACGGTTTTAAAAAAATATAATTATTTGAATGATCGAAGATGGGTAATTTTCAAATATAAAAAAATGTGTTTCTTTCTGAGGAAAAATTTTTTGTTAATCTTCAGGTAATTTATTTGAAAGAAAAGTGAAAACAAAATGTAATTTACATTACAATCTACAGTATAAAAATTGATTAATACCCCTGTTTGTTGCTCATCGTTATCATTAACAAAAGATACTTTTAGCATAAAAATAAATAAACACAACAGAAATTAAAGCAATTTGTTTCTTTTTTAGGGAGCTTATCATTGTAAATTTATAACTTATTTTTATAAAAAAAAAACGATTAACAACAAAAAAACAATAATTTTAAAAAAATTTACTTATTCACCCTTTCTTATTTAATACACATAAAGCGAATACGTAGGTCATTTGTGTCCGCTTCAGATTTAGATTCGCCAGTACTTTGCACTGAACTGTTTAAATTGTCCATTCAGTTATAAGTCCCTTTTGACACAAACTTTTTTTTTTGGCTAAGTTTCCAACCTCGAGATTTTATTAATATTTTTTTAAAACAATAGATAAAAAAATGACACGGACACGAAAGACCCACGTGTTCAGTTTGAGGGTTAATTAAATAAGTAAAAAATAATAAATAAATGTTTAATAAAATAATTTATAATTTAATAAACCTCTCTTCATGATTTTTGCATAAAAAAAATATTTAATATTTTCAGATGGAAAATATTAACTTCAGTTTGCTCGTAAAAGTAAAGGATTAATCGGTTGTAGCGTAACAATACCCACCCTTCGCACGGATCGTCGCACTCGCAAGTCGGGCAACCGAAGGCATCCGTTTTGAAGCCATACTGGCAAACCTGGGCGCATTGCTGAGGGGTGCAAGACACCGGAAGCGAGCGCGCCTTGCTTATCGATCTACAGTCAATCTTTTCAGAGGGACCCATGGAACCGGATATTTTTCTACCCTCGTCGTCCACGCACCAGCAAACAAGCCCGTTCCTCGAACACTGCCTCGTCTCGAAACCTCCGTCTGCACGATTATATTTTGTATGTTAAAAACTTTCTTCTTTTATGTACTAAGCGCAAACATGCTGCGTATTAAAAGTTTAACATGATGAAGAGAGCGACAAACTCGCGCAGTTCCTAATCAAATACACAAGTTTCGACACATAAAATCTCTCTCTCTCTCTCTCTCTCTCTCTCTCGTTCTCTTTCGTCTCTATTAACGGTACATGCAACTTCCTTCTTCCTATGCAGCCGTCTTCAACATGTGTCGCAGGGTCATACAAACTACACGGGCTGACGTCAAAGTTTTAAATCGTCAATAAACTCGTTTTAACGGACGCGAATATTTAATCGTTTACTCAATGGAAAATAACTTGTTTATCTTACCTTCCGTACATTGTGGGACGTAACCGCGACCCTGACGCTCCGAGACGCTGAGCATCTCGGCGAGCATGCGATCGCGATGGCACACGCTGAGGCCCCGGGGTATCATGCACACGTTACCGCCGCAACGCTCGTTGCCGCAACACTTTTGGGGTCCAGGACACTCGAGGTCGTAGTGGCAGGGGGTGCATGCCAAATTGGCGGGTTCCTCCACGGGACACGTGCCGGCTCGCTGCAGATTTACACTGGACGGACAACAGACCCCGTACTCTTGTCCGGACTCCACCAGACAGCTGTACATCGGCGGACAGGTGGGTTTGCCCGGCGTGTCGCCACAGAGGAACGGCCGCGGCGAATCGGTGATTTGCAAAGGTTCACCCGCTGGACAGATCGTCGACAGGGACTTGGCCTTCCGGCAGCTTGGCAGCGGAGGACACGGTGGTCGCGCGCAATTCATCTCGATCAGCTCGCATGTCTGTCCGCTTCCTGGACAGGTGACACCGCGACAAGGATCCCGACACTCGCACTTGGGACAGCCTGTAATCTCGTTGATCTACGAACAATGACGTTTTAAATAAAATATTGTGGTTGAAATAAAATGTGAAGCTGATGCCGTTTTAAACTTCTACATAAAAAGATGACATTTTATAAAGCGTTTTACATATTTATATCAAATTTTTTATAATAATGTTTTGAAGAAGAATAGTTTAGGATTTAATGATATAATTTTATTTTTTTTTTTTTTTTTAAGAACAAGAATTTGTTTGACGCACGATTTCTATCTGCTATATTATTTAGACTATCTGCGAGTAAAAAGAAAATCGTAAAGGAGTAGATTAAGGGGATAAAAATATTGTAAAATATAGTTTTAATGTTGCTTGATATGGATGTAGAAATTTTAGAATAAGTGACACAATAGTTTCGACAGAAAAAATTCCCCAAAAAAGCTTTTTTTTCCGACCCGCAACCGCGAGTTTTCCCCTTGGGAAATTATCTAGATGAGATAATTTCTTCATGTTACCTTTATTTCGATATCAGAGTATATATTATTTTTTGTATTGTTAAATAAAATCTCGAGTCACTTTCTGTAAGAACAAAATATACAGTAAATACAAAAAGACGAAAACTTTCCGACAAAAATGTAACAAATTCAGATTCACGTGAAATATATTATTTCAAAAGGGTTACGATTTGACATGGAGAGTACCTCGAATCCCAAGGGACAGAGCATACGACAGCTGTGAGCCGGACAGGCGCGGGGCTTGTCACAGTTGACGTCATTCTTGTTGGGCGTCCTGGTGCCGGGGATTTCGGCGCCGATCGCGTCGACGCACCAGCAGCCGCGTCCTTGCGGGTTACACTGTATCCTCTCGAACTCGCCGGTCGCATTGTCGCATCGCGGCACGAACTGCGACGCGCCCTCGGCGCCGAGGGCCCG
Organism: Anoplolepis gracilipes; assembly: GCF_047496725.1. Taxonomy (NCBI): domain Eukaryota; kingdom Metazoa; phylum Arthropoda; class Insecta; order Hymenoptera; family Formicidae; genus Anoplolepis; species Anoplolepis gracilipes. The sequence continues at coordinate 21,845,657 of NC_132971.1, read as the reverse complement.
CGATCGCCTCACGGCCGCCAGTGCCAGTTGCTCGCATCCGGTCAGTTGGGCCGCAACGCAGCGGAAGTCGCACGCGGTCCTACAGCAGCGTTCATCCGGCGCGTTCCTCTGGCACTGCAAGTCATTCTCGCAGGCCGGCGCCCGCGACGGACACACCTTCTGCTCGTCGAAGGACGGACATCGACCGACGGCCTTCACCAACCGCTCTGTTTAATGTACAAAAATATATGTAAAGTGTGTCTATAATTTATATAATTCAAATATAAATATCAATAACGTTAATAATAACAGTGAAAAATTCAGACATATCTCTTCTGGTATTATTTATCATTTAGTTACTGTACAGGATCCTCAAGTGACTATCTGTTTTATGAAATGGTAAGAATTATTCCAGACAGCACCAAGTCGTCCAAGAGATGACATACTTTTTATGAAGATGTCTTTTAGCGAGAGCATATACTCGGCAAGAAAGATAGCTAAAAGACGGCGTATGTCCCATTGAAAGTCGTCTTGATCTTGATGACTAAAAGATGTGCAATAATCTATTTTTCAGACATTTCATCGTCATCTTAATATTTCTTTTCTAGACATTTTATCGTCATCTTTAGTACCTATTTTTTTTAAACATCTTTTCGTTTGAACTTTTTCTTTAAAACTCTTTTCAGACGTCTCTTGTCATCTTATTATTAATATTTAGGCTAAGTTTATTAGAAGATTTATATTTATTTCAAATACATAAATAAATTATGTATATGTATTTAAGTTACATAGAAATTTCGAGTTTGTGCTTGAAATACGATAGGCAATAAAACAGACTACTTTCAATTTATTCGGTCAGTTACAAATAATCTATTTCATATTTTGTATCTCTTGTTGGGATTATAAATTGGGATATCAGAAATTAACTTGAATACACGTTAATTAAAGTCTGAGCGCGCTGCGTAACGGCAAACAAAGGAATACGTATACATATATTATATATATATCCAAAATTGTTAATTTTTTACTACATGAATAATCATTCGTAAATTTGTACATTTATTATTGGGTGTTAATCATGTATTAACTTTTCCTTTAGAACAGAAACGTGAAAAGTAAAAAGTTTTACGTGAACTCTATGATCAGCTACGATTTCACGCGATCCTGTCCTAATCACGAAAATATGGAACTTTCACGTGAACTGTTTTCCCATGAAACTTGATGGCGGAAAGTCGGAAATTATATATAAATTAATATTATAAATGTTTGAAAAAAATAGATGAAGATGTCTTTTTTTAGGTTGACTTTTCGCGACAAGACAAAAAGATATCTCAAATATGTATAATACATCGTTTAATCGTCTTTTCGTTCCGTCAGAAAGACGACTTAAATAATAGATAGACATCTTTTCGTCATTTTTTAGTTTTTTGTACTGTCTGGGATATAAAAAAACATCTTAAGACGTGAAAAATATATATATTTAAAATACATATATTTATGAACTTTATTTAATTATTAGTTTTTAGATTCTATCAATGTCTCTACAGATCTCAAAATGATCGACTGTTTCGCAAAACAATTTAACAATTCTTTTTAAATATCTAATTCTACCAAAATAGATAGTCTTTAAGAATAGTCTGTAATTAATTTAGCGGGAAAGAAGAAATGTAATTATTGACTTTAAATTATTGATACTACGTAATTGTAGCCTTATCTAATCATGTTATCTCAGCTTTGAGCTAAAACCGTCGATTTCTAAATTTTACAAAAATACATAGTTACTTTAGATATAGTCTAGATTAATTTAATAGGAAAAAAGAGATCTAATTATCGGCTTTAAATTATTATTAGAGATATTATGTAATTGTAGACTTATCTTATCTTATTGTTAGCTTCTTATATCAGCTTTGCGTTAAAATATTAATAAAAACCTTCGGCTTATGTATAATTGCGACCCGGGAATCGCAAGGATTTCAATGTTTAATAAGGCGATGATGTTATGGATTAATAAATTATACAAGCGGGAGCGCTTAATAGGTCATCGCGTGAAATAAAGTGCTTTCTCGGACGAGAAGCCGAGGCGAGACGCCGTTTTCGAGCACGCTTGGGCTTAAAGTGTAGCACAACGATAATGATAATAATAATAAAAATAGGTAGAGTCGAGACGGCTATAACGGTTCTTCGGTATCCTACTGCCATACTTACTATACTTACTCATCACCTTATCGTACTATGAGCGCATTTCTAGGCGGTACCGCAATGGCAACTTTGCGAGTAACTTACTCGGTGCGCTCAAAGGATAGAAGAAAAGCGCATGCCAAAACGGGAATGAACAAACGTGAAACGTTAATCGGAGAAGGCGAAAACAATCAATTAAATTATCAACGAAAAACTCTGAAAAGATATGAGGAGAAAAAAGCATGCGATTCAAAAGAGAACCCAGGTAGCAAGCACGTGTCATTTTGACATGTCGAAAACTGGCTATTTTTTTGGTTCAATGACGTCACCTGACCAAATAATGTCTCATTTAAAACGTCTTAATAATGTTGTAAAAAAACGGTAATAATATCGTGATTCTTAGGTCATTATTATAAATCGCCCAAGTATTACGATTTTTTTAACTAAAAACTCATTTAATTTTTTATAATATCTTAAATTATTCAAACAACTTTGTGTATAATTTTGATATTCACAATTCTCTAATACCTCTATACCAGGACATACCCTGAACATAAATTTCCTCTATAACCTGGGACTTGATCGTGACATTTGATCATGAATCTTTTTCTCTAGCGTGAATTCGTGAAGAGTGAAAAGTTTCATTAACAAATTCAATATTTGTGAATTTTTTACGAGTTCACGCTAGAGGAAAAAATTCATAATCAAACGTCATTAAAACGTCACTATAATAGGTCTAAAATGGTCATAAAGTCACGTCTTTTAACGTCTTGAAATTTCGTCATCGGTCTGTGACATTTTTCCGTTATTTTTACGTCATTACATCACGTCATATTTGGTTCGAACCGACTATATTTTGACGTCAAAATGTAGCGTGCTTCCTACCTGGGGAACGATCGATAGACTTTTATAATTTTTTATAGAGTTTTATTAGTTTATTTTGAATCTCTCTCTCTCTCTCTTTCTCTCTCTCTCTCTTCCTCTAGTTAAAAAATAAAATAAATATACACGATATCGCTATAAGATAAAAATTTCAAGTGCGAGGATTAAGCTCTTGTTAATTTCCGCGTGACTCGATAAGAGTTTACCACGTTCCGTTACGTGGCACATATTAATACGCAGAGAGCGGTGATGCACGTTGGCGTGACAAATGAAGAAAGTGCCCGGGGTCTGGACGAGCATGTGCGAAAAGAAAATCCGCTCGAGCGGATGTTCCGTTTAGGCACACCTGGCGAAAGTCCTCGCCGAGGTGTGCTCTATGTGCTCTATGTACGCGATGTACCTACCTTCCGATACATATGTTGCGCGTCGCGTGTCGACCGGTCGTTTGCCGCGTGTTTTCACACGGCTTGAAACAATGTTTCGTAAAAAAAAAAAAAAAAAAAAAAAAAAAAAAAAAAAAAAAAGTTTAGTAAAGCTGTCGCGAAAAATAGGCGACACCGGCAGATCCGATTACCCGAAATTGTCACGCGCACGAGAGTGTGTTCTTTAGTTTCTCAAAAGCTTTACCTGGATGTTCCACCTATGACAGAATTTTAACACATAGTTTGTTGTACATTTAATTGGAGCATATAATTTGATACACATTGGCGAATGTGTTTTTGTCTCATTTCGAATTTCGAGGAATGTACATACGGATATAATATGCGCCTCGTTGCCGAGCCAGCGTTTCGTCCGCATCATCAATTCTTTCTTTCTTTCTCCTTCTTGAAAAAAAAAAAATGGAAAGAGGAGATATTGAAAAGAGAGAAAGAAAAATGAGACATATGAGAGAGAACGAGGGGATGCCTTTTAACGGTGCGGGAGAAATTCAATTTGTTATTGCCTGTGGCATGCAAATCGGGCTGCCCTCGATATTTATTGAAAAGGCCTGCATCCTGCTGTAACACATCGGGATGGGATCGATTGCCGGAATGCAAAATCGCACAGGAGAGGTTTCTAACCAGTAATTTCGTTCCGCGATTACCGTCTCGTTAGGTACCTTATTTAATTCGCTGATCGCGTTATATCAGAGACGCGTACGATTCAATCCGTTTACTATTGATTACTCGTGATGCAAGAAAATTCATACGTTTACATACGTTATCGAATAGATATCGATCGATATAATTTCAATTTCAACTTAGATTCCTACAGGCGTCCTACAGGCGAAAATTATCTCTATTCGTATTGATAAAGGATTGCTACGAATATATTATTCATTTTACCGTAACAAAGATATAGAAAATTAAATTTGTCTAAATTAGACAACATTCTCGCTTAATTATCTATTGCGAACAAATCTACTTAAAAAAATATGTTAATTATATTATTTATTAAAATCGAGCGAAAAAACAATTTTAATCTCTCGCATACACGTAAAAAAATTATATAATACAAGTCACATGAAAAATGCTGTTTTATAACATTTATTATACAGCTGGAATATTAAAAGACAATTAAGATATTTATTATAAATGCTATAAAAATTGTGATGCATTTGTTTTGTTTATTTAAAGATTATGCATTTGTTTATGGATTAAAATATTTGCATTAATTATAATACTTTTTTGTAAAATATAATATTACGTAATAAAAATATCGCCTAATTTCTCTCATATGTATTGCAATTATATTGCAATGTTTACTATAATATTATCTCCGTGATAGAAAATTTAGCTCAGAGGGATTAAACTCGGAATGAAGAACAATATATTCAGCGGTAAACGTGAGTGCAGACCGCAGAGATCAAGCTTTATGCGCATCTCGCGCAATATCTAATTTTGCAGCCGACGCTTCTCGAGCAAACGGTCATTTATGAAGGGTCGTTTTTTCGTTTGCTCCGGTAAACGGGAGGAATTGCACGACGCTGAGGGCGATCCCGAACAGAATCCTCAAATTCCCCTGGAGGAACATATGTCGCGAATATGTGCGACGGCGCGCTTGGTTGGTTCGCGTAACATCAAGTACGAATCACGGCCGTTCACGTTCGACTTCCGAAATCCGCTCACGTCTAACCATGGCGTATTACATGTAAATGCAAATGTTCCTTTCGAGAAAGGGAGAGAGAGAGAGAGAGAGAGAGAGAGAGGGAGAGGGAGAGTTGGCTTTTCTTTTTGCCTGCGTGCGGATCTTCGATCGTGCCTTCTGCATAGACATTGTCGAATATGCAAGACAGCCCACTGCTGACTCCGGTTTTGCAGAGATAGCACGACGCGGAAAATGATAAATGGATGGTGTACTAAGCAAAAAATAATGAATTCGCTCTAAATCTAAAAGAAAACAAAAAAAAAGAGAGACAGCTGGTCCGAATATAAATTTCTGGGCATTTATAAAAAAGATCGGTTGAAGGAACATTCAGTGTTGAGAAAACTTCCAACATATTGACCGAGAAAAAGAGTTTATTGTTAAAAAAAAAGAATTGATTGAGATTTTAAAGTTACTTTAAAATTCGCTCTTTTTCAAATATAAAATTGGCTTTATTATTACCTTGAATACACAAGTACACGTAAAAACATAAACAATATTCTAATCTGCGATCAAAATTTTATGTCGCAGTACAGTGATTAACATAATTATGATTAGAAAAATACAAAAAAATATTAATAATGATAATGCCTCATGAAGGAAAAAAGAAATAAAATCGAAAAACAATAATCAACAAACTCAAAAAAATATTTTGCTAATGTAGATAGATTTCTGAATGTCTCAATTAAAATTTATCGCTACTTTTTGTATCTTAGAACATATTCCAGCAATACCTCTAGAAAATTTAGATCCCATTGTCAAATATTATCACAAATATAATTGTCCTTGACAATAGAGGCCTTAGATAGGCATCGCGGACAAATTTTCTGTCTAAATTACACTTATAGTACAGATATAAATTACACGTAAACAATTTTTGTTCAAGTTGCAATATCATTTTTTTGAGTGAAAGAAACTTTATCTCCGCAGTTATTAAAAAAAGCTGTTACTTTTTATTCATACACCTTTTTTCTTGCAGGGCAGAGTCACACGAAAACGTTGATGCATTCTCGAAAAAAACACTTTGGATAAAATTTTATCATTTTACTCGAATCCTTTTAAGTATATACGATATTAGATTTATCTTTAAGCGCGCGTGCTCTCCTCGGATGGGAGACGTCACGTCAAACCACTGAGCGGTAAATAATGAAACGCCAAAAAAAAAAAAAAAAAAAAAAAAAAAAAAAAAAGAAAAAAGAAAAAAAGACAGACAGAGAACGTACCTGCGGTGATCGATGACGACAGCGAGAGAACGAGCAGCAGGCAGGTCGACGACACCCACACAACGGCGCAGGCAAGCCCACCGTTGCAGAAATCACGGCGCATCCTCAGCGCATCAAGTAATTTTTGAGCCGGCCGCTATATCTGCAACAAAGTTGCATCTTGATTAAAACTGCTTCGAGCCATGGGGAATAATCGATGGGAAGGCTAATTACGGCTACAAAAGCCGTATTCGTGACATTATCTTTCACGGACGGGAACGGAACTTTGCTTTGACAAGACGCGACGCGACGCGACGAGGTCTTAATAAGCCAACGAGAGACAAAGATAAAGGTCGGTTGACTTTTCTTTTTCGTGATATAGTATCGATGTAGAGCCGCTTCTTTCGCAGTCTCATCGCGAGTCAGAGCTCTCCCCTTTAAGCCGCAGGAATAACAATGGGAGTTATGTCTCCTTATTCGTTATGCCGCGGGGAATATTCTAATGCGCTCTCTCCTACGTTATTCATGAGTCGACTTTAGATCTACGAATTGTCAGACCGTTTTTCGTTCTTTCTTCATCTCTTCTCTTCTTCTTCTTCTTCTTTTTCTTTTTGTGTCTCGTTACAAGCTCAGCTACGATGTACCCGCTTCTTTTCATCACCGCGATTATCTGGCCGCGCCCATTGTAATCATCCCGAGAGACGTTTCTTATGTTAGAAGAGTTTGTAATTAGGAATAAAAAAGAAGATTATAAAATCGATTATTCTACCGACCGTCTTAATCCAATTACTGCAATTGTCAGTAATTGACTCTCTGATAATAATATTGTTATTATATCTTGAATACACAAGTACGCATAAAAACATAAACAATATTCTAAATTGCATTTTTCAAAATTTTATATCGCAGTATAGTGATTAACATAATTATGATTGGAAAAATACAAAAAAATATTAGTAATGATAATGTGTGACATACACGAAGGAAAAAAAATAATAAAAACTAAAAAACAAAGAAACTTTATCTCCGCAGTTATTAAAAAAAAGCTGTTACTTTTTATTCATAAATCTTCTTTCTTGCGGGGCAGAGTCACATGAAAAGGTTGATTCATTTTTGAAAAAACACTTTGGATAAGATTGTCATTTTACTCGAGTTCGAGTGATAATAATATTGTAATTATAATGTCTCACCAAACACAATATCATGTAATTGTATTAATTAAAAAAATATGTCATCATTGATAATAATGTTTTCGCGTATAATTAGATATTTTCAAAAATGAGATTTAAATTTTTATAAAAAAATGAGAAAAAACACGTATAAATTTGTTATAACATTACTGACACGATCCATGACAGTTGAGAAATATCTTTGATAAATATAAATATTTCAAGCATTTATATTTTCGATACATCTAAAACCCAATTTTCTACAATCTATATATATAATTTAAGACACAAATCTATTTATAATTTTATATGCGCTTATTATACATGTGTTATATGTGTGTTTTACTCATTTAAACATTTTTCATATTACGCGACACATAAAATTAAAATTAATTTTGTTTCGAATTTGTTTGCCGATTAAAACTAGTCTAAAGTAAAGTTGAAAGGTCCTAAACTGCACAAGAAATTTCTCTCTCTCTCTCTCGCCTCCCTATGGATCCTCTTTAATGCACATTACTTCGTGATTCATATAGGATGGCGATGGCAGGCGAAGCTGTTCGACAGTGAAATTACCGGCGCGATGTGGTGGTTACACCCTTTGGGAAACCTTCGAATTTAGGATGTACCTCGACGACATGAATAATGCAACATAGTAGGATAGCCATGCCACGTCGCGTCGGTGCATGATGGTAATTACACAGAGCAATCGCGTCAAGATTACGCTTATTGGCATTAGTCTGTTGTCGGCTGTCGGCCGAGACGTGATTCCTACACAGAAAAAAAGTAAGTGTCAAATGAAAACTATGTATATACTCATATGAACGCGTTTATTGTTTCATATGTACGCAACAATTTATAATCTTTTTAGAAGAATTGAAAAATCTCAAATTTTAACAATATTACAATCTTATTTCAAAACTACAATTGTCACATTTCAAGAATAAAATCATTATTTTAACTCTAAAAAATTGTAATCTTCCATTTGAACCAGTGTTATTTTCTATCCAACATTTTTTCCTCTCCGTTCAAGAAAATTATTCTTAAATAACAAGAATATTTTTTTGGTTGATCTATATATAGTAAAATGTCTTGATCCAAACAAATTTTCTTTCTTTAACGCAATATAATCTCGTTTCAAGATTTTTGAAACTAAAGAAACTAAAGTAAGAATATTCTTTTTTTCTGTGTAATGAAATATATGTGACACCTTTTTTCCTTGAATAAACAAGAATTACAAAAAAAAAAATTCCGGACAGCCACAGAAAAGGTTTCGCGATTTAATGCTATTACTCTTCGATCTATCATAAACTAGGATCGATATAGCGACATATCATCATATTTATTATTGGAGAAACAATAATTTAATCTTGTTGGAAAATTCTTAAATCTAGAAAAAAATGAGCTCGGTGCTAACATAAAACAAGTTATTCTAAATCCAAGAATATATAAACTTAGATTTGTATATGTTACTCTTATCTCAAAATAGTAAGACAATCTTATTTAATTCGAGGGAGAAGAATAGGAATAATTGATTTAATTTTACTACATGAAATTGTGACAATGGCTAAACACATCAAGAATATTTTTTGTCTCGTAATCAGAAAAAATCCTTTCAAACTAAATTGCCGCGTGGTGTTTTATACACAGAAAAAAAGTAAGTGTCAAATGAAAACTTATATACTCATATGAACGCGTTCATTGTTTCATATACACGCAACAATTTATAATCTTCTTAGAAGAATTGAAAAATCTTAAATTTCAACAATATATCATAATCTTATATCAATATTACAATTGTCATTTCAAGAATAAAATCATTATTTTAACTTTTAAAAAATTATAATCTTCGATTTGAACCAGTGTTATTTTCTATCCAACATTTTTTCCTCTCCACTCAAGAAAATTATTCTTAAATAACAAGTACATATTTTTCTTGGTTGAAGTATATAAAATGTCTTCATCCAAGCTCTTTGTTTAACGCAATATAATGTCATTTCAAGATTTACATTTTGAAACTAAAAATATTTTCAAAATAGGAATATTCTTTTTTTCTGTATCCGTATCACGATGCGACTGACAGATTTCTTTATCTCAAGGAGAAATCCCAACGTTTTTTAGAGAAAACTTGGGTGGTCTAAAAGCATTGAATATTATATTACATTAATCTAAAAATAGAATTATTTATTACGTAAAATAAATAATTCTATTATACGTGCGTGCATATAGATAAACCTTTTTTTAGCAACGGTAAATTTTGCCATTGCGCGGACGAATATTTACTGTTGTAAATATAGAGTGGTATAAAGAATAAAAATTATTCTACCCTTTGTAAAAAATGTCGCGTTCGCTCGAGTTGGACGTTGGACCTGAACAAAGTAACTCGATTTTGCACGGCAAAGTTTTCGCTAATATTCGTTCACGCTTTATTTAAGGTATACAGCTTTACTTTAAGCTTGTAATCGACCGTGAGAATATATATGTACATACAAATAGTGAACACACATGAGGTCGAAAACTAAATCCGATTAACATACGATAAATGTGCGCTTTAGTTTGTAGAATATAGCGAATTGAAAGGTGGACTGAATGCAATATATTTGTTTTTGCTTTTTATAAAACCGAGAAAATGAATAATTAATTTTCTCAACTTTAATTTTAACAAGCTTCTAAAAGTTTAAATTAAATATGTCGTCGATGTGAGTATAGCTGCGAAGAGAAAACTCTTCCAACAATAAAAATAGAACAAGTCGATCGTAATCGATCAATCATTTTATATAAAAAAATTACTTTAATATGTATTTGTATATATTTTGAATGAAAATGTCAATTGTGAGATTGTGAGATTGAAATATATCGAAATGATGTAATAGGTCTCTCGAATATCTGTATAATTATAATCTGTATAATTAATCTCGAACATTATCCACTAGGTGGAATAATCGATGCCGAATCAAGCGTGCAATCGAATCGAGCGCTAACAAGCAGTTCCAAACTTCGTTATATAGGGTGTCCCATTTTAAGTGTGTACCCCAAATAACTTTCTTATTTTTGATTTTAGAGAAAAATGTTTCTGGCAAAAGTTGTATGGTTTCAAGGGGGCCATAAAATGGTACCATTGGTTTGACCTTGGATAGTCATTTGTAGGTCACGTGACGGTCACCTTTAATTTCTTAAATGAAACTTACTATTTTTTATTACATATTCTTATATCTTACCCTCGAGAGCTTTCCAAAACACTGTAATAAAGTTTCTTTTGATCAAGTACTTTTCGAGTTATTAAAATATTAATTTTTCGATTTTTTTTTTTAAAGAAACAACCATGTATTTTCTTTATGATTATTATTATGTGGTAAAAAGTATTCAAATATAAGATAATCGAAAAATTAATATTTCCGTAGCTCTCTACGAACCAAGTTTCTATTCAATCCTACGAAATATTCAGCAACGGCCCATGTTACAAGCCGACTTACTTTCCCACGGTTGATTCACCGGATGTGGGTCACTCGTCGTCATCGGAATCTTCCTTCCGGGTCTTAGCCTTAGCGCCTTTAACTTTCTATTGTCGTCATGAATTCCCGAATACGTCATCACCACGTACCCGTCGGTACACTTTCGTGAGGAAAAGAAGAGACGAAAGAGAGAACCCGCTCGCGAGAGAGGACAGATGGAAGGGAGATCAGCCTTCCTCTTCCGAGCGAGGAATCTCACCAGCGGGTCGTCGCATCGGTGAATCGTGAATGAGAAATAAAGTTGAAATCGCGCCGGATGTACCCGGCATCGAGAAGAGTGGGCCGCGCCGGTTCGAATGAAAAGAGAAAGAGAGAGAGAGAGAAAAAAAAAGGAACACCTTGTATCCTCTTACATTCTTCGTGAGTAATATAAGTGGCACGGTCGTATAGTAAGCGCTACGGTGTTGCTTTTATGGCGACAATATTAGCGCCAGCACGAGCAGCAAATAACTACTGCTCGCACATATATACGGCGAGCTCTTGTACGACATTATTATTACATGCCCTCCGAGTGTTTCATTATTGAAACATGCCGGATATTTCAGAACTTCCGGATCTGAATTACGATTCCGTTTTTGTTGCCTTTCTTTCAAATATATATGTGAGATTCCTTTTGAAAAAAAAAAATAAAAAAAAAAAAACACCCGCTCAATACAGAAATATCTCTGGCACAAACTCGCAAACTTTCAAATAAAAATGTAACAAAAGTATTAAAAAATTAGTTTGTCGAAATACAAATACGAGATCGATGTAATTAGCCAAGTAATTGATTGTACACCATCAATTTATAATTAACACGCATACGCTATTAATTTATAATGAAATATATTTAATGCATAATTTAAAAGAAAATTTGCAAATTCTAATTGTAAGTTAAATTAAAGATATATAAAATGAATTTAAGATTAAAGTAAAATATAAAAACTTGACGTGTATAGACCCTCAAACAATATATTCAAATATACAATATTAATAAGCAATATATAAAGTATTATGTTATAAATTCCATGTATGTATGCCTTAGAATAACAAAGCGCTTAAATAAAGAGAGAACGCATTGTAACCAAAAGTGTACAAATGTTAATATTATTGTAGTACACAGGAGTTAATGCTACGTTTTAACTGTATATGTATTTTCAATCTGCAAATAATATTATATTTGTACAGCGCTGTAATTCAAATAGCATTTTTTGATGTTAATTACAATGGTCAGACTGCTTAGCAGTTTAATATCTCTAAAGTATTGATTTATAACTATATTGTATATATATGTATGTGATTATAATATATTTACATCTATAATACATGTCACAATTTAAATGTGCAGGACGCTTTACAATACAAATTATCCTTTATACTTTGCAATATATTATTAATATCTATATTGTTCGATATAATGTTTAATATAAGTACAAATATTGTACGTAGCCTAGATATATCATATAATCAATACTTTATTAATATGATATTAAATTAATAAATATTTAAAACTTGATTTTTATCACAGCTTTAGTTCTGTAGGTATTTTAATTATTAAAAGTTCTTTGTTGGAAAATTCTGAATAATCTATTCGATTTTTTTTATTTGTACTTAAAATTCAAAATTATAATTAATTTATGCGTTTAAGTATTTTTTGATTATTCCTATCAATGTATACCTTGATAATTATAAAATTTTTAAATACGGAAAAATAATATATATCACTGTATATATAAAAAACTTGAGAAAGATCGTAGGGTTTTTAGAACGTTTAATTTTTTCGAAAAAGTTTGCCGAATCTTTCGAGATTAGTATCTTCGTTATATCTGCGATTCCACTTGGATAATTTTAACTTTTTATGCCGGAAATTGTGCATTCGAGCACAGAGTGCATTTGGCCGATGGCTGCACAGTAACTCGGAAACAGTTACACGTGCAAAAGTTATCTCGAACTTCCTTTGTCTTCTTAATGATATTGGTACTTTCCTAAACTCTATTGAAGCACTACAAATACATACGTATTTGTACTTTATACAATTGCACGTATCTCTTGCAAAAGGCTTACATTAAAATTATTATTGTGGTATTACAATAATTATATCATTTTTTTTTTTTTTTAGTATCAAATATGAAAAAGTCGTTTCATTTATCTATTATTACTTTCTCGTCTTCCTTTCCGTCTCTCTTTGTATTAAACTTCCTGTATACATCTCCGAAAATGTTAAATCTACACACGTTCGCTGGTTATACCCGGAACGTGGACCGCGAGCATTTGCAATATTCACGTCTGACAAATGGGAATAGGATAGAGTTGTATTTCTCAAACTTGCACAGGTCACGAAATCCTAAGCATCTCCCGAATGCATTCTTAGTTTATGCCGGGAATATAATTATCTCGGAAAATATAATACACACGGTTGCACACGTGTATAAAATGTTTCGGGAGAATAATTTATTATGATTTAGATAATATCTAATTATATAGTGTATACAAATACCGAGGTAGACAGAACAAAAAGTAAGCGTCAAATCAAAACTTATATACTCGTATAAACGCGTTTATTGTTTCATATATACGCAACAATTTATAATCTTCTTGGAAGAATTGAAAAATCTCAAATTTTAACAATATTACAATCTTATTTCAAAACTACAATTGTCACATTTCAAGAATAAAATCATTATTTTAACTCTAAAAAATTATAATCTTCGATTTGAACCAATGTTATTTTCTATCCAACATTTTTTCCTCTCCGTTCAAGAAAATTATTCTTAAATAACAAGAATATTTTTTTTTTTTTTAGTTGATCTATATATATCTTGATCCAAGCAAATTTTCTTTCTTTAACGCAATATAACCTCGTTTCAAGATTTTTGAAACTAGATATTGTTAAAGTAAAAATATTATTTTTTTTCTGTGTAATGAAATATATGTGACATTTTTTTTCTGAATAAACAAAAATTACAAAAAAAAAAAAAAATTCCGGACAGCCACAGAAAAGATTTCGCGATTTAATGCTATTACTCTTCGATCTATCATAAACTAGGATCGATATAGCGACATATCATCATATTTATTATTGGAGAAACAATAATTTAATCTTGTTGGAAAATTTTTAAATCTAGAAAAAAATGAGCTCGGTGCTAACATAAAACAAGTTATTCTAAATCCAAGAATATACAAACTTAGATTTGTATATGTTACTCTTATCTCAAAATAGTAAGACAATCTTATTTAATTCGAGGGAGAAGAATAGGAATAATTGATTTAATTTTAAAATTGTTTTAATTTTACTGCATAAAATTGTGACGATGACTAAACACATCAAGAATATTTTTTGTCTCGTAATCAGAACAAATTCTTTCAAACTAAATTGCCGCGTGGCGTTTTATACACGGAAAAAAAGTAAGTGTCAAATCAAAATTTATTTACTCATATGAACGCGTTTATTGTTTCATATATACGCAACAATTTATAATCTTCTTGGAAGAATTGAAAAATCTTAAATTTCAACAATATTATAATCTTTCAATACTACAATTCTCATTTCAAGAATAAAATAATTATTTTAACTGTAAAAAAATATTTATCTTTAATTTCAACATGTGTTATTTTCTATCCAACATTTTTTCCTTTCCATTCAAGAAAATTATTCTTAAATAACAAAAATATATTTTTCTTGGTTGAACTATATAAAATGTCTTTATCCAAGCATATTTTCTTTATTTAACGCGATATAATCTGGTTTCAAGATTTTTGAAACTAAATGAGATATTGTAAAAATATTCAAAGTAAGAATATTCTTTTTTTTTTCTGTGTAGAACAAATGCATGTTTGTTCATACGAGCATATATATTCTTCTCCTTCCAGTAACTCCAAAAAGTTGTAATATTTATGGCGACTACGAAAAACGAATGTCAGAAAGGCTGGCACCCCTTCGTTATTGTCAGAACCTACGCGGTGGAGGGACTATTAAATCTTGAGCGAAACAAAAATGAAAGAGCGTACGTCGCATACTTAATAAGGGAGGGGACCGCCGAATAACGATTCATCTTTTATAATTACACGACCGGTATTCGTATTTGAATTACACGCGCTACATCTTGCGAAAATGACGGCCAAAATGACGATCTAGATTTTAGAGAGGTTACCTTCCCAGCAATTAAATAAGCGGCATAAATTTATAATCAATTTGCCTGCTCGTACGAATATCTAATCAATAAGAGAGAAAATCATGGCGCAACTCTCCTCTCTCTCGGCCGGGACAACTAAATATATTATAAATATTATACAAAATGTCCAGAGACCGACACCGGATGTCCTTTTAATGTTCTTTGGCCCGTTTGGAATCGATTTTTCTTGGAGATGGAAAAGGCAGCTATAAATGTCAAGACATATTCATCAAACTATTGAATAATTAATCATCCGAAAAGAGATTGATGGCGAATTGTGAGAGAATATATGCGTAATTAAATCACATTATTTGATTAATTTAATTTCAAGTAGATATATAACAAGAGAATTTGAAGTAAAAGTTCAGTTGTAACAATAATAGAATCGCAATTCTCGCAAAGCTTATATAATTATATGTAAAGAAGTAATAAAAACGATCATATCCGAGGAAATTATTATGGCTGGAAAGGAGTATCTTCAGTTTCTGGGACACGTTGTAATGGCAGATCTATCGATGAAAATCAGCGTGAATAAGAAGCCGTTGTAGGTTGTAGGCCGCATATCGCGCGTCGTTCCGATCTGATTAGCGCGCTGATATAACATTCAATTTCCTACAGCAGATTGGTAGGATAGATAGATAGATTACACGGATACCTTCGGATAATATTATGTGTTCCAGATCGCATCTCTCGAATGCAGATGGCCGGAAGAGTAGACGTGCGATTGAACGGTCCGATGGAACGGACGGACGATCCATTTTTTACGTGTTACCGCAGAGTTATTTAAATGGAATCGCACACGCGGAAGTATGCCATCTCGTTCTAAAGCTAAACTATATTGCATAAACCGGATATCCGGTTGCCGGAGCCAGCTTTTCCATTAGGTGCTTCGAACGAGGAAAAAAAAATCTTTTAAAAAAGAAATTCGTAAAAGAGATAAAATGATGCGATCTAATCTTAATTTTAATTAATTAAAATACATAGTTAATTTATTTTTGTATTTAATATGTCAATTATATATATATATATATATATATATATATATATATAATTCGGAATTACAGAGCTTTAGGTATTTTTATTTAAAAAATGTAGACTAGTAAGACATATATATATATATATATACATTTTTTAAATAAAAATACCTAAAGCTCTGTAATTCCGAATTGCTACGTTTAAATCAAAACGGCTGCAAAATTGCATGATGCAATATGTGTTAATAATGTAACATTCTTTATCACAAAGAGCAGTAATTTGGCCAGAGTTACCTAGCTTCCGTCGGCTAATCCCCCGTGTCGGAAGCTAAAGCGAATACAAAATCGAGATGAGCGTGCGATGAGTTAACGCGAGGGCAAAGTGAAAACTTTTTTTTTTCGTTATGAGGTAAAAAATCACCACCGACTGCATCGGTGCGATGATGTCGGAGGTGTGCTCCGAAACCGACGACCCGTGGATTTCCGCCTACGGGCGGACTTCCTCCCGCGGGACGAAACGCCAGGGAAATTCTCTCTCTCTCTCTCTCTCTCTCTCTCTCTCTCTCGCTCCAGTCTTTTTCCGCTTTTTCCGAAAACATCGTACAAAAACGTATCACGACGCGGTGTTCTGTAACAGCTCGAAAATCGACAGTTTCTGGTGTTTTAAATCATGCAGA
Source organism: Anoplolepis gracilipes (assembly GCF_047496725.1). Lineage (NCBI taxonomy): Eukaryota > Metazoa > Arthropoda > Insecta > Hymenoptera > Formicidae > Anoplolepis > Anoplolepis gracilipes. The sequence continues at coordinate 21,828,812 of NC_132971.1, read as the reverse complement.
TGTGTGTGTATATGTGTGTGTGTGTGTGTGTGTGTGTGTGTGTGTGCGCGCGCGCGCATGGAGAACCAGATTTTTACATTAGATACCGTACTAGATGCGATGCCCGAGGTCAACAACATTTTCTGATACGCGCGGACAAAGGGAAAATAAAAAAGTTAAAAAATACTTTTAAATCTGAATCATCAAAGCGTTAAAAAAAAAATTTTTTTTTTTTCCTTTTCCTTTAGCATATTTCGAAACAAAAAATCGTACAACATATTAAAAATACGTTTAGAAGAGGACACATGTTTTAACGTTCTATAGGTTTTTTTTAATAAACATTTTTGAACATGTATGTACTGTTAGGGAACACATTGAGCTTTAACGTAACTTGTAGTTGAAAAGAACGAAAATAACATGGTGTTTTCTGTATCGCAATTTACGATCCGATATTTTCTATTTAAAAATATACCTAAAGTACCTTTATGTTTTTAAATGGAAAAGAACACAATATTCCTAATTTAATTTTGCAATAAAAGTAAAATGAGAAATTCAAAAGTGTAGAACAAATCGTATTAAAATGTGATATTAAAGCTCGCGAATAAATAGCTCGTGAATAAAAAGAGAGAGAGAGATAAGAGAGCAGACCGTCTCTTACGTCGGAAGTTACGGGAGTGCACCGCTGTTTTCCTCGCGAAACGCTATTGGAAATTCTTTGTATGCTTTTGAAAGCAGCACGCGACGGGCGTTGTCAGCTAGACGACTACAAAGTATTACAGATTTGCTTGCAGCAGAACTCAGAGAACGTATCGAAAAATTCTTCCTTGGCCAAAAGACCGTCACGTCGTCGAAATTTCCATGTTTCACGTCGAACGGAACATCTCGTTACTCTCTTTGAGCAATTTACCGAACGAGTATTTTTCTTCCAGAAACACGAGCAATTTATATTTGCAAACATTGCGCACAAATCAAATTGTTGCGATTAAAAAAAAATTGTGGAAATTAAATCGCTAAAACCAAATCTTTCTGTATCTTAGCGATCCCGGAATTAACGTTTACTCCGTATTGTTATTTTTGGCACCTTTTTAACCGTACAAGTGAGTCAGTATTTTTGTCTATTAATACGTTACATCTTTGAATTTTTTAAATAAAAACTAGAATAATAAATTTAAAAAATAATTCAAAGTTCGGCATTATCGATATTAACAGTAATATTATCAGCTTTGATTAACGATTACTTAAATAATCGGTAATGAGAATAGAAAATTATTTGATTACTCGAGTAATCGGTAATCAGAATTAAATAATTTTAATTACTTGATTAATAATTTGAAAAAAAAGAGTACTCTCAAAAGCGAACGGTAGCTCTCTCTCATCAATTTGATATGTTTTTTACGTACCATTCACTCAATTCAGATTCAATATATTTGCTTATTGAAAACGGAGATATTATTTTGTTTCTTGAATTATTTTTTTATCAGCCATAAACAGTCTAATTCAACTAATTTTATTAGAAAAATATTTCGTTAAATTTATTACCTTTTCTGTGTATAATTGCTGACTGTTAATTAATTACACAATCAAGAAACATCTGACCCTAATTATTGAGGGATAAATTGAAAAATTACTGATTATTATTCAAGTAATTAAAATTATTTAATTCTAATTACCGATTAATCGAGTAGTTAAATAATGTTCTATTCTGATTACTGATTATTTAGATAATCAAATAATTTTATTTTAATATTTATTTTTTGCCGATCTCTAAAATAATTTGCTTAAATATATGTTTTACGACCTTTTCTTTTTTTTTTTTTTGTTTAGAAAAATAGACGCTGTTCGAAAAACGATCCATCAGTACAGAATAAGGGTTAATATTCAGATACCTTATGGTGTAAAATTTAATTTGGCTTACACACGCAAACATCGGGACACAAGTTAACGTTCACAAGTATGAATACCTAAGCCTGGTGTGAATTTTACTCGGTTGAAAGTTCCATCGAACGGCGCGGAACGGGCACGCGTGAAGAAAAAAAAAAAGAAACTGCTTTCACGTCCGCACTCCGCGAGGATATCGCGCAAATAGAAAACGTTATACAATGCGGTACACGGTAAAGATTCGAGGCGAGAATTCCGCTACGCGTCGGGGAACATGCGTTCGAAAATTCTTCTAGCGGTGCATATCCTGCGTAAATGCAGGTGCGAGACGCGTAAATGCGGTGCGCTTCGGTTCGGTTCGGTTCGGTTCAGTTCGGTTCGAGAAAATATACGCGTTTACACGAGAGAATTGCACATTCTTGCGGCTGTTTAGAAAGTATACACGCGGATAGGTTTCGCGAGGAATATTGGTTAACTCTGTTAGCCGATGTGCACGATCCTGACTTGCGCAAGGATTTATTACAGTAACGGGGCCGAAAAATATGTAACGTACAGTGACCTAACGCACACGCGGTCCAATTAAAAAATCAACGTTTCCTCCATTTTTTTTTCCTCTCTCTTTTAACAAAACACGCAAATATTTTATCATACTTTTATATATTTTCTTCAATCTCTTTACAATTTGTAAATTTATATTTATAATAGTATATTTCCTAGTTGAAATTATAAAATTTTCGTATATAATTTAAGTAATATATTTAGAAGAGAAAAAATTGCGCGCGATACACATACATTTCCTTTGACGAATTATGCACATGTGTTTTTAAATTTTTAAGTCACAAGGCACGCACATGGTATACGAGTGCAGTTTTTATTATAAAGACTATACGATGTGTGTGTGTCTTTATATGACTTAAAAATTTAAAATTTTTATAGCTGCTCGAAGTGAATGTGTGTAACGCGTAACTTTCTTTTCTGATTTATGTATTACAAAGATTTATATTATAAAAATTGAGGAAATAATATGTTCGATTACAACGTACTAGTAAGGCATAAGAGCTATAAAAAGTTTCTTTTCCCTCACTTTCTATTTAAACGTTGCTGCGAGTATAATGATGGAAATCGTTTTAATACAGGTTTAATCTCGCTCTAATTTAACAAGTTAAAAAGACGCAGAACTTGGCGTCGATTTAGGCAATGAGTCGTATAATTCGGAAATATTCCGCGAAATATGATTATTCCTATGGAAACTTTTAACACGAAAGCGTCAAGTTGAATATCGAAGCTTTACTCTAGAAGCATGATTTAATGTAAGCCATTTAAGAAGGATAAAGTTTCTTTAGAGAATTTCCATAGTACCATCTTCTTCCCGGGAATATGGATCCGCTTAAGCCTCATTCTAATCGCGCGGCCTGGAAAGTATCCCCTCTCGGGGAAAAAAAAAAAGAATTTCTCTTCGCGCTCATAAATAAATCAACGAGCGTCTCGAGATGAGAAAGAAAGATTTTTCGCGTGTTGGAAAATAAATCCACCCCTGCTAGAAAGTTACGCATATTACTTGGTAATTTTTCGTGAAAAAACGTCTCGTTCTCTGGCTCAGTAAAACATTCAACAATAATCGAGCCGCTCGGCGCAACAATGGCCCGGCCATATGAAATTTTTGTTTCGGCGAAAATAAAACTGCGGTTTTTTTTATATGCAACCTATCGGTGACTCAGTAAATCCATTTTTTTCGTTTTTCGCAGATTGTTTGGCTATTGTTTCGATTAACAATGTTGCACACCACAATACTATCTTCCCTCAACAATTTACTCTATTATCGATGCGTAAAAATTTTACATGTAGCAGAAAATATGATTAATCTTTAATTTGTTGTCAATTTACGTGAAAAACAAATATAAATAGATAATCAGAGTTGCATTAAACTCAGAGCAACATTGCGAAATAAAAACAATACATGGAGAAAGAAATGCAAAATAAAAAAAAAATCTCTCTGAGAGACTCGCGTATTAAAAATACTGTGCAATAAAATTTATGTATACCCAATAGCATTGTACACTCAAAAAAATATTTCGCTAATGTAGATAGATTTCTAGATGTCTCAATTAAAATCTATCGCTACTTTTTGCATCTGTTAGAATATTGTTTGTCACGTATAGAATTTATAGCAGCATTATATTCTAGCAATACCTCTAGAAAATTTAGATCCCATTGGCAAATATAATTGTCCTTGACAATTATAAGCCTTAAAAATAGGCATCACAGACACAAATTTTCTATCTAAATTACACTAATAGTACAGGTATCAATTCCGTCTCTGTCATTTAAATTGATGAAGTGCAAAATATATGCGGTATCATAGTATTTGCTAATAATTTATCTATTTCAGTTAATTTTTTACACCTAGAAAATATTTGTTGCAAGATTATTTTTTTCAATGAATGATTCGTTTGAAATAAATTTGACTAAAAATCATAAGGATCTTGAAATAAATAAATTTTCATTCAAAAAAATATTTGGCAATACCTCTAGAAAATTTAGATCCCATTGGCAAATATAATTGTCCTTGACAATTATAAGCCTTAAAAATAGGCATCACAGACACAAATTTTCTATCTAAATTACACTAATAGTACAGGTATCAATTCCGTCTCTGTCATTTAAATTGATGAAGTGCAAAATATATGCGGTGTCCAGTATTTGCTAATAATTCATCAGTTTAAGTTAATTTTTTTGAGTGTCGGATTAAAAAAAAAAATAAATAAAAAAAAAAAAAACGTCGGGAATGGTTGGCGGTTATTTTCGAAAAGTAGCACACTGTAAGCCGGAACTCACCTCGATCGTAAGTATGAATTCCCGAGGATGTGACACGGTTAAATTCACCGATGTCGTGGAGAAAATCCGTCGTTTCTCGCGCGCACAATCCCTTGGTTATAAAAGGCCTTACTTCGATACAAAGTCGAAAAGACGTGAAAAATCGCGCGGTATGGTGGCGCGTGGCGTATGCGATTGCGTTTGGCCTGTTTACGAGGCCGACGACGGCGACGCCGTTTCCTCGTGTGATCCTCCGAGACTCCGAGACGCGCGGCTCCCGTTCCTTTCGCTCAGTCCGCGCCGGACGACGCTCGTGCACTGGCTCGTGGCTCGTAGCTCGTGGCTCGTGGCTCGTGGCTCGTGGCTCATCGTCCCGTCGTGTTCGGCGCGGCCTCGTATGATGACCCCCTTCTAGAATTCTACGGCGATGTATGGATGTATGTATGTATGTATGTATGTATGTATGTATGGTATGGTGCGGTCACCGACGTCGCGCATGGGATCGAAATCGATCGCGCTCCGAAATGAAATCCCTCGTGGCTGTCGAGTAGGAGAAGGAACCGACGAGGACGAGGAAACAATTATCCACGCGAGTTGACGATGAGGACCGTTTGCAAGCTTAACAATTATGCTCCGCTTAACAATTATCTCTTTACCCCTTTGTAGATTATAATCACACCTCTGCGATACCGATGGAAAATTAGCGCGCGACCGGTCCTTTTAAGGATATAATTTCAATAATACGTGCCTATTATACCGGGGTAATATAACCACGTAATCGTGTTATCCCCTTTCCTCATCGATATAATCCTCTAATATTCCAGGAATATTCGCGATATCGATCGATGAACGGATGTTGACGATTAAGCTTAGCAGAGATCAAGACCTCGTCCTAGTTTATAAGAATAAGTAATAATTTGCTTTTACTTCAATCGAGACGCTTGAAATAATAATCTGCTCGATACACAAAAATAGAAGAAGAAAAAGTCATTAACTATTTAACATACTTTCCAACGCTTCCAAATAAAGAATGCTCATCATCCTGCTGAATGTGTATTTTCCCGTTTATCAAATGCGCCTATTATTTGGTATGGAAATGAGATTGAAAACCATTAGCGGGGATAAATTTGCGCTACAATCCGCATATCGCAGAATTCGCATAACGAGGCGCTTATTAGCTAGTTAGATTGCTAGGTTGCACAAACATCGGAATGCACGGTGTCATGACCGCGACGCGACCGATCGTATCAATAATAAATGAGGCAGACCAATCGATCGAAACGAATGACCCAAAAACACCTACGATTGCTCCGACGAGATACACCGAGAAAGATGCTCTTCTAGCATCCGGTTGGACTTGTTGGTCGAAAAATTTCTCACCGAAAAAGCGGAGACATTCCGCTTCAAGACGACGAAATAATATATTTCCGATTCGATCCCGCAATTTTTTATCAAATATCAAATAGAATTTGATTGCGATTATAAACTCAATTCTCCGATAAAAATATTATCGCAACAAGGTTCCGTCAAAGTTTCACAAAAAGTATATATAAGAATTCCATTTGAAATAGATTTAGCTTTGAGAAAATTTCAATTCAACCTTAACTCATTGCCTATGCTTTATACTTTATATTATACAATAAATTCATCTCTAGATTCGTTTCTCTTTTAACAAAGAATATTTTTCTGTTTCAATAATAATAATTTATACAAATTTCTAAATTAAGATTTTTTTACCTCATACTATTAAAATTAAAAATTAAATTATCTGTAATTATTATATATACCATACACGTGGTTGATATATTAAATTATTTCTTACATAAATTTCTAGTTTTGCCAGATCGTATTAATTTAAAATGCGTCAATATTGCACACATGACAAATTTATCCCGAGTTAATTGCCAAAGATATCAATACCTTATCGATATTGTATATTTTAAGAAAAATGTAAATACCTTTTTTCTCGTTGTCCCCTGCGATTGTTCGACGCCTCTCTTTTTCCTGTCCCTCTCTCGTCCGATGAATCGACAATCGTTTAATTCCAGCGCGCACGTGTTGCAAATTAATAATGCGGTCCGAGCTCTCTGGTAGCCGAGGAATCCGATCCTCGTGCGACCCGCTTATTCACCTTTACGGTACTCGCGGTACTCGTGACTCGTGGCCGAGTCCGCGCCGGCGTGCAAACTCGCGCGACGATACGCAAACGCGCGCTTTTGCGACCGCGACCCGCGACCCGCGACGCTTCTGTTCCGCACTTTTAGACGCCCTGAAATGTCACAGCACTTGTGTATGTATGTGAGATTTGTATTCGAACTTCTTATTTACAACACGCTAAGAATTAATGTCGCGAGATTCTCGATTCCGAAATTGTCTATACATGTACGAAAATTAATTATTTATTATTCATTCATCTTTATTATTGTTATAAAGAAAAATTTTAATTATTTTAGTTTTTATAATTTTATTTATATTATTATTATTATTAAGGAAAATCTATATATCCTTAAGCTACATTTTATATAATAAATTTTCCTTGGGAGAACTTATTTTGGATTATTTGCAACTCGAAGGTTATAGCCATACCGCGAAATTTCAATAAAAAAAAAATTTGTGTATGTATGTGAGATTTGTATTTGTACTTCTTATTTACAACACGCTAAGAATTAATGTCGCGAGATTCTCGATTCCGAAAATGTCTATACATTTACGAAAATAAATTATTATTATTAAGAAAAATTTATGTTATTATTTTATTTTTTATAATTTCATTTATATTATTATTATTGAAGAAAATCTATATCCTTAATCTACATTTTATATAATAAATTTATTTATAGTCGCAAAAATAAATCATTCAATGTAGATTAAGGATATAAATTTTCCTCGTGAGAACTTATTTTGGATTATTTGCGACTCAAAAGTTATAATAGCTATACCGCGAAATTTCAATAAAAAAAAAAAATAAATATGTTCGCGAGAGAATTTAATCAGAAATATAAAAAAGAGAATAATACACTCAACGGTACGAAGAACTCTTCAATTCTTGTGTCGTTAGCGGTAGTGCGTGTTGACCTGGGAGGTTGCATTCACGAAGAAAGGCGATAGAAACACGAGGAATGTTAGAGGACGGATTCCGTCGAGAGAAAGATGAACAATGGAGGAGAAGTAGGGAAATCTCCATGTACGAACACGATGCCCTTCCTAAGCGGCCTCGGGGGGCCACGAGCGTGGCACCGAGTAGTCATCGTCGAGAGGAGAGGCCCAGTGACCGACATTCCCCTTTCTCCCGATCCTTCCTTCGATCCTCCTCCGACCGGATCTCACGGCGACACTGCGATCGTTCACGCACCGACGACCCGAAGATCGCGAGCAGCCGGAACCCGCGGACTCATCGCCCTGAATTTCCGCTTGAATGAAGGAGCCGTTCGAGAACGCGTCAGAGCGAAATCTCGTTCCCGATATCTAAGAGAATAAAATATTTGCTGTACGTAAATATATAAATATTCCAACTGACAATGTAAAATGAAATAACATTACAATAAGTTGAAAATATTATAGAGGGAAAATTACAATATAATTCTTTTGTAATCGTGAAACATATAAAATATAAGAGAGAAAAGGGCGATATTTTTACTCAATAATATTTTATAATTATTATATTTTACAAATTAGTATTGTAATTATTTAAATATTTTGATGCACAAGCTTGCATACTTATTGACAAACAATAAAATAAAAATGTACAATTTTTATAGTAATAAATAATAAATAACTTAACGTTTTATTGTATTCTAGCTTTGAAATAAATATTACGTATTTTTTATGTGATTTTTGTCCTATAAAATTTTATCGCGTAATAAACATATAAGAGAGAAAAGGGCGATATTTTTACTCAATAATATTTTATAAAAATTATATTTTACAAATTAGTATTGTAATTATTTAAATACTTTGATGCACAGGTTTGCATACTTATTGACAAACAATAAAATAAAAATTATGTATTTTTGATGTAATTTTGTACTATAAAATTTTATCAATGCATAAACATATAAACAATTAATATAATAATATTAATGTATATAATAATATAGTTTGTAAATAACAGTAAAATATAATAAAATTTTTTATCTAAAATATAAGAAACTTTATGTAATACACAGGTGGTTTCGTAACTATTAGCATTCCTTAGCACAAATTTCCATTATTATATATATATATATATATATATATATATATATATATATATTTCTTTCTTTCTCTCTTATTATTAATATTGCAACAATTATTGAAAACATAACAGTGTAGTTATTTTTGATTCTTTATCGAACATGGAAACTCCAATTGAAATTCCCACGATTATATGTCCATAGCTATTAATTTTTACTCGTGCATGACAATTGTTATTGTCATGATCGCTATTATTATTCGTATCGTGATTTAATCGTATAATTCCCGGCCGACATTGTTGCGTTAATGTAACAGTCCGCAAATGCATTAACGCGACGCGGAGATCCATTAACTACAATACGGATCTCTGCAAATCCAATTGCAAACACAATTACAATATATACCGCTTAAGCGACACGCGATTCAGATTCAGATCTCACGATTCGCGTCGATCCACATCGCGTCGCATCGTGCCCGACTCATTTCGCTTCTATCAACGTTTTGTTATGCTGCTTACATTTACATTGTATGTATGTTTATGTGTACCTGAAGCACGTCGGAATACCATGAGATGAGAGGAGAGGAGATGAGATGAGATGAGATACGATGAGATTCGATACGATGCGACGCGACGCGTCGAGATCTTCGCCGTCGTCGGCTGTCGGACTCCTCGCGATCGATAAACAATTCCGCGCCGTGATTTCGCATCCGCCGGCCGGGCAAACGTAATTACCGTTAATTGCGATTGCCACTCGACCGTATGGCATATTGAAAATTTTATAGTCGGCCGTTCTGGACTCGGCAAATGTCCACAGCATCATGTATATGTACATGCATATGTACCGGCTATTCATTTCTACCATATAGATAGATACACTTTGCCATATACATGGAGTCAGAAATGCTTCGTGAATTTGCGCACGTACTTCGTTTCTATAAATATTATTCGCATCCAGTCACGACTGTTATTCGAAAAAATAGCAATGCTATTTTAAAGTGCAATAATACCCGTATTCATAGTCTTTTCTTGAGGAATAAGAATTCCTTGTGCCTCACTCCACGTTTCATAAACCTTTCTTCACCAAACAAGGAATCTTATTATTATTGGCTCCCTTAGTTCAAGGGAAGATTACGAGCTTCCTTAGGAAAGAGATTCAACTTTCTTTAGCAGATGATGCGCAAAATATAACTAAATATAACTTTAAAAGTAGCTGTCATCTGTAGCTGTCACATTTCAATTTGTGGCGTTATTTAAATTAAAAGTTTTCAAGCCTTCTATTTATATGATGGACAACGAATTTTTAAATGATTCTGATGACGCATTTCAGAACGAAAATGTAGATTAATATTAAATTATTAAATTAAATTAATTATTAATTAATTAATATTTATGAATTATTATAAATTATTACTAATATTATTATACATATATCTAATATATTATATAACATATTATTACTAATATTATTAATTATCATATTTGAAATTAGTTGCGGATACCATAAAACGGTGCTGTTAAATATTGCCCTAAAATATTCCTTCCTTTTAGAATTTTAGAAGAAAGATTCGAGATCCATCTATGAAACAGAAGAAGAGGTCTTGGATATTCAAGGAATCCTTCAATTATTATTTTATTGTTATATATATATATTTTGTGACGCGATTTATTTTACTTTTAACTAATTAAGTGATAGGCTTCTACGAGCAAACTATGAGTGTTTTTTTCCAATTTATTATTATAAATACATAAATTTATCAAATGACCTAAAAATAGTAGAAGCCTTAAATACGCTTAACAAACAAACTTATTAGTAATTATTACATTACTTTTATTTTATTAATGGAATAAGAGCGAGAGGTAGACATACATCCTATTTTTGACGTCATCTCATTTTTCACGTCAAAAAAAATGACCTACTTCTGTCACACATACCTCCTATTAGAAAAGTTTTCTAATAAGAATTTTCTGTAAAAATAACAAATTACATTTATATCAAACTTTCCACCACCTCTGTCTGTTGTCTGTCTTAAATTTAATCTTAAATAATCACTTTACTTGCATATATAGTTTATATATAGATATCGAGAAATAAGAAGAAACTTTTACACAAATAAATATATTATTTATTAAGTTAAATATGCCAAAATTAATACTCATAGTTCGCGATACTATACCGTACACGATGTTTATGCGAGACGACTAATCAGATTATTTAATATACATATAAAACACATTCTGTGTATACAATATTTATATATGAGGCAGATAAAAATGGAAATTACGCGGTTACATTTCGACGAAACACCAGAGTTACGATGGCTGCGTTCCACTAAACGATCACGATACTCGCGAGCATTATTATATCTGTCTTTTGGTCAGGCCCGAAGTTAAACAAAGACAGACATAACTCTCGGGAGTGTCGCGATCGTTTAGTGGAACGCAGCCGATAAGGCGTAGGATGTGGGGGAGAGGGGAGAGGGGAGAGGGGGGCAGCATGTGCACCGCTTGCGCGCGCAAGAGATGCGCAATCGATTCTCGCGCATATGCTTCCACGTAAATGACAAGCGCTACGTCAACATAACCTACAGCTTGAGAGACGTGATTGTCTTTACTTTCCAATTAATTTCTTTTTTCATATACTTAAACTATCTCGTGATATATATATCACGATTGTCTGCGAGTAACTGTCTCTTCCAAAAATGGTGTCCGTCTTAAATACCGTCGATACCGGTCACGAAGACATGATACACGACGCCGAAATGGATTACTACGGTTTAAGGTTAGCCACTTGCTCGAGTGACAATTCGGTGAAGATATTCGATTTAAAGAACGGCACTCAGAGCCTAGTCGCGGTTCTCAAGGGACACATCGGCCCCGTGTGGCAAGTCGCGTGGGCGCATCCCAAATTTGGCAATCTTTTAGCATCTTGCAGCTATGACAGGTACGTACAGCGCTGCGTTAACACTGCCTTTTTTTTTTTTCCTAAAATGTGTTATAAATAAATTTTCCAAAATATTTAACATTCTGTTTTTTTTTTTTTTTTTTTTTTTTTTTTTTTTTTTATGAATATACACCCTCGATAATTTAATAAAACAGCCGAATGTAAAATATGTAACGGTTTAATATATGTATGAATGTTTGGGCAGAAAAGTGATCATCTGGAAGGAGCTTGGAGAATGGACAAAGATATACGAGCATACGGGTCACGATTCGTCCGTCAATTCCGTCGCCTGGGCACCGCACGAGTTTGGTTTGATCTTGGCTTGTGGGAGCTCGGATGGATCAATCTCTATTCTCACAAATACCGGAGATACTTGGCAGACACAGAAAATAACAAATGCTCATACAATCGGGTGCAATGCAGTTAGTTGGTGTCCAGCAATCGATTCAGCCGTCGACTCAGCCACGGCGAGTCAACAAAGGAGCGGTCCTGTTAAGAGATTAGCTACCGGTGGCTGCGATAATTTAGTAAAAATATGGAAAGAGGAAGGCGACAGATGGATAGAAGAAAATAAACTGGAAGCGCACAGCGATTGGGTACGATTTAATTGTGATGGAAATTTATGTATTGGAATAAAAATGGAATCTATGTCTATTTGATTAAACTTGCAGGTTCGAGACGTAGCCTGGGCACCGGCAGTTGGACCCTCCAGAGCTGCCTTGGCATCTTGCTCGCAAGATCGCCGCGTAGTCGTGTGGACTTCCAACGATTACGCTAGTTGGGTACCAAACGTTCTTAATGTCTTTGACGATGTAATCTGGAATGTCAGCTGGTCGTTGACGGGCGGTATCTTAGCAGTTAGCGGCGGAGACAACAAAGTCTCTCTTTGGCGCGAAAATTCCGAGGGACAATGGGCATGTATCTCCGAATTGAATAAAGATCAAGGGAATCTTAACAATCCGGAACAACGTGCATTGTAATTCGTCGTTAATAGAAATGTAAAATAATAACATTTTATACAAATAAGTATTGTAAATTAACACATTAATTTGTTGAAATTAAGTATATCTTGGGAAAACTGCAGAGTTACTGCGAGTTATTTACTGCCAGTAAATACTTTGAACATCCACAAACATTTATCCAAAATATAATATAAATATCGTTTAGAGTTGCGATTATAAAAAATTACATTTTATTATATAATTATTATGAAAAAATTATTATATTTTAAAGTACATCATACATATTTATAGACAAAATATTTTTTATAATTAGATTACGTTTTTTTCAACAATGTATTCAGTTCATTATTTTTATAAAAGGAATACATTTTTCTATTTCTAAAAGTCACATTATTTCACAATCTCACTAATCTTGAGTATATAAAGATGCGGCGAAAACTATGTCGCGTTTGATCGCAGTCGAAGCTTCTTCCATTTTCTCTTTCAAAATCGGATCACCTATTGTCACAGCCGCATTTTTAACATCACGCAAGGTTTCGCCAAGTTGCTGTATACATCGAACTATAATTCCCTCTTGGACGTCTGTCATTTTCATAATCTCCGCGAATGATTTAGCTTGCGCCCATTCGTAGACGACTTCTACCAAACCGAAATTCAACGACGGAATCGTAGCCAATTGATATTGCTGCTCCAAACGTTCCAATTCCGCATGCACCTCGTTCATTATCTTGCAACCCTGAAAGAAAAAGGATAGCATAGTTTTAGCTTTCTGATGCTCTTATTACTCCTTATGTAATTTTCTTTAAATTTTATTAATTATTCGGAAGAAAAAAGACAGATTAAGACGACATGTACATTAGCGAGATTCGGCGTAAGCATAGGTTCCGAATCTGTACGTTGCTGAAAGATCAATGCCGACAACAACGCTACTATTTCCGCTGGTTGTAAAACGGTTAATACATTTTTGAGAATCAACTCTGTTATCAGTAATTCGTTGCTACCCATTTGCAACGCTACTCTTCCCTTCAAACCAACTGCAAATTAATATTAATACGTGTTACAAAAAATTATTCACGCAGCACTATTTCATATAAATACTTTTATCGTATATACACAAACCTCTTTCATCGCTATCTATATATCTCAAATGTTTGAGCAATGCCACCATATTCAGATAATCCGGATACAACGCCATTCCTTCATCGCTGAGTTTAAGTTGGAGCTGCCGTTTTTTATCCTCGAGTTGATTTCGCTCGAATACGGGTCTAAATTGTTCTTCGAAATTCGGCATTTCCATACATCTCATGTCATTGAGTTTTGCTTTTAATTTGTCTCTATGCTGTATTCTTAATTGAAAATCACTTTTCGATAAAGGTTCGATGTACGGACATAGAACTTGAACATTAGCGGCAGCGTTAAATGATAGAGAAATTAATTCCTGTACCGCCATCTGACACGTCTGCCCTGGTGGATCGTTTCTAAGAAAAGAAAATAGCGGATGAATAAGACAATTTAAGAATTTTTGCTACTTCGTTTCATTATATTCTTACTTAAATCGTGAGATTTGCCTCTTTTCCCAATCATTCAGCACTAAAGAACAATCGACTTTTATTTGACACTTGGTAATCTTCAATATGTGCCACGAATACAAAATCACAACCTCGTGCGATGCATTAGCGCTCGGGACGAATATATTTTTTTTCGTTAGACCAATAATTTCGCACCATTTTTTGTATATCTGAGGATTCTTGAATTCAGCAGCCTCAGAATTGAATGCGTCCGCGTCTTTGAGTATCAACACTCTATATTGAGTAGAACTTTTATGATATACAACTTGCAGTAATAAACCTAATTTATTGTAATGATTTGCATATGATATTAACAAGATTCTGCCTTCGGTCAAAGCTTTCGCTGACTTTTTCGATTCTAACAAATAGGGATTTAGAAACTTGGTGTCTTCTAGATAATCGACCGCCACTTGATAAAACGTAGAGAGCTTCTTCTGCATCTCAGTCAGAGTTGGCAGGTTTGATAATTCTCGCTCGATTTTTCGTAATTCGCTGTTATATGTCGCTTCCTGTGACGCTAGCGGTGATTCTTTGAAAGACTTGCGCATCATCGCTTCAACAGTGACGGATTCGTTCACCCTTCTCAAATTTAAGAGCATGGAATACGTGACTTTGAATTTCGACTCCAATGTCTGCGGCTCGCCGCACATCATAGGTTTCAAGTCATTAAAGTGCGGTATGTCGTATCTGCACATCACTA
Organism: Anoplolepis gracilipes; assembly: GCF_047496725.1. Classification (NCBI taxonomy): domain Eukaryota; kingdom Metazoa; phylum Arthropoda; class Insecta; order Hymenoptera; family Formicidae; genus Anoplolepis; species Anoplolepis gracilipes. The sequence continues at coordinate 21,813,796 of NC_132971.1, read as the reverse complement.
TAACTGTTCCCGTCGTGTCGTGACCTCGCCGTCCGGCTCTACCAGCCATTTGTATATATTCAGTTGGGTATAAGATACGAAAGTTATTTCCGTCGTACTTTCTTATAGAATCAAACACCACTGTGCGAGCTGGCATGTTAACTCCCATGGCAAAAGTTTCTGTCGCGAATAGTAACTAAAATGCAATAACAATAACAATTCTGTTATATTTTATTCTTAAAATTTTTTTACATATCAGTCTAGACGATAAGGAATTTTATCAAGACTTTTTTTTAATATTCTTCAACTATTAACTATTATTTTTCGATATATTTTTGCGAAATTACCTTCACAACTCCATTTTGGAATAACATTTCTACAATTTCTCTCAAAATTGGCAGTATCCCGCTATGATGTATACCCACGCCTTTCTCCAAAAGCTCTTGCATCATAAGTACTTGTGGTAATTCTCTATCGCTTCCTTTCAGGTGTTTTATATTAGATTGAAAAAATGCATGCACTTGATGTTTCTCTCTCGCGGTTGTTAAATCCAGATTTCTCAGTGTGGCAGCATTCATATCACAGCGTTTTCTCGACAAAGTAAATACAACAACTGGTAACATATCCTACAAAAAAAAATAGATAATGTTATGCTGGATATATAAAAATATACATACATGTATGTATATAATTACAAAAATTTCTTTGTAAAATTAATATGAGTATTGGCAACGTACATTTTTTTGCAGATGACTTATAAATGCTCTCCACAATACGTCTTCTTGTTTCGGAGTCATCTGATTTCTTCTCCTATTATCCTTTGAGTTTTTATTCTTTTTCTTATCGGATGCATTGGTTGCTTTGAACCATCTATAAAAATAAAAAAATCATTAATAAAATATTATTACACTATATATATATATATATTTGTTTTGCTCACAAGTATATATAAAAGCAAAAAATGAGAAATGACTTACCCATCCAATAAGAATTGGCTGTTGCCATCAAGGACCAAAAACTTATCATCTTTGGTCTTACCATCAGTTCCAGTGTATAAATAATGTAAAAGAGGTATTGGCCTTTTCAAAGTGCTAATCACATACATCTTTCGCTTCTTGATACGACCGACCCAATCCGCGAATATTATTGGATTTGGTACAGTCGCAGATAACATTACTATATTGATTGTCTGTGGTAAAAGAATGACAATTTCCTCCCATACGTGACCCCTCTAAAAACAGGGCAATATAAATTGTTGAATTGTTGAAAATATCGTTCTTAGGATAATTAATATAATCAGTATGTCTCACATCTTCATTATTTATATAATGCACTTCATCAAATATGACAAATTCTAAATCCCGCAAAACATCAGATGCACAATACAACATTGACTGTAGGATTTCTGTCGTCATTATTAGGCATGAAGCAGTTTGATTTATTTGTAAATCACCCGTTAATAATCCGACGCTTTCAAACTTTCTCTTAAACTCGCGATATTTCTGATTTGACAGTGCTTTTATAGGGGATGTATAAATTACTCTGAAATGGGGAAAAAAATACCAATTAGAAAACTAATGTAGTAAGTTTTATACATATATAACGATATTAAGTTTGCATAGACTTTGCAGCTCTACCTTGTCATATGCTTTTGACTCAATGCAATGGCATATTCAGCAACGGTGGTCTTTCCTGCTGACGTATGCGCAGCAACAAAGACATTACTATTCTCCTCCAACTTGAGAATAGCTTGCTTCTGAAAAGTGTCTAATTCATATTCAAATCTAATTGCTGGATCAGGTATTCTTTTGTCAAAATCAGTTATCGGTGCGGATACGTCCAACTGCTCTGCCCATTCTGTCTTTGCAAACTCGGTTTGTTTTTCTGATATTTTCAGAACAGGTATATTTGTCTCTTCAGGCAAAATGGAAATGTCCGTAAATGGAATATTGTTATCTGAAATTTGAACGATCTCTTTTTTGGGTTCCTCAATTGAAGACCATAAGCCGAGTGAATTTCCTTCCTCATGTATAACAGCCATTAAATTGATATTATCGTTGATTCTTAAGTCGTCAGACTTTTTAATTTCTGTAACTTCTGTTTCATTCATTGTGCAATTAAGCGGTGTACAATTGTCGCTTTTAAATTCTACACCTGAGCTAAAACCTTTAGCTAATGTCCTTAAATTCTTTTCAAAATCAATATCATTTAGGAATTCATTTTCAGGTAATTTGGGTTCTTCAAAACCACCAGGCCAAAATGGAATATTACTGGGATTACCTATAAAAAAATATATTCAGAATATGTTTTTAATATTATGTATAGTGTCTGATTATGTTTTCACATTGATATTTAATTATATTTGTTAATATTCTGAATAAAGAGAAGAGAAATACACGTAACAAGACTAGCAAAGTACCTCGAACTCCATCTGTAAGTGGTCCAGGTGCACGAGTCATAGACATAGAATTCCTTGCTGTTTCCCCTGCACCTTGCAAGATGATTTCTTGCATTTCACCAATCTTGCCTGTTATCGGATCACGATCAAACTTTAGTGTAGTATTGATCGGAGCCAGATCATACTCCAACAATGAACAAACATTTTGTTTACGCGGCCAGTAACATTGAGTATTATCTAGCTGATGTATTGGTAATCGTTCAGGACATTTGATGTATTCCCGTAATTCTAATTTGATGTCAGGCCAAATTGGTGGAGGCCCAACAAGTAACTGGAAAGAATTGATATATTTAAATACACAAAACTTACCTTATATTTATTTGATATTTAATGATAATTACCTCTGTTGATTCATTCATCGCAAAGTTTCTTTGTTTACATTTATTAATAAATTATAATAATAAATATTCTGCAAAATTATTAACGCATGACTTTGTTATAACACTGAAATAACTTAACAGGTTTAATAAATTATTAACAAGTTGTTGATAAGTTTAATTTATTAAATAATAATCATTTATTTCAAATTACTTAAGTTTTAAAATATACTTGAATGAAAAAAAATTATTGTTTCTTTAGAAAATTGATTTTAATTGATCAGCTGTGAATTAAAGATCGACAGGAGAAACTACAAAGACCTCTGTCGGTCGATCGTGAACTACACATTTGTCATTTTTGTATAACCATATATAATTTCACAATATAATATTCCTAATCCAGTAACATTGTCTACAAATCTTAAAAGTGATGTTTAAAGGAAAAAAAAAAAAAAAAAAAAAAAAAAACAAGAGTCAGAATAAAATCTTAAATAATATGCAGCAAGGGCTACGAATTTATTTAGCAAATATGAGACTTATTTTCATGTAATTTACACACTATTACAATATTACCGACGATCGGTCATATCTAAATTCTATACTTGTATAAATAAAAAATAATTTATAATATAATCTATATTTATATAAATAATAAATTCTATATTTATTCTATATTTCGTTCAACAAATTCACTTTTATTAGAAAATTTTTATGCAATAATAAAGTGGCAGTTGTGTAAAATAAAAAACATAAATAGTCGTAAATTAAATCTTTTAAGAAATTTTTCCTATCTTTTTACACAAAACTCTATATTGTCCGACAATAATTTGTTTCATTCCCCTAACGAGTTTATATAGAATGTCACAAATGGAACAACTTATTGTCGAACAGTGTACATATACACATATACATGATTTATTCCATCTGGTAAGTTTTCAATTTTGCTCTGTCTTTCTGCTTATTTTTCTTCCGCAATCTTTGAATATGCTTCTTCAGTTTACCCTTGGTTTTCAATTCTTCGTACTGAGAGACTAAATTCAAAATTTTCTTCTCAGCTGTAAGAAATAAACAAAATAAAATAACAGTAACAAGATAAATAAAACCTATATCAACTATTTAATTAGCTCACATTTCTTCTTATAGATAGGTTTCTCTCCTTGTTTAATGGATTCTAATATTTGCGTCTTGTCTTCCTGCTTCCTCTGTTCTCTCTCTTTTCGCTTCTTTTCTTCCCTTAACTGATTTTCAAGCCTTTGAATGAGATATTTTATCTTATTTTTAGTTTTTAGATCAGTAGCTTCTTCTAATTCATTTCTCAAAGTTTTGAGATCACTTTCTCGTAAGTCATTAATAAATGCATAAGAATGTTTGAAGATTTTTTCATTAAATGTGCCGCATAAACTATCAAATCTGGGATCTCGGGCTACAACTTTTTTGATCGAAACTATTTCTCTAAACCTAGAAACTGGTTTCTTAGCAGACATTTCTCGTGGCCTGTTTTTATTTTCCCGTTTAAACTCTGCCTTTTTCTTGTGTTTAAATTCTGTCTCTTTCTTGCTTTTGTTTCCAAATATTGTTTGATTATACAACTTAGTTCCCAATTTCTCTTTTAATTTCTGCAAATTTTCAAAACTCATATGTTTCAACTCCTCTCGTATTTGTTCCTAAAACATAAAGAGTAAAAAATATATTGCTATATTTATAAATATATAATATAAACATTTTTTGGTAAAAATAATAGTGACAAGATTAGATTATATAAAAAAAAAATACAAAACAACTCTGTAGAAAAATAACTTACACGATCTTTATCCTCTGTAAGTAGAGATTCTTCATCATCACTCATGTTGAATTTTGTACGAAATGTTTAGGAGAGATTTGTTTTTTTTTTATAGATTTTCAATAAGACTAATGACGCGAACTTTTGCTTGCAATTCCCAGAAATTTGTTAACTTGACACAAAACAAATGTATTCAAGCGTTGAAGAGAGAAAAGCAAAGAGCCTGAGGCCTGAGGTTTGAAAACGCAAGCAAAACGAACACCTAACCTAATATTCAACAAGGTGTCAGATCCATAGACTATGTTCTTGACACAAGAAATGCTCGAAGCGAAACGAGGCAAAAATTACTTTGTCCTAATTGGTTGATCAAAAGTTTCGAAACTTTCGTAGCATTAAACCATAGACGTATAAATATATAGATGGAGAGCATTAATTGCCAATATTGGAGAATAAGCAGAAGTGAGCTTTAAATAGCGGAAGGGGGATGTGGGATCTTGTTCAATTTCTCTCGAGTGGATTCAATTCGGCACGTAATCGCATTTGCATGTTTTATAGCTTCGTTTACGTGTATCCATGGATTGTCTGCGAGAGAGAGAGAGAGAGAGAGAGAGAGAGAGAGAGAGAGAGAGAGAGAAATTTCTCGCTATGATAAAAATACTATATTAGATAAGTTTTTTTTTTTAACAATATGTTTCGTTTTTTCGAGCCTCATACACTGAAAATTATTCAAATCCTATAGTTAATACTTGAGAGATGAAATTTGTTATAGAAATGAAAAATATTACTAGCTCAAAAAATTTTATGTATCGTTTATTGTTTATTGGATCCAAGCGTTTAACTGTCAAATGGAAAATTTCTAGAAACTTAAGAATTTTTTCCTCAATAGTAGCTTATTAACATACCGACAAATTCGTTATGTAATAAATTATAATAATTATATTAATTTAATAATTATAAATACACAGCATATGTATCACATCGATATCAACGAAATATTAATATTGATTTTAAGATAAAAGATATTGGCTTTATATTATTTTATATGACATATATATATAATGATTATCAATATATTGTAAAATAATTAATCATATATATATATATATTTATTTATTTATTTATTTCAATATAAGAAATATTAATATACCTCTTTAAAAATGTTTTAATAATAATAAAACGATCGTTTAGCGATATATTAAATCCCGGAAATACATTCGAAGATTAACGAGGTAACGTGAGCGTTCCAATGCGGACATTTTTGTTGCGCGCTTATTTATTCCGCATTGCGCAAGATTATGAAATATCTAATTTTACACAATGTACAGCGCAAATGTCATTATATCGAGACACAATGTACCCTTTTATGACCAAACGCTCGTAAAAGAGTAATCATCCGCGAATGTGGATTATGCAGTACTGCGTAAAAACCACTGTCTGTTTGGTAGCTCGCTCTGTTGGCGCGCTCGCGAGCATCAAGGCCATCCGAGTAATCCAATAAATAAATCGTTAATGCCTAATTGCATTGATCTTCAGTTTTGAAATTTTTTTTCTTGCGTAACCGATTCTCATTTAGTGCCTTTGTTGCCTTTGATGAACTTGCAAGCTCATTTTTTCCATTTTTTTTTGCTTGAAACTATATGTCAAAAAGTACGTCGACACACGACAAATCGCACGCTTCAATTATGTAATATATGCATATGTACAGACAGAGATAGGAATTAATACATGAATTTAGACGTTTAAATTATATTAAAATTATTATCAGAGCATGTATATGTATAAAAAAAATATGACGAAAAGAAATGCGACGAAATAAAACCGTGGAGTTGAATACATCTGATTTTTGAAATCAGTTACAATTTTTTGACATTTTTCAATAATTTTGTATAATATGGAATTGAAAGTAACTAATGCTTATTTATATCTTATGAATTGATCTTTAATCTTTGAATTCTAGAATAACTTGTAAATTTTTTAAGTAATTCCATCTCTTTAAAGTAGAATAAAAAAAAATTAATATCCTAATGTTATGTAGAATTATATTCATAATAAATCTTAAAAATTAAAAATTATAGCGTCTTTTTTCCTCTTTTTATTTTCTTACCATTATATGCGCGTTTGATAAAAGAGTTGCCGTCAGTGTCTTTTAACTGACGTTTCTATTTTTGCAACAACTTATGTCATTAGCTATTTATTCGTGGCTTTTGATGAGATGAGTAATGCATGATTAAACAGACACGATGGAAATGTATCATAATAAGGAAAAAAACAAATGAGAAATACAATTCTGAATTTCATAAACTTGCAGAAAATAGGATTTTAAACAAAAAAATGATAAAAGGAAGAATTTGTATAACCATTAGTATATATTATTCTATATACATAAGTAACGTGTAAATTTCAACAAATGTAAAAAAACTGGAAGCCATCCAAAGCCGAAATTTAAAATAATTCTCGCTTTCATACTTTATTGATTTTACTTTTGTTACAATTTCAGAAAAAACTGCATTTGTGTGTGTGTGTTTCTATAAAGACTGAGAAAGTAATTTTTACAGCTTGGAAATCAGATAGAGATTAGTCTTGTATTAGTCCATAAAAACCGCGAGACAAATTACCGGCAATACATGAAGGCCTTACAATCAATGAAGAGGACTCTTGTTGTAATAAAAGAGTTACAAATCTAATTAAAATATAAAATATAAAATACTTGTAAAAATAAATAATAATTGTAAACAGTATTAGTAGGAAATCGTAACATTAGAATAATGATTCGTATAGACGCCGACGAGATACTTCTCTAAATCTATAGATTTGAATTAAATTTAGCGCGATTCTTCGCTCACAATCACGTGATTTGATTCTAGTTGGCTGACATTCAGACCTTTCAGGCAGATGTCGCTAAAGTAACCAGCCTTTCCCCCTCCTTTTCAAGAGGGAAGTTTAGACTCCGTAGTGTTAGCAACATGGCGGGTGTGCTGTTTGAGGATATTTTCAACGTGAAAGACATCGATCCAGAGGGCAAAAAATTCGACAGGGGTGAGTCCTTATCAAACGTTTATATCTCGACGCGTTCGAGGGTCGCCTGGTCGTGGCGGCACGCGCGCCATTTTCACCGCCAAAATGGCAGCATCTCACGAGTTGGTCGACCTTGCCGATAGCGCCGGCACGGACGAGCACATGGCAGACAGCTGAGTGTTCTCGATTTCAAGTTAACGAGACAAGCTTTGTTTTACTGTCACGATCGATAGCTACAACTGTCGACCGATGAAACCAAGACATTTATACCCCATGTCAATCGTCCGTTTGCCGTTTGGCAATGTTATCAATTGACATGAGCGAACCGGTGTCGATAGCGGATTATTCGAATGCGTAAACAATAGCGTCGAAATAAACAGACAATAGTGAAATTAGAACGATTCTTGAGGAAAAATCTCAATTTACAACTTTATTTCTTTGATATGAAAACATTAAAATGACGCATTATGTACCGTATTATCGTTAACCTAACCTAACCTAACCTAATTTCATCTCAGCCGTACGATTGGAGGCTCATGAATGTGAAGTATAGACTCTGAATGTGTTTTCTTTTATTATAAAGTTTCTGATTGTATAAAAGATTATTAGTACCAAAATTGACATTTTTAATTGCGCTGAGTTTTCATCTCGATTCTATAGGCACGTGAAAGATGTGAACATTTTTTTTAATTACACTCTAGTTTTGAAAATCTTAATAATAATTGTAAAACAATATTAATAATTTTTATTAGTAACACATTTATTGGTATACTTTATTACTATACTCATCTATTAATAATACATTTATTAGTATTTAAAAAGTAATTTACCGGTCATGTATTTTATAGACGTAGACTGTATAATGTACAGATTTGATTTTGAGATTCTCCCTCTCTCTCTCTCTCTCTCTCTTTTCTCGCTCCGAAAAAATGTTAATTTGCATACACGCGACAGGTGTCGAGTCTCCGTGTACTCGTCTCGTACGACCTCGCGGTCTCGATGCTCGCGACCTTTTCCGTTTCTGTTTTTACTCGTTCGTGGACCACAAGAGAGCGGAATTTACAGAGAGCGACGTAGATCGAAGGAGTCGACCGTGACCGAATTCTCTGCCGGAATATATTGGATCTTCTCTATGTACCGCGCCCCTTTCAACCTTGCCACACAAAGATTATCGACGTACGTACTAACGGACACTTTTTTTCTCTAATAGATATTTAGAGTGACTCAGTATAGCATAGGTCGATCGAAAGAAAATTGTATCTGCGATTTAAATACTCGTTTAGAGAATATGATATTTCGATATCTCGATTAGTAGTTTAGAAAACCCCGCTGACGTGATATGTCATTTTATATAATACGTATTAATTTTCAATAAAGTCTATTACATTTTCGTCATTTCTTCTGAACAGATTTAAATTTTATTGACCTCTACATTAGTTTTGTATAAATTGCTTATTATAATAAAGAAATGTAACATAAATATTAACATAAATATAAATGGATTTCTAATCAACGAACAAACAGAAGGAATTAAATTTTCAATATAGATAATGTAGAGAGAGAGAGAGAAAGACATTGCGAAATCTTTAATTTTGCACCCCTAATATAGCAATTATTTTCTTGTTGACAAAAATGGAATACTACGTACATAACTCTCGTAAAATCTTAAATATATATCTGTCCCTCTTCTTCATATGTAATAATATTATATATTATATAACATATTGAATACATAACGAAAAATGGAAATCCGCAATACAATATAAATTGGAAATTGTTATTTTTGACTTAGATAACCCAGATTATCAGCACGCAATAAGTTCGTTTGCGCGTATAGTCCAGGGTGTTCCCTTTGCACCTTCTCTCCCTCTTTCTTAGCCACATCTTTCATCTGGCGTTCGATAAAGTATGTTATCACCGTATATGGCGTATTATATCGACCGGCGAGCGCTCTTCTCTGCGTGCGATTGTGAATTCCGGATTCGATAAATTGGGTAGTGCCCATCGCCCATCGTTGGCTGACGAGCGAGCGTCACAAAAACGAGAATGCTGGAGGAAAGGAGGAGGGAAGGGAAGGAAGGGTGAGAAGGGTGAGAAGGGGGGTCCCTCCTCGTGCTCTGTCTCCCTTTTGAAAGAGAGGGATGGAACCGGGTGCTCGCTTGCGACCGGTCGATGCAGCAAGGATGCCCGCAGCCGCAGCAGCAGCAGCAGCAGCAGCAGCAGCGCCGAGCAACACGGCATTCGCGTAATATGACGCGTCTGTGTATTGGGTCGGGGAGGGGGCAGGAGGAGGAGGGGGGGGGAGGGTGGTGGACGGTGCTGCGCGCGCGGAGCAGCCGGGACGCGTGAGGTGGTTCTGGTGGGGATTGACACGGTCAAGGTCAGCCTCAGTTCTAAGGTCGCGGGGGGATGTCATCTCAGAAGGGAGCGCCTGGATGTGCTCCGTCTCTCTTTCCCATTCGCTCCCCCCCCCCCTCCTCTCTCTCTTGCTCCCTCCATTTACCTATACTTATAATACCTATCTACCTCCTCGCGCGTTTTGTTCTCGGCCTCGCTTTCGGAGCGAGTCGTAAAGCGGGAGGACGAGCGTTCTCTTTCCGTTTTTCTCTTTCCGCCTCCCCCTCCCCCCCTCCCCCTCTCTCTCTCTCTTCCCTTTCTCTTTTATTCTTTTCGCGTACGTGCGTTCGCCGTTCGCTTGGACCCGTCCATCCGCCGGCTGACGTGGAAGAGGCATCTTTATTTCTTCATCTCGCGCGAGCTCTTTCCTCGGCTAACTTTGCCGACGCGAGGACACGCGCGAAATTCCATTTTGCGGTTATAAAGGCGAGATGCCGGACCGTCTTTACGTATGAATTAAACAAGACAAGTATAATGTAAACGCACTTTGCCTCCCATCTTGAAAAAAAGTATCGTTTTAACATTATCATAAATAAATCATACCCAAATATTACTTGAAAGAAATTATAAATAGTTTTGTATGATTTTAATTAGCCTTGTTAGTCGAATATTATTTTAAGTAGCTTACTTACTAATAATAGTAAATAAAATATGATTCTTTTCTCTGCTTTAAGTATTTAATGTTTATAATTACTTGATCAAAAGATAAAAGAAAGAAAAAAGACTCTGCGCATTTACATTTTACATACTTGGGGCTATAACAAGTTCGCGTAATAGGCGCACTAAGAAGAGAAATACGTGTTGGTTTTTAAATTTTATCGTCCAGGAGAGGAGTGGATCCACGTAGAACCCAAGGTGTAATCAGGTCTTTGGCTTTGCCAAACGTTTATCCTTTTTCGCTCAAATCACGATCTCGAAGTGATCGTTAAAGCGAACGGTCGCTCAGAAATTCCCACATATATTTATACCAGTTTAACGTATCTAATTTTTATAATTGACGAATGAAAATAAATGATGGCCATCAATCATCTAACTTGGAATATCTAATAGAGATCGGTCAAATGAAATGATTGGATAACCTCCGAACGCACAATTTAAAAAATTTAAATTATTTTTAAAATGTGTAGGCTAGTTATAAAGTTGGAGAATTAATAAAACAAGTTGAATAATTGATACATGGGTAAATAGCAAACCCTACATAGTATAAACTAATAACATCTGTATACGGATCGCTTTAAATCATATCTCTTCTGTTTTGATTGTCAACGTAGAATGATTTGCTTAGGAAACTCAAGTAAATTGTTGGCAGGTGATAATAAAATCCTCGTTCTCTCATAGAAACGTATGCTCTCGGTGTACGTGTCTCAACGTTATTTTTAGATCGAGAAATTCGTCACATGCACACATTTCTCAAATGCGTGCAACCAATTTCTATAACGAATAAAACGATACAAAGATCGCATTTTTAAAATTAAAAAATTATTAGACGTAAATTTTTCAAAATCTCATTTATTAATGCTTCGAAAACGATTCATGTAATATATTTATTTCATTTCTAATATAATACATTTTAGACAGAGAGAGTTTCTGTATTTGTACATTATATTACTAAAGTTATAGGAAGTAGTAGGAAACAGATGTGTGTCTAAAAAGATATTCAAGATGTTTCATTGTGTTATACATTTTATCCTACTTCTGCGTGTTTACATTTGTCGGCGGTACAATTGCTAATAATTGCGTAATGAGCCAAAGTTTGTCATATCGGCGCAAATATTAATCTTTAAGTACATGTTGTGTGTGGCCGTTTTATTGAAATATATAGTTATTAAACTCGTTATTTCGTCGTGAATGTCATTGAAAAACGCTGTGCGCGACGCAAAAGATCTTTGTGAAAAATACCAGGTATCAAATATCAAACAGAATAGAAGAAACAAGAGTCTATATATAAAGCGAAGCGATGAAATCTGAATGAGATTCGACGAAGTTATTACCAAGCAATAATGAAAAAATGTACACCGTTCTAAGCGGAAGAACCTTTTAACTTTTTCACGGCTGAAACGGCGTAAATTACATTTTTTTTACATATCTATAACTGCGATCTTTGACATAAGCACGTAACAATGTGTTACAACGCAACAGTAGTACAATATATTCGGAATAATTCGCTAGGTTATAAAAAGTTTGTGTGCAAGCAAAATAGCTAAAAGTTATTTTGAGTAGAATATATATATATATATATATATATTCAAATTAACAATACAGGTTCATCAAGTTTCTATTGATATAATATTTTTAATATTTTTAACAATTCTCATCTTATAATAATACGTACACAGTAAAGAATTGTGCGTCCATACGTTAAAATTTTCTTGCATTACCACGTTTCAATTACTACTTTAATGTAAAATTAACATACATCTGATGTATTATTATTTTTATAACATTTTCATGCGTTTGACATTTATGTCAATTTCAATAACTTAACACTTTGTATATGTCTTTTAGAAATGGAATATTATTTTGACTGCTTTTAACACATCATTAACATTTATTTCAAACAATCAACATGTTTGAAAATCAGTTTAACATTCTAAGAAGGGTTAAAATAAATTTTCGAGTAATCATGAATTTTAAAATGTTCCATCAACATTTCTTACAAGTTATTGAAAAATTACTCTTTTATGTAGTTTTTAATTGTATATTATTTTTACATCACTTTTAAAGTCACAATAACAAAAATAAATGTAAAGTTTTGTGTCAATTACTTAACGTTTCTAATTTCTCAATAAGTAACACACAATAAATGAGTTATTTTAACTTAAAATTTAGAGTGCACTTTCTGGGACGTGCAAAAAATGTTAAAATTAACATTTTATTTTTTACTCTGTAACGTACATAATTCCTCGGCATAAACAGGATATTAAAAAAAAAAAAAAAAAAAAAAAAAGGTCATATATTTTGAGAGCAGGAAGTATTGATCAAAATAAGAAAAAAAAAGTTTAATTAATATGAGTCTTACAATTAATATTAATGTGTTTGAAAGAGCGTGTGATTTTCTGAAACGTAAGGCTGAAAAATGCGTGACAATTAGGAACCTTCTACAATGCTAATTCTACATTGCAAAACTAAGTAGTAAATACTCTTTTGTTTATGTAAAGGTGACACAACCAATAAGAAAAAGACAAAGAGCTCAAATAAAAAGATCTATATCTTGAAACTTATTAATTGTAGAATGGTCTATATTAATTAGACTTTTTTTTCCTTTTTTGATTAATGCTACTTACTCTCAAAATAATGGTCCTTTTTTTTAACATTTTGTATATCGAGATATCTGATATCTTTATTCAATAGACGATAAGAGAGCTTTTAAATTGTAGGATGGCCCATGTTAATTAGACTTTATTTCTTATTTTGATCAATACTACCTGTTCTTAAAAGAGTGATCCCTTTTTTAACAACTTGTGTATCTGACTAGATATCTTTATTCAATAGACAGTAAGAGAGCTTTTAAATCGATTAAGCTTTCCAAAATATACATATATATCTCGAGCATTCATTAATATTGTGAAGATAAAATACCTTCTCTCTCAGTAGTCTCATGTCAGAGTTGTCGAAGTATCACAATAGCAATTATGTAGACAACGTAGACATCTTGAAATTCATTTCGAGGGGTACTTGAAGCCGGTGGGAGCGTCGCGCCGAGACGACGATTTAACCGCGCGTCTAATAGTTTCTTTAACGACCCAATTAAATGTAAGTGCCGCTAAATAATTACCGGCTGAATCTCCATCGTATTGCAGCCCGATGTGGAGCTTATCGTAATATATGTATAATAAAATGCATAAAGGAATTATCTTCGGAGGATCACAATATACATTTTCCAGGCGCTTATGAAGCTTTATCCCCAGCATCATTTTTGTCACTACACCTTAGAATTATTATTTTTTTTTTATAAAACAGCTAATAATAGCACTCTGGCTAGCCATCAATATATCGCGATTGCGTTGTACTTTCGCTTTCGATATAAAAAATAAATATACCAATGAAATAATAAAGATTCCTAAAAAAGATTGACTTTAAGTTTAATCAGCAACTACACACATATAAAAACATATTATTTTTTAATATATCTACACTATGCAAAACATTAATAAGGGCCACTTTCTTCCATATAAAGAGAGGCCAATTTTCAAATAGTTGCAACTTCCTTAAAAATAATCGAAATAAGATCAGTAAGAAAGCTTGAAGTTTCTAGTTTTAGAATCTTTAAATGAATTTCAATTCTTTCTATTCGTTATAAAATTACATTGTAAGAAAGCGACGTCCGTCGATTGAACAAATTTTTCAAAAGCTTGCCCAAGAATACCGAATTTAAAAAAATCCTAGCACAATTTCATTAATTGGGTGTTAAAGAGCAGAATTTTAGCTTTAATTTCTTTTTTTAACGAATGTTGTATGATTTTTTTTCACCGAGATATTCATTATTAAAGCAAAATCGAGCTATTGACTTTGAACTAGTTTACAACTAGTGAAAAAATGATCGTACAATAACCATTAATTTAAGTTTTTGAAACGTACCGAAAAAAAACTTAACACTTTGGCCTTTTGTACGAGTAACTGGAATGCTTTTGTAAATGTAGAGTTTATGAAAGTTTTATCGTTTTTTCGTTAACTTTCATTGATTTAAATAAAAAAAAAATAAAAATGCAATTTTTACTTGATTTTTAAGTAACAATTACGCTTTAAAAATGAATAATGATTGAAAAAAACGATAGGAGCATTTTAAAGTGCTATTTTTTTTTAAAATTGCTTTATTAATGATTATAGGTATGATCATTTTTTCACTAGTTATAAGCGTTCAAAGTCAATAGCTCGATTTTGCTTTAATAATGAATATCTCGGTGAGAAAAAATCATAGAACATTCGTTAAAAAAAGAAATTAAAGCTAAAATTTTGTTCTTTAACGCCCAATTAATGAAATCGTACCAGGATTTTTTTAATTCGGTATTCCTTTATTGGGCAAACTTGAAAAATTTGTCCAATCGACGGACGTCGCTTTCTTAGTAATGTAATTTTGTAACGAATAGAAAGAATTGAAATTCATTTAAAGGTTCTAAACCTAGAAACTTCAAGCTTTGAAACTCTTTTTTATTGATCTTATGCCGATTATTTTTAAGAAAGTTGCAGCTACTTGAAAATTGGCCATTTTTATATGAAAGAAAGTGGCTGTTTAATTTGTTTGCGTATACTGTAGAAATCCACTCGTGTCTTATGCACGTATTATCGAAATAAATATTGACGAGACCCTATTTCTTTCATTTCTCTTCGCCGCGAGCGCGATTTAAATATCGATGAGAAGAGACAAGTAAGTAATTCGCATACGTGCTCGCCGTTTGTTCCGCGTTCGTTCTTCGTTTCGTTCGTGTTCTTGACTACTTTTCTCCTTGTCCCAGCGATGACGTAAGTGGGTCAGGGTGACGGGAAAAAGGAGGAAAGGAACGAGACTGTGTGCCGAAGACGAAGGCTCGGTTCCTCCGCGTTTATTCGGCGGTTAGCTCAATGTCGTTTATCAGATTAAACGAATATAGTGCGTCTCATTGTTCGTTTCGCAATCAAGTCTTTTTTGTTTCCCTTGTTAATTCTTCTTCGATAAAAAAAAAAATTGTTTATTTCCATAACTCTTGAAATTTCATTATGATACCGACATCAATCTTAATGATTCAACTTTAAATTAAATTTCTCTAGAAATACAAACGTTAAATTGAACAAGGAATAATTATTTTGGCTTGAAAAGTTTAATTTATGAAATTCATTCATTTCGTTTACAGTGGTTTATAATTATTAATATCTCGACATTCCCGTTGAAATGAAATGAAATGTAGAATTAAAAGACATTGAATTTACATAGAGAAAAGTGGCAAATAAGCTATATATAATATGAGAGCAAAGGGTTAAGCCAAGCTGCAACATCTAGAATGGGACTTTTTTTTTTTGCCGTTATCTTATTGATCGAGAAGCTTACGCTTATACTTTTATGTAACTTTATGCGCGCGCGATCGGTCTAACAAGATCGGACTCGATGGCGAGTCGAATCGATGCCGTTATCGAAGTAACGGCATGAAACGAGGCAGTAACCGTATGGAGATTAGCCGGACGTTTATGCGCAATAAAATGCAACGTGTCGGGCGACGAGAATCATGGGATCGTTATTACGTTAAGAGACTACGCTATTATTCCAAAATCCAAATCAACCGCTCGCACACCTAAACACAGATTTCCATTGTCGATCTATCATCCGATATGAATATATAGGATGAATTCTGCATTTATTCGATGAGTGATATACATATATATAATGTCAAAACGATTCTGACAGTAGGATCGCTTCAAATTTCTCTCGTCTCTAGACGGCATAATATTCGCAAACTATTTTCGGATGATTACAACAATAAACGTTTTTCAAGTCAAACTCTTTATTCATCGCGTAGTTCCGAATCGACGAATTATTGAGATTTTTATTTTTGACAAAGTGTATTTTTTTTTTTTTTTTCCTGGAGAGGAATCTAAAAGAGAACTTATTGCATCACGTGACGAAGGGTAGATTCGCGAGCAGGATCTCCGCAACATCGTCGCGATCTCGCGCCAGGCCAGGCGGCGAACCAATTTTTTTTTTCAGCGTAGCCCGCAGAGCGGCAGCGGCGGCGGGCAGCGGGCAGCGGCGCGAAGCGAGCGGCGGATGAGTAGGTGAATACGCGAGGTCTCGCGATTGGTTAGGCCGGCACGGCTCGACCAATCGGCGGGCGCGGGCTGCGAGCGTAGCGCGCGCATAGCCGGCACCGCGGTCGAGCCTCGTCGTCGCCAGTGTCGAGGTAACGCGCGAATCGGCGAGAAAAAACTGACCGATAAATACGTACGTATGTATAGATATTGTACGAACGGCACGTAAATTAGCAGGGCAAACGCGTCGCGACTGGACGACCGACGAACGACGAAGGGAGGAAGCGCGATACATGCCATACCGTTCCATAGCAACGTGGATACGGAGCCGGAGCATTAACGAGATTTGACGAGCGAGAGCGAGAGCAGTAAGGCAGATAAGGAGCGTCAAGTTCGCACGACAATAGCGAGGGAGAGAGCGCGAGTTGAGCGCGCGCGGTGGAGGACGTTCGCGGATCGGTGAGTAAAACGGGGGAGAGGAAGAGCGGGGAAGGGGGCAGGGTAGCCGGCTGCCTTCAGTTTGGCGTTCGGTGTTGCTAGGCGCGAGGACCACTGTCAGTGCCAAGGCGGCAGCCGGCAACCTTCTCTCGATTCGCGATCGCCAGTCGAGCTTTCCTCCTTTTCTCGCCCCCCGAATCTGCCGAACATCGTCCATTATCCTCTTCGTGACTTTCTTTCTCTCTCTCTCTCTCTTTCTCTCTCTGTATATATATATATATATATATATATATATATATATATATATATATATATATATCTAGAATCTCGCTTCTTCGTTTTCTTATTAGCATCTCCGTTTCTTTCGCAGCCTTTCGTTGCACTTTCGAGAATGTTCCCCGCGTGCGTGATCAAACGGCGGCGCCTGGTCGCCAAATCCAACCGGCACTGCCTTCTCCGGTCTCCGGTCTCCGGTCTTCGTTCTCGGTCGCGTCTGCGTGCGTGTGTGCGTGCGAAAAAGAACGAAGCGTGTGGAGAGAATCACGGGATGCCTTGAGGCGGATATACGACGCGCGTCTCATCTACCACGATCTACCACCATCTCCGACATGGTCCTCCGATTAATACACGTATCGTGAGTATCGTTTTCTATGTGTATACATGTTTTTTTTATTTATTCTATTGACCTCCGTTCACACAAATATGAGGTTTCTTCTTTTCGAATCAGGGTCGATTATTTGCGCATTAAGGTATAGTATTTTGCATAATTATCGCCAAAATTTGATCAATCAATTTTTCTAATACTCGCGTTATTGCATTATTGTATTTTATTATATTACTTTTCTAACTATATATATAAAAAAAAATGTCTCGTATAAGATTATGTATAGTACTGATACAAAAAATATTCTGAATTAATTTTATACATATTTGCATTTATCATGAGTCACATTAAGGATGTAAAAATAGTAAAATAGCGACGAAGTATTCTCATTAATAGTGACATGATGAAATATGGAGCATGTCAAGTTATGATGGATTTGATAAAATGCATTGCATGTGACGTAGTACTGGACACTCTGTATACACGATTAAAATAAATAAAGTCTAAAATGACTTTCCTTCTTAAGGTTTTTTTCTTCTCAAATTATAGAAAATAATATTTATATAAAATTAGAGTATAAAAAATTGTATATAAATAAGAATAAATTGGCAAAAAATTCTCTCATTGTCAGATAAATGCAAATATTTTGGAAAAAGTTCAAACTTTTATATCTCTGACGATTTTGGTAACGATATCTCGATAGTTCAAGACCTCGAATGCCACGTTCCTTCGAGTCATAAATACGCTGAATAGACGGAGCTACGCAGTTATGTGAATAGAACATCGTGATACGCAGATTGGATATGGTTTTAAAAAGCTGTGCGAGTCGAATCTTATATTAACGAAAATCTATCAAAGCTTGAGACTTCATTCTCATTTCAATAAATTTATAGAAAAACATTTGATATTATTTCGTGATTTAAAAATAAAATATAAATATAAATATCTATATCTTATATTTAATAAAAATAATGTTTTATATATATATATATATATATATATATATATATATATATATATATTTTTTTAGTCACGAAATAATATTAATTACTTTCATTGCGAGAGTTATTACACTATTAAATGTGATAAAAATTTTTCGTGACAAATAATCCAAATATGTATGTACATACGTATGTTGCATGTGTTTGTGCGATTATTTCTCTTTGAAGAAACAACGTGGAGCAATAACTGACGCTTCTTTTCATAAAGTTTAAGGATTACGAAACTGATACTGACTATCGGTAAAGGTTGTTGTTTTTGTTACGAGACAGTTCGCGGTTGTGCGATGATCGTAGTCGAATGAGAATGTTTTCTTCCTTATTTGCGTTTCTGAGTCACACGCGTGTCTGCCAGTTATCTGTTCACGCGATCCGCCGACGCGCACACACTTGACATTATTTATACAGACGTAACACCGAACGAAATTGCCGAAGTTTCTTTGCGATGTAGATCATTCCAACGAACGGTGAATGTGTGATGTCTTTCTTTGTAAAAAAATTATTATTTTATACATTTATAATTATAGTATAGTTATGGGACTTATTTTATTATTTAATATTAAAGAAATTATATATAATATTAATATATATGTGTATGTATATATACATATACACACACACACACACACACACACACACACACACACACACACACACACACACACACACACACACATATATATACAGAGTGTCCGGTAATTACCGTCCCACCTCTCCAGGGCAGATAGAGCAGGCTAAACTGAACATAAAAGTCCTCTATCATTTTGCGATTTTCACAATAATTATTAAAAATATTAATTAAAAACGCTTAGCGTATGAGCGCGAGCCGCATATAGCGCTCGGCATACGCTGAACGTTTTTAATTAATATTTTAATAATTATTGCGAAAATCGTAAAATGGTAGAGGACTTTTATGTTCAGTTTGACATGCTCTATCAGCTCTAGGGGCGGTAATTACCGAACACTTTGTATATGTATATATATATAGTATAATATATAATATTATAAAATTGTAGAACACAGAAATTTCCATTGGACGAATTTTCGCTTTTTAGTTGCTTCTACATAATTATATTATTGCAAATTTATTTAGCATTATACGCGTGTGCGATATATATATATATATATATATATATATATATATATATCACAATGTCCCCCCTATAATGCTAAATAAATAAATAAAAAATATATATATTAGTTAATTTACTTGTGCAAATTTTTAATTTCAAATATATATAGTTACTTTTAAAAACTTTATCATTTTCAATACTAATATCAATTAACTAATAAATCAATTCATAATTAACTTATATGTTGTCATCCGAAATCTATTTTACAAAATAGTAGATTATATAATTACTGATATTTATCAATTCAACGAATAAAATTTTAATTTAATGAAATTGCTCTTTACAAATGCTATATAAATAATGTAAAGGAAAAAATTATCCCTCACTCTTATTTTCCCTTAGTTCTACTACCACAAATTGAAATTCTCCAGAGAATTGTAAGAAGGTGACAAGTTCGGAGGAACGTCTTTGAATGTATAAAATTTTATACGCAATTAAATCCTGTGTCTAGCATAAATTTTCTATCGCCCGCAAACATGTATTGATTAACGGTGTGACGCGATTTCTACGGATGCCAATCAGGTGGCCGGGCTCGTTCATCTCGCGAGGGATATGTATGTCGATAACAGAATATCGGCGGACGTACCGCTTAACAGTCCCGCTGCGCCTATCTTTTATGGTCTCGCGCCGGAGAAGGTCGAAGGTTCGCCGATTAAATCGCGATCATCTCTTTTCGGCATGATATTGAGAGAAAATTTTTTTTGTCGAAATCTTCTCCAATTGAGACAATGAAAAAAATTAAAACAAAAATATAAAAATAATATGTATAAAATACATATCAAATATACTAATATAACCGCAGTAATTTTTTTATACGTACAAACGTGAGAAATATACATTGGGTTATATTGAAAGAAGTACGCATGTAGATCTAATTTTGCATGACTCGTCAAGCTTCTATATCCTGCTTTGAGATATTGGCAAATAAACGAGCTTTTAGTTGATGAAACGACATTATACATTCTAAATTAATATGACTCGTAATACCTATCAGTCTCTCAGAAGTTAAACTAATCAAGAATTAAAATTTAAAAAATATATAAGAAGAGAAGTCTGAATCGATTTGAGAGGTTCACTTTTCTTTAGATATGTCATATATTCGTCTTTTCATAATTTTCCCAAACTTGATAAAAATAAATTTTCTGGGAATTTTTATTTATTGCATATACCGCCCAATTATTGTTAATTCTTGTTGATAGTTTTTTTTTTTTTTTTTTTTTGAGCGGCTATACATAAAGCACTCTCGAAACTCTCGATTGCTTAGTCTCTAATTCATGTTAGTAACAATAATTCTCGCAAAATTATATCATTCAACAAAGCGAAATACGTATACATATATGCCGTTACGAATGATTTTGCTAGTTTCGAGCGAAAGGACCGAGCAAAGTTGCGCACTGTAGAAGCATGACATAATCGTGCGTCGTTTTAGCTACATTTTTTCTTTGCACGTGGCGTGATTCGAAAGACCGGTCCCCTCTGTCCGAGATCGTTCCCTCGGGCGGTCGACCTTGAGACCAGCTGACAAACCGAGGAAGACGAAAGAGGAGAAGGAGGAAAAGGAAGAAGAAGATTGCGCAACGCTTCGAAATATCATGATTTTGAGAATGATTATCGAGAGCCTCGGACTGTCTCTTTGTTTCCAATAGAAAAGTAAATATTCTGGTCCATTCTAATGTATTACGTGTCCAATTAAATGAAATGGAAATTCTCATCTTATTATCTTTTAATATTTAATCACTATCATTAATTAAACATATAGTCAAGAATATTTGACCAGACAAATTAAAATAATTTTAACTGGAAATAAGTTAATTACAGTAGTATATTTCCTACAAATTCAAAGTCGACTTTTAGCGAAAATTTCATGAAATATCAGTTATTTGCCAGAATTTTTCACAAATATCTCAATTAAATTTAGAAATTATTATTTATATCATTGTTATAAATTACCATATTCCTTATTTATTTTATATGATTTTAATATGATTTATAATGGAGTAAGTACGTTGATTATTTTGTACGAATACTCGATCACGAAATTATTATGTGACGTATCATTTTTCCAATCTATTATCTCACAATACTGTACATTTTACATTGGTTTTGACAAATTTTTAAGCAGCATCTACTTCAACATTTCTCACGTTCCTCATCTCCCAAATCATTGATATTCTCGCCACGATTCCTTTTCGAATCGTTCATGTGCGATGAGCAATGTCTTATCAACAATCTCCAAACGAAAAATCTATCCTCGTGATACAACGCGAATGGAAGATTCGGTTTCTCTCGAAGGAATTGCTTGCGGTATTTTATTTTACGACTCGACAGACGTATAACTCTTCTTTACCACCGAAAAGGCACGTGCGACTGGGTCACGAGGCCGATCGTAAATTTTCATTTCGCGAAGAGCAAGTCACTTTGTCAAATAAAATCGCAAGTATATTTTTCTCATTGTATTCTCTAACACATAATTATGGTATAATTTGCTCAATCTCTCACTCCATTTGATTCCTTGAGGACTTGATTCTAAAGATTCGTAAATAATCACGTTACATTGATAATATAGTTTATGAATTTAAATGCTGTACTTGTGTGAAAACTTGGGAAACGCGAGGAGAAAATGTGATAGTTTTGCTTGTAATAAAGTGATGAGAGAGCGTTAAAAAGTTCTAAAATAATATTCTAGAGGCAAAAGGTATTTGTGGTAAAATTTAGTAAACTAAAATGCGTTCGTTGCATACGAAAGAAGACGCTCTATGCTCTTCTTTCGAATGCACCGGAAGAATTCTTCTACGTGATATAATCATATAATCGGAATGGTAGACAAGAGTCATTCATACAACTAACGGAATAGCAAAGAAAAGATGACGTAATTTTGTAACTCGCTGCAGAAAATGAAGACAGAGCGAGAGAGAGAGACAGAGAGACAGACAAAGAGCCAGGCCACCATAGTTTGAAAGCGGTAGTAAAAAAGACGAAGCGACGAGCGGATAGCGAGTGGAGAGATTACGGGGAGGGAGAAGAGGAAGTGGACGGGAAGGGGAGTGCCGAGAGGGGGTGGAAAGAGCGCCATGTTCGCCCTCTGACGCTCTTTTGAAGGTCAAGGTTTTCCACCCCTCGCCAGCGAGAGGGAGAGCGAATGGGTGGGGGAAATTAGGAGGGGGAATAGAGGGAGAATGACGAGAGAGACGGAGAGAACTATGATAAATAGTGGGGAGGGGGGAGGGGGAGGGTGGTTTAGTCGCGAGAGGGATGAAGGGAGAAAAGTTGTAGGGAATATATACGTGTGGGTGGTCGGACGAGGGTGGACTTTAGGGCAACGGAGGGGGAAGGAAAGGACGTAAGAGCCTGGTGCCCAGTATTTATAGCGCTTGCGAACCGGTCGATAACGGATAGCGATACTGCGCAGTTGGGAAACCCCTGCGTCGAAGCCAGCCCACGCATGTCACCCCTTTCCCCTTTATCCGCTCTCTCGCTGTTCCTGCCAACCCCTTTCGCTTTAGCTCGGTCCTTCCTCCCCTCGTTCATCTATCCATCTCTTTTTCTTCTCGTCTCTTTATTAGTAGCTTAAATTTAATTTTTGCCTCGACGCGAAACGTAAACGTTTAATTATCTCCATTGTGTGACGTCTACCTTCTATATTATAATACTTTTTCTTAAAACTCTTTACAATAATTTTATTTACAGCTTTGTTAATACTAACTATATTGTGCGCTGTATCTTTTTAATATATATATATATATATATATATATATATATATATATATATATATATATTATTTATTAAAGACAGACTCTAAGTAGTTTAGTGAAATGTACATGTTTGGATCAACTACGAATTCTTTGGTCAACTTTAATTCAATTTCTTCTTGCAAATGTCGAGAGATTTTTATAGAAAAATCAGAAAAAAACAATAGATGTGATATTATTTTGTTTTCTTTTTTCTATTTGTACTTTGTCTTTATTTAATATCTTTAAACATTGTCGGACATTCTTGAATTTATTTAGACGCATGTGTATACGTTTCTGAGAGAATCTTAAATAAGCTTTTAACATTTTGAAGCAACGTATCTCTCATTTTTTTTTCTCCGAAACAGGAATTTTTTTTCATTAAATCAAAAATGAGATAAAACTTTGCATGTAATAGCATATATAAAGCCGTGTAAGACGCTTAAAAGCAATATTTTCTCAACGCAAACAACGTCGAACGTGATCGATAACGACTTTATGCTTCATCACGTATCTTTAAAGAATTTACGCGATTAGTATGTTGGATACCATTAACGTCAAACTCGGGTGAACCATAATAGAATACGTATATCAAACGGCGAAACCATCATGTATCTTTAAAGTATATACTATAATGCAAAAACTGTAAATGAATTTTTTTTCACACTTTGCATCCATATTTTTTTATTTCTATTTTTCGTGAATAATTCACAGCGCACTCATTATAATTTAATAACCCATTGCTTGTTCTATTCAGTCCTAAGTATAGCAGCCTTAGAGTATTTTCGATGCAATTCATGGAGCGCTTTGTTGGAAAACGACCGAATGGCGTGGCAAAGGGTGTTAAATTAAAACCGCGATCGATTATCCAGAACAAAAACTGCTAATAATGATCCAGGTTGACTCATCATCGCGCGCGCGAATCATGGTCCGCTGTCATATTTATAAGAGTTTTTATAATTTTAGTACATTTAAACAACTATAGAATATAAGATGTGTGCGAAAGATAAACTATAGAAATAATTTTATTTGTTTATTTTTTTTAAACGTAAATAAATAGTTATCTTTATACCAGAAAATAATTTTTTTTCTATTTGTTGAAAAGAAATAGCGTTGCTTTCAGTTATTAATAAATTAATAATTTAGATTACTTGAGAAATCAATACATCGGCAGAAATATGTGTAATTTATTTACATATACGTTTTAAATTTAACCCTCAGGCATCTCCGAATTTTGGCCATTCTATTTTATCACTCATGGATTAGAATAACCCAGAGTCTTTTTTGTTTATATCTCGGGATCTAATAAAGCGATTTTTAAGTATTTTTTTTTCAATCGATACGCCAGACAGTAAAGAAAAAGACTATGTCACCAAATTTCTACGATTCAAGATATTTAGAAAAAAAAGCGAAAAGTGATTTTCTAAAATTTCAACAAAATCAACGTTTAAATTTTTGATATGGGTTAACGTAACCTCCAGAATGGTGCCTGAGGGTTAAGTTTTAAATTCTATGATTTTAAGTAATATTTCTAAATATAGAAATTTTTTTAATATCGTTTTCATCATCGTAATATCATGAAGCATGATCTCATTAAATGGTATTAATATGCCACAAGACATTAGCGTTGCCGTAACATAATGCGTAATCTATGTGATTACAAATTTTACACTCTTTAGAATATTTTTACACAGTTCTCTTATAGCTGAAAATAATCCTTCTGCCTTTACTCATCTCGATCGACGGCGCTGATTTTATCAAGAAAATGCCAGGAATATCTCAAATATGAACGCGGTTTTTTTTTTTTTTTTTTTTTTTTTTTTTAATAAAGCATGGAGGAAGTTATAGAGTCGGAATTAAAGTGATGTAAAAAAAGAACAACTCAATGAGAATTAAATTTGTTGGCGCGTTTGCTTTCAAAAGAATGTAAGTCGTAATTTTACTTCTTTGTATAACTGAGCTGTTCACAGAGGAAAATCAATGGTTATCAATACAAAGGTAAAAAATTGTATATAGTACTAAGAAAATCGAAAGAAAAGAATATTTAAATTTCAAAAAGTACACTTAATATCGTTGATATCGTTGATTGGAACTTCAATCGCGATTTGATGCGAACGCCCTATACAGCAAACTGGGAAAAAAACTTACGAGGAAAGAATGGAGCACATTAAAAAAAATATATATAGAAATGGCAAACCCAGGTAAGGTACCACAGAGGGAGCGACAACAGGGCGAAAGGAAAATTTTGTTGTGAGTGGTAGCGGAAAGGAGGGGAAGATAAGATAGGATAGCTAGAGTGGGAAAAAAGGACTCGGAGTAGGCGGAGTAGTACGTCGGTAGCGGTGTAGTATGGGGGTAAGTGCATTGCCATCCCTTTCGTCCTGCGCCGGGATGCATCGCGGGGATGACTCTCTCTCTCTCCCTCCCCGCTCCCCATAACGATAGAAAAGAGAGAGTGGGGATAGATTCATTTATGATGGACATAGCGAGTATAGTTTGGAAAGATGAGCACCGGTTGCATAGTCAGACAACTTTACGAGAGTATAATAGTTATCATATACATGTCTCTTTCTTTAGGTTTTTTGGAGGAAGGAATTGGAGAAATAATTAAAATGGTGCAAAATTCGAAAAGTCGAAACTTTGATATTGTGAAGGAAGGATATTTCTCTATATTGATCTACTTTATGTAGTTTGCAGGGACTAAAATTGAATTCACCGCGAGATTAGATCGATTTCTCTCGCATTGTGTAACACCAAAGAGAAAGGGACTACGAATCTCTTCTTAACAATACAATTCTCACTAGTAACTGATATAGATAAATTTATATATTTTAGATACAGAGACGTATATAAATAAAGTTTTGTAACCTTTTCAATGTCAATTAACTTTAACTTATGTCAATCTAATCTTTCTTCATTGAATCTGATATAAAAACTAAAAGAATAAAAGCTATTTGAAAATCTATTTGACATCGGTGACTTTCCAAAGTGCGACATCTTTTAATATTTAAGTAAGAAATTCTTTAAACATTTCCCGCGTCTATAACATTTTTCGATATTTTTCTTCTAAATATTTGAATTTCCAAGTTGTCAAAGTTGCCGATGCTCCT
Source organism: Anoplolepis gracilipes (assembly GCF_047496725.1). Taxonomy (NCBI): domain Eukaryota; kingdom Metazoa; phylum Arthropoda; class Insecta; order Hymenoptera; family Formicidae; genus Anoplolepis; species Anoplolepis gracilipes. Next base: position 21,787,121 of record NC_132971.1, on the reverse strand, counting down.
CACCTTCCTCGTTGTCAATTTTCTCCATTTATATTTTATATTATATATACATACGTTACGAGAAAAGAGACGGAAAATCGATAATTTAGAATAAGTTAATGCAGACTGTCGGTATAAAAAAAAAAAAAAAAAAAAAAAAAAAAACGCTTCTAATGTCTCTTTTCACCTCTCTTTCATTGTTGCCGCGATGCAATATCAACATGAATTCATCTGATGTATGGAGAAGTATGGAGAACGGATGGAGGTGTTGGTGAACTGCGAGAGGGAGGCTGGGAACCTCCTCCATTCTCTCGATGAGGCAAGCACGCGGGGGTGGCACGAGCCGCTCGGAGGGCGGTCGTCCTACCCCGAGGAGAGGGGAAGCGGTTCGTTGGAAAATTTACGCCGGCAATGGATGGACCGTAAAGGTCGCCGTTGCTGATGTTTCTCCTCTTAGGCGCCACCATCGTCGGTTTGCTCTCTTCTCTGTGTAACAATTGCCAGCTGAGAGCAACGTCAGCAACGAGAGTAGATCGCAGTGCTTATCGTTGCTCGGTTCAGGGTTAGCTACACGTTTTTCCGTCATCATGGATTTTTCTAGAGGAAGAGAAAGAGATGGCTCTTTCAGTGACGGAGTATTTATAGTAGTGAAATTTATAGAATAAACGAACGAAGAAGGAAAGAAAGAGATATTAAAAGCGAAAAAAGACAAAAGCGAAGAAGATGAGGAAAAAGGGGAGGAGGGAGGGAAAATGCGAGGGACAAAGAGGGCGGAATCAGCTGGGGAGAACTGTGTGGAACGCGTGGGTGGAAAGAAAGGAGGTGCGAGCGAACATCGCTAGTGCGTACCCTCTTCCTGTTTCCGTTCTCCGGGATCTCTAGATCGGCGAGCGATGGAAAGCGGATTACTCGAGTGAGTAGCTCTGGAAATAATTTCTTGTGACTCAATAATTCCCGTTAAATAAAAAAAAAAAAAAAAAAAAAAAAATTAGAGCCGCGTTTATGGCCACCTACTTCTTAAAAAAAGATTCGATCAAAAATCTTTCCATGATTCGACAACAGATGTTCTCTATATATTGGTAATTGTGAAGTGGACGATCAAGAAAGGACAATCTTAAAATTGATATTTATTTTTAATGAGAATCTTTGGTTAAAATAAAATATGTGCTGTAAAAAGAAATTAAAATATAAAAATAGTTGACGCGAAAGAGATTAGTGAAAATAAATGATAAATAAAAAGAAATAAATTTCAGAAAATATGTTTTTTATATTTGGGAAAAATTCCAAACTCTTATAATATTGGATTATTACATACCATAATTACATCAGTTTCTGAGCACAATATAAGTATTTTATAATATATACTTGAGTGAAAAATTATACAAGTATGTTATAAAATTATATTATAAAGTGAATTATTATATTAAACTTTATTATCGTTTATATTAGACTTTTTTTTATATCGAAATGTGAATCCTATTCACGCACCCGCGCACATATACATATATTTCTCCTCTCGATCGCTCTCAACTTTGATTTACAGTGCTGATAATTCGTTTCACAATTGCTCGAGATCACTCAGACCACGTGAGAACGATATCGATATTAGATTATCGCGGATGGTATTGCATATATATCGACGAAATCAATATCGAATATGAACCTTGGATTGTCCAAGGATATGAGTATAACGGAATATGGAGGACCCCCGGAGGCACGACATAAGTAATTTGCGATCAAATCATCCAATTATTTGTGTTACACACAAAAGAATTGATTATTGCAAGAAAATACACCCCTTGTACATAAAGAATATTTCTCTTTACCCTGTTTAAATAAGGATGAAAGCTTCTTTTTTATTTTTTTTTTCAAGCCTCGAATTTTATTTTTTTTTTTTTTTTTTAACAAAGTGACATAGTGTTATTTAAAGTGCAACGTTATTTGAAGCCTGTCAAGGTATTTATGTAAAGCTAATTATAGATTAATCATGTAAGCTGCCTATCTAAAAAAAATTCATCTTGAACAGAAATCCATTTATAGATATGGAAAGCGAAAAAAAAATACAATACATAAGTTTCTATTCGCACGACACATAAAAATGTTGCATTTGCAAATATATAATTCATAATATGTCATTATCCTCACGGTAAAAAATTTTGTGTTAAATTTAACACATTTCTCATGTGCCAATTTATCCACTATAATTTTAATGTTAATTTAACAGAAAGCAAATATGTAAAAAATTAACACAAAAATGTTAATTAGTGCAAGATTTACTTGTTAATTGTGTTGTTTTAACTCTTAGAAACGACGGTGAATATTAACATGCAGAAAAGTTAAAATAGCATAACGATAGTATTAACATAAAAGCATATTAAAAATTTAACACAAAAATTTCAACAAGAATACTAAATGTTTTTTTACCGTGTGCTCTTATCGGTATTCTTATCTAATTTTATACGATACATCGGCAGTTTTTTGAAAACATAATGTACTTATTTCTTTAAAACATAATCTGTTTCTAATTTTGTTGCAATGTTTCTTATTTTTTTTTATTCTTCATTGTATACAATTGCGATTGCAATTTATCTTCAAATCTTTTTTTTCTCTCCTCGTTAACTTTAGCATAGCTTTGCTTGTCTTATATAATGATAACGTATATAATTAATTTTGAAATCAACGAAAGAAACCAGAAAAAAAACTAAAATGATAAAATATATTAAAATAAATTTTTTAATTGTCAGTATTTTTTTATTAATTAAGACGTGAAGATTAAAAAGATATCTATACAATATGTATAATCGATTTAATTGCAAAGTTTCTATTAAATCTCTCTTATATTTCTATTAATAATTATAAAAACAATGATTAAAATGAAAATGTCATATCCAATACTTTTTTAAAATATTAATTTCCTTGAATTTATATTAATCACACAATTGTTGTAATACAATATTTTACGGTCACTATGTGTAAATATTTGTCGATAATTTCCTTTTGAATTTGTATCCGTGGTTATATACGCAACAACTTGACGTCACAAAAATTCTTCATTATCGAGTCCGGAATTAACTCGACACTATTATCGCTCGAACGACAAGTGATATGGCAATAGGTGACTCCGAGTCGAACTGCTTTTTCGTCTCGAATATCGAAAGCACTTGGCCGCACGCAAATTGATAAGAGAGAAAAGGAGATATATATTTGATTTAGCAATATTATAGATAATAGGTGTGAGTATATTTGCCTATATGTGTTTGCCGATAATATTGCAAATTGAAAAGCGCGTTTGGCCATTGGTGATGTCAGCCGTCGCTGTGTCTTTGAGCGAAAATCACTTTTCTCTCTCGATGATTCCTTCCAACGAATTTATGAGTCATTTCGATAATGTCGCATAATCAATCGTTCAATTATAACAATGCATCGTATCGCGTATTTTTAACGATGCTCTTTTTTTTTTTGTGAGTTTCAGTGAGCAGACTCCACTGCGAGTCCGAGTCTTTCAAGATGGATCTTATTTTGGACATCAACAGTTGGTTGTATCCTATGGACTTAGGTGAGTCTTCCATTATACAAGTTTTTATTTCTCCGCGTTTTCACCTTACTTTTCCATTACTATATCTTTAATTATTTTTTCGTTGTACGAATATATGCTGTATATTAAATTCTACACATAATTAGTGATTTTCTTTATTTATTTTAATAAATAATTATCAAACTAACTGTTTCCGGCTACTCGGGCGACCGATATAAAAATTGCCGCTTATTATCGCGTTACGTATTATAATATTGCTCTTATGACAACAAACCGTGATTCAATTATTAAATATAATATGTATTACATTATATATGGGTGTTATATGTATTATATGTATTATATTGTATATATTATATTATATATGTATTAAATATATTTGTGTGATGTAATTGTGTGAAAAGGTAACGTATACTTTTTTTAAGAAATTGTTTGAAAAAAATTATCTCTTGCAATTTTATAAAAGAATCGGTATTCGAGATCAAATATATAAATATTACTTTAGTTTATTGTTTGAAATTATGTATATACATTACGTATACATATATAATCGTTATCTTACAACTATAACAAAATATTTATTCAATAATATGAATTATTAAAATTTAACAATTTAACTATTTAAGCGACAATTATTTAAACGTAATAAGAGACTATATAACATTAATGTTTTATTTTTTCCATTGTTACGTTATTATTCAACGTTATTATTTTAAAATCTCAAACTGTACATTTACTTGGAAATCTATCCGTTGAGGAAATAGAGGAAAAAGATACACACCGCAGTATCGTGCTTCCCTTTTGTATTATGGACGTGCGTAAGGTTGTAATTTCCGATCGGGCCGCCTGCGCATTCATTCTCCGGTTTTTCATATTTCCCTGAAACACGAAATCTCTTGATCTCTCGTTTCATTTTTAATATTGTAATGAAAAGTAATTAAAAATTCAATATACTCTGCTTCACACACTGCATTACACACGTGACGTTTGAAAAGACTTTTTACAAAATATGAAAAATGACAATAGAATAAGTACTTAAGTAAATGGCAAAAATCAGTTACACGCACTCTGCAAAAAATTTTTGTGAGATATAAAACGATATTACGCGTTAGAGTTGAAAATCATTATTGAGTTAGTAAAATTCTTCTAGCCAATTGTAAGAGAGAAAAGACTCTTGCGATATTATTCATTTATAATAGAAAATAAAATAGAAAAAGAAATATTTTACATAACTTTTGATCAATTTCTTTTATGATTCATTTTCTATAACCCCATTGAAATTAATTCTACATGAAACCAACGTAATGCGCATTCTTAAATTTAACAAATAAGTTGACAAAATTTAATTTTATAGAATTAAATGCTTAATTTTCCAAAACTTTTGGCCGATTTAAAGCAATTTTGTCAATCACTTATATTTCTTTTTCGGCATATGTTACTATCATTACTGCTAAATTTCTATAAAAATTTCATTTGCTTGACTTTTTTCGATAATTGAGATAATGGCGCACAAAACATTCTGGTATTTCGTATTTGCACTGCTAACGTAATTGCAATTTGGCGTTTACATTTGGCGGATGTAATCCTCTAAAATGCGCTTGGCAATCGTGCGCGACTAATACTCGGCTCTCTTCTCCCGTGAACCCCAAATTTCACTTCCAGTCTATTTTTGAATGTCGAAATTCTGTTTTTTATAATGTATATATATATATAAAGATTTTAAAATAAATCGCCTTTTTCTGAATAAATATCGAGTCGCACGAATTTTTTCTTAAATCGAAATAGTCAAAGTGTCGGTAATTTTTAAATTATAAGTAATTGAAAGTGTAAAAAACTTTAAATGCTAGAGATTTATATCCGAATACGATTAAATATTATTTATTATACGTCGCAACAAAGTTTGCGCATTTTGTATTTTTCGAAAGAAGGTAAATATTGTATTATACGAAGTCGAAACTCTCTCTCTTTTAATAAAAAGTTTAATAAAGTGAAATTTTTCGACCAAATATTGCGACAATTGTGACAATTCAATTGACCTTATCCTTCGTAAAAGCGTTTCCCAGTATTTTCCAGATTTTTGGCAAAAAAATACGTAAAACTCTGTGTCTTACTATTCGTCACTTTTTACTCTTGCCACAATTCCGTCGCTAATGCGAATTTTCCATATTTATCTTTCGTCTCCGACAAAATTGCAATACGTCGCACTGAAATCGGTGAGGTTTGTGATCTAATGTTTTACTCGCATAATAAGACAGTAAATGCGTTAGCCAAGGTTAAATAAAGGTTAAATAAAGATTGCAGCGGCAAGATGATTGATCTCCAAGCATTTTTAACTTGGTAGCCATTTTTTATCTGAGGAGACTATACAAATAAAATTGTTAGAATCTAAAGTTTTAGCATCATGATTATTTTATAAATCTTGAATACATATATATATATATATATATATATCTTTTATATTATATTTTTATATATTCCATTTATAATTTACATTATAATTATTTATACTTTTCTGTTTATATAGGTAATAAAAATTACGCGCACATACATACACTTTCAGTTTCATAGATTTTTTTATAATAAAATATACATTTAATATAATGTCGAGAAATTCTATTTATTTCTAGTCTTTTTTAGACTTTTTGCTTTTTACTTTATTTAACACAAGTATCAAATAGTTTTTCTGTTTCTATTTTTTTTTTTTTTTTTTGTAGATTAGTAACCTATTTCTTGTGTAAAAGATAGAATTTTGAAATTTTATAACTTTTTATAAATTATTTCCTTATTAAATAAATGATGAAAAAGTTACAAAAATTCAGAATTTTACTTTTTACACAAGAAATAGAATATTAATCTAATAATAATAAAAAATAGAAACGGTCAGAAACGACCGCTCGACATTTCTCGTATTAAAAGAAACGACTTGAACACTATATATTCTGAATTAATAAAGTGACCCTTTTTCTTCCTTAAATTTAAAAATTTACAGTATCATATAATATCTATAAAAAAAAGTAATAACGATACCGTACATACATTCCCTTTTGCTCTCTCTCTCTCTCTCTCTCTCTCTCTTTTTTTTCAATTCACCCCTATGCTGATTCATACTTTGTCCTTCAAGAAATGATTCACCTTAGTGTCTTTTTTTCGAACCCACCATCTTTTCGCTCATTCGGTTTGTATCGAAAACACGATGACGTGCGATTTATTGTCGGGTTAGCCATCTTGCTTCACCGAACACGTTGCGTCTCGCCGGAGAATAGCGCGATTAATGCTGCCTCGTCTCTGAACTTCACCAATGGGAACCCACGCTGACCGAGACCGACTTCGAGACTGGCGTCTTGGCTCCGCCTCTGGATTAGCGATGCGACCACGGTGATTGGTGAAGTTCGGTCGATCTAAGGGCGGCAATGCTTTATTTTGGTTAAACTGTCTCTCATTTGGGATCGCCGTTTGCGAGAAAAGTATAAAGTATTGTTTCGTTTTGCGTGTCAGGCTCAACCAGTCGGTCACCTCCAAACATGAGTTATTGATTGTATAGATCGAGTGTATTAATTGAATATTTATGATACTCGGCATTTCAACTCATGTTTAGGTCAAATCATATTGCAAAATAATTTAACAAATTTTGAGCAAGTTTATAACACGATAGGTACTTAAAAATTGATTTTGACACGCACACCTCTGTCACGAATAGACGTGTTACATCATATTATAACACCATCTTATATTAATCCGGAAAATTAATCCAAAATTTTCAAATCCAGTTTAAAAAGCCCAGATAAAGATGAAAAAGTCAAAGGGATAATTTGTAATTGTATATCACGATTGATATTCAACGAAAGATTGTATTATATTCATATCATATACAATATACATGATATTCTGAAATTGGATAAAATCGCAATACGCGCATCCGCGCACACATACACACATGCACGCATTTATATATATTTGCAGCGCACGTTTGACATATAGAAAGATAAATAGATAGGGGCAATTGTATATGCACACATATGCGAGTACATATATGTATATACGTGAGGGAAGGTTGGTCTATAAGGGCCAGGCAGGCGAGTCTCCGCTGTATTGACGCGCGGCGTTCAGGCTTGCGCGAGATGACGCAATCTCTCTCCCACTACATCGCACGGTCCTCTTACCTCTCTTCTCCCACCCCCTCTCCCAAGCCCCTTGTTCCGCCAGCTCAGCTGCGTCCCCCCTCCCCACTCCGGCGCTCCCTTCCGCAGGCGCAGGTTCGTCCGCCGCTCGCCTCGCCTCGTCCCGTGCGGCGCCCACAAGTTCAATGCCAAGGTCAAAGCGGCCACGGCTCGTAGCCGTGTCGGTTGTCGGTCGCGAACGCGCGCGCGATACCCGTCCGTCCTCGAAGAGGAAAGGCGGCTCGTACGCTCCCTCGTCTCGTGAATCGTGAATCGTGAATCGTGAGTGGCCGTGTCCCGTGTCCCGTGTCCCGTGTCTCTACGCGTTCTCGGTTCTTCCTCGACGATGGGGAGAGTCGAACGCGCCGTGTCGTTTCGCGATCGTCTGTTCCGGCTTTCGTCGTCTCCCTCTCTCTCTCTCTCTCGCGCGCGCTCTCTCGCTTTCTCTTTCTTTCTCTCCAACTGTCTTATCAACACGAGAGAAGGTGGTTACGTGTATAGTTTAACGTTGTAACGAGTTTCGTATATTGCGCGACATTACAGTGTCGTCGATAAGTCTCGCGGAGTTTGCAAGCTCTACTCAAACGTGTTGTGACGTCGTTCGCCTTGGACGAGCGGACATTTTGAATGCGCGACATCAAAGTGCCGTTTTGAGGGAGTTTTCTTTTTTTTGGCCAAATTCGACGAAGCACTCTTGACGACAGCACGGACATTTCAGGCATAACGTCGGATCGCGATGACAAATGACAAGGGAGCTCTTTCTTCTCTTCCCTCTTCGTCTCTTCCCGGCTACGACGCCGACGTCGTTCGGTCGGTCGGTCGCTCGCTCGCTCGCTCGACAACAACGAGATAGACGCGCGTGGGCGTCGACGATGAAAAGGGGGAGGAGAAGAGGAGGATAGCTAGTGCGCGGCTGAGAGAGTGTCGATTTGTGGTCCCGTGAATCTTTGCTCGGGCGGAAAAGACCCGGCAAGGTCGTACGCCGCGCGCAGGTGAATCCATCCGCGGAAGCGACCCGGCGGCGCACTGCGCCGAGTCGAACCGAGCCGAGGTACGTCGTACGGCGTACCGCGTCACCGGCCAAGATGGCGGCGGATTTCGGACAGGACCCGGACGGACGCTGCGAGGTAAGCCGCATCGTTGTATCGGGGATCCCGTCCCCAACGCGCGCGCGTTTCTACGTGTACGTGTGCGTGTATATATATACATATATATATATATATATATATATATATATATATATATATATATACACATTGTCGCCGACCGCGCGCTGTCACGCGTTATCGATTTCGTGGGAGGGTTCCCCCTCCCCCTCCATTTCGCGCGAGAGAACCGCCGCGATTCTCTCAAGGTCACCGTCGTCATTCGCGCTAGCACTCGCACTCTCGCGTCTCCGATCCTCTTTTTCCCGGTTCCGCATTAACCGATCTTTAATTGACCGAATTAGTCATTGGGATGCTTTGCACGTAATTGGTATTGCGTATATCGTATCGCGGAAAGTATATTCAATAAGCTAGGGAATTATCGAAAAGTACATACAATGTCGCTCTCTATGATTATTTGTTTTTTTTTTCTTTTTATTGTCTGGAAAGCGTCTAATCGTCTAAAAGAAGACCTCCCATCGTCTCATTCAAATTCCTTTTTCTTTTTTTTTTTTTTTTTTTTTTTTTAATTATGACTCAAGGTACAAATTTCAGTTACTATCCATCGCTCGTTTTGAATTTTTACATTGAGATACCAAGCTTGTGTGTTCATTCATCGGACATGGCGTTTCGGTTGAATGAGGGTTAATTTAAGCGCGAGATATTACCGCACGACGCACGACTGGATGATCTATAGTAGCCGCCACTGTTACGATGTGGCACCATTATGATGTAAGCTCGGCTTACGTACCCATCTACTCTTTGTGAAGAGCGGCGAGATCAATTGTGACCGGTTTTCCTGACTCTCTCGTTTGCGCTGATAACCGCAAATGACAAATTCCAGCCTTCTATCTACGACGTGCAAAAATTTTTTTTTTTTTTTTTTTTTTTTTTATTATCGCTCGACAGAGAGAGATGGAAATTTGTATAACGCGATATATCCTAATTTATTATCTCGACATTATTTAGCAAAAAATAAGTACATGTAACAAATGTTAAATATATATAAATAAATAAATAAATAAATGCAATAAAGTTAATATATATGTATATAAGAATAACAGTGTCAAAGATTAGAGACGACAACCATTAGTCAATTATTTTAGTTTAAAAGTATGTTTGTGTTTTTGTTGCAAATATCTTAATATTTGCCCGACGTATCTATATGTACAATGATCTTGGCGACAGCGGCGGCGCCAACGATGTAATATCGATTAAAGCCCGCACTATACCTACCGTGGCGTGTACTTAACCTTGACCTTGCGTCCCGGGTCTTTTTACATATCGCTTCAATCCAAAATTATACAGGAGACCAAGCAATGTTGTTGCGTTAATTGTGCGTAAAATTTTACGTGTTTACGTTGACGTGTAATATGCTTGATAAACGAGAAAAGATGAAAAAGATTATCTTCTCTTTGTCCACAAGAAAGAGAGGATAATCTTTTATTTAATAAAAATTCGTATATAATTAACGAATTTAACGTGAGATTGGTGGTACAATTTAAGTCGTACAACCACGTTCACTTGATTTATTTGTAACGTTTTATCAAACTAATGAACCCAAGTTTATCGAGAAACAAATAACATATAAGGTTACTTATTAAGAGCTCGTAAAATATTCATGAAAGAGATAAACTGTGTAATATTTATTTTTATAAGTAGACTTTTTTTCAAAATTCTCGGTTTCTTTATCTGCTTCAATTTCACTCTAATACTATATATTGCGACCTCCTTTCAGTAGCTACTCCTATTTCTGTTCTCTGTGAATTGCATCTCTCACCTTTAGGTCCTGCTTCCTCCTTTTCGTTGATATTGATTTCGAATGGCAATCCCGGAAGAGTTTAATTCGCGCAACTAACTTAATTTCATGTTAGCGAAGTAAATGATATTATACTTTGACATTAAAAGCATATTTGATGTAGGACAATCTTTGATAATTATAACGTGTGATTGTATGAATTCAAGATCGAAATGTAAATTTTATTAAATTAATTTGATTTAACAATATTAATTTAATTTAAACTAACAATCTTGTTTTTCTCTTAACTCTATATAACCTCGATATTTCGTCATTTCAGTCAAATTTTCCTTCAAAACGTAAAGTCAATTTAATCATTTCGAAATGTAATTTTTTTATACATAAAATTTTATAAAAACCTCATTTCATTAACACTTGATCAATTTCAAGTGAATCGGAATTGCACAGTCGAAAAAAATATGTAATAATTTTTTGTATATACGATCTCGCTTTATGTTTATAAATGCATAAAAGTCATGTAATAAGTGCGAAAAAAAATTTATGAATGGCACGAGTTTTCATTAATTGGTATATCGACGATAATTTTTTCACTTCTTCGCAAACTGCGTTTATTTTAAGTTACATACACTGTATGTCTAAAGTCAGTATCACAGGCTATTAAAATTGAAGAATTGACCAGAGCAGAGAAATTTTCTCTGCTTTTATTATTTTGATTAAATTTGATTAAATTTCGATCTTCAAGATACCAGCTTTCTTTATTATAACTTGTACAGCGATGTGTAGGATACAAAATACATCTCGCGAATATTGCATACCTATATATCGAAATATCGCAGGTGTGAAAAGAGCGGATCCATCGGTTTTCACGAACCAGTCGCAGCATCCAAACAGATGCAGCGCGACTGATGCAACCGTGCAACGATGTATGTTTTCGATGCATTCGCGCAAACGCTATTATTGGATTTGGCTATTCCGTCATTGCACGACATGTTGGAATTTCTTTTTTCGCATTCGACAACGTGTCGAGATTATTCCACATTCAAACGTACGCCGATCCCGAACCGCCACACTTTTTTTCTCTCATCGATTTTCGCGCATTTGATCCTCCTTACGGTGCTATTTGTTTGCTCTTTTCTTCGCAATTTTCTTTCTCTTCTCAGGAATTGCATTTAAACGACACGATGCGCGTTCGAGAAGAAAAGGTGCAGATTTATTTTTATTTATTTGCATCTCTGCGATAACGAATAATAAAATGCCACTTATTTTATCTTTTATAAATATATTTACCCTAATTGTACATTATATATATATATATATATATATATATATATATATATATATACACAATATATTTGTATTTACACTAATAAATATGAAATAGCAAATTTTATAACTTTCTTAATTAGCGTACATTGGCGCACAATAAATAACTTTTGTTGTATAATTAAAAATATATTTTGAATTATATATTGATTAAAGAGTATTCGACACGCGAACATACTCGTTATAAAGTAATTTTTGCGTGTAATAAGATATTTGTCATTGTGTATTCAGGTGACAAGTTCCGTCTCGTGTTGGCGACGACGTTGCGCGAGGATGGATATCCAGATGGTAACGAATGGAATCCCATAGAGCAGGAGGGTTCCAGGGCAGACAGCTTCGAGTACGTCATGTCCGGCAAGGTGTATCGGATCGAAGGCGATGAAGCTAGTAACGAACCCAGCAGTAGATTGTAAGTAGCCATAGCAAAGTAATTCTCTCTTTTATTAAATACATGAGATCAATCTCGGAAATGGACGTGTTTTCTCTTTCTCATCTTCTAGATGAGCTCAATTCGTTACGCATACACACAATCAATCAATTAAATTATTGATTAATTAACAATACATGACAACGTAATAAATATTTTGTGTAATTAAAGAATAGAAAATTAAAATTATTATTAAATTAAGTGAGAAAAATTGAGAAAATCACTTACTTAGATTGATCTTATTCTATTTTTTTTTTTTTTTTTTTTTTTTTTTTTTACTCACTGAGGGATTTAAAATTCGTTTACACATCACAATTTTTGACACTGTGATTACGGTGTTGACTTAAAATCTCATATCTTCGTTTACAAAGCGTGCGTAAGATAATCAAATGAGGATGGACTATATTTATCGATAAGGGAAACAGCTTATTACGACGCCACAGTACCTGATAACAATATGATCTGAATTATACAGAGTTGGCAAATTATTTTTCACTTTTAACTTTTAAACATATAAAAATTCTAAGCTCTTATTTAAACATATAATTGCGAGATGTCTTGTAATATATTATAGAGAGAAAGAGAGAGAGAGAGAGAGGTGTGCTGCTCTCTTTTTTAATAAAAACTTCACATTTATATATAAAAATTTAAAATATATTTAAAAATAAATTATTTTAAAAATAAATAAGAGAAACGTATAGATTTGTATACAAATTCGTTAGTTTATAGTGTCTAAAAATTGTGCGGTGTAAATGCTATGAATCTATGTACCTTTTGTTTGTGTCCGAGCAGAAACAAAATAAAATACGGTAAAGAATATATGCAAGTATTATATGAAATTAAACTGTTGCATATGCAAAATAGCAAAACGCCATACTGTTCTTGTACCGTTCGCGAAAATTATTTTAAACAAACGAGACGATATCGTTGGCGTACGGTTATCTACGCACACAACGCACTCTCCTTGATTCTGCTCGGATACACAACCAACGATGGCCCCGGTATATCAGGTTTACGCATACGACACACGTGTCACGACATGCGTGACGTCGTTGAAACACACGCTGCGATCGACGCGCGACAGACATTCTGCTGTGTGATTTCCTATTGGCTCGTTTCCAAGCGCTCTCAATGAAGTCCGCTTTGTGAGTTTCCGAAAACAACTTTCTGCGTCGCTCGTAGAGAAATTGGCTCTCGTCGATTATCGCTCTAAACAAAGGTCTCTCGATTAGAGGCCATTCTATCAACGTCGTTTATGACGCCATCACTTTTATGTAATTAACCAACGATGACGAAATGAGAAAAATATGAAGCATCTAAATTATTTTTTATTCTCTCGAATAACAATATAAATAAAATGTACCGTGTATAAAAAGATAAACATATATGATTTGACATGTGTTTTTGAGATACGTGTTTGATTTTATCGAGTAATAAGTTGTGTGAGAAAAATTAAAAAATTAAAAAAAAAAAAAAAAAAAAACATTTAAAGAAATGATACGAATAAAATAATGATCGAATGACAAACGTTACGGTTGTTGCGCAAATGATGTGATACGCAATTGTCCAAATCCTTGGCACGATTGCCTGAGTACGCCGAAATAGTGCGTCATCGGGTGGGCCATTTTTAGCCTTCGTTATTCATGAACTATGGACTCACATTTTTTTTCAAACGCGTAGCACTCTATACATTGATTATTCATATATTTTCATCGGTAAATAAACGCGACTAGCAAACACGAGAATCATACATTTCGATTAAAATATAATATATTTAATCTTAATAATTAATATGTTTCAATGAACAGATTGAGACTAATAGAGGAGGATTATCATACAAGAAAATAATTATAAAATATAAACATATATAATATATAAAAATTATATTCACACGAAGAAAGTAACAGTGCGATATTGATAAATTTATATTATCCCAGTGTTATGTAGGTGAAGGACAAAAGTTGAAGTTTCGTTAATGGTTTTTTCATGCAAAAATTTCGCGAGAGAGGAAATTTTCGTTATTCAAAATTGCCGTCTGATCAAAGAGCAGGGAAAACGAGAGAAGAAAGGGCGTGCGAGAATGAGACTTTTCATTTAAACGCGCCGAGCGAATTACGTGATAACCCCGCGCTTTGACCGACTTATCGCGTTGACCTTGGAACATGGCCGTGGCGTCGCGTCGCATCGCATCGCATCGCATCGCATCGCATCGCATCGGTTTCGTCGCAGGTTGTAACAGCACTGGTGCGCGCAAAACATGTCGCCCGCTTCTCTGTTGACGCTATTAACGATAGAACGCAGCGTCGTAGACGCTGCGATAAGAGAGGAGAGATAATAGCGCGCGATGTGTATACTCGAATCCACGAGGTGCTTTAAATCGACAGTGCGAGGTCTGTTTTTATCGAACGCCGACGTCTTTCCATAGCCTTTCTTCATTATGCTCGAGTCGTTCAATGACTTAATTAGGTATTATTTCTTCATCACAGCCTTCGCTCTACCTGAAAGTCTCATGATGTAATTTAGGTTGTTGACAGAATTTTTATATAATCTCTCTTTCTCTCTCTCTCTCTCTCTCTTTCTGATAAGTAGAAAGGATTAATTCTCCATGTCTATTGATTCGTCAGATATTTATAAGATGAAAAGATGCTTGGACAGTGAATGGACACGTGTACCAAATCTCTCTTTTCTCTTGTGACATTCTACGTCTATTTCTTTCGCTTTCTACACTTTGTCGGTGTGCTGTATTATATTTCTTTCATATTCTCAGCTTTGACTCGTTATTTAGCTATTGAATCTTCGAATATGAAATTTATTATGAAAATTTTTATACGATTAGTAGTTTGATTTAATAAATTTGTTTTTTTTTTTTTTTCTTCTTTTTTTTCTTTTTTTAATTCAGCAGCTATTAAATTATCGGACATATACTACATATACTAGCGCGCGACATGTGTACTTAATACATTTTTAAGCCTGTGTAAATGCGTCAGAGAGAATCAAGACGCATTCTTCCCGGTCGCTTCCGTGCTATGCCTCACAGCTCAAGGTTACGCAAGTAGAATACGTCACGCGTAATCAAACGCGAGTCTGCGCTACATCAAATGTTCGTTAATGATACGCAGTAATTGCTACAGTAGTTTCTTATTCTTTTATGTTTTTTATTCCCCTCTGTGTTTTGCAAGTAATCGTTCGATCGCAGGTACGAGACTAACAGTAATTTTCCGGCATTTAATATTCAGTAGCTATAACATTGTGTATCAATAAGCTGTAGGCATTTATTCACTATGTTCTGTATCAATTTTTCAATATATGAGGGATATAAGAAGAATATGTAATTATTAAAACAAGGCATTACATTCATTAAATATATATATATATATATATATATATATATATATATATATATATATATTACTAACAATAATAATATATACACACGTATCAAAAATATATATAACCTTTTTTTCTAAATTATAAACACATTAATAAAAATGAGAGGGGAGGGAGGGAGGGAGGAGAAATTATTCATTAAAGATATAAATGATTAAACATTTTATAATCTCCGGTCCCACACTAGAGTTGATCCCTGGGATCTTTTGCATAATCATAGATGTATCGTATGATGCGGGGGTATACGTAAATAAGCTCGATCGATAACGAGATGTTACGTTGGCTTGGTATAGCGGAGACAATACGACATTTCATTGAGATAAGCGTGGTGAAATTCGCGACAAGGGGCACCGCGTGACGATTACATGACCATATTATCCGGTCGGTAAGAGCCGCCGGACACACGAGAGATCAGCGGAACGAGCTTTCGGAGGACAGGGAGCCACTCTGCGTTCACTCGGTAGGTAATGAAGCGGGTGAACACAGCTGGTGGTATCTCAGTTTTCTGAGGGCGTTGGCAACCCGTTACCCGGCTGGCAAAGATCGAGCCTGTCGAGAGAGAGAGAGGGAGAAAGTAATCTCCAAAAAAAAAAAAAAAAAAAATTAAGTCGGGAAATCTCGTTATCGAATGAATCGTCTTACGGTTATCAATCGCCCGACGAGATATCGAAGAAAATAAAATTAGTTCGTACCCAAAGATAAATCAAAGAATGTTTCATCTTTAGATATATAGTTGAAAATGTCTCGCATTCGATTGAAGATATTATCGTTGGCAATCTGAAAGAAATCGTTGGCTCGTTGTCGAGTTTCTCGATACATGTACAAAAACAAGATTACGTGTATTAGATTACACAGATTTGAATAAAGCGTTTACCGTTATATAAACATCAACCGTATCCTCTTCGTATCTTGTACAGATTAGCTTTTAAAAATAATTTTCGCCGGAAATAATATAATTTGGATTAGAATGTGCCGGCGATAAATGTTGGACAAGTTTCTAAAACAACGTTATTATAGTGTCGCCTGGTGAGTTATCGTATAGTTTTCGTTGGTACCGCGCTCGCTCGTTTACTCGATCGTTCGTCTGCGAGGGGCGTGACAGCTGGGGAACGAATTATTGATCGGAGCAGCTCGAGACCCCGGAATGAATATAGTTAATATCCCGGCGATGTCGGTACACACGCGCAGAGATACGCATCATATCGCGGCTTGCTCTTAAAGAAATTTGAGAGTCAAAAATCAGTATACAATCGCTAGATTCTTATTGCCTTTTGAGACAGTCTTTGAACCCTGGTATCGTATCATCATTTCGATATTCATTGGCGTAAAAATTGTTATTTTAAAAGTGCATCGCATATTTCCATCATTAGAGCTTTGCTTGTATAATATAATCTCCTATTAATAATATCATGTTTGAAATATTTAAGAAAATCGAATGTAAACGAATGGTATGTGTAATTGCAAATTTGAATTAATTTTCAAGAGTATGTTTAATATTATTTCATCAGGATGAAAATCAGGGGTTTCTCTTCCTGTCTTGATCTTGATTTTACTCGATATGTTGTACTCGAGTAAAATCTGTCCGAGTAGATTACCCAAACTGTTGATAAGTCGCAGAGAACCTGTAGCACAAATTTATAGTATCGCGTTGAGGATGCGGGCTCCGTGAGAATCAGCTGATCAGGATTAGTGTAAGCGCGTGCGCATGGTGCGACGCTTGGCGATTGGTCGATACCTCGACTAGGACGCGCAAGGTCGTCCGGGCTGTCAAAATCAGCTGACGCCGGAACGACCAATCAGCTGACGCTCGAGCTTAGAAGAATCTCTCCTATCGTCGAATTTATCAAATTCTGCTTTGCGGCCGCCTGATTTTCCATCGGATTGTTTCAATTGTCTCTATATGTAGGTATTTGAAGACTTGATTCGCTAATTGAACGATGGAGACATTTTCGATCAAAATATCAATTATTGATAACGTGCATAATTGATTCTTGAATATATTTAAGAATTTTTGCAACTCGTATGAATGCGTAACAAGCATTGATTTTTTGATCAATTTTTTCTATTATAAATATACATATTTAAAGTTTTTTCATCTCGAAAGAATGGTTTAGTAATTTTTTGATATGCTTTTATCTATTGTCACATAATGCACACGCACAATTTACCCTTTGGTTGCGCAAAATTAAGCAATTCTTGATTAGCAAAAAATCACCTATTCTTCCTATCAAATCTATATCACTTACAGTGCAGAGAAGTCTTTATTTCAGAGAAATCTTTATTTAATCAGTCTCAATATTAACGAGTTTAATCTGTATTTGTAGTATTATTATTAATGTGAGATTTATCAGCTCTTGAATTACTCATCGCTTTGTCAAAGCATTGTGTGCATTCTCGCGACGACATATTCATAATGCATAGCACGACTGACTGTCTACTGACTTTTCTTCTTCGTGAATCATGTCGGTTGTCGTTTCACGGTCATACACGTTAGATCCCTAATATCATCCTAATATCGCGGATAGCATGAGAGAGGAGAGTCGAGAGTTGCGGCGTACGTATCGGCGGAACCGAGTTGACGGAAAATTTAACCGCCACGTCATCCGACGTTGCGCCGTAGCGAGAAAACTCGGGCGGACGGGTAAAACTGTCACACGTAACGCAAATCCGCCGCGTTACGTAAGATCGCCGCGGGCCGAAATTGCGGCATGCCGCATTTTTGGCATCTGACATGCAAAAACATTTCCTTCTCTTCGTCCACGCGCTTTGTCGAGCGCGTGTGTGTGTGTGTGTGTCAGCGCGCGCGCGCGCGCACTGCTTTATTGGCACGACGTAAGGTATATATTATATGCCGAGAGTCTCGCATCGATGCTAGTCTGCGATATATTCGGAGCAACGACGTCGCAATCGGCCCAAAAACCATCCGGGTTTTAACCCTTTCGCGGCTCTGTTCATTCGTGCCAAGAGGCTCTTAATTCATTTGGCCGTCTTCTTTTTTTTCACCCGGCAACCAGATTAGCTGAATGATGTTAAAATAGCTGATATAATAATGTCAAAATTTTATAATATTGAAAAATGTATATATACAGGGTTTTCGAAAAGTCCGGAAACGGTCGGATATCTCGAAAATAAAGCATTTTATAGAAAAATATTTCAAATAAAAGTTTTTTTTTTCTTTTTTTTTTTTTTATTTTTTTAAGAAACAATCATGTATTTTCTTTATGATTAATATTATGTGCTAAAAAGTATTAAAATAAGATAATATTTTGTCAAAATATTGGAACTTTCAGGCCTCATAACTCGAAAAATACTTGATGAAAAAATATTTTATTATAGCGCTTTGTAAAGATCTCGAGGTAAGCTCACAAGAATATGCAAAAATGTGTAAGGTTTCCCATTTAAGAAATTCAAGGTGACCTTCAAACGACTATCCAAGGTCAAACCAATGGCACCATTTTATGGCACTTTTCGAACCAAACAACTTTCATTTGAAACATTTTTCTCTAAAATACTTTATTTTCGAGATGTTCGACCGTTTTCGAACTTTTTGAAAACCCTGTATATATATATATATATATATATATATATATATATATATATATATATGCACATTGCAAGTTGAAAATTCAAATATAATTTACAATGTCCTATTGATCGCGTTGCGTAACATTTTTGAAAACGGTGTAATGTGAAAATCGCAATGTATATATGTATGTATGTATGTAAGATGTTAAGAGGTTAATTCGTGTACACCCAACATGTCTGGAAATATCTCATTTTAATCTCTACGTCAATGTGATGGATTCAAGCGAGAAAATGGCTTTTTCACTAAAGCATATTTGCAGGATACATTGGCTGCGCTGACCCGTAAAATGCATCGCGATGTACATCGCTGCAGTGGCGTTCTCTCCCGTAGCCTTGTACTTTACAGGTTACGAATATATAATACATGTACAAACGAATGAGGAAGAGAGCTATAGTCATCGTCACGTAACGCGTGTGTTACGCAATCGCGCCGCGTTGTTGTGTTTATCAACAGCTGATTTACTTTTCGTCAGTGCTCTATTTAAAACCTTTTCCAAACTCTTTCCGAGAATCATGAATATTTATCTGACTTGAGAGAAAAGCCTTTGTTTCACGCGTAGCAAGCTTGCAATATATACTTGTAATAACATTTACAAAATGTATTTACGTCTTATAACATTTACATGTCGTATAAAAACTGTTTTGTAGAAAAATTTCTGCGGTAATAAAGAATATAAATAAATAATGATAGGCGTTCAAGTTGTGCTATTGTTATTATATTACGACATTTTAACATTGTAAAAAGATTTGTTAATTAAAATCTCAGGACACGTATAAAAGTATTAGTAATGTTAAACAACGTTCGTTGCAACGATGCAACGGCTTTTACGCCCAATCACAAGCGTTTAAACTGATGCCAACGTCATTGGTCGCAAAAGGGGAGCCAGCCCGAGTTACTAAATTACGTACATTAAAATATCTCATGGTTGGAATCGAGCATCACGCGTTTTATTTTAATAAATCTGTTCGCTAAAGAATCATCATCGCACTTGTATAAAAACTTGGACAGACTAATAACTTGTCTGATTATTGCGTGCATGAGAGAGAAGTTAGCGAGAGATAGAAAAATGATTTCACTACTCTGAAATGTAATATAATCGAAAAGGAATTTCATGAAACTTACCACAAAAGTTAAATATACACTATAACGTAAAAGGTCGAGCGGAAAGTGATTAATAGGAGAATTGCGCGCGCGAGAGAGGAGCTCTTATACGCAGGTAATGTTCTTGCCCGATACCAATGTGGGTGTTTTACCGAGTCACCGCCAACACCCTCGCAGGCTCTCCTACCCGGATGCGAGCCCCAGGCTCCGTCCGGTTCCCAGGGGTAACCCAGTTTCGTTTATCCCCTCGGAATCGGCCCACACCTGCTTGGCGAACGCTTCCCACGTGCTGCACATCTACCTACGTGTTTGTCACAATCTATATCTTTAAAAGATTCTCGATTATTTCAACCCTCGCACGTGCTATGTCTCATCGTTTAGTTGGGTATACTTATCGTGTCGTACAAGAAATAGTTTCTCCAACAGTAGTTATTTCTTAACTCGCCGCAAAATAACACGTCATTAAACTGTATAGAAAAAAATGTGACAGATATGAAATGTCTGTACTCTTCAAAATATCTAGACTATATATTTATTTGGTATATTTGAAGATTTATATATTTCAGCAAAATTTCAAGAGAATGTAGAGTCCAACAAAGGGTTAATCATTTTTCATCCCATCCGCGTATTCCTGTCGCGCGCGCGTTCGATTGTTCTTCCGGTCGTGGATTTCAGGATACGAAGAAACGCATTTACGTATATGTATGCATGCATGCGTACATATGCCTGTTGATAAAAGCTCGCACGCGCATCCTCACCGGGACCGTTCCTGGGAAAAGGTCAGACAGTCAGAGGCTAACCTAGTGACTGGAATTAGGTCAACCCCTGACGGGGACCGTTCCCCACTTTCCCGACAGGCGGAAGAGTCCACGTTGCTTCTGATTCAGGTCAAGTTGCAGGCTTCCGGCTCGATGTTATTTCGATCGACTTCGAAAGACTCGTATCTCTCGAGCGAAGGTAATAGCTGTCACTAGGGCATGTGTAAGGCATTTCACTTTAGGATGCATCTCTCGAGAAGCGTACACGCGATCGAGATAATTGGTAACATTGGCAATAGGTAAATACAATGATATTTTTCCACGATATGTTTGGTGATTTTTTTCTTTTTTAACATTTGTCGAGCAAAAGAGTATAGTTTATTAAAAACTCGATAAAATTGGTTTGCAGAATTGGAAAACGAAAATTTAGATTAATTTTTCCATTTGAGAAAAAAAAGTTGCATCACTGTTATACCGCTGAGCTCTTTAATTGCATCGTATGCAATTCATGTTCAGAGTCGGACGATCCCATTTCCGGATGATGCGCTAGACGCGTCGATCAGCGAGCATACTGATCATGAGCGAAAATCCTTGCACGATGGGGACAACTGGACCAGAAGGTCCTTGGTCCTTTCTTCTCGCGCAAAATTCGTCCTTTAATGTTGCTCAAGGTCAACAAGCACGAGTGCGCGTCTCTCTCTCTCTCTCTCTCTCTCTCTGTATCTATTGCCCACACAGATGAGAGTAAAAGCTGATTACCTCGGATCGATACGCGGCCGTCCCGCTCCTCTTTCCACCTTTGTGATCCTAATTCTCTCTTCACGCTTCCTGCTCCGACCGTATTCTCGAAATAGTAAGACTCTCTCTCGTCATTTGCACTTTTGTTTCTCATTTTTCGTTGTTTTATGTTAAATCGCGATAGTAACAATAAGGAATATTCTCGAAATTTTACTCGCCATTTTTCCTTCAAATGTTTCAGAAAATACATTTTTCACTTTTGATAGACTCTGAAATTTAGTTTGTTGTACAAAAATATGATTCGCAGCGAGACATTTATCTCTGAAAGTATTATAAAGCAAAAATAAAATATTTGAAAAAAGAAAAAAAAACGTTTTATATATTGAATGGAAAGATTTGACATATCTCGACTGCAGATGGAATTGTTCCATTTCTCTCTCTCTCTCTCTCTCTCTCTCTCTCTCTCTCTCTCTCTCTCTCTCTCTGCACACATAATTTCCAGAAGAATCATCGTGAGAGGAAGAGAGAACGGTTACGTCATATGTCAAGTGGATTGCTATATAACGGTGACAAATATCAATCCTCGTGCGATTAAGAGGAATTATAGGGGCACGAGTTCCGATGCCTCTCCATCAGATACTAGCAGGCCTCATTCACAGATGTCTCAACGAATAAGCTTGTCGAATCTGTCGACCGCGTAACGACGAGTTTTATATCTCGAAAATTTTTCTGTCAGCAAATATCTTTCCTATCAGCATATATCTTTGTTATTCATAATAGTTTTATCAATATTTTTTAACTTTGATGCTATCTTATCAATATATATGCGTTTAGCATCGCGTTAAATATGACATGCACGTCATTCTCCGATGATTGAAAAAATGAAGTCTCAAACGTGTTGCATCGCAAAAAAAAGTATTAGTAATACATTAAAATATTATTGCGTTTACTTTTTTTTTTTTTTTTTCAAATATCACTCGGAAACATGTTTTCAACGAAATTTTTAAGTAGCACATAAATGTACTCTCGATCAATACTTTTTTATGTGTATTTTATGAGACAATAGTTTTATAACGTCTGCTTTTAACCACTGTATTGAACACTAAACTAAATCGCTATTAATTACACGATATTATTAACGAATTAATCGTTATCAATAAACTTAACTTTATTATATATAAAACTATATATTTTCTTTATCATTTTCTCTCGTCTTCTTTGTCTTTCTGTTCGCTTTTATTAAATTTTTTTTTTTTTTTTTAATTTTAGCAAAGTTATCTCTGTATACAAAAAAAGCACTACTAATGTATTGTCATTATCATCATTTCCACACATTAATGTGACTATTATTTTTCTACCCTCTTTCTTTCTCACAGACACACTTTTTAGGTGCGATTTTTAGATTTCGCAAATCGTAACATTGAGCGTGCAAATTGCGAACTGCACTTTGTAGTCAAGCGATCGCGTCTACGCGCCCCCGACTGCCACGTGTTGCTTCGATCCCCTTATACCCACTCCTCGCATTTGCGGCGTGCCCGACATACAAGTAGAAAAGTTTCCGCCAACTATTTCGGTGGACTTGCCTTGATAAAGAGCTTTGACGTGTGTACAGGATATGTCGCGAAATTTAAAACGACATTATTATCTGAATTTCGATTTGGAAATCCGGCGGAAAGCCAATTTTATCGATAACTTTCTGTTGATGAAATCACTGCAAATTAGTTTTGTACACAGAAAAAAGGAATATTCTTACTTTGACGATATCTTTAGTTTCAAAATCTTGAAACGAGATTATTTTGCGTTAAACAAAGAAAATTTGCTTGGATAAAGACATTTTAAATAGTTCAAGCAAAAAAAAAATATATTCTTATTATTTAAGAATAATTTTCTTAGAGTTAAAATAATTATTTTATTCTTGAGATGACAATTGTAGCATTGAAATAAGATTATAATATTGTTGAAATTTAAGATTTTTAAATTCTTCTAAGAAGATTATAAATTGTTGCGTATATATGAAACAATATATGAACGCGTTCATGTGAGTATATAAGTTTTGATTTGACGTCTTACTTTTTTTCTGTGTAGCATTTTTGTCTTGAAAGATTTATTGTATTGGAAAGAAAGATTAGAATTACGAGTATATAGGGTAAACTAGAGTATGATGGCCATAGGCTGTAATTTTTTCAATAATCGCTACATGGTGCGCTTTTTTAGTCATTATCAAAGATAATCGATATTTACGGTAGTTTATGTGCATTCATTATTCGAAATAACGATATTGTGAATCTTATATTATATTTTTACTTTTGACTACCCGCAAAGTTTTTCATTCGTCCACTAAAAACTGTTGTAACGTCGAATAAATTACGGTTAAGCTATCGTAATTGACGTTGGACATATTATAAAGATATATAAATGACCTATAATTTTTATTTTCGTTTTCACTATTCTTTTATAAATATTATGGTCATTTATTCCTTAAAAGTTGGGTAAGATGGCCAATGCTTACGTTGTACTATTTTGATAATATAAAATTTCGATAAAATATTTTCCTTTTAATTTCGATAATATTACGTAATTGAAGCTTCAGTGAAGATAATGTGCCAAACGCTATTAAAAAATAACAAAAATAAAAAGTATGTTTTTTGCATTTTAAAAAACTATAACTATCTTACCCGAGTTTACCCTAGCGACACATTTGGCCTCTTTTCCATTCGTTTCTTTAACATTTTCAAACAACAAAAATGTTTGCCTCTAAACTCGAGACGAAAATCTATTGTCGCATTTGTTACAAGAGTAAGTTTTTTGTTTTTACATTAGTTTATATAGATGTACAATATTTTTACCTTGATTTTCAAATTTCTATGCCAACTGCGCAATGCATTTGGCTTGTCGACCAGACGTTTACATTTTCAATATCGCGTCTTTATCGCGCCAAGAGAGACATTTAATGTGATTCTCGCGATTGTCAAATCTAAGATAATCGATGTCAATTGATCGAATCTCATTCCTGCTACTGTGTTGCACGCGTTACTGAAAGCGCTTATAATTATAATATGTTGCGTAGGATCAATCGACTGCGTCCGAAGCGTAAACCGAGAATCATTATGCACACTGCATCGAATGACGTAGTCAAAGAACATGTAGCATATTGTGCACGCGGCTCTCAATTACGCAACAATGATATTTAGTCTAACTAATACGTCTATCTTCCATTTATACGTTTCTTACCGCATCCATAGCGATCCGCCGCGATAAAAAAGAAAAAAACAATTTCGCGAAAGGCAATTACATCTCGCGAGCTTTGTATAATCGTCAACAGATAACAAACAGCGACATAATTTCGAGTGCAACGCACGATTAATCCAAAATGACAAATTTATATTTTTCTCTCTCTCTCTCTCTCTCTCTCTCTCTCTTCCTCCTTTTTTCTCCCGTTCTCTAAAATATTTTGCATATATTTTATATAATATCTCATTGTCAGTGTATGTACGTAACCTTCGCAATATGTATATAACAGAAATGTAACGATCGTTATATTGAAAATTAACATGAAAATTAATTTACATTAAAATCTCATTTAATAGTAGCCGCGAGAAATGTCTAGTATGTACCATAAATTCTATTACGACGGCGAAGCACGTCAAACGTCAAGCGTACTTCCTCAGTCTCTCCTTACATAATCAGTGCTCGCGTTTGGCGGTCGGCCGCCATGTTATCACGTCTTTTCTTTTTCTTTCTCTCTCTCTCTCTCTCTCTCTCTCTTTCTCTCTCTTTCTATCTACCTCTATCTCTCTGTACTCACGTATATCGAATAGTAGAAGAGCTCCCAGTTCTCTCAACGATAATCGACTCTCTCGAGTGCGCGTGTGTAGGTGGCGTAGGAGGATGAGAGGTACAGAAGGAGGAGGAGGAGGAGGATACGAGAGGGTAAGAGAGGGAGGCCAAAGGTGCCTCCTCGACCCCTCCGCGACACCACCGGTCCGCGAGTGGGGAGCGACCGACCGACCGACCGATCGCGAGTAGAGGGCGGAGGGGAGAGAGGGATGAAGAGAGGAGAGCACGGGGATGCCGCGACAGGGACAAACGGGGGCCGCGACCGACCGAGAAAGAGAAAGAGAGAGCGAGAGAGAAAACGGTGCATGCTGGCAGCGCGCGCGCAGGTGCGCTCCCCGATTCCTGCGTTGTATATATTGTATGTGTCGTGTCTCTGCTGCGAGGTGAGGTGCGAAACTTAAAGGCCCGTTTACACCGTGTCGGACGGGGCAACGTGTCGCGTCGCCTCGCCTTGCCTCGCCTCGCCTCGCCTCGCCTCGCCTCGCCTCGACTCGCCTCGACTCGTGTCGCGGTTTCGGTGGTGACGAAAGTGACGACGACGACGCGACAATGACTGCCAACGGTGTAATAGTAGTAGTAGTAATAGTGCTAGTGTGAGACGACAATACAGTAGTGGTAACGGTCTAAGATTAAGTCTCCCAGTCCAGGTTCCTACACCTGCCTGTGCCAAGGGAGAGACGCGTGTTCTAGTGCTCCTCGTCGTCCCTCGACCACCCACCTGTCGCGGGTCTCTTCTCGTCCGTCGTGTCTCTCGAGGACGTGTCTCGTCGGGGCTTCGTTCAGAGGAACGTATACTTGTTTCACTCGCTTGCGTAAGCTATGTTTCGCGCAATTGCTCTCGTTGACATTGAGAAGCTCGATTACTTAATTCTGTAATTAAATCTAGTCCCTTTGAAACTTTCTTCCTTTTTTTTTCTCCTCTTTCTCGACGAAGAATTCAATTCTAGTTTCTGGATTAAATTATTGCAAGTTTTTAATTATTATGTGTCAAATGGGTAATCAATATCGCATAAAATCGTATAGAAAGAGTGCTAGACTATATGAAACAGTTTTACATTAATGGGAAATTTTTCTATTTTGCCACGTTGGAATTCCTGACGTAATTGTTAGTTTTTGCGATATGTGGAACGAGAATAGACTTGGTACATTCCGCCGTGCCGCATTGACGTAGAAGCAGTCCATTTCAAATTCAATGATTCCTAATTCTATTTTATATCATGTAATTGATAATCACCTAAATATACGCTTCATTTTACACTATAAAATATAACATCATCAAGTAATTCATTTAAATGCATTACATGTAATTAAAACTAGGGGCAGTTGTGTTTTAAAATATAATATTAACAACATGATATCGTTTACTAAGAGTTTCTGTCTCCACTTTACTTTTATAGATCTCCGGAAAAAAAAAACGTTTTATAGTAGCAAAAAAAATTACATCTTGAAGCGAATCACGAATGCTGCGTAAGAAACAATAAATTACACATTACAGATAATTCTGTACCAACAATTAATATTCTCGGTGTTTTTCCTACGACAAGTAAATCCCAGACGAGCTCTCTCAGTTGTATAATTAATAAAAACAGTATTATGACCTTTGATTGTGATGCGACACAGACCAGAGTGTCGTTTTATCACGGCTCTCGAAGCGTAATGATTATTGGGCGATCGCTGTCATTAACGCTGCGCCCGATTAGGCGCGAAAGTGCACGTGCGTGCGTGGCGGCATGCGCTCGATAATTAGCGGCAATTATATATGCGCGACGAAGGTCGCGAGAACTCGCGCGCACGAATATAAAGCTCATTATTGGACGCGTCCGTATCCCGCGAATCGATCCTTTCGGGATAGGGCGACCTATATTCCCTGTAACCCAGATGAAAAACCTATGAAAGAAAGAATTCGGGCGATCAAAGCAAGGAAATTAGCAGCGCCGCACACTCGGCTGCGAAACTCACTCGAATTCGACGAATTCTCTCGCTTGACAATGGATCCTTGTTAGTCGGGGTGTCGTCTATTGAAATCTTGTAAAAAAAAAATTCTTTGAAAATTCCTTGATTTCAGCCATTTTTGTTCCAAATTTCGGATAAAGAGAATATTTAGATTTTTTTTTTTTTTTTTTTTTTTTTTTGTGAAACTTTGTAAAATAAATTTTTTATCGCATGCGTTTTCCAATACCTTTCACTCTTACAAAAGAAAAACACGAAACCAAGTATATTTCAAGTGCTAAATTTGCAAACGTACTAAAAAAAATTAAAAATTAAAAACAGCTTTTATATATATTAAGATAAATATATTTCATTTGCATAACATTTTTATTTTTTTACCGTTAAAAAATTACAATAAAAAGAGTATGTGTACGGGATATTTAATATTTAAAGACATTGAAATCTAAAGATAGATATATTTATAAATATATTTATATATATATATATTTTAAACGCATAATTTATAAACTTTGCTCATCGGCGGATTGCCAATTGTTTACAATTAAAAGTATTATCAAAGAGAATTTTTTACAAAATTTCTAATGTCTCGATAAATTTCCATGAGAATTTCCTGATTTTTCCAAATATAGTACAAAAGGAATTTTCGAGAATTTCAAGTTTTCCATGTTTTTTTAAGAGAATAGACACCTTGTTAATTTAATGAATCCTCCCGATTTTATTAATCCGATTTTACTAATCGACTTACTCTTTTCTTTACGACTTCCTTTTGAATTTACTTTAATTTTTAATTTTCTCCCTATTCCCTTATTGTTTTCACAATAGTCGCCAATTGATCTATCTCGCCGTGTTTTAATATACTTCGCAATTAAGTTAACGACAAGTGTTAATGTATTTTCTTTTATATTCGAAAAATTATATTTTCTTTTGTCGTATACTTTAGAACATCTATCATCTTTTGAAATAATTATATTTTACTCTAATTCTCTCTATTTCATAAATATGATATAATGAATCTTTGCTAATATTTATTCGTCTATTCTTTCTATTTCTTTTCGACTTTTGTCATGATGTGTCTTGTGACATTAAGATCGTACATAGGTTGTAAAAGTTATGTACGAAAAAAACGTACATATATATATATATATATCTAATTGAAATTATGAAAAAAATGCGTTACTTTTTACGCTCGTAAGTTTTAATAATTTCTACAAAAGGGTACAAAAATATGAACCAAAATATATTTGCCATGAATTAGAGATTTGACGGATAGAGATTCAGATCTGACATTTGTGATGCAAAACAAAATGGCGGTTGAATGTCGGAATTAATTTTAATATATACCAAACTAGCATAAAAGCGATTCAAACTACGCTTTGCGTTGGGAGAGTTTACTAACGAGTTTTGTTTAATTTTTAATTAATCCATCGTTGGAAGGATATTATCGCGCTAATTTCAAAGAGGTCTCTTCTGTAAAGTATTTTCAGATAAAAATACGATATCGCATCAAATACTATTATCTTTGAATCGAAATTATTTTGTGTCGGAATTATTTTACTTATTTCGGTATTAATCTCTTGAAAAATGAATGATATAATTATTAATATTATAATTGAGATAAATCAGAAAATAAAATAATAGAAAAATGATTTCAAGAAAAATAAACCAGACAAATTGGAGAAAAAAAATTAAAATAAAAAGTTATTTTAAAAGTTAATCGGAATACGAAAAATCTTAATAATTAAGAAAGTAAAAAAAAAAGGAATATAAAAAAAATTATTGTAGGATAAAATTCATCTTATGCATATGACACTTGAAGCATTATAGTCAATTAAAAATTATCGTCATAAATCAAAGGATGAAACTTTCATTACATCACGGTATTGTTTATAATAACTGAATTAAACATTCGAGAGATTTGTCATATCACGAGTTCGTGGTGACATCGAAAATAACATCTTGATGCAATAGTCAAAGGTCACGCGAGGGAGGGTTGGGAGAGAGAGAGAGAGAGAGAGAGAAATAAGGGAGGGGATTCTCCTAGACTGAGCCAAGTAACCCTGGGCTTTTTCGCAACCCCGATAAAATAGCGAGACCAACCCCGGTGCTGGCGCGACATATATTTCTCTGACGGCTTCATCGCCATGTGTTCCGAGGTTATAGACGGATGACGGTTGCGTGCATATGTGTGTGGCCCAGCGCCACGCATCTTGGCACGGCTTTTTCGGCCACGGGGTTGCATAATCGCGCCCTGGCCATCACGAGCGCAACGTGTCGGGGTTCGTCCTCGTTAGTCGCGTCTAGCTCGCCGTACAGTCTCGCCGCGTCTTTTCTTTTTTTTTCCCTCAGTTTCGAGCAGCACGAGCTGCTCCCTCGGCTGGGTTATAGTCAGTAGTGCCATTGAGAACGCGTCGCGACGAATTTCACCGCCGACATTTGCCTCGTATCGTTGATATATCGCGATCGCGATCGCGATCGAGAATTACTCACCTTCAAAATTCTCAGGATGCATAAAAAGCGCGTTTAATATCATACGGAATGTAAAAGAGAAATTTATTACTGCTGAATATGTAAATTCTAAATTTGCTTAGTTTGGAATTAATTAATAAATTAAAAGTGTATTTTGTAGGGTAAACTAGGATATGATGGCCATAGGTTGTAATGTTTTTAATAATCGCTACATGGTGCGCTTTTTTTTAATCATTATCAAACATAATTGATATTTGCGGTAGTTTATGTGCATACATTGTTCGAAATAACGATATCTTATATCATATTTTTACTTTTGACTACCCGCAAAGTTTTTCATTCGTCCACTAAAAACTGTTGCAACGTCGAATAAATTACAGTTAAGCTATCGTAATCGACGTTGGACATATTATAAAGATATGTAAATTGTTATATGACCTATAATTTTTATTTTCGTTTTCACTACTTTTTTTATAAATATTATGGTCATCTTTTCCTTAAAAGTTGGGTAAGATGGCCAATGCTTACGTTGTATTATTTTTGATAATATAAAATTTCGATAAAATATTTTCCTTTTAATTTCGATAATATTACGTAATTGAAGCATCAGTGAAGATAATGTGCCACACGCTATTAAAAAATGACAAAAATAAAAAGTATGTTTTTTGAATTTTAAAAAACTATGGCCATCTTACCCGAGTTTACCCTACATTTATTTTAATAGTACGCACATCTTATTCGCTAAAAAAACGTTTATAATTTAAGTTTTTTATCTTTATTTATTCGTCAATTTAAAAATATTCTTTACTTATTTTACTCAAGATATATCTAAATAATTGCTCTACATAATCACATGTGTCTCGACAAAATACCAAGAACAACATAGTTGAAGAACGACAATAAGGAAAAATTTTTTCGCGCTCTCGACACCCGAAGGCACCGATATATCCAGTTTATTGTTTATCGGCTCGTACGTTCTTCGTCGCTAAATCCTCGGAAAAAAACAGCGATCTATAACGTCGTGTTATTAACGACCTCGCGACGAGATGACGATGTCGGAGGAGGAGGACCCGTCATGCCGACTGGATCCGTGGAAGGCACGGCGTGCATCGCGATAGCACCGCAGAATCGATCGTTAAGCTCGTTTAACGGCAAAGTGGTCCAATTACGCCGTTACCGCCGATGCGAGCGTCACCTCGGATTTCCCACCACGTGCGTGTCGCAGCTCTCGCCGTTCTCGCCCTTTGTTTCGCTCCTCTTTCTTCTCTCGTTTCTCATCGTATCCTATTTCAATCCGCCCTAATTCGTTAGAGCTTCCGTAAAAAATTCCTCGAGTGCGTCGGGGATGAAAAAGGGAATCTAATTCACTCTTCGTAATATTTTTTACATCGCACACGCGAATCGTCGCACGTTTATAAACTAATTAACGCGGTATCATCAAGTGGGACCGAGCGGGTATTTTTTCAAAGTGTTATCATCCAGACATTTTCGCGAGTTCAAGTGTGTTAACTCTTTTTAATATCACAAATTGTTCAAATAGACGGAAAAGTATTGAGATATTTTATCGCGCTCGGAATATTTAATTTATTGTGCGTGAAATTTGCCATTGTATTCGTTCGATCGATATATGTATAATATATAATCTTGAGTAATTATACAATCTAAACGTCTTTCAGACGAATCGCACTCGTTTTAATTCAATTTTCCAACCAGTTTTCTTTGCTAAATTTTCTTTACAAGAGATAACACGAGCACCAATAAACTTTACCAAATAAAAGTTACAGTCTCAAATAATTGGTCTGTAATTACACACATGTTTATAAATTCTGAATTATATTCCATCTCGTCTACCTTTGGCACGCGCGCTGGTCAGAGAAGGAAAGAACAAAGAAACAGTCGAGCATGCACACGCACACGCACGCACGCGGATTGTATAACGGCCGATGCGGCTGGCAACGTCGAGCCGTTTCTACTTCGCTGCTACTTGAACTAGCCTTTGCCGTGGTTGCTGCTACTGCCGCAGCTACTGGCTCGCGTCTCGCGTCTCGCGTCTCGCGCCTCGCGTCTCGCGCTCCTGCTGTAGGCCGAGTTTAGTCCCAGCTCTAGTCGTGGTTTAGCTGTCGCGCGTATCACCCGCGAGTAGTCGCACGCGATATGTAATATTATTATTCTCTCGCGCTCTCCCGCCGCAAATTACCTCGAGGATTATTATATCGACCGACGAAACGATTTCCTTGCTTTTCGCGCGACACCAGTTAAATTGCGTCGCAAGAAATGGAGAATTATCTTGAAGTCGTGTAACACACGTCACAATTATATTGTAAAATTACCAACATCTCTCTTTATTATATTCTTCTCTTCGTCACGTTTTCATTTTTGCCTTTTTGCAGCTTAACAATATACATAAATGTAAATCGATAGCGTCCTGATTATACGCGCGCGCGCGCGCGCGCGAGAGAGAGAGATCGATTTACATTCCGCGCTCGACAATGCACGAGGTCCAAGGTCGCGATTGTGTAACGTCATCGGTCTAGAGCAGGTCGTGATTCGCGATCAGTGGTTTTGCCGTAAATCGCAATTGTCTCCCCGCTCGTCTCTTCTTGGCTAGAGCCAAGGGAGTCGCGTGTACGAAAGTCGCCCCGAACGCGCGCACTTCTAGGATGATTCTCGCCGTGAAAACGTGCGCGCGCGCGCGCGCACGCAACACACCGATGTGTCTCCATCGTCCTATATCGCTTCTTATTACGGCATGGGCGCTCGTGATTACGACATACGTCCGAGAATCACAACCGTCGGTCGGTCGGTCGATTATATATTCCGCGCGCGGAAGGTCACGACGCGCGGATAAATAAATTCTCGCGACCGGTCAAAACGAACGGGGGATCGTCACCTGTGTGCCGTGGCCCAGGATAATTTTGGATCGCGCGCGATGCACCTGTTGCGGAGGCCCCTTGCGCGAGGCAAGGTCGCGCGAGATTGTGCAACCCGCGCGCGTGTGTCTAAAACGACCGGGTTTCGGCGGCCTCCCCCCCTGCCCCTCCGCCTCGCTGAGGGGAGCGCGCTGTGCGCTCCCCCCGCGCGCCCCGTCATTCTTTCGACGCGGTTGCGGTTGCACCGGCAGTGCCGCAGCCGCAGTTGCCGCTGCTTAATCACGGTGAATAATCGATGTCCGGCGTCGCTGCTGCACTGC
Source organism: Anoplolepis gracilipes (assembly GCF_047496725.1). Taxonomy (NCBI): domain Eukaryota; kingdom Metazoa; phylum Arthropoda; class Insecta; order Hymenoptera; family Formicidae; genus Anoplolepis; species Anoplolepis gracilipes. Next base: position 21,753,783 of record NC_132971.1, on the reverse strand, counting down.
GGATCGCTCTTTCGACTTTGGCGGAAACTCGGCCGGCGAGTCTCAAAGTGCATCCTCGCCGCGATCTTTTCGTGCATCTCACTTCGGGCGCCATCTTTACGGCGAGATTATCGACGTTTGCGATGGGCTTTGAGGAGCCGATGGTAGCCCGAGTTTTTCGACGACGTTCGTAATCCCTTCTGTGAAATCGGTGAACGATATCATCCCCCCGGGATTTGGTGTATGTCCGTGATGCGCATATATCGATATTGTTGTAACACGTGCGTCGGAAACGTGGCGAAAATAACGATGTAGTGGGATTGCGATAACTATTTATCGCGAACTAGTGTGAGATTAGGACTTCTTACATAATTTTATAATTACCAGGGTGTATACTCCCGGGAGCAACCTGGGGAACCTGGGGAACCTGGTATTCTCAGGGAATTTTATTATACCTTGATGGAATTTCGTTAGGATTCGGGGAATTTAAAAAATTTTTAAATATTTTAAGTTTAAAATCTGCTTAAAATATACGTTTTTTGTTTATGTCAAAAAATGATACGCTAAAATAAATAAGCTTATTTTAAAATTGCATCTAAAAATATATTTTAATTTTACCTGGAATTTTGGAACAAAAAAACCTGGATGATCCTGGAATTCTCAGGAAATTTTTTTACAAAATTTGAGTATACACCCTGTAATAAATTACGTCTCTGGGCGAAATTCCGAAACAAGAGGAGAATTATGAGCCGTCGCTTTTCGTCGGTTTTCTGTCAATTCTAAATGGCAGAATAAAATCGATCGCTCTAATTTCGCGATATCGATCGTGTTGATACTGGTTCCCTGAATGACAGTCCGATGTTACATCGGAGGCAGCAACGCGATTCATACATCCGCGAGAAATTATGAACGCGATAATCTCACTTGATTTTGTGTGACATCCATACGACGATTGTAAGCGCGCGTGAATCGACTTGGTCGAAATAATCGATCACAGATAATTGACTCGACTGTTTATCGCGATATAACACCTTTGTTTCGATATTAAATCAATTCAAGTGAGAGACAATGGAATATAAAATGAATTTGTAAATCGAATTTAAAACCATCGGATATATAAATGAATAAAATACAGCGCTTCTCTTGTATAAATAATATTAATAAATAATTTTCCTCGCGACAAATCGTGTCGCGTAAAAAAAAAAAAAAAAAAAAAAAAAAAAAACAATTAAATCTACAGAGACGAAAAAGAAAATGTAAAATACATAATGAAATAAGTGAAAAAACATACGCGCACGGATGCAATGACTATTTATATCATTCCAGCTTCTTATACACTTTGCCTAAATATAGCCAAGAGAGACAACCTCGAACAGTCGATAATAATCGTCGAGATGTTGAATCGTTATCCCGAAAATGATACATTTCGCCAAGATCCGAAAAAATAATAAAGTAATAAAATATTTCTCTGTAGCTCGGGAAGTTATCGCGTAAGATCGGTGACTCGTAACTTTGCTTCTCGGGACGCATCGGCGGCGTCTATGAAAGGATTAGCTGTCTCAGAGCATTGAAAGAAGACGCGTGTTGTGCGCATTAACGGATCGTACGACGACGAAACGACGCGTCCCGACGCCGCGCCGGATCGTCGTGGCACCGGGGACAGTGACTGCTATTATTAGCAACGTCGTCCTCTTCTCATTTCGCGCTTCGAGAGGCAAAATAGCATCAGCTGACATCCTTCTGGAAGATACACGGCACACCCGAGAAACCCTTGACTCGCGATCGCGTTTCTTTCGTGCTTTAAACAAGTTTCAAACGAATTCGACGGCCCAATTCCTGCCCAATTAAACTCGTCAAACGACAGTCATATAAATGTTAATATCGTACGAAAATCTTTTTTTTTTTTTTTTTTTTTTTTTTTTTTTTTTTTTCCATGCCTCATGGCCCGAGAACTTAATTACATGTCGGGAATAATAATCGCGTGACTCGAGCGCGTCGTTACATAAGTGTTTACATTTTTAACATGCGTACGATGAATTGCGACCAGCGATGAGTTAAAATATCATTGTCTAATGAGGTACTTCTTTATTGATCACTTATTGGTGATTTAAATATGCAGACTGCGCAACTTTATTCAATTTCGAGGGAAAGAAAAGTTAAGGAGCAGACGAGGTAGGGGAAAGGGGGAAGGGGGGGGGAGTGGGAAGAAAGGAAGATAGAGACTGCAAAGATTGACGAGTAAAAGAGAACATGAGAGCGAAGCGGAAGCGAGCCAATATGAGATTACAGGGCAGTTGGGGCTCGTGCCAGATGCGCGTTTACACGGGCCCTGAATACTGTAAATGCACTATCTGGTACGACATCTCTTCTGTCGCCGTCATCGACGTCACCTTTATTAGCGCGATAGATAAGTGTTGTAAACCTATGGAAAAAAATTGACGTCTACATCCTGCGATATCTTTATCACAAGGGAATAACGCTGAGAGAAAGACACACGAAGCTTGCGAAGCTTTGGACTACTTTACACCCGTATGCTTTGTGTTGTATTATACGATATACAATTTTTACAGGAAAAAAATTTATAAAACAGTTTAGTCTTTCTTTTTATGAGAACTCGTATTAGAACAGCACTTTCAGATTTCCTGCAGAAAATTGAAAACGGAGGAAGGAAAAAATTTGTTTACAGCCCTACGTGACTTTGATTACGATGAAAATATTGTTTAACAGAAATTTACTTCAAACTTTTTTGATCTCTTTGATAAGGAGATAATACTTGGAAATTTTTTTTAATTAGAAATAAGAAATTTTAACGTTCAAAAATATTTTACAATTCAATTATGTTTTTCATCTCTGGTAAAACATTTCTTGCCTTTTCGATGAGAGTAATACATGTATATCGATATGCATATATCGAAAGGTTTTGAGTTGTCTTTCTTTTTCTAAACTTGCCACAAAATGACAAAGTGTTAGTCTTCTTCTTTTATTCGAATTACAATTATAATTATACGATAATAAACAACGAACTGACGTAGTATTATTACAAGTACTATATTATTTATTAATAGCGTTTCTTTCGAGACAAATATTAATTAAGTTACAATCATCCATTTATATGCCTAAAGTTTTAATTGGAATAATTGCGTCGGGAATTTTCGTTTGGGATTACCAACTTCATCTACAGCAATAATTTGCGGTAATAACGTTTGACATTTACGTTGCGTAAATTTGGGTTTCGAACGATCGGCATATAAGAGCAGTGCGAGTTCCCGCAATTAGTATAAAATTGCCTGGTAACATGTGTCAGCGATTTTGTAGAAAGTAATTCTCCATACACGAGAAACGTGTTGAAGCTATACAATCTATGTATGTGTATGTGTGTATGTGTATTGTGTATTGTGTATGTGCTGCAATAAATAAATCCTGCTGCGAAAGAGTGGTCAACTCAATCGTTCTCTGCCTCCCTCCCCCCCTTTTCTTTCAATTGTAAAATGCATCTCACGCGAGGGGTGGAGGAGAGAGGATCGCATCTAAGCGACTGAACGCATGCTGCGTCGGCAAATATATATATATATATATATATATATATATATATATATATATATATATATATATATATATATATATTTTTTTTTTTTTTTTGTGCGATATTATTGGCATTGATGACTCACTATGAATAGATGCGTAATGGCGTTCGATCGTCCATGACGAGGGATTTGTCAACGGAGGAGTGCGTGTATTGCAACGCCTACACTCGGTTCATGCTTCACGTAACAATTTATGCGCACACATACACGTACGTACACACATACACACGCACGTCGCTTACACATAGGATCATAGGGTGTATTGTATCACGAATGACAATAAAAATCATCTAATGCGTTCTTCATTTAATTTCACCAGCGCCTTTATAATGATTAATTTGTATATGTACAGATATAAAAGTAGAGATTATATATAATATATACATATATATCTATTGTTTTAAAAAGTATTTCTCTTTCTAGAGCATTCAAATGATGAAAGCAAGAAACAGCCTTGAAAATATAAAAAAACAGCTGTATTGAATTTTCCATTTCTAACGTTTTTATTAATTATTATATAAGAAATTATTATTAAGAACAAAGTCAATGATCAGAGTCAAGTTGCTTTTATTTACAATTGAAATTTAACAATTTCACGCGAAAAAAAATTTTTTTTTTTTTTCATTTTTGTTTTCACTCATATCTTATCTATGTTATCGATCATATTTGATAGACTCATAGATAGAAAAAAAATACGAGCTTTCAAAGCGTGTGTCAGATGACAAGAATCTTTTCAATTATTTCGAGGAAAATATTTGATAGAAAACCTGGAAAAAGATATATACTTTTATTATAGATAAAAATAGAAAAATTTTGATTTTTATTTTAAATATCGAAATTAGGAAAGAAATTGCGGGTGTTTTAAATGAAATTTTTTTATAATTTATTAGTTATTCAGTAATTTTTCGAGATATTAATAGAGATATCAGATTCTGGATTTTTGTAGGTAGATTATAAAACTCAAATTCCAGGATTGAAATTTAAATCCAATTTCGACGATTTACGCGTTTTGCTATGCATTTGTGTAGTGATATGTATATTTGGCGTTAGTTATTTATTATGTGTGTAGGACGTGTGTACGACACGTGCAGGATGATTAAAAACGCAAAGTGCGACGGTGGAAGTGAGATGCGAGGAGAGGGGGAAATGGAGCCAATGCGCACACAAGCAGAAGCTCGAAATACTTGGTTAAAAATAATTGGCTCTTATATGAGCGGAGTACCTTCTCGAGAGGTAGAGATTTGTCGGAGGCAAGGTCAATCGATAGGGAAACCTCGTAACATCACACGTATACCGCGGTTATATATTCCTGTCGGTATTCGCGTCTTTTCCTCTCCCTCGCTTTCGTAAATCACGTGAAAATTGGATCTCACAGACAGACGCGCTTCCGCGATCGTGGTAAACGTATTTCGCGCAATATACATTTAAACGTCATAAACGTCATCGCGACGATAGATAAATCCGCGATATGAGATATAATATTTAACGCCGATTGCGGGAAAAAGGACTACGTCATTCATGATGACACTGGAACTAAAACGATGGACGATTTTATACTTGACGTACATTTCCAAGTCATAGAATGACGTTGGTTGTCTTTCTATCCATTAGTTCCACGACATCATTATGGTAATTACGTAAGTAATCAGCTGATTGTCAAGTGCCGCTTACCGCTATTTCGCTCTGGAGGAGCGTTCATAATTTCAGTGTTTTTAATTAAGATAAATGATGGTTTTTTTTTTTTTTTTTTTTTTTCACGCGAATCGGTACTTTTTTTTTATACCCATATCACATCCTTTAATTTCGGATTTGTTGTATACATCAGAAAAATGCAAATTCCTGGCTGTTTGTAGTTTATCATATTTTCAATAATCTCGAGAATATAATTTTACACACGATTGTTACATCGGAGACCAACAGTTGTTTTCTTGCCACAAAAGTTTGGCATTCGCTACGTTATGTCATGCAAAATAACGATTAAAAGAGAAGAAGATGACCGTCGATCGAGCTTGAAGAGCGACGTATCTGAAGAGTCCTCAGCAGAGCAGATACATCTTTCCTAATCGTTTAAAGGAACAACTTCCTTTAGCGATCGGCGTGTTGGCAGTGTGGTTAGCTGGTTGTGTGGCCGATCTATATACACGACCGCTATCGGCACTGCAATTATGACGATCGCAGACCTGCTAGGAGGAACGTCGTTGACGATTTCGCGATATGGACTTTTGTTTTTTTTTATTCCTGAACGTGAAAGAATCGCGCGGCTCGGTCGCTTATTTTTATAAGCGACGAAGGAAAAGTCCACTGAACCCCGAGCCGCACGCACAAAGCTATTATTAAAAAAGAACCTTACAAATTACAAAAGACTTACAACTGATTGATTGTTCTCTTCTTTATTTCCAGATCAGCCTATGTATCTTTCGGAGGTCTGCTCATGAGGCTACAGGGCGACGCGAACAATCTGCACGGCTTTGAGATAGATCAACACATGTACCTGCTAATGAAGAAACTTGCATTTTAATACTACCGATCGCGCAGGCCGTCGATCTTTTCTCTTCTGCCGTTCAAAAGTTCTTTTCTTCAACAAATGTATTAGAAAAAAATTTACATTTTACATAATGTACAATAGATTAAACACACAGCGATATCAATTATTATAGTCTTGGCAGTAACATTGATTTATGATGACGAAATTGTCTTTTACTTTCAATTTTAAACATCTTACTATAAATCGACGATTTGACATTCTAATTAAGTTATCAGATAATGTTACAAAGTCTGCCATTACGATTACTAGGATTATTGAACAAAAAAACTTATAAAAAAAAAAAGAAACAAATAAAAATATTTTTTTACACTGCAATTCCTTCCGATCCATTTACCGATCCACGATTACAATTACCATCGGTTTAAAAGTTGCCAAATGTATAGAGCAATAATAATAAAACTCTCGTCTAATGAAGATATTTTTTTTCTTTAATTAACGCTCGTCAATTTTGTGATAAATGCAAATAATAATGAAATTTTTCATCGAAAGCACTTTGTAATGACATTTAATGGAAAACAGGGATTCTGGGGGATCAGCCTTTCTATTCAAGGTTTAATCGGATCGTAACTATATAGCGTGGGCAAACTATATGCAACTTGCACGGCCAATTTTTGGATGTTGACCAAGTCTTCACGGAATACATCACCGAGACACGAAAATAGGAATCAGGTATTGCACACTTCTCTACCTGTCGACATGTATACGTACCAGTATATATATACGTATACATACTCCGCTATGTAATTAGCCAACTGACATTAGGTACATTTCCAGGATAGCCGTCTAACCCTTCACTTTGCTTCGACTGATATATATATATATATATATATATATATATATACATATATTAGACATACATATAAACGAAAAATTGTATTATATATTCCAAGATAAAATTGCTTGCTGAGAACACGCAAATATTAGTGCGTTGCAATATAAACCATAAAGAAATAATATAAGAAAAATAAAAAAATGTTTAAACGTGAGAAAAACAAACTAAATTGTTTCAAATTCTGCGTACAAGATGAAACAGAGTTATTGTAAAGTTAAATTTTTTGGAATGCGTGAAAGAGGTCAAAGAAAAAATCTTTAAATTTTAACTGCATTTTTACTACATCTAATCTCTCCGTCTCGTTTTCCTTAGAATTCACATCAAAGTTAAACCTCTAAAGAATTTAAAAAGAATAAAAGGATTAAATAAAATCGAATGTCGAAAACGCATATATCGACAAAGATATGGTTGGACTTGACGATGGTTAATTTATGTAATTAAAGTCGAGATATTTCTGACCTTGGGTATGCGCGCAGCTGCAACGCTGCCTCCTCGCACGACATAGCGCGAGGTATACGCGACAACGTGCGGGTCGAATACGCCTCAAATGGCGGAGAGGTTGGCGCGCGCGATATTGCGTAACGCCTGCGACCAGGCGCGTAAAATGGCCGATGCTTAGGAAGAAAGAGTCCGATCCTAAATAGATTAGTCCAATAATATATAATTCATCCCCATCTGCTCGCCGTTGCGTAAGGCGCTCGTGAACAAGAAATCGATATTTCCATTCTCAACTCATAAAATCGAGATGCCTGCTAAAAGGATGAATTTCACGTGCGTTTTCTTATTCTTTTCAGCTCCGTTGTCCGTATTGCTAAACCTGCCGACTAAATCCTATACATTCGAAAGTCGCATATGAAGCAACTAAAAAGTTTTATTAATAGACTATCTTAAACGTACAAAATGGAACTTGAAGGAACCTTTTCTCCTGCTATAGTACAGACTTATATTTACAAACATTTTCTGCTGTTTAATCAATATGTGTTCAGTTTCGTAGTGATGATAACACGTAAGCATTGATCAAACGACGTGCAAACGCCGAGTCCTTGTTTGTCCGGGCTCCAATCCAAGGAACTAATGGGTTGCGATGAGAGCGTACTATTTTGCAGCAAACTCACGTTGCCGACGACACCCTGTTCGATCCCGTCCGCATCCGTAGTTTTTCTTTTCTCTGGATAATTACTGAGAAATGATAAATATTAGTTTTTAAAACACACGTTTTCTCACAGAGATGTAATATCATTACCATTAGAATTTTATAAAATAGATGTAGACTGTATACATGTATACTTACTATTTCCAAAGACAGATTGTCCCTCCACCACCACAAGTTGCGAATAATTCACGATTTTGTGGTAAATGCTTAACCAGCCATATCGTCGATTTATGAGCCTAAAATCACGCAATCACACATAATTACAAACTTATAATATATTGGAGAGAATAAATTTTAATTCTCTTTAAATAATAACCTTTTCAACAAGATATGCAAAGCCCTTCTTGGGATGCTGAGTTTTCAAGTCAAAAAGATAAAATTTTGATTCTAGCGTAGTGGCAACCAGCTTATTCATGGAGATGTCTCTTCTGTCAAACTCGAGACCGCAAACTCCATTTTTCAGATTACTTTCCCACTTCACCGTCATTGCTCTCAGATCAAACATTTTAACATCACCATTGTCATATCCCGCAGCCACTACTCTCTCCTCAGAATTGTAAGAATTGCCAAACGCGACCGACCAGCAGTCTCGTCGACTTTCTCCTTCCTTAGGCTCCATAATAGCAACCGGTCGGTTCTTCTGTCTGGGATCCCATACTTTAACACTTCCATCTCTGGATCCAGTTACCAATTCGGGTGCACCGCATCCTACGCTGGCACCTGCCACTCCATCAACGGCATTTATAATCTGTGTGTGAGCATTAGCTGTGTAAACTGGTATCGAAGGATCCTCTAAATTGTAGATATTTAGTTTACCCTGTAAAATGGACAGATGCTATTTAACTTATTCTGTAAAACCTTATCAAATAGAACGCTAATGTAAATATTGGAACGTGAATAGATATCTGTTAAAGTAAAAGAAACCTTAAAATCACCGGTAGCTAAATGTCTATCCCGAAGATTGGAAGCCTTGAATGTTCCACATTTCATCTGATTAGACCTCTCTATATCTTTCACGAGCTTCAACTCGCCGCTGGACAATTCGTAGATTTGTATAATGCCGGTGCCACGAGGTCGAGAACCCATAACCACAAACTTGGCGCTGCATGGTATCCATTTGACATCAAACAGCGAATAATTCACCGATTTCTCAATGTGACAGATTATTTGTGGCTTTGTCAGCTTGTCCATGTCGGCGAAGGATTTATTTTCAACTTAAATTATCATCGAGAAAGCTTGTTCTTATCCTTTTGTAGCACAGCACAAGGGATAAAGGATAAACTGCTTGCCAAGTAACTATAAACAAACTTAAACGCCATCTAAAGGTTGCCAATGTAACTAGAAAATGTCATCCCAACAGCCAATCAAAGCTCTTATTTATATGCAATATCTATCCAATATTTTAAATTATAATAAGGAATCACATACGCTCCTAAAAAAGATAAATATAATAAATAATAAAAACAATGTAAAAAAAACTTGTTGCTTAGACTATACAAAATGACTATAAAAAAAACTTTCGTCGAAACTTTTTCGTCTTTTCATAACGCAATTTATAATTTTAAAAAATTAAAATTATTTTTTATATAAAATAGAACTATAAAATAGTAGCATGATAAAAAGATGATAAAATTATGATACTAAGATCGATATTCACGAATAATATGTTTATTATAAAATATAATCTTGAAAATCAATTTGCAATTATTGCTCTGGAGATTCGTTACTTGTAATAAATCACTAAAATTTAAAACATCTTATATATTAAATTACATTATTATTACTAGTGTTATGGTATAATAAAAATATTCGCTAATAATAATATTGCTATAACAATAATGTTTTGTTATAATAATAATAATAACATAGTGTACAGTTTCTTCTGCTTTGTAATGTATTGCGCAGCATCATATTACAAAATTATCATATAGAATGTTTTGTATTTTTTTCGATTTGTTGCTGTTTATTACCTATGTGATTTGTACAGGTTGTGCATTATGGAACCGAGTGCAAATGATAATATTCTAAACCAACCTCTTGTAATTTAACAAATAATAGACAGAGTACGCCAAAATTACATTCCGTACAGTTATTATTATAGAAAAATAATAAGATTCTAAAAACAAAAAATGATCACTTACATTAATGTAATTACATTAAAAATATTTTTAATATAGTTTACATTGAAAGATATTATTACACCAAAAAACATCTTACAATATTGTTAGGTTGTTACTTTATTTATGTTGCTGTTATAATATTATCTACTTTACGTCATTGCAATAAAATTCGAAAGAGAATTTGCAAGACTAAAAGAAATTAGATAAATCAAATGTATAAATTGTTCTGAGGCAACACCTTATATGTAAATATTACTTTATATAAAGTTAAATTACTTTCATGTTCATTAAAATTAACAAATTCAAAATTGTTTTCCTTATTACATGAAAGAGGTACATCTTTATTAAATTTTATTAAAATTCTCCTGAGAATACTGACAAAAGAATTTTTAGAATCTCACACAATAATATTTACTTGTTATTGTGATAAGCGCGCTTACATTTCTTTCTTTTCGTCTTAAGAAAATCTCGTTCTGAAAACGTTTCGTGTCATTTACGTTCGTGCGATCAAAGGAGAAACATATTTTCGATTGTGCTTATCAAAATTTAAGTAGACTGTTATTATTCATCATTCGCTTCGTGGTATATATATATGTGCAGTAAGTGTAAATTACATAATACACATCGATATATATATTATTAGTTTAAACATATTATATATTCTACTTTTTTAATAAGGTGATACATTTTTATGATACTAAAAATAAATTTCGAATACATCTAATAGATATCAAAAGATATCTTTTTATTCGTCAATACTAGAACACTCTTATTTATGTGATTGGATACAATATCTATCCAATATTCTAAATTATATGTATCATACAATAAGGAATTACATACGCTCTTAAAAAAGATAAATATAAAAGAATAATAAAAACAATGCAAAAAAAACTTGTTGGTTATAAATGATTATACAAAAACTTTCGTGCAAGCATTTTCGTGTTTTCAAATTGCAATTTAAAGTTTTAAAAAATTCAAATTATTTTTTAACTGAAATAGAACTACAAAATAGCAACACGATAAAAAAATGATAAAATTATTATAATAAGATCGATATTCACGAATAATATATTCTTTATAAAACCTAATCTTGAAAATCAATTTGTAATATTGCTCCATATCAAAGAAGTTTAATTTGTAGATTCGTTACTTCTAATAAGTCACTAAAATTTAAGACATCTTTTATATTAAATTACATTATTATTACTAGTGTTATGGTATAATAAAAATATTCGCTAATAATAATATTGCTATAACAATAATGTTTTGTTATAATAATAATAATAATATAGTGTACAGTTTCTTCTGCTTTGTAATGTATTGTGCAGTATCATATTACAAAATTATAATATAGAATATTTTGTATTTTTTTCCGATTTGCTGCTGTTTATTACCTATGTGATTCGTACAAGTTGTGCATTATGGAACCGAGTGCAAATTATAATATTACAAACCAAATGACAATTAGACAGATGAGCCTTTATAACCCTGAACAGGACAAACTCGCACAAGGTAAAAAAAATATATATACGCGAAATTTTATTCTAGTATGTCATGTGCTGAAAAAATACTTAACCCAAATAAATAATAACAGTTTTAGAAACGGGATTGAAAAAACATTTTCTGACTGCTGAAGTTAAATGGGTCGAATGTCCTGATCTAACTCAGAAACCATTCAACCTTGCTGCACCAGGTAAAAGATCTACTTAGCGCTTTTAATTTAGTATATATAGTTTATTATTGTGCTGACAGCGTCATTATTTGCAGGATTATGTGGCGAACCGGCATTTATAGACCTCGGTGATGCGTCATACTTGACATCACCCCCGAAAATGAACAGAGTATATGACATTCCGAACATTTTAAAATTACTAGAACCACCTTATTGTGGCTCTAGTAATTCGTTCATTTTTGGTAATAGTGTTTTTCGAACCACGTTCCCTGAAGATTTATTTGAAGTATATATCATTGTCGATTCATACAAAGCATAATATGTATATGTTATTAAAATGTGCATTTTACTATTCTTCTTCAATTATATATAAATTAATTTATTAATTATAATTACCTTAATTTTGCTTTTATCATTTTATTACTTTGTATTTTTTAATAAGTCTGTTATTAATTACATATTTTATTAATTTTTTTTTCATTCTATTCCTGTACAGCTTGTTATAAATCAAATGATGTCAGTAACCGACCAAGAAGTAAGAGATATCTGTAATAGAAGTCATACTATATATACGAACGCAAGAAGATGTAACGTGGAAAAAATAGTGACATTATATAACTACAAATTTAACATGCAAGGAACTTTTTTTCTTTGCCAAGGTTTAACTACGAAATCTGTTCTTCAAGTGTATGCTAAAACCCACCGTCCGAATTCACAATATCTTGATGATCCTTCAGGTAGCATATAATTTTAATTAAACATCATTTTAACGTCAAATTACATACATTCAATATTTTGGTAATGTTTCACAGGATTTATAAACTCGATGCAGGATGAACTCCAAAAAACATTTGACGCTACTGGATATTATGTCGGTAAGAAATACAGAATATGTATTTAATTTACTTAAAATGAAAAATGTTCATCTCCTTTAAAGAAATTTAAATATACTATAGAACAATAGAAAATGAAAAATATGTATTTTCTTTCGAAATACTTCGTTGCGCTTTCAATCATTAAAACAATGCACGCAGTCCAAATCTAACAAAATTCATTCAATTTTATACTAATTTTAAATAAATGCAATTATAAACTTAAAGAAATATTTACACAACAATAAATATATGACAACAGTTGATGTTATTCAGCGCACTTTATAACATTAAAAATAGTTATTAGACTTCTGGAAAATATTATACTTTAATTTGCTTATTATTATCATTGGTATTATTTTCATTAAAGATTTAAAATTTTGACAAAATTATATGTTATCACGGTTTTTCTTAAATGTTTATACATAACAGACAATATTACAATTTTTTATATGGCGATTTTTGTTGATAAAAAAATAATTAAAATAAATAAATGTATTATATAAGCTCTTTAATACTAAAAAATAATGTGTAAATATGGCCAAATACGGAAAACAAAGAATTGTTGTCTTGTATTGACAGCTAAATACAATATATTTAATCGAATTAAAATGTATAGATAAAAAACGGAATTTACAAAACGTTTCGGCACTTAATTCTTTAATTATGTCGTAATTAAAGAGTTGATGAAAAACATAAAATTTGTGTGGTTGAATACTGATATTCGCATTTTGGTTTTTGTCTTTAACATTTGGTTTTTGTTGTTAAACATTTGATGTATTAATATTAAATTAACGTAGCAACGAGTTCATTATTATCCCTAGTCTTTACCAATAAATATTGAACGTTAGTAAATTTTAGATTTTCTCTCGACCATCACGTAGGTCGATAATATGAAGTCATGTTGTAAAATGTTAAAGTCAAATATGTAAAAAATATACAAACATTGAGTGACTATAACAAATTTGCGACATGTTCACGTAGAGTGGACAAATAAAGAATGTTTTTACAAATTGTGGTCATCAATGTAAACTATAATTTAAAATTTTTAAGAAGAAGAGATAAATAGAGAAAAAATCTTATAAATGGAAAAAACATTTTTTGTTGCTCATATTTAGCCTCATGATCACATATTAAGATAGGTTTAACATTTAAAATAAATACACTAAAGATATTTGTTTTTATAGTATTGGGTGGCGTGTACAATGTGACCAATGTATTCTGGAGACACTATCGCAAAAAATATGATTTGGTAGCATGCAGAGTAAAGACAGATACAAAAACTTTATGTAAAATGTCTATGCCTCAAACAATAATTAGCACATTTAGCAGCACCACAGAATTTCCCTCATCTTCTTTAGAACCACCAATAGTAACATCAATGGATTTAATATTTTGAATTAATACACTATTCTGTTTCATACATCACCTTCTGTATTTTCCAGAAATTGAACGCTTGTCGATCTATTCACTCATTAAAGCATCACAGTGCAGCCCAAAGCTCTTCTACATATCTATGTAAAAGTAATACAGAATACTTAGGATACTTCTATCCGGCAAACACACTGTATCGTATTGATGAACCTCCATCATTTATTCCATGAGCACAAGACATAATCATATATCGATTAATGATGGAAATTGTAATGTTATTTTCATTTGCGCTTGAATTTAATTATAACGATGTAATTAAGATAAATAAAACTACAAATAATTAATAATGATTAGTTAAATATATGTATACATATGTAAAGTTATAAAATAATAAAAAAGTTGCTGCAATGAATGTTATTGTGTTGTATTAATTATTGTATTGCACTAATCTGAAAAATAAATGAGTATTAATTATAAATTTTTATTACACAATGCCTAAAATGTTATTATGCAAAAGTGTATAATTCAATTTTCAGTTTAAAAGTGCTTCGTCAAAATTATTGTATACGTTTACATTTATATATATAAAATATATAAAAATTCATTCTCTTGCTTTCATTTTATTAGGAAATTTTTAATTATATTATTACGATAATTTTAATTTGCCACTTATAATTTACCAAATTAATAAACAAAATGCGTAAAAATTACCTTGTGTTTAATTATTATTATTGTAGAAAAATAGTAAGGTTCTAAAAACAAAAAATTATCATTCATTTATAGTAATTTTGTTAAAAATATTCTTAATATAGTTTATATATTAAAACATATTATATATATATTTATATACATATATATACACACACACACATACACATACACACACACACACTCACACACACACACACACACACACACACACACACACACACACACACACACTCTAGAAAACGTCTCAGAATATCGTTACTATATTTATGTTGCTGTGATAATATTCTATACTTTATGTCATTGCAATAAAATTCTAAAGAGAATTTACAAAACTAAAGAAATTAGATAAATCAAATGTATAAATTATTCTGAGGCAACACCTTATATGTAAATATTACTTTATATAAAGTTAAATTACTTTCATGTTCATTAAAATTAACAAATTCAAAATTGTTTTCCTTATTACATGAAAGAGGTACATCTTTATTAAATTTTATTAAAATTCTTTTAAGAATACTGACAAGAGCATTTTTAGAATTTCACATAATAATATATACTTGTTATTGTGATAAGGAGCTTATATTTCTATCTTTTCGTCTTAAGAAAATCTGGTTCTGTAAACGTTTCGTGTCACTTACGTTCGTGCGATCAAAAAAGAAACATATTTTCGATTGTGCTTATCAGAGTTTAATTGTAAATAGAGTTATTATACAAACACGTTCTATTCGACATACATCTGTAAGTATAGATTACATGCAGTAAGTAATTGTAAATTCCATAACACATATCGATGAGTAGTATATTATTAGTTTACACAAATTATACGCCCAATTCTTTCAACAAAGTGACATATTATTTATAAGATACTAACAATAATGATATACTTTTATGGAATCCTAAAAATTAATACCGAATACATCCTATCGTTGTCAAAAGATATTTTCATATTCCTGACAATCGAAATTATAACACTTTTATTTATAAATAAAAAACTTAGAAAACTGAGCGATTAGAAGCCACTAAACGCGGATGGCATTGCGTCGACTTCGTAGAAAATAATTTTTCTGTGAAATTGAAAAATGTATAGGGTACACATTTTTCTTGGTGTATTTACCAAGATGTACATAAATTCTCGTTTTGAAAAATTTTATAAACCCATCTTTACCCTGATCTTCACCTGATGTTTTTCTTCTCTACGTCTTATTAGAGAGGTAAATAGAGGTTTATAAAAAATTTATAAAATTCTTTTCTTTTCAGAAAAATTATTTTCTGCAAAATCGAATATCGCACTACCAACCGCGTTTATTGCCTTCTAATCACTCAAGTTTCTAAGTTTCTTCTTTGTAAACATTAAAAAGTCATATTTTCTCACTGTTATTTATTCGCATTATCTACATTATATTTTTAATTATATGTATATAATGGGCAAACACACACGGTTTAGTAAAAAAAATAAACAATAAAAAAGTAATAAAAATTATGCAAAAAAGTGTGTGGCTTGTTGCTTACGAAATATAAATAACTATACAAAAATTTTTGTCAAAGTTTCTCCGTCTTTTTAAATCGCAATTTATATTATAAAAATGCGCAAATTATTTTTTAAATAACTTAGAACCATATGTATAATAGTAACATGATCAAAATATGATAATAAGATCGATCGTTCATTATAAAACATAATCTTAAAAATCAATTTGTAATTATTGCTTCATATCAATGAAGCCTAATTTGTAGATTCGTTACTTCTAATAAATCACTAAAATTGAAGATATCTCATATATTAAATTACGTTATTATTATTACGGTTATGGTATAATAAAAATATTCGCTAATAATAATATTGCTATAACAATGTTTTGTTATAATAATAATAATAATATAGTGTACAGTTTCTTCTGCTTTGTAATGTATTGTGCAGTATCATATTACAAAATTATAATATAGAATATTTTGTATTTTTTTCCGATTTGCTGCTGTTTATTACCTGTGATTTGTACAAGTTGTGCATTATGGAACCGAGTGCAAATTATAATATTACAAACCAAATGCCAATTAGACAGATGAGCCTTCATAACCCTGAAGAGGACAAACTCGCAGAAGGTAAAAAAAAAATATATATATACGCGAAATTTTATTCTAGTATGTCATGCTGAAAAAATGCTTAACCCAAATAAATAATAACAGTTTTAGAAACGGGATTGAAAAAACATTTTCTGACTGCTGAAGTTAAATGGGTCGAATGTCCTGATCTAACTCGGGAACCATTCAACCTTGCTGCACCAGGTAAAAGATCTACTTAGCGCTTTTAATTTAGTATATATAGTTTATTATTGTGCTGACAGCGTCATTATTTACAGGATTATGTGGCGAACCGGCATTTATAGACCTCGGTGATGCGTCATACTTGACACCACCCCCGAAAATGAACAGAGTATATGACATTCGGAACATTTTAAAATTACTAAAACCACTTAATTGTGGTTCTAGTAATTCGTTCATTTTCGGTAAGAGTGTTCTTCAAACCACATCTGCAGAATTACACGAAGTATATATCATTGTCGATTCATACAAAGCATAATATGTATATACCATTAAAATGTACATTTTACTATTTTTCTTTAATTATATATAAATTAATTTATTAATTATAATTACCTTAATTTTGCTTTTATCATTTTATTACTTTGTATTTTTTAATAAGTCTGTTATTAATTACATATTTTATTAATTTTTTTTTCATTCTATTCCTGTACAGCTTGTTATAAATCAAATGATGTCAGTAACCGACCAAGAAGTAAGAGATATCTATAATAGAAGTCATATTATATATATGAACAAACAACGATGTAACGTAGAAGAAGTAGTGAGATTTTATAAGCACAAATGCAACGTGCAAGGAACTTTTTTTCTTTGCCAAGGTTTAACTACGAAATCTGTTCTTCAAGTGCATGCTAAAACACACCGTTCGAATTCACAATATCGTCATGATCCTTCAGGTAGCATGTTATTTTAATTAAACATCATTTTAAAGTCAAATTACATACATTCAATATTTTGGTAATGTTTCACAGGATTTATAAACTCGATGCAGGATGAACTCCAAAAAACATTTAACGCTACTGGATATTATGTCGGTAAGAAATACAGAATATGTATTTACTTAAAATGAAAAATGTTCATCTTTTTTAAAGAAATTTAAATATACTATAGAACAATAGAAAATGAAAAATATGTATTTTTTTTCGAAATACTTCGTTACGCTTTCAATCATTAAAACAATACACGCAGTCCAAATCTAACAAAATTCATTCAATTTTATAACAATTTTAAATAAATGCAATTATAAACTTAAAGAAATATTTACACAATAATAAATATAAGACAACAGTTGATTTTATTCGGCGCGTTTTATATAACATTAAAAGTGGTTATTAGACTTCTGGAAAAAATTATACTTTAATTTGCTTATTATTATCATTGGTATTATTTTCATTAAAGATTTAAAACTTTGACACAATTATATGTTATCGCGGTTTTTCTTAAATGTTTATACATAACAAACAATATTACAATTTTTTATATGGCGATTCTTGTTGATAAAAAAATAATTAAAATAAATAAATGTATTATATAAGCTCTTTAATACTAAAAAATAATGTGTGAATGTGGCCAAATATGGAAAACAAAGAATTGTTGTCTTGTATTGACAGCTGAATACTATATTTAATCGAATTAAAATGTATAGATAAAAAACGAAATTTGCAAAACGGTTCGGCATTTAACTCTTTAATTATGTCATAATTAAAAAGTTGATGAAAAACATAAAATTTGTGTGGTTGAATACTGATATTCGCATTTTGGTTTCTGTCTTTAACATTTGGTTTTTGTTGTTAAACATTTGATGTATTAATATTAAATTAACGTAACAACGAGTTCATTATTATTTCTAGTCTTTACCAATAAATATTGAACGTTAGTAAATTTTAGATTTTCTCTCGACCATCATGTAGGTCGATAATATGAAGTCATGTTGTAAAATGTTAAAGTCAAATATGTGAAAAATATAAAAATATTGAGTGACAATAGCAAATTTGCGACATGTTCACGTAGAGTGTACAAATAAAGAATGTTTTTACAAATTGTGGTCATCAATGTAAACTATAATTTAAAATTTTTAAGAAGAAGAGATAGATAGAGAAAAAATCCTATAAATGGAAAAAACATTTTTTGTTGCTCATATTTAGCCTCATGATCACATATTAAGATAGGCTTAACATTTAAAATAAGTACACTAAAGATATTTGTTTTTATAGTGTTGGGTGGCGTGTACATTGTGAATAATGTAGACTGGAGACACCATCGCATAAAAAATGTTTGGGAAACACCGGGAATAAAGACAGAAACAAAAAATTTATGTAAAGTGTTTATGCCTGAAACAATAATTAGCACATTTAGCAGCACCACAGAATTTCCCTCGTCTTCTTTAGAACCACCAAGAGTAACATCAATGGATTTAATATTTTGAATTAATACACTATTCTGTTTCATACATCACCTTTTGTATTTTCCAGAAATAGAACGCTTGTCGATCTATTCACTCTTTAAAGCATCACAGTGCAGCCCAAAGCTCTACTAAATATGTATGTGAAGATGATACAGAATACTTAGGATACTTCTATCCGGCAAACACACTGTATTGTATTGATGAACCTCCATCATTTATTCCATGAGCACAAGACATAATCATATATCGATTAATGATGGAAATCGTAATGTTATTTTCATTTGCGCTTGAATTTAATTATAACGATATAATTAAGATAAAAATACAAATAATTAATAATGATTAGTTAAAAATATGTATATATATGTAAAGTTATAAAAAAGTTGCTGCAATGAATATTATTGTGTTGTATTAATTATTGCATTGCACTAATCCGAAAAATATATGAGTATTAATTATAAATTTTAATTACACAATGCTTAAAATGTTATTATGCAAAAGTGTATAATTCAATTTTCAGTTTAAAAGCTTCGTCAAAATTATTGTATACGTTTACATTTATATACATATATAAAATATATAAAAATTCATTCTCTTGCTTTCATTTTATTAGGAAATTTTTAATTATATTATTACGATAATTTTAATTTGCCACTTATAATTTACCAAATAATAAACAAAATGCGTCAAAATTACCTTGTGTTTAATTAATATTGTAGAAAAATAGTAAGGTTCTAAAAACAAAAAATTATCATTCATTTATAGTAATTTTGTTAAAAATATTTTTAATATAGGTTGTATTATAAAAGATATTATATATATATAACTTACATTTTAAGAATGTCTAATATTTTTTCACCATTTTACTTTTTATTTTTTATTTTTTCAAGAATGGATTAAATATAAAAATATAAATTATTTACGCAAGTAAAAAAAAATAAAAATATATTATTTATGTAAGTATAAAAATATAATTAAAGCAAGTATATAAGTAACATGTTGTTTGACATATTATTTAAAAAATGATTTAAAATTTATGAATTTAAAAATTGTATATTTAGTCATTTTCGCTGTCACTTTCATCTTCTACTTCCATCTCCATTATTTCAGGAGTTTCTAATTTTTGTTTAAAATGTTGAATATATTTCAGCAACCGTTTGTCAGAGTCCTTCACCTACATCATGAAACAATAAATTATAATTAATATTTCATATTATTCATCAATCAATTATATTAAAGATATAAAACAAATTAAAATATATAAAGTTTATGTACCATTTTTGTAACATTTTTGATGGCTTCTTGCAAATTTTGTTTCGCTGGAGCATCCTCTATTTGAATATACAAATTCGTTAAAGATTTAATGAGAGTATCCTTATCTATATTGCTTTCCGGATTTAGAATCTCGGCCAATATAGCAAATGCAAGATTGTTGTGCGTGTATAACGTTTGAACGCCAGTTTTCTGATATCCTCGCCTGGTTAAATTCAATATAAATTTGGAAACCTGATATGTATCAATCTCCCGTAGCGGACTAATATCCGGTGCATCGCAAAGCGCTCGCAGTGTTGGAAAATAGGCGTTTTCGAGCATTTCTTGCGCTTCTGGTACACGCATCATAAAATGTTCGAAAAAAACGCTTAAACATTGTCGAAGATAAACATCGTCAATGTTGGCTTTATTATAGCCCATAATTATCAAGCGCGATATGAGACTACTGCTACTAATTCGTTGATTGAGCAAAAGTTTGCAGAATCCTTCCGCAGCAGTGGTGCGCATATCTTGATTCTGTAAATATCCCAAAATTAGTTGTGCTACAGCAAATCTTGAAATTCAATTATAACAGAATTCAAGAACGTAATAGCTATTTACCGTATTGTTTAGCAATCCCATTAAGATTTTAACAAAATTGCAAGGGCCCTTCTCTATATCAATCTTGTTATTTATAGAAACGACGCTATCTTCGTGTGTGTAAAGCAAACGACTCTTTTCAGATCTATTCTGTGTGGGATTTTCTTCCTGGATTTGCAAATTTTCAAAATATTCCAAACCATATAAAAGCAAGAGATCAAATATTGCCTTCAAAGCAACTATCCAATTTTCTTGGCCCTCTTGCTCGTAAGAAAATTGATAGAAAAATATCATAATGTGTTTTTTAGCTAATTCTTTATCTAGTATACAATAAGTACTTAATACTTTTAGCGCTAATACGTGCACATTATCATCGGGATGCTAAAAAAAGTAAAATTAAAGTATGATGAATAATAAGTAATTGCATAAAAAAATATTGTAAAATCTTATAATTGTATACACATTGTTTATATTTATTTATACGCTTACCTCGAGACCATTTAAAACAAGAGACATTAAACTCTTGAGTGTGGGTGTCAATACACGAATGGATTGCATCGCAAAGTACAAGATGTTAAGGCACTTCAACATAGTGGCAGAATCATTTTTTTCCTCATGTACATCATCGGTTATTACAGCTTCAGGAATCTTAGATAATTGATTTAATTCCTCTTTCAGACTCTTGATCTTCTCGTTTAGCCTCTCGGCTTGTAAAAAATTCTCTTCCTTGATCGTTTGATATAATTCCTCTTCGAGCTCTAACATATCAACCTTCAACCTTGCTTTCTAGAATTTAACAAATTTAAATAAATAAATAACAAAAATAAATAAATAAATAAAATCTATGTATTAATTAAGTTAATGGAAATCGCCTAGAATGCAAAACCGTCCAACTTTTCTCGTCTATAATATATAATTAACAATGTTAAATTCTAATGCTCACTTGCAATTCTTTTTCCTGTTGTTGCTCCGCAGTAATTTGCGGAGTATCTACATTTTCGTTTGAAGGTAGTCTAGTTTCGCTAATAACATTGGCAATAATATTCAGCATATTGTTAGCATCTGGTATCACTTTTGCTAAATGACTTACTATACACTCGATTATTTTATCGCAACAATGATCACTCATTAGAGTATCTACTATTAATTCGTTCAGATTATTCCTGCCTACTTCGTCTGCAAGATCATAAGTTGTGGATATCTCAAAGAGTTGTAGTACAATAAACTTATGGCACTCTTTTTCCCATACTTCATAAGACTTGGAAGATATAAGAGTCATATATTCGCGTATATATTTACAAAATGCAGATAATTCTGGAATAATTAATTCTAATTCTTCTGTACACGAAAGACCCTGAAGATGTTTTATTACACATTTCCAATATAAAACACTTTCGTTTGATATATCTGTCAGTGGAATTAGCCTTGTGTCTTTATCTATTGGTAGTTGCTCCAATAAATTTTTTAAATTAGCGTCTCTGAAAAGAATAATTGAGATAAAATTTTGTTTTCCCATTAATACTTTTTTTTTTATTTCTTTATATTATATACTTACTTGAATAGTATCTGTAAAGCTAAGGTAGCAGTCTCGGTTCCTATTCCAGCATCAAGAGCATGTACAAGATTTAAATACTCTCCCTTGTAGCATCGTAGCCACGTTGGCAACAAGACACTGCTTACACATTTTCTCACACTCTCAGATCTGTCTTTGAGGCCGTTCTTCAATAAACTTTCTCTTTGCTCGATAGTCAAGGAACGCACTGTGATTTTACTGATAAATTCAAATGCCATCTTGCGCACACAATCATCGATATCTCGTGTTCTTTTCAATACAGCTTGTAAAGTCTTTTGATTTTTACCCATAGAAGAGAGAACCGCTTTACGAACTTCAGCGCTTGGGTCTTTAGATACATGAAATATATACATTTTTATTACAGGACATTGTTCATCCGATGGATCTTGCAATCTGTGCAGAGCAAACACAGCCTGAGCTCTGACTTTAGGCGATTTATCCAACAGTCGATCCATCATACTGACTGTAATTTGATCGCACAGATTATCATCGATAAAAGCATCATCGCCCATAGAATTTAAGAGTATGTTTAGGAAGTAACAAATGCGAAACCTCACTGCTTTATCTTTAGCACTGTGATGCGATAAGAGAAATTTGAATAACTTGCTAACAAATGGAGATATTGGTTCCATGGTTTCATTCTCCGAGGTAGAATAGAAGCTCACTGCAAATTTAGCACAAAATTCTAATGTATTTACAATATGCAGATGTTGTTGCGCCATTGTAAGAGGCAGTTTCAAGAATGAGATGAAATATTTCCAAAATGTATCCAAATCGCTCTGAAAATAAAAGAATAATAAAAAGATTATTGAACATTGACACAAGATTTAATTTAATGAGATAAATAAAACAAAAAAAGCTTTGTTTATTAAAACTTTAAATTATTGTACAGATAATTTAGTCGATTCAATCTTGAAATATTATAAATTATTGGAAATCTCATTAAAAAATACTACAAGGAGCTAGATATTAAAAAGAGGAACGAATCAAAATACTCGAAAAGAAATATGATGCGATTCGGACTTACGGTCTCATATAATTTGTTGAGTTTCTTTATGCACTCTGGCTGATCAATTTTATTGTATTGCACTTTGCGGAATATATTTTTCATGTCCTTCTTGATCGTTGGAGCCATAGTTATTTCTTTTAATGTTAAAAATTGCAATCATTAAACGTTCCGTGAAGTTGTCACAAGCCACGAGACACCGCGATGAACTTTTTCGCGCATGCGTAGTAGCGTAAAAGTCAGATGACTCAGTAGCGTATATATTTTATCGAAATGTATGGTGTTGTTAGCTCCCATCACGGAGAAAAGAAAATGGGAAATTTTTCAAAAAATCAATACATTTACTTTTGTACAAATTAATAATACATGTGCTCGATACAGCACTCGAAATAAATATTTTCATGTCATTAATATCATATAAATAATATAAAGAAAAACATTAAAAAATTTATCGACCCAAAAGCGCCCTACCGTTGCACGGGTTTGTCAAACTCGTGCCACGTGGTCGGCTGAGCGTGTCAGTGATTGGTAGTGATGGACAAACTGTTTACATTGGACCGTTAAATTTTCAAACACGTGTCACATAACGACCGCTCGATTATATTGAATTGAACGACGTTATAAATAATTGATTGATGAGTACAGACTGAAAAAATTTTCAGAAAACACATTCGAATAAGTTTTTCTTTTTAGATGGCAGATATAATTCTGAGTTACGAATGTGTTTGACATTATAAATACATTGAATCGTTTGAGCAATCAGAAGGCAAAGATCTTTTGCTCCTGATTGGTCGATCGATGAATTCGAACCATTTGTAAGGTCGAATATATTTGTGAAGAATTTAGAGAAATTTATCGGCTATCTAAAGAAAATTTGTTATATTTAGTTATATTAATAGATGGTATATAATTTTAATGGGAATAAATAATAATAGTTATATATATGGTAAATAAAATTGTGATATGAGAATTATATCGAATGATAAGAATAAAAGTTAAATATGCTTTTCTTTTCAAAGAAAAATGTAATTATAAATGTTTCGATTTTTTGAATTTATATATAATGAGGTTCATATTTATAATATTAGACATTTCAAATTTTTAGATAGATTTATAAATGATTTATGTGAGATATAGGATCATATAAAAGTAAGCATTTCATAAATTAAGAACCGAGATTTAAATACATTGTGGTATAATCTTTATAGTATTTTTTTACACATTTACAAGTCGCAGATATTTCCTCGAAAACTGTAGTTTTGTTTGCAAAATATTTGAATGGCTTATTAATTATTTTCTAATAGTTGTATACCTTCTAAGTCATAAATTTCTAATTATTTTGAATATATCTTTATCTCAACAATATGATAATAATAATTACAGATACACAAGAAAAAGTAACGATTAATAATACTATAGTGAGCTCGTCACTCGTTTGCTCTTAAGACAGTCACAAAAATGGCGCACAGTTTTTTTTTTTATTTTTATTTTTATAATTTATTCGATGTCGGTCGAATAGGAAAGATAAGGAAAATGGGAGGCTGCTCTAAATATTAATTATGTATTTTTTATTTAACATCAAAAGTAATGACACTTGGGTTGTATTCGTATCTCAGAGGTTGCGATGTATTTTCACATGTGTGTCGCGTGTGTAAAAACAGAACTTATCGAATAATAATTAATTAATTAATTGCGAAAGGGAATCGTCAATCGTCAATCAGAATATAGATATAGCTAGTGGAGCGGTGTACGTGTCACTTCCGAGAGTGTTACCCGTGTCTCTCCCTCTCCCTCTCTCTCTCTCTCTTTCTTTCTCTATACGCGGTGTACAAAGTGTGTAGATGTGTGGTATACGCGGCGTTTATAACGCAAGAAAAAAAAAAAGAAGAAACAGAAAAAAAGGAGTGTATATACGGATAGACCCGTGAGACGAAAGAAGCGGTCCTCTCTCCTCGGAAGAGGAACGCTTCTCGGTCGAGGTCGCCGTCGTTCGCGCGTGCGATCTGTTTGTCCGTCATTCAATTATTTAAAATATATATACAATATTAATAAAACATCGTTCGCCTTACTTTCTCTCTTTCTCTCTCTCTCTCTCAATCTCTCTATCTCTCTCTCTCTCTCTCTTTTTTAAACTTTTTTTTTAATCGTTCAATGATTCTCCGACGCGGTATGCGGCGGGCTGTGCAGGCGCGCGGCGTCATTTTTTTTTTCCGCGAGGATTACTCCTAATGAACATTAAAGCGTTTTGATAAGCGGGAAAAACGAAAAAAAAAAAAAAAAAAAAACTGCATTTTCTATTGGAGTGTGTGTGTGTGTGTGTATATATATATATATATATATATATATATATATATGTGTGTGTGTGAGTGTGTATGAATTTACGTTTTTGATTGCGGAGAGAATCGACGACGCTCTTTCTCATTTCGTCCTCGAATGAAACAAAGAACAGAGAGCCGCTGGTTTTTCTCTCTCTAGAAACGCGTGAAAAAGGAGGGAAATGAAATGACAACCGTATGCAAATACGGGAAATCCCTCTCTGTCGCTCTCTTTTTTTTTTTTTTTTTTTCTAAATCACGCGTGCAAAGATACGAAAGTGTAACATTGTCCTGCACTCCGTGGATGAAATAAGCTTGATAAAACACGTGGGTATAATAAGCGTGTATAAGCGCGGCATCGTCCCGCTCAGTCCACCGCAAAAAGGATTGTGTGTGGTCTTAGACCGAAACTTTCTCCCCCGCCTGGCATGTCTGTCTTCAACCCTTATTTTTCTTCTCTCTTCTCTCCTCCTCCTCCTCTTCCTCCTTTCTATTTTGTCTTCCATCGTTTTTTTTTTTTTTTTTTTCGCTTATACGTACTTTGTTTTTTTTCTTCAACAACACGATCTAGACTAAACCATATATAATAATTACATCTAATAATATCTTATTGTAACATGTATTATTATTAATATTATTATTATTTATCATTATTATTTATTTATATTATTATACTATTATATTTTATTAATAATATTTAAATTATTAGCCTAAAGTAAAGAGGCGGCGCACGACGGCAAAGCATTTTTTTTTGGGCTCCTACGGCCCCCCTACAGGCACGGAACACCCTGTCGACAACGCCGCGGATCTTCTCCGTAGCTTCAAAGATATCCACCGCATACATACACGCAGGTATGTTCCTCTCTTTCTCTCTCTCTCTCTCTTTTCCATTCTTTTTCTCCCTAACCCTGCACTTTTTCATTCGATCCGAAAAAAAAGCAAACAGTCCATTGAGAGTAACAATCGCGCACAAAACGTTTTAAATCCCCGCATTTTCGTTGTGACAGAAGCGATCGATCCGATCTTTTACGGCGCGAGAGCCGTGTCGCGACATATTAAAATCGAGTCCTATTCATTGCGGCTCGGCTAATCGCTGTCTCTCCTTCTAATAATTACATTTTTTCGCCTATATAACGCAGACGGAGGAGGAGAATTTAGTTGATCGACGTCGATCGAATTTGGAAACGCCGTGATGATTGGATAGCGTCCGAATAGATGGATATAGATTTCGCAAGATGCACCGATCGGCCGATGGATACTTTTGAAACGTCTCGAATTTTTTTTTCTTTTTTTTTTTTTCTCTCCCAGAATTCCAGTTCCCGATGTTACGAGACTCGCGCGCGCGAGTCGTGATCCGTCTCTATCCGATGCCTTTTTCCCGCACCCGTGAGTAAGCCTCCGCTTCGTCATTCTCTTCCGCGTGAGAGACCATGCAAGTTACTTTTTCTTTTTTTTTTTTTTCCATCCTTTTGAGTTCATCGATCGCGCATCCGTGAATGCAATTCGCGCAATCTCCCGTGCGTTTTCAACGGAGAAAATGAGTCGCGCGAGAGGTCGAGGAAATGCAAATGTCCATAAGTTCGAGGCGGTGGCACCGGACGGAAGAAACCAACGAAGGAAGAAACGTTTCGCGTTGTACGGGGCACCTCGAGAACACGTCGATTATTGAACACTTAGGGTAGTTTTAGGGCCTGGGCCGCCGAGCGAGCGTCGCATGTTTCGCTCATCGAGTCCCGCGTTCGCCACGATCGATCGACGAGAACGCGATCATCTCGCGGGCCGTTATATAACGTGATATTATTGTAATAATATAGCCACGCGATTGCTCCATTCTCTCTTTGTTAAAAAGCAACGATGAGTCGGTTGATGAACTTGGGATTGATTATAACGCGATAAAGCAAATAAAAGAAACATTGTTTGCAAAGGAAATGGAATAATTATCGTCACAGAGAGTGGCAGCGCGAGTTGATTTTAAATTAATCGTTTTACACTTTTTTTTTAACAATAGACGTGAATGATAGCCGAGGGAAACGGTACTTTAAAACCCAACTGTTTCGCGATTGACGTTGATTTAAATGTTTGAAAAGTAGAGAGAGAACATGTCTCTTATTCATTCTTTCAACATTCGTGCAAAAATAATTGTAGCCATCACCTCCCGTCAAGTCTTTGCAATTTGTTTAAAGGAAAATTTATTCGTTCCAGTTCTCGTTTCGCAGGCTTTCTCATGCAAATATCAACAGGATGATCACGTCCGAAGCAAACGCGGGCAACGATTGAGAGACTCACCCCGGGGGAGACGAGAGAAGGGAGGATATAATATATTCGTGTATACGGTTGTGCGAGATCGCGTCGATGGGAAAAGTCTCGGATCGTCCCGGCCCGAAAAAAAAAAAGAAAAAAAAATATCGCGTGGCAGGCATTTTAAGTCACCGTTGTGTCTTGTTTCGATACTACATGCACAACGCACATACACGCGCACGCATACACACACATACGCAACACGGACAGCGCGCTCGCCGGCTAACAAGAGCTAAAGAGATCCTATACGTTTTCGCTGTTACACACAGGGCGTTCCGCGTTGCGGGGGGGTCAATGATTTATAGCGAGCTGTCCCGCTGGCGTTTTAAATCTATGAAAAACTAAGAGAAGGAATTTTTTTATATTCTTCATTTAGCTTTTACCTAAGTAAGAACATTTTTTTTTTACTCGCCTTCTCTGCTTCGATCTGTCTCTTTTTCTTTCCCTATCTGCGTACATATATTGCATCCTTTCTCTAATATAAAGCATCCAGTGTATTATTCAACATTCGCTACCTCATTCTATTCATTCCTGCCTCGTTAAACTTTTTGTTATCTCTTTCTTTCTCTCTCTCTCTCTCTCTCTCTCTCTCTCTCTCTCTCTCTCTCTCTCTCTCTCTCTCCCTTTCTCTCTCTCTTCCTCTTTCATCGTTAATCAATAACGTTTTATAATAATTCATTTATCTTCTCAAATGGCATGCGGCAGGTTTTTATTTTCTTTTTTTTTTCTCCGGTTCGCCGGCAACCAGGCCGCGACCACCCACCGCTTTACTTACTATCTGCCCCGCGCAATCACATAACATATCGTTTATCAGTTCGTATATATCATCGTCAATTGGTAGTGATTCAGTTGATAATTATTTTACATTTACTCTCCATACATACATATCTTCGCCGCCTAATTATATCTCTCTCTCCTCTTCCCCCCCCCCCCTCCCTATCCCCTACCCTCCTACTGCTCTGATTACGGTGGGACGAACCACCCCGCTCTCCGCTGGAACCCACCCCGATTAGCGCGCACTTTTCTTCATCCTGTCTCCCCATGTGTTTTCGCGTGTGTTAGTGTGATATTATCTTCGAGCTAAGAGTCATTAACTATACTGAAACTACGCGATACGTCTTTGCCGTTTTCGTCCTGACAGCTACACGGATTAAGACTCAAAACCGAATGTGTATGTCGTTTATTTAATAATAATAAATACTGCGAATGCGGCTTTATTTAATTATATTTTATTATTTTTTTTATTTCATTTATTATTTAGTTATTTATATAACTCTCTCTCTCTCTCTCTCTCGCTCTCTCTCTCTCTCTCTCGCTCTCTCTCTCTCTCTCTCTCTCTCTTTATTTTAGTTATTTTATCATGACGTATAACTATAGACCGTGCCGATATATCTGTCAATATCAGGTCCTTCGTTACAATTAACAAGTAATTAGATTTTTCGTACGAAGTATATATTTCGGTATCACGCGAGATGCCTAAGAATTTTCTTTAACGGTTCTCCTGTTATATTGAGCACTTTTTTTCGATTTGCTCTTTCGCGTCGGTCTCTCTGCTCCCCTCGAGTCTCTATCCTCTTGTCTCCGACCTAAAGTTCTTCTCAATGGAGGGCGCGTTGTGTGTATGTGCCGATCTTTGGCGTACCGTTATTTTGCGCGCATTGATCGACGATCAACGAAAGCCTATTATTATAAAGTTTCTTGGTAACGCAAAGATTTCTATTATAATACGCCACTAATAGTATAAGAAGTCGCGTGAATGTACTAATTCGCATCCGGCATACGTAGAATACACGTAATTACGTGATATTCTCTGTCGTGCGTTAACGCCTCGATCTCTCAAGCGCGTGTCCATTCCCGCTGCAGTTCCGGACTTTCATTCTTTCTCGTTCATTGCCGTTTGTCGGCTTCCTTTCATCTGCCTTTCTTCGCGTTACCACATTTTTGTTTTTTCTTTAGGCCTGACACTCTAGCATCAGTCGCATTGCAGCGTCATCAACTCAACGATTCTTCTCAATCATATTTTTTCGCTTTCCTTCGTTCCATCTTCAAACGACGCTTGTAGAATATATCGTCCAGAATCTGACAGTAGCACCAATCATCATCGGAAAGCCTCGTAGTTGTATTGTTGAACGCAGAGCGGAAAGTGCGATTTCCAAATCGGTTTCTCGATTCGATGGTGACTGGTGGTGGACATTTTCCCTCGATGAGTTCTCTTCCTACCTTTCTCGAACACCGGATCAATATTTTTGAGACTATGAAACTTGGCACGCAAGCGTGCAAGCGATTGTTGGCAGCAAGCCAGAACGACGAGCGTGCTCTTTGTACCTCGCGCTGTATCTATAGCACTAAAGGGTCTTCTCCATGTCGCGAATAAATAACTCCCTCTTTCTCGTCGTGAGAGCAAGCGCGAATCTCTGCGCATCAATTCTTCGTTGTTCGTCCGTTGCTCTCCCGACACGTGACTCGGACAGACCCAGTAGCACGTTCCGTGTGAAAAGTGTTATATATCTGTTCAACATGAGTGAGAGTTACTTATTTTTTTCTTTTTTTTTTTTCAGGTGTATATCTTTCAAGTGTGAGTATGCGTCTCATTCTCTCTCATCATCATTCTCTCTCTTTCTCGCTCTCTTTCTCTCGCTCTCTCCGTTCACTCGTCCTCTTGCGCGCGCGCTCTGCATGCGTGTGAGTTAATCCTCTTTGCGTCTAATAGTAAGTTTCTTGCTCGAGCCAACCGCCTGGATTCCGGCGAAGATAGAATCGTCTCGTCTCGTCATAAATGAAAATGGCGAACATGAACGGCAGAGCTGGCAGCCACCATACGAATCTGCAATGTTACGTACACGGGTTAAATAATGTTCGTGTTGCATCACGTTATACATTGCCGATTTAAAAGTAATAAATGATTAAATAAAAATTAAACTTGAATTAATTTGTTGAGCGTTAAGTGTGTGAAAGTTTTGAATAAATGTATCATAATCTCTGGATATAAATTTGGTTTTTGGTAATAAATTAAAAAAGCGAGAGATACAAAGATGAAAATAATACATACTTGAGTGGGAACATACGAAGACCCTTGTCCATACCGGGCGTGTAACTTAGGAACGCAGCGAGAGCGGTCTCAAACACCAGGCCAAAGTTCAGAGCCCAATTTCTCATTCCTTGGTGAATAATCGAGTTGCGGCGCGTTTTGCAGACGATCAGATCAGCCCATTGCACAATTACAATCGATACGAAGAAAGCTGTATGGCAGGTGAACTCCAGCGTTTTGCGGTCTCTATAAGTCTGTTTTTTTTTTTTTTTTTTTTTTTTTTTGGCAAGAAATAAATTTACATCATCAACTATAGATCTCTTTAATACATGTATGAATATGTCAAGAAAAATTAAAATTAAAATTTAATATTTAGAATATAATTAAAAGTTGAATTAAATTTTTATTTTATTTATAACGATGTGTCTTTTTTTATTATCTTTTTTTATTGACAAAAAAGAATAAATTTGCGGAAAATTAAATCTCAAGAGTGTTTTCGTACGAGAGAATTTTTTTCTTTGATATCACTTACCCATTCCTGACCGTAGCTGTCGGTTAGATCGTTGATAGCCTTAGAGTCCCATTGCTTCCGGATGCCAAACAGATATAGGGGCAGGAATCCGTTTTCAGCCATAATGACAAAGTAGACGAAGAAGCCAGCCGCGGCTTGGATCATACCGATTTGACCGTATGCCATCGAAATAAGCCTAAATACAGATAGATTCATTGAAGAGCATTCTCCTTTCAGGAGACCAATGACGTTCTTTGCTGTTAAATTTCGAGGAATCTTTACTTTTCACCGTGATAACACGACACATTTCAGCCGAGAGCGATTCTCGATAATAAGACTTTGATATTAATATTTAAAATGGAGAATTTAACGCTAATCTGTAATCGACTTTTTCCAAAGACTTTTTCAAAAAAAAAAAAAAAAAAAAAAAAAAAACTAAAATTTAAAATTTTCAAGGTTTCCTCCAACTTTTGATAAAGCATATACATATTAAATGCAGAGTCTTTTGATTGAAAGTGGCTTTTGCGCTACATTTATTCGAGAAACTTTTCCTTTTTCGACCGCTCTCGGTAGGGAGACCTTTTTAGGTCGACAAACACGGTGCGTTTCAGGATCCTCGAGATCCCAGGAAGCATTTGCCATCGATCGTCCGACTTTGGTGTTACTTCTAATAGTCAAAGTTTGTGTTAAAGTAAGTTAACGGAAGCCATAGTCACCGGTTAAGAGCAAAATGCAGATTACTTACCGACACAATAGGCGGACGGTTAACGATCGGTTCTCGACAGTGAGATGCATGCCACATAGAGCGAATACGGACAGAGACAGACAGATAAATCAGATAGACAGACAGACAGACAGACATAGTTGTCGCTTGCCGGTTCTCACGGTGGCAAGCTGTACGTGAGACTTTTGCATCGGTCAACATCGAAGCTGCCCATTTCCCATAGTTACCTCGCGCTACCAAAGCTTACCCCGCGCACGTTTCCAGCCCGTTGAGAGTTAGCATTAATATCAAAGCGATTTACTGGCTGGCATACAAGTATTTTATATTATAATCAAAGCAAGAAGATGAACCGATAGTGAGTCCGCAATACTATCTAAAGATACTTTATAAACGTGACTTTGTATTTAAAGTGGAGCTTACAAGATTTCATCTACTCTTGTTCCAAATGTCTCGATTCATTATGATTCTGGCTATTAGAGAATCTTTCCATCATACGATATCGATCTAATATAATGTTATAGTTACTAATAATCTAATTAAAGGATTGCCCAAAGCAATCTAATGCGGTCTAATTCGGATAAAGTTGTGAAGAAATGGAAATAAATGTTTATCTGTTTTTAGACTTTTATAAGTCGCACAAGTTAAATTCTACAAGGAAAATTGATCGTTAAGCCAGATTATCGTACGGAATCGAACAATCATAGTGTAATTTTGTGTCTGTTTGCTCCTCTTATTGCATCTGTAATTAAAGTTGCACTAAACTCTCTAAACGAAAAATTACTACTGAATTATCAATCAATGTGAATTGCGACCACCAAAGCGATTGTGAGATGCATGCAACGAGAAAATATTTGTGCGCAGAGTTGAGTTTGGAAGCGAGTCGCATGCGACGATTTAGCAGTCATAGTTAGTTGAACCGGACGGTTTAGTGGCCGACTCGTCAGTGTCCGGGAAGCACAGTCAGACGGAGAGGAGAAGAGCCTGTAGCTTTAAGCGAGTTAGCGTTCGCGCAAGCGTGTTCGGCAGATTCAAAGTGTCAAATATAGGGAGAAGAGCTGTAGAGCGGTATTAAAATTTCCCGACGTCGAGACGTAGGGGTAGGCGGTAAAGCGCCAACGAGACGGAGATCGCGATCGCGATCGCGATCCAAGATCATAGATCGCGTCATTCGGCGCTGAGAAAGAGATTGCGCTCAAGCAGTGCGTATCGTTTTCAAATGCTGCTCACGGCGACCGACACCGGAGTTTTGTGCTCTCCATCCTCGATGAGAAGTGTTTAAAGAAAAAAAAAAAGAAAAAAAAAGAAAAAAAGATTGAAGACAGCAAAGAAGAAAACAGTTGAGATAAAACGTGCATTTTTGCAGAAAAATCGTCGATCGCTATATAGTCACGAATTCGCCGTTTTTCCGGCAAATTTTTCCGACAATGTTAATTTTCGGTTTACCATATAAGTCTATCAAACTCACATCTGGAAATGTTATTTTTTTTAATAAAATTTATGCAAGATGAATACACAGAATTTGTAATATACCATAAAAATTAGGAATCTTATTCTTAGTTATATTTATTAAAAAAAAAAGAAAAAAAATTATATATGAAAAAGAAAAATATACTTATTTTTATATTAAAAAAAAATGTTTGTACTTTGACATATTTTATTATAAAATAAAATTTCCAGAAACAGATGTGCGTGTGTGTATGTGTATCCATCGAATAAAATAACCGGTAGATTAGAATTTGATGCTGTCAATATCGATAGAATTTTCCCACATTTCAATTATTTGAGATATTCAATTATCCTAGATTCCGAACATTATCTATGTTCTATGAAATAATTAATTCTATGTATATGTATATATATATATATATATATAATATAATCAATTATTGACAGCACAGTATTGGTGAAGTTTTCGGTGAATTCTGATTGGAATTTGCCCGCGATTCGCGCGCATACACCTAGTGCAACGACTAATAGAAAAAATAACACGTAGATAGTTGAAAGCTAAACGATTAGATCGCAGCGTGTGTGTTAGTTTATTGACCGGGGTGACAGACTCTAAGTGTGAAATTCTAAAAAAAAGCATTCGGCATTCTCAACATCTGATAACTATAGACTTTTCTCTATAGATTAAAAACTTGCTTTGTGCTCTATGCTAATCAACTAAATTCCTAATAGAGTCAAATGTCATTTCTCTGCAGAGTGTCTACCGAGATTTAATGTAGGACTCGGAGTCCTTGGAAAGGAAAAGTTGAGATATTCTCATCGTTTTATGAATACATTTTCGGGAAACTTTATCAATTTTAAAATAACTTTCTTCTTTAAAGATATATGTATATGATGTATATGAAGAAACGAAATTACGAGAGAAAATGACGAGGATAAACTGCAGATTCAGCATCAAAGTTAAGTAGACACTCTGTTAAGTGTTTGTTGGTGTGTAAAGATCGCGATCCAAGTTGAAATCGCACAATAGCCGAGAAGTGTGTATCAGGGCATGAATAGAGTACCATCTATTGTACACAATCCTGGGACAAACTGAGATTACTTCCAACTTGGTTCGCGAGATACATATTGCTGTATATTGCGCGTATATTGTGTAAGATCAGCCTCGTCGGAGTAGTCAATCGTTATTAAAAATATAACGTTACACATATATACTGTTAATTTCAAAATTCATATTTATCGCCACATAACAAAATATTATACGAGTTTATTAATCCTTTGCTCAGCTTTATTATTCTAATCAGTCGGTTAGTCAACCTTTTCTAATCTATCGTCAATCGTTAGACAAGTGTGTCAGGCAACATTAACGTTCGCGCATGCACTGGCAGTCAAATTTGCGTTCTCGGTTAAGTTATTTCAGGTCTCTCTCTACTTGCCAGGCAAAGGATTAATCAGGTTTGACCGTCCCGACGGGTATTGTCTGTCTGTGCGTTGTGACAGTGAATATGTGTGTGTGTGTGTGTGTGTGTGTGTGTGTGTGTGTGTGTGTGTGTGTGTGTGTGTGTGTGTGTGTGTGTGTGTAAAACAGATGGATGCGATAAAAATGTGAATAAAAATGTGTGTGTGTTGAAATTAGTCTTGATATGATACGGATGTTAGTGCAATAGGTTTTGCAAATAGGTTTCTGTTGGTTTTTTCTTTCGGTAGGTGGGTAATTGGGAGACCCACCTTCGGTTGACAAGATTGTCTCTGTAAGGATCGCGTGGCTGCCGTTTCATAATGTCCGACTCCGGTGCCTCGTAGGCTAGCGAGATGGCCGGCACCTGCCATCCACCATTGATTAGAAAGTGTACTAATTACCCCCTCCCCCACCCGCATTACAAAGAAGTTATATGGGAGAGATATAATTGTAACCGCATTATCGTACTATTACATTTTATGCACACATACATTCCCTCCTGATAAAATGTCCATGTACACGCAGTGCGAGCGAAAGAGAGAGATTTGGAGATTGCACAAGTCCATCACATATACGCGTGTATATGTGTGTTAACGTTGACCTTTTCATTCCAATTCTTTTCCATCTCCTCGGAGATTCATGATTTCAAAGAGTGTCGTACGCACTGAGCTCTATAACATACTGGAGCGAGCCTTCAACAAGTGGGGTGGGGGGGAGGGGGGAGGGGTGTCCCATCAGCCGAAAAGGACAGATATATATATATATATATATATATATATATATAATGGTGGGCTAGTTTTCTTTGTCTCAGCGATTCACTGATTAGTTAGAATTATTATAATATCTTTGCTAAAAAGACACAGAGATCCAACCACTGCTACATGTGTCCCCCTCTAATTTGCGGACACAATGTCCTTTGTTTGAAACAGGGAAGGCTCGCTCCGGTATGTTATAGAGCTCA
The DNA here is from genome assembly GCF_047496725.1 of Anoplolepis gracilipes. Classification (NCBI taxonomy): domain Eukaryota; kingdom Metazoa; phylum Arthropoda; class Insecta; order Hymenoptera; family Formicidae; genus Anoplolepis; species Anoplolepis gracilipes. Next base: position 21,717,262 of record NC_132971.1, on the reverse strand, counting down.
GTGCGTCGTACGGAAATTATTTTCTCCTGGAGAGAACTGTAATCGTCACGACCGGCATTTTTGTTTGTTTTTTTTTTTTTTTTTCCACTAAACGCAGCCTATCCTAAGATTAAGGTTCGCTCTTGCCTCTTGCTGTTAAAAAATTGCGTTAGAAAATTGTGCCGTAAAATTGCGTTAAAGTGTATAGCAGAAAGAGAGAAAACCTGCGGAGCTTTCCGTAGCGGGTGTATCTGTGCATCGGATTAGCGCTGCGTTTAGACTGACAGTCCGGAGAACAATCGACGGTAGAAGAAAAGAAAAGTCGTTGAGATGGTGTTAAATTTGATGCAAGTGGAAAAAGAAAAGTCACGAGTGAAATTACACGCGCACACGTGAACCTCCTCCTTGTTCTCCTTTCAACGTCCTCGTGTTTGCGAATCTCCAATCGTTCTCACCCGGCTCTCCAACTTTTTGACTGAATAAATCATCTGGAGCGGTGCTCGATGTTCCACGATGTAAAAGGTGAAAGGTAAAAGCCTTGCGATGCTTCCAACGTTATACAGCAACTTGAATCGTGTTTCGAAAATTCCTTCAAGTTGTGCGCTAATCAATTCTAAAAATTCATATACAACTCTAATGAAAATAAGGAGAAAAAAAATTTCGAACCTATATATGTATAGCCTGCCAATCTAAGAAGCAAATTAAACAAAAAACGAACGAATAAAATAAATGCGTGTTTCATCGAGCAGTTTCTTGAGACTCGGATGAGAAAGATCTCTTCTCTTTCATGCACTTCGAGTACAATCTCGAACATTGTTTCCGTTAGTATCGCGGTGGCGAAACCCCCTGATGCAGTCTCGTCTCTATAAAAGGCTCGTTACCGAAACGACAAGTCATCCAATCATTCCCAAACGAAAGAATAGCGCGTGCGATAACACACCAGGGGGCTACTACCACCGCAGCAATTTTCCCACGTTTCTTTAATTAATATATCCATATAAATCCCCCAGTTTCCCCTTTAGCAATTGTCGTTTTTTGCACATGTATATCAGTCGTTTTCAGCGCCCATTAGAAAGTTGCCAGTTGCAGAGTGGGTAGAGTAGGCAGCGGCAGTAGGCAGCGCATTACAGAATAAAACGTGAGAGGACTGTAAAGAATAAAAAACTGCAAGAAAAAGTTCATGACGCTCAAAAATGTACAAAAGTGTCTTTCTCTTTTTGGCGGTGATATATGGTGGCAAGTAGAACAAACGGTATAGTATAAATAGTAGTAAGTATAGTAATAGTATAATAGTAATATAGAGTAATAGTAATAGTAGCAGCGGCGGCAGCTGTGATATATAGTAGATAAAACAGTAATGGCAGTAAAAATTCAGTAACTATATAAGTAACGATGCTGGCTTGTGGTTGTAGTAATGATAATAATAAGACTAGTATAATATAGACCAGGACAAGAATAATAATGATAATAATTACTGAGCATCAAAGATTAATATGTAAATATACATATATATATAAATATATATATATATATATATATATGTGTACACACATGTCTATATATACGTAATACAGACTACTCCCGCAAGAAGACTGCTACAACTCGAAAAGGATACAATTTTGTCCTCTCATCTTTATGAGGTAATTATGGAACGCTATTATGTTAAAGTCTCAAAATGAACCAAGTACGTAAAATACGTAAACTTAAGCGAAAATATGACATGCTGTCAAACTATCCTAAGGATAAAAATACGCGCTTTCAAAGTGAGATTTCAATTTTTGATTTGCAGTAATGTTCTTCCAGGAGTGCGATATAATGTACGTGTAAGATCGATTAGAATTCAACTAGCTGATTAAATTGAAGTTTCGTCGACTTTAATGCGAAACATTTGTTAATCTTATCACCGAAGCGTGTTCTTCTTAGAACAAGAGTCCTCCTTCGCCCCGTCTACCCTTAAGCGATTTCGTCGACGAAACTTGCTTTTCACTGAATTACGAAATGATTAAGGAACGATCGTTGCTCGATTGCGAGATTAATGAGAAAGGAAGAAAGTGAATCGCTTGATGCAGAATCTGATGCATAGCTTTTCTTCTCTCTAAGAAAAATCTAGACAAATTCTAGAAAAAAAAAAAAAATAAATAAATAAATAAAGGGAGAAAGAGGTCACGAAAGAAAAATGGAGAGAGAAAAATGGAAAAAATATGAAATGCACGTTAGGTATATAATCACGCAACAAATCTTACCGTTTTGCATCCATCGATTCAATCGCTGTGATTTAGCTGATATATAATATACTTTTTTTTTTTTTTTTTTCGTTGCGTAAAAGTTTCATTAAAGTCAAATGTGTATAACACAATAAATAAATAAAAATATCTAAATAAAATGGCTTATAATAATTTAAGTCCTTGTTCATTTACATGTGCACTCCGTAATATTAAGCTATCGGATGGATTTTCACCAAGCGAATATGAACCAATTCCAAGTTGAAAAGAATTTCATTTTTCCGAGCGAGGCGCAGCAACGATAAAACCTGGCCCGAGGCAATAGAGGCAAGCCAGGAACAATGAAGGTAGACAGATAAGATAGAGAAGAAGAACGAGGAAGAAAGAGAGAGAGAGAGAGAGAGAGAAAGAGAGAAAAAGAAGGGAAAAGTATATCACGTTTCTACGCACAAACCGACGTACGAATGACAATTCTATTCTATCAAATAACGCTATTCTACAGTAGTATATTTACGAAGGAAAAAAAAGGAGGAGAGAAAAAAGAGTACTACCGTTTAATCTACGAGAGAACATTTTCGAGCTTTCGGAATATACAAAACTCTTCACTCTCTATATTGCTTGAGTATTTTTCATTCGGTATCGATGACGACGCGAAGCAGGATCACAAACGATCAAGAATTAACAAATTGAGTTGCACATTTACGATATAAACACCACACAATATTCACAACACAATATATAGGTGCCCCTTGCATTTACGATGCCTGTGTCGCGATTTAAAGAGGAAGGCTAAAAAAAAAAAAAAAAAAAAAACTGATGGCGATAAAGCGCGAAGGATGGTATGGTTAAAAAAAAAAAAAAAAAAAAAAAAAAAAAAAAAAATATAGAGAATAGAGATAGATGTCCTATATATTCGTACATAAGAGAAAGAGAGAAAGAGCGTGCACGCACGCGAAAGAAAAGATGGAGAAAGACGGGAGATGGGAATGTGGCGGTAAAAGAGATATAAATGCCGTTTTGAATAAGAAAAAGAGGCGATAAGTAAAATATCAAAGGAAACGATCACACATGCGAGTTCTCACAACGATGCTTGTCTATGTCTTGTGGACGTCTCAGCAACCCATATACACCTCAAGCCAGTGGCAGACCACGACAGGATGACGACTGCAGCGAGGAATTATAAAACAACGACGAGGAACTTTCGAAGAGAATAAAACTAGAGATAGTATAAGTAATAGATATTTATATATAAAAAGAATGAGAAAGAGAAAGATATATGTATGTATATATAGAGGAAGAGAGAGAGAGAAGAGAGAAGAGAGAGAGAAAGAGAGGCTTTACAATAAGAGATTGGCTTACCTTCGGCGCGTAACGAAATAACACTAATACGATCAAGGATCATGGTGATGGAAGCGCTTGTGACCGTCGATATAAAAGAAAGAGAAAATTTCTCGGCAAGGAAAAATTTGCGTTTGCCCGTCTCGCAATTCAATCGTCTCGTGACAATGCATATATTATACATAATATATACCAAAAAAAAAAAAAAAAAATATATATATATATATATATATATATATATATATATATATATACTAAACAGACTATTACGAGTTCGTCTTGTTATGTCAAGATAAGGGAATAACATCTTCTCTGTAGGAATACAAGCTATTCCGACAAATAACTAAGGCAAAAGGACGAAAACCGCGGACGAGCAAGCGTCTAACGAGATTCAATCCAGCTTATTGTTAGAGCGAGTATAGAATATACGAATAGAGAGGAGAGATCGGAGACTGAAAAGTAAAGCTCGCGTGTCCCAGCAACCAAACACCCGTTCAAGTGTTGCATCTGCGTGCACCATATCCCATCACTGTTACCTTATCCGCATTTTGTCCTAGCGTGTTCGACTCGACAACTCGATAGCGACAGGCTTGGCAAATTAATCCCTACATCGCGTGAACGTTATCGAACGACCTTGGCGATAATGACCAAGGTATAGTTTGCAGTTTAAAGGGGAAAAGAAAAACGAAAGAATAAATTAGCTTCTTTCTACTTGAAAAGAGAATGTTCGAAAGAGTTGACGAATATCACTCGATAGCGAATAAACGAATGATCGGAAGAGAGGGATATCAATTTGCCCGCGAATCGTTACCTAGTTGACAGTTCCTGTCGCAGCACGTGGGTTTCGAACAACGAGAGAGACTCGAGAAAGAGACGCGAACCAAAAATGTCCACGTCGTATTTTGTGTCAAAGTACAAGATAGAAGATTGAATCAACTAACTACTAAAATCGCCAAAAGAAAAATAAAAAAGAAGTATATAGCCAATAGAATGAGAGAGAGCGATCGCCGTGTAATTGAATTCTCGAAGCTCTATTCCATTTAAATGCTTAAACAAGTAATCTTTTGCGTGAAAAATAAACACTGTAAAAGTTTTATCGATACATATATTTTTAATCAATCCGAGAAGAGACTTCGAAAATACAGGATATCATCACCGATGACTCTTTCGTACTAGAAAATCTGTATGTAGCTTGTCAATATTTCGTTGTATGTTGTAGATGTGTTTTACCTTTCGTTAACTAGCTTGTCAGTGAAGGGGTTTCGTGGTTGTCGCTTCATAATATCGCTCTCTGCCTCCTCGTAGGCTAACGAAATGGCGGGTACCTGATGTCACATTATCAAAGAGCTCAGTAACAACGCCAACAATTAGATAACGAGTATGTCTTCCGATGATGTTGAAGTAAGAATGCTGACATAGATATGTAATCTCGAATATATCTCGAGTATCTTGATAAAAATACAATTATTATTATCTAATCTGGCCATATATATACAGATTATTTTAATATAAAATTAATCCTAATAAATTGATATTACAGTGATCGACTTGTGTGATATCGACAGCATTCTTACACTTACGATGAAGCATAGAGAATAAACAGAAGATAATTAACTCAAAAATAAAGAAACTAAATCGATTGAGGAACTGATTATAGGAGATATAAAGGGACTCAAAGGAAATTCGCGGTATTAAATAGCTTTTTGCAGAGATAAAATAGTTCCTGGAAAGAAATTTTTTAAACCATGAGGGTATCTACGGTAAATTTCTATTCCCTAATCTAGTAAAAAAAAAAAAAAAAAAAATGTATTCCTCGAATTGCAACGCATTATATCCATTTTTTCATTTAAAATTCCTGAAAGATAACTTGTCTATAATATGCTCGATTTGGTTCCACCAGCGATTGATCTAAAAGAAAGAGAGAGAGAGAGAGAGAGAGAGAGAGAGAGAGAGAGAAAGAGAGAGAGAGAGAGAGAGAGAGAGAGAGAGAGAGAGAAAGAAAGGAAAGAAAAGTATAAAGATTATAAAAGAGATTTAATCGACGAATCTATAGATTGTTGTCCATTAATCGATCAACTGCAACCTGCCTCGATTCTTTGCCTTTGAAAAATACATCCATCTATAAAGAAAAACAATATTGTCGTATGCATTTTTGAGAAACTATAGATTTATGTCGCACAGTCTTCATATCAGGCGCGGTACTCCACACGTATCACGCTGGTACCTATCAATCATTGTAAATGTCAAAGATCGTTGGTATCTTTGAGAAACAGTGCTGTGCCTTCGTGACTATAAGCTATTACATCATGATGGACGACGCAAATGCTGAAATAATTCAATTAACCAATAAAAAGAAGATCGAGTAGCGACTTTGGAAGAGCTTTTCGCGAAACATGAGCATCTCTTCGAAATGTCGTCACTCGACTTCAATCTGTCGTTTCCGTACGACATTACGTAATAACTCACCATGTCGGTTCCCAGATCGATACAGAGAATGGTGACGGTACCCAGTGGCAGAGGAATATCGCAGAGGATAAACGCCAGGAAAGGCGAGATTTCGGGTATGTTCGAAGTCAGAGTGTAAGCGATAGATTTCTTCAGGTTGTCGAAGATCAAACGACCCTCTTCCACTCCTGTCACGATCGAGGCAAAGTTGTCGTCGAGTAGGATCATGTCGGCCGCTTGTTTGGAGACGTCCGAACCGGCAATGCCCATAGCGACACCAATGTCGGCCTTCTTCAGAGCGGGCGAGTCATTCACACCGTCGCCTGTACATACATTAAACGTGTAAATAAATATTTCAACACTGTGTCGTGTAATTATAAATAATTATTATATGTAATTATAAATAATTATACGACACTAGGCGCGCTGTCAATTATATACGTATAATTATTATGCTACAATTATATATAAATTTCATGTTGCGACAATTAATCAATTAACTTAATTAAAAAAGATCTTTTGGCGTACTATTACGTCAACCATTGTTTCATAATGCGGCGCAAAGTAAAACATTTTTTTTATCTGAGAGTACAACTTACCAGTTACGGCGACAATCGCGCCCATCCGTTGGCAGCCTTCGACAATGATGAGCTTTTGCTGAGGCGAGGTACGGGCGAACACAATTTCGGTGTGGTACCTGAGAATCTCGTCCAATTGGTCGGAGTTGAGTTCCCTGAGTTCGGTTCCGTGGATGACCGCGGCTTTAGCCTCGCGAGGATTTACTTCGGATACCGGGATATTCAACCGTTGCGCAATATCCTCAACGGTCTCATTACCTAATATGTAAAAAAAAAAAGGAAAAAAAAAAGAAGAAAAAAAACAATAGCGTTAACTCGAGCAATTGCAAAAGACAACAATTAAAAATCTGAACGGAAGATTATTCGATGCTGTTCGAAATTGAATGGCGCAACTTCAATTAAAATAAAAACTCATCATTTTTTATATCATTTCCGTGTAGTAATATTAGACAACTATATCATCATCATTGGATTTTTAGCTTTCTTTTTGTAAAAATACTGCACGGAATTTGCAAACTTTAATGACCGACGAAATTCGATAAATTCCTTGTATATTATCCTAAAGAGAGACACTGTTGCTATGCGCTAAAGATAGATAGAGTAGTTGTAAAATATATATTGTCGTCAATTAAATAACTGGACACGTTATTACGTCGCATCCTTTTTACAACGTAAACTTTGCATATCTTCCAATAAAACCGCCCCAAGTTCCATGTGTAAATAGGATCGTCGTAAATCTTAAGCGCGGCCTATTATCTGAAATTACGTCTCATTAAGAGATTAAACTCATAAAAGCATCATAATCGAGAGCGACGAACGAGGTCTCGGAGATACTGCAACCGGGATATCTAATCTCTCAAACGTCATCTGACAGCTGTTATCGCGCTGTTAAGCTGATATATCGATACGATAACAGCGTACAAAATGCATCTGTATATATATATATATATATATATATATATATATATACATGCCTTCAGAGATGATGCCGACTGATTTGGCAATGGCTTTGGCAGTGATCGGATGGTCACCGGTAACCATGATGACCTTGATGCCGGCGGAACGGCACTTGGCGACCGCATCGGGCACCGCTGCCCGCGGCGGATCGATCATAGACATCAGGCCCACGAAGCGGAGCCCGTCAACCGGGAAGTTGGGATCGTCGGCGTTGAACTTGAAGCCGACCGGGAACTTGTCGGACGGCAGTGTGTAATCACAGAAGCCGAGTACTCGTTCACCGAGTCCGCCCAATTCCAAATACGCGTTATTGAATGCCTCTTTCATCTCTTCGTCAAGAACCTGCAAAGATATGGATGAGTATAGAAAATGTAAACGAAAGAGAGAGAGAGAGAGAGAGAGAGAGAGAGAGAGAGAGAGAGAGAGAGAGAGAGAGAGAGAGAGAGAGAGAGAGAGAGAGAGAGAGAGAGAAATAGATGGATAGGTAATGTACCAAGAAAAATTACCTTCTCTTTGCCGCCAATAAATATTGTCGAGCATCTGTCGAGAATCCTTTCGGGAGCGCCCTTCATCACCAAAAGATACCTAGTATCGTTAGGATCGTCCGATTCGTGTATGGACACTTGATATTTGTTAGTGGAATTGAAAGGGATCTCGCAGACCTTCTTGTTACGTTTTCTAATGCCCATAACATCACCCAATGCAAGTTCCATACACTTGAGCAGCGCGGCCTCGGAGGCATCGCCGTTTACTTCTCGCTTCAGAATCGGTTCACCTTCTTGACCCGGCTTGAACTCGGCGCGATTGCACAAGGCCGCAATCTTGGCTAGCGCCTTGAATCCGGGACTGGTACGGTCGTATTGTAAGCCGGATTGATCCTCCGTGGTGTCGGCATCGATAATCTGATTGTCGAACCACATGTGCGCCACCGTCATACGATTCTGGGTAAGAGTTCCCGTTTTATCCGAGCAGATAGTCGAGGTTGAGCCCAGGGTCTCCACAGCCTCGAGATTCTTCACCAGGCAGTTCTTCGAAGCCATTCGCTTGGCGGTCAGAGTGAGGCACACAGTCACGGTAGCGAGAAGGCCCTCCGGTACATTCGCGACGATAATACCGATTAGGAAGATGACGGCGTCGAGCCAATGATAACCCAGAATAAAAGCTATGACAAAGAATGTGACGCCGAGGAAGACAGCGACACCAGTGATTAGGTGTATAAAATGGTGTATCTCCTTGGCGATCGGCGTTTCGCCGGTGTCAAGGCCGGATGCGAGCCCCGCGATCCTTCCCATCACCGTTTGATCGCCACAGCAAATCACCACACCCTTAGCCGTGCCTTCGACCGCATTCGTCGAGAAGAATGCGAGATTCTTTGTTTCGAGCGGATTTTCGTTCGTGAACTCGGGCGACCTCGATTGCGGTTCGGATTCGCCCGTCAGCGAGCTGTTGTCCACTTTGAATCCGCGAGACTCGATGATCCTGATGTCGGCCGGTATCCGATCGCCGAACTTGACGTCGACGACGTCGCCGAGCACGAGATCCTCCGCCCGTAAGGTGAGCTTTTCACCCTCCCGGATCACGGTGGCGAATTGCGGCACCATGTTCTTGAACGACTCCATGATCTTGCTCGACTTGCTCTCCTGGTAGTACGAGAATATACCCGTCACTATCACCACCGCCGCGAGGACGATGCCCAGGTAGAGATTGTCGTCGTTCGGGTCCTCGCTGGTCGTGGCCTGAATTGAGTACGCGATGAAGCAGAGAATCGCGCCGATCCACAATAGGAGGGCGAAACCGCCGAACAGATTTTTACAGAACTTCACCCATTCCGGAGTCTGCTTCGGCGGCGTCAGGGCGTTCGGCCCATCCCTCTCCAGGTTCTCTTTTGCTTTCGCGTGGCTGAGGCCCTGTTTTGTTACATTTTTTTTTCCTTTTATTTCTCTTATCAATCTCTTATCCAACATTCTTTAGCGCCAAATCAATCTAATATTCATTTTAATTAAAAAAAAAAAAAAAAAACAAAAATTTTCTTTTCATCATCTCGATACTAAAGCTGTGTCGATAAACCTCGATCAATGTGCGCTATAATTTTTCCATTTATATCATCTTACTACCTGATTACGTTACTTACGTTTTCGGGGTGCGTCTGAAATCTTTGATACAGTTCCTCGGGTGAGATTTTGTGGAAGTCAATGTCCAACTCCTGCTTCAGGTCATCTAGGTTGTCCCCCCTCCGCTGCTTTGGGTTCTTCCGCCGCGACTGTTAATAGGAAACAGAAAGCAAGAGGGTGTGTTATCGAAGAGATTCGTTCCCGACAATCGATTCGTCACATCGACGCCGCGCGTGTGTATACGCACACGCAAAATCTTAATCAAGCTATAATTACAAAGCCCCAAAGCGATTACACTGGCGCGTTGATCGGAATGTACTCGGACAACTGACCAAGTAGAAGAAGATTATCAAAGCGCGTCGAATTACAGGATTAAGACCCACTGACGAATGAGGACAGGCTTTTGCAGCAGAGAAGATCGATTGCAACGATATCTCCGAGAAACGAGGTGAACCGAGTAAGTTGTAATCATATCTTGTATACCGTAAGACGAGATAGGATTGCACTACTAGAATGAGAGGAACGCTGAGCGCGAACGTCATGCGACATCAGCGAAAATAATTGATGAGTAAGCGCGAAAATTCAGAGGTCGAGCAAACCTATGATAAAACGTGTACATAGATTATTCGCGAGAAATTGAACACAAATTTTTTTTTTTTTTTTTTTTTTTTAATGTAAAGCGCAACAAATATATAGTGCAATCTTATCTCGATCCATCGAACCATTGAACAAAAACATTTTCTTGAAAGAATGTTTCTATTCTCGTCAAGTAATTAAAACGCGATTAAAATGTTGTCGCAAACGAAGCCTGAAGAAGCAGAGGTCTTTTAACATGCGTTAAGGTGATTACGATAACTGATATTAAAACGAGAATGTGGCGCCATAAATGATAAGGATCCGGAAATGGTGAAGGATAAAAGAGAAAATCACCTTCAAAGAGATTTATCGTCGAAGCATAGTTAAAGAGAAGCGTTACGACAAATAGAACGTTGTTACCTCGAGGAGAAGGAAGAAACGATGAAATTACAAAGATCAAAATAAAGAAAGTGAGAAAGGAAGAAATAGAAAAAAAAAGACAAAGAGAGAGAGAGAGAGAGAGAGAGAGAGAGAGAGAGAGAGAGAGAGAGAGAGAGAGAAGACAGATAGAGGGATAGAGAGCAAGAGAAACGTTTCCGTTCATCCCGCCCGCTGATCGAGAGAAGAAGAAGCGTAGATCCAGACCCGGAAATATAAATTATGTAGAAATCGTGCGTGGACGTAGAGTCTGCACCTCTGAATATACCTTATACATCCCATCTGCGGTTTTGTTGTCGTCGCGAATGTTGGGTAACGTGGCGACCCTGTATGAGTCTGAGCGGCCATGCTGCTGTAAAAAAATGGGCGATAAAAAAATCATAAATACATCATGCGGGTGATACAACAAAATACAAATGGTGAAAATAAATAAATATAGATTATAAAAATATATGTATGGGAAAATTATATATGATTTAAAATAATAATGCACGTGTGTATCTGTGTGTCTCTCGCGGAAGTAAAATCTCACAAAATCAATGAGACTCCTACTACTGCCACTCCTCCTCTTGAACATCTTTAAGACCTATTAAATGAGCGAATCGAGAGGTCAGTATGCAAATTACATACGTCTGAAACTTTCCATTCGAAATTTGAGACACGTTACTTTGAAAGCAGACGACTGCTCGAGATCGTCGATCAGAATGGACCAGTTTTCCCACAGCGCTCGCGGTCGTATCGGCTACAATTGCGGCCTTCTCGTGAAAGAGAGAGAGAGAGAGAGAGAGAGAGAGAGAGAGAGAGAGAAAGAGAGAGAGACACGTGGTCGGCGCGCATTCGACACGTGACACCGCGGTGAGAGAGACGTGCAGAGGCGGAACAGAGGCCCGATTTTCAAGAGCGACCTCGGCGCGACCGCGTTCGGATAACGACCGCTTCCGGTAGTATTTGCCGGTTCAATGGAGACACGCTCGCCAGCGTCCACTATGCTCAATGCTCAATGGTAATCGGGTCCCGTAATCGCGATTACGAGAACCCACGCGACGGTACAGTCGCGATCAACGGCGAAACCTTTGTCTCTGCGGATATGAAATTGCGTATGTATTTTCGAATAAATAAGAAAGAAAAAAAAAAAAAAAAAGTTCCGAGATCAAGTAATTTATTCAAGCTCGGAGGAAAAATGCTGTAATATCGAGTTTTTTTTTCTTGAATACATTATAAACTTGTTGTGGATATATTAATTTACTTGCAACTATTCATGAGATTCTGTATTACATTCAATCAAATTAGAATGTCTACTCAAATTTTGTAAAAAATTGTCTCAAAGTTTCCTGATCATCCAGGTATTTTTGTTTAAAATTTCAAACAAAAAAATATATTTTAGAAGATTATTTTGGTGTCATTTTCTAAAATAAATTATTTTATTGCATGCATTTTCTAATGTTATTCCCCTATACGAAAGAAAGAAAAACACAGAGTCTCGAAAGTTTCAAAATTTGTAAATGTATTGAAAAAATTGAATGACTTTTATAAAATAAGTATTTTTCACTTGCATACAATTTTCATTCTTTTACTTCATCTAAATCTTTTTATCTCATTTAAAATTACAATAAAGAATATGTATTATATATTGAATATTTTGTTAAGATATTGAATATAAATAAAAATAGATATATTTTAAACATATAATTCATTTGGTTCTCAACTGTTTACAATATGAGAATAAAATTATCAAAGGAATAAAAATAAAATTATCAAAAGTATTAAAACTAAAATTATCAAAAGTATTAAAACTAAAATTATCAAAGAAAGACTTAAAAAAAAAAAAAAAAAATTTTCGAGTTTCAGTAAAGTTCCATGAAAAATTCTCTGATTTTTTTAAGTACAAAAGAAATCGCTCAGATTTTCCATGCTTTTCCAGGGAGTAGACATCTTGAACGGCGTAAAGTAAATTTGCGAAATCAATTAGCACATGAGATAATATATATAATAAATAATTTACATATATCGTAATATATATTATCATAGAAAAATAATAAAACTAAGGACAGAGATTAAATGATTAAGTTGAAAAAATACATTATCTATTTTAGTCCGTACATTACTTTCTACGGCCATACTTCAAACTATTTCCCGTAAGAATGTTACGTAAGGATATTAGTAATATATGTAAAGTGTTTATTGTATAAAAATATTCTTCCACGCTATCGTCGGCCATGAAAACTGACAATATTCTCACGTATGTACCGGATGGATTAACTGACGAAACGCGAGACTCGTGACGTGCTTTACACGCGTGCAATTGCTGCACGCGGTCGTTAATTCTGTCACGACGGCTCGTTATGGACGGCGATTAAATAAAAGACCAACGAGTCGACAAATCGGTAGTTACGCTCATAAAAAAAAAAAAGGAAAAAAAAAACAACACCGACCGTGCATTACGTGTCCGGTTTGCCGGTGTCGCGGCCACCGTGTATATGTAAACTGTAAACGATCAATTTCACGGTATTATTATCTCTGGTCCATCGTCGCCCGCTCACCTCGTCATTGAGGAAGTCACGATTATGCAATTTGGTCACGTATACGCACTTCGCTGATTGTCCATACAATTACACGTACAATTCGCACAAAGTTTGTCAGCGTAATTCGAGATAGATGGAGGAAATTTCCTCAACTTAATTTCGAAAAATTAGCACAGTCAGACTAAACCTCCTCTGCGCTCATTTTAAAATTATAATACAGGATATCTACAAATCAAAAATTTTGTGAAAAATCAAAAAAAAATTCTCTGAAAAATCTCTCTAATTTTTCAGGGTTTGTACTCAAAGTTTTAGCTAAAGAGAATATTTTAAAAATTTTTGGTGCAACTTTTTAAAATAAATTTTTCTACATTGTATGTGTTTTCTAATACTTTTCTCTTATACGAAGAAACAACATGGAGTTATTCAAGGTTCAAGTGCTAGATTTTTTTTTTAAATGTGTTGAAACAAATTGAATAACTTTCGTAAGGTAAACATTTTTCATTTGCGTAACATTTTCATCTTTTATCATTGAAAATTACAATTAAAAAATATGTATTGCATATTCAATATTTTGTTGACGTTGAAATGTTTAAACAGAGATAGATATACGTTTATAATATATATTTTAAACACAAATCTCAACTTGACTTATCGCTAAATTGCCAATTGCTTATAATATAAGAGCAAAATTATCAAGGAGGGAATTTTTAAAAAATTCCCTGAGAATTTTCTGATTTTTCTAGATGTAAAAAATCTCGGAGAATTACAGTTTTCCATGTTTTTCCACAGAGTAGAATCTGTAATTATGTAAAAAAAATTTCTTATACATTTTAGAGATTAATCCAAGAATTAATAAAAAAATAAATCTGTGTGTTTAAGTTTTTTAAAAGATTCTGTATATTAAAATTATGCCGAGAAATATATTATTCTCACTGATAGTGAACGTTTATGCAACACGTAATGCAAAGTACAAACGTACGTATAGTACGCAGGATGAACCCGATTTCGACCTAATGCAAATTTGCGCGGGTCGCTATCATTCGCGAGTCGACGCGAGTTAACAGACTCGGCGGCCCGCTAAAAGCGGAAGTGGTCGAGCTTTGGTGACGGAAAGCACGTCGGCTCTTGATTAGATCGCTTTCTGGGATCACGTTTGTTACGTAGCCCTTGTGATACGCCTTCGTACCGTAGATGTTTTGATACCAAGTAATATGTACACACGGTAACAAACAACCGTGTACAAAACAATTTGATTTTACTACCAAGTAATATGATGCTCTCTATTTAGTTTGAAAACAATCTTTTGTATAAAACACAATTATATTTTGTACCACGCAATCCAATAACATCCAAACATTATTAAGATGACGTATAGAATTTGTTTGTTTCTTCTACAAAATTAAAATTTACCTACATATTTGGTACATTAATACTTTATACATAAAATTTCTCAATCATCTTTTAATAAAGGAAACACTCAAAGAAAATGATCTTGTAACTTTAACAAAAATTTTCTAAGTGTAAAAAATTAAATGAAACAAATGAATTATTAGCAAATACCGTGATACTGCATATATTTTGCACTTAATCAATTTAAATGACAGAGACAGAATTTATATTTGTACTATTAGTGTAATTTATACAGGAAATTTGTCCGCGATGCCTATTTTTAAGGCCTATTGTCAAGGACAATTATATTTGTGATCAATATTTGGCAATGGGATCTAAATTTTCTAGAGGTATCGCTAGAATATTGCTGCTATAAATTCTATACGTGACAAACAATATTCTAACAGATACAAAAAGTTAGCGATAAATTTTAATTGAGTCATCTAGAAATTTATCTACATTAGCAAAATATTTTCTTGAGCGAAATAAATCTTATTCTGTGTGATGTAACAAATATTCTATGAACATAATTTTAAAATGTTTTATATTTAAATATTTACTATTTTCTCTCTCTCTGCTTTCTTTCATATATTATAATAATTTATAATTTTAAAATATCTATTTTTTTATTTTAATAATTATTATGATTGTGTAAAAAGAGTTGGTTTTTTTCCTTCTAAAACACTACCAATTTATATATTTGGTAAATTACATTAATTTTATATACACGAAATTTTCTATCTTTTAAGAGAAGGACAATCTTATCTCGTGTGTGAAAATAATTTAAATGTTTTATATTTTTTTTTTTTTTTTTTTTTTTTGCTTTCAAGTTTTATGTATAATAATAATTCGAAATTCTAAAATGTAGACATTTTTATTTGAAGAAAAATATCTAGTTGTTGAATGAAAAAAAAATGACTTATTCTATATCCACCCTACTTCTCTCAATCTTTTCTAGCTAGATACAATGAAATAGATTGCTGGAATTGATTCGCGGAGGAAACCAGCGCACGATATTTCTTTTAAAGCCACCACATCGAGGGAGGCATTGACTCGAGTCATTAAGGATTAACTTTCAACGATCGCGCCGCGGCGCCGGCGGCGACGTCGGCGTCGACGGCAATCGCGACGACGGCGACGCCGCATGCGGGTCGACGTCGCGTGTCGTCGCCAGGGTCGGCTTCCAACACATTGGGACCCCCTCTTCTTCGGGTGTTTCATTCAATTAATTCCTCATAAAAAGATTCAAATTTTACTATGCGAGATTAATCAGTGTAATCGAATGTTCGGAACGTATATCAATTATATCTGATTACATAAACATTGAATAAAATTAAGTCTTCTCTTTTGATCTCGATCCATTTCAACGACAGCTTACCACTTTCCATCGCAGGGGCTGTTTAAATCCCCTTTACACCTGCTACCACCTAAAAAAAACTTTCCGAGAGTCTTGCGGCGCGTTTTAAAGGGTGATCTATTATATTTGCCAACTGAGCCGATGGTACCGTACCATTCGGGCATAACCGGATGATAATTTCCATGGCTATCCGTCCCTCTCTTTCATTCCCACGTTTCGCGTTTTGTTCCACTTTCCTCGTTTCTCCCTACCCAACCCTCCGTCTTTTTCTATCCCTCCTCCCTCTCCTCCCCACCTCTCTCTCTCTCTCTCTCTCTCTCTCTCTCTCTCTGGCGTTTCTCACCGATTCGGCTCTATTTCTCTCGGGCCGCGGGTCGATGATGGCGACACGGAATCATCGGTGGAAACGCGCATGCGACCTACGACCTAGCCACCTCTAACGAGCGCCTCCCACTGTCACGGATCAATACCCAACTGGGGCACTACCGACTACTGTCCTCTCTTCCCTCTCGTCTCGTTTCTCGTCTTGGCACGGAGCATCTAATAACGTGCATATGCACGTTAACACATGCGTGTCCTCGCACGCGGGAGGACATACACAATCGAAACATCTCTTCTCGTCACTTGAATGAAATTTATATATGTATATATGTATATATGTAGTTGAGTCGTATCAGAATCAATTACCGATACTCGGTATCGAGGGAGAAAGTACACCGATGCTTGATACCGGAAGAATTTATATTTACTGGTGTGCTGAAAATTTCAGAAATATATACATTTTTTTTCCTTCAATATATATATATATATATATATGTATATATGTATATATCGAGAGTGTGATAAATGATTGGTAATGTTTGCTCGTGCGTTGTGTAATGTTTAATCGTGCATCAGCAAACAAACTTTATTGTACCGAGTGTTGTCTTGGTTTCTTATTTATGATCTGAAACGTAACGTGTAGATATAATCTTTTCTAAAAATTATAAGTTATTAAAGTCGCTAGTATTTAATTATAAACAACGGGTTAATTAAAAACGACCTGACTAGCCAAAGTTCTACCTTTAAACATGTCTCATTGGATTCTTTCTTCTCTTTCTTAATTTACGTGTGAGTAGACTAGTTTTATAACGCCATTATGTTGTATTGTTTGGCTTAAATCCGTTAAAAATTGTATCCATATATCAATGTTTGATCCGTTATTTATTTTCTTTATAGTTACACTTGAAAAGGACCACAACCATATGGTCGAAACGTCGTGTAAATAAATTGAATAATTTTGGCTAGTCAGGTCGTTTTTAATTAACCCGTTGTTTATAATCTTTTCTCAAATCCCACAGATGTCTATCGAGCTTATCTAGTTGCTATTTAATATATCTCTGTTCGTATCGATAGATAACAAATAGATAATAACTCGTTCTCGTTAACAGCGTGTGAAAAATTGAGCAATATGATTTATTTAAGATGCATCTCTCAAATTTTATCATTTTTATAAAGTTTATCAAACAAGACAAAATATAAATACTGGAAATTTTGTATAAACGTTCAAATATAATTGCAATCTCGTTATAACGCCCAATGCTCCGTTTATAAAAATTTCCTATTCATATTTCTTTAGCCTGGCAGGAAGATTGCAAATGTGATATGTGCGTGGAAGAATGTTAATTTGTAGGAAAGGTAAATTAAATAAATTAAATAAATTTAAAAAAATTGAATATTTTATTTTAATTATTAAGAAAAGACAAACGGAAAATAATGATGTAGACAGATCTATTCATATTTCTTTAACCTAGAAGGAAGATTGCAAATGTGATATATGTGCGTGGAAGAATGTTAATGTGTAGGAAAGAAAAATTAAATAAATTAAATTAATTAAAAAAAAATAGAATATCTTATTTTAATTATTAAGAAAAGACGAACGGAAAATAATGGTGTAGACAGATCTAAAGAATACAGATCAATTCATATTTCTTTAGCCTGGCAGGAAGATTGCAAATGTGATATGTGCGTGGAAGAATGTTAATGTGTAGGAAAGAAAAATTAAATAAATTAAATTAATTAAAAAAAAATAGAATATCTTATTTTAATTATTAAGAAAAGACGAACGGAAAATAATGGTGTAGACAGATCTAAAGAATACAGATCAATTCATATTTCTTTAGCCTGGCAGGAAGATTGCAAATGTGATATGTGCGTGGAAGAATGTTAATGTGTAGGAAAGATAAATTAAATAAATTAAATAAATTAAATTAATTAAAAAAAAATAGAATATCTTATTTTAATTATTAAAAAAAGACGAACGGAAAATAATAGCATAATAGTGTAGACAGGTCTAAAGAAAGGAAGAAACATGAACTTTTACTTTATCGATCGGTATATATCGCGCACCTAGGCCGGATCATCAAGAGACTCCTCCGGTTATAATGCGAAATGTACATTTAAAAATAGCGACGCTTGGCAAATACTTTGCACCTTGTTGGATCTCACCGCGTTGACGGTGCGGGATCGAACACGCTAGTTCCCTTGGTCAAAAGTGACAATGCCGTTGTAAAATACACAATGGTCAATCGTGTGCGCGCGCGCGCGCGCGCGCGCGATTGACATTGAACGGTATTTCGCGACGAAACGCAAAAGGCAATTTCGTAAACGGAACAGAATTAAATTATTTATGAGGAAGGCACACGCGCGCGGCTTTATTGCAGATCGATATTATTCAGCTAGTATATATCGGCTGCAATATATATATATATATATATATATCGTGAATAATTTAGGCCTGCCGAATATTCAAATATTGCCGCCTAGGAAGAAAAAAAACAAGTGTATGATTAAGAAAAATCATTGATACTATTTTCATACACTCATAAAACATTACACGTGCCATTCACGCGTGATTGCCCTACTGAGAGAGACACGTGATTGATCGGGGCATCAAAATTCTTAGTCCACTAGATATAGTCCCTTGAGCCCAAGTTAATACGATCAAGCTCGCAGATGACATAACAAACTGCGCGACTCGTGTATAATATATTACACGTGTTTTGCATTAGCAGATAGAGAGGATAATCGATCGAGACTCCGTCTTAACATCCATCTTAAAGAGGGCTTTAAAAACTGATTAGAAGCGATATTCGATATATTCGAATAAACTTTGGTTTATCGATTCGAGGAGGCGGACTCGTCGTTTCGTTTCCGTCCGACAACTCGCGCACCCTCGGCTAGACGAATGTTTCCAATGTCTCCCATAGTCTTCATATGACGATATGAACGAGACATTTGTCATGCGGTCGATATTCGGCCGTTGTCGTTTAGAACGCGAATACCACGTTGCCGTGCAACTGGCTGGCTGGCTGGCTGGATGGCTGGCTGGCTGGCTGGCTGGCTGGTTGGCTGGTTGGCTGGCTGGCTGGCTGGCTGGTTGGCTGGCTGGCTGGCTGGCTGGCTGACTGGCTGACTGGCTGACTGGCCTTGCACGCACCCTCACGCATTACTCACTGTCGCAACCGAGAGGAGAGATCTGCGCGCGTGACGTCACGCGGAGTGCGTGGCACAGGACGTTTTACGAATTGGGTCAAGAGGGAGAGATTGGTCATTTAACTCGAGCACGCTACGTGTCTCCCTCTCTCTCTTTCCCTCTTCTCCCCCACCCCCCTCCCAACCATGTAGGTATCAAACGTGCCTTGTCGGGTAGACTGAGTTTTCTCGGATGCATCTCGCACCTATTTTCCGCGAGGAACGTGACAGTCGGTATTTTTTTTTTTTTTTTTTTTTTACAATATTTCGCTTAATTTATGAGTTTCAGTAACGATTCAGTTTTTATTTTATCAACTATAATTTCAATTCAATAATTAACAATTAGAAAAAGTGTTTGAATATTAATTCTGTCAAGTGTTTTCTCAATCTTTTTGTACGTTTATATTTATATCACATTTCACTCTCGTGCTTTTACAGAAGTTATGCCGGAAGGAATACATTCATACGTCTGTCACGTTTATCTAATCCATCTGTTTACTCGTTTGTTTTACTATCCCTTTGTGTCTTACAAGATTTACTATTTCCGTCGACACAATTACAATCCGCAACGGATGGATATTTAGAAGCGAGCAATTTAAAATAAATATACTTGGCAATCAAAAGCACGCGATTGGTGTTACGCAAAAATTAAATAATTCTTCGAACAACAACTTGGAGTAAATTAAGAGTTTAAAATGCAAAGGTTTTTTTCTCTCTCACCTCTACGTGTCATTTCTTATTTCTGTTACTTTATCTCTATTTTATATAACGTTATCCAATTAGATATATCCGAGACATAAATTACTCCGTTAATCTCCCGATTGCTATTTGCAAAAAGTTTTCGCATCGTTTACCTTGAAGGAATTATTATAAATCGCGTGACGTTGAAGTGCAACTTTGTAATTCATGTGTATCGAGCACTTGTTACGAGTGCAATTACAATTTATAATTTTTTACTTATCGCGAAATTAGAAGCTTAAATTAAACATATTCGAGTCTAAAGGAACAAAGATTGGGGAAGTGTATGAAACACACTCGGTGTCATCTAATGACAATAGATGAACTTTAGAAAAATGTTGAAATAAAAACTTGCTCGGTTTCTACTCAATGTACGTAACGCGCTTCCACGTGCAAATAAAAAATGATCCATTTACGTAATTCATGGTGTCTTTACAGAGAAAGAAGTATTCATCTTCTTTTTCCAAAACCAGATAAAATTTCTAAAAGATATGAGGAATAATTAATGATAATTATGTGCATATATTTCGAGAAGCATTAATAATGTTTCAAATCATCTTGTCGTATCAAAAAATTTCGATAAAGCTATTATAATATTAATAATAATTTCATAGTCAATAGATCGCATGATTATCATTTGTATATATAATTTAAAAAAAAAAAAGTCATAAAGAAGATAATTAATGACTTTTCGCACAGAAAATGTTTGTAACAAATCAATGATTAAAGAATCATCTGCAGATGCATATTCATTAATGTTACAAGGAAATATATATCTTTTCAAGACTTGATAATTTGAGACCTTTTCTGCTTCAATTATCTCATTCCTCTTTGAAAAGGGTACCTACGCGAAGATTTGTGTGTCATCGCAACTATATTTTCGCGTTCCGAGATTCAGTCTCGTCCCAGATTAAACTTTGCAAATTCATTTTTTCGATTAGCATGATTCCATTATTTCATCATCCGACGAGTCGCGCAAATGACTAATGGAACGTTCAATACACACTGTGGGAAGCTTATTCGGGTAGAACATATTAAAGAAAATATTTTCAAGAGAAATCTGCAAATCACGAATTAAGATATATATATATATATATATATATATATATATCAAACATTAAAATCCGCTCAGATCGTCGAAGAGAGACACGCGATAGATTCGTTCGCGCTTTCATCGTCGATGAAAGCGCGACAACTAACCGAGGCGCATTCTTTTTTCCATTACTACGTCTGTGATATATGTATATATTCGAAAATCACAGGCTTTTTTATTCGAAAGAATAAGTCTCTGTAAAAGAGTAGAAACTTTCTGAAGATACGCACACATATATCGTGAAACGGGGCGCGGCAAACGCGCGCGGGTCGGAGTTCTGTGATTAAAATTGGATTTTCGTCTATTCTCGTCCGACTGTCCCTGAAAGTCTTTGAGACATTGAATGTATTTATGTCATAGCCGTTAAGGTTCTCCCTCCCTCCCTCCCCGTTCTTTTTCTCGCGCGCGTGCATCGTCATCTGGCGCTTTTTCACTGACGGAACGAACGACCGAGCGAGCAAACGCACACGCTCAATTCGTCAATAAATATTATGTGCCAAACAAAGAGGAGACTAATTTCCGTACACATAATATCGTCGTCGTGGTCGTGGTCGTCGTGTTGTTGGAATGACGTGTCACAGTGTTTTTGTTATTATGTAGGGTAAACTCGGCTAAGATGCACATAGTTTTTTGCTTAATGCAAAAAACATACACATTTTATTTTTTAATAGTGTTTGACACATTATCTTCACTGAAGCTTCAATTACGTAATATTATCGAAATTAAAAGGAAAATATTTAACAGAAATTTTATATTATTAAAATAGTACATCTTACCCAATTTTTAAGGAAAGATGGCCATAATATTATTATAAATAAAAGTGAAAACAAAAATTAAAATCACAGATCATATAACCATTTACAAATCTTTATAATATGTCTAACGTCGATTACGACAGCTTAACTGTCATTTATTCGACGTTACAACAGTTATGTGCATACATTATTATATAATAATGTATGCACATAAACTACTGTAAATATCGATTATTGAAAAAATTACATGGCCATCTTTTCCGTATGGTCATCATACCCTAGTTTATCCAACTTAAAAACCGGCTTTTTATTAATTTTTCAACATCGAAATTTAACAAAGTCCTTTGCAATTATTTTGCAATTTTCTGTAATACACTTTAGACGAGAACGTTTTACTCTTTGTCAAAAAAAAAAAAAAAAAAAAAAAAAAAAAAATACAGAAATTTTTTAAGCATATTTACTAGTAATGACAACCCAGAGAGAACAAGCTCTTTTTTTTATGACATGTTATTTTCAGAATGTAATGACGATACTCAATTATGTGTCTTAAAAGATTTGCACAACAGAAGAGTATTAGCATAACACACGAGAGCATGATTAATAGGACGTATAGACACATTAAAACAATAGAGAAATTGTACATATGTATGTACATACATACATACATTTTCTCGGTGCATTTTCTCTAATGCATTTATGTAGTCTGCAACGGTTTTATGCAATTACACAATCGCAAACAGCGTCTCGCAAACAGCGTTTTGGAATATCTACTTGATAAAGGAAATTTTGCTATTTACATGGATCGCGTGTATCGGCGTGTCATGGAAGTTTTCACAATACAATTTTCTCGTAATGACCAGCACGCGATCGAGTTAGCGCAGCTTATTGACACAGCGGCGTTCAACAAGGGATCAGCAGCATGCCAATCGGTTTTTCTTCTTTGCCTTGACACTCTTAGCGTTTCAATATATCCGCCATGAGAATTTGTCATCATAATCCGCACAATCGGACAAGATTAAACAAAAAAACTCCGTACAAAGAAAAGAAAGAGCGCCACGCTTTTCATTTTTTTTTCTTTTCCTATTGAAAAAGAAACGACGAAATGACAAAATATTTTACCGTTATTTATAAATTATTACCGTTATAAATATTCTTTCCGCAGTTTCTTCCAGTTAATTTACAAGTTTTTCTTATCCTCAGTTTTAAAGAATAAAATGCATTGTAGACAGATTTTTCCTCGCAAGAAAAAAAGACGCATGGAATAGCATGAATTTTCCGCGCTTACGTATTCAACCTACGATCTAAATAAATCTATGTCGAAGGTAGAGCGTGCGTGAAAAAAAAAGAAAATGACAAAAATATAATGCATGCGCAATATTATCAGTCAGTTTATTTAACTATTATATTTACTCGTCGTTTGTGAGAATTTCAATGAAAATCAATGATGCAAGCCGAATTCGAGTCGGAATAAATAAGAATCAAATCAAATTAGGATAATTTAAAGCTATATAAAACCGATCTTTATTTGTAAATGTAAATAAAATATATAGGATTAAAATCAATAATCCTTGACTTTGACTCAATTTTCTTCAACTTTTCATTAAAAAAAATATTGTTTTTTCAAATACATATTCAATTTTATTATTACTAATGACTTCTGTTACATAAATGTATGAATCATAATCGTAGCAGAACAAGGCCACTGTTATTTAAAAATGTAGAATGGAAACGAAAATAAAATTTTGTACAATTGAAGAATTTGTCAAAAAATATATACTTGCATCTCTGACGCGAAAACTCATTTATTTATTTATTTATTTATTTATTTATTTATTTATTTATTCATTCATTCGTTGGATAAAGGAGAAAAGGTCAACATACAGCAGAGAAGGCGAGCTGATGTGTGCATTCACATGCGCGCAATCGCTATTTTTTTCTTTCCATACGATACCGGTACGCGACCGGTTCGTGCCAGTTCATTTTGGTTTCGAGATCGAGTCAGGTTCGTGGTAAAACAGAGGGGAAGAGAGAATCGCGCATAATTCCGCGGATGCGACGAGCATCGAGAAGGAAAACGCAAGGAAGATGCTGAGGCATCCAAGATCAAAGCTACGTCTCCTCGTCACTTGCGATAGAAAACGTGACGCTTCATGTATCACGATGCTTAAAAAAACTAGATCAACCTCTCCGAAAATATCGTGTTTTTATGGAGAATATTAAAAACTATTTGGTTTTTATGTCCATCGAAGACAGGAGAAGTAATTTTAAATAAAGATACTCTCCCAAATATTTGTTTAAGATGTTTCCTCCTGACTATAAAGAGGAAAATTTGTTTACATATACAAAGAGAGAGTAGAAGAGAGATACAAACGATCCTTAGGAAATAAAGTGAACCTCCTTTCCTTTAACACTTAATAGAATCCTTTTAATAGAATTTATTAGCATAGCAATTTCGAGAAAATAATAAGAATATCAACCCAATTTGTCACCTTTTGACCTTCCAAATTGAAAATAGATTCGAGCGATCGTATAAACTTACTTAGATATCCCTAAATATATTTGTGTCAATAAATTACATAAACATTTACAAACATGTTTATCCAATATCGAGATAACATTATAAAAGAAACTAATTCCTTTGAATAGTATTACTATATATTTTCGTACACACACTTTTATGAGAGATCGATACATTCGATCATGGCATAAATGATGTTCCACATTCCAGCTCTTGCAAAAGTTCATAGTTCGATATGAGTCTGACAAGTTCTACTTTTTTAGTCTCTCAAGTATTAGAAGAGCACAATATATATATATATATATATATATATATACAAATAAATCTTTTGTTACTATCGCAAAACAAATGTTTTGTTGACTTATATCAGTAGTGTCATTCGCATTCTCATGTCGTTATCATGTGAAATCCCATGAAATTTCACAGAGTTTTAATTTACATAAAAGAATGAATTTTTCATTTTCAACTTTTACTGTTTCTAGTCTTTACACATTTTCCTGATTACTTTTCCGGTCCAATAAAGGCTACGGTCACTTTAGAAGAACTACAAAGATTTTAAATGAAAGTCCTCGAGAAAGCAATTAAATCCGATGGATCACAATCAGATTTACAGCGGGATTTCAAAGAATAAAGTGATAAGCTTAATTTATCTTCAGCTTGAATTCAATCTCCATTCTCAATACTTGACAATGAAAATAAAAATAATTGTTAATTAATATTAATACGATTTTATTTTTAAAAAAAATATAGAAAATTTCTTTCACATCCTCTTTTGTTGAAGAATTTTATTTTCACAAACTTATCGATAAAAGTGAGACGTAGAAACATTAATAAATTGGCAAAATTTCACATAATCACCTGCACGACTCGTGTTTTATCCTATTAATGAACATCAGAATGATCGTTAAATCGAGTCATTATTAACGAATTACAAAAAATCAACGTCATTTCACTTGAAAATAAAAATTGTTTAACAATTTGTAAGTGGAACTATGTACATAATAATTTGAACTTTTGTGATTTATTATTGTGTTGATTTGAACACGATATAAAACGTGTTTTTAACTCAATTACGATAAATATGAAATACGATAAAATTTTCGAAAGATCATTTTATTATATGCGATTTAAACGTAAAATAAATACTATTAGTTGAAAAAATAAATTAAAATTAAAATATAGCATACTAACGTGGCACACTAACGACATTTAAATCGTTAAAAAGATATAAAAGCGGATGGACAGAATTGGAAGCTGAATCGAATAAAAGTAACAAACTCGCGCGTCAAGGACAGTATATATTGATTAGATAAAAATATATCTACTTACTAATGATCAGAATTAGAAGAATAAACTGGAAAAGAGGTAACGTTCGCTCCCAAGAGACCTGAGAGTTATCTAACTTCCGAGATATCTCAATTCCGTTTGTTTCAACTTATTTCTACACACGTTGAAATCAACTTTTTCTTCTTCAATCTTACATTTGTCTTACAATTTAAAACTTGCTGGTTTCCTTAGAAGAAGGATTCAATCGGACACATGTCAGATCTTTAACGCTAAAATAACATGATATCAATCCGAAAATAAATATAATGAGATAGAGAGCCAAGCGAAAGCGAGGGAAAATACAAGAGACCGTCCAATTTAGTATCGAGCGTTTTATTTAGAGATTGGACTTGCGCTCTGAACTAGCAGCCCTTAAATATACCATAGATATCGATCCAGTTGACGGACGAGTTTCGTTCCAACTGAAAGCTGGTGTGCTATTCTGAGGATTTCACTCGGAAATAGCGACGATTTTATAGTCGCCGATATTACTGAATTGAGGCAAATTGTGGCAAATTATAAAACGAGCGGGGAGTGAAAGTTAAATACCGTTGACTCGTCGAGAACAAACATCTCTCCACGTGTCACGAGAATGTATCATCGAGAATCAGCTGATCGATGATTCATCAATGGAGAGAGTCGCGACGATATGACTCGCGCGTACCATGCGAGCAGCGATTTTACGATTTTGGTAATCGGCAAAGCGAACAATACAAGGCCGAGAAGTCTCGAAAAAGAGAGCTCCTCGTCGTAGTCGCCTCGTCACCATCGATTTTCTCTTCGATGGGTGGCACCGGTAAATTGGGTGGCGCGTCGAGTGCGGAGCAAAAGTTCGGCCGGCACGTGATCGCACCGGTGGAAATGTCAGGTGAACTGCAGGCAGGCCGATAGCTAGGTAGGGAGGGAGGGAGGGAGGGAGGGAATGTTTTTTACATTAATCGCAGTTGCTTGAAATAAATAACGTAAATACTGCGAGAAATAAAAACGAAATTTTAATTATCGTCCAAATTGTCAACGAGAGTCTGCAAAAAATTCAATTTCGCGAAAAAAAAAAAAAAACGGCCTCGACGTTAAAGTTTGAGCACTCTCGAAAGATTGTCAGATTTTTCATTGTGTTTAACTCAAATATTAATTCTTTAAATTTGATTGAACGATCAATATCTCTCTATATTTTCCGTTCAATCAAGTTATAAGCTATATCTATCCCTTTTTCTTTCACGGAGAATTAAGTGTGATTAAGACATTGTTTTATAGGCTATTAATACTATTCAAAGGCATGCATTATAATATCATGTAAATTCATGTCGCAAAGTACTCTTGCCTAATTACTAACAATAAGTCTAACAATAAAGGTTATCATTTAACGAAAGTCAAAGGAATCAGCCGACGTTTATGTACCCCGTTTGTTACCGTAATGCATGCGTAATAGATAACGTTAAGTAAAAAAAGAAAAAAATCGGTGATTAAGACATTGCGGAAGAGCGATAAGAAATGCTCTTATTACCACAAGGCTAAGATATGAAACCATGTTCGCATAAATCAAATATACGCGATGCAGCAGTTTAGCTTTGCGTGTGGTTATGTCAATAAGAAAACTAATGTGTGCATCAAATTAGTACGATATTTGGCATAGATTCAATCATAACGCTATTAGAATTTCTATTCACGATGTATAAAAAAAAAAAAAAAAAAAAAAAAAAAAGATGCCGAACAAGAATATAATAATAAAAGAAAGAAAATTAATTTTTCATGGAAAAAATCTCTACTTTCTGCTACAAGGTATTTTAAAAATAAGCTTTAAGAATTCATATATCTAAGACAAACTTTACATTGTTGCGTAAAGTAAATTTAGATCCTTACGTAAGGCCTAAAAAAGTATAGAAAAGTCAAAGGTTGAATCGTTTAACCTGGTAAATTTAAGAAAACGCGAATAATCTCATTCATTGTCGGTTGGCAGAGCCGAGTAGGCTAATCTGAACGATCGATGCCGATTGAATGTTTGATGTTAAACATTGGTGATTTAATGTCGCGCAATACCACGGGATACATCACTTGCAGGACGACAACAACGGCGACAAGGAGGAAGACGACAAAGACGATGATGAATAATCGAGTGGCTCGAAGCAAGTTGGTCGAAGAAATTTCAATGAATGGAAAACGTAAAGAGGCAAGGGACTCTGAAAAGAAATCGACCTTTCCAATTGAGCGCGAGCTAGCCAGCTACCTATCCCAAATTCACGCATATTCTTCGCTATCTCAAAGACATTTAAAGAAAGAAAAAAGAGTTACATTCACATTTGGCACTCTGACATATCCTCTTGAGAAAATACATCCTGAGATTATTACGTGAGATTAAGCAAAGTTATTAGTAGCACTCGACAGCAGCCCTTTCGATACCATCGACACGCAAATGTTTCTTAAGAAATTTCCTAAGGAATGTTATTGAAAGTTTTGAATAAGATTAATAAGACATCCCTCAGTTTTTTCAATTACATAATAATCAAAATTAAACGTTTCACATTGGCCTTCGTGTGATCAATCCGGATGATAGAAATGTAATAAAATAATTAATAGAAAATCGGTGGAAGGAAATGTTGTTAGTGAAGGGCAATAGGAGAAAAAATATAATGAGAGTGATGGAGATTCTGATTAGGGCGTGTCACTTGTGTAATCCTTGAGGTTAGGTACTCGTTTCGACCATTCGTAGAATTCAAGATGACGAGTCAAGTACGAGAAGAGTCCAGAATCTGGAAGCAACTGAATCAAAGCTGATTCGAGTGTCATTTATTTTTCGAGATGTAATCCCTGAATGCTTGAAAGACTAATCAACAAGCCAAAAAAGCTCAAATGCCCAATTTAATGAGCTATTATGATGTACAAAAATCGATAGTTAGGACGATAACAATGTATTACTAAAACACATATTCATTATATATTTATACACTTATACACGTACACACACATAAAGTTTTAGTACGCCAGAAAATTGAACTGTGTTAATGTAATTAAATTTGATAAACCGACAACAAACACGTCTTGTAATTAATGTAAAATATTTATCAAACGAGACACAGGCCTGTAGATGAGATAGACATTGTATTAGAGTTGGTCGTTTCGTTTAATTTCCATCTAATGAAAATGTAATGAAAATTATCATCTACCTTTTTCCAAGCAACTTATGCCCGACATACGGGTTTGCAACGATTGAACTTTAGCGCGACTCTAAAAATAACGGTCGTCGTCGATCCATCCTTTCGCTACTTCCACGACGACGACGACGACGACGACGGTGACGACGACGACGACGACGACAATAACGCACGTAATTGATCGATTTGAAAAGCCAAACGAGAATAAAACGAGCGAAACAAACTATTCCAAAATCGCTACCAATTATCATCAGGACCAACCGGATACATTGGACCCACTAACGATAAGATATGAAGATTGGGATTTTCCACATAGAGAGACAACCTTGCGATCAAGCTTGAGTGTCCAATCTGCGCAGAAGCGCGCCGAGAAAATCACTAAGCGCTACATTTACATCGGATGGAACGGATCGGAGCATTTTCTTCGAGCTTGCAGATCGCGGACGATTCTATCCTGTCTAATGGCCGACAAGACCATCGAGCGATTGGTCTCTATAATTCACAATGTGTCGAGAAGCTGTAGAAAAAGATATTCCACAATGGAGCCAAGAATGTCCGAATAGTTGTCCACCTCGAAGAATGGGCACTTCCGGAAAACGTCCATTGAGAATGTCTTGACAATTACCAACGCAATTAATTCCTTAACAAATATCATACACATGTCATTCGCTTAGATGGTAGCACGAGGGCGGCATTAGACGTTGATTGCACGTTGACATTTAGATAAGAGGCCAAATATCGCGTCATTCTGTCAAGAAAAGCGAGGCGCGACGGAAGCTATTAACAAAAGTGTAAGTTCTAAAAATGGAACAGGGGAAAAGTCTGTACAATACAAGCATAGAGTTGAAAATATGCGTTGAAAAACTTTACCATGTTCCACGGTGTCGCACGAGTCAACGAACGGAAGAGAGGAGAGACACGGAGGGAGGAGCCGTGCGCGAGACAGAAGACGAAGCGAAAAGGAGAGATCGAGGAAGTTTTCGAGCCGAACGAGGAAGTTTCTCGCTTTCCTGATAACGGCACTGACAGAACTGATCACCGGGAAGTGCGACGGAAACCTGAGGGGAAGAGGGGAAAGAAAGAGGGCGACACGAGCGACGAGAATGAGAACGAGAGAGAGAGAGAGAGAGAGAGAGAGAGACAGAAGAGAAAGAGAAAGATAGAGACAGCAGAGCTTTCCAAAGCACCCTTCCTTATCTTCTTCTTCTTCTCTCTCTCTCTCTCTCTCTCTTTCTCTCCCACCCTTATCCTTCCCTGGATCGAAGCGCCTGTTCGACAGCCCACTAGTCTCTTTTTCGAAACTTCCTCTCTCGCTCGAGCCTACACAATCGCTATCTCGCGAACCCATTTGTTCGATCTCCTGAAACTAACTCTGACACAGATATGGCTTTGGAAGAGAATTTCTGAGAGAGAGAGAGAGAGAGAGAGAGAGAGAGAGAGACAGGCACGTTACCGAAGTATCACTATCCGCAAATCTGTCCCAACCTGATCTGTCATTCGAATCAGCTGCGCCTAACTGACAGAGACGCTCTCTTTTTCTATCTTTTCTCCGTTCCGCACAAACGAAACTCGCATTCATCGTAATGCGAGCTCTGGATAGAAGCTTTCCGCACAGCCTCGAAAGACTGCGCGAGCTTACACCTCTCAAAAACGCTTGTATAATCGTGATGATGTTTTTTTTTTTTTTTTTTTTGTTTTTTTGTTTTTTTCCCCCTTCTCTTTCCTTTCTCTCGCGCGCACACAATACACACACATACACGTAACGCACATTCTCTCTTTTCCTTGACAGAGCTCTCTAAGCACAAACCTTGTCACCCATGGCTGCGGCGAGCGATGTTCGCTGAAAGATAGAGGATTAGCGGCGCGGCTTCGGGTGGACCAGAGACTGACTGGCGTTTCGTGTCGTCGAGGACCGCCGGCATCATCGACCCGTGTTCCCCACCGCCGCGATACCTACCCCCGCCGAACGACTGCTTCCCCACTCCTTGCGCTTTTGCGCACCCCCACCTCTCTGTTACCAACAGTGTTCATCCCGCGCGTCATGACCCATCTTATTTCTCTCTCTCTCGCTCTCTTTCTCTCTCGCCCCGCAAGAATCTATGCGCGCGTCTAGGGAAAATTCCCCTTTTCCTCCTTGAGTCCCGTGCATAAAATTAAGCCGCGTTTGAGAACCTAACCAGAATTGAAAAAACTTGGTGAAAACTTATTTGGTTTATAATTCATTTATGTAAATTAAACAGTGGCTTTGTGCCAACCACCAAATATCAACACACTATACATAAACAAATATATACGAGTTATTTTTTCGTACTCGTATTATTGAAAAATACGGATCAATACAAAAACTTAAAACAGTTTCATCCCTGCTAAGGGAAAAGATGTATTTCGCTCATTCGATGACCGGTGAATTTTCATTTCCTCACCGAATGGGACGAGCCCGGGGAGAGGGGGGGAGAAGGAAACGAAAAAAAAAAAAAAAAAAAAAAAAAAAAAAAAGCTTCGATTTTTCGATCGATCGGAAACAGGACACACGGCGAGATCAGCTGCAGCCTATTAACTAAGGAAATTATAGATATCCATTGCAATTAACAAGTTACCTAGAGGACCTAGAGCGCGCCGCCACCCAACGAGACTTGCCAGCCCCGTGGCTCGCGGGCACCCCCTCGGTCCCCCTTCTTGTCTCGCCCCCCTCGTGCCCCTCTATGCGGTCGTAACAACACCCGTTCGCCGACGAACACGGTTGCGCGCGCAATCGTCGTTCGTTCGCCAGCGACTCTCTCTCTCTCTCTCTTTCTCTCTCTCCCCGTCGCGACATAACGTCGGTCCGCGCCCCCGAAACGGCAAAGCGCAAGCTCTTCGCGGCCAGCGGTTCTTATTCGAGTCGCCACGCAACGATAAGCTTGAGGGAAGTTGCGAACATTCGATCAAATTTAGGCCAAAAATCATTCAGTCGAGCTTACGCATGGTTTACGGAAGAAAGCCAATTAGGACGCTCGTAATGATAATATTTGGGGGGGGGAGAAAGGGGGAGGAGGTCGCGGAGGGAGATAATTACGCTTTCAAACGAAAGATTTATTTGACGACGTCGTAAGATGCTAATTTTTCGGAGTGAGAGATAATGCAGTAATAGATTTTGTCGGAGTGATAAGACGAAGGAAGAAAAGGGGTAAGAACCATTGGTTGTGGTAAGGTAACGAATGGCTCTCTAGGGAAATTTTGTCGAGAAGAACGAGGCCTTGGTGGCGAATTAAACATGTTAAGTAGAAGACAAGGGGAAGCGATTTGTGTTGGAAACTAACTGAACGTTTCGCTCAAATTAATGATGGTCACAATTTATTATAAACAGGGTGAAAATGAAGTAAACGAAAGACCGGCTTATTTAACGTAGAATTTTCGTTGACAGTAAACGATAAAACTTACTTAAAAGCCCTGACAAAACGACCGTTATCGTTAAAAATCATAAAAGATATTATTTTTACTATATACTCACTCTTAGAAAAACAAATTTAAAAATATATTCGTGTTTTGTAGTATTTTAATCCAAATAATCCGCCCTGCAAAAGCTTTTCAGGGAGATTTTTTATTACGTTTGATTCTCTCTATTTTTTTTTAGATGTTTCAGTTTTCAGAATTTAAGGATTAAATTGTAAAAAATATATAAAGTGTAAGTATAATATTATTTACAGAAATACTAAATTTGGACAAATTTGCAGCAATTTTTTTCGGCCATTTAAAAGTTGCATATTTAAGCAATGTTTATAATACAATACAAATAAATTCAAAGCTTTATTTATTCCTTTAATAGCCCTAATAAGATTAAGTCAAGGTTGTTTCTTTAATTAATATAAATGCGAGCGCAAGTCTTCCTTTAATAGAGCAAAGTGTCCGAGGTGTCCTACTTGAACACGCCGCGATGTATGGAGATTAATTCGAACGCTGTTTTAATTATTATGGTATATAAAGCAATGAGAATTAATTTTTAAATACGAGGGCATTATTTTTATAATGTCAGTAATTGTATAAAAAAAATTGTCCGTTAATTAGATAAAAGAAATTGATGTAATGTATCTCATAATAATTTCTGCAAATTCAATAATACCATCTAAATTCTTACAAAAATTTCACATAAGCTCATAGCACTCGTTGCACCAGTGCTTAAAGATTTTGAAAGCTGCAAGTTTAATAGCTGTATCTATCTGTATATAAGCGCTCAAACAGAGAGCAAGTGTCTAGGACAACAAAGTTTCAAGTGCGAGTCGTCAGCAAGGAGACAATTGTCAAATACTGATTGTGAGAATTAAGCTGATATCACGTAGCAAAGAAAACGTAAACGGTAAAAGATTTGTGAGCAGTGAAAAAAATTGAAATAACAACTTTAGTTTGCCCAAGTTTTGCGAATGCTCGATTATTCGAAATGAAAGTTGAATTTGAAAGTTGGTAGATCTCGAAGGTCTTGAGTGATTCATCATTTCGATCTCTTATGTGCCGACAGATATCGATAAAAATTTAGTTTCTACATACATAATAAATAATTCATGTTTAAATCAAATTTAATGTGTTATATATTTGTTTATAATATCCCAATACAATTTTACTCTCTCTATCTTTTTATTCAAACATTCAAAGAATCTGTTTATTTAATATAGAGTTTCCATTGATAATAAAACTTACTAAAAAGTCCAGATAAAATGCCCATTATTATTGAAAAGTATAAAAGTAGGTATTATTTTTATTACACTCACTCTTAAAAAAACTTTTCAAGATCAAAGATTTTCAAAAGCAATCACTTTCAAGATTGTATAATATTCGATTTTATAAGAATAAATTTCTCGAAATTCTCATGATACATTCGAATAACTAATTCAAGGCATCGTGATTTCCATCACTAATTACATGGCATTATTATTGAAAAGGATAAAAAAGTAGATGTTATTTTTAATTTCCATCGATAGTAAATGATAAAACTTACTTAAAAGTCCAGCTAAAACGTCCATTATTATTGAAAAGTATAAAAGCAGGTATTATTTTTATTATACTCACCCTTAAACAAAACTTTTCAAGATCAATCACCTTCAAGATTGTACAATATTCAAATTTATAAGAATAAATTTCTCGAATTTTTCGTGATACATTCGAATATCTAATTCAAGTCATCGTGATTTCCATCACTAATTACACGGGATTTTATCGTCGAGCGTCGAACTGAGAGTCACTGACGGACCCTCGCGATCTGTGCTACTGGGCTACGCGTCACACGAAGCACCGAGTCTGTCTGCTCCCATCTTTTTTTCCTTTCCTACCCGTTTTCATTCGTTTCGTGCCGTCACCTCCCTCGCAGTTCTTTCCGGAGTTGCTTCTCGCGAGAAGCGCGTGTTACGTTATGAACAAGTTTCAAGAAGGTGGTGTTTCCGCTTTTATTCAGGACACCGAGTTTCCGCATCTTTTACTTTCCTCGCGGCGAACCCTGAGGCAAAAAATCCCGAAACTTTACGATTACGTTACAAGTGCAACGCGCCTCGTAACGTAGAGGGAATGGATTTATCGTCGAGTCGTTTTTTTACACAAAAGCTCATTCGCAGAATCCGAATCAATCCTACTCGAACAAAAACGTTGAGAGATTAATAGTTTTTCGCCAATAGTTACAATCGGAATTTGAAACTAAAAGATTTATTGTATATATTGTATATGTATATCGTATATTTAACGTTAAAAATTAAAAAATTAAAAAGTGACAAGTACAATATAACTTTCTTAAAGTATATAAACTGATTTCTGTACGTCATTTCAAAAGTTGGACTACTTATTATCGTTGAATTAATAAGAGAATTATTCAGCGTCAAACTCAAATCACTTCAAAAAGATTAATAAATCATTTACAAAAAATGACGATATGATTTATCGCCAATCTTTTTATTCGCTCAAGTTAGATTAATTATTTTTCTTTTACAAATTTCTTATTTTATTATTTTATGATAATTTTTAATAAAATAATGCGCAATATAATACAAAGTAAACCTAAGAGAAACGTCTTAAAATTCAGCATTTATGTAGGTATTACATTCATATACATCGTTATTCACGGAACATTGACTACTCATTACACTGTGTAAATGTTGTTATAATACTTTTGCACTTGTTATCGTTGCTGATTTCACGGAGTAGAGATAAAACGATAATTAGTAGCGATTATTTGTTAAACGGTAAACGGGAATGGGTCGCTTGCAGACGTCGCGTCTTTGCGATGAATCATCTCATTACTCGAATTACCGGATAATTACCTCCGTCATCGTCGTCACCATGGATCTGTTACGGCATAGAATTCCACGAGCCTAAAGATTCGCGCGGAAATTATTTAACACGCCAATATTAACAATCGCGAGGAGAAAAACGCGGATTCTTCATCAAACAAGAATCGTGGAGGTATTAAAATTTTTCCCCTGAATATTCCAATATATTCCATATATTCAATATTCATTTTCAAGTTGCTCTCGTTTCTCAAGTTATGCTCGTTAAACGCGAATTACAATGTACATACATAAATATTGTTGTTATGATATACTTCTCGAAAGTTCTCGACAAGCCGTAAGAAATATCGATCAATTATTTAATTAATATTTATAGAAGAAGGCGCCCAGAGCTTTCTTGCTCTTGCTTGGTTTCTTCTCATATTTCATAGTGTCTATGATCCTTAAATGAGCACATTCCTGTTGATGTTGGACATTTTTTTTTCTGATTTAGTCGCCAGTTATCAGCGACGAGCCACGCCGCATGGGTTACGGCGAAGAGACGTAAATAAAAAATTAAATGGAGAGGAATAAAATCACGATCGACCTAGAAGAGAAAGAGAGAGAGAGAGAGAGAGAGAGAGAGATAAAAAAAAGAAGGAAAAAAGCACTATACGCGCGTCGCGGAAGGAAAGCTTGGCCATTGGAAAGAACGAACGGAAAATGCGCGGAGGAGGTGAAACAAAAAAATTGCCGCGTGACATTATGAAGGCGTTCGATTGTCAATAATCCGAGCATAATAATAGCAGGCTTTGTGAGTCAAAGGGCTAACGTTCGCCTCGTTCACGTCATCTGACACGAGATTATTCGTACACGAGGATTTGCGCGTGCGAATGTCAAACGTGTAATAACAACGATATGAGAGTCACATGTAACAATAGTAACACGATAAGATTAATAAAACAAAAATATCAAAAGAACAAGCGAGATCTCGAAATATACAGGGTTTTCGAAAAGTCCGGAAACGGTTGAATATCTCGAAAATAAAGCATTTTTAGAGAAAAATGTCTCAAAGTTTTTTTTTTTTTATTTGGTTCGAAAAGCGCCATAAAATGGTGCCATTGGTTTGACCTTGGATAATCGTTTGAAAGTTATATGAAGGTCGCTTTGAATTTCTTAAATGGGACACCCTATATATCTTCACATATTCTTGTAGCTTACCTCGAGAGCTTTCCAAAACACTATAATAAAAACTTCTTTCGATTAGGTACTTTTCGAGTTATGAGGCTTGAAAATTCCGATATTTTGACATCAAATACGAAATATCTCGTAAAATACTTAATGAAAAAATATTTTATTACGGTGTTTTGGAAAGCTCTCGACATAAGCTACAAGAGTATACATAAATATATAGGGTGTCTCATTTAAGAAATTCAAGGTGACCTTCTTATAACCTTCATCCGACTATCGAACCAATGGCACCATTTTATGGCGCTTTTCGAACCAAACAACTTTTATTTGAAACATTTTTCTCGAAAATGCTTTATTTTCGAGATATTCGACCGTTTCCGCACTTTTCGAAAACCCTGTATATCTATCGCTCTTTATTTGAAGATGACAGATTAAAGATAAAAAAGAGAATA
This sequence comes from Anoplolepis gracilipes, assembly GCF_047496725.1. Taxonomy (NCBI): domain Eukaryota; kingdom Metazoa; phylum Arthropoda; class Insecta; order Hymenoptera; family Formicidae; genus Anoplolepis; species Anoplolepis gracilipes. The sequence goes on along the minus strand of NC_132971.1, from coordinate 21,680,391 downwards.
GGTATGTATGTACGTATAGTGTAAACGTTCTTTTTCTATCGCTGACAATATAATTGCGAAATGATAACTTCTTATCTTCTTCATCGAAATGATATAACTCTCGTTGTTCTCTCAAAGAATAAAACCTGCTATTTTGATCAAAGCGGTTAGTATTCCAGAACGACGGGACATACATATCTGTCACTCTTATTCTCTCATACCTTCTATACTCAAGTTCTATATAGAAAAATTTTCATCATAAAGCTCTATATATGTTTACAGATCAAAATCCATTACACCTATGTGACTAGTGTCGTGAAGTTTTTTTTCTGCCTCAACTAACAACATATTGACATTACAATATTTGACAAAAGCACAGAGGATACAATAACTGTGATATTTATTCGCGTCGTTTGTCAAACGAGGAAATGTACAATCGACAACACCTCGTTGTTGTCGCTTCGACAACGAAAAAAAAAAAAAAAAAAAAAAAAAAAAAAAAAATTAATTTAGTGGAGAAAACGCTTATAATACCTCCAGCTTCGTGTAACTCGCCACGAGGCTTCTAGAGCAAACAGACTTTTCGGGGTTTTAGAACACGAATATTTATAAACAGCCGACGAAAGATGCGCGCGTATGTTCGTGACGTGTTGATGAGCGTCGATAACAAGAGCTACTACGTCAATGACATTTCGTCGTCAGTGTCGATTGTCGACGATGACCAATCGTGTCTGCGTGCGATCGCAGCCTCCTGTTTCACTTTTCTCCTGTCTCTCCTATATTCGACAATCGTCAGGCTCTATTTCAGACAGTGGCATCAAACATTCGTACAATATTAAACGCTAACTGAGAATAAACGACATAAATTATAACGTGGAGATATAATATTACGAGATTGACACTTCATGCCAGTTTGATGAATGTAATAGTCTTGGACCTTGGTTTAAATTGTTACTCTCATCGTTAAGAAAGACTAAAGTTATAAGAAGCGTTAAGAGGTTTATGCCTTGGTTTAAACGAGCTGTCACAATATTGCGAATTTTATATCAAACAATTGTGTTAAGCGTAAAATAAATAAAAATTGTGAAAAAAAAACTGTGAAAAAAATAGAAGCTATAATAAATAAAAACGTGTGAGATTAAATAAAAAAACAAACAAACAAAAAAAGAAGAAAAGAGTTGAATTATATCTTCAGCACAATATTTCATTGATTATCTTGTTCCTCACTGTGTATTTTTATATCGTTTACTGATATCATTCAATGTTTTTCTGTTTAAAGTTGTTTCAGGATAAATGACGGCTCTGATAACGACAAGCCGATTGAAATCGAAAAGAATGTCGAATAAGTATTTATATTCCAATTCCGATAAGAAAAATTTCTACTATCGAATAACACACAGATTTTCTGAATATGGTTGATCGTCGGCATGTATTATCACGGTAGCTGGAAAATCGTTGGCTCTATATCAATTAGATAGCGCGATTTATCGCACTCTAAATCACTTGCGAATTGAAAAGAGAAAAACGAGGAAACAGTTTAGCGGCGTAATTGGATTTCCTTGTCGTGTTAATTATTCGCCAATTACAAATCATTTTGTTTACAACGATTTTGTTTACGACGACGCGACGTTTCAAACATGACAAGTATATAGTTTCTTCGAAACCATAAGAAAATATTTTAAATAAAAAAAAAAAATATATATATATATATATATTACTTTCGGAAATTTAATAAAAGTAGAAGAAAAAAATCTCATGATTATTATCGACAGACTCTCGCAACGTTATGCGACTTGTCGTACATAAATTACTGTCAGCGCTAATTTGCGAAGTTGCGCGGAATTTTTGGCACGGAGAGACACGCGCGCGCGCGGAGGGAACGCGCTCGTTCTCGTCGACGCGACGGATGTATCACGATGAGGAAATCGCTCGTGCACCGCCGCGACAACGTCGATCAGCCAGGTTTATCTCGTTTTCTCATTTATCCTCCTTCAAGCCGACTTCCAAGGAGACTCTCGGTCCAGGCAGCGACGGTGCTCACCGTCGGGCGATTCGCGATGACGCGAGTTACGCAATCGCGACGACTGGCCTTGCGCCAATCTCGCGTATCACGCACTCCGAGTACTCTCTTCTCTTCTCTTCTCTCGCGGAACTCTAGCGAAGAGGACATGCGAGGAGAGACGAGATGGACGTGCGATGAAGAAGAGAGAAGAAAGAGGAGGAGGAGAAGAGGAGCGCGAAACGCGGAGTTGCGAAACGAACGTACGTAGAAACGACGTGCGTCACGCACACACGCGTGGCGTCTCTCTCTCTCTCTCTCTCTCTCTCTCTCTCTCTCTCTCTCTCTCACACGGACCGAGATCACCGTTCTGTATACATTCGCGACGATATACGTTTCGATAACCGACCCGCTGCATCGCCTGCCAGTTTGCAGCTTTTAATTCAATTTCCTCCGCGCACACGTCACTCGTATACCACGGGACTCTGCGAGAACTCTACCATCTCTTCAATATATGAAATGATTACTGTCATACGAGAAAATAGAGAGCGAGTGGATAAATTTTTACGAAAAGTAAAAAATGTATGCTTGGAGAAAATATTCTCTACCCTTTTGTCGCTGCCGCCCTTTTATTCTGCAAATCAAATGATAATTATGAAAAATAAAAAATAAACCGCTCCGATATAATCTGTGATTAAAAGCGAGATTATTTACTATATTTATAAATTTTTTTCAAACTTTTCCTTCGAGAAATCTTTCTTTCTATTCTATTTATCAATATTTCTGACATTCTACATTTGCCATTCCTTTGATATTGTTTTTTTTTTTTTTTTTTTTTTTTTCGCTCGAAGGTTTTGTCTAGGTCATAAAGGCCCAAGTACAGTTGCACCGATTGCACCACTCAATTACGTCAGCCAGAGGACGCACGGCGCAGTCCCATTTAACCATTGATTTGCAAATGAATGCATTTGATCAACTATAGAGATTAGTAAATATTAATTTCGAAAAATATGAGAAAACGTGCAAGTTTCGAAAATTCTCTCATTCAAATAATATTACACGAACATTAATGGGGTTTCGAAAATATAATTGTAATCGTTATAATGAAAACTGCAAATTCATCGTGTATATTTAAATATACAAGTATTTCGATATCAAAAAATTGTAATCAAATATTCAATAAATTAAAAACAGAATACAAATCAACAGATTAAAAAAAAAAAAACCCCCCCGATATCAAAGCGATTTAAATTTCAATCTCTAGTATCCGCGTTCAGCGATTCTCTGATTCTGAAACATGCCATACGTCGCAAAGAGCCGTCAATAATTATCGTCAGTCGTTCAACATATGCTCGATACATTAAAAATGCGCGAACCGTCGTCGCCGTCGTCATCTCGTGTTACGTAACTCGCGTTATCAGACTATCGTAAAGTCATGTGCGCCAGGCTAAATTACTGATTACGGGTGTTTAAGTCGCGCCTAGATTTCTTTTTTTTTTTTTTTTTTTTTTTTTTTTTCTATCAAGTGTCCGAAACACGCTGCATCGCGAAAATAAAAAGCGAAAACGTTATAATTTACGAAACGTCATCATTCACGACGCGACGCGACGCAGAGAGAGAGAGAGAGAGAGAAAGGGGGGGGGAGAGAGAGAGAGAGAGAGAGAGAGAGAGAGAGAGAGAGAGAGAGAGAGAGAGAGAGAGAGAGAGAGAGAGAGCGCATGGTGATCCCGTCCGCGACGATCGCGGAAATAGATCCGCCGCCCACGATGTCATATTGTAATATCGGTTGAATGGGACGAGGGGGATGAATCGGATTTCTAAATTTCCCTCTTTTGTTGTCGTCCGCGTTATTCATAGTCATTCTATCCGGATATACCGTGTTACCGATAACCCCAATACATATCTCGCCTTATGACCGCGAAAAAAATTTCTGTTAAAGAGATTCGCTCACCGAACGCGCGCGATTAATATATTTGTGCTCGGTTATTATTATTTTAATTAACCGTCAATATTTAACTTTGCGATTTTCGTTATAAACATACAATGCCATGCAAATTAGTATTATAATTCATCAACGTCACGCAGAAATGAATCTTGTAAGTTTCGTCGCGCTATAAATTATAATTTCCATATAATAATAAATATGGAAATATGCCGAGTGTATAATAATCGCATGGAATAAAATCATTAAAAGCGTCCGAGAAATGAATGATTCTTGATGAATATAGTCAAATAAAATAATATGTTTTATTCCTCTTTATTTTTTTCTTTCTTTTTGTTTTGAATATATTATTTCATTGTCAGTAAAATGAAATTTAGTGCAACGTAACGTGTGATAATACGAGAGGTATTTTGCAAAACACCACGATAAATAAACATATCGAAATGTGACAAATTTATCTCGAAAATTACGGCGAGCTATAGAAAGAACTAGTCGACGAAAGAGACAGGTCGACAGATAATAAATAAGAACGTGTCAGCGCGATGCAAGCAAACGTGGTCGGTGACGTCATCTGTGCCTCCACCAGTTACATCGCTATTATTATTCTCATGGAGGAAAGAAAACCAAAAAGGACAAAAGAAACAAATGAGAAATTAAAGTATAACATAGTTCCATTCGTTTAAAATACCGCACTTTCTGTAAATATAAATAGAATGGAAAACGTTTAGATTCTCTCAGGATGAGGGAAAGAGAGTAAAAACAAAGAGCGAAACGAATGGATATAATAACACGTAGAATTGTGTGCATCGAAAAGTTCAAACCATCAATGGTGAATCTCGAAGTGTACTCTTACAACCGAAAGATACCTGTATTCTTCAACTTTCCCATATCGACAGACGTCAAAGTTGCGAAACAATGAATGCGGAAACTGGGTATACCGTATTTATTTGAAACACGGAAAAATACTAGACTTTCCATATGTTCGACTTTCGTAACATTGAATACATATCGGTGATTGATTTTTGTTTACTTATTTATCTCGAGCCTTTTTCGCGTAGAATTTTTTTGCGAATTTTACGGTAGTTATAAAGTGTCTATTATAAGAAATTTTTGCTCACGAAGTATATAGGGTAAACTCGGGTAAAATGGCCATAGTTTTTTGAAAATGCAAAAAACATACTTTTATTTTTTTAATAGCGTTTGACATATTATCCTCAGTGAAGCTTCAATTACGTAATATTATCGAAATTAAAAGGAAAATATTTAATAAAAATTTTATATTATCAAAATATTGTAGTACAACATAAGCATTGGCCATCTTATTCAACTTTCAAGGGAAAGATGGCTATAATATTTATAAAAAAAATAGTGAAAACGAAAATAAAAATTATAGGTCATATAACAATTTACATATCTTTATAATATGTCTAACGTCGATTACGACAGCTTAAGTGTAATTTATTCGACGTTGTAACAGTTTTTAGTGGACGAATGAAAAACTTTGCAGATAGTCAAAAGTAAAAATATGATATAAGATTCACAATATCGTTTATTATATAATAATGTATGCACATAAACTACTGTAAATATCGATTATTGAAAAAATTACAGCCTATGGCCATCATATCCTAGTTTACCCTATATATTACTCGGCATTTTCGCGCATCCTCACCCATGACACTACGCATTACGTTTGATGACGTATCGAAATATAGGAGCAAGGATCTACGAGTTGGGGATTCGATAAAATCATTCAGAGAGTCGAAGATTCTATTTCGAGGAGTTTATTATTAACGGTAGTTGTAAAGGCACGACTTTAAATTTCTCTCGGTTTTATAACTGCAACGAGATTCGAGAAACCATTGTATATTAATAATATTTATCCATCATCCTATATTAATAAATTATACCGACTAATAATATTAGCAACTAGATAATATTAGGAATTTCGTGGAGCTTATTTTATCCTAACAACAATCACAAATTATCCAGCTTGAAAAAATGAAAATTTCTTACACTACGTAAACATTCTTTCGATGTATAACTGTGTTCCTCTTGATTTTTTTATTATTGCGAAATCTCTTAATTTGACATCTAATATGTAAAGAAAAAATTTTTCGACTTGGTTCTCTCTCACGTGAAGCCGGCCGTCGCCGGATCCGTTTGACAGATCGCAGCTATCACCGGTTAACTCTGGTTCGAACACACGAGTTGAGTCGAGGGCGTCGTCTATACATGCCAGATCCGGTTCGAACCGGTAAAACGGCGACTAGCGGTCTCGCGAGATTCAATTCGCACGCCTGACAGTTAATGTCTGCTATTTCATGCCGAACTGTCTCATATGAAAGAACTATAAAAGAACTCATTCATAAAAACTAAACTTTTTTATAAAAAGACATTTCTGAACCGAAATTTATACAAATTTTCGACATGAAACGCATCAATTTTTCACACAGACATTATTATAATTTAGATTATCATAATTTATTATTATTTATTATCGGTCAAAATTTCATAAACAGTTTGATCATGTTCAGGCATGATATAATCTACATATTTAAAGTATCACACACATTGCGATTTAAAAATCTCTTTAGCTGTAGTAATGAAGCAATTTCCAATATTATTAATATATCAATCCAATCTTCTGTAATGGGCATTTCGATTAGATATAGACTTATGAATATTTTTATTGCCGCGTTTATAAAAATGAAAGGTTTCGAAACATTCAAAATTTTCAAATAAGTTGCAATTAATAATTAATACAAAAAGTGTATGTGTCAATAGTAAATTAGCAAGTTTAATATTAGTCAAGGGAAAAAAAAACTGACACTTTTTAATGTCATATATATTATAATTAGGTACTATATAAAAATGAATATATAAATATGTAAATATATAAATATATGTATATTACAAAAAGAAATTTACTAAATTCATGAGACATTTAAACTTGCGTGAAATGTGAAATAACGAAGTCTGAAGAATCCAGAACCGTCTGACCATCGCGTGTCTTTTTCTACTGCAATCGTCTGCTTCGTTACGCGGGATTACTACTCGACGAATTGAAATACATGCGAAACTGAAAATTGATTGGAAACCGTTTTCAATCTGCTCACGTCCATTCTCAATTTCCGACGATGTAATTTTTCATAGCAAGGTATAGACATGAAGCTATTACATCTCGCTGTATACTCTTTTCCCGATTATTTAACGGAAACTGGATTAAATCTTTTCAATTTCTTTGCAAGAGATGGTTATCTACGACTAATAATAATGAAAAAAAAAAGAAAAAGAATGTAGATAAATAACTTTATCAAATACAATGTAAAATAAATATCAATAATCTATAAATGCGGAAGTTTGCGAAAAATTTTACAAATTTTATATTCGATACTATTCTTAACCATTTTTCCTCGACATAATATCCGAGACGAGATATCTCACGATTTCTTGCACTCGACATTTGGTCAAGGCTTTTATTTGGAGCAGCTTCCGGTAACCAGATCCCGTAGATTTGACAAAATCAATGACCCTAATCGCCTTCCCGATATATCCCTACAACAGCGACTCCTCGGACAATAGGTATCGGAAAAATGAAGTCTTGTCGCGTGCAAAAAGAAATATTACAAAGGGGACGATATTTATCCGAATGTGTATGAAAAAACTTTTATTAACTAAACTACCAACAATCTTTTTAAATTTAATATCATGTATTGACAATTCAACAAATATGTTATCTCTTATATATATGTCACATCAATATTTTTATAGAAAAAAAAAAAAAAAAAAAAAAACTAGTCTAGCTCGAATATTTAAAGATAATAATTCGCAGCACGTGTGGGAGATTCCCAAGAAAATTAACGAGTACACATCTGTCAGATTTTATCCGTCACGACACGCGTTAAAGAACGAGACAAATGGCACGTTTAAATTCTTATTTCCCGATTTATTTCCCGTTTCATTTCCGCTCTTTTGTTCATCTGCTGAATGGCCGATTTGGCCGAGATTGGGACGCGGAAGATATCGTGGCAGTGATCTCGTTACACTTGGCGTAGATTAAGTCTTACGTCCGTCGTCTGTAAGCCTCGTTAAAAGAACGCGCGCGTTGCGCATCGGTACACACGTACTTGCACACGTGTGTGCGTGCATGCGTAAACGCACGCGCGCACTTACGCGCCGGTTGTCCGCGGCGGTTGACCGTGACTGTATCTGCGTCGGAGGAAGAGACACATTACGCTCAATCTACCTCCGTTGCTCCGCTTCGTTCTCGGCTCCGACTTCTCGCGAGCCTCTCGCGCGAGAAGAGGAAAAAGCGAAAAAAAAAAAGCGCGAAAACGTCGCGCTGTTCCGGCCGGTGACTCATTTGCACGAAGCGCGTTCGCGACCGTTCGCGATATGAATCACATTGCGAACGTGATACGATCGAGTCGTGTCACCTTCCTTAAATTTCTCACAATAAGAAAAGATGGAAAATTCTTTGGGCGTAAAACCTGAATTTTTATCCTAAATAATATATGTATCGGGCTTGAATATTAAATTATATCGAGTTATCTCTTTCTCTCTTTGACAAGTTTCTTGGAAATAAATCATCGTTTGTGTACAATAAATATAGATACTAATTGCAGCCTCATATATCCTTGCTGCCATTCTTAAAGAATTTGCAATTATAAAAGAATGTAACTAATGTTATTCACAATTCTTGAAAAAAAAAAAAAAATAATAATAATAGATCCTTTAAGCGATTGAAAAACCTGAATACAGCTGGCGAATATAATTTTGCTTTCGCGAAAAAAAGTTGAAATCAGGAAAATTAAATTTGGAAATTAACTTTTTTTTTCAATTGTTAGAAATTATTGCAGAATGTTATTAAATACTTTATCTTTTTTGAAAAATACAAAAATGCATTTTTTTATTTTCAAAGTTAGAAGATGAAATTTATTTGAAATCAAAAGGAACAGGTTTATGATTTTTTAATAGTATTATTCTTCACCGCTGAGATGCTACATTACTTTCTTTCATATCTTATCCAGAAAATTAATTAAAAAGAAAATCAATTTTAAATAAACAGTTTAAGGGGTTACACCTAGTCATAAAATTCGAAAAATTGCATTTTTTTTCATTTTCATAAAGTACAATATTTCGAAAATATATGTTTAAAATTTTATGTTGATCTGGGGAAAATTGACGAAGGCTGCGTTCCTTTTGGATGCTGACGCGCTGAAAGCATCATTCTATCTTTTTTACTCATTATACATCAAACAGAGATAGAAGGAAAGAATGCGACGCAGATAAGAGCAAGTCGCTGTTTTAGAGGCTATAACTATTGAAGAGGGATTACTTTATGGTGCTGGCATAGATGATTCTATATAAGTTTTAAAAAATAATAAGTATCTTACTGTAATTATAACATCAAACTTTAAACGCGTTTTTCTCAAAAGTGCATTTTTCAAATCGGTGACCACGATTACGCTAAAACTACTGAATCGATTCTCTTTAAATTTTGTGAACTTATTTCTTATATACTTATGCAGAGACTGGACGAAGGATTTTTTTTATATTGTTTTTTTCCTTTTTTATCAAACAATCCTTTTTTAAGATGAAAACCGAACTTTTTCTTCAGACAGCAATTTTGAAAAAAAATAATTTTTCATAAAACCCTTCGTGCAGTCTATAGAATGTATATTTTTCAATTAATAACCGCAAAAAAATTTCACTTTAGATGAGCCAATTCCAAACTACAGTGGTCACCGCAAAGCACAAAAAAAAAAAAAAAAAAAAAAAAAAGAGAGAGCGGCCATAATTCGAAATATTTTGAAATTAAGTCCAAATATTGTATTATGAAATAAAAAAAAAAATTCATTAAGAACAGCATTTTTTTCTCCGTTATGACTAGGTATAACCCCTTAAATTTATCGGTATTAAAATAAAACTAATCATTAATTAGTCTTTCGTCTAAATCCTATAGAATTTATTATCTTGCATTATTTATTTATTTTCGCGGATTATTTCCACTGTACACAAAGATTATATATCCGATGTAGGCCGAGCGTCGATTCCTCTGGGATATGTCGAAACCTACTCAGCGATGCAAATAAATGAAAAACGGAGGACCGCGATCGAGATATACGGAGGAGTGAGTTATTTGATTCTGAAGTCGCATGATTCGACGCGACGGCGGCGTCGGCGTCGGCGTCGGCGTCGGGGAATGTTGACAGGAAGAGATCGGCGGCGCTTTTGCCGGAAAAGAAGATGTACACGCGTGGGTAGTCGTCGATGGGAACGGGCAGATAGTGGGCGTACAATTTCGACACAGAACGACGAGCAGTTAACTCGTTGAACAACCGTTCTCTCGTGTATCTCTGGTGTGACACGGGATACGAAATAACATTAGAGGAAACATCGGAGCGAGACAAGGGAGGTAGAAAAATCTACAAGGGAGGAGGGAGGGCAAAGGGCAGCTCGTTGACTCGCGTTAGTGGGGCACATTCGAATACGAAAGCTCGAATTTGAAAATTTAGGATACGTAATCCGGGGGATGATCTGAATCTCAAGCAAACCCTCGTGGGGATAAAATCGATTTTTAAATTTTAATTTGAAGCCTCAGTTTCTTCCAATAATAGCATGAAGATTTCAATACATCGTTTGTTATGGCTCTTTGAAGAAGAAATTGCAAATTTTCTTGAAATTAAATTATTGTGTGCGATCATCACTTTCTCATTTCAGACAATCTCCAAGTCTCTTAAGACACAATTCTTCTCACATAAACGTTAAAGTGTCATATCCGAGATTAAACTGATTTCTCTATCTATTTGTACAAGAAGTCACGGAGAATTCCTTAAGGCATTATTTCAGGCACGGTTAAAGAGCGTTAGTCAAACATGTTAACGAGGTGGAAAAAAAAAAGAAAAAAAAAGAAAAAAAAAGAAAAAAAAATACGATATAACAGCGCAATATCGCGTAAAAAGTCTAAACGCTTCGCAACCGCATTCGATCGAGTGTTTGATGGGCGCACTTTGTCCCTCGGATTTTCATTCGACTCGTCAATCTCATCAGAGCGAAAATGCCGAATAATGCCGATAACGCCCATTGTTGTGACAGGGGGACCGGCAGCCTTTTCCCGTTGAAACTGAGAAATTTGATAAAAACGATAATATCGATGAAATTGAATAAATGCAATTATTCAGAGATAAAGAAAGGAGCGAAAACGAGGGGACAAGAGAAAGGGGAGGCAAAGAGGAAAGAAGGACAGACGTCGGTAGGCCGGGGTGAAGCGAGAGATCCTCGAACAAGGGTCGGGGGGTGGGTGGTGGTGGTGGTGGTTGTATCGACCGCGCCGCACTGCGGGGCTTTATCCCCTCCCGCGCCGCCGCCGCCACCGACGCCGTTTCTCTCTACCCCCGCTGACCCCCTTCTGCCCCTACAACTGCCTCCTCTTCCTCTTCCTCCTCCCCCCGGCCCCCTTGTGTCGTCGCATATACAGACAAACGAACGGGCTCTCTTCCTTCCACGAATCCACTGCCTCACCCTGCACCCCGCGAGTCGGTCAGTAACCCACTAGCTTCCGGTAAGTGGCTCTCCGAAATCGAGTGAAGGGGTGAATTTTTCATTTTCCACCCCTCGGAGCGTCGAATTTCGTGCGGACGCGTGTTCGTTCACCTTGAAATTTCGTGATCGATAAGCGAGTGTCGAAATCGCGTCAGTGGGGTGTCGTTTAATAACTTGTCTCGCGAAATACGTATAATATATATATATATTGTGTGGGGGAAAAAAAATATATATAGATGCCGATTAAAACGCGATCGAGTGCAAATAATGCTGAGCAACATTTTTCACATCGTGGAAAAAGATAAAGAAGATGAAGCCAAAAGAAAACACTTCCGGCTGGCGTATACACATATGTGTGTGTGTGTGTGTGTGTGTGTGTGTGTGTGTGTGTGTGTGTGTGTGTGTGTTGTGTTGTGTGTGTGTGTGTGTGTGTGTGTGTGTGTGTGTGTGTGTGTGTGTGTGTGTGTGTGTGTGTGTGTGTGTGTGTGTGTGTGTGTGTGTGTGTGTGTGTGTATCAGCTGTTTCGCCGCGTGAATACAGCCAAAAGAAATGCCTCTACTGGGGATAGTAAAAAGCATCGATACGTGATATTTTTACTTATTGCTAGTGAGAAGCATCATATATCAACGCTTTCTTTAAGATTCCCTCGACTCCATGTTCTTTTCTAAATTCCATTCAATTTCACGATGATCTACAATTTCAGAATAATCGATCGGAACGATTAAATAAACGTGGAAAATTATTATTCGACTTATTTTTTTTTAATCTTATTGAATTTTTAATAGAATCATGCATAATTCGTCTCTCATCTTACAATAATTACATTGTCATTTTAATTTCGTTCTCAAGTTGTTTAATTTTTCTCAAAATTACTCTTTCGTTCTTGTTATTTTTATTTTCTTTCTTACAAAAAAAAAAAAAAAAAAAAAAAGAAAAAGAAAAACAATTGTGTTTGAATAATAATTGATAACGCAAAATAGCATTCGGTTCTAAGAAAATTAATGGCTGCTGCGGAAAATAAGTCATCAGGGACACTCTGGTATTGCCACAAGCGAATGGCTAATCGATCGTTATTGATCTTCTGCGATTTAACGAATAGCGCGAACGATTATGTAATCACCCGTCGATTAGATAACGATAATAGACACAATGGTAATTTATTCAACAGTTTATCTCATTAGCGCATCGCGCATTAAATTAACAATTATGGCTCTAAATAAAAAAACGATCGCGATTATGCTTCTATCGAGAGAAAAAATGCGTGCTTAATTAACGATATTAATTTCTGTGCGATCGCTTTTTAAGAACAACGCGTTGAGCGACCGTATTCAAATTTTCGATGCTCTTCCTCGGCTGCTAAGCGCAGTTACGTAACACGGTGAGCGTTACATAACGTACCGTGCATACGAGTGATCGCTTGGAGGGTCGTTTGAATCGAACAACACAAAATGCCGAAGGTTCGTTTCAAATATCAACGTTTAAACAGGTGTCTAAGATTTTGTGGCAATTATCATTTATAATTATAAATATTCGATTATTTCGTTATACAAAAATCATTCGTTTCATTGAATTTATTTGATACAAAAATATTTCTCGTACCTAACGTAAGTATTACCCTTGTTTCGTATGCCGTATGACAAGTATATATTTATACATATTGAATTTTTGATAAGTAAAATGGCTACTAAAATATTAATAGCCCTTTTAGACGATTGAACTGATGTAAAAACTCTTACGTTCTTTTTATTGGATTAAGTTTATGTGAATTTTATACAGTTTATACGCTACATTTTTTTGAGATATGTTTTATATATATTATTTATTTTGATATACCTAGTTGCAAATATATTTATAGAATTTCATTGTTAATAATTAATGTTACGCCTACAGTATAAGCTCTATGTTTACTGGCGCATTTTATTACACGAAGAAAATATAGCAAGAATTACAGCATAATCTTTTTTATAACCGTGCATAATAACATGTAAAAGAAATTACGATATTTTTATTCAATAATATTATATTTTACAAAAAAGTATTATAATTATTCAAAATATTTTGATGCACAAACAAATGCAATATATAATTTATAATTTGTGGTAAATATGTACAATAATAGGTCATAACTCACCGATTGACCTTTGCTTTAAAATAGATAACTTTTAGAGTAATAAATAATCTTAATGTCGTTATATTCCAACTTGCAATAAATGTTGTAAAATTTTCTCGTGTACAATACACTTAAATTAATATAATTGTCATGTTCGACCAACAGACTTCTTGCAGAAAAAAAAAAAAAAAAAAAAAAAAAAAAGCTATTCTTCAACAAAATCTCTACCGTTGTATTCCGCCCTGTGCGAAATCCCTGTCGTGTCGTAATTTCTCTGCAAAGTTAGTCTAAATTTTTCAGCAAAACGCGACAAATTTTATATCGCAAGTATACATATAGTGGCGCGATAAAAACATGGCAGAGGAACTCGGAGGCAGCTCAAAGAGCCGTTGGGACTTGATGGTGAAATTTACATGATTCGTTCGTTTATTCTTTGAAGGCCTGAAATTGAGAGTTGCCATGTTGTCGCGCGTGCCTCCCCTCCGGCGGCGAGGCAGCGATTCCACTTTAATAATTTCATCTTAGCTTATTACGGGGCAAGGGCCGGGGATTACTTAGAGACACTGAGTAGGAAGGAGGATCTGTCTTATTTGCGTCGGAAGCAAGATTTCGCTGCGCTCACACGAGAGCGAGCGAACTGCGCGTATCCGGTTGCAAAGAGGCCCCCGCGCGACGGACAGGAAATAATAAGGTTTCGTTGGCCGTCTATGTCACATCGATTTCCAATTGGCAGCTCCACTACAACTTCCATCGGCATTGCGGAAACGAGGTGCGTCGAATTAGGAGGCGCATATACCGATCGTAACCGTCGAACGTGACCGATTACGTGTCATAATTACGGCGGGTTATCGTGCTATAGCCGCTCTCGATTTCAGGTCAAACGAATGCCTCATAAATAACCCCCCTCCCTCCCCCACCCCTCCTCGTGCTCCAAGTATCGCGGTAAAAATGTGCGCAATGCAGATTGAAATTAAAACGATCGGTTAATTCTATAAAACTGATGATACCTTTAGAGGATAAAGTGAGGATAAAGTGTGAATATATGTTCCAAAATGTTGACTAATAAAATTAAAAAAATGTTATTAAATGACAGTTCAAGTGTCTTAAGAAGTACATATTTCTTTCGAATAAATTTATATTTTTTTTTCTTTTCTACGTGAAACCGCTAAGGAAATTTTGAGGTCGATAAATTTTTAAATAAATCTTAAATAAAGTTATATGCTTTTTAGTATTCGTAATTGTTGTCACTTTGAGACGAATATAGTCATTCAATAATAATCAAAGTCGCAGATAGAGAAAAAGCGATTGTTGCCTTCAAAATCTTTTTGATAAAAATCACGTAAAAAAAAAAAAAAAAAAAAAAAAAAAATAAATATATGCTAAGAAGATGTGTGTGTTTTTTATAGACACAGAACTTTATCTAATAATTTTTTTTTATATTCGTTAAAGGAATCCAAGTTTTGTTCTGTTCTATCCATTTTATACTTTCTTTATTATAATTATTTTAGGAAGAAATTTTTTAGATGAAGCAGACTGCATTTTAGAAAATAACAATCTGTTTTGTTTTTCCAACGTGATTAATATTTTTCTTCAATTCAACGTCATTTTTTTAAATCCATCCCGTAATATTTGATTTGGCTTTCGAAGATGTACGTATGTATACGGTTTTAAATAATAACGAAAGATATATATGATATTATGTTGATACTACTGTTGCATACTATTACATAATAAATATTTTTTCGAAAAAAAAAAAAAGATATATTGAGTTAGTATTCGTTAGTACACGGATTCTCGTTGCTTGCAAATTAAAATCTGAAGAATAAAAAAAAAAAAAAAAAACATGTTGATTGCATTCTTATGGGAATAAAATAAATGATTTATTCCTCTTAATAATCAGAATGTTATAGCAATGTAATATGATCCTAATATCGTGCAATGACAAGACCAGTACGAGAGCACTGATGCAAGTGCTGTAAAGTATGAATTCGCAGGTATATTTGCCGTGATATTCATCAGAGAGACATGCTTGTTACAGAGTGTCTACTCAAATCTTGTAAAAAAAATTCCTTGAAAATTCCCTGATTTTCCAGGTAGTTTTGTTCAAAATTCTAAGTAAATATTTTATAGATTTTTTTGGTGTAATTTTCTGAAATAAATTTTTTTATTGTAATACGCGTTTCCTAATGTTTTCATCCATACGAAAGGAAAACACAAAGACACCTAAGTTTTAAATACTACATTAATAAATATATTTAAAAAAAACTGAAATAACTTTAGTTTAGATAAAAATGTTTAACTTTTATAACATTTTCATTTTTTTTTAAATTAAAAATAATACTATATATTTAATATTTTGTTAAAACATTAAATATATAAAGAAAGATAAATATGCATTTATAATTTACAGTAAGAGGAAAATTGTTAAAGAAATAATTTTTTTAAAAATTCCCAGAGTTCCAATAAAATTCCATGAGAATTCCCTGAGTTCTCCAGATACAAAAAATTTTCCTGAGAATTCCAGATTTTCTAGGAAGTATACACCCTGTATTAATATATTATTAATAATATACTGTATAAAAAAATGATAGAAAATTGATATTATAAATAAATGTATATATAATGAAAAAGTATATAATATATAATAAAACAAAAAAAAAATATATGTGTATATTTATAATAACGTATTTTCTATTTTTAATCCTCTCTGTTGTAAATTTAAAAATGCATCGAACTTCACAAGTTATAATTGACCAAAGATTACAGAAAAATATGAAATATATATAATTTGAATACCTATTATATTGCGACACAAAATCCTGAATTCGTTCCGATTAAGAAAAATTTTTATGAATAATAAAAATAATCGAAAACCGCTTATTATAATACCCTAGAGCTTAGTAGGGATTAAAATGATTAAGCGCGATGATTAATGCTTTCTCCATTTCTTTGGTTTTCGCGAATATTATTCTTGCCTCGTGATAATAACCATCGTCTGGGATATTCCATTATAACATGAGCGACATTTTCGTGCCGTTGCTATCGTCGATCGAAGAGCGAGATGTAACGGGTTATTCATTGATAATATTATGTAACACCGACACGCGATTACACACGCGTGTTAATAACTTTATCTTTAATTAAAAGCTACTTGAAAATTGTTCGTGTGATTAACAATTATAACGGTCACGAAGGTAAACGACTAGAAGGTCGCTTTGCGATACTTCTCACGTAAAAAAAAATACATTCTTAATTAATATCAACCGGCGAGAAGTCGTCACCGACTTTCAAACAATTTTTAATTCTTTTGAGCAATTACTGGTAATCGATGTTATTATCATTGAGAGTTTTATCTGTCTCTATATATGTACATAGCGTATTCAAACAGATTCGCGTAGTATATTATTAATAGTGAAAGATTATATGTGCGTGAAATAATAACTCACAAAGAATATATAATATTAATCATTTTATATACATTATCATTTTATGCAAATTGATAATAATCTAGCTCGTACTTTTAATCCTTTTATTTTATGCCTGTATATGCATTAATTATTATTAGAAATGATTTAACGACAGAAATAGTACATTCTCTCTTTTCGCTTTTACACATTTAACAGCTCAGTCTATTCTGAGATATTTGTAGAATATTAAACCTAACTTTATTTTATTGAATAAAATTTTATTAGAAAAAAAAGTAGAGAAATATCAAATGTTGATTTAAATTTTTAATAATTTTGTTTATCTTTTAAAGATCAAAAAAATGATTATTATATATTAAATTTTTATTATGTTTAATATCCCAAAAAGTATACTTTACAGTAGTTCCTTTTTTCCCTTTTTACAAAATCAACTTTTAATAAATTTTCAAATAGATTTTCGTTTGTATTACACATCCATATATAAAGTTAACTTGAAATTCTTCTCTCAATAATTTTGCTAGAAAGATATAAATAAAAATTTGGAAATGGCATTCCTAAACAAACGATAAGCAATTAAATGATGTATAATATAGATTTAATTTCTTTTGACGTTAGAGGAAAGCTAGCTCACACGTGGATCTCTGCGCCAAAGCCACTCGAGGAAGACGAGCAGCGCGTATGAGAGGAATACTCTTGAGAAGAGTGTGCGCGCTCCCCTGACACACATTGACATACTCGTTAAAATAACGACATAATGGCTAATTCAACGATAATCAACGCGAACTGTAGCGTTCGAATTAGCATCGAAGGTGAGACAAGATCGATGCACGGAGAAAAAAAATCTGACAGAAAAAAGGAAGAGTGGTGTGATCATTCCGCAAAATCACGGTCTAATTAATTGTTTGTGTTCGAGTTGCATTATATTAATGATTATAAGTGTAATGTAAGAAAAATCCATCTTTCACAAAAACATAATTACTTAATTAGAATATGATACATTATACATACAACTCGATAATTAATAAGATAAAATATATTAATCAATCAATTAATTTAAATTAGGTTATATTATATAGGATAAAATATATTTGAAGAATCAATATAAGAGAATCCAATGCACACAAAATAATCGATGTGTATATATTTATATACGAAAAAAAGATAAAAAAGACATAAATATTATTTATTTGTGCCCTTTATATTTTATCTCTGAATAACAAAAATATCACAGTGTTATCTTCTGATAAGCATAAAACCTTTCATCCATTTTTTTTTTTCATTAACTACATTTTATTATTGCTCAATAATTTCTTTTCGTATATAATTACTTTATACGTATGCAACTGAAATAAATAAATTCTATTCTCTCAAAAATTGTTACAACAGTTTCTCTATTACATTTTCATTTTATTATTTTTTTGGTGGTTCGAAGGGAGGCGCACGTGAATTGCTACTAAATCGTCTCGCACACATCTAGACCTATAAATCGCACACACAAAACCCCTGATGCAGTTTACGCGCCACGTGCCGCCATCTTGCTGCAGACAGACAAAACGACTCGACCTGGTGACGACTAGTTGGCGATCGATCGTCGAAGGGTGCGTCCAATGATTTTCAGCTGTGTGTGCAGCCTTTGGGAAAATTAGCATATGCAATACGGACATGCAAAGAAATGCAGAAAGTTCGGAGATGTTGAATGTTATTTCAATGGTACTTTTTTTTTTTTTTTTTTAAGTTTCTAATGCAAAAGAACACGATAGAGCGAAAATTAAATCACGTCACGTTGCGATTTAATAAAATTGTATTTATGAATGTTAAAAGTGAGTTAATATTTTTAATTGCGACATGTTGCAAAGTGAATTTTATTATTGCTTTTTGCTGAAAATTATATTCAAATGCCGTCCCGCTGTGCAACTTTTAAATGTTAAATATTATAAAATCTATTAAAGGCTATTAACATCGTAATTATGAGACCAGAAGAGAAAAAGAAAAACTGCTTGTACTTTATTTTACGATAAAATCCAACGTAACGCGTTAGGTTTGATTAAAAAAATTAACTCTTTTTATCTCAACCTACTTGCGCGTGAACAATTCTAATCGCCATCATTATTTGTCTCTGAAATATGTTTACAAGAACATAAAAATCACCATATCAAATTCCTGCACAATAGCGTATATCAAGTTACTTAAAGCTGTCGACGTTGCAATGTTTGTCCCATAAATCGTTCGGTTAAAATCCACTATATGCGTTCAATAATATGTACCTACGGCGAGTCCCGTCATCAAGCACGCGAATTGGAAGGGGAAACGAGTTTATGATATGGCCGCCATGGATTGCATATACTCCCGTGGATTTCTCCCTCTCTACGCTCTCGCACGACTGGTCGTGACCTTGACACAAATCCGCACCGGAAATTCACGAGATATACGATTATTATGTTTCGGGTTTATCGAAGAATTATGATTTTTTTTTTTTTTTCCTCGTCGCACGTCGAGTTTTAATCACATCCGCTCCAAAACTGTATCGTACTGATAACAGACCCTCTACATGTGTGATAAATACACACAATTTATGCACAAGTCCTTTCCACTCTTTCTTTCAACCATCATTATTATTATTATTATTATTATTATTTTTAGAAACCGAGACAGAACAATATAATTATCTCGTTAGGTCTGAATATCAAACGTTTCTCAAACGATAATCGACGGAAAGTTGAAAGATTCTGATCTATAAGCTTTTAGGTACGATATCAGAGTTCAGTAACGAAATTTTATGCTTGAATTAATTTCAAGAGTATATCTTACTTTAAGACTTCAAGATACTCTTAAAGTTGAAAACTAAGTACTTATATGTGTGCGAAGATTGCGAGTAAACTATCGCAAAAAAATTGGCTCAAAGTTTGCCAAAGAATCGATAATTGGAAGTTTGCTCGCGATTTCTAGGGCATCCATATAGAGTAAACTCGGGTAAGATGGCCATAGTTTTTTTAAAATGCAAAAAACATACTTTTATCTTTGTTATTTTTTAATAGCGTTTGACATATATTATCTTCAATTACGTAATATTATCGAAATTAAAAGGAAAATATTTAATAGAAAATTTATATTATTAAAATAGTACATCTTACCCAACTTTTAAGGAAAGATGGCCATAATATTTATAAAAAAAGTGAAAACAAAAATAAAAATCACAGATCATGTAACAATTTACATATCTTTATAATATGTCTAACGTCGATTACGACAGCTTAACTGTCATTTATTCGACGTTAAAACAGTTTTTAGTGGACGAATGAAAAACTTTGCAGGTAGTCAAAAGTAAAAATATGATATAAGATTCACATAACTACTGTAAATATCGATCATTTTTGATAATGACTAAAAAAGCGCGCTATGTAGCGATTATTGAAAAAATTACAGCCTATGGCCATCATACCCTAGCTTACCCTATATATGTAACAAAAATTGCAGCGTGCTTCCTCGTGTTTCAAAGTGTGTTTGAAACGTTAAAGTCGGATATAAATTGAGATTTACATCCGATTACGTTCTAGCGTAGATATACGGAAAAATGATGGGGATAGTGGTGAAAAGAAAAAAAAAATGGAAATAATAAATGAAAAAGTTACACGCAGTGAACGGAAATACATCGATTCGAAATTATGTACAACGCGCATTCGTGTTACAAAGCGGAGATATGCGCGGGTTGCATACACAATGTGTGACGAAATATCTCAAATAACATTGTCCCTATCATATCGCTTCACGCTTCGAGAGAGAAGTTACGATTTCCGGTAAAGATGGAATATTCGAGGAATGTGTAACCGCGATAATATATGTAATATATCTCGCGCACGGACACAGTTACGCAAAACTGCATCTCGCATGCAGTTATGCCAAGTTGCTTGACACAAGATATGCAACCCACGCAAATTTTGTAATTACATTAGTACAGCGATACGTTCGGCAACATGTACGTTCAAGTATTCGATATTTTTGTCAAAATAAAATGTGCAACAATACATATAAGATTAAGCGACATTTGAATGGGATCAAAAAATATATAATTCATTAATTTATATAAAAAGAATAGCGCGTGTATATAAATATTTGCACTCCATGCTGACTAAAGGTATTAATTAATTTTTTTACAATCTTGTATGACTGATTATTTAAATGTAGGTGTAAAAAAAATAAATAAATCATTTTTAAAATACAACTAAACGGCAAATAATTGGTATTTTTTAAGTAAGTACATTAAAGCGGTGTCAATTTTCAAGTTTTCAAAATATCATTCTAGTCGTCGTGAAGGTATGCTTAAAATAAAGAAAAGACTAAATATCTCTATTATGCATATATTTCATTGAAGAAAAAGCGAATTGAATTCATTAAGACACCGAACCCTTCGATTGCGCAATACGTGTACACTGGAATATTCCAGACTACTCGATCGGTGTGAGGAAAAATTTCTCGGAAGACTCGCATACTAATTACGTACTCTCAAAGTGACACACGCGTTGCGGCCGCATAGTCAGTGTCACGTGCAATTCCCCCCTCCGCCCCCCCGCCCCGGCCCCTCGAAAGAGAGAACCATCACACACGCTCGCTTTCTCCTCCGTCTATCTTTGACGGTTGAGCAGCTTTATCGACACCGTCATTTTACAGAAATAATTACGCGCTCTATAAAACCGTATATAGCTTAGTGTCGTGACGATGACGTGTCGCAGCGATTAAAATTTCATGTCTCGGAGTAAAATCACCTAAAAGCTCCAACAAACATCGTTTTGGATTGTAGTACGATCGCGTTCCCGATAATAATGTTCGCTTAACGAGCAGATATCGATGCCGAGAAGAAAGAGAGAGAGAGAGAGAGAGAGAGAAGGGGAGGGGAAGAATATTTCCGTCGCTCGCATAAATATGCCCGAGAAAATATTCTTGGCCTTTTATATGGCCTTTTGAATGTTCATCGCGCCAATCGAGCGGTCAATCTATTTGAAGAAGCGCGTATTCTTTCCAATGACCGATAATGTATATGCGATTTAATACACAAGTCAGAAATAGCTTGAAAATTTCAACTATAAAGATTTCTATAGCTGCAATATATATATATATATATATATATATATATATATATATTTATTTATTTATATAAATATATAATTATATAAATAAATATATATATATATATATATATATTTATTTATATATATGTGTGTGTGTAAAATATTTCAAAAATTCCCTTTTTTATTATTTTGTATTATTTGTGTAGATTATTTCTCAATTTCCTGGCATCTTGAAAAGTTGAATATTGCGTAAACATGGCCCTCAGAAATTTCCAAAGCTCATTCCATTTTTATCTCTGCGAAAATACCGGTATTTTTAAACGCTCGCATGCTGTGTGAACGGCTCATAAGCCCGCCATAATCATACCATGATTTCTCTCTTCAATAATGGCTGTAACTGTCGTGAGTCATCACCGTTCAGTGACACCTGTACCGTTATATTTACATTTTCCAAGTTATATGTCGTTTAAAATGAATAAAAAGTTCAACTATCCGAAAGATACACATATTTTTCATTCACATTCCTCTGTCATTTCATATATCGTGAATATTGTGTAATTTGTAACCCTACACCTACGTACATATAGAAGAAGAGAGGAGGGAGAACTAATTGTAAGAGAGGCAATTGATACACATGTCGGTGACCCAAAATTCATCGCAATATCTGACACATTAATCACCAGAAATTAATCGTAGAAATTTTTATTTCGATTAATCTTTTATCGCGACGAATCGATGGTTAGTATTAAACTCTACCGTATATTTAAAAAGAAAACTTTATTTTATATTTTAATTGAAAAAAATAAATATAAGATTGCGATGGGTATTCAATTATTCCTATTTCTTGCAAATTTTCAATCGACAAAATATCATTTCTCTATTTCGAAACATTTCGAATATTATTCAAAGTTAATACAATCTTGAAAATTTTGATTCATCTCGAGTGGATCCGCTTTATATATCGACGAATATGAATAAGAATTTTGTTCTTGTTAAAATGATTGAAAAATTACTATTTTAATGTATTGTATTTATTTATATCTCACAATATATCTATTTTACTTTCTCTCTCTAAAATTTATTAAAACATGATTTTTCAAGACACTCGAGACGAAAAATTGTCAAAATCAAATTTTTTATATAAGATCAATTAAATTCCAACAATATTCCAACTGACTGAACGAGATTCGAGATACATCTCATGACATATTCGTATACTAATTCGGAGCATCTTGATTGCCATTACTCGTATGAAATATATCGCGAGGTTTAACGCGGGAAATCGTGATTCGCATTTACGGACGGATTTATCGAGGCAGGGAGGGCGTGGTTACTCCGGACAACGCGACGTTCCTGCGTGGACGGCGAGCGACGCATGGCGTCGCCGTCGCCGCGAGTCGTGAAATATACATATATACCGATCGACCCGACAAAGTACAACCAGGTGGTTGTCGAGGATATCGAGGGGAAACCCCTCTCCGGGTTACAACCGCGACAAGGAATCCGTGTCATCGCGGATGCCAAAAAACGCACGGAACGTCGCGCGACACGCTCGCGGGTCTCGATGTTTCCCAGCCCCAGGCGCGGTCCGGGTCACCTCTCCCGATGGGGGGGGGGAGGGGGGCGGTGCGGGGAAGGGAGGACAAAAACGAACACGAGGAACGGAGTACTGACCTCGATGTCTAGCTTCCCCTTGGACGCCATCTTGACAACAAGCCGGTGGCGCTCGGGCTGTCCGCGGACCTGACGTTCCTCCGGCTACCTGCTGCGCGCGACGCGGCGCGTGTTGCGCTCACACCGCCCGATGTTCTTTCGCACCAACGATGTATGTCTTCCTTCGTGCACTATATATCGCGTAAGAGAGAGCACACCCGTTATAATCCCACCGTTCGTGGCACACGCGCGGACCGATCGCGCGCAACTCGAGACTCGAGGCTCGAGGCTCACTTGGCTCGCTTCGACTCTCTGCTCTGCTCTGCTCTGCGAACGAACCGAACCGAACCGAACCGAACCGTACCGAACCGAACCGAACCGAACCGCTCCCGCGCGAGCTCAACTTCCAACTCCAACGAGCGAGCGAACGCGAACGCCCGTCGACCGTCCACCGATCCGTCGAGCGAAAGAAAGACAGAGAGAGAGAGAGAGAGAGAGAGAGAGAGAGAGAGAAAGAGAGGGAGGGAGGGAGACACGCACGATACACCACACCGTAATGGGGCGCGTGTGGGGAACGGGAGAGGGGGGGAGGAAGGGAAAAACAGGTGGGGCGAAAGGAGAGAGCGAGAGCGACGCGCGCGCGATGACGTCACACGTCAGGCGCGACGCGCTTCCTCGCGTAATACTATTATATTATATCGGGAGTGGGGTGGGGGAGAGGGGGAATCTCACGAGCTTACGGCGTGATCTCGCGACCGTTGCGACGATCCCTTTCACTCTGTCCGGCCGACGATTAACGATGATACCGCGCGAACGATTAGCGCGCGAGCCGTTAATTTTCCCTCGCGCCCGCCATCTTACCTGCGTTATCGCCTACCGTGTCCCGTGTCTATGTCTGTCTCTATGGCTGTGTGTCTGTGACGTCGTCGCGTCCGCCGGCGCAACGGCGCAACATGTGTGTCCCCCTATATCCCCTGCTCACGCCTCTCGCTCTCTCTCTCTCTCTCTCTCTCTCTCTCTCTCTCTCTCTCTCTCTCTCTCTCTCTGACTTTCTTTCTTTCTTTCTTTCTATCTTTCGTTCTTTCTCGCGCGCAGACGTAGATACTCTGTCTCGTAAATTCTGCGACTACTTATATATCTGATATTAAAACAATCTGATATCTCTGATTTGTAGAAAGTATATTTTTAGGAGGACCGATTTCTAGATTCTTAAAATACTTGAGAGATGTAATTTTCTCACTTTTTAATCAACATCCCATATACATATACATCTAAAAACAGATTTTGTAGAGCGTTCACTACAAAATATTTTTTTTTAACAAAATATCACAGTAGAAACCTCGATAAATTTCCACTACCAATTTAAACGGGGCTTATAATGCGTAATGCAGTTTTTGCGTAATCTATCGCAATATATTTTGGTCGGCTTTGCTGTCAAATTGCCAACGAGTCGCCCACAATTTGCTTACTAAGATTATTCTATATTGGAGAATGCGGCAACGTGCATTATTCGCCAAGAGAAAGAAATGTGTCATCTTCTTTTATACTTTATGTAAAGCTGACTACGATTCTGTGTGTGGGCGTAACTATAGAGACATTATATCGCGTAACATATATGACATTAGTCGCGCGTAATAAAAATGCTTGATTTAAATTACTTCAGCGTTCATTATAAAATTTGCGATTAAAATTATTATATTAAAATTACATAATGTAATTTCTAGTATTTTCAAAAATTGTATCGTTAATCTGTCGATTAATTGGTGTATCGTCCGTCACATATATTATTTCCTTTCTCTCACCTTGAAGAAAAGTCACCAATATTTCATAAAAAGGAAAAGTTATGAGTAGAAAAATTTATTTGACAAGTTATCTCGCGTTATATTTTTAATTCGAACATTGTACAAGGATTTTACAATCACATTATATAAAATACTTGAACGAAGAGATACAGCCGCTTTTGTGTGCGTGTGTGATTTAACATTTTATCATTGGTTTATTATGGTGGATTATAATATCAAATCGAAATTGCTGTCAACAATCTCAAGCCAAATCAGATATGTTACTGCACTTTAATTTCTTTTCTTGAACTTTGAACAATATATAATCTTACGATAATACGTCTTAAAGCTCGATTCCATTTCGATTACTCGCGTATGTGTCTCGGATGTAAAGTAACAAAAATTTCGGAATATTAAATACGCGATTTTTGACAATACAGGCACATCGTAGCAAAAAGAGATTAGATTAGAACTACTTAACATATTGTTAGTGATTTATACTTATATCATACGTGAATCATAATCCCGACGAGAAAGAATTTATTTGTCGGTCACTACGCACTCCAGACTGAAGCACACCTGTACGTTTTGGTTGTCGTCAATCAGAGTGAATTGGATGGTTGGACTTACAGACGGGTAATTCTTATTTATTGGCATGTTGAGATTGTACGTGGCCTTTGTGTCCTTCTTCAACGGGCATTTCCCATTTGTCAGAGACTTGCAGGCATCCTTTTCAGGAAACGGGTACGATATCGAGATACCACCGATCGAAACTTCTACTCGCGGTTCAAGAGCTTTCGCATCGGCATCTATAATTAAATGTAAACGTATGTTAAAAGACTTACTGCATTATTTCTTTCTTGCTATATGTTGCAGATGAAGATGACAAGAAGTTTAGATATACAGGGTGTTCGGCAATTACCGCCCCACCTCTCCAGAGCAGATAGAGCAGGCTAAACTGAATATAAAAGTCCTCTACCATTTTGCGATTTTCGCAATAATTATTAAAAATATTAATTAAAAACGCTCAGCGTATGAGCGCGAGCCGCATATAGCGCTCGGCATACGCTGAACGTTTTTAATTAATATTTTAATAATTATTGCGAAAATCGCAAAATGGTAGAGGACTTTTATGTTCAGTTTGACTTGTTCTATCAGCCCTAGGGGCGGTAATTACCGGACACTTTGTATATGTATATATATATAGTATAATATATAATATTATAAAATTGTAGAGCACAGAAATTTCCATTGGACGAATTTTCACTTTTTAGTTGCTTCTACATAATTATATTATTACAAATTTATTTTGCATTATACGCGTGTACGATATATATATATATATATATATATATATATATATATATGTATATATCACATTGTCTCTATAATGTTAAATAAATAAATAAAATATATATATTAGATAATTTACTTGTGCAAATTTTTAATTTCAAATATATATATATTGTTATACTTTTAAAAACTTCATCATTTTCAATACTAATATCAATTAACTAATAAATCAATTCATAATTAACTTATATGTTGTCATCCGAAATCTATTTTACAAAATAGTAGATTATATAATTATATAATTACTGATATTTATCAATTTAACGAATAAAATTTATCAATTCAACGAATAAAATTTTAATTGAGTGGAATTGATCTTTACAAATGCTATATAAATAATGTAAAGGAAAAAATTATCCCTCACTCTTATTTTCCCTTAGTTCTACTATTACAAATTGAAATTTTCCAGAGAATTGTAAGAAGGTGACAAGTTCGGAGGAACGTCTTTGAATGTATAAAATTTTATACACGCAATTAAATCCTCTACCATTTTGCGATTTTCGCAATAATTATTAAAATATTAATTTAAAACGCTCAGCATATGCTGAGTGCTATATACGACGCGCGCTCATACGCTGAGCGTTTTAATTAATATTTTAATAATTATTGCGAAAATCGCAAAATGGTAGAGGACTTTTATGTTCAGTTTGACCTGCTCTATCTGCCCTAGGGGTGGTAATTACTGGACACCCTGTATTACCGGACAATAGCTAATGGATGAATTCAAGCCTGAGTGTGTGTGTATATATATTTACGTACATACATATACAAAAGAAAATACTTTCGTTTAGTTTTTGCTTTCAAAAATGCCCTTTATTTCTAACAATTAACAAACTTGACATTATCAAGAATTGAACGCTATAATTTTTCTTTTTTATAATACACGTATACACACATTTTTACTCTACACTAACGTTACTTACTAGCAAGAAAATCCCATTGCGCACTCATGTTAGTTCCCTTGTAGATGTAGCATGGAAGACTGTCGCATCCTTCTACCCTTAATGCCAAGGGACCGGGTCCATCGTCACATTGGTCATGCGGGGTGTCTTGCATGGACAGCGCGACGCAGAATTCAGCGATTATACAAACTACACATGTGTCAACATTACAGTCAAATATTATACTAGATAGAATTTTCAGGGACCTTTGTATGTATCAGAAAATAAAGATTAACAGCAAGATTTACCAAAGATGAAAACCTTCATAGTGACGTCCTCACGAGAAAAATGACAATCGATATGATTTTCCGTCGGCGAGAGACGGCTATTTATTCGTCTGATAATATCTAATCGAACACCTGGTTGTCCTAAAATTTGATAAGCTGGCGAACGAATAAAAAACTCGTACGAAAGCAACACTCAAGAGCTAACACCTGTGTCGATGATGTTGCAAGTTTACGGAAATTATCAGTCAACAGACAGTAGCATATTGCGCACCGAATGACTCGTTTAATCTGTTAGTAATAAAGTAATTATTTATTTTGATAAATATTAGATGTACAAATTAGTTCTCGGCTAATTTTTTTCAATTTAATCAATGGTATCACTTATTTAAACTGGACATTTTTTGTCGCCATTTAAAGGCTTTGAAACAAAAACTTATAATACTCGACTCTGCAGCTAACACAACTTCAAGAAACAGTGGTATAATTAATCATAATGTGATAACCATAATGACGTCCGATAAGCAGCATATCAGGCGCATATTACATGCTTTTCACATTCCAATTTTTAAAAAAATGCTGGTAAAAGCTAAATAAATGATCTGTTCAGCCTTAAAGGAAAATGCTGTATCTTACAGCACGTGTAAAAAATAGTTCCAGAAATTCCGGGAAGGAAATTTTAATCTCGCGGATGACACGTGTGCATTTGATGGGACATGAAGGGTATATTGTATGAGTTATTGCTTAAACCAAGTGAAACCGTCATTGCTAACAGGTAGCAAGCACACGACATTTTGACGTCAAAATATGGTCAGTTTGAATCAAATATGACGTGATGTAATGACGGAAAAATGACGGACTAATGTCACAGACCGATGACGACATTTCAAGACGTTAAAAAAACGTGACCTCATCACCATTTTAGACCTATTAGTGACGTTTTAATGACATTTGATCATGAATCTTTTCCTCTAGCGTGACCTCGTGAAAAATGAAAAATTCATTCACAAATATTGAATTCGTTAATGAAACTTTTCACGAGTTCACGTTAGAGGAAAAGATTCATGATCAAATGTCACGATCAATTCCCAGGTTATAGAGAAAATTCATGTTAGGGCCCTGAGGTATAGACAATTGTGAATATCAAAATTATACACAAAATTGTTTTAATAATTTAAGATATTATAAAAAATTAAATGAGTTTTTAGTTAAAAAATAATAATACTTAGGCGATTTATAATAATGACTTAAGAATCACGATATTACGATGTTTCTTTTACAACATCATTAAAACGTTTTAAATTAGACATTATTTGGTCACGTGATATTATTGAACCAGAAATGACCAGTTTTCGACGTCAAAATGACATGTGCTTGCTACCTGGGTGAGCTTTATCAGCAACAACTTAATTGTTTGAGTGACGTAATTGAGTAGAAAAGATTGTTTATCGGCAATGAAACTAATAGACAAGTGATAGTGCTGCATGATAACGCACGGCCACATGTGACGAAAATCATTAATATATTTATCCGAATCACCATATATTCGTTGAGTTGGGAAGTTCTTCCTCACGCGGCTTATTCATCTTCAGACTTAGCCCCTTCATACTATCATTCGCTTCGGTCCCTACAACTATCCCTACACTACTTGGTTGATTCGCATTTCAAAACGCTCGAAGATGTTGATAAAAACATTGGCAAATTTATTAATTCAAAACCGCCGTCTTTTTACCGAGAGAGAATTCGTCAGCTAACTATTCGATGACAAAAAGTGTATAGATTCTAAAGGCGATTACTTCGTAGATTAAAACGTAATTTAATTTTTATAAATAAACAATAAATTTACTGAAAAAAGGCCAATAATTAATTTGTGCACCTAATATATAATAATTTTCTAGAATTACATTACAACTATTATACAACTACAGTACAAGATAAGATTGACTCATTCGACGATTTCATAACATTATTATTTCGAGAAAATATTTGCAACACAAAAGTTAAGAGTTTTGAGGACAAAAAAGAAGATATATATGTTGTAATTATTATTTCTATTTTATTTATTTGTCAAATTACATGCAAATGTCATCTCTCTTTTCAGCTTTGTAAAATGAAATACTATATTCTTCTCTCGAGCGAAAATATTACACATTAAACAAGTAAAAATTATTTAATAAGATCAATAATAATGATTTATTTTATTGTTTATTATTATTTATTATATATTATTATTATATGTGACGTGCCACGATGGGGGGTTGACGAAGCGTTGTGTCAATCGATCACGTATACACGTCGGTGTGGTTTTAAATAATATTCGATAAAAGAAGTATTTCCATGTTTCGCATCTGAAAATTATATATTAATCATTATATTTTAATATACATAATCGCAAAAGCAAAATTGACAAAGTTTTACATGTAATATTTTAAAATTTATAACAGCAAAATGTAAATCTTAAAAAAAGAGAATTTTGTTATTCAATAATTTGCACAATAATTTCATTAGTATAATATATTATATATATATATATATATATATATATATATATATATATAGAAGGTGTCTGGTAATTGGTGAAAAATCTATTAATGGCAGATTCTTGAGATCATTTGGAGACGATTTGTCCTGAGCGAAAATGTCGAGACATCAATAATTTCCGAATTATAAGCGATTGAAAAAGAGCCGCTTTTCGCAAACTAAATTTTTTTAGGAGTTAAAAAATTACCAAAACTACATTCTTCAGTTAATTTCAGATAGAGTATACTATAATAGAATTTTAATTTAGGGCTTAATTACAAAGATATATAAAAAGATGGTAAAAATTGAAAACTTGCAAAAAATGATGACGTCTCTCGATCTTTTCACTGAGGAAAAATCGACTCCAAATGATCTCAAGAATCTGCCATTAACAAGTTTTTCACCAATTATCGGACACCCTGTATAATATTGTGAAAAAAAGAAAATAATAGGGAGATAAATCATTACCTGTAAATCGGCGAAGGATAAACCTCGAGAAGAGCGCTATCAAAAGTTTCGTAAATTTTCACATTCGACAGGACTGTTACTTCGTCTTTATCTGATTGTAAGTCTGAAAAATACTTGCAATATCGAGTGAAATAATCGCCGTAAAATTGCTTCGCCTCATACGAAATGTATACTGCCATTTCCTCAAAGTGACGTCGTTGACGTTTCATGATATTACTTTGTGATACAAAGCCACCTATTATTGCACAAAGAGAAAGAATTATATTCAAAAGTTTGTTTTCAGATTTTTTATATTTGAAAACAATCTTTTTTTTTTATCGTAAAAGGCAAGAATATTTGTAATAAGAGAAGAACAGAAATGGATAAAATTTAAAAAAAACCTTTAAAAATCCATACACTCGCACACTTTATCGAAATCTTTATTTAAAACATCGTATTTATGAAATAAGTTAGAGCGCCTACTTACATTTGGTAAAAAAAATTCTCTGAAAATTCTTCTTGATTTTTCAAATTTTTTTATTCAAAATTCCAGGTAAAGAAAGTATTTAAAAGATTTTTTCAATCTAACTTTCTAAAATAAATTTTTTCATTATATTTGTTTTCTAATACTTTTTCTCACGCAAAACATCTTTGAAAATTCCACAGATTCTCTGTGTGTTTCTTCAAGGAATAAACACTCTATAAATTTCATAAACACTCCCTCTTTATCGGGCGCTGATTTCGCGTAATCAAATAGCTTTTTTATCTCAACGCAGATAAAATTATACAATCTGAAATATTTGTTGCACTGACCAGGTATAAAGGAAACTACACTGACGCCGTATTTGCCGACTTCTGTTCGAAGAGCGGTGGCCCACGCGTCAAGGGCAGCTTTCGTCGCCGCGTAGATGCTTATACCCGGCAAAGGCTCGGCGGAGCAGTGGCTGGACACGACGATAATTCTGCTGGAGTCTCGTCGTATCATCGGCATCAGTTGCCGCGTCATTCTCAACGTACCCAAGACATTGATATTAACTTGATACTCCGCGAGACTCTGCATCTGCCACTCGAACTCGCCGAATATCATCACCCCCGCATTATTCACCAATGCACGCAACACTGTGAGCAAATTGATAAAAGAAATTTACAAACGGCAAACTCTTATTTATTTTTCATTCCTATGCTTTCGATTTTTTCCTATATATATATATATATATATATATAGTATGTCTATAAATGTACGAATAATTTCGGGATTTGATTTTTTTAATTATAATGATTAAATCGATAATTAACAATGTTTATATAATTTATAAAAACTTTGCATACTTTAAAATAAAATGTTTTAATGTAATGACTTTAATATTACTTTTAAATTACTTATTTAATATTACGTTTGAGCAACGTAATAAAGCATAAATAAAAATAGAAAAAAACAAACTTTTTTAAGATAAGACTTTAAATACTTAAATCAAAGAAGTAGAACAAAAACAATTATTTAAAATTATATAAAATTTCAACGGGATATTCAGAGCTAGACACGGGAGTTGATTTCTTAGTAATTTCTTGAAGAAAAATTCATCTATATCAATAGCCTAAAAACTGCATAATTTTCGAGGTGTTGAAGTTTTAAAAATATTGAGCTGAGGCTCTCTGGCATCGCGTAATATGATATATGTATAGACTGCTGACTCGTGCTCTTTATTATGACAAGTTATTAATCACTCTGATTGAAACTATTGAAGATTTAAGAAATCGCATAGTTGCATCATGCAAAATAATTTATGATACATTTGTATTTTTAAACATATTCGCTAATCAAAATGAGAAGAAGAACAGATTCATGTGCCATGATTGGTAGATTTCAACAACTTTTATATTTTTATTTAATTTTATTTTTGTCAAAATATATTTTCTAGAATTTAATTTTTTATCCTTGAAGATATTTTGTAATTCGAAAATTATGCCGTTTAAGACATCGATGTACGAACTTTTCAAGAAATTACTCGAGGAATTATGCCCGAAATGTTTCGCACATGTTTGGAGAACACCATGTATATTGCTCACCTAATTGTCGTTCTTCCAATAATTCTTTAACTTTATTCACAAATTCTTGGACAGACTCTTCATTTGTAATATCGACATCATGAGTGATGATGCCTTTAGCCTTTAACGATTCAATACCAGGGCAGATTTTCTCCACCACAGTATCGCGCACCCCGGCTAAAACTGTCGCACCCTGAGCGCGACAGTGCAACGCTAGGCTGTAGCCCAAACCGGAATTGCAACCAGTTATAACGACAAGATCGCTCGGCTTCAATTTAATTCGACGTTTAGAAACGTAATACAAGGTAGCACCACCTGAAGAGAGAAACGGTATAAAAAATTCTCAATCACACTCGTCAATTTGAACTATTGAGTAAGCGTTTTCGAACTTTTTATCGTTGAAAAAAAAAAAAAAAAAAAAATACAAATTCAAAAAATTATCTAAGATTATATAACGGGAGAATTTTAATTAAAACGTTTTTTGGGATGAATTATGTAAAATTCCTTTACTTAATAATGATAAAATAAAATTAAACCGCTTAAGTACAATAGTATCTCGCAAATTCCAAATATTTAGTATTTTGTTCGTCCTTGGAACTCGAATAGGTAACTGTTTTTTTATAAGATGTATAAACTATACAAAAAAAAAAAAAAGAAAAAATATTTATATTGACGATATACAAAAGAAATTCCACGTCTCTTTGAGTTATATGTTGATTATGGCACTTGGAATTTAGAAAGAAAATTTACCAACGGAATACGTTTCGATTTCTATTCAGCAGAGTCAGCGAACGAAGCCAAGAAAACTAAGCGAGCAGAAATAAAACCTCTTACCCAGCGAAACGATGGAAAACACCGTGGCTGTGCGCATGTAAACCTTTGCGAAGCACAAAATTGTAGCGGCAACTTGCAGAGCATTTGAAGTTTTTCTCCACAATGTCATCCCCATGTAATCGTAAACTTCTTTCACCAAGTTCATCTTCAATTTAGCAGCTGGTCACTCTAGCCTGCGCGTCCGACACACGAGATCAGTTTTAATTAGATCAAACCGGTCTCCGACCGTTTACAATCTTCGTGAATATCTTTGTCGCGTTTAATAACTCGCCCATACAGCACAGATCCTTGCTCTGCAATTACATTGCAGCAACGTTGCAAGCAACATAACATAAATATTTCGGGAAAATGTCAAAATCAAAATTCTATAATTATATTTTTTTAAGGTAAAACGTATACGAAATATATAAAATATGAAAAAGTTGAACTTGAAATAAATATTTGCAATAATATTTCTCTAAGAAATATGACATTATAATTTTATCGCAAGAAAGGAATAATATTAGGATAAATTAAGATATGATGACCATAGGCTGTATATTTTCTAACAAGAACTACATAGTGCGCTTTATTATTCATTATCATTTTAGTGATAAAATGGCTTGGGCATGTAATGAAAATGAGCTATAGAATGTAAAAGAAAATGCTGAAAGCGAAACTCAATGTGATTAGAAATAAAGGAAAACCCAGGAAGAGACGGCTGGATGACTTGAGAAGAATCGAAGTGAAAGAATAGAAAAAATAGAAGGAATGTGGGCGAGTTATTGAGAAAACTAAAATCCACAGCGGATTGTAGAGCAGATGGAAAAAAAGAAATATTATATTATAAATTTATATAATAAATTATATATATAATTTTATGTTTTATAATATAATATTTTTAGGATAAAAAAATTATTACAATTAAGTTCAACTTTTTTGTATTTTATGTGTCCAGATATTTATCTATCAGAAATAAAACAAAAACATTGCAATATTGCGATGAAAGATTGTTGCAATGTGTATACAACCTTTCTGTGCTGTATGGGTCGAAATAAAAACACGATCTTTTTATATAATCGTGTATGTAATGTGTGTAAACATGTCGCGCTCGAATAACTACTGATCGTGAATATATAAATTTACAAAATTATTATCGGATTTATGTATACTTACATGAATTGAATTGAATTTGTATGGAAGCGCGGAACCTCGTGCACACGATCGGACTTTGTATCAGCTGTGCTCGCCGGATGCCAGACGAAGAAAGTATGTAATCCCGCGCGATAACTTGTCCGACCGGCCCCTGTAGGAAAAGAACTGTGACCTTCGATTCGTCCGTTCTGTATGGCGCCGTTGGACCCGCTGTTTTTCGAAACAGAGTACGCGGTGGTGAACTTGTAATAAATATAAATTTTCTAGTTATCGATTTTATACGCTGTGTGGGATTGTTTCGAGAGTTGCAGGATATTTAGCTTCGACTTATTCGAGTGATGGAAAGTACAATGAGTCTTTATGAAAAAATTTATTTTAGAAAGTTACGCCAAAAATGTCTTTTAAATATTTCCTTTATCTGGAATTTTGAAGGAAAAATTTGGAAAATCAAGACAAATTTTCAGAGAATTTTTTTACAAAATGTGAATAGGCATTCTAACTTATTTCATAAATACGATGTCTTAAATAAAGATTTCGATAACGTGTGTGTGTGTGTGTGTGTGTGTGTGTGTATGGATTTTTGAAGATTTTTTTATTTTATCCATTTCTGTTCTTCTCTTATTACAGTTCTTGCTTTCGACGAAAACGAAGTTTTCACGTGACAACACTATTAAAGAAAGAGAATAAATTAATACGATATTGTTATTTTTTTATATTATCGATTTCTTTATCCTTCCAAAATTTTTCTATTATAGACAGTCAAAATATTTAATTTGTTATTATTAATATATAAATTAAAATAAAAAGTAACTTCAATAGATTTTATAAGACGATAATATAAGTTCATTTTACGAAGGAATAATTTATATACTTGTTTTGAATAAGCAAAAATTAAAGAAGAAATGTAAAGGGATCCAATAAACCATCTCATGCGTGCGCAGTTGTAAGCATTTTAATATTTCATGGGAGGAAATGTTTATAGAGATACGACTCGCTTCATTTGAATTTCAATTGCACCGGAGAAGAATGTATGGAATACGTTGTTTTCTTTTAGACTTGTATCTTGGCGAGATATAAAAAGTTTTCTAGTTTTAAAAAGACATTTTACACAAAGATAGATAGCACTGTCTAGCAGGAAAAATTAATTATTTCGCACTGTAATAGTATCATATCAAACATTATAAAAACACAAAAATATACAAAAAATATAATGGTTAATTATAAAATGCAGAAAAACAATAAATGTCAAATATATATACAAAAAAAAAAGTTTTAGCTTTAAAAAGATATTTTACACAAAGATAGATAGCACTGTCTAGCAGGAAAAATTATTTCGCATTTTAATAGTATCATATCAAACATTATAAAAACACAAAAATATACAAGAAATATAATAGTTGATTATAAAATGCAGAAAAAATATAATATCAAATATATATATATATATATATATATATATATATATATATATATATCATGTATATTATATAAAACATTATATAGCAAAGAAAGTTAAAAAAAAAAAAACACACGTATCATTAAATACACGCATATAATGTAGCATGCAATCCTTAGCCCTTTGATAAGAATTTGGATAGGATAAGTAAGTTTTTTGTGTGATATAACTTTTGATGTGATAATTTCATAGTTTATATAAATCGATAAGCCTTTACAGATTCAAATATACAACTTTGATATAAGATATAATTTACATAAAAATTAACAAACGTTACATATACTATAACTTACACTAAACATGTCCTATTATGCCTCAAAAAATTACACCTTTTCACATATTGCAATTGTATTCGCGCTTCTCTCACAATTATATATCTGGTCACTGTCACATTTCTCACACTTCTGGGGTTGTTTCACGTGATAATCGACGATTGTTATCGCTCTCACGTGGTATACAAATATAAAATTACATAGACTATCCACCGAGCTTCACATGAGGATTTGCTAACACGTTGAAGTTTGGATCACCATCCGTTGCCATTCTGCCTAGCCATGAAAAGAGCAGAATAATTCCAATAAAGAATAATACACAGACAAAGATTACTAGAGCATATCTCTTGTACAGAGACCCCGCGGTTTTCCGTCGTACCGGCGCTCTCGATATCAGTTTCCACCATCTTAAGAACCATTCTATGGCGGATTTTCGCTGATACTTGTTTTCATCATGATCAAAGAATACATCTTTCGGATCGTCATAAGCTTCGCACACCTTTCTAGATCCCGAAGTGGATCCGAGAGACGATTCAATATTTACGATTGAGTAGGGTGGGCCGAGCTTCTGACTGCTCGCATGTACATTGCTAACGCTGGAATTGGAATTGATGGTACTACTTGTGCGAGACATAGCAACTGTAGGAGACGCTGGCGTAGTCACTGTGTGGTTTTGGAACAAAGTACTCTCTACTGCTTTCAAAGGACGTTCTTGTTCCAGTTTTTGTTCTCTATCGTCGCTTAACTATAAAAGAAAAAAAAAAAAACATTATTATGTATATATAGCAAAAGACAACCTTTTCTGGTGGTTGTAAGAAAATTAGCCCGATAGATACCAATGGTAAACCAAGACCAGCCCGAGCCCAATTCACAGTGGCCAACTTTTCCCTGAGAACATCCGCAACTGGTGACACCAGTTTTGGTTGAGGAAAGATACACACTCGACATGTGGGACAAGTGTATCCAGCTGGTGCTGTGGTTGCCGGTAGATCCCTGGCATATTGGTCCAAACATACCCAGTGGTACATATGATAGCATGTCAGTCTCACGCAATCACCATCGTTCAGTTTATCGGAACATAACGTACAAATTGGATTGTAGTCGTGGTCGTGGAGCCATAACAAATACGACTGTACTATACACTGTAAAAGACACATGTGAATTAATCATATGCATTTATGATAAACTGTTTGATTTGGAAGAACATATTCGTTAAAAGTATCTACGTGTAAAAATGACGAAAACGTACCTTTGGATGACTCGTGACCATGCAATGTTCGCAAACATTGACACGATGCTCGAAACAAAATTGATTCGTTACTTTCCTTTTCGGACACTTGCACAGACCCATGTTGCAACGTCGCGCGAGAGGATCAAGACGACGTTGAACCACGGACAAAATGCGTTTAATTTAATATATATCCGCTTTATCGGTTCTCATCGGCACAACATGTCAAAAGTCTCAAGATATCGCCGCTTCTGCTTCGTCCGCGCAGCCTACCATACTCCGCCTACGGCCACGTCGTCTGACGTTTCTCGCCGGGCGGTACCGGAAACAACCAATGGTTTCTACGTTCCACTAACCGTCGTCCAATCGCTGTTTCGCGATACATAGGACATATCGGAGATGCTATATATATGGGATGGGTAGCGTAAAAAATATAGATAAATCAATTAAAAAATAAATGTAAATATAAATCAGAAATTAAAGCATCAAGGCGAAATATTGTTTTGCATCTCTAGATCGTTTGAATCTCTACCTCTGCGACAAACATTAATTTCCCGCGCTGTGGTATAACAGCAAGAAAAGTTTTTTTAAAAATCTTACAATTTTTTTTTTCTCTCTAAAAAAAAAATGGGAAAAAATAGGATCTGGATACATTATAGAAAGAATAAGACTACTTTCGAAAAAAATAAAAACAAAAATTTATTAAACAAAAATTTTACCATATGTATTACAAAATTCGGCACACCGACATTGCACATGTATATGACACACATGCAGAGACATTTGTGTGAGTGGAACAATGAAATAGCCTATATTTCTCTCTCGCTCGCAGGATTTTGACGAAACATGGTGGGCTACTAGTCCCTGATTGGCTAGTTTCTTTGCTGGCCGGTCTCTTATTACAGGACTCCTTCCAATAAGGAAAAAAAAGATACCCTCTGAACTAGTGCAACCTAAAGGTGCCTTTTCATGCTGACGCTCGACGCTCATTTTCAGCGTCAAAAGACATCACGTGACCAAAAATAAGAATACCAATTCGTCAATTTTGATCACGTGATCTGTTTTGACGCCAAAAATGAGCGTCGAGCGTCAGCATGAAAAGGCACCTTAAGGCTGCTATAAAGAACAGACCTAAAGTATAATTGAGTGTAGAAAGTACTGTGAAAAGAGGAATACATCTATAGCGAATAACTTCAGGTTAGGTATATATACATGTACGTTGTACGTACGACGAATGTCTCAAGTTTGGAGCAGTTAGGAGATTTAACAGCATCTCAAGTCATCTCAAGTCGCAGTTTAATCTCAGAAAATCTGACAAGTACGAAAACATAAATATGTCAGACCCAGAATTAGAAGCATTACGACAGCAACGGTTGATGCAGTTGCAATCTCAATATAAGGTAATCGCTACGAGACTCTAGACGAAAAAGTGTTTAAATTATATGTGTTATTCATTCTGTTTGATTTAAATACAACATTTGTACGCATTGAAGAAAAATGTATATAATATTGAGATGAAGTGTAGTAGATTTGCTTTGTGCATATTTCACAAGAAAATTTGAAGTATACATATATATATTATTATTCTAGGATAACAATGTCGACAATAAACAAGCAATGGAGGAAAGAATGCAACGTATGGAAGAGATGAAACATACTATATTGGCTCAAGTGTTAGATCAGTCAGCTAGAGCGAGATGTAAGTTATGTAATCTTTTTTGACATTGTTAATACTATGCGGTATAGGATTTCAGGACATCATCAGATATCTGTAATGTACAAATATATTTGTTTATATATATGTATATATTTATCGATAGTGAATACACTTCGTCTTGGAAAACCAGAGAAAGGAAAAATGGTAGAAGAAATGCTTCTAAATATGGCGCAAAATCAACAACTACCAGGGAAACTTGGAGAGAAACAATTAATCAATTTACTTGAGAGTTTAAATCAACAGACACAAAGAAAAACAACTGTCAAAGTTAGTAGTCGATATAAATGTGTCTAATAATAATCTAAAATAACGATACTAAAATTTTATTTTTTTTTCTCAGTTTGATAGAAGAAGAGCAGCTTTGGATTCAGATGACGATATGGATTTGTAGCAATTGTACAAATTTTATGTCTGAAATGTTATTTTAACTTTCAACAAAATTTTGCATGGTAATTTGTGTGTGCAGTTGAAGGTAATCTTTTACAATATATACTTTTACGCTTATGTTAGTTGTATTTTACTTTTAATGCTATACAAATAAAAGTTATTAATGCCAATTTGATACATCTTGATATACATATAAGGGAAGACTGTTTAACATTTATATTCCATTTTGTAATAAAATATTTCATATATCCCTATGTAATATAACATAACAGAAATGTTTATTTTATATTTGTTTTTTTATTTGATACATATAAATATACACATTCAGCAAACGCCTAACACACGCAAGAGATTATTTTTCCTTCTCAAACAGAAATCGCACAATCATACTTGCAGTCTACACAATACAACAAACAACAATTTCGCACAACTTACACATATAATTCTAAATATATTATTGTATTATTTTGTCCATATATATATAAAAAAACAATGTTTGATGCTTAATTCGATCTTTAACGATTACGTGAACAATCGTCTCTAATATACAAATTTTTGATATATCTTACACTCTCTTTTTTTAAAGCTGTGTTAAAAGACAAATTTTTCCGAGTGCGTACGTACTTTACTCGGTTGTATTGTCTCATGGAATACGCGTCATTTTTATACAATACAATCATAAAAGAAATTAATATATATATATATATACACAAAGATGGGTTTACCAAAAATAAAAACATATGGAATGTGTTAGCGATATTCATTACTGTATAAAATTTCTTACAATCTTAAAACTGCTTTGGCAAATTTTTCTTAAGAACGTATTACATAATCAAAAGTAGTTTTTTTTCGAAATTCTTTGTGTAATATATATTCATAATTATTTTTAATCATTCTTCATATGACTCGTTCCAGCATTTTCTGAAAAGAGTACAAAGTAGTTAGATATGTTTATTATTTCTGTATAAAACCTAGTAGATTCTTTTGATGGTAAAAAAAAATTATACCCTCTTCTTCATCATTTGCATCCAAGATATCTGGACAACAAATGCCATAACATATTAACGATAAGAATCCAACTGGTAATCCGACTAGTACAGTCATCAAGATGGGATTGCCTTTCCACATTGAAACCATAGTGGTTTTCAATTCAAACCAAGTTCTATAACTACGCACTAACCAATTGTTTCCACCGTATCGCTGAAAATTCATCAATTATAACAGGTTCCTCTTGTTAATATATATCCTTTTAAGTTGACAGAATTATTAAGACATAAAAGATATATACCGGAGCACTTTCATTGCGAATCTGCTCTAGGAACAATTCTATCACGTACGGAGTCAATTTCTCTGTTTCATCCTCGGGAATATGATGGTGATTGGTAGTTGTGTTTATCACAATTAAGCTCGGTAAAGGTAATACCATCATCGCTATGCTATTGACTAGATCGGGACTAGCTATCCAACCGAATTGAAAGTGGCTAAATACAATCCCATCATATTAATTTATGTTCAGCTTTTATCAAAATATACAGGGTGAGGAAAAAGTATGGAAACCCTGAAAAATCTCGGAAAATATAAGTTTTACAGAAAAATGTTTCCAACAAAAGTTGTATATGGTTTCGAAAGAGCTATAAGATAATATCCTTTCGAAACCATATAACTTTTGTTGGAAACATTTTTCTATAAAACTTATATTTTCCGAGATTTTTCAGGGTGCCATACTTTTTTCTCACCCTGTGTACTATCAAGTAAACATACTCGTGATACTTCTCCCGTTTGTTCTTAATCACAGATTCGACCATGTCCCTGAACTCCAGCATGTCGGGTGCGACCTCTTCTAGCTGATTTTCTTCCACTACTGCTAAAACGAGATTCTTATTCGTTAAGAATAATTGATTTATGTTTCCTCTGGTCACTTTCGGAAACGTTGGGAAACGTTCCGCGTTCACCCACTTGTAAAGCGTCTCGTTCATTTTGTCTATGTCACTCAAGTTATGTCCTGCAAATCGAATTAAATTAATTCATACGGATAATAACAATGATAAACTTTTCTTTATCTTAGATCTTAACTCTTACCAGTGAAATTGTAATGCGAGCTTTCCTTGTACACGAACAATGCCGGAACATTTTCTACAGGCGCATGTTTATTTACGACGCTCGGATGAGATTGATAAAAAAATGCATGTGGTTGAAATATATTTGCAGTCTTGTGATAAAGTTCCTGTATTTATTTAATGTATTTAGATTTTTTTGATAAACTGCTTTTAGATAATATTTTCATAAAATTCATAAATTGCGAAAAGAGTTTACCCATAAGACTCCAGATTTACCGCCCACGTATAAGAAATAGAGATCGCGTTCTCTCTTTATAGTGTCAAAGCTCTGAGGTCTCGTTACCTCCTGCACAGGAGGGCCGCTTAGTCTTAAAGCGAATTTGACTATTTCATCTCTAGTTCTATCACCGTGATATATATACTCTTGCTCACCTTTTAAACTGCAAATAAATAATTTTATGAATATTTAGTAGATTGTATGAAAAATTAGTAATCAGATAGAAAGGCATATTTACAATAGAATGGTAGGAAATCCTTTAATTTTAAATGAACTCGCC
This sequence comes from Anoplolepis gracilipes, assembly GCF_047496725.1. Lineage (NCBI taxonomy): Eukaryota > Metazoa > Arthropoda > Insecta > Hymenoptera > Formicidae > Anoplolepis > Anoplolepis gracilipes. The sequence continues at coordinate 21,637,718 of NC_132971.1, read as the reverse complement.
ACACTGGTAAATCTAGTACAATCTACACGTCCTACTCGTATTGATGTTGCATGTAAATGCTGAGCAACATGAGACCAAACTGGTTCCAATCTTTTACAATGGGCACACCATGGCGCATACATCTATGAAAAATAAAAATAGCTATATATTTTAAATATATAGAATATATGTTTTACAAAAATTGAATATATACCATAACCAGCCATTGTCCATCTTTGTGTATATCCAGAAATCTGCAAGCAGATATATTAAACGAATATTATAATTGGAGAAATCAAACAGGGTACACAATATTTTGTTAGTTTTCTTACCTATCACTAAGCTCGATCACGCGCGAGCCTGCCGTATGCATCAAAATTGCTGAAAAAGCTAAAATGTAATTAAATGATAACAAATGCTTACATAGAAATATTTCTCATTGCTAAGATTACGCAAAAATCAAATCAAATTTGTTTACCAAGATTATCATCGTATTTTACTAACGATAAGTGTGAATGTGCACGATATAAAAGTTCTAAAGTTCTATATCTTTGTCATCAAAGTTAATTAATTAATTTGAAATAGATAAACAAAGATATTTTTTGCACATGAAATTAGGTAATAAAATTGAGTTATCTAAATTGAATTAAATGTTTACCAGGTTTGACTGACAAGTAAAATTTACCAGATGTTCTTACCAGATAAATTTATATAATAAATAAGAGATATATAATAAAATTTAAATATAAACAAATAATGGTAAAATTTCTATGTTCATAAGATTACGAGTTATAAATCTTAAATGTTATCTTACATGATAATTAAATTAGACGGATGTCAAGTGAAATCGTACGTTATCGATCGGTGTAAAATTGCGTGCGTGAAATTGTCAAATCGCGTAATGTATTTTATTTTCAAGAGAAACAGGGGAAGATTTTGGGGGAGATGTGTGTGCGTGCGTGCATGTGCGTGTATGTGACTGACAGCCACTTACCGTAGAGAAGAGTAACGAAAGTGATTCGCGTGAGGGAAACCATTCCGATTGCAGATTCGAGATGCCGAGAAAGTAGAAAAGTAGTCAGCCTCCTTCATCTGATCTCTCGGTAACACGGGTGCGTCGAACGAGATCGCATAATTTTCTGTCAATTACACGCGGACGGACGGGTGTTCGCGACCGAGTACCTGACGTTTCTTCGACCGCGACTCGTCACGCGGAACGATCGAACGCGTTCTGTCGCATTCGCATCTTCCCGTATTACGTATGTACGTACGACGCGCGACGCGTTGCTAATTCGGCCACCGACCAGCTGTGTTTTATCTGTGCTCTTCTGCACTTTCCGCCGTCAAAACACTCCTTCAAAATGAGACGCGAGATATAAATTGGAGTTTTGGAAAAGGAGGAGTATAAAAAAGTGTAAGGTGTGGATAATCGCCGTGACAGAAGTGAAGAATATAGCCGTGGTCAAAAGTATTAGGCACCCTTCAATTTTCCGCCCCAAACTTTATTATTTTTGCGTTAATATTATATATATAAATACTAAAAAGATTAAAAAATTTTTAATTGTCGATAGAAGGTTTTTTTTTAATTTTTCGAGTATCATCATGTCTGAAAAACGCAGATTTTGTTTTAAAATTATGTATCTCGGCCAAAAATGTTGAGTTTTTAAAAACTTTTTAATCTAATACTTAATACGTGAACCAGTTACTTAAATATTTAATAACAATTGAAATAATTAAAATTTGAAAGAGAAAAAATAGAACAAAAAATATAAAACAATTGTACAAAATAAATCATTCCGACATTTTAATCATTATGAAATTGCAAATGGCATAATAAATAATTAGCAAATCTATAGTAAAAAAAAATTAGAGTAAAATTCTATTATATATAATTTTATTAATAAAAATCTTCTTCGATACATATATCATTGGTATAAAACATTCACATGATCAAAACAAAAAATATATATAATATATAGAAGAAATATAGCGCGCTGTAATTCCTTCACAATAGAACGTATCTATTCTTCACATTCTATAGTATAACAAGTCATATCGTTTTCTTTTTTTGTACATTTGTAATAAATTAGCGACAATTTCAAATTAAGTGATTTAACTTTTTTCCAAGTATATACTGCACCTCTTTTCTGTAAGGTACAAGAAAATCAATTAAATCGATATCACTACGTTAACATTGTATAGCACACGTAGTTAGGACCCAATGGGACGATATCTCTCATCTTTCTTGTCTCTTTCACCAACGAATTATGTTTTAGGTCTATTGTTTCTTCGCATGTCGATACATCGAAGCGCAATTATATAGATCAAGCGAGAGAAAAAATCGCGCAGATCTAGTGGGAATAAATCGCTACAATCACAATGTCGCCAGACGCAAAACGCGAAAACGTATGGCACTCTTATCTAGTATTCTCTTTCGTTACGTATCATGAATACGTTATAATAAAAAGTAACTCGGCCCGCCTGATTGGCCGTAATCGAGAAAAAGCGTTATTTGAGCGAAATTGACTGACGAGATCCGATTTAACAATCTGCCATTTATAATCCGGGATTAACTGGTATCGGAATTTTGTCGCCACTTCTGTACCGCCTCTCGGCGTGCATCGGGCACCAACGACGACCGCATGCCACCCAACACATTGCTGGTCGCCTCTGTGGCCAGGATAATTGGTTTCACAACCGTCGGCGGAATTTGTCGCAGTACCCCGCCAACCGCGCCGACTGTACCCTTGTGCTCGTGTTCCTCGCTTGCCACTCGAACCAACTGAGTCGCAGTCTCGCCTAAACCCTGAATAATGAAATATGGATATTATAAATCAAGATATTACAGAGGGACGGGGGAAAAAGAAGCAAAAAAAACAAAACAAAAATTTAAAAAAAAATATATCATAGATTTATTTAGAAAAATGTGAGAAAGAAGCGAAGAATGTACACGAAACAAGAATGAATACATGTAAAATAAGATGAGAGAGAAAAGTATATATTTGGTAAGAATAAAAGTTTATCATATAAGATGGAACACACAAGTTTGTCGATTAAAATATAAGAAATATTGTTATTTTCGAGCATATGTATGTAACTTTCAAATTTGTCACACCTCTTTTACCAAGGTGTAAGCGTTAGCTACCCCCTCTCTAATGTCCAGTGGCTGACTGTATCTCTTTCGACGACCCTTTTGTCCCTTATTCTTGCATCTCACGCTAGGACCAGGACTGACTATATCATACGCAGTCTCTGCTGTGGTCTGTAACGCTTGGACGATTCTGCATGTCAATTCTAACGCAGCCATCGCGGTACACGTTGTAAAGCTATTCGCCCCACGTTGTAAACCACGGACAATTCTGCCGTCTCTCTGATATTGTTCGATTGGCAGCCAAAATAGATCGCGTATCCCTTGAACTATAACAACAATGCCATCAAATGCATTATATTTTTGTATATATTCTATTTGTACTTATAAATTTGTTACGCTAATGCAAATTATTTTTTAAATAAAGAAATGAAATACTCGATCACTATTCAGAATAGTGCGTAAGATTCTTATATAGTTTGATATATTTTTAAAAATGGAAATAATTTGACAGTGCATTTAATTTTCAAGAAATCAGAATTATAGGTCATGTATATATATATATATATATATATATATATATACACTCACATAACTGCACTACAGAATGCATTGGGCCCACGCCACCGAGTAAACTCGGAAGTTGATTCTTCTTGATGTCTTGCAACCATTCTGAAGCCAGATACGCGAGAAGCTTATCGTATCCCAATAACCCGTGTCTGTACGACAGTCTCTTCAGTCTTAATTCGGAGCAGTTTAATTCTGCTAAACCCATTAACAGACCCGCCAACGGTCCATGAGTGAAATCCATACGTTTCCCTTGGTAATCCAATCTGATGAGAACTTCCGGGCCGAATATCACGTTTCTAAATAGAGGCACATAATTTTAAGTAATGAGTGAATCGTTGCAATATTTTCCCGAGTCTAAAGTAATAATTTCAATTATACACACACCTAAAATATATCGGCTGACTATCGTCGTGGACCTGATGGACAGCCTTGGTCTTAGCCTTATTGTCCCTGAATGTCAGCTCGTCTTCCAAAAGTATCAACAGATTCTGATCAATGATATTATTCTGCGACATATTCATCATCGCATCATTTTTCAACGCGTCATCATTCACGCTCATAATGGGCGGATGATGTGTAGGTGTTCCTTGTTTCGATACGGGGGTGGATTGCGAGCTATTGGATGTGCTAGAGCTTTCTTGGCTTCGCTTCGATCCACCGCCTAGTTCGTTAAAAAATTGTATTAAGAACAGTAGGCTATCTTGGTCTATGTTCAGTCGCAGTGGCAGTAGACTAAGTTTCAAACAACATTCTTGGGCACTTAATCTGGGATCCGGCCTTACGTGAACTGCCTTCATTGTAAACATAATGGAGTGAGATTGTCTGGGTCTCGCCTCGCTGCTGTACTGATAAAGAAATTTGTTTATGTGCGACGACGCCAGTCTATCCCTTACTTCGATCTCATGCACCAGTAGCACCTGTCTGGATGCTTCTCGTGTGTTCTCCGGATAGACCTCGTGTTGGAAGCGAACCTTGCTCAATTGCAATTCCATCAGCACATCGTGCCGTCGACCCGGGCCGCCCAGTGTGTGCCAATCTATCAACGATTCATTGCTTCTGGTTGCGCGTGGTGAATTCGGCACACTGCCAAAGTGTACTTCATTCGGACTAGACTTGTTGAAGCCTACTGCACCAATAGCGGACCTACTCCTATTAAATTAAAAAAAAAAAAAAAAAAAAAAAAAAAAAGACATAAAGAGAAAGAGTTAATAAAATATCTATATTTGCAAAATTCTATAGAAAGGCTATAGCCGGATAAGCGTACTAAAAATGTCCCCGATGAGTTTTCAAATAACATTTAATATTTACAGAAAAGAAACATAAAAACTAAAAATGACGTTTTTCTCGATAACTTAGAAAATAATAGAGTTAGGGAGCTGAAATTTGAGGAAAGTTTGTTTTTTACAGTGCGGACGTGACAGGTCAAGTATTATTTGAAAATTCGTCGGGGAGCACTTTTTATATGCTTATCCGGCTACCTATAGTCTTTCTTTTAATCTGTTGATGTTAATTTTGACTTACCTTCCATGCGCGATATTGATGCGAGCATTGTCATTGATGGTTACGTGTTTCGCAGAGCACTGTGGCTGCGAGTTATCAAAATCATTGCCGCCGTACATATGCCATATCAGCGTCATCTCGCAGAGAGTATATTTCAAGATTGGTGCAGGATAATTTGGCGGAGTCTGCAACAGATCGGTTTTTCCGACCGGCACGGAAAAGTGATTATCCACTATCCTCAACGGTTCTTGGCACAAGGACCGAATCTCAGGTACTCCGTAGCGCGGTATTATTCCCGCACCGGCCTCTTCTCCAAGAATACAAAATTCATCGTCATCGTCATCGTCATCGTCGTTCACCCCGCACGTGATTATTTTACCGCACTCTTGCGAATTCTTTGTTCGCGTTTCTATCGCGCGTAAAGCGCACGACTCGTCGGGGAAGAAGAATTCAACTCGGTTCTCCGTCATCGGCGTCTTCCCGTTTTCATTCCCGCTTCTGGTCGTTATCGTTGTTCCCTTCACGGTCTCCTCTAACGCGTCCTCCATCAGGCTGTAGACTCGCTCGACCTGACTCCTGCTTAAAGTATTGATGCTCTCGACGCCCAAAAGGTTCTCCTCATACGTCGTAGTTGTCGGTGGCACAGTGGTGGGTATGCTCTCGGTACTGTCGTGACTAGTTGCGCTGTTGTTCGACTGTTGTTGCAGATCACCATCGTTAGCGACATACGTGAGCAGTTGCATGAGAGCACGACCAGAGTCTGAGCACGTACGTATATGTAACACATTGTTGCTCGCTCGGAGATCGACGCGCGGTGTGCCGCCATACATCCTCTCGTTCAGACGCAACGACAATTCAAACAGGCCAAAATTCATCACGCACACGTAATCCCGCTTGATATCCACCCCTGATTTTTCGCGCATTAATTTGTTCGATATGAAGAGCGCGACATCTTCCGCGATGAAGCGCAATGTCGACGTATTAGTCTGTGCGGTGATGTTGCTCGACACACTGAAATTACCCAAAGTCACGATAGATCTCAACGGCAGGTGAAGTGGCCTGTAATCGATCGCGCAGTCCCAAAGATGCAAATGCAGCTCGGTCAAAACGCCCGGCGGTGTATAACCCGCGACTGGATGATCCGCCACATCTAAACAGTCTAAAAACTCTGTGAACCACGTAGTGGCGGTGGCGCACATTCGATGTCTCAATGTGGCATTGCTTATACTTATCGCGACACGAAACGTCTTTATACGATGCGTTTGATGAGCCGCTTGTATTCTCACCGCGATCGTCATCATATCTTTGTCGCTGAGATTCGCTGCTATATTGCTGCCAGATCCGCTACGATATATCGTTTTCTCGCAGTGTCGTGGTGTAACGCTATTGATACATCTCAACGGTGGCGTCTGCGACGGGCTCGTCGTCAGGCCGCAATGATCGAGGGATAAGTTCTTCATCATCGCGCAAGCGTAGCTCAGATTCACATTTCCTTTGTATGCTGTTACGGAGAATATTGTGGCATCTTCCAATCGAATAATGAGCTCCCCTTGTTGTCCGGGAATAACGTTGCGCATGGAATCGCGTACAGGAGTATACATCGACAGCAGACCCTGATTGATGCTGAAAGTTATTGCGAGTTTGCTCTGTGCCTTCTTCGACGACATTCGTGTCTGCTGATAATCCTTGCGATTCTTCCCGTTTGTCGTAGAATGGAAAATACCTTCCTCATCCGAGTCAGAGTCGGAATTATATTGGATCCCGCTTTTGCACATGCTGAATCTAATCATACGATTTCGATAGTTATATGCGAATTGTCAGGATTCAATTTCAAAAATTTCTCCGAAATGTTTTTTGAATATTTACCTAGGGTAAGCGGATTCCTGTAAGAGTGTCGATGCCAAGTCAAGGCCGATGTGACTTTCCATGTGAGTGGTGTACTTGGGCCTGGGCGCTGATGGCTCCCACAGGAATAGATCGGTGTTGAATCGATTGTAAAGTTGTTCATAAATGCGTTTAGACGGTATTTGGACGGAAGCGCAAGGTAGATTGATTTCCAATTGCAATCTAGAGCCGTGTATACCTTCCTCTATAAATTCCAACATCTCTTGTCGATTGCCGGGTATAATTAATTCCTCACCGTCCCTGTTAGGACGTTAATAAAAAAAGGAATTATAAAACTATAAATACATACATTAATTTATTCCAAAATATTTTTCAAGACTAACCCTTGCTCATTCTTTTCACCGTGTTCATGAGATCTCGAATGAAGCGTATCAGATTCGCGCATGATTCGTCTAGAGGTAAACGGGGAAGGCGCGTGTTTCATGGTTTTCTCCAAGGTATCGTCCAAAATCCGTTTATCGTTCTCGGGCTCTTCTTCGGAACTATCTTCCAATGGAGCAGCGAGACGTTCTGGATACACAATAACAACCACTCTCGCCCAACCAAGGTCGTCGTTAACCTGCTGACACGACGTAGCATCGCTTTTCTCGTCGGCTGTGGCTAGGCCGATTTCAATTGGCGTGTCGCCCTCGGTTTCCACGTATAACAGTAATAACCGGCGACACTGCAACTCGTGCCTGGCTAGATAGTGAGATCGACTGTCCATGGTAGAATGCACTTGAGCGTCTGTCATTTGCGCAATCATGTAGTCGGACCTCACGGATCTCTTCCACCATGGCGCACGACTCATATCATGCAATGGTCTCAAGTCTGGGACGGGAAATCTATGTAAGAAAAAAAAAAAAGATACAAATCAGACTCGATGCACTCATGAATTATCCATTGCTTGATATTTTATATAGTACCTCAGCTTTATCGTACACGATGACGAAGAAATTTTTACGTCCACTCTGGAATCTGGCAGTGTCGCACTATCCACAGCTTGATCGAATAATGTTTGCTGATTCTGAAAAATATATTGCAACTCTTGATATTTCATAAATTAAAATATATATTATAGAATATACAATTCTAAAAATATAACAAAATTGTATAAATATTATATACTTACAGCATCCCTAGTATTTACTACAGGATTGCAAGTACATATTGGCTGCGGATTAAGAATAGCGGATATTCTATCTACAATAGTAATGTCTACTTCGCCTCTGCAGGGTTCCATTTGAATACTGAAAAATAAGATTGCTTAAAATACTAGTGAAATTCATTCACAATTTACTATTGAGGATTGATAAAATCAACCAGTTTTATTTTCTTAATTTCAGATAGTCTATAAAATATTGAATATAAAGTATTTACAAATTGTCAGATTGTTTAAAAAAAGGTAAATGCGAGACTATTTACTCAATCTCTGTGCGTGGATGTGCAAATTTCGTCATGTGAGCATGCCGGACAGCCTTTTGCGTATATTTAAATCTCATTCTAAAATCGATTTTATTGGAAAATCCAATATTAGTCGGGCTTTCTTTCGTAAACGCTAATAGCTCAACGAATTCCATCGTTGATGCTCTATACGAGTTGGGGTTGTTGGAGTCGACCAAACACTCTACAACTTCCAGACTAGCTAAAGTCAAGCTTCCTGATATCGCAGAGTATTGACTAGTAGTCTTTTCACTGCCTTCGACCACTAATGGTGCAGCCAGTAATCTATGACCAATCGATATATTTTTTTTTTAATTAACACATAAATTAAAATTAATTTATCGTTAATCTAAAATGATTAATTTACCTGATATGACTTAATCGACAGGCATCCGTGAGCGATTTGGACGCTGTATCAAAATCTTTACTCCCAAAGCCGCCTACCGCGAATGTTCCCAATTGTCTGAAAAATTCTTTGGCGGCACTCTTCATTTGTCTTATGCTACTAGAAGTTAGACCGAGTTGTTCCACGCACGGCGTCAGTATATCTTCGTGCAACAAAACTAGAGCGACGGAAGACACCCTTATGTGAAATTGAGTAGTCTCCGCGGAAGTGTCGTTGTCTATATTGTGTCTCTGTCTATTGTGTCTCGTCGGTAGATTCGTCGTAGAGCTTTTCGAACTGATGCTACTGGTCGATATACTGCCCTCCATACTAAAACTATTGCTCACGATCGAATCACACATTGATGTAGATCCTGGCAATTTCATCGGTAAGAATTCATCTTCATTGTCGGATTCGTCCACGGATCCTGTAGACCATCCTTGAGCGTATCGTAAATCCTATAGATATATAATAATCAAGCACATTATATTATATTATATAAATCACACAGATATATTTATATAAAAACACGTTAATAAATTTCGTTACCGTAGTTTTAAAGTCTTGCATAGGATGCGTCTGATGAATAAGCTCACGTTCTATACGACTGAAATCACTGCTAGCCATAGGTTTCTCTGCGTATCTTCTTGGAACGACGTTACTCATATCTTCTAGATTCGGCGATGCTAGGCCATGCGCTAATTCTAACAAAACGTGCAATTGTCTGGGACTCAAGAACAAGGTAAGTGATCCCAGAATAATTTCTAGTTCTACCTGAGGAATACATATCATTCCTTCATTTTAGAATATAAAAATCTGGACCGGAGATAAATATATCGTTATGTACAGGTTTGAATAAAAAAAAGTTTAGAAATAATTTATAAACATTTATTTACCTTTGGTCCCGATATTCCTTCCCCTTGTTTAATTTTCAATCTTATTTCTTGTCTACCTGCCAGCTTAGCAAACATAATGGGATTTAATTCGTTCGAGATGTTAACAGTATTTCCTTCTGGAGGAGTGTGCAGTATGCTCAAAGTAGGAGACATTTGTGCAGAGGTAAACAGACTGTCCGAATTCTATTCCCAAAGAAGAAAAAGAGAAATGAAATTCTGAGAAAATTTCTTTTAAGATTATATTTGTGATATATCGACACAGGCTACTCTGATCTTTTATTTATACTTACTTTAGAATCGGGAGTAGAGCACGTACTTGCTACTAAACTTCTAGAAAACGTTCTCGCGCAAGAGGGAAATTCGTCGGTATGGAAAGTCACTCCCTCCATGTAGAATCGCTTGGTGGAAAATGCCGAAATGATGTAACCCTTTGCGGCTTCATCGGGATCCAGAGACGTACCACTAGGATCTAATCCAGCCTCGTCAGAATATTCAAGATTTTGTATCCACATTTCGACCGCCACTCCCGTGGAAGAGTTCAAAGGTACATGTTCCAAACGTATCACAGTATCGATGAATCTCACTTTAACCCGGGATAAAACTGAAATACGCGAACGATAAAAAGGTAGATTTAGCTTCGGATTTAAACACATAACGCACTAGAAATCAAACGAAATATTCTACTTGAATCTATAGTCTGTGCAAACAGCTCCACTGCTTCTAAAGGCTGAGCGTTTCCCGCGTTGGTCGCTTCCTGTTGCAAACATTCCTGCGCCAGTTGCATACTAGATGTCATGGAACTCCACATGGACTCAAACATCGACGTCCCAGTCTCGACTCTTTGTCGCGGTTGTACCGTAATCTTGAGACCCTTCACCTCCATATAACTCGCTTGGCTAAGTAATGCCGACCATGGTATACTAAGAGATATCTCCAATATAAAACCATCAACGAATTCCAGTGGAACATGTTGTTGCTCTCCCATCTCGTTGAGGCCCTAGATACAAGAAATTTTTTTTTTACAAAAAAGAACCAAATATACGGTCTTTGAAATAAAAATCTGAGCACACTTGTATTTAAAAAAAAAACTTGGGTTATTTTTCAAATTGTTGCAAGTCGATGAAAAATCAAAAACCAAAACATTAAAAAGCATTTTGAAGCTTCAAGTTTTTCAACTTTAATGCGTTATCGATAGTTTTTAAACATTTTTTATCTTCTTAATTCATGAAAAAGAACGCACTGTTATATTTTTCTTAAAATTACATATTTTTTGACACTAGCAGCTCAAAAATAAAAAAAATATTTTTCTCGAAAAATTTGAATCAAATTTCATAAACCACATTTTACCTAAAATACTTTTATTTTTTTAATTTTCTTACGTTTTTTTTGACCAAGTTAGACGATTTTAAAACTAAATCTGTATTTTTTTTAGAAATAATGTTGATACTCGGTGAAAAATCATCGTAAATAAAAAAATTAAAAAAACCATTTTGGAGCTTGAAGTTTTAACTTTAATATGGTATCGGTAGTTTTTAAAAAGCGTTTCATTTTCTTATTTATAAAATAGTCCAATTTTTTTAAACATAGATGTGCTCAGATTTTTGTTACGCACTGTGTATCACAATTGTATTGTATCGAATAAAAAAAAAATTAAATTGTTTTTAAATCAATAAACAGTTATTATGTGGAGTGTAAGAAATTGATACGCCATAAATTATTAAAGAAACAGTTATTCAATCGAGCACTATCAAGAATAATATCAAGTCTGTATAAATTATCATTTATTAGCGCGTAAAAGTTTTAGTGCTAACCAATGACTAGCACTATGATATCGATGTCTTGTTAATTAACGCGCACGCTTGCGCATTTGTACTAAATTTTAAAAATTATTATTAATATAACTAATAATAAATGTTAATATATAATTTTCATTTCAATATTATCGAAAAGAAATAAATCCTTTTATGTAAAACATAAAAATTTGTGTAATTACAAGATATATATATATATATATATATATGATCAAATTTGTTAAATTATAATAAATATAATTTATAGAAATATAATAAAGAATATTTTGTATATATATACATATATATATATATATATATATATATATATATATATATATAATATATGTATAATGAATAAAATCGTAGAAATCAAACGTCTAACAAATAAATTAAAATGAATAAACATCATAGATATCAAGTGGTTACCAAATAAATTGAAATGATATATTTATTAAATGTGTAATTTCTTAACAAAAGTATTTTTTTATTATTGTATATATATATATATAAGATAAAATTTGTTAAAATATAATAAATATAATTTATAAAAAATATAATAAAAAATACTTTTGATAAGAAATTACACATTTAATAAATATATCATTTCAATTTATTTGGTAGTCACTTGATATCTATGATGTTTATTCATTATACATATATTAATTCTATATATATATATATATATACAATATATACATGCTTAGTTTAATTAACTATTCTCTATATTTATGATAATCATTCGTTGTTTAAAAAAATATTATAAAGCTTAGATGTCAGAAATTGCATTTACATTTATCAAATGATTGGACGTCGTATGATCTCTGCGTGGTTTTTAAATATTACGTTGGATCAGCTGTTTAAAGACAACGTGCGAATACGAGATAGAGTCGCGGCGCTTTAAATGCGTCTAATAATGCGCGTGGCGTATTTACTAAATGGTGCAATCTTATCTTGACAATTTCGTTGAAGGAAGGAAGGAAGAAAGGAAGGAATGCGCGAGAGACAAAGAAAAAAAGTAGCGCCTTAACCTACCTGTACATTGAGATAGACATTGTCTACCTGACCCTTCCCGTTGTACAGATCGACGGTCAGTTGATCGAGCGAGAGTTCGTGAAGGAAATGACCGAGGTAACGTTGCAGCAGGTATTTGCAGGCCCTCTTCTTGATGTCCGCCGACCAGCCGAGCCAAGACATCTTGCTCTCTCGTTAAAAGTTTCGCGTTAGGCGTCCTATTACTACTCCGAGGAAAATTCCGCTCGTGTTTTGCGTCTGTAATAGAGAATCATCATCTCGTGGTAGTCGCGCCAGGCACGTTGTCGTCGGGCATTGTCTCTCTCTCTCTTTCTCTGTCTCTCTTTCCCGGACGCTGAACGGATAAACGTTATATTTAACAACGTAACGGACGATTCGCTCGACCGAGTCTCATCTCCTCGACACGCGCACCCTCGTTCGCGACGGCTGACATAATACCCGATCGGGCGATCTCGAGATCCCGAGCGAACCAGACCGAACAATGGCGATGCGATGGGCTGCACACAATACACAATACACGATGATACACGCGTGTGCGGTGTGCAGTCGTCAGTCGCGTGGCGTGTGTGGTGTGTGGCGTCCCCACCTCGAGCGGAGGTTGAACTGATTCAGGGTTCGGGAGAGAAAAAAAAAAATCCTCGCCTCCCCGACTGCCGACCAGAGGAGCCGATCGAACGGGTTGGAACGAATGAACGGCGAGCTCGAATTTATACTCGCCTTCCGCGTTTTCCATTCGTCGTGTTCACGGCGCAACGCGATAACATTCGGGGAAACGGACGAGAGGTCTCCGAGAAGGGAGAAAAAAGTAAAACGATGATGCCTTTCCAATCTCGTACGATTTCCGGTACTTGTAATTGTCGAGGAAAAATGAACCTCGAGTCGTGCCCCTCGTCGCGGACAAAGTATAGATCATCTTGCGCGATGAAAGATCTGTCTTTCCGATCTTCCGATCTGCAAAATGCGCGAATTCGAGATTCGAGGTTGGAGGGTGTTGGGCCGCGTTCCGAAATTCATCCTGCCATGACTGTGAATCTATACGTATGATACACGTGACGTAAACCAGAGGTACCCAAACCTGGGGCGCCGCGATGCTTCAATATACGTATACTAAGGGAGCCGCGAACTGAAAAGTTTGAGAACCACTGACGTAAACTATGTATAGATTTCCAGTACTGGGTGAATTTCGGAACGCAGAACGCAGCCACTGTTGGATGCACTGACAACTGACAACTGACATCTGGGATGTTTGACGTTTGGCGCTTGCGTCACAAATCACATATGATCGCAGCTGATTCTGCGCGCAGATTCACAGAGATGATTATATTTTGACAAGCGCTTCGTACACCGTGCCGTTTTCAAAAAGTGATCCGAAGCACCTGTCAATGATAGGAAAGCGGACTCCATGGATTCCGATTAATAACGGTGTTTGTCACACAATCTATACGACATCTTGCCAGTGTACCCGGACCGTGAAAAATACTCTTGCCTCGATCGTACGATCCTCATTCTGAAAGTATGGCACTGACAAATATCTTGCTGCTCAGCCAAATAGCGGGCTACGTCGTGGCTTTTATCTTGTCGCTCTGCATCATCGTACCCATGAGTTTGCACCAGGATGAGTTTAAGTAAATATCAGAGAGATGCATTTCACATGGTTGACAATTTAAAACGGTTGCACTTTTTTTTTTCTTCTTGCAGAGGACATTGTCTCCTGTTTTCGACCGGTGTCTGGCAGGAGTCGGATGGCCAATTCGTGGTGAATTGGGCATCGCAAGCTTACTGTAACTATACAATATTCGTGGGCCTGGTACTCCTCATAACATCGGCGGTGCAGATCTATCGGCTGTCCTTATTCATGTACCGCAGCGAAGACAGTTCGTTTCTCTCCGCGTTTGTGGACGTCGTCACGTCCATCCTCTTCGCTACTATCACCCTAATCGCGGCGATTATCGTTACTTTAGGCTTTATGACATGGTGCCAATGTATGACCAAGAGATTCCCGTCGTGCGAGCTGGCCGCTGGAAACGATATTGATAAGGCTGACGGTATCGACACATCTGGCTTCCATATTGAACTCGGCGCCGCTCAGTTCGGCATCTGGAGCAGTCTAACTATTTGGGTCGGCTTATCGGTTTTTGCTGTCTTAAAATTATTACGATACCATCAATTGGAGAACATGAAGGTTTCCATGTATAGAGAGAGACAAAAGTTGATAGAAGCCACTACAAGCGGAGCTCAGCAGCAAGAACCGAGTTAAACTTCCGTTTCTCAGGGGTGATATGTTTAAGAATAATATATGTTTGTTAATACAAAGGCAAATAAGGCTATATATCGCTAACAACATATATTTGTGTAAACAGTTACAGCGTATAAATTTTTTTTTTTTTAAATACACAGAGTTATTGTAAGTGAAGTGATACATATTAATATAACGGATATTATTCTGTAAACAAACTGATGTAGAATCGATTAGTTTCACAAAAAGAAGGAGTTTAACTTTTTTTATCGAAAGGTCACTATATATATATGTGTGTGTGTGTACAGCAAAAATATTTTTAAAACATTACACACAAACATAGTCATTATAATTTCGTTTATAATTTAAGAAAAATTTTTTAATAAAATAAAATTTAAAAAAAGAGCTCTAATAAACAATATAAAACGCAAGGAGAAAAATAGGCTAATGAGAGACAAGTATAAGAAACAATGCGTTTAAATATCTTTAGAAAAAATCCTTTAAATATTTTGGTTCTATTTTGGACTATCTTCAGTAACACGGTTAATGAAGATAGTCCAAAATTTTCTCTTGTCATATATAAAAACGATGCAAAAATGAATAGTAAATACATGATAAAAAAGCCATGTTTTGTAACAGCATATTCCTTTAGCCTTTATGTACAATGATATTTTTGCAATGTTTTACTATTGCACATTTGCTGAAGTTTTTTTTTAACAGCTGGAACCGATTAAGGGATTGCCCTTGTTAACTTCCTGTCTGAATCATGATATATTAGAGATTAAAGTATATGATTTTTATAATCATATATATATTTACTATTCGTTATTGTACTGTTTCTATGTATGACACAAGTAATTTTGTTAACAGTTTGAAGATGATCTGAAACGTTTTTAATTATAGGATTTTTTAAAAATATTTATTTGAGCTTAGCTCTCCTTAGTTCGTTTTCCTTCTTGTGTTTAACAAAACTCTTTAATGGTGTTGCATCATGTAGTTCAACTTTTGACTTCTATAACTTTTAGATATATATATATATATATAATTTGTATAACAATTCATGTTAGTAATGTATATATTATAGTATAATTATTGCCATTTGTAATGAATAGAAACATAGTTATAATATCATACAATAAGTAACAAAAGTTAATATATATAATTGTTTATTTCTCGTTATAATTTTCTGATTCTGTTATATGTATATATATATATGTTGTGCATGAGTTATTGAATTATTGATTTTGAGTATATAATTAAGAGAGTTATTTTTTACAAAAGCCTAAATTAAAAAATATATTACATATGAATTACAATTATATATATAAACTACAACATAGTATATATCAAAATTATATCCTGACCCAAGCTAATGTAAAATTTGCTACATTTAACTCTGAAAAAGTTTCAATACACGTAACATTATTATCTCGGATATTATAAATCAAATATAAAATGATCAAATGTAAATAAACGATCGAAACATCAACGAGACTCGATTACAAATTACGTGTTATTTTTTTGCATACTCCGAGCATACTTCTACGACTACCTGGTGGACACGTTCTTCTAGGGACATCGATTATTATAAAGGGCGCAACGTTAGTTGGCACACACTCTAATTGGAAGGTGTCTTCGTTCACGCTTATAATCCCATCAGGGTCGCAAGGGCCGCCTATCGTTTTGAGAGGATAACATGTGCCGTTGTATGGTACCACGCCATCCTCCAAGCAAGGATTCTCCGCGCAACGTGGCACTACCTCGTCCTTGGCAAGAATGACATAATTCTCGGGCGGACAGGGACCTTGTCTGTAGGCCTCGTAGCAGGAATTGTTCAATGGAAAATACAAGAATCGCGGTCTACAATCACACACCCAGGCGTCTCTTGCACCGTCACCCGGATAAAGAAGCATGTTCTTCGGACAACTGTCCGGTATCGAGACGGGTATACGTTCCGTTATCGCCTGCGTGAAAATTAATATATGTAAAGAAAAGCGTAGAGCTCGGTTCTCTTGGCGAGTTTTCAGATTAGTACTTTTTATTACCGTGGAATTGCTGCCGCTGACGTGGGACGTTTCTTCATCGATCGGAAATGCCAGGTCCTGGCCAGGTATCATCATACAATTGTACGTAAGAAGTACAATGCCGATATATAAGTGCTTCATATTCACTGTTGTATGAAATTATGCCACTGGGAATATAAAAAATACAGATACTTGAAACGGAAAGTTTAAAAGGCTAATCGTGATATGAAACTTCGATGCAAGTGCAAAGGTCAATCAGAGTCAACCAGAGTCAAGTATATAAATATTTGTGACTAATGATTATTTAGAAAACTATCGCGCATAAAGACGTTAAACGGCTCGATCCGTTCTAGATCCCCTTTGGTAGTAAAAATTAAAAAAAAGAAACTCAATATATATATATATTGGGTTTCTTTTTTTTAATTTTCAATATATATATATACTCCAAGATGTAAACAATTACTAATGACAAAGATATATGCATATATGTATAAATTTATTTATATGTTAATTTACGTAGCCCATAGTTCTAATTGGCACTTCTTATATCGAGATTTAATATGCTGATGAATATAAAATATGATGCAAGTATGATAATTCCTTACAGTGTTCTTGGCAATAATATTCAATTTTCCAGTAAAAAAGAAAGAAGTTACTGCGCTCGTGACAAGCGAGATGTGAACTTGACAGAGATATGCTTTAAGGCTCTTTCAAACATTCCTATAATTATACTGAGTCGAACTAACGTGACTACGATGTTTCAAGGCTAACCACCGTCAAACAAAAGAAAATGAAAGAGTATACCGACTTGAATGATAATCCTCTTCACTAATACCGGTGCGTCTTTATGTATGCGTATGCAGGTACAACTTTCGAGAAAGCCGTTCAATATATGTATATACAGGAAGAGGAATTTTTTGAAAAAATATGTTTCTCGGAATCATAATACAAGATGATTATCTCACTCACACCAAGATGTGACGAACCAACACTGAAATGTAAATAGGTTTTTTTTTTTTTTTTAATAGATTCAGTATAGACAATATAAAATATAATTTTTATATAACTGAAATCTAAGCTATTTATTAAGGATTTGATTGTATGAACGTATTATATACAATGTTTCGCTGAATCAAGAATAGAACATCTTGCAATACTCGAGTATAAAAAAAAATTAAATAAAAGGTTTTATTATTGTAATCATATATTTACAGAAAGAAAGCGTATCATTCGGAGATCTGGTCTTTCTTCAAGGATTCTTCGAGCTCTGCAACTATTAATTCGTTCGGTCCCTTCAAGTTATGCACAGAAGCTAAGAAGTTACTTTCATTATATTCGGGCCAGGATTTAAATTCCTTAAAAAGTTCCATCATTTGTGTTGGAGTTAAATCACTAAACTGTGTAAATATTGTGTAGTCTTTAGCTATTAGTCTAATTCCACAGCCTGGTACCCATTTTCTAAAGACAGAATATGTAATTGTAATATAAAAAGAAAAAATATTTTATATATATATATGTATATATATGATTTTATGACAGCAAAATATCTAATTAAAATAACTACATTATACTCACTCTAATTCAGGTATCATTCTGTTACAACGTTTTTGCATGTGATGTCTTACAAAATATGAAAACGTTTTCCAATCTTCTGGCGATAACTGCGAGTATAGATCAGGTTTTGGTTCAATTTTGACTACATTTATTTGCTCATAATCCTGTTTTGCCCACATACGGGTTATACTATGTTTAACTTTATTGTTTTTCCTTGGCCAAGGTAGAAAAGCATTTCTACTTAATGTTCCCAAAAGTTCATAATTGAACATTGTTTGAAACATCACTTTCGAAAAAGTGTATACTCTACCATTACTGTTGTCACAAATATATTTCTATATAAAGTATATAAAAAGCCAAATTTTAATATAAATTGTCAACTTATATAATTATACTTTCAAGAAAAAAGAAAAATGATAATAATAACCTGCCACAGAGAGGGAGGTAGTGCAAAGTAGAAAACAGGCCTTCCATAAGACATGAAGAAACTGCGAGATATTAAATTTTGTATAAGACAAGGAAAAAAAGACTTATTAGGCATTGCGCCAACTATCTGCATGGAAGTTTCGTTTTCCCATTTTTTACTTTCCACCCCTTGAAAAATCTGCTGCTGGAAAGTTTCTTCTTTAAATTTGTGAAACATTTTGTAAATTGAAAGAAGATTAACATTTCTCAGATTCAATCTTCCAGGATACATATTATGGATAGTTTTCAGTATCGGATGTAACTCCTTCTTTGCCTCGTACAGATGAATCAATGGTACGTCAACTTTCAATAATTCTGTAGTCAACACACCGTAACCAGGATTCAATTCAGCAACGAAACATGTATTCTTCAAGAGATCATCTTTAATCAAGGAAACATATTTTGCAGCTGTACCTCTGTCGATGAAATATAACACTTCAACACCTGTCTTACATAATTTCAATTGTTTTATACAAACATTCATTAAATCCGGATTAACGCTATGCACATAGTTTATAATATCGAATATCTCTTTATCATCCAACATAGATTTTCTTTTCATTTTTATCATTTTCAACTTTATCTCTTCAATATCATTCTTCATCAGTACCGTGTCATTTTTGACTTTTTGAAAATATGAGCTGTCAGTCGATATCGAGTAATATATCTTTAAAACGTGCTTACTTCTTCCTGACAACCAGGAAGTTACTGCTGGCAACAAGTTTTTGCTCAACATTTTGCACCCAAGTTGTTATAAAATAAAGATGCAAAATTTAGATGAAAGTATTAAATACTAAAGTAATCATAAGAAAAGAAGTCTCTCCGAAATATCTGTTTTAATAAATATTACAAAAATTAAAAAGGGACATTTTTTTCTCAGAAAGAAAAGTTCTTTCTTTAAATGAAAGAATTGTTATTGGTTAGTTTTATCGCCAACATATGTAAAACACATTGTTCAAAGAATAATCATTCATCTTGATCCTCAGCAGCAATGTTGCTGATTGGCTGATGACAATAACCGTAAAATTATCTTAAATCACATGTAATTTATTGAATAAAAATCCAAATAAACTCGCTGTGCATCAAACACATGCATCTATTCAAAATTAACCTAACTTTAACCTAGTATTACGTAACCCACTGTAATCTAACCTCTAAATGCAATCCCTTTATACAGTTTCTGCTTGTCGTTATTTGGGATAGCTATAAAGTTAATTTTACATCCTCTGTCATCGTAGCAAAATTTTAAATTTAAAAAAATCGCATATTCTTTGTTTTCCTTCTATATTAATTAAAAATTAGGCATTAACCTAGGTATGTATATTCTAAAACAATATTAGATAATAAAAATTTTGTCAAATATATTATGTTTTACTTTCTATATTTTCTATATTTTCTAAATCTAATATAATAAATTCTGTAACTATTATTACATTACTTTGTCAAATACATTATTTTTTATTTTCAATATTTTCTAAATCTAATACAATAAATTTTGTAACTATTATTACATCGATCCAGATGTATATCAAGACATGTAGAATTTAATCAAAAGTAAGATTTTTTTATGTCTTGATATACATCTGGATCGATGTAATAATAGTTACAAAATTTATTATATTAGATTTAGAAAATGTAGAAAATAAAAAAAGTAAAAAATAATATATTTGACAAAGTTTTTGTTATCTATTATTATTTTAGAACACACATACCTAGATTATTATTAGATTATTGTTGTATATATATTTATCTTATAAAATATATATATTATATTCATTATTTTTGGATTTCAGGAAGACTGCTTATCAGTAACATATTTCCATCGTCATCACAATCATCTGTACTAAGATTTTGTAAAATGGCTCAAAGTGCCGCTCTATTAACACGCATAATGGCATCCTCTGTGTCTGCCACTGTACAAGCTGGTAAAATAATTCGAGATGTTTTGAATAAAGGTGGATTAAACATAGTGGAGAAGGGCAAGAATGATCTGCAAACAGAGGCGGATCGTTGTGCTCAACGATGCATCATAACTTCACTGAGTCGTCAGTTTCCAAATATAACAATAATCGGTGAAGAGGAGCCATCCAATTGCGAGGTGCCACCTGAATGGATCATCACAGAAGCGGATCAAGAGGTGTTGCAACTGCAGCTACCATCTCACCTGGAAGACGTTAATCCCAAGGACGTGTGTGTTTGGGTGGACCCTCTAGATGGTATATTGATATCTTAATTTGAATTTTTGAAAGACAAAGAGTCTTGTATATGATAAATAAAATTAATTCATATTTTTGTTCTATTTTAGTTTTATTTTAGTAGCATTGTTGCGTTCCAAGGGGTAAAATAACAAAATATGGATTATTCATAAAAGGATTCACTTTGCAGGTACAGCGGAATATACGCAAGGATTGGTAGAACACGTTACAGTATTGGTTGGTGTGGCAATCGGGACAACGGCTATTGGAGGCGTAATACATCAACCGTATTATAAAAGCGACGAAAACAGTACATACATTGAAAATGGTCGTACATTATGGGGTATCGATGGCGTGGGATTCGGAGGTTTCACGCCGAAACCACCTCCGGAGGGAAGGAGAATAATCACGACCACTCGGTACAGCGAACGATTTTTAATTTATTGCGTTTATTATACTGCGATAATTTTATCATATCAAATTTTATCGTCCTTGTTTTTAGTTCGCATTCCGACAGCATTGTCCAGAGTGCCATAAAGTCCTTAAATCCCGATGAAGTGAAGCGCGTAGGCGGCGCCGGATACAAGGTAATTATACGAGCGAGTATTCATAATTTCAGAATACCGATTTCATTTTTTGGTTCCTAATAATAATTTTTTAAGCCTCGTTATTGTACAATATTTGTTAATATTTTATGTAGTTTGCGTCTCAGTTAATTGCATTATTTATCTTTAGGCAATAAATCCTGTTACCACTTGAAACTGTACCTTTGGACGTTTCGTTCAGAATTATCGATTTTTTTTTTTAGTTTATTTTAATATTTTTACGCATAGAATAATGAGACAAAGTAATTAGTCTAAAAATATATAGCTGTCTTAAAGAAAAAATATGAATTTGCGATAAACATTTTTTTTTTCAGGGAATTTAATTAAAACATTTATGTTTATTCGCAGGTAATTCTTCTGTTGGAGGGAAAAGCTCACGCATACGTTTTTGCCAGTTGCGGATGCAAGAGATGGGACACTTGCGCTCCTGAAGCCGTTCTTCACGCGATCGGTGGTGTTTTAACCGATTTCCATGGTGAACGCTACTCGTATAATCGGGAAACGACATATGCAAACACGAGAGGCGTACTGGCCACTGCGCCTGGCCAGTCGCATCAATGGTACTTGAGTCGTATACCTGATGAAGTAAAGCAAAAGTTACAGTAGGTAATATTGTGGCGTGGCTCGAAATGATTTTTGACTATTTTTGCCGGATACCTTCTCAAATATTTCTCACGTTCAACGATATTTGCATTTTTACGCGTCGAAAGTTTTGATAATTGTTTCGTGTAGAAGATAATAAACAAAAACATTCCCTGTAATGATTTTATATTCTTTAGTCTGATGTAAAGAAAAAAAGTACAAAAATAGTTATATTTTAATTGACCATTTAATTAACCATGTAATTATACAATAAAAGAAAGAAATTTTAGTTAAAGAAACTTGATTTTGATCATTTTGCTCTCATTTTGATTATTATCGAGAGAAATAAGTTTAATTGTGAAACTAAATAATTAAATTAATAAAAAGTGCACATAACTTTTTACATAATCATATAATATTTGGCAGATATGCTTTAAAGGCGTCAGTAGTTTAGTTAATACTCGATACATTTTAGTTTGGATAACACTCGATACATTACATAAATAAATGGAAAAAAATGTATTCTCACGGTCAATATCTCTGACATAGGAATCATTCCGGTTTTTCATTAAGCTTAGTAGAAGGGAGAATATAAAAGGCGCTTCGATCAACAAGCGTCAATGAGTCAGTGCACGACCATCGGTCGCGAATCATCAACTTCAAATAAATCGGTATTCCGATATCTAATTTTTCCGCATACTATTGAAAAGACTGGTCGTCCTTCAAGAATCTCGCCTATTCAGAGAGTGGGAAAGGAGGAAAGACAGGAAAATCAAGAAACTTGTGAACAATTCGAGAAATTCAAGAAGAAGATAAGACAAAAACTCGTTAAGACTAATTAAGGCTCAAGGACAACGACTGACCAGAAATGACGGAGCATTCCTTATTCGTAAAATTGTTCTTTTTTTGGATATTTTTTGTGAATATTCATGAGTATCGCGCCGCTTACACTCATCCACCGGTTACAGTGGAAGCGCTTCATCCCGTAGGACTGCGCATGTCAATTCCTGGTAAAATCTAAGTAATATGTTGGATTACAATTACAGCTTAATTAGAGAGAGAGAGAGAGAGAGAGAGAAGTCTACACTCGATCAATAAAATAATTGAATTAAAAAAATATATCAGTTACATATAGATAGTTTATTTTGAACATTTGTTTTAAATTCATTTAAAAAAATATTTATTGTGAAAGTTAAACTATTCTAAGTGTAAGATATTATTTACTCAATAAACAATTTTGTAATGAGTGAAAAAAATGAATTGAGAATGGGACAGTTTGTAAATACAATTATCTCGTACGATCATCTAAATCTTGTAAAATTCTTTGTTAAGGATATAATAATTGATATAATTGTAATAATGTAGAGCTAAACATAAAAGAACTAAAAAATGATTTTGTTATAAAATATACAAAACTAAATAATATCTTACTGCCACTTTAAATGTAATTATTTCTTAAAAAAATAATTATTATATCAAATTATTCATATTTTACTATTACTCGTAAATAATTGTAAAAATAATTTATTAAAAAATATCTAATATATAAAATTACTTGTTAAGAATTTTCTAAATGGCTGATAGGACTTTGACCAGTGTGTTATCTATAATATAATAAATTACGATGAAGAGATTCATTAGTATAGCTACTTTGATTTTCCTGTACAGTTGACCTCTGTTATAAATAAACAAAAGATAAAATTGTACATTCTAATCGGAATTTCCTTTTTTTACAGATGAACACGGAATAACATTAGTGGCCTACCACATCAAATTCAACGAGGATTTTGATGGCTTAGAAGCAGGACATATAGCGAAAGATATTCTCAAACTTCGTAATGGACGTTGGACTTATCAGGACCGGCATACTGAGTTAAAGAGGGACGACGTTATTTATTATTGGGTCCACGTGGTATATCAGGGCCTTGGTTACAATTTGATTGATCAATCGTACCGAGTTATTGGTAAGCTTTGATTATTAAGTCAAAGTTGGAATAAGCCTCTGTCTTTTTCATTTTTTAAGGCGGAAAATTAATTAAATTATGGTTAATGTGTTAGTTAACTAATATATTTATACGAATGATTTTAAATTTTATTGATTTATAATCTATACATATTATAAAGGGTTTTATTAAACATAATATTCCGTTATTTGCAATTTTTAATTATTAGTCAAAACAATCAAATTAGCCAATCAGAACTTGTACATGGTAATTAATGTGTCATATAAAATAAGATTAAAATCATTAAAATACAACATATGAAGAGCCAAACGTTGATCCCTTCAATGAGTTTGACGTAGATCTACCAGTCACACAGTAGTGTGTCATATAGTTAAAATAAGATTATAATCATTAAAATACACCAGTAACATACAATCAACAATATATAATTAACATACAACACATATATGCTTTTATGGAGTCACGCTTTAGTAGATCTGCGTCGAACTCATTATGTAATTTGTTGCACTTCCATTGAAAAGGATCCGAGCGTGGGATCAAAACATTTGGCTCTTATATGTATTTTAATGATTTTAATCTTACTTTAATTATACAACGTATTAATTATCACATATAGAGTCCAAATAATGCTCTTTTTTATAGTTATTTTTTGAATATTTAATTATTAATGTTCTTAAATCGTTTATCGCGCTTTCTAGATTTTTACAATTACGATGGCACTAAATATATTAGAAACAAAGTTGAAGAAAACTGTACGACAACGTCGGCCACATGGATTTACGAAAATGGTGGACAACGGCAAGTCTGTCCTCGTCAATTGCTTTTCGAGGACAATTTTGACAATATTAACAGCACAATCTGGAATTCGATTCAAAGTTTTGCCGGCGCGCCGGTACGTCATCATCGCTAATCATGACTAATTATAATTAATTGTTTATCGGAGAATAACCAGTTCCATAAAATACTATTGTGATTAAATCATGATACTATTTTTGTTTCACCAGGATTATGAATTTGTTGTATACATGACAAATGATGTAACAGATGCAAGTGATGGTCGGCTGCGCATCAAGCCGATCCTTCTTGATACTAAATTCGGCACGGATTTTACATCGCGTGGAACATTGATATTAGAAGGGTAAGTTCGATGATTTTAGAATTGCACTTAAAATTAAAATTAAAGAATCTAAAAAAAGAATCGCGAAAGAATTTAATTTATATTGTTCATTCGCTTGCAAAATTCACATCTCCTGCATGCTTGATATTTATTCTATATTAAATCTTGGCAGATATATTATAGACTTTAAATTGAGCTTTTTCCATAGGATCAAAGTAATTACCAATAAATCTCTTTATCGTAATTTACATTATAGATAATACACTGGTCAAAGTCTTATCAGGCATTTAGAAAATTCTTGATAAATAATTTTAAATAAAAGGATACTATATTTTTTAAGAAATTATTTTTACAATTATTTACGAGTAATAGTAAAATATAAATAATTTGATATAATAATTTTTTTAAGAAATAACTATATTAAAGTGGAATTAAGATATTATTTAGTTTTGTATATTTTATAACAAAATCATTTTTTATTTTTTTTATGTTTAGCTCTGCATTATTAAAATTATATCAATTATTATATTCTTAACAAAGAATTTTAAAAGATTTAGATGATCGTACAAGATAACAATTATTGTTTACTTTACAAACTGTTCCATTTTTAATTCATTTATTTTCCAATTAAAAGAAGAAATTTATTTAAAAAAATTTTGAAAATAATATGAATCTCTTTTTAATATCATACAATTTTGTGTTATTTTCAATTGCGGTAATTTCATAGCATAATGTCTTTAAGAGGTTTCACGAATTAAAATTAAATTTATTTATACTTTTCAGTTGCACGGGGCAAGTTGGTACAGATGAATGTCAACGTCAAGGTCGCGGCGCGTATGTTTTGCCACCGCTGATCTCGGGACGTCTTAATACAAAAGGAAAATTCGAGTTTCTTTTCGGACGCATCGAAATAAGGGCCAAGCTGCCGCGTGGTGATTGGGTGTATCCTTGTAAGTTTATCGTTATCGTTAGACTTTTCAATCGTCTTGCGTTTTTGTTATGCCACAAATTTTGTTTTGCAGTGTTAACTCTGGAGAGCGCCGAGAATACAAAGAATACAATGGAGTTTGGACTTCACCGCGAGATTAGGATCGCGTGTTCGGTAGGCAACGAAATACTGACAACACCTGAAGGTGAAAATGTCAGCGGCAAAATATTGAGCGCAGGTGGATTGACCGGTTCCTTAAACGAGACTGACTCACAGAGTGTTAACCGGTCTAAACTGCCCAAGAGACAATCGAGCAAAGTTTGGGCGGACAGCTTCCACACCTTCGAGATCGAATGGAGCAGCGGTCGCATCGAGGTAAAAGTTGACGGAGTAGAATATGGCGAACAGATTTTAGATGGATCATTTAGCAAACCGGTAAGTTAGAACTAAAGTTTTATATTTTTTATTGATAGATTAGTTTCATAATTTTATTGAATCTCGTAACGTTGAGAGTAATGGTATAATTTTCCTTGCAGTCATATGTGACTTTGGGAATCGCTGTTGGAGGTATCCACGAATTTCCGGATCTTGTTACGAGTAATGGCTATGTCAAGCCATGGCGGAACGTCGAGTCAAAGGTATGATATTTTATATATACGGGGTGCCCCTCATTTAAATGCCAAAACTTCAGGAGCGTGTAAGGGACCGACAAACTAAGACAAAAAGTCCTTTTAAAGTTAGTTTTTTGGTCCCCTACACGCTCCCGAAGTTTTGCTATTTAAATTAGGGACACTCTGTATATAACAAAATATAAAGTTTTTATATGTTACAAGTTTTTAAATTAAAAAAAAATATTCTAGAGATAGGGTCAAGTATTAGTTAGTTTATCAGACACTTTGGCAAATAAAGTTAATGTTAACGCAATTAATGTTAAGTTATTTTTTTTTATAGGCGACATATAAGTTTTATAACGCAAAAAACAACTGGTATCCTACGTGGGACTCGCAACAAACGGCTCTTGAAGTGGATTACGTGAAAGTGTGGGCATTATAAATACGTTTGTCTCTGCAAAACAATTTATCCCATCTAGATATATATTTATTATCTAGATATATCTTATAAGGCATTTTTTTTACAAAATAATATCAATTATCCAACAACAATCTCTTAATTTACTTTTATACAAAATAAATAATAACAAAATAATAGACGTGTCGATTTATATACATACTTGAGGATTAGATCTACTTTTATATAAGTATTGAGAGATCTCACTGATTCAACAGAGTACAATTTGTAGGTCGATCGATTACATATATTCAAATGCACTTGCATATATAATCCATGCATTGTGGATCAGAAGAAATTTCTATCATCCTTGAAGGGAAATATAGGTGGTGTCAGGAAGGTATTGGGCACAGGTTGCAACCTATCCAGCCGAACATCGGGACCAAGACCGTTTCCCAATTGCTCGATCAGCCACTGTCCGCGATATCCGAAGCGTCGTTGATATGCTTCCGCTGCGCGCGGTCCATCCTCTGGTCTGAACTCGATGCATATCGGACCCTGGCTGGTTTTTCCAAAGTGTACGAAACTTAGAAGACTCCTAGCCCATTCCCGGAATTGGAATTGATTCGGCCAGAATCTTCTCGTGAAAATTGAAAGTCGATTCCCAAACAACGTTTGCGGCCACGTGAGAAACGACGATGACAAATCGATTGTTCTGGCATTTCGTGTTGACGTTCGATCGCTGCACCATGCGCTTGTCTACCCGCAATAAAAATCATTTTGGTTTAAAAGAAAAAATTGAATTAATTAAAATAAATCGTATTAATTATTTTAATAAATTATGACTTTAAGAAATTAATACCGACGCACATGTATACTGAGAGAGAAAGGGATTTAATAAAAAAATATACAATAGATGTAGAATAAAATGAAAAAAAAAAAAAATTCTCTTCGAGCGAACGGGAAAGTTTTTGAAGCGAATTAATTCGTATTAATTTCTAAGTCAACTTACCGCGCAAAAGGCGATCGTTAAAAGCGCTTTGTCAACGTACATATGTTTTTATTTGACTTACACTTACTGCCGGAACACCGGAAAATAACGAACGACGATTCCATCCGGCTTTTATGTCCTCCTATTCCGTGCTTCGTAGAAAATTCGTGATTCGAATTGAGTATGATCGCAGGGTAATCGATTCATGAATAACTGATTGTCATTCATGGGACACCCGATTTTTCAAACTCTCGTGTGTCGCGTTGGACGCGCAATCAAAGTTTTTTTCACTTTCACTTCTATCCTTACAATAGACCTTGAGAGCATTTTCATATAAGCAGGTCGAGTTTCTGAAAAGATATCATTCCGTATCGGGGTAGCAATTAGTTAGCGTTTCCTAATCGAGCCAGCATGAATCGACATCAAATATTGGTAAGTTTATATATTTAAAAAATGCAAAACAAAATTAAGCTAATCTTGTTTAGTAATTAAAAACAAAGATTTAATTATTATAATCTACTTGTATATACACAATATAAACTATATATTATAAATTACATATTTAATTAACATAAATTATATATATATATATATATATAAACATAAATTTACATACGCATATTTATATAAATTACATAGCGCGATAATAATGTTAATTAATTTTAATAAGCTAATTAGATTTTTTTTTTGCATTTATGACATCTTAATGGTAATCTCAATAATTATTATAATTATTTCATCATTCAACAATCCTCATATTTGCATTTTATTGTATTTCAGATTGTTGCATTATTACTTCACAGTAAAACATTGATATCAAGTGCAGACCCTATAGTCTACCAGATTGTGCGTGATTTAGTTGGATATAACATCGCAGGTCCACCTGTCTTCCACGAGGCAAGTGCATAAAAAAAAAAAAATACTTGACATAGTTTTACTTTAGCGGTTTTACTATTAATGTCATTGCGTCCACAGACAACGGACTGGGACTTTGACCCAGAAGCCGGTAAACAAAGAAGAATCCAGTACGAGCAGGAAAATGGGCGTTTTGGAGAACATGCAATAGCCAAATTAGGAACCATGGATAAGTGGAAGAACGAAAAGCTGATAGGTAATAGTGAGTAAATATCATACATATTTTTAACAGCATACATTTTCCAACACATCACACTCATCTATATTTAATTTAATTTATCAAATAAATATACTTAAAACTAAAGTTGATTTTGACTTATTAATAATTTATTAATAATTAATATTCACGTTTGACATGAATATTCAATGTTTTAATAATTGTGCCACTATAATAATAACAACAATTGTGCGTAATATAATTTTCTCCAATTATTTTACAACACACTTTTGGATTTCGAGCAGACTAATTCTGCTGAATAAAGTTTGATCGCACGTTTGCAATTAAACAGAATAATAGTAAAGATTTTTTAAAATTATGTCACTGATTTTATAACAGCTTACAAATACCAAAACTACATGCACAGTTTAAAAACAAGAAATGTGACTCCAGTATTTATATTAGTCTTTTACTTTTTTAAATATATTTAAGAATGTAGAAATTGCGTCCTCTGTTGCGAAAAGCGTCACGTTTTACAAATACTTTCACACATGCGTATATTTCAGGCAATCAGCGATCCAGGTGAAGTAATCATTGCATGTAGTACAAAGTTTCCAAGAACTTTCACCGTATCGAGATGTTGGAGAAAGAATTAGGATATGGTAGGGGAATGAAGAAATTCAGACTGAGTTTCGTCGCGAACCTAAAACGTTGGTCGCAACGACGTAATCAACATCATCTTGTAATATCGACGACTTATTAAATTATTTAATTATGTTATTCTAATAAAAGAAAAAAGTGTTTGCTTTATATCATTTACAAGATTATTTTCCTGTGATTATTAATCGAGCAACAACAATTATTGCGATCATCTACCATGGCGAGTTTTATTTCTGTAAGTAATAGAAATAAAATATGTTTTATATCACGAGAATGCACTTTTTTCCGTGTGAAAGTCGAGTCACACTAAGGTGAACAACTTAATTAAAAAAACTCGTCGTTTCGGTTGCAACTTTTTAATTATTATGATAATATATATACGTTACACAAACATCGCAAGATATTTTTAGAGAACGTTTTCTCTCTTATCTGTACATTATATATGAAAAATAAAATAAGAATTTTTTTTTTTTTTTTTTGCTTTATTGTTTGAAATTTTGATGCATTTATAGTGGCTGATTATGACTGTGTTCGCTACTATTTTTTTCCTTCTAATCGATGGAAGTACAGCTATGATTCCGGAACCTAAAGCGCCTAATTTCCAATATTTCGAACGGTAAGTGATGAAGCAAACATCTCGGAATATTTTATTGTAGAAAAATTTAAGTTAATATAAAATTAGTCAATCAATACGTATTCTAGGGTAAACAGAGAAAAATATTTTGCGCATTATATAGCGTCCGAATAATACCGTTATAATGATCTTTTTTTTTAGGCCAAGGTATCGCTATCCTTATTATGACGAAAATGGCAAGGGAAAGTTGCTATACGGTTATGGTGGACCAGAGCTATATCAATATAAAACGTATTCTCCTCTTGAAGGAATTCATTGATATTATATTTTTCTATTTTAAAGAAATTGATTGATATAATTCCTTTTTCTTGAAGAAATTCATTTTTTTTATTAAATATCAAGATTAAAAATTGCAATAAAATGTGTACTTTGTATGTAAAATGTATTAAACATTTAAAAAGTTGTTTTTGTTATTAATAAATTTTGTTATTAATTTTGTTCCTCTCACAGAAAATAGATTTTAGAGAATATATCTACATGATACAATACACGAGTATTCTTCTAAAATTCTTTAATGTAAATCTAAACTATATTCCAAAAATAAGCATTATATTAAAAATGTTTTAAAAGAATTAATAGATTTAAAAGGGAATATGATATATTGATTTGTATATGTATATAGGATAATTAGTTAAGATTATATCAAGATCATTTTAAAATTTTCAAACGGCGATATCCATTTCTCATTATAAATTATTGTATCTTAAGTTAAATAGTTTTTAAAATTATATATGATTAATTTTTTTTTATCCACAACTTTCCGAGTTTGAATGGAAGCTTCCCAATAATTGAAATGTTTCAAAATTTTTTATTACTAACTCCATATATGTAGACAGAGATCATAACAACAGTATGCAATTGCCAGTCCCAAAAATCTATTAAATAACAATTCTGATAGTAATCTCAAATTGTAATTTACCGATAAATTGAATTATGATCAATACCAAAAATATCAATCACTAATAATTTAATATTGTATTACAAGTTGTAACGATATAATTTTCCAAAACGGCCGATGCGACGTTTCATAAAAATTTTCACATTAAAATTTTGAATAGCTTTGCTTCAAGATATGTAAAATAAAAATAAAAATATTTTCCACTTTTGTTAAAACAGACTCAAGCTATCATCAATTAAGTCTATTAGGAACTCGATCGGTCCAACTATAATTGAGTACTTGGTACTCTAAAGTATTCTCAATTAAACGGCTCGCAAAAATATGGTCTTGTTGCATGTGACACTATCGTGTCCCTTGATACGTCGCGTTTCGCAGTTTGTGGAATTAATAAGGAACATTGTAAGAGTATTTATTTTCGCTGATTAAAACTGTATTCTTAAATGCAATCGATTTGTATGACTTGTGATTTTAATTACAATAAGTTTGTTTCTTCTTCTTACTCGGTAAAATGCTGCATGATTCGCTTCTCCTCTAGCGTGAATTGACAATGAATGAATAAACGATGGAATCGACGTTTCTTCTCACAAATGGATCTTAAAAATTATGCACATTATTTAGAAAAGTGTGTAAGAAAGAGAGAGAGAGAGAGAGAGAGAGAGAGAGAGAGAGAGAGAGAAAGAGAGAGAGAGAGAGATACAATGATTCGGTGCAAACATTGCTTTGGACTGCAGTCTACAACTATATTATATATATATATATTATTTTTAAAAGTCACTTTGACCTATCAAACGTGCATGGAATGTGCAGTAGCTATCATCTATGATAAGGTGATTCATTCAATCTCACTTGTCGAGACGATAATGAAATATAATCTAATAGCTACAGTCTATGTAATCTACTACATTAGCGAAATGTTTTTCTTTTCTATGTGTGTGATATACTGAAAAAAAAAATGTCAAATAATTTATAAACGGTGAAAACAGCCCGCAGTCACTGCGCAATCAATACATAGAATCCTTGTCGAAAGAATATTATTATTCTTCTTTACGCGTATATAACTGCATACTTGACGAGGTTACGAATGTGCAAGCATAGTCGAGTAGATGTGAGTTAGTGAGAAGTAAAATGTATTGTTTATAAACGCGAATACGATTGCATATGTATCGAGATATCGCCAAGCGATAATTGATGCGCTTATTCGTTATGATATTTGTCCGCCTTGCTCTCGCCGGCAGACTGCAACTGTCATACAAAGTCCATTTCGAACTTGTTGTAATACTGGCTGTTGACGCGTTGACCCCGTCTCTGCAGCTGTCTCTCGATGAACTTCTTTATTTCACTGATCACGAAGACACTCGATGTCAATGCTGCCAGGAATAAAAGATCTGCAAAACGGAAAATAAACGCATTGTACAGAGACATGTATAGACTGACTAGACTTTTTTTTATATATTTAAAAAGCGTGAAATACCTTTCGCCGTGAGAGCCTCAGTCTGAAATATTCTTTGCAACGGAGGAAAATAGATCACGAACATTTGTCCGATGACAGATAACGTTACCGCTACTAGAAACATTTTATTACTCCACAAACCGATTGTAAATATAGATTTTGTCTGAAATAAAAACGGAAAGAGAAAAGTTAGAGATTAAAGCAATTCTTCATCCTGGTTCAAAACTGAAGGAAACGCGCAGAATCTCACCTGTGATCTACAGCTAAGAGCATTAAACATATCAAAGAATACGAAGCAAGTGAATGTCATGGTAGTGTCTCTTGCAGTATTTCCATTAACCATCTGAAAACAAAACATGTATAAGAGAAAAAATTGTAAATCTCTTTTTTGAAAGACTAATTTGTTTCTTGAACATACCTCTCTGTTATATACCCATAGGGTGCCAAGAATGATGATACTAGCAGACAATAAAACATTGATTACGAGATGACGCGTGATCATTGGCTCTTTTGTGTTACGTGGCTTTTGCTTTAGAACATCCTTATCAACTGGCTCTACTCCAAGGCTACGCACACACACACACACACACACAACAAAGAGAAATTAATGTACATATATACGGGAAAAAAATATATTTGACGAAAAGATATTTAGCAATGTCTGACCTTTGAGCTGGAGGACCATCCATAATAATGTTGATCCACAGTATTTGCATAGCGTTCAAAGGATTCGGTATACTCATCAATGTTGCAAGAGCAATCAGAGAGAGCGCGGCTATGCTAGTACTCAATTGAAACCTTACGAAATTACGGATATTGTGAAAAATCCCCTTTCCCTCTTCGATTGCCGCGCTAGAATCGATAACAATGAATACGTCTTTTTATTAATTCATTGTACGTATGTATGTTAAAATGTACGAAAAATATTTAATATAAAATATTTACATAATAGTTCCGAAATCATCGTCGACTAAAATCATATCGGCCGCTTCCTTGCACACGTCAGTGCCATTTTTGCCCATGGCAATGCCTATATCGGCCTTTTTCAACGCTACTCCGTCGTTTACACCGTCACCAGTCATACCTACTATATTGCCATTCCTTTGTAAAGCTTTTACGATACAAAGTTTGTGTTTGGGTGTTACACGATAAAATACGCTAACGTTATTAATGCATTGTTCCAATTGATGCTCAGACATCATGTCAATTTCATCCCCCGACAATAGCCGACTGTGAAGCGTATCCAATCCAATTATGCTAGCTGCAAAATAATAAGAAAAATTAAATATAATATATAAGCTTTTTAAAAGATCTGAAATTAATTTCGAAAAATGGCGAGTAAGAGCAAACGCTGTAATTAGTGCGCAAAAATTTAATTCTAACAATAAGTAACAATTTAATCTATTATCCTAACGTACGTTTCGGTCAATTTTATGACCTTCTTCAGCGCAAAAGTACAAAAACAGAAGAAAAAACACAGGTTTTTTAAGCCATATAACTGTACATTAATTTATCATTAAATGACACCAGTAAATAGTTACACGAAAGTTTAGGAAAAGTTAAACATCATTATTTAGTCAAACGATTAAAATTGAACATGAAGATATTGTTAATAAGATAAAAAATTGTTGAGTTGATGTGTTAATTAAAATCAATTCACAATTTTGGATAGAGAAAGTTTTTATTACAAAAGATTGACCTCAGAGACGATATTCATAAAAAGATGAATAAACAGTATAAATTTGCAAACAGACACAGAATGTTTAAACTCTACATATCTAAATATTATAGATAAATTGCCGAAAATCTAAACAACCTGAAAGACTTTGTTACTATTCATGATTTTAAAGATATAACTGTTGACTCTTTTACCATTATCATAAGATCAGTCCATCGTTAAACATTTTTATAATTAAGAAATTTTAGAACAATTATGTAAGTTACAATTTAACACATTGTCTCTTCTAAAAATTTTTTCATTAATTAGTGAAATTGTGAGTTGTTTTTTAATTATTTTAATACAGGTTTCCAATCTATTATTTTTATTTTTAATTTGACGAGTCAACCTATGTGTCACTTCTTGGCCTACTAACCAAAGGAAGAACACATTAACTCAACAATTTCTTATCTTATTAACAATATCTTCTGTAATCGTAAAAATTTGTGTCCATAAGAAATGCAATAACAAATCTCTCTTTTTTATAACATATATGACATCATTTATTTATGTACCTATTGCAGCTGCAGTTTCTTTGGCATCACCAGTCACCATTATCACTTTAACGCCGCTGTTTATTAAAATACTGATAGATTCGCGCACGTGCGGTCTCGGTGGATCGCAAATACCAACTAGACCGACGTAAATCAGGTCTTGCAACGAGGAGCCACGAGCCAAACCAATCACTGCAAGTGCACAAATTTGTATATGAATTACGGAAAAATATAAATTTATAAAAGTCCTGGATTATATCTATTGTTTTACAAAAAGATAATACTACCTCTCAATCCTTGTTGACCTATATCATATGCTTCTGTTAAAAATTCCTGATCCTTTTTTTGACTAAGCGGATATACTTGACCATTCTCATAATATTTTGTACATTGCGGTAAGATCTTCTCTAAAGCACCTTTTACAAAGTATGTTTCTTGCCTATTCTAAAATTGTGTAGAATTATAGAGAATAAATTGAGCTTGTATTTGATATATTCTAAGAATAAGAACCTTATTCTAGTTATGATATAACCAGAAAGATCATAATCTTTTGGTTTAATTTACCTCGCCAAACCTTGGCGTGCATTTCACAGCCATCATCTTTTGCTCCGAAGAAAACGGATACTCTTGAAGTCGCAAATACTTATCAGCGACGCCGTACATTCCAAATTTCATTGCCACGGCTATAAGCGCGCCTTCCGTTGGTTGTCCGAGTAGAGTATCGTTTTGTATGATTGCGTTATTGCACACACAACCCACTTCCAGCATGTTACTAATAGCGGCACGAGCGAGATCAATATTGTCGCATTTTCGTATGCGTACTTCACCTACATTATTATATCCTGCTCCGGTAACATCCGCGATGTAACCTTCCGATGTTACAATAATCGTAGCGGTCATTTCGTTTTTCGTGATTGTACCAGTTTTATCAGAACATATCACGTTTACACAACCTAAAAATAAAATAAAATCTCTATACGTTTGAAATTTTATACAAATCGCAAAAATATACTTTAAAAGAATTTTAAGTAAGACTAGGATTGTGTCATAGATTTCAAAATTACATTTATATGAATCGTTTCATATTGTCTACATCAAGAGACACGGTAGTATCTCAGCTAAGTCCCGTAAAAAAAAAGAAAAAAAAAAATTTACGTTTAAAATATGATAGCTTATCTATATGTGTAAATAATGTAAACTATGTTTGACATATCATTTATGTCAACAATGAGTAATTTGGCTTATCGAAAATTTTCTTTATATTTCGTTTTTCATGTTGCTTTAAAATAAATATAACTACACAATTTTTATTTTATTTTCTTAATAAATTAAAATCACATATACAGATACATTAACTATTTTACATATACATTAAATATAAGAAAATAATTTTTTAAATATTTTTATAGTTGCAACTTACCGAGAGTCTCAACAGTTGGTAATTTCTTCACAATAGCTTTTCTCTTGACCATTCTCATCACTCCCAATGCCAATGTCACAGTCACCACGATGGGCAAGCCCTCTGGTATGGCTGCCACTGCCAAGCTTACACCAATGGTAAACATCTCAAGGATAGCCTTACCTTGGATCCAGCCCAGAAGCATGATGATACCAATAATGCAGAACGAATAGAAGGACAGCTGTGTACCTAAAATGTCCATGCTTCGCTGTAGCGGAGTCTTTGGCGCTTCTTCGGCCTGCATCATCGAGAAAACCTCCCCAAATTCACTCTTTTCTCCCGTATTCACTACAATTCCCTGTATCACGCGATATTGTAATATAAGTTGATGGTAGAGCGCAGTCGTACCGTCGTAAAAGATTTTAGATTTAACTCAAACAAAATTACCTTGCCATTTCCACAGCGTACTAAAGTCCCCATGAAGGCAATATTCCTCTTCGACGTCAACCCATTGCTCTTGAGCAGAGGAGCCGTCGATTTTTGCGCTGGCTCGGTCTCCCCAGTAAAACTACTTTCGTCAATCGCCAAATCTGTGGCTTCAAATATTCTAATATCGGCGGGTACTCTGTCACCAATATTTAAATACACAATATCACCAGGAACTAAATTACGCGCAAGAAATGTTTCTACACGTTCCCCTCTTAAGCTGGAAATAAAATGTCGGAATTAAATAATAATGTAAAAATGTATACATTAATTAATATAATGAAGTAAAATGTTGAAAAAATCTTGAAAAAAAAAATATATATATATATATATATATATATTTATATAAATTTTCTAGCTTGTCTTTTCAATTATCTTTTTTATTTGAGATTTCTTTTATTTAAGATATAGAACTAAACTGTGGTATATTGTATCTTTTTTATTTTTGCAGAAAAAGAAAAATGCTTCATATTAAGAGTTAGTATATTCTCCAAAGATATATACCATATTTCTAAAGAATACTATAAATTTAGATGCATGCTGTTTCTCAAAATCGCCTATATATTTATTACTGTTATATGTTAAATTATATACGGTTAATAAAGCATTTAGAAGCATGAATCTATTTACCAGTGGCATATTGGTGGTACCAATTTATTCAATTCCTCTAAAGATTTCTCCGATCGGTATTCTTGTACAAATGCAACTGTCACCACTATTATGATAGCCTACAAAGGAGGTAACATCACAAACATAAGCGATGGTTAGATAATGCCTGCCAAAATTCTTGGAAGGGACAGAGATTAACAAAAATATTGAAACATACGTACCACAGTAATACTGACAGCGTCGTCGAATTGCTTCATACATATGCTGACTAATGCAGAGGCGAGTAGGAGTAAAATCAATGGGTTTTTGAACTAAAAAAAGAAAGTATAAGAAGTTCAATTTAAAAAATTCATTTAAACTATATTAATAATTATTTCTGAGAAGAATATAATTTATATTAATATAAATTATATTCTTCTTAAAAATTACAACTTTCATCAATCATCTTTATATTTAACAAGCAAACGAATAAAAAGTAAATTCAACCACACCTGTTCGATATATTTCTTCCATGGTGGATCTTCCTCCTTTACCGTAAACTCATTAAAACCTATTAATTGTCTTCTATGATCGGCTTCTTGCCATGTGAGTCCTGTTCGCACATCAACGTGCAATCTGGCTGCTACTTCCTCCGCCCCGAGACTAGCTGATTCTGCTGTTGTCAACCACATCTCGGGGTCTTCACCCTTGTTGTAAAACATATTAAAATATGTATATTAAACGTATGTTTGGAAACACAGTTAAATAGACTTAAATAAAGTTAAACTTGATTGAAGCTAGAGATGTTAAGTATGGAAACACTTCTCAAGTAATACAGGACAGTGAAATAATGTGTAAGATTCACTTGTTTAAATTGTAACATATGACATATACATGTGCCGCAATGTTTATTATTTTATCTTTTCGATAACGTTAAATTAGCGCGTTATCTCATTGTTGCAATTGTTTGAAAAATATATATATCACATGTACACACATTGTCAAAACCGCGATGAGAAAAGGAAAAGAAAAAAAAAAACCCAACGATACAGCATTGAATACAGGAAAATTACACAAATTCGGTTTAAAAATCTCTTCTAATTCCAAATATATTGAGTAATGAGCATGTACGAGATAAAACAACAAAAATTAACTTAAATACTAACCTCACAACGATGATTCGATATTAGTCTTTTGACACATTTTTTTGAATAAATATATCGAAATTATAATAATTGGATAGTTTGTGTGTCAATTACAGAACAAACTGGCAAAAGAGCGGCATATTAGATAAGAAAGGAAGTGAAATAACAAAGAAATTGCATGTGATCGTCGCGTGAACAAAGTTACATGCGTGACACTCACGTCCACGTTACGTATACACGTCTCACACACACGTGTGTGAATTCGGCGACGCCGCACAGTGTGATAAGTGAGCGATCTATAAATTAGTTTCTTAGAAATACTATTGATTATTAACAAGTAATATTCCTATATAATCAACACATACTTAAATATAATTTTAATATAATAATAACATTGGAGAAGCGCTAAAGTGCTGTTTAACATTTTAATTTTAATGCATGCATTAATATATATTAGTATATAAATATTTTAATGTTGTACATAAAATAACTTGTAATTATATACTTTTGTTCATATATTATAATTATAAATATATATTGAATCTTTATAAAATAAAAAATCTA
This sequence comes from Anoplolepis gracilipes, assembly GCF_047496725.1. Classification (NCBI taxonomy): domain Eukaryota; kingdom Metazoa; phylum Arthropoda; class Insecta; order Hymenoptera; family Formicidae; genus Anoplolepis; species Anoplolepis gracilipes. The sequence goes on along the minus strand of NC_132971.1, from coordinate 21,598,372 downwards.
AAAATGTGTTATAGCTTTTATAATAATAATAATAAAGATAAAAGATTTTATATATAATAAATAAAAGGCTTATTATATATATATTATTTACATATATTTATCTTACAAATTTAATTTTATTTAATATAATTAATTAGTTGATTAATTCTAATTTAATTATTTTAATTATTTAATTATTTTTATTTTAATGTAAAAACTAATAATTCTAAATCTAAATAATTATTTAATCAAAATAATCGATCATGCAATTATTAAATAAATTAATTAAAATTTAATAAAAGAATTATTTCTCTTTAAATCACTTATCACGCTGCGTCGTCGAATCAATAAATTATCGATATCTCGCACGTTGGAAGAGCGCGATTTTATAAATAATAAAAGTCGGCTTTTTTATCGGTTTTTCTTTTTGTCATTTTATTCAATGTTCTTTAAATCCCATTTTAGTTTCCTGCAAAATCAATCATACGTGGAGACACGTGCTTGCGTATATATATGTATACATGTACGTTTGTATATACCAGTGGTTCTCAATCTGAATGCGTGACAATTTATGGAAAATAAAATATAATATTGCGAAAAGTACAGTTAAAACAAACTTGAAAGAACTCGCGAGCCAAATGACTGATAAAACAAATACAATGATATATTTATATATTTCTCTTTGATTTATCGCGAATATTAGTTTAGGTTCGTGTGATTTTATTATGAGTTTTTTATAGGTGCACTGCTGCATTTAAAACGTGCTTATTAAGACAAGCGGGCTTATTAATGTTATTTTAGCAGATTTTGTAAAATGCAGACTGATAGAAATGCATTTTATTCGCTGACATAAAAATGATTATCACATTTCCGTGTCTTATCAGGCGGATGCTATTAAAGTAATTATTACTGTTGCATAAACTATTAGTAATGCTCTCATTTGCACGTCCTTGCGCATATGAGTGCGTACGAGTTTCACTTATATGTATACATATACAATATATAGGTCATAAAATCTATAATTCCTTTAATTAGAAGAAATATATTGATTGCTTGAAAGCAGCGTGATTATATATCTTTTTATAAATTCATATTTTATTCGTAAAACTAAGTTTCTTTATTAAAATGTTTTTACGATTCAGATACGAGCTGATGTCTATTAAACCGGTCGATCGATATTAAAACATTTCAATACACGTGCTACTTTAGCGAACTTTGACTCTCCTCTCCCTCCCCCAACGATATCTGTCACATTACTACTGAATATTTGTACATCACAAATGTGTAAAATACATATCAATTATGTGCAAATTTAATATATATAATTATTTTAAATTTAATTGATTCAAGTTTGTTTGGTATTTTGATTTTATCGAATTAATAATTCATTTATATACAATGAAAATAAAATATACTAAAATAGCGAGTAAAATCAAGCCTTTTTTGTACTCTGTATATTTTTTTCTACGAGAAAATTAGATTCTATATAATTCTACATAATGATAAAAACGGAGGAAAAAACATGTATATTTGAAAATATGGTGTATTTAATGTTTTTATTATTTTTGAAAATACGGATGCGCATGTTTATCAAAAATAATATATATATAAGATATTCGCATTTTTTTTCCGCGGTTATCATAATTGTTTTTTTTTTTTTTTTTTTTTTTTTTTTCCATATATATATGCATACACATAAATTTTGAAATATATTTATTATCTATACCGTATATTATCTAGGGTTGCGAAAACGCGGACGCGTTTCACGTGATCCGCGACTGGGCTCACCTCGTTCAGTGTCGCATTCTCGTCGTTGCGCTCTTTCTCGTCGTTGCGGATCTCGAGGCCGGCGTCGTCCAAGAGCTGCTCGTACTTGGCCTGGTTACCGGGGTCTCTCATCGCGGAAATGGGTGGCTTTCTTCAGCAGCGCACCGCCTGTCGTACAGTCCGTGACTCTTCCAGGGCAGAAACAGGAAAAGAAAATACCGACGAGATTGGAGATGGAAAACACCAGCAGCTGACCTAACACCGCCGAAATCCGCTATCGATTCGCGCACTCTCTCTCTCTCTCTCTCTCTGTTCTCTCTTTCTCTCTTCTAGTCCAGTTCACCAGGGAAAACAGTACGGCGCATCGTCTTTTTCTCCTGTGCCACTATATGAGACGAAATACAGAACGATTTTTAGTACACGTGATCACCATCTCCACCATCGCCACCCCCTTCGATTTTGTCAAAGCAATTTCTAGTCACGCGAACGCTAGAAGAAACGATCTCGAGATCCGATTGTCAGCGGACTTTGCTTAATCTATCGGTCGATAATAGACTAGAATATTTTAATTCGATGGCGAAAATTTGCATTTCATCTGTCGCGGCAAATATGTGTTTTTTTTTTATAAATTTATTACGAGTCGCGCCTTTTATTCTTCGATCAATTAGGTATCTTTAAAAAACGAGGCTTAATAGAAATTTTGTAGAAACTAATATTCCGGATTCCTATAGTTTCAAATTTTTTTTTTCAATTTTTCTAATATCATTAATATAATAATATATTACAAATGCTCTAATTCTTAATTAAGATTCTGCTTCCCTGAGGCGAATCATAACGCGCCCATTTACCGTCCTTACACAGTAAAAAATTGTGCGTCCATATGTTAAAATTTTCTTGTGTTACCACATTTTGATTACGACTTCAATGTAAAAGTAACATACAGTAACAGTTGATATGTTATTATTTTTATGACATTTTCGTGCGTTTGACATTTATGTCAATTTCATAACTTAATACTTTGTGTACGTCTCTTAGAAATGCAATATTATTTTGAGTGCTTTTAACACATTATTAACAATCATTTGAAACAATCAATATGTTTCAAAATCAATTTAACATTCTAAGAAAAGTTAAAATAAAAAATCTTTGAGTAATCATGAACTTGAAAATGTTCTATCAACATTTCTTACAAGTTATTGTAACTATCCTTTCACATAGTTTTTAATTAATTTGTATGTTATTTTTACATTACACTTAAAGTCACAATAACAGAAATAAATCTAAAGTTTCGTGTTAATTACTTAACATTTCTAATTTGTCAATAAATAACACACAATATTTGATGAGTTATCTAATTAACTTAAAATTTAGAGCGGATCTTCTAGGACATGCAAAAAATGTTAAAATTAACATTTTATTTTTTTACTGTGTAATAACGCACCTGCGATGATGATTTCTAACAATAAACCAAGGATTTGAATCGACCGTAATTCGTTTTGTTACTCATTGTCAGACATACAGCCATTGACAAAATTATTAGACACCCTTAAATTTTCCGTATTTCATATTTTGTTAATAGTATGTAAATATTAAAAGGATTAAAAAATTATCGATAGCACTTTAAAGCTAAAATTTCAAGCTTTAAAATGTTTTTTTAATTTTTCGTTTGCTATAATTTTTCGCCCAGTATCGACAACATGTCTGAAAAATACAGATTTAGTTTCAAAATTATGTATCTCGGCCAAAAAAAAATTAGGAAAGTTTAAAAAAAAGCATTTTGTAGGTAAAATGTTGTAGTTATGGAACTCGACTTAAATTTTTCGAGAGAAATTTTTTTATCGAGTCGCAGAGTGTCAAAAATACAATAAAATTTTAAGAAACAAAACAATGTTTTTTTTTAAAGCATAGACCAAAGAAAATACAAAATTTTTTAAAAATTACCGATAGCAACTTTAATACGTTATCAGTACATTAAAAAAATTTGTATTTTCCTTGTTCTGCGCTTTAAAAAAGAACATTGTTTAATTTCTTAAAATTTTATTGTATTTTTGACATTCTGCAGCTCGGTAAAAAAATTTCTCTCGAAAAATTTAAGTCAAGTTCATAAACTACAACATTTTGCCTACAACATGCTTTTTTTAAACTTTTCTACAATTTTTTTTTGTACGAGATACATAATTTTGAAACTAAATCTGTATTTTTCAGACATGTTGTCGACACTCGGCGAAAAATTATGACAGACGAAAAATTAAAAAAACATTTTAAAGCTTGAAATTTTAGCTTTAAAGTGCTATCGATAGTTTTTAAAAATTTTTTAATCCTTTTAGTATTTATATACTATTAACAAAATAAGAAATACGGAAAATTTAAGGGTGCCTAATAATTTTGCCAATGGCTGTACAATTTTGAAATTAAATAGGTACTGTAGCAGCCGAGATATTTTAGGCAACGATGAGACACTAAGCTTTTGTCAAGAGCAATTTTGCGCTCGAGAGAAGTCTTACAACTTCTTTCGAAACGGAAAAAAAAATAATTAAAATAATTACATCAATATCTCTTGTATATGAAGCCAGCTAATGTTTAAGTTATTTAAGAGAACTTACGTTAGTAACGGCGATTAGCATTTTATATTTATGCATAATAATTGTTTTTTAACATTAAAAAAAAATTAATAGAGCAGAGAGTAGAATAAAAAGTGTTGGCTGTAGTTAAGAACATCTTGATAATTCATGAAAGGCAAGGACGCGCTTGAAATGTTTGAGCATACACGCTATCGATCAATGACAACTGATGCCATGTTTGCGAGTTGGCATACCGTACACCTGTTTTATTCTCATTTACATCTCGAATTATAATTTTGAACTACGTACATTTTTTGACGAAGCAAATTCAAAATTAATGCGTCCTCGAAAGAAAAGAATTTGACACGTTATTGTGAATTTTTTTTTTTTATATCAACCATGAATCATTCTGTTATAACAGTCGTATAAATGTTTATGTAATGCGAAACGAAAGATTACGGAAGCAGGAGTTCCTGTTTATCATCCTGCTTATCATTGTATAGATAATAAAGTGCAATATAGAAATCAAGAATTCTTTCTCTCTCTCTCTTTCTCTCCCTCTATTATATTTGTGCAAATATAATTGTTAGATAAATTATATCTATGTATACACATTGCTTTTAAAAATAACTAGATTTTAATTCACGTGTTTATCTAATATATCCTGAAAGATAACAAATAATAAAGTTTTGAATTTGCACACAAACTGATTTTGAATTCAGTTTCATTATTTCGTATAATTTTCTATTATTTCAGTAAAATAAAATATAAATATATTATTACTATTTCAATAAATATATAAAATACATATGATGAAATTGATTAAACGAACACACATATAAAATGTATGATATTATAATTCTACTTTAAAAGATGCACTTGATTCATATTTTATTGATAATGCATTCTTAATCTTAACAACGTGCTTGATAACGCTATAATAATTCAAATATTGCTTTAAAGAAAACAATGATCCCTATTGGAGCGACACGATGAATATATGGCAGTTTGATTGGTTTATTAGAGCAGCTTTCTACATCCGTTATATTGCCATTACAGTTGCATTGTGTGTATGTAAAAATTTTAATTAAAGCATTATAGACAAATATTGGCAAAGCTATAAAAACATCGACAGTATAAATCAAAATCATTCGATAGAAAGAAAATTTTCCATAAGAAATGTGAGAAAAATTATTTATCTCTATAATTCAAAATTTATTTTAATCTCTTTTATATATGTCTTCGATATACTTGTTTCAAAAATGATCGAGAGAAAAGGCGGATCGAAAGAATTAATTAGCGATTGCGTAGAGAATTGATACGAAAGTCTCTAGACTTTCAACGATGAACACAATTGCTAATTAGCAGATGGAATAAAGTCGAACCATTGAGATATAGGCCGATTATTGTTTCCTTTTATAAATTGCAGAGATCAACTGTGATACAAGGACGACGAGCAATTTAATTAATTATAATTGACGTTAACATAGAAGATCTTTCTTTTGAAAATGATAAAGTAAGTTAAATGTTTTCAGAAGAGAGAAAGAGAAAAATCGCGTTCAAAAGGCCGATTAAAAGCAAAAGTATAAGAATGATTCTTATCGTTGTGCTCTGGTATTCGAACGTTTCTTAGAAACTAAACCGCCCATCGATGATACCCTGATTAAAGGACAACACACGCGGATGTGTTGTCACGCGAGCCGGTTAGCGCGAGTACCTGTGTATATATGTATGATTACACGCTTTTCTCACCGAAGGTAAAAATCAATAATCCGGCCGCGCAACTGTATGTACATAATTGTGTATATACATACCTATATTATATATATATATGTGTCGCTCGATGATGCGTGGGAAATCGCTCTAGAAACGTCGACGTTGCCGAGAATGACAGACAGGTCTCTCGCGTGGATTCCGGTTATCCCGATTGTGCGTGCCGGTGTCTCGGACACTAATACATCCAATTCGATTCGATGCCGACGATTTTAAAAATATAATACGCCTTCACACGCGCATTCTCTTCCTCTTGTTGTTGTACAACGCCGTCGTTTTTCCGTTCGCGAACGAGAACGGACCTAACCGGCGTGATTATGTCGTATGTGTTATACACGCTCGCGCGAATCCGGCCACGGTCCACTTTCGTCCGCTCTTGTCAACTCTCGTCGACTGAATCAACACTTGCCGGTTTTCCGCGTACGAGAAGAGGTCGATCGACCCCGACCTGTCCCGACAACCCCGACCGGACTCCGGACGGACGAGACCCGCGGGACTCGGGACCGAACCAAGCCGAATCAAGCCGAGAGTCGAACGTCGAACGCATCTCGTTCGTTCTTGACAAGTAGCGCCACGCTGACAGCTGACAGCTGACAGATGACGAAGTAGGGTTAGTATTGTCGGTATTGTCGGTATCAGTGTAACCCACTGAGCTCTAAATAAACATTTTATCTTTCTGTGAATGAGCCAGATTATATTATACATTTTACATTTTATTAAATATTTAATACTTTGTCTATACATTAATTTTGCGTTCAAAATGTCGATTTTATATTTTTTTCTTTGTTTGAATTTATCTTTAGGGAGAGCATGTTATATTTTTATTATTTCATAAAACTCTAACTTGAAAAACAAAGAGAATGATAATGAAGCGCATATTCCTTTTATCTCTGAATCAAAATTTATGGTCTCGATAAATAATGATTTTTTTTTTAAATGTGAAAGATGTTTCTAACCTCTCTTCGCATCATGCAATTTTTTTTCGTATATATTTATGCAGCGCGTGTAATAATATAAATACATAAATCATCGACGACAAACGTACAGTTGTCCGTGTGTCAACAAATTGCATCTAAGATAATTCCCGATGCCGAGGAAATTGTCGGCAGACAGCGGTGCATCGCTGTGCGAGAAAACGATCTGTCCGTCGCCGGAGGAACTGAGTGTGATAACCAATAATGTCAGATGCGAACAATGCAACCTCGTCTTCACGAATCTGTCGCGTTATCGATTGCACGATCTTAAGGTACATCAGCATAAAAAATTAGATAAAATCGCCAAGGAGAACGTGCGCTACCACTGCCCGGTGCAGTCTTGTGTCTACGCACTCAATTCTCAAAGATACTTCAGCAGAATGAAGTACTTGAAGCAAGTGCGTACCCTGCATGTCTTAATAATTGCTCAATTTTAATAAAAAATAATTGATTAAATTTATAAAAAAAAAAAACTAATATCTAATAACTTTTTCAGCATTATTTAAAAGTTCACGCAGAAAAGAATTATACGTGCGATCGCTGTGGGAAAAGTTTCTCCACCGAGTCCACCAAGGAGGGACACACGAGGGTCTGTGGAATAGAGTTTAAGTGTTCCTGTTCAAAGATCTATACTACGTATGAAGCACTGCTTACACATGCAAAGCGAGCCTCACATACCATAACAGAGAAATACAAAAATTCTCTAAAGTACGTTTACTCATTATGTGTTTGCCGCTTGATTACTATGGTACTAATTGATAGCAAGTTTATTGATATATTTCTAATGTTTTTGCAGATGTAGCAACTCTAAGGCCATACAAATTGTCTTACCAAATAGAATTGTAAGCAAACCTGTTGCAATATTACCCAGTCCAGATAAATCTGAGAAAGATAGGAATATTAATACAACAGGAAAAAGCACATCAGACATTGGTGTACAGACAGATGATTACAAAAGAAGCAGAAAAATATCGAGTCCATCAAAACCAAATAATAATAACTCGCATTGTAATGCAAAACGTCGGATATCCAAACAGACACAGACCAATAGCTTGACTAAGGAAAAGAATTTTGGAAAGTCAAGAGAAACGCAAACGACGCAGGCGTCGGAAGCGAATAGAGGGTCGTCGAAGATATGTAATCTTGGGAAGAAATATCGTCGCGCATTGTCAAAACAATCGGAAAACGTGTTGCTGAAGGAGGATCTTAATCTTGGTGACAATTTTGCGTCGGCAAATTTATTTAGTCCGTTGCCGCTTTGCCACGACGTGGGTTTGCAAGATTTTTGGGAAAAGAGTACGTCTGGCACACAAACGATACCAGAAAAAGATATGTTTGAGGCATTTAATGATAACGTAACTCAGACGGAATTCGAGACACTCTACGAGCACAGTCATAATCCTTTAATACAATGTGTACCAAAGAATACTGTGGCTTTAATGACGTTACCTTACGTCGAGGACGCGTCGACAGTTGTCGAAGAGTATCCTTTTGCTTCGACCGACGGTATATCTCGAACGGATCCCATGCTAACTGCAAAAACGTTTGACGATAGATTTAGTAGTATCGAAACGCAAACCGAACAAGCCTTTTCTCCTTCTTACTTTTATTCTGAATCTTTATCGAGATCGTTTACCTTGAGTTCGAATATCGAAACTCAAACTACGGATAATCTGGACAATATGGAGCAACTGTTGTACAGTAATACATATACTCAGACTTGCAATGAAATGCTCTCCTCTGACCTGGGATTGTCCAATATACAAACTCAGACTGCTTGGTCGCATGACGACACCACAGTTTCTACCGAGACCCAAACAAAATCTTTGATCGAGACCGGTTGTAACATTTCTATAGGAGCCTGCAGATCATGGTTAAACACGCAAATAAGTCACACTGAGACGCAGACTGATTTACTGAATATTTTCGAAGAATTTCAATAAAAGTTAATTATAGTATTATTTACTTTTTATCTTATTTTAGCATTTAATTTGGTTTTTATACAATTTTTATCTATTTCTTTACTCTGACATACATCATAATACAAAAGTTGTCTTTAAATAATTTTAGCAATTTATTAATTTATTGTGTGTTTGATCTTCATTCTGTCTATCTCGCACACTCTTCATTATTCCGCTACATATGTTAAAAAATATCCATTTTAAATTCTTATTAATAAGATTTAATATCGAGAAAGAAACTTTCTAGGTTTTTCAGGATTTGTAACACGATCGAACAATCATGTTTATATTTCTTAACTTTTTTATTTGAAGCTTATTTTTACTTAAAATGCCAAATAAAAAAGTTAACAAAGCAAGTATCAAGTGTTTCTTATCCGCAATTGTACATATATGTGTGTATTATTATTCAACTTTTTTTTTAATACCAAAGTATATATACGTATTTCGCACACATTCGAACGTACTTTGCGTGTGTATCTGCAGTATCAATTAAAAAATAAATATTGTACCGGCAATATGTACATGTTATATCGCGTAACCTGTAACTTATCAATAAATTTATGGTCTGGAATCAGACTAACTGTACATCTGTTTCGTATTTCTATTTAAAGCCTGATGTATATACATATACAATAAGGGGGTCACTTGTCAAAAATATATTTTGGCTTTTACATCGTGCGCTGTATTGCATAATGCATGCGAGAGATCACTTTTAGCATTCTATCAGCTTCTGCTTTGATAATATCACGTGAGATTTAGAGTATCAAATCCACTTTTTTTTATATTTACGTACAATATATAACTAAAAAAATATATATTTCTTTAATCACGAGAAAAGTCGCCGATAACACTGTCATCTGCATTTTTGCATCGTCATGGTGTGTCGAGTGAAAGTAGAGATTTTTGCGCAAACTATCACGAACAAAAATACAAAAAAAAAAAAAACGAATATTTCATAAATATGATAATATGTATATTATAATAATACATACATTCGGATCAAAAGTGATCTTGCATTAGAATATTTATATGGACGACCGCAACAAAGATGGCAAATTATGCGACGAACGCACAAATAACAAATAATCGAATAATGAGCAGGGTTGGACAAGTAAAATATTCAATGTAAATTACATAGTTTTAGATATGTAACATGTTAAATATTTTACGTCTTCAGGCCTAGTTTACTAAAACTATGCCGATTTTTACACATTGCTTGTCGCTGTATTAGCTGTAAATAATGCAAAATAAATTACAATTGAATCTATTGACACAATTTAAAATATATTGATTTTAGATGAATTTAGATAGCTTTAGACATACTATTACATTTTTTTTATATATTTAACGTAATATACATATTACGTGTAACATAAAGAAAAACCCTTTTCGTCAAACATCCCAACTCTGCGCATTACTCATTAATAATGAGTTTCGTTGCGTTTCGTTGCGTTCGCAACGTTTGCTGCACAATGTATTATGTTAAACCTGTTAGTATAAGGATTAACTATCATCAGTAGACGCACAGCAAAATTATTACAATTGATGGAGTATATGAAAAAGTGATAAAATGGGATATATATATCTATAAAGAGAGAGAGAGAGAGAGAAAGTTATACTGCGGGACCGACGGCATTGTCCTCGTCGGAATCAGGTAAAAAGTCTTTGGTCCAGTCTTCTATCCTATCCATATTTTCGAGGGTCGATGCAAGAACTCTCAGGTTATCCACACCAGACATTAATTGTCTGCAAAAAAAACAAAAATATATATATATATATATATATATATATATATATATATATATATACAAAATTCACTTGAATTTCTTATAGAACAGTTGCAAATTTCATATACATCTTTATCAAAATTACAGTTATAATTTTTCTTGAATTATATAGATATCTAAAATGAGAACAATTTTACTAAATTAAGTAATTCTTTACCTAAGAGATACTTCAGCCGATGATGCAGCCGCCAAGAGATCACGGGCGAGTCTTCTCACAGTGCGATTCGTGTTAGCGGCATCAGTGTTCGACTCGCCTTGTCTAGCAGCTGAGGTACCAGCTCGAAGTTGATCATTTTCCAATCGTAGTAGAGACATTTCTGTCTAAATTAGACAATTCATACAATAAATTAATTTCACATTTTATCGCACTATGTATTAAATATTTAAATACTAACCGTCAAAGCTTTAATCTTTTTTTTCAGCGACGTGACAGTGCTTTCAGCATTAACCGCTCGCTTCTGATATAATATAAATAATGTTAGAAATATAAATATATTATTTTCTTATATATATATATAAAATACAGGAATTGTAATTTATACACAATTCAAAATATATAGACTTGTGCCTCTGTACTTACTGTACTTCGTTTTAAGTTATCCTCGACTTGTTCCATCGCCTTTTCCAAGTGCGCTGTTTCCTCGTGTTCAACTTCTCTCTTAGAGAGTAGTTCTGCCTCCAATAAACGAATTCTATAATTGATATACAATAATTCATAATTAATAATGGTACATAATAATCAATATATTCAAAACTATTTCAACAAACTGCAATCACCTTTCAGTCTTTTCACTTATTTGCCTTCGAGCTGTCTCTAATTGCTGAAGTAACCTTTCATTTTCGAGTAGAAGCTGCAGCATATATACATAATTTTATATATTTTTTATATATAACTTTATATCTCTATTAGATCTGTGCGTTATTACAATCTTACCCTTCTATCTGTAGATTCTGTCACGCCGATAGGTTCTGGGTCTGTAGACCTATTATATATTGGTCCGTCGCTTAAAAAGTCTGGCAAAGATTTATGGACAGTTGCTTCACTTCCTGGTAGAGTACCGTCTCGATCTCGCGTGGTCGCATTTACATTGGAATTAGATTCGGCGAAGGGTAACGGTAAATCAAATGGAAATCCTGCGCAGAAAATAGCTGTTACTTTCTCTAGAAATAATTCAAAATACAAAGTGTATTAGGACAATAATCAAATTAAGGCGGTTTGTAACAACAATTTACAAATTGGCTAATGAGGGGCCAAGCTCAGTTATTAGTGAACACACAAAGTTATTTATTTTTATTATTAAATACTTGATAATCTAAGTATCCAAAAACGAATGTTTTGGTCAATTTTTTAACCAGTTTCAGCGCAATTACATATAACTAAAAATAAAAATAAAAATGCCACATATTTAACACAGTACCATTAAAATTACATTAAATTAAAATTAAATTAATTTTTAATTAAATATACATATATATTATAATAATGTAAATATAAATAATGTAAATTGTTGTTACAAAATGTATTGCATCTATATATTGTGTACAGAACGCAGATACCTCTGTGCTCAGGGCGAGGAAGATAAGGCGTGCCTTCGTTGGATCTGTCCCCAAACATGGGCAAGTCCAAGTCATTCGAGTGCATCGCCGTCGACGCAGAATGATCTCTGTGGGTTGAGTTTTTGTGCAGCGTATCGGTGAGATCAAACGATCGCAGATCGTCGTTGAAGATTTCAGAATCATTCTTCTTGCTTTCATTTCGCAATCGGGACTGCCTCTGTTCCACGCTGTTCAATGCAAAGTCTGGTAGATTATCCACGTCGGGCAACACCGGTTGATCGGCTTCGTGATTTAGATAACACTGTTCGATGACCAGATGATCCTGCACGAAATCTGGCAGCTCCGTCGGGTTTCGGCCTGAATAAACGCCGCCACCGACGTTATCTTTTTCGAAAACGCTGCCGGGACTCGACGTGGGGGACGAGTAGATCTTGGGTCGAGCTCCAGTATTATGATAGTTGGTCTGCTGCGTGCCGTTTTTCAGGAAGGCCTTGAAACTGAAGGGATTGCTGTCGCGACGCGACGACGTATCCTGACCTAAGCAAACAATCGTTTTCAAATCAGTTATAAAACAATTCACAACTAAATTGTACGACACGATAATAATATATAATAGGATTATTTACCCATAAACTATAATAATTTACATCTATGCAGAAACAATGTAAACCATGTTTAATATGTCATTTATTATATATTATATAATTATTATTATATTAACAATAAATAATCTATGAAATATAGCTTATCGAAGATGTTTCTTTTATGTTTTACATGATTGATGTAAATATAAGGATACAATTTTAATATCTTATGATGCCATAAAAAATCAACAAAAGATTCAATCAAAATTTATTCTGTTAAAAAATGAAAATATATTATATATTATAATATTATATTCATATTATATTAAATATTATTTAATATAATTTTTTCAGCATTTTGAAATTTAATTTACAATAGTTTACATAGTTCAAGTACTTACATGAAAAAGCAAAGTCTACATAAACGTGATGTCGAGACAATATGTAAATAATTAAAGTAATTTTAAAATCTACGGTGCACAAGCCTGATAATATACGGTGAATCCTAACCTGTAGCCTGCTCGACGGGTTGACTCCTGGAGTTGGAGCTGTTGGACGTCGGTGACAGACGGTGGTTGGCGGACGGGTTGCGACAGCGAACGGTCATTCTTTCTTCATCGGACGACGAGGACGTCAAGCGAGCAGTGTTGCTTTTGCATCGCGTTGCCTCGCAATCGTCGGCGGTGATCGGGATGCCCGTTGTTAAATCATCCTCGTCGGACGACGAGGAGCCCAAGTGACGCATTAACAATGATCTAACGTACGAATCGTCGGTTATTTTACGATTTGCCATAACAGTTCGTCGAACCGAACCATTCACTGCTCCCTAAACTTCACCTCGCCGAGAGGAGAGGTCTTCGCCTTCGCTCGTCACGTCTGTCACCCAGCTGAACACTGCTGATCGTGTCGGCTGTCGGGTTAGGTTGGCTCGATGCTCGATACTCTTTATTTATCGGTCAATAGGTATCGCTATTTTAATTTGTACTTTCTGAGCTTGAAGTGAAATTAGTGTATATTTAGAGCGACTTTGGAGAGAAAAGGATGGAAGATGCGATAAATAATCGAATGAACGAGTCTTTTTTTGTCGCCCCGTTAGTTTGACATATACATACATATATATATGCGTATGTATTGCATGCGCAGAAAGATTTTTCGCGGCCGTTATATACGACTTAATTTGGTTGTCAGTGTTTTACTGCGCGTGTGTGATGTATTTCTCTCGCAAGAACACATGATTGACATTTCGTTGACGTTTGACGTTTAAAATTAAAGAGGAGATTATTATCGACTGATTCTTCTACGCAAGTCCCTTCGAGTTTGACATCTACCGGTCATATCGCTTGTACTTGGATTGTTATTGTATTAATTCTTGTCACCACAATAATTGTTGGCTGTTTGAATGAGAACCAACTTACTCTCATCTCTGATGCTATTATAACGCGAAAAAGAAGTTAATTGTTTATCACAGTGGAAAAATGGTTAATATGAATCTTTTCTTCTATTAAAGATATAATTGTAGTGTGAATAATAATTTATAATTTATAAGGAGAAGTGATATAGTAAAAATAACGTACCAGAACAATTTAAAGAGAAGATAGATTATGGATTAATTATATATATTTGTTTTGTTTATAGAGTAATACTTATTGCGTCTGTTGTAAACAATTGTCCAATGACACTCGTAGAGATATATTTGATGAAAAACTGTTGATCAAGTCACAGGAATATAATACAAATGAATTGAAAAATTGTATGATATTGAAAGATGCTATTGAATTAATTACCGGTTATATGGTAAGTATTATGTGATAATAATTTACATGCAATATATAATGTATATATATGTACATAAAAATTTTATTTATTATGTTTTTCTTCTATTTTTAGATAATGAAAATAGACGACGCAGCTTTGTGCGAAATATGTTTTCAAAAGGTAGAATCTTATGTAAAATTTCGATCTCAACTTGTCGCAATATTTGGAAGAACCAATAATACTCAAGTTTCAGACATTAATTTGCCAAGTTCCAAAAATGTAAAAATTACAGAAACTTCAAAAACACAAATCTCAGACACAGGTTTGTTTGTAATAAATAAAGTATTATATGGATATATGCAGACATATTGATAATGATTAAATTTTAGATTCAAAAGTGCTCAAAGAGATAACAAATGCATCCGAGAATAATCTCACAAAATGCAGTGATTTATCAAATAGCGAATCTGAAATTAATGATTCCTTATGTTACTCTAATGTATTGCCGAACTTTCAATCTTTTGCCGATAACATTTCTGATTCCACCGATGAGTTTGATGATAATTCAAATGTTGATATATTTTATCCAAAGATCCAGAAAAGTGATATAGAATCAGATGTAAATGTGTGTTCTGACGAAGATAACAATGGAATATTAGAATTAGCTATTCAGTATAAACATAATGATTCTATCAATACCAGTTTAACTGAATCCGAAGAAGATTACGATTATGGACCAAATGTCAAAAAATTCAAAATTTTAAGTTTTTAACCAAATTTTATTTCGATTTTTATTAATTGTATAATAATTGATATAAAATAATTTAGTATAATAATTTATATATGCGCATGAGCAGTATACATATATATATATATATATATATATATATATATATATATATAATATATTTAATAATATAGAAATATGTGTATATATATATATATATATATTTTTTTTTTTGCATTCAAATTGTATTTATTTTTTTAACATGTATGGGATGTTTCGTCACTCTCTTTACTAAAAGAAATTGATAACAAATATATACTAAAATAAGTAATTTAAACTATTGTGATAATTCACGAAAGTTATTCGTATTAAAGAAGTGAAAAGATATGTATAAATTTTTTTATAGTAATGTCGATATTTCAATAAAAATAAAATTCAATAATAAAAATTGTAACGTTATTAAGATTAATTATGTATAAGAGATCTGTATTTTATTAGATTGGAGCTTTTCAAGTAATAAGATTTTGCATTTATGAATTATTTTAGATTTAGTGCAAAATTTGATAAGGCTGAAAACAGATTACACGCGAGTTTCGTTATTTTTAGAAAAGCGAAATCGGGGAATAAAATTTAAATATGCCAAGCAATTGCTTTAATATTGAGCATTCTTTCTAAGCATTAAATATTTTTTTTATCTTATTACATTTTATAAAAAATGTACAGTAAAATCCAAATGTTGAGCAGCCCAAGCATCTGGCCCATTAGCTCAGTAGGTTAGAGCGTCGTGCTAATAACGCGAAGGTCGCGGGTTCGATCCCCTCATGGGCCAAATTTTTTTTTGTCCTACATTATAACAGATTTTTATATAGACAGTCACTTATAAATGAGAGCAATTATTTTCAATTGAGTAAAATATATGGATTGAATTTTAATATTGTATACACTCTTATTATATTTCAATTTACTGATAGTTATTAAAATATAAAGTATTAACATATGATAATAATTGTTATACTTAATTGAAAATGACTGCCCTTGCTTAACTTTGTAGTATTGAATTAACGATCTATTATATAGAAGTCTGTGATTACAATATAATTACAATATTTATATTTGTTAAATTTAAATAAAAAATTATCTCATAAGAAAGTGTAGTCAATTAAAAAAAAATTTTAAGAATATAACCGAAATGTTGATCAACTCTGACAACTGGCCCATTAGCTCAGTTGGTTAGAGCGTCGTGCTAATAACGCGAAGGTCGTGGGTTCGATCCCCCCATGGGCCAAGTTTTTTGTTTTTTATATATAAATATAGAAAAAATATATAAAAGATAATACCATACATATTTATAATTGAAAAATTTTTATTTTATAGAAATAACATTATTAAAACCTTTTGTGAAATAAAATTTTTTGTTTGATTATGTATATTTTTGAAAATCTGCAATATCAATGCGAATTGGTGACACACATTTGTTTTATTATTTTATTTGTTAAATTGTTAAAAGTATGATATACATTTTGAACATGTATTAATTGAACGTTGGGAACTCGTCTCCAGCAATGGCATTTTTTCGGACCAAGTTCCAAATTTTCGGTCTACTCATATTAGACGTAAGAATTGATCTCGACTAATTTTCTCTACAGATATACATAGACAACATTTCATCAATCATAAAATTTATTCTTACATTAGAAGAATAAATATAACCTCTTTTTGCGGCAACAAGCGTGGCATTGCGCCAGGTTCGTTCTGTGCTCGAAAAAAAATGTTAATGAGGATCGTTATGATGATAAAAAACCGCAGTCAGTCATATCAAAGGGTGGCGAACATTATGGTAAAAAATTTAATAAAAAATTTATCGAATAGTAATAAAGTAAATTTTATGGGATTTATAAAATATTATGATATAGTTAAAAAGAGAAAAAAATAAAGAAAAAGCATTTTAGAAATTCAATTCTATTATATATTTCTATTAGTGGAATTAAAAAATTCATTTTAATTTTTATACACAATTTCTTGGCAGGAAAGAGAAAGAAAATGCGCTTTCTAAATAATTTCCGAAGGACATTATCGATGAAAACAGAGGAGCCGTCAGGGATTATTAATTACAAGACGCAAAAACTTCCGGAACGGAAGTTGACGTTTTGGGAGTACCTGTTTGGTCCCAAAAAATCTTTGTCGAATCCTTATCAAGCGGCCCATCAAAGACAAGAGCATCAGAAGGAGAATCCGCGATTATGCGATTCGCATTATCAGGCGACGAATGGGAACGTGGTGATCTACTACACCGATTCGATTAGATCTTCGAAAAATCCGAGGAATTTGGAGTCGCAGTTGTCACCGATGCATAAAGTGCCTAAAGCCGTATTGTTAAACAGAATGATAGTGGATGGTTTTGACGATGAGGTACTAAAGAAATTTTTACTAAAGAAATCTCGCACACTCACAGATGCACGAGGGTATTTTTTACAGATTTTGAAAATCTTTTTCACTAGGCTTTTAAAGTCATTTCCAAAAGTTTACTAATATTCTGTTATGTTATTCCAAACGCGAACGCTATATTTCTTGCGCGAACATACCGTAGAACTCTTTATATTAAATAAATATTGTTACGACGTAACTGTCATTTTTAATTTTTTATCATTTTTATATGAAATTATTAGCCCCGCGTATTGTTTTTATAAGTACTTTAATTGTGAAGAAGGATTTATCAATCCTTTGTGTAGCGAAAAAAGAGATTTTCAAAATCTGTAATTCATGTTTTGGATCACTTTAATATATTTTCTAAATGCGACTTATTCTGGATGCGAAGACATTGTATTTTTTAAAAATTCTTTATTGATTTTATTGATTTGAATTTTAATAATTACAGCAGAAGAATAATAACTGCGAAGGTAAAATGATAACATTTACAATGACTAGAAGACCGTACGAAGAGATGAGACCACCTTCGAATTTTCAAAGTCATCAAAATTCAAAGGTCAAATTGAAAGATAATTGAAAGATAATAACGAATCGGTACGTTATTAAATATCGACACAGATAAGTGCGGTTGAAGTTCGTGATTCTATTTTACAAAAATGTCACCGCGTCAAAAGTGATTAGACAAGAAAAATCGCGAAGATACACTCGAGGATTGAACAATATTTAGAAATTTTAGTGAACGAAAAACTGTTCCCTATTAAATTTAAACACGTGTCATGAATAAATCTGAATTTTGAAAATTCCAACAAATAAACAAACAAACAATGGTTAAATTATACAACGATTAAACAGAGATAAACAACGGCATATAAATTAACACACTTTCGAAAATTCTTCTTTGCTTTTCGCGACATATATTATTAATTTAAATTATTTTCCAATCTTTTTTTTTTTTTTTTGAAACCAGAGAAATTTAAAACAACCTGACGTTCTTAAAATGACATTATATTTTTGAGAAATTCTAAGACAATTTATATATATATATATATATATATGTGTGTGGTAAATATGCAGTATAACGTTCTCCTCTACGGATTGAAAAATTTTGAGTATAAATAAAAAAAAAAAAAAAAAACGGTACATGAGCGACAAATTTCGTTCTCAGAATTTATTCTACGCCTTAAAATACACGAATTTTTAAAATTACAAAAAAAATCGGAGGGGAGAGCGTTATACTGCATATTTATCAAAATAAAGCAAAGTCAGACATCTCGAAAGAAAAAGAAAAAGAAATCTACATTGTTGCCAATCACCGAACTGTCGGTAACAGCGTGCCACGAGATAAACATACTCGCCGCCAGGTGGCTCAGTGGCAGCTGTGAGCGGGCTGTTGCGTCAGTTGATCTGTTCGGCGTGTTAAAAAAAAATTGACATTTTCCACATTTTATCGTTATATTTGTGAGGAAAAGGAATTCGCGGGTCGCGCGCGCAACGAGTGCGCGCGTTCGCTCTTCTGCAATCACGAGGAAGCGGTGAAGAAAACACGATCTCCTTCCTCATCTCATCGACACCGGATCAGTTCGCCGACCGGACATAACCGGCTGCATCGATCCGATATACCGCTCCTTAGCTCGCCTGCCCGCCCATCCATCTCGTCTAGCGGCGTATTCGGTAAGAGGTTATGTTGATTCTGTCAGGTTGCGTCGCGCGATTCATTCGCAATCGCTCGGTGTAAAGTGAACGGACAGATTGTACGTACATACATACATCTTAACACTGTGGTATCTTGCAGCGAAGCTCGTCGAGAACGTGATTGATAAGAAAAATGGAGCACGTTTTGACAAGCGCAACAACAATTACACGTGCAACGCCCGGGCCCCCGGAGCGAAGCTATTCCTCGCCGTGAGAAAAAAAATAATGCTCTGTCGAATGTCGTTGTCGTTCCTGGGCTTCCTCCGCAGTGCTGGCTACGGGGTAGACCACCAATGTCTTGCAGAGGAGCCGCCGCCATCGTCGCTTGCACGTCGAGACGACGCAGCCGAGAGAAGATCCACTCCGAGGGAACGGAATGCGTACCCTCCGACACGATCGTTGCCTCGAAGACGGAAGGGATCAATAAGAAAGATAGAAGAGGTAGGAGAAACGAGGCTTGGAACCAGTCGACGGTCAGCAAGAGCGCCGACGTCGAGACGGTAGCCGATTTTGAGAAATGGCTGAAGATGCGCAGCACGGAGTCATCGGTGTCGTCGAACATGGACCTGGATGCGGTCAAGGTAGTGGAGGGCGTCGACCGGTATTTAGACGAGGAAGTGTTATCACATGGTTACTTTCTAAGCAAAGATCCATATGGTTTGTCCCTTGACATCGATCTGGCCGACACCAAGAAGCTCAATCTGTCATCGGGCTATGACCCAATACTGCAGGATCTAACACAGAATGATAATCGATTATTGGAACCTCCATGCGAAAAAGTTGTCGATGAGTTTATGCTGCCAGAATTTCAATTAGATCATCTAGATCCATTGGCGGCGCTCTCATCGGATGACATGATGGTGGCAGGTGAGATCCTGCCATCCACAAGCAATCAACCGATATTAAATCAAATGGAGAATCAAGATGTTGAACAAATTACTCCAAAAGTTCTAGAGCAGAACAGTGAAGTACCCTGCGAGAAATCTACGCAGGTTGTCCTCAATGAAATACCGGTGAATTTAGGAGCTATGAACAAGATGGAGGATATAAAGTCAGAACAGGAAACTACGATACAGTGTTCAAGAAGTTCTTCGGAACTCTTAATCGAAGCGCTATCACCAATGGAGGAGAACTCGTCGAATTCCATAGAAGCAGATACTCAAAGTAGCATAATAGAACAATTGAAGTCGAAGACTAGAATGAAGCTTGAACCGCGTATCATCAAAAAGCGTCGGCAAATGACGGAGCAATTGGAAAAGAAGCTTGACAAACACATCAACGGAAAAAGTTTCACCGATGCGGATTCGCAGGACGGCGTAATGGCTGTGGTTGCCATATCTACCGATAAAATATCCAATACGACGCAGATCGTTATTAACACCGGCACGGAGAAGCAGATCTATCAGGGCAAGACTTCGGAGCTGATCGAGGCAACGGGCAACTTTCCGAAATTGCCCAAGATAGATACTTCTGCGGCGATTTGGAACGGTAACGTCGAATATAATATTGATAATAATCCGAGTAGCTCGTACGAAATTGTCATATCCAATGCGCTGGAGGAACTAGGCATCACTGACGATAGTTTGCAACCTATAAGCGCCACCGAACATGACAAGGTATGGCTCTGCCCACGAGCCGGCTGTAACAGACAGTTTGGCAGATTATACACTTTGAAAGGTCACTTGCTGGCTCATTATGGAGTTAGGCCGTTTAAGGTATGTTGAAAAATATCGTATAGCTTTAATCTTTAATTTCTCTTTCTCGTATC
Source organism: Anoplolepis gracilipes (assembly GCF_047496725.1). NCBI lineage: Eukaryota > Metazoa > Arthropoda > Insecta > Hymenoptera > Formicidae > Anoplolepis > Anoplolepis gracilipes. The sequence continues at coordinate 21,577,060 of NC_132971.1, read as the reverse complement.
GATATAAATGGTACAATCTTGAAAATTATTTAAATAAAATCGAATAAAACATATTTTCATTGTATCAAACAATTTCTCAATATTGTTTGATACAATCGCATTTTCCTTCATAATCATCTTTATTTATCGACCATATTATTTTTACAGTGTGACTTTGAAGGCTGCACTTGGGCCTTTTATTCTGAATTCAAGTTAAAAAGACACAAGGAAACACATTTGAAGCGCAAGGATCACGTTTGCCAAGTAGAGGGTTGCAATCGTCGCTTCACCACCGTCTATAATTTATGGAGCCACGAAAAACTGCATAGTCGTCCAAATCGGATTGTTTGCCAGGTACCGAATTGTGGCGAAAAATTTCAGACGAAGCGGGCACTTGAACTACATATGAAATCGCATGATCAACGCCACGCGCCTTATGTTTGCCAACACGAAGGTTGTGGCAAGCGTTACTATAGCAGTAACGCGTTGACATCGCATCAGCGATCGCACAGCTATAAAGAAGTGGACATCAAATGCTCGTGGCCGGGCTGCGGCAAAGTTTTCGATAAACCATGTCGACTTAAAGCTCACACGCGTTCTCATACCGGCTGCAAACCTTACCATTGTACGTTTCAGGATTGCAAATGGGCATTTTCATCGTCCAGTAAGCTCAAGCGCCATCAGAAGAAGCATACTAACGAACGAAAATTTATGTGTGACGCACCAGACTGCGGCAAAGCTTTCATGCGCTCGGAACATTTAAAGGAGCATCGGTTGACACATAAGGAAGGTCGCTTCTTCCAATGTTTTGTATGTGACGCCCGATTCTCTGCCAAGAGCAGCTTATATGTACATATTAAGAAGCATCAGCAGACCAAGACGGACGTAAGCATAATCGACAATGTGCCGATAGAATTCGGCTATACATCCGGCGATCAGAAACGTGGAAGAACAAAAGAATCCGATTGCTCGCGAGTGAAGCCGATCGTCAAGTCGAAGCGAAAATCCATAGAACTAACAAATGCTATAGAAACCGTTACGAAGGAAGACGACATTGAAAAGCCGGATATGATATGCGATATCAGTGCGCGTTCCCAGAATTCTCAGGATCAACTAGAATGGTTGTATCGTTGTCCGATAGAGATCTGTGATTACTTGATTGGAAACGAGGCGAGTCTACGTGAGCACCTACTGAAGATGCACAGTATACGTTGCGACAATTTGCTGGATAAACCTGCGGATGTTGCGGATGCAGACTATATTCTCTACGCGGTACACGAGTCGCCCCCAACCTCGCCCAACGCCATCGAGGAAGAAAAGATGGTTATGGTGACACCATGCGACGCCGTTATCCTCGGTACGTCGTCAAACGCGGATCGTCGATGTTTACCGGAACCGGAACCGCCACCTTTCAACACCTTACTTAAGAACTCAGAATCGTTACGTGCCGATGATGTGTGTGCCGAGCAAATTGACAAAGGAACTTTATCGATGAAGAAAGAGCAGAGCTCCGCGAGGACAGATCTGACATATTCGGATTGGTCCAGGCTGAAGAAAAATGGCACATTGACGGATTCGTTAGTGACAACAAACACATCGGACGTTGCACTGGGCGTGAATAGCGACTTGAGCGAGAATTTGTTACTCACGGAGGAACTACCATCCATGTACTATCAAGACGATGTGGCAGGTACGGAGTATCAGGTGTTATTATTGGACTCGAGTCCGCTTGAGAGTACCGTTAATTTGCGCGGTCTCGAATAATTTTCGTGATAAACGCGAGTGAGACTTGAATAATCGAATAATAACGCATTCTTTTATGATAAATGAATGGTTGAATAACTATAGAGTATGCTCGTTTTCAATGACATGATGATTCTTGTTATTTTAAATGTAGCTTAAAATTGACACGATCGTTCTAAACCATGTGATGTGTGATCATTATATTAAACTTAGCTTTTTTAAAAAATGGTGACTCTAATACGATCTGTGATCTAGGAGCTGGCCTCAGTCTGACATCCATTTGTACTATGCGGCTCATAATCGCTTTAAATCGTTATTTTATTAATAAATCGTTGATATTTTTCCATAAAAGTCATTACCTGCGTTTTTTATTGTTATTGCTATCCGAGCGTATACTTTGAAGTCATATATTGTTTACAGATAATTTACTATTTTTCATCTTTCTTTTCTTAACATTTTAATCTGTATTTTTTTAATACACATTCACACACACACACACACACACACACACACACACACACACACATATTCCATAAGATCTTTAACATTCATTATTCAATTATACATTTTAACGAATCAAATCGTGTGTGAGATTGATCTAAGATTGATTAATACAGTTTAATATCTTTTTTTGAAACAGCGTTATACATACATTTAATTACCGTACACATAAGGTCAATTGAAAATTTACAACACATTGTAGTAATGGTAATGAAAAAGAAAAAAAAACATATGAAATGTACAAAAAGTATAGACGTGCATACACATTAAAGAATTCATCTTTTCACGTTCGTAAAATTTATCTATATACATATCGACAGAATTGCGTTTGAAAAAAAATATTTAGTCGTAACAAATACAATCAATTAACTTAATTTTAATTCTTCTTACAATATAGTAATAAATTATATAAGTTTAGCTAAACTCTTGCATATATGACTCAACAAATATTGAATTTTATAAAGACAAATCTCTTCATTCTTACATCAATGTTGATAATATACTAATATTATTCTGGAATGTATATGCATATTTATATGTGCATTTGTTTCATTTACAATAGTCTTTCGTGATAATTCGTCCCGCTGGAATTTCTAAATCTGCGATCAGGACGAATTTTATTCACGTCATTCATACTATTTTCAAATCATTGTAAATGTGACAAAAAATGCAACTCATGTAATCAATGTTAACGAAAATACTAGCAAACACGTTTGTATAATTTGAATGTATACAATGTTTATTTAATTAATTAATTCGATTAGCAGCGCAACTAGCGCTGGATGCGAGGTGATTTTCATCAGTTTAAATATAAAAGATGCGTACATACAATATTTTCTAATATTGCAAAACAATGCGAGACGAACAATGTCATACGTATAGTGTTAAATATGAAACTGAAAATATCATACAATGTTTTTATAATTTGAATGTACAAAGAATGTTTGCATAATTAATACTCTTGCCTTTCTTAGTGAGATGTTCACATTTAGTGAAAGGAAATACATATATTTTGTATATTTTACATGGATTTTTATTTTTTCATATAAATAGCAAGTTTCATGACGGAAAATCTCAACGGTTACATGATAACGGAATGTTCATCAATCCGGTTTCTATGATATTACATTCTGAAATCGTATCTTATTTGAAACCACACAATAATTAACGTTCCTTTGAAATGTCAAAGATAAAAAGTTCAGAGAGTCGCGCAAGGAATCACCTAACCCGGTTATATCACTCGTCAAATACCCTGTTAACATCCTATTAATATTTATATAATCATTTTTCTACGAATAAGATGGCTAGAGCTTAAGAGTCACTCGCGAGGGAATTTTATTTAGCCAAAGGCGTAGTTATATGCCAAGAAGGCATCAGAAGTGAAATGTTTCCTTGCCAAATACTAAGCTGTCCTATTAATGTTCTTTATTCAGGGTTAATATCAAAGATAGACAAAGATATCGTGTCTTTTACAGAAACTTGTATTAATTAAACCATTTCTGGCTGTTTTTCTGGAAGTGGTTTATCGTTTGTCGCGTTAGTCTGTGTAGATTTGCCGAGTTTCTCGGCAATCTTGCGATAGACGCGATCCCTGGCATCTGCTAGCATGCAGGTGACGCAGTGTAGCACTGTGACGAACGTAAAACCGCCGGCACAAACGAGTAATGTTCGCGCCGGTCGCTTCCAGTCGATGATTTTGTAGATGTAATGGTAGCCATGCCTGTCAAGGCCGCCGGCGACGTAGTAGATCACCGTGAAGATTACATAGAACACAGCGATTGATAGGCACCACCAAAAATTCCGCAAACGGAACGGTATACTGGTGACAACAAAGTCGATCAGCATCAGCACGCTATTGCACACATGCATCATAATGTTGAGCGGGTCCACCTGATGAATTTCCGGATTGTATACGGTGACCCAGTAGCAGATCGTCACGCCGATCGCCAGGTTGGTTGTGACAACATACAAGAACCAGTACAGTCGCTCGATAGACTCCAACTTGAGGCCGCAAGGATCGAAACCGGGTATTTTTTGCAATCGCCATCGCTTCGACACGAGGATACCGCCGATTAGTGCCTGCGTGAAGCCCAATACCATATCCCAGTTTGTCAGATAGATTGGCCATTTCTCGTACTGAAATAGTGGTTTATAGCTGCCGAACTCGAACACTGAACAAATTACGAAGCTGGTCCACACGAAAAAAATGATCCAGCGATAGAACAGATACCACGTGGCCACATGTGACTGACACTTGGGTTCCGTCAGCACACGTGCTTGCGGTGGCTCTTGCTTGCCCGCCTGATGCCATCTCCGTCCGATCTCGTGACACCAAAATTTGCTCACCATTGCGCGGCGACCTGGAAGAATTGACAATGCATTATTTAGTTTATTATATTTTTTGTTTAAATCGCAGATATATTTTTAACATTCGTTGCGAGTAGTAATTAAAAAATAAAAATGAAAAATTAGATCTATTATTTGGAAAGGGTATAAAAATACCTACTTTCTTTTAAATAATTAGATATAATCAGGTGAAGGGGGACACGCGTGTGCGTTAGAAAGAAAAAAAAAAAAAAGACTCGAAAGCAGAATCGAAACGTAACGGAGAACCGCGCGGCCGCAACGACGCGCAACAAATAAGGCTAATTTTTAATTTGAAAACGAATAGATTGCGGTAATGCACTATGCGGAACAGAACATAACTCGGTAATTCATGTTTTCATAAATTTAATTATATATTAAAAGCCGCACATGCATATTCCTTCGTCTCTTTTCAGATGAACGAGCACGCACGTAACGTGATTACTTCCGGTCATCGTCCAAGCTAAACGGATTCAAATAGAACGCTCGACTACCCAAGCATTTTTTCCTTGTACAACTTTTAATTATTAGATATATATATGTATATAAATATACATATTTTTTAATTTTATGTGCACGCATACACACACACACACACATTCCTTTTTAATTGTATTTAGAGAATTTTAAATGTACATATTCTTTTAGTCCTTTTCAACATAAAATGAGCGATTTAATTATATATAATAAGAGATTATAAAATGTTGAGTTTTTTTTTTAACAAAATTATATAAAAGATCTGATTTTTGCTCAAGGTTAAAATTTTCAATACACGCACCTGTACTTTTTGATTAAAAAAACTGTTATCTTTTAATTAGATTATTTAAATATTTGCAAATATTGCGAATTTAAATATGTGTCAGTTGCACATGATTAAATTTCATATTTGCAAAATGATATTTCAATCATATCTCGAGAATATTCACTTACATAACGAGCATTGTAAAAGAAGCAATAATAAACGTCTCAAGGACGGCAATCCTGTGAACGAGAGTACCATTTTTGCGAGAGTGACAGTCGCGGGAAGACGACACGTATCACGTATCACGAATCACGTATCACACGTATGTACGAAAAGATATCTAACCTAAGAGAAACCTGACTAACCTAACCTAACTTTCACCCATCAATTGTAACTTGTAACGCATGTTACGCAATCGGATTCGCCGCGTCTGAATCCAGAGGCTGAAGGCTGAATGCGCGAGCGCGTCAAGATGTGAATGCCATTTTAAATATCTTGAATACTGTCATACTCTTGAAAAATGATGTACCATTATAATATTATTATATAATAATTTTTACATATATGCATGACGAGAAAATTATTTCATAAAGGCAATTCAAGTTATACAATGCCTAATTGCTGTCTCTAATTACCTAGAATTTATCAATTTTTAGCAATAAAAATAATAATGACAAATAAAAATAAAACATAATTTTCTAACAATAAGCACTGACTGACAGAAGTTTCATATGGATTCTTTTTTTCTTGGCCTATATTTGTCTAAATCCAATATTCTATAAATATATATTATATATATATATATATATATATATATATATATATATATATATATATATATATATATATATATATATACAATATACAATGTTTCCCCAATTTAAATGGCAAAACATCGTGAGTGTGTAGGGGACCGAAAAACTAAGACAAAAACTCCTTTCGAGATTTGCTCGTTTTTGCTCCATTTTGGAGGAAATCGCAAAAAAAGAAACAAAATAAGTTTTCGTTTTTTTACTTTTACTTTTCGGTCCCCTACACGCTCCCGAAGTTTTGCCATCTAAATTGGAAACACCCTGTATACAACATTCAATATGAATCAGTTAAAGTGTTGGAAACTTATATCTCGAAAGAAAAGTATTTTAAAGAAAAATATTTCGTACAAAATTTTTGTGACTTCGAGGGAATGCTAAGCTAATGTTATTGATTTGACTTTGGATAGTCGTTGAAAGATCATATAAAGGTCACTTTCAATTTCTTGAAACAGAAACCCCCAATCTTTCAATGCATATATTCCTCTAGCATATCTCGAAAATTTTTCAAAACGCTATAATAAGATATTTTTTCATTAAGTATACGTTTCGAGTTACGAAACTCGACAGTAATTTGACATAAAACACAAAATATCTTGTAAAGGTAAAAATTCAGTTTTCAGTAATCTTACCCTTAATCCTTAACTTTGATGCACAGAATAATGAAACAATTGATGGCGTAAAGAAAATATATATTTATCTTCTAAAGAAAAAATGTTTGTCGCAAATTCATATTTTTTCTTTAAGACAGCTATGTATTTTTTTTAAACGATTATTTTGTTTCATTATTCTGTGCGTAAAAATATTAAAATAAACTAAAAAAAAAATCGATAATTCTGGACGAAACGTCCGGTTTTGAGTGGTAATAGGATTTAACGCCTAAAGATAAATAATGAAATTAAGTGAGACGCAAATTATATAAGATATTAACGAGTATTGTACAATAACGAGGTTTAAAAAATTATTATTTAGAACCAAAAACTAAAATCGGTATTCTAATGAGTTTAATGCATACCTAAGAGACTGCGATATGTCAGATAGAAAACGTCAGAGAGAAACATGCGTGCGAAACAACAGACGGATCGATAATGATAAGACAGGATACTTAAGTGAAAGAGCAGCGACAAGAAAAATAAGATAAAACTAGTTTAAAGATAAAACGAGGAAGAAGAGGGAAGAGGAGGGGAAGAACAAGTATGTAAAAAAGATAGAAAAATTAAGCAAAAAGGAATTATAATAACAGTAATGGTAGTAAAGAGCAAAGTATATGTCGCATATATAGAAATAAAGATGGTAGTTGAGAAAGATTAGAAACTGTAGATATAATATAAATATTTATGTAGAGACAAAATCAGTTTATTAACAATTAGCGAAATTTACGAATATATTGTGAATTAGTATAAATTCGAACGTTTCGAGCTCATTTTGAGTCTTCTTCATCGCACATTAATAACTAAAAAACTAGTGAGTACAGTATCGGTCGCAATAAAAAGTCATTATAAGTATGATTGAAAAAATAATAAGTAAAAAAATATAAATAAAACAATAACGGCGTTAATCAGTCTTCTAAGAATAATTTGCAAAGTATCAAGCCAAGATGATATTCATAGATATAGTTGTAATTTGAGAATAGTGACTCGAGTAATAGTCACTTCGAGAGTAAACTGTATTCTGTCATGATAGGAATTAAAAATAGAAAGTCTACTGCCATTACTGTTATTAATTTATTTTTACAGAGAGCCTTGATATTAGTTATAAGCAAAAAGGAAAATAAAAACAGGAAGAATGAGGAAAAATATAGCAAAGTAAAAAAATTCATTTAATCGTTATGAAGAATTTGAATTGGAAATTAAACTAGAAACCTAATGTAACATTCATCAAGAAACTCCGTATCATTCTATAAATTTAAATCCATTAGACTGCCGCTTAATATGAACCATCTCGGAAATCATGTCAAAGGTGATAAAGCTCCTCATTCAAAACACTGACATTTTCAAAATTGTGGTCCAAATTAATTTGTTCTGTAATAACCTAGTGCGCGACGTTATTCCGTCTGTGACGGAATTTTTAAATTACGATGTTCTGATAGTTTCGTCTTTAATTGCTTACTGTTTGGCTGACGTATGATGCATCGCAATCACGGTAATCGATTTTATAAATCACATTGCGACGTTCGAATGTCGGAAAAGGATCCTTATGTGCCTTGAGAAATATATTGAGCTTGCACAAATTACAGAAAGATTACTTTTTATCATATAATTGAGTTGTCGATTTAAACTTATCGAAAAATTATCTACAAATGGCAAGGAAAAAAGTATTTTGTCGAGAAATGCTCATTAGATCTTATTCCAGTGTGTGTTGGACTCATCAATATTTTTAAACGAGATTTTAACATAAAAAAATAAATTATAAGAATATTGATTAATTTATCAAATTTTTTTTTGGTAACGAGGGTGTGAAAGTAAAAAAAACCCGAATGAGGCTAATCGCAATCCTCCTTTTCTGAGATAACGAGTGTTGTGAAAAGAAACTCAGAAATCTCCCGGAAAAAGTAGGTACCGTAGAACCAATTGAATTCAAATCAACTTCAATTTAGAATAATAGTGACATCCAAAAAATTTAATTTGTTATTTGCAAGCACAATAGTAAATTTTAATCTAAAATGGGACGAGTTAAACGTATTTAAAATAATATCAAGTTGAAATTGTCATCATCTCATTATCGTATTATGATTTTGCGTTAATTTTAATTATTTTGTGAGGTCGCTTGCAGCTTGCGACTGCTGTGCCCAAAATTAATTTATTATTTTAATTTTAATTTTAGAGGTTTGAAAACTATTATTATTTTTAATTTTTCATTTCTTAACTTTTTAATTTCGTAACGAGGTCTGATTTTATTATTCTTTACTGTTTTCTGTTATATTCTATTACACATTTAGGTATATCTTCGGTTTCGTATATACATATATTTTTAAACAACGGGTTAATTAAAACGACCTAATCATTAGCCAAAATCATTCAATTTATTCACACGACGTTTCGATCATATGGTTGTGGTCCTTTTCAAGTGTAAACGTAAATTAAGAAAGAGAAGAAAGAATCCAATGGGACATGTTTAAAGGTAGAACTTAATTATGGAACAATTAAATATGTCACTTAGTTAAACTCAACGGTTATTAAATTTGAGATAAACACAAACAACGAGACACGTCATGTCAACATGAGTTTTTAAACGAAACTGTCGTGTGAATAAATTGAATGATTTTGGCTAGTCAGGTCGTTTTAATTAATCCGTTGTTTACAATTAAATACTAGCGACTTTAATCTCTAACTTATAATATATTTTTAATTTTATATATTATGACCCTCAGCCAATTTTCGCTGACTCGACCTGTTATTTATATTATTTTGTTAATGTTATATAAATATGTAAATTTAATATTGTTTCTGCGTTTCACCAAGGATGATCTTGAAGATATAAATCGAAACATTCGGTATATTGTAATGGGATTTTAAAATATACTACTTTGGGGAAAAAAAAACACGGTTACGCCCCACTTTGGGGCCCACGATTAGTAATCAAATTATTTGGATTGCTCGTAATTAAATTTTGCAATTAGTTATTCTATTTATTTGAAAGACTTTTAAGTTATATTATTTTCAATTCTCTTTCAATTAGTTCCGTCGATATCCAGTTACGCAAAGATAAATTTTTACTTAAGAGGCACTAATCAAAATGTTAAGTTACCTACAAAAAGAAACAGTCAAAATTTCTCTCAAAGTAATTGCAATTTTTAGTTACGCGAGGTTAAGGGTAGATTATTTAGGTTTACGAACAATCCAAATAATTTGATTACTAATCGTGGGTTGTAACCGTATTCTTTTTCTAGAGTATTTTAATTTAAAAATTATTGCAATTAGATAGACTTATATTATTGCTCGTTCTAACATCTGCTGTCTTGGCTCCGATTGATCTTTATTTATTATTTAAAAATATTAAAATAAGATTATCGAAAACTGAATGTTTTACAAAATATTTTACAGTATATTTTATGTCAAAATACTATAACTTTCAAGCCTCATAACTTAAATAGTACTTCACAAAAAAAATACTTTATTATAATGTTTTGAAAAGTTCTCAAGGTAAGTTACAACATGCGTTGAAAAATATTTCCATTAAAATAAAGTTAAAGGTGACCTTTATGTGATCTTCAAATGACTGTCCAAGGTCAAACCAATGACCCATCTTATGTCCCCCTTAAAGTCGCAAAACTTTTGTATGAAACTTTTGTATTTTCTTTAAAATGCTTTTTTTCCGAGATTTAAGTTTATAACACTTCAATTAACTTCCTGTATATTATATGTATATAAATATATATATATATATATATATATATATATATACTTACAGAATTTAAGAAATTATTTACAAATCGAGTTTTATCCACAGCATGATGGAGAAATTTTCTCATCGATAAAAAAGGAAAGCAATCGTAAGCCGTAAACTACGATCACGACCCGGGTAGTTTCAGAAGTTGTCTCGCGCGCGGAAGCAGAACATCAATACGATCTTATCAAGGAACGATGCACGGTCACGTATTCGGGTGTTCGGGTCGTGTCGGGAGTGTGGCAGATCGGCCTCCAGACATACTCGTCGCGTCGCAGATGGTGAGCCACTTTGAACTAATTAACCTCCGTTGGTTCGCGCGCGAAGCTGAGGTTCACACGACTTGGCAAGAGAGAGAGAAAGAGAGAGAGAGTGTGAGAGAGAGAGAGAGAGGAGAGAGAGAAGGGGGAGGGAAAGAGAGAGAGGGAGGGAGGGAGGAAGGGGGAGAGAGAGAGAGAGAGAGAGAGAAAGAGAGAGAGAGAGAGAGAGAGAGAGATCGGCCGGCGCTTGCATAGCACGAGAGGTCGCATCAGCGCGGTCAATCAGCTAATATTAATTCGCCATTAATTTATTACAATCTTGGCCTATTATGTACTACCGGTATGCCGGAACGAACGCTGGAAGGAGCAGGTAACCCTGGAATGAGATCACGATTGTGAATCATACACCATGGTACATTCGTTGAACTATTTTTATCTTCGTAAAAAAAAAAAAAAAAAGAGAACATGGATGTAAATCAGGATATGCAGGTTGCAGAAAATTTTTTTCATTCAAGGATCAGAGTTGCGCTTTAAAGTTTTTTAAATAAGTGCTATCTTTACCTTCTTTTTTTTTTTTTTAAATTTTCGATTTTTGCATCGCGCGAAATTTGAATTTAATCGACGAAGGCAGGAGAATAGTAGAAAAAAAATTTACGCAGATTTTTAACGATTCTTATTTTCTCTATTATTTATTTTTTTTTTTTTCTGATTAATTTATTTGATTTGAAATATCGTAGAAGAGTTTTGTCAGACTATTCTATAAATTTATCTCATTAATTTTTTTTAAGCACTATTGTCAAATTGAAGAATTAAGATACATATGATTAGATATCGACTTGTCAAAATTTTTATCATCAATTTATGGCTTATCTAATGATTCTTATTGAAAGTCTAACGATCGATTCGGACGGGAGATAAGAGATTGGCATTATAACATGAGTAATTTAAGTTTGTCTGTTAAATAATATGAATAAAAGATCTTTATTATTAACCGATTGGCGTACAATAATGTGAATACGATTATAACATTTTATTTCTTAAAGTAAAAAAAAAATTTAAAAAGATTTAATAGGATATTAAATAATAAATCTATATTACCAATGGTATCAATTTATATTTTCGAAGATCGGAAGTTTATAATCTCACGCAGAGCTAAATTATTGATTTAATTTTCTCCAACTTATTCTTTTTTTCTTATAGAATTTTGATCATGCGAAAAAATAATCAGCATCGAGAACGAAAGTGTAAGTAGAGAGGAAAAAATCGACCTAGATACCTTGTGATAAACAAGATTAATTTAGCTCTACATTCTCCTAGTTTCCATTTAATAAGACACCTTGTGCCACTCACAATCAGTGTAATTCGATTTACCTTGCGCATACTCCTTGTCACTTTAAGAGTCTCTCGAACTTTCGTATTCTTGCGATTAAAAAATCGTGTTAGATTCACATTTCCATTCACACATATCCTTCTGTTTACGTAGAAATTTCTTCCGACAATTTTGAGATAAAATTCAGAAATAAAACCCTCAGGCTATACTTGACAATTCGCAATTTCCGATTTGACGTTTCCTTTGACGAGACCTCGAAATAAACCGCGAACTTTGTCAAGACATGTGTACACACGGTTGTTATCGATGATCGACTAACTCGAGGCTCTAGGCTCAAATTTTCCACGCATAAGAGAATTATACGTGAGAATAACACGTCAGAAATTGACGTCAAGATAAATGATAATCATAATTTTTTCGCAGGAGTTGAGCGTGACGTCATGGACATTGGTGTAGGCGTTGATCAGGAGAGAAATAAAGAGGAAATATATAGATATCTTTTAGCGAGTCTTTTCACAGAGCGAAACAGAGAGAGAGAGAGAGAGAGAGAGAGAGAGAGAAACAGACAGACAGACAGTATATCCGACAACTAATAAAACAGTTTCTCCTTCTTAATCAGGATTCATTTGTGCAAACTCGGCTCACCTGAATGTATAGATTAATATCGGTGGATTTTTGAATTTTTGGATGTTATAAGATACGAGAAGAATATGAATTTATTTTCATTATTAAAAGATTTTTAAGATTCTTAATCGTAGAAAGTAACATTCTGTTTATATTTATCTTAGTTAGTTCTTAAAGTATTACGTAACTCACGATTTTTTTATATGTGTTAAAAAACATTTGACATGCTTATATTATATAATACATCGAAAAAAAAACATATTTCATGAATATTAATTTGGTAACACAATCAGATAAGGGGACCACGCAAACTTGGAAATTTTGATTTCAATGAAACTTTGCACACACACACACACACACACACACACACACACACACACACACACACACACACACACACACACACACACACACACACACACACACACACACACACACACACACACACACACACACACACACACACACACATAGGGGAGGGGGGGGGATAAATACATGAATTTAGAAATTTTCAGTTGCTGCGCAAAAACGTTTTTTAAAGAGTAAAATCACTGGTTATATATAACGATATTTTTTGCTTTTCTCGATATATCTCGAGAATTATTGGAGATATCACAAAATGTTTAAGATAAAAGTTTTATAGTAAAATCACGTCTATTTAATTACGTTAATAAAATTTAAAAAAAATAATTTTTTAAAAAAGTTTTTTAGAAAATCTTTAAATTTTTTTTTTAATTTTACTAATATAATTAAAAAGAGGTATTTTTGGCCTAAACTTTTGTCTAAAACGTTATTTAATATCTCTAATAATTTTCAAGATATATCGAGAAAAGCGGAAAGGCGTTCTACATATGAGGGATGGCTTTTCGCTTTTAAAATCATTTTTGAGCTACAACTGAAAATTTATCTATTTAGCATATATATGTAAAATTACATCAAAATTAGAATTTCCGAGTTCGCGAGGTTCCCTTGTGTATGAATATAAGTTCATGTATATTAATAGTTAATTCGGTAGTAAAGTATGATCTTTTATTATATATTTATATAATTACACACGTATGTGTAAAATTTTATCGTAAGAACAACTCCATTTAATTACGATAATATAATTTAAAAAAAAAAATTTTTTTCAAAAAATTTTTTTGGATCTTTTATATAAAAGAATATCTATAAATCTATATCGTTCTTTATAACATAAAATCATTTTTATTTTGAATATATTTAAAGGTCTTTGAACGATATTGTAATGATTTTATCCAACCGATATTTATTTATTTTATTATTTATTTGATTATGTTTTTATGTAGTTGTATGAAAGTCATAATTATTTCATTCAATTGAATGTATTTTTCCTTAACTTACTGAAGTTCAATTATCGAGTTTCTATAAATAAAAAACTGCTTTGAATATTACGTTGCATTATTGTAACTTGAGATCAAGTCTATTTATATGGAATTTATGACTGTATTATTTTACATTATCACTCATTGTATGTTCATTATGTTCATTTCACATACATGTCACTCATTTGTATATAATTCTAATTATAAATTCTAATTTTGATGACTTTGCACATCAATAAGGATGTTAAATAGATAAATTTAGAAATTTTCAGTCGTCGCTCAAAAATGATTTTAAAGGCGAGAAAGCCACCCCTCATATGTAGAGCGGCTCTCCGCTTTTCTCGATATATTTCGAAAATTATTGGAGATATCAAAAAAATGTTTTAAACAAAAATTTTATGGTAAAAATATTCTCTACTTAATCGCAATAATAAAATTAAAAAAAATTTTCTTTAATTAAAATCAAAATTTCCGAGTTCGCGAAGATTATAATTAATGTACCGAATTTCAATAAAAATAATAAATTATTTGATAATGTATGTACACGATGAAATATCAATCAATTGTAAATTTGGCCGAATCGACAATTTCAGGTACTTAATTCTCGTTTTAAATTTTATAAAATGTATATGTGTGATATCATGGACACAGTTTCTAATAGGTAAACATGAGAGCTCGATATAGATGTCTTCAATATCATTTTAGAAACACGTACACACTATGTTTCTATATATATATATATATGTATATGTATATTCAAAATTTTAGGGAAAAAATTTATATATCTATATATATGTATATTCTTTTTTTTCTAAAGCTGTTATTTTGAATATTTTAATATTTTGGATACACAAAAAATGTTTTTTATTTAGCATCCCTATATATGTGTAAACTTGATGGTGTAGAAAACAGTAAACGAACAAAAATACTGCCCGAAAAAAGAAATTATTACCTATCTAAAATTTTTAAATATAAAATAATAGATAACACCGGATACATTCGACAAAATTGCCGCACATATTCGCACACACATTTACACATCCGTACAAGCGTACTCATGCGCCCCTTTCACCTTTTTTTCCAACATTTTACTGATGGCTTTGGATTGCCTTTAACACAATATGTGCCGTTGACAACTCATCAAACGGTTGCGATATGTCAAATGTATTCGTAGAATTACTTCTATCGAACCTTCTATCGATTCTATCCACAACAAACCTTCACATCAAATATAATGCACTGTTAAAGATTTATCTCGTGATTTTTTTCCTGAGTTTTGACACTTGATTCCGTGACACTGGATTGTCATCTTGAACGTGTGTCGTTAAACCTCGATCTCCGGATCACTATTTCGAGGATCTTGTGAAAATCATCTCGCGACGATCTGATGGATCTTCGATTTGAGAAAAAAAAAATCGAGGATTTCGCGCTTCAAGGAGAGATCACCTGAGGAAATTATTGTAAATACGAAAACACACGCACCACATAGCGCGAGTAACTTTGGTGATTTGTTCACGGCAGCTTGGTTGATCGTACCCTCGTTCATTTCCAAAATGCCGCGAATCTCGACTTCTTCACATTCGGGAAGCATTTCTTTTTTCCTCTCTTTCTTTCTCTCTCTCTCTCTCTCTCTCGACACTCGAATCAACTTCTGCTGCTTGGCGTACGCCTAACTTCCAACTACCCGGCAACCGGCACCGCGTGCTCGCGATCAATATCAATCCCGGGGTTGACACCGGCACGAAGAGTTTCCCTCCCCAGATCGACGTGAGTGAACTCAGCGTGTTCCCCTTCCTCGCCGGAGAATCCCCACTCTGACCGATGCAGACACGTGTTAGACAATCCAGGACAATCGGAAGATTGCCATTAATTACTCGCAATCTGCAACCTCCGATTGAAATTTTAGCGAAAATTATTTGGAGATGTATAGTCTGACAGAAAAGTAAATTATTTATTGAAAATTATAAATTGGTCGATTATTCTACGACAAGTAATATTGTTTAATGATTGGAAAAGTATTTGTAACAGTAATATCCTTTTTTCATAATAATTAACAACAATATTTTTTGCACGATACTTATTCCTATATCGAGTAATAAAAATATAAAAAAAATTTTCCACAGAGCCGTGTTAATTTAATTTGATCGCTAAAAGTATTGTATTTCCATACATCACACAAGTATGCCATAGGAATTTCGCAATCTGCAACTTCCGATTGAAATTTTAGCGAAAATTATTTGGAGATGTATAGTCTGACAGAAAAGTAAATTATTTATCGAAAATTATAAATTGGTCGATTATTCTACGACAAGTAATATTGTTTAATGATTGGAAAAGTATTTGTAACAGTAATATCCTTTTTTCATAATAATTAACAACAATATTTTTTGCACGATACTTATTCCTATATCGAGTAATAAAAATATAAAAAAAATTTTCCACAGAGCCGTGTTAATTTAATTTGATCGCTAAAAGTATTGTATTTCCATACATCACACAAGTATGCCATAGGAATTTCGCAATCTGCAACTTCCGATTGAAATTTTAGCGAAAATTATTTGGAGATGTATAGTCTGACAGAAAAGTAAATTATTTATCGAAAATTATAAATTGGTCGATTATTCTACGACAAGTAATATTGTTTAATGATTGGAAAAGTATTTGTAACAGTAATATCCTTTTTTCATAATAATTAACAACAATATTTTTTGCACGATACTTATTCCTATATCGAGTAATAAAAATATAACAAAAATTTTTCACAGAGCCGTGTTAATTTAATTTGATCTCTAAAAGTATTGTATTTCTATACATCACACAAGTATGCCATAGGAATTTCGGGTTGAGTTCTAATCTAGATTATTAAAAGCAACTATTTAGTTTTTTTTTCTCCGTATAAATACATAGTTTAAGGAGACGTTAATTCCATTTACAAGAATATAATATTTTTTCAATATATTTATATGCAATATTTATGCAATTCTCTATATATTATTTCGATAAATATTTACATCCTGTTCAAATCTCTTCGTGCTGAGAATGCATGCGCTCTCACCGTGTTTGTGCTGCGTCATATGTCTTTGGTTTTCTAACTGTATATGCAATTTGGCTGACTCTATGGTAATAACGTTAATTCGTAGTTTGATATAATTAAAAAACAAATTATAATGTTTTCAATTATATGAACTTACAGGAATTTAATAATCTTGAATCAAATAAATTGTACAACAATGAATTTTTACTTCCCGTCTTTGCACAATTTATTTTTTAAAAATATTTAAAAATAAATTTTTTACAATCATGAGAAACTACATTTTATCGCAATATATTCTGCTTGTATTACAATTTCTCTCTAAATAAAATTTATATACAATTTACATTACAATAATTTATAATAAGTATGTAATTATATATTATAATATAGAGACGATATCTCTTGTGAGAAAATAAATATTTATGTTCGGATATTTTTTTTCAACATTTAAATCTGCGTTTTTGAATTATTCAACAATATAAATTGATATAGAAAATGCAAAACATAATATGTCGTATTTTCTTAAAATTGTATAAACTTTTTATGCAGATATGTTTCACTTTAAAATAACTGATCCAACTTTAAAAGTACACTATTTCTGCCAATGATATGAAAGAAAATCGTATGAGTATATACGTCCGGAAATGCTTCCTTTTTCAATTATACCATTTTTTTGTTTATGACAGAGTTTCTTGTAATAACACTTCGTTAAATAAATTGCTGAAAATGGTTTTCTTCCGTAACAATATATGTCCCGCATCAATGTCTCGCGGATTGTTTTTGCTTTTTTCACAGGTTTCAAAAAATTGTCTGTAATAAAAAATATAAAAAATTCTCTATAGTAAAAAATATAAAAAAATATAAACCTTGTAATTGTAATTAAAACATCATATTATTTGTATAAGTAAATAAATTCGTATTTTTTTAGTAAAATTGATAATAAACATATTCAATAAGTTGACGGTCGTATATATAAATGCGTAAAATGATAAATTTTTATCAGGCACCTGCGCACAAGTGCGATAAGCATTAGAGGGTGTTCCGAAAATACCGGTAAATATTTTAAAGTTTAATACAAAAATGTCGAGGCTACAATAGTATTCAAATTGGAAACAATTATATTTCACGAATGATAGGGCTGAGATTTCGCGCTCTCAGGTGCGGCAAAATAACAAGTGATAAAAGTGCTTCTATAAATAGCGCTCTTTTCACGATATTATGAATATTATGTTATCACTTGTTATTTTTGAAATATAATTAAAATATTTACCGGTATTTTCAGGATACCCTGTATATAATAAAATAAGAGAAATTGAAATATACATACAGAGTGCCGTCACAGATTGATTTCATATTAAATTTAATTCTAAAGAAAATTTTTTTTAAAGACATGGGTCCAAAAATGTTTACTTAAACTATTAGTGCTCAAAAACTTCTAAAATAGTGTTTTTTGAGAAATATTTTTACGAATATTTGGGAAAATATAAGTTTCTCGATCAAATTTACTGAAAAGAAGTTATAGAGAATTAAATTATCTTTTAAACGATGTCATAATATTTTTATTATGTTTTACTGGTTTTGAGATAATTTTAGTTTCAAATGTACAAAAATGTGATTCCTGTAGATTTGTTTAAACAATGAAAAAATAAAACTTTTTTAGTTGGATTAACCAACAAGCAAGATATATATATTAAAAACTAGCTAAGGTCATAACACACAAATAAATAATATTTTTCCAAAGTTCTATCATCAATAAAAAATGATATAGGTAATAATACATAATACAATAAAAAATACGTCGAAAAATTTTTATACATTTGAAACTAGTTATCTCAAAGTCTGTGGAAGTTTAATACTGCAAGTTTTTATTTTCTAATTCTTTGGATAATTTGAATATGAATTAACAACGTGTTGCATATTATCTCGGATAAATATTGTTCTTCGGATATAAAAATTAAAATTATCTTGAATAATTGACTCATTCGGCAAATCGGTTATATTCAAATGTGCTAGGATATATATATATATATATATATATATATATATATATATATATATATATATATATATATTTACAATCTCTATTCGAGAAAGTGTCTCATTACAGGTGAGATTATCGGATTACACTACGTCACAGATACCATAATAAGAGGCCATCTCCGTGATATCGAGTGAATTCTTGACATTTCCCTGGAACCATATCTTCAGCTCTTCACGGTCCTTCGAGCTTTTCCATTCGGTGTAATCTTGCCGTCGTCGACCGTTCATTCTCCAGTATCTGTTGTTATTACTCGAATCCATATTGATTTAGCGATTTCATAAATGAAGCCAAACACGATTATCGACGACGATGAAAGACACTGCACTTATTACTACACGCGCGCGCGATATATGTCGCGAATAATATATATACTGCAAACCGATAGCGTCCCCTTTAACGTCTTTTAGCGGTGATTAATATTTATCACTTGGCTTTTGCATCGCCAGCTTAAAAGACTCTCGTTTGTTCCTCAGTTTTCTTTCATTACGGCTACGCGCGAATTCGGTTGAGTGAATTTTTCGTCATTCTTTTGAAGGAGCTTCCTCCTCTTCTTTTCTCCCTCCTTTCTTCTTCCTACTAAACTGCTGGAACTTCGTTTGTCAATTTGCTCGTCATTTCGCGATCTACAGTCACGAGTGCTTTATGAATTTTTAATTTTCATTTTTTTACCATCGTATACTGAACCGTCCTCCGAGTTTGTCGTCTCGAAAACAGCGATCCTCCTGTAAACAAAATATCACTGTCTTCCACGTCATTTTCGCACGACGATTGCAAACGAGTCAATATTGAAATTAATGTTAAAAATATGTGAAGGGAAGAGAAAGAAATTATTACAATTCACAATTGAACATGCAGTTGTGGAGTTTACAACACTCTATAATTACGAAGAGACGTTAACTTTGCTTGCTAACAATTTTTCTTTTTATAAATACATAATTTTTTAATCTTTTAAACTTGCCAAACTCTTGTATTTATAAATAAATATTGATATCTGTAAAATAAATATAATTTTGTCTAAAAATGATAAATATTGCACACTTTTGAACGATAGTGTACATCTGTATAAAAACTCGAATGCTGCTTGCTCGTAATATTTGCACGTGACAAGCGTGATCTCTCTATAGCGCACGAATATATGACGTTGCAGTTGTAAGGCCACCAATTTAATGACTGTAATATTGTCGAAATGACCTTTTTACACGTACATAACTTTGCTATAATACAGTAGCACTATATATTGATTGTTTCTTATTATTATTTAGATAGCTATAAAATCAATGGTTTGAAGAAACGTATTTATTAATGTTTTGAATCAATTATTATGCTTATCGGATACGAACTTTTAATTATAAATATATAAATATAGAATTGAAAAAAAAAAAAATACGAAAAGATGTCCAAGGGAAAAGTTACACCGTCCGAGGGGACAATTATAAAGTTTTTTGTTCAAGGTCGTTTTTTTAGAGATTTGAAGGTAAAGATAATTTATGTAAATGCAACTGCATGTTTTTGTTTGCGTCATTTTACAACCACCATTGAAAGGAATTCAACGACCTATGACAACGAGAATTTTTAAATAACCTTGGATATGAATGTTCAATAAAGAATCTTGTGTTTTTACGAGAACAAAAAAGTCAAATGTTTAATGCTTTTCAACACAAAAATTTATTTATAACGATGATTAAACTTCTTTCAATGTTGGCTATAAAATGGCGCAAAACAAAAACTTGTAGTTGTATTTAAAAAAATTATCTTGACCTTCAAATCTCTAAAGAAATGATTTTGAACAAAAGATTTTTTTAATCATTATAATTGGCCCCTTGAGCGGTGCAACTTTTCCCTGAACATTTTTCGTATCACCAAAAACAAGCGAGATATTTGAGGTGGTCGATTTAAGTGGACTACCCTGTATATATATAAATAGATAAATAGACAGATAGATAGATAAATAGTTAGAGAGAGAGAGAGAGAGAGAGAGAGGGAGGGAGGGAGAAAGGGGGGATAAAGTCTCAAATTTAGAACACACTTTTATTAATAAATTTATTACTATATTATTACAGTGTATTTAGTATTATAGTATTATTATTATTATTCTTATTATATATTTATTATATACTTTTTGTATTTTTACTATAAAGAATTACATATGAATTTCAGATGAAGAAGTTGGAGGAAATTTTCTTTCGAATAAAGTTAAAAGTATAACGATTACGTATATTACGATATGTACGTGTGATACGTTACGATAAAAGGAATTTGTGGAATTGTATATACAAATATAATAGTACATTTACAAATATATAAAAATCCACACAGCACAAAAGACCGAAATACATCTTGAAGAGGTCTAAAAGCCGATAAGACGTCTTTAAATCATCTTTTAGACGTATTTAAGGAACCTGTGTCACATCGAAAGTTATCGCGTGCATATTACCCAATGCAATCGTCTCATTTTTACGTTGTTGTAAACTGTAAACGGATGAAAGTTGTTGAATTTTTAATAATAAATGCATTGAATACAATACTAATTTGTTTGGCTTGATTCGAATTTTCTGCTCTAAAAACTGTTTGATTACATGGCGTATAGATTCGTTCGAATTTCTCGTCCAAGCCCTAAGTCTGGTAAGGAACTCGTATCCCAGGTAGCAAGCACACGACATTTGGACGTCAAAATATGGTCAGTTCGAACCAAACATGACGTAAAAATGACGGAAAATGATGGAAAAATGTCACAGACCGATGACGACATTTCAAGACGTTGAAAAGACGTGACTTGATCACCATTTTAGACCTATTAGTGCCGTTTTAATTGATCACGAATCTTTTCCTCTATCGTGAAAATTCGTAAAAAATGAAAAATTTATTCACAAATATTGAATTCGTTAATAAAACTTTTCACTTTTCACGAGTTCACGCTAGAGAAAAAGATTCATGACCAAATGTCACGATCAAGTCCCAGATTATAGAGAAAATTCATGTTAGGGCCCTGAGGTATAGAGAATTGTGAATATCAAAATAATACACAAAATTGTTTTAATAATTTAAGATATCAAAAATTAAATGAGTTTTTAGTTAAAAAATAGTAATACTTGGGTGATTTATAATAATGACTTAAGAATCACACGATATTATGACGTCACAAAAAAAATGTTTTAAATTAGACATTATTTGGTCACGTGACGTCATTGAGCCAGAAATGACCAATTTTCGACGTCAAAATGACATGTGCTTGCTATCTGAGAACATTCAATCGCATTGCGGGGGATACGTGAGCCGAAGACAGACAAAGGAATACCCTCGGCAAAGAATATTCTCGGAAGTAACCCCCACATATCTGGCAGTGGCTTTCGAGAACGTTTTAGTTGTGCAATGAGTGCATAACGATTGCAAAATCGCAGATATCGTGTCACACGTATCTCATGCGTGCGGCATGAGCACGTCTGGATTACGCACAATTACGCATGCTACTTTCATACGACTTTGTAATTGATAGTTTTCTAGGAAACTATTACGTTGCTCGATTCCTGGATATCCATGTGATATTCTATGATATATGTTGTAATATGCGAAATATGCTTATAAAAAGTGAAAACAATGAGAGCGACGACTTTTCTTATATCGAAATCTACTAGCGCATTTAGTAGTATGTTCCAGACCATTTATTCGTACGCAATTTCCTTATTTCAAATCAATTAATATATGCAACAGAAAATTATTAATTAATTAAATTTTATCAAACTCTTTAATTCACATTATTGTGAAAAGCCAAATCTCTTTTAGAGTTATTGCTATGTTATTATGATGAACATCTATGTATAAATTTTTTTAACTCTTTACCCTAACTTCTATACTATAATCTTATCTTAAGAAAATTGCATATGAAAAATATGATCAGCTGCACACAGATTTGCGGTTTCTGTACTAATTTCCTCTCCAAAGGTTTAACATTCTTGAACTCTATGCAAGCAAATGTTTAATGTAATATCAAAAAATTACTTCAATATATATTTCTTAATTAATAACTATTTATTTTCTAATTGTTTCTTGTAACAGACAATTTAAAGCGCTTGAAAGAAACGGCAAAATTCGTAATTCCCAGTCTCTCTCGACTTCCAGTCTTTGGAAATAAAATGATGGCCACCGCAGTCAAAATCAATTTCTCGCAATCCCCTTTAACTTCTCGAAAACGGCGCTCTGAACGGCCTGCACGATTTTATTAATACCCATGGACTATGCTAGAAAGTGAGGAAAAAGCTTCGCTTAAGAGAGAGACGGCGCAGCTCGAGGGCCAAAAATAATCAGACCGGAGGTGAATCTCGTAGCCGGTTTGTCCCAGTGACAGACGCCGTCTGATCGTGAGATCTCTTCCGCGGATATCCGTGCTTTTTCTAAAAAGCGTAGACGCATTATACGTTTCATCGGAAACGAATTATTCATATCTCTAAGGAGGTAGAGGAAAAGAAGACGAGAAAGAAGGACGCGGCTTAGTTTTGTTCATGCCGACGACGACAGGTCGATGTCTCGTCTTTTATTTCGCGCTGACGTTCGCCGTATGTCTGGCCAAAGACGCGCACATGTGAGTTCCGCATAGCGGTTCAGCAAGCAAGAAATAACACGCGATGTGTCAAAAAAAATTATGAAAAAGTGAGAAGGATTAAAACTCTGTCACGTCGTAATTTTTTTATATAAAATATTAAAATTAATTAATAAGCAACAAGTTCTATATATATTGATATATTAATAATAAATGTTAAATAAATGTTAAAAATAAGGTCGATAAAAACCTGGTAATTGACGCGTAATATAATTGATAATTGACGTGTATTATAATTAACAACCCAGGTAACAAGCACATGTCATTTTGACGTCGAAAACAGGTCATTTCTGGTTCAATGACGTCACGTGACCAAATAATGTCTAATTTAAAACGGCTTATAAATTGCCTCAGTATTACTATTTTTTAACTTAAAGCTCATTTTTTAATTTTTTATAATATCTTAAATTACTAAAACAATTTTGTGTATAATTTTGATATTCACAATTTTCTATACCTCAGGTGCCCTAACATGAATTTCCTCCATAACCTTGAGACTTGATCATGGCATTTGATCATGATTTAATAAGTATTGGTTAGGTGATGAGTGTAAAGTTTGTAAATTTTGTAACAAAGGATGAGATAATATTGAACACTATGTCGGAATGTGGGGTGACGAAAGAATGGTTTAGTGAGATACGTGAAGAATACGCTGAAGACAGAATAACAAGAATTTTCAATGATGAATTAGAGGAGAGGAAAGGAGTATTATTAAAAAAGTTATAGAAGGAAAAAGAATTTAGAAAGAGAAAGAGTGAGAATGTGAGAATGTGAGAGGGTAAGGGTAGATTTAGGAATTAAAATTTAGATAAGGTATTTATATGTTTATTTATTGATTAAGTTACTGTTTTTAGATTTTTTATAATCCAAGTCCCTTCTTGGCTTATATGCTGATGAATAAATTATATATATATATGACATTTGATCAAGAATCTTTTCCTCTAGCGTAAACTCGTGAAAAATGAAAAGTTTCATTAACGAATTCAATATTTGTGAATAAATTTTTCATTTTTTACGAGTTCACGCTAGAGAGAAAGATTCATGATCAAATGTCATTAAAACGTCACTAACAGGTCTAAAATGGTGATCAAGTTATGTCTTTTCAATGCTTGAAATGTCGTCATCGGTCTGTGACATTTTTCCGTCATTACATCACGTCATGTTTGGTTCGAACTGACCATATTTTGACGTCAAAATGTCGTGTGCTTGCTACCTGAGAAAATATAAGTTCTTCTACATGCAAAACTAGGTAGCACATCAGACGTTTCGATACACTTCGGATCCTCTTCAATGGAAATAAAAATTATATCGAAAAAATTCAAAATAAAGTTCGGATTCATATTCATCAAATACAAAATAGTTATAAGAAATTATTTTCTTGAAAAACGTAGTATCTCACGTACATAGTCATCGCATTTAAATTATTTGCAAATCCGATTTCTTTTATTATATGTTGTTATACAGAGTGTCTTGTAATTGGTAAAAAACCTGCTAATGGCAGATTCTTGAGATCATTTCGAGACGACTTTTCCTCAGCTAAAATGTCGAGGCATCGACAATAATTTCCGAGTTATAAACAATTGAAAAAGAGGCACTTTTCGCAAAATTAAACTTTTTGGAATTAAAAAATTACCAAAACTACATTCTTCAGTTAATTTCAGATAGAGTTTACTTTAATAGAATTTTAATTTAAAGGTTAATTACAAAGATATTTTTAACCCTTATTAGTTAATTTCTTGTACAGATTTAGTTTTGATTAAATTAACAAATATTTTTCTTAAAAAAAGATAATGAATTCACCTTTATTAAACTTGATAAATTTTAAACCAATTTTTTAACATGACATTTTACGTATTGCTACGATAAGTAAGTTGCTTGCATTCTTGTTTATTTTTTTGTAACGTCAAAAAGCTTCATATTTATATACCTATACCGTATGCGATTATTATTTGTTATTTTAATTTGTTTAAAAAAAATTGTAAAATTTATAAAAAATTATCAGATCATATTATATGTATCGATATGCTTGAAATACTCTTATTTTTTTTTTCCAGCGTGGGCAGATGGGCGGACAAGTTGGGTACCGAATTATGGGAACTCGCGAACGAAGTTGCTCGACCCGAAGAATTGCTGGAAGTGAGTACCCACGTGTACTAGAGCTATCTATATTCCATGAGAATAAAGATAAATGGTGTGTCGAAGCACTCGTAACTCATTCTCGATCACAGTCTAGGTGATAAATATTTGATGAGAAAGTTCAAGAAATCGCGCAGTTATCTCACGTGATATGACATATAATTTTAAATTTTATATATATATATACAATAAATACAAAAAATGTAAATAACAAATTCTAGTCTTAATATATTATTTTTGCAAATTATTTTAAACTAATTACAGTATACAATATATATGTATATATATAAAAAATTTTAGTTTAATATTTAATTTAAAATTGATGATAATAGAAAATTGACGATATTGAAATTGCGCTTTCAAATTTCTTTAATATTCTTTTAATGATGCAATAAAACGTGAGAGAAAGAATGCTAAGCAGGTGGTGACAATTCTTGCAGAAATACAAGAGCATGAACACCCGAGTGGAGGACAAGTCCGGAGAAGAATTAGTCAGCATTATCAGCGAGAATGTAGGTAGAATGCTACGTCGGAAGATGGACGCTGTCACCTGCATTCGAATAGCGGCTGAAGCAACAGCGGAAGATTGGGACGAGTCTCTTGTGGACGGCAATTTTTCTTATGTTTCCAGCAAATGTAGCCTTGTCAACGATAATTCAACGAAGGACAAGCAATGTAAGAAGAGGAAAGCAGGTGTATACAGGTGAGTGATTTACTCAGTCATCGTTCATTTTTCTTTTTTAGGTTTCCTTCGGCCAGAATTAGTCATGGTGATATTACACGCTGAGGTTGACGTCGTCGTAAGCTTTATATAATAGCTTTCGGTGGGAATTAAGAGTGGATGTTACAAATGGAATATTACGAATTATTTTGAGAGCAATCCCAGGTAGCAAGCACACCGAAAACTGGTCATTTGTCGTTCAATGACGTTCCAAATTCACGTGACCAAATAATGTCTAATTTAAAAGGTCCTTTTTGCAATAATAATTTACCAGACTTTGACGTAAAAAATGACACATGTGCTTGCTACCTGGAATTTGTTCCGATAAATATGAAATTAAAATTAACAAATGAATGAAACCGATTTCAGAGAGATGGAACTGATCGCGGACTCGCATTTTTATAATATTCCGGTGAATACAAGCTACTCGTCGGTACACGTACCAACCAACGTATTCGATCTCGCGGAGGAGGTCAAGAATGATATTGTAAGAACCGAGCCGTTAGACGATATGTTTCGTCAGAATTATGAATCTGATCCGGCGTTATCGTGGCAATACTTTGGTTCGGTCACCGGTATGCTCAGGCAATATCCCGCCATGCAATGGCGAACGAGTATCGAGGATGACGACAATGACGACGACGACGACGATGACGGACGGCCTGCCGATATCTACGACTGCAGGATGCGCAGTTGGTTTATCGAGGCAGCCACGTGCAGTAAGGACATGGTAATCCTGATAGACGTCAGCGGCAGCATGACTGGCATGGGGAAGACGATCGGTACGCGAGATCGAATCAAAGTTGAAAAAAAAAATTCAAACATAAAAGCTCCATTAAAATTTAAATAATCGCGACAGAAGATAAAAAAAAGTATACGATTTTATTCAATACGATAAATTAATATGTATTATTTTTTAATCGCCTTATCGCGGTTATTAATTCTACGAAAAAATTGTAATGTTTCGATTACCTTTTTTTTTTTTTTTTACCGAAACGGCAGCTAAGGCAACTGTGAACTCGATCCTGGACACTCTATCAAATAATGACTTCGTCACGTTACTAAAGTACACCAACGAGACCACCGAGCTGGTTCCGTGCTTCAAGGACATGTTAATCCAGGCCACTCCAGAGAATCTTGACACGTTCAGGAAATACATGGATGATCCTGCAGACAATCTCAAGACGGAGGGTGTTGCCAATCTAACGGATGCCTTCACCAAGGCGTTCAACTTGCTTAAGACTTACCGGGAGTCACGTGGTTGCGATGCCGATACGCCGTGTAATCAACTCATCATGCTCGTCACAGACGGCGTTGCCGAAAATCTGACGGAGGTAATTGTTGCTTGATAGAGTGCACATGCATTCTTATTATATTTTTTTTTCTTCGATCTATTTTATCGAAATTTTGCGTGTTGAGAAAAACTATTGCAGATAAGCATGAAACTATATTTCGTTTTCTCCTTTTACAAAAAAAACCTTTTCAAAAGTAAATTTTAAAACTGTTTGAAAATAAATAATGTGCTACGATGATTTTTAAAAATAATAATTGCAATAATATATTGAGATAATATACGTGAATATTTTATTTTATTTTATATTAATTTATTAATGTAAACCTACTTAAAATATAGAATTGTAAAAATATAATTTTTTTTCAACAATTTTTTTCGACAATTCGAAATTACCTATTTTATGATGTTTTAATTTTATGCATATTCATTTTGCACATTTATTTTTCATAATTATTAATGTAACTTTAAAATATGTATATTGAATCTTAAATCAGCGTTGAATAATTCTGAATAAAGTACGTATAATTTTGAATAAATTTTTCCTTCTCTTTCTTTTTCACGTTAAAAATAAATTACACGTACTGTTAAAAATAAATTACACAATTGTAATCGAGTAACATTTATTGAATAATCAAAATTTAATGTTTAACAACTTGTTTATTATCGTTTAATGCTTTAAAATAACATTTATTAATGTCGCATATATTAGTGCATACGTTTATCTTAATCTCTCAAATTAATATTAATTAATTAACATTTTTTCTTTCTTAAATATTTAATTTTATATAGCGTGTATAACTAATTATATGTATAAACAGTTGAGTTTGACATTTATTCTTTTTTTATTATTTATCTATTTTACATGATAAACGTTCGCATCTGTTCACTTTTTTGTCAAATTCGAAATATCAAATTATAAATATACAAGAGGCTTTGTATAAAATTATATTTATCTCCATGCATCTGCTTTCATCATTCATTTTGTAAACAGGACTCTTTTTGAGCAGTTTTTCTCTTCTAGGAAAAATACAATAGTACTATAATAGTATTTATGACATATTTAACACCGTTTTTCTTCATTGAAGAACTCTCTTTCATTTTCATTATTAATTAATTTTATATTAATCTATTTATCCATCATTAGTATATTACTTTATATAAGACAGAAAGATGTGCCTTTCAAGGTTTCGTATTTAAAATTTATTTAAATACGGCAAACTAGTATACTCTGAGATTTTAAAAAATAAATGTCCATCAATGTGATCATTGTTTTCTATCTCTTTCTTCTGTCGTAGATATTCGAGAATTGGAACCGGGAGGAGAACGGTACTCACATACCGGTGCGAGTGTTCCCGTTCCTTTTGGGGATGGAAGTGACAAAGTTGCTGGAGATCGAAAGGATGGCATGCTTGAACCGCGGCTCTTCCAAGCACGTGCATACGCAGGAGGAAGTGCGCGAGCAAGTGCTCAAGTACATTCCGATTGTGGCCCGGCCCCTGGTATTTCAGAGCGTAGTGCATCCCCTTGTGTGGACGCACGTTTACACCGATATTACGGTAAGGCATTCTTTACCCTCGAACGAATATTTTGCTAATGTAGATAGATTTCTAGATGTGTCAATTAAAATTTATCGCTACTTTTTGTATCTATTAGAATATTGTTTGTCACGTATAGAATTTATAGCAGCAATATTCTAGCGATATCTCGAGAAAATTTAGATCCCATTGCCAAATATAATTGTCCTTGACAATTATAAGCCTTAAAGATAGACATCGCAGACAAATTTAAATTTATTACTGTCTAAATTACACTAATAGTACGGATATAAATTCTGTCTGTCATTTAAATTGATCAAGTGCAAAATATATACAGTATCACACAGTATTTGCTAACAATTTATCTGTTTCAGTTAATTTTGTACACCTAGAAAATTTTTCTTAAAGTTGCAAGATTATTTTTCTGAGTGTAGAATTTTAAGTTTAATTTTTTTATTCATTTTTTTCCTACAATTTTGTAAAAATGTCGAACGAGAATAGCGATACTTTTTATTTTCTTAATAAATACTTTTATAGATTATTGTTTTAAACGTGATATCGTCTTGAAAAATATCACGCAATCGCGATTACTGGAAATTTGTGCGAAAGATATTATGATTCGTGCTAAGAAACTTCTGTTACTTTTCGAAAAGATTAATCTACGAATAAATATGTTATTATTTAATATTTTTTAATTTTTTTTTATTTTGTTATTTAAATTTAATGTATATACAGAATGTTTAAAAAAACCAATCAGCATTCATATCGTCTCAGAGATATGATTTACTTGTTGACTATCTGTCGCACGTGATATGAAAAGAAAAAATAATCCTTCCAAATCTTTATCTCGATATTTATAAAAAATGTTTTATATATCTTTTATTTTAATGCACGCTTCAAGGCATCTTCTTCTTACAAAGTTGGACAATCACTGGTTGTATAATGACAACTAAACGGATTACCGCTGAAGTCTTTCCATAATATAAGGAATTATTTCATAGTATAAGGAATTTGAATGAGGACGCAGGAGAAGTTTAAAACAGGAGAAGTTTATAAATCTTCACGTGCGATAAAAGTCAATAAGTCAGTCATAGTAATATATAAAATTGTTTATATTTTTATATCCCTGGAACAATTGACTTTTCGATTGACTTTTATGTTTATCAAAACTTTTTACTTATTGTGTGTACTATCCGTCATGTGAATTTTGAATGTTTTTTTCAAACACCTTGTATATATTTTTTATTGTCACGGGGACAAAACTTTTTTTTTGTTTCCATTTTTCACAATGTTTTGAAAATGTTGTCTTAAACATTGCACATAGCGGATATACTAAGAGAGTAAACTAAAGAACCGTAATATAATTCATTTTTCTCAACGAATACTTTCTGATAGTTTTTTTTATTCTTACAATTACATTATTATCATTTTAAGCGTGACATTGTCTAATTAAAAAAATGTCGCGATTACAGGAAATTTGCGAAAGATATTATGATTCGTGATAAGAAAATCCAAATTGTTTTTTGAACAGATTAATCTTTACATGTAAATATTAATTATTCTTCAAATTTATATACATTTTTTTCTCGACATATAGGGGGAACAAGATTTTTTTTTTTTGTTTCCTGATATTTCCCATGAAAATTATATTTTGAAAATGTTTTGTTAAATTGATAGCGGGTATAGCGTGAGAATAAAATAAACATACGTAAATCCAATCAGAATCCGGCACTTGCCGCTTGGCTGTGGCGGGTGATGAAACACGAGGAACAAAAATCGCGTCTGGAAAAACATTTGAAGAGAAAACAACTGGGCGTGCGAATGAACGAGGATGCAATCTACATAATGCAGGTTGAGATATCAGAAAGATAACTGCTCCCCTCCTTAGCGCTGGCTCTGTTTTCGAGGCTTTTCAGGCTCTGTTTAGATTTGTATCGCACTGTATCTCCTTTTTGGCACGCGCGTTCCTATGTTTCAACCTTCGAATACCAAACGGAAACATAAGATTTATGCGATGTGATATTTTAATTAAATTTATCACCTTGGAAAAAATTTGAAAAATATATCGAGAATGATTGGATTGAAAAAATTTATCTTACATTTATGGCTAATTCATTAATTTCGTGAACTCTGTTTGGTGATTCGTGTAATATCAAGCAAGGTAATCGAAAATTGACACACAGCACATTTTACATTGATTATTATTAGATAAACACACCAAGTTTTAATGATTTTATAACAAAAATTTTCATTACATATTTACAATTCAACTAAGCATCTTAATTACCTTGCTCGAGATTAATGAAAAGCTTAGCAACCCAAGGGACTGGCCAACGTAGTTAGCTGAACTGTCAACTCGGAGAATTGGACAAACATCCGCAAGCAATTAATCGTTGGGCATCGGGACACCATTAATTGACAATGAATAGTTTTCGGCGATTGACTGCGATTAGCTGAAAACTTAATACCCGAGCTAGGTTTAGTACCCTGTTAGCTGGGCTTCGTCGAATTTATTTTTTCCTCCATTTTCTATTTATTCATTTTTTAGCGTTAGAGATCAGTGTGAAGTGCTGTATAAAGGTGTCTGCGATTCGAATGGACAATCGAAAGATTTGATTCTTGAAAAAAAGATACTAAATATGATATAATTATGTCGATTTAAGAAATATTGCACGTGACAATTTAATAATGTAATCGATCGTCAAGAGATTTCGGTTGCGCCTTTCGGTTCTGAGACACCCTTTGTATACTGTATTGTTAGCCCATATTAGAATGACCGAGGGCAAATTAGATTAGCGTGGCCCTTCGCTTTAGTCCCACCCTAATTAGCGACGTAATTAAATCCGCTACCATTAATGGTAATTGTAAAAACAAAATACAAATTATGTCGTCGTCGATTCTCCATCCTCTGTGATCGCTCTGCACAGCTTGGCAAGGACGAGAACATTGAAGAGGATCCTTCCATCCTGAACACTACCAACTGGCAGGAATATAGACTGTTGACTTCCGTGGGTACCCCCGTGTTCGATTATAGAAGCAGCCGTGACAACGAGACACGTGTGACGGAGGACAGGTTACTCGGCGTGGCCGGTACGGATGTGCCAATCGACGACATCCGTAAACTCACGTTGCCATATAAGCTCGGCGTGAATGGTTACGTCTTTATCGTGTCTAATAACGGCTACGTGATACTGCATCCGGATTTACGGCCAGTCTATAAAGGCCATCTTAAATTGAACTATAATAGCATCGACCTCACAGAGGTCGAGATACTTGACGACGGACGTGGGCCGAGGTAAAGTAACGTCTCTCTTCGTACTGCTACATGTCTTCTTTTTAAGAAATGATAGAAGAATAAAATTCAATCACAGTTATATTAAAAAAAAATAAGATATAAAATAAATTGTATATATATATTTTTTTTTATTTATTTATTTATTCCCTTTTATTAAAAAAATATACATTTTGTTCAAAATGAGTGCAGAAACCCAGGTCCTGAAATATTGGAGCTAAGATCAGCGCTGGTCGATCACAAGCGTGGTAGCATGAAAGGAGTCCCCGTGAAATTACATTACGATGATAATCGCCGTGTCACCCTTGAGAGACGTGATTACTTTTACGCGCCCTTGCCCGGCACGCCGTTCAGCCTTGCGGTCGCCTTACCTAATTACGGAACCACTTGGATCAAGGTTGGAAACAGCAATTCCGTACATCCTTAAGTATCTTCGCGTACAATTGATTGCATTATTATAATTATATGCATACATATTAATTTGACACCAAGTAGTATTACATTAAGAATAATTGTGTATTAAATAATGATAATATTAAATACGCGCTGGAGAGTAATCGTATGTTAAATTATTTAAGGTCGGCGATGAGATCCGCCGGAATCAAAATATGAATATTAATGTGTCGGACTATTTTACGGGCGATCACTGGCGCATACATCCGAGCTGGGTCTATTGTCATTATCACTATCTGGAGAACTACCAGTTCGATCATCCGGAGGATGAACTACGACACTTCTTAGCTCTAATGAGTCGACCTGGTTGGCGCTGGTCCGAGCAATACGAGGCTTATCCGTCCGCTGACGAGTACGTCGAGGAACCCAATTGCGGCAGGCAAACGCTCAAGTATGATGATTACTATTGCAACAAGGAACTCATGCAATTGCTGGTGTTTGACGCCAAGGCGACGAACACTAGCTTTTATGGTGATTATGCGAGTTATGAGAACTTGCCGCTCAGAGCCCGTAATCTGGCGCAGCTTTACGGCATCTTTATAAGGTTCATCGCGACGCAAAGCGGACTGACCAGGTGGCAACATCTCAATGTCAGTAACCTGGCAGATGCGGATGACGGCATTGTCTTCGGCGATCTTCACAGGCGAGCAGTGAACGAACCTTGGTACAAGGGCGCGATCTTTCAAAACGAGTTGGATCCCAACAGCATCTTTTTGTCCGGTAAGAATTCGCTAAAAGATGAGGTGAAATTTTTTATTAAATTAATTTTCACACCTGTAGTGTTAAAAAATAATCAGACGTTTTTATTTTTCAATTATACAGGGTGTCCCCAATTTAAATGGCAAAACTTCGGGAGCGTGTAGGGGATCGAGAAACTAAGACAAAAAGTTCTTTAGAGATTTGCTCGTTTTTGGAGAAAATCGTAAAAATTCAATGAATCTTCTCTCGTTGTCAGTTGCTCTATTGAGTTGATTGGCACCGAATAAACTTTCTGCTTCAAGGGTACCTTCCTTACATATGTAAACGCTTGATGTCAAATCTCTTGAAAGCAAATCTCTGAAGGGCTTTTTGTCTTAGTTTCTCGACCCCCTACACTTATTATATTATAAATGGCATAAAGTAAAATTGTGTCATAGTACCTTGGGAAGCGGGCGCCGATGCGGTGGTGACGGCGTCGATGAGCCTTTCGCCCAAGGATGGTGGCAAAAAGGCACCGGCAGCTGTGATAGGCTTTCAGATGTCCATGACGGATCTGTACAAACGATTCATCGCGCTTACTTCGGTGACGACAAACCCTGACATGAATTGCGCCAATGATTGGATCGATTGTTACCTATTGGACCAGAACGGCTATGTGGTTATTTCAGAGGCGCATAAGGACACCGGGCAATTTATGGGCACCCAGTATGGTGCCATTATGAATTCCATGGTCGGCCAAGGCCTTTATAAGTCATTCGACATCTATGACTATCAAGCTTGGTGCCATGAGGTTGTAAGTATTCGTACGAAAATGTTTATTTGATCAGTTAAATTTGATTAATTAAATTCCACGATTGACTTTTTAACATTTATACAAATTTGCGTCATAAAATAGAAATAATTGCTATTTTAATTTTCATTCATTAATAATAGGTTTTTATATTTATATACATTTATTGATTAATATTAATTCTATATATAAAAAAATATCGCTTCAAGATAATATTAGATTAAGGGGGGGGGGACTATGATTTTTTCGGATTGCAAGCGTTTTAGAAATAACACGGAAAGTAGTGTAAAGCTATTTTTAAGCTGCTTGTATTGCTTTGATAAGAGAACGAGAATAAGCAAATTGTTTCAGAAAATCAGCAACTCTGCCAACAGCATGATGGAACCGTTGCGACACGTTGGTAGACTATTAGTCTGGTTTTTGCTGCGGTTGATATGGTTCGCGACTCAATTCGTAAACTTGCCCGGTATCCACGCCAAGGTCCATTCCGATGAGGACATGCCTGATCCGCCACCACCACCAAAACCATATCTTTATCATTACCCTTGCGATCAGAAACGAACCCTCTACATGTTGGACGAGACCGTCGCCGCCAAAGGTGTCACCAATCACTCCGATTATTGCTCGAGGCCATTCTACGCTCAGAGGGTAAAATATTTTTGTTTTTTTACGCAATCTAAATCAAATAGTGTCTAATTTAAAACGTCTTTTTTGCGACGTCTTAATGATGTTGTAAAAAAAACGTCATAATATCGTGCGATTCTTAAATCATTATTATAAATCGCCCAAGTATTACTATTTTTTAACTAAAAACTCGTTTAATTTTTTATAACATCTTAAATTATTCAAACACTTTTTTTTTGTTAATATAATTTTGATATTCACAATTCTGTATATCTCAGGGCCCTAACATGAAATCTAGATCTAATTTTAATTCATACCGACTGTATATAATTTTGCTGATCTAATCATGATAGTGGGATATCTTCCATGTGGTTATATTTCGCATTTCTAACGATATATTATTTTTATTGATAAAATGGTAAAATGAGATGCAAAGAATGCACTTTAAGCACTGTTGCACTTTTAGACACGTTTTGTTCAAAAACGTTCGTGCAGATTTCGCATAAATAAAATCGCTGTGTCGAGTTGTATTTAACTCTTATTCATATTTGTTCACACGTACTGCGGTGTAATCATCCGTGTAGTCTTTGCCGATTGATCGCTTAATAATAAACACATTAGACACTTTTTAAAATAAAATATGAATTAAATGCCTATTGGCACTTAATGACTCATTATTTCGTATTCTAAAAAGATTATCTTTACGAAAATATAAATTAGTATAAAATATGTAATTGGTAAAACTTTCGGAAAACGGATTCCTATTATAATTACCTTGATGTATGTGTCAAGGTCACTGACAATAAGTATACTTTATTAAATATTTTGACGTCAGAAAAATTACGTACTATTGAGTAAATTTTTTTAGTAATAATGATTAAATAAATAACGAGCAATGCTTAAAATCTTTTGAAAGCTACTCAGGACAGTGATAAATAACGTTTATTCTGTCTAAATGGTCGCTGAGCTATATTTTAATGATATTTTTTGTGAATAGTATTCCTAAAAACAGATTGAAGATTTTACACTTTTTATTTTAATTCTTTTTCCGGTTTGACTTTTATCATACATCAGTGGAATTTTTTTCTGTTTTCAACTTGTAATGCATGTGCATGTTAATAGTTATAATTTTACATAATTATTGAATAACTTAGCATATTTCACCAATAAATCAGATTATCATATAAATTAATTAAGATTTTGCGTGTAAAAAATTAAAAATATGCATTAAACAAAAAATATGACGGTTGTATTCATTAAACATTTCGACCAGTATTTATCGTATTAACATGATAATTATGTATGACGTAATGTCGGAAGGTAGAACTAATTGACTAATTATCTTTTGTCCGATATTTTAGCTTTAGAAAAAAAATTTAAGTAGATTTATGAGATATTCTGAATGATTTATCATTTTTTTAACAATCTTTTTACCTTGTTTTATCTTTTTTTTTCAACTGATAGGTAATGTCTATTCCGTTGGTCGTTGTACCGTATTTTTTACATTATTTTTTTTGTCTGAATGTTACACCAATATTTCTTTTCCTTAAAAGAACCAATTTGCAAATTATTTAAAAATAAAATATTTAATATGAATCACTGACTTAATTTGTTTGGCAAGATTTAGCATATGTTCTGACCAATCACAGTCATTCCATTCTTTAGAGGAATGATTATGATTAGCCAGTATAATACTTACAATTACATACGTGTATTAAACTGTCGGTGAATTGAGTCAATGATTGAGACATTCTCATACGCCAACGTCTTAAGAAACCGTCTCAATTCTCTTTTTCTTTTGAATGTACATCAAAGTGCACTATTCCCAAATAAATAAAGTGTATAAAAATCAGGGACTCGGACCGAAAGCTTTTTTCAGTTCGGCTCCGGTTACGGTTTAATAAAACGTCGAATAAGTGTTTCAGTTTCAGTTTCGGTTTCTTGACCGGTGAACAAAACAAAAAAAATACGGTTTTTTTTTAACTTTTTTTCGGTTATAGTTACTTGTACGGAAAGAGTTTAAAGTGTAATAATAAATTTAATAAAATGACTTTTTTATATTTATTTTATTAAATTGTATATTTGCAGAGATGACGAGAAATAAAAATAAAAAGTTATATTATTTAATACAATGTTTTATGTTATGCATATACATGTGTAAAAGATAAAGTAAAATGTGATTAATTTGGTGGATTCAGATAGAAGAATTAAGATATAAGCGACGTAGAGATAATAATTAACAATAATTAAATAATAATAAAAAATTTAAAACAGTTAAAAAATCTAAAAAAAGCATAATGTTATTTCACCCCAAATTAATATTTCTAAAAACTTATTATTTAAAAATTAAGTATTTTCAATCGAGCATTAAGTCACCATTGTGATTTAACTATAAAGAACAGATCTATACATGTATAGATTAAGAACCGAAAAAGGAACCGAAAAAAAAACTGTTAACCGTAAATAATATTAGGTACGGTTTTTGGTTTCAATTTCGGTTCGGTCCGGATCCCTGATAAAAATTATAAAAATGTATAAATAAAGTATAAAAATATTTGTCAATATTCTTTAATAACTAATTTTGGTAGAGATTTTTTGAAAATTAAATATTATTAACATATATGTTGGAAAAAGAGTTAAAAACTGCATTTTGTTCTTCAAGATATAGCAATTGGATTTCAAAAAAATAATTGTCAATGATGTACAGGTGGCCCACACGAATCTCCTGTTGGTCGTGGTGAACAGCATGTATTCGACGTGCTACAAGAGACTGGAAGTAACTCCTGTTATCATCTCACCTCTTGAGTACACAAATAGCACGACCGACACACCTTGTTACAAAATTCCTCTCAATACTTTGAAGAGACGCAGGCTGAAAAGTTGCTTCACGGAACATCCTCTCGAATATGAAATGGATTGCGGCGGAGCCTCTCAATTGACAATATCTCTGTTATTATTATGGATTATCGTCATTAGGATTCTACATACCTTTATGTAACAATAAAACTCACAAGGAGAGGTCATGTAGTCTGCTTCACCGATTTTGATAAACATTTTTTTTATGAATAGTTGTAGTTTAATGAAGTTTCCTTGCAAAATCGTTTGCTTCTCGAAATTTGCAGAAAAAAAATTCATAAAGAAAAGATAAAAAAATGTACATCAATATCGCGGAAGCAGAGCATGTGGCCAAAAGTTGCGAAATTTATACAAATAATAAAATGTAAAATTATTTTTTTAATGTTTATGTTTATAATTGTTAATAATTAATTAAATTATAAAATTATTTCTTTTGTCTTCCTTAAGCATTTAGATTGCGCGTACATTTATGAATTTTTTTTCTGCAAATTCGGAGAAGTACATCGAATGGCTTTGCAAGGAAACTTCATTGAACGATAACTACTCATAAAAAAAAAAATTTTATCAAAATCGGTGAAGCAGAGTACATGAGAGCTCTCCTTTTCAATCATATATACATAATTGTTGTTTTATAATAAAAAGTAATAAAAATAAAATAATAAGAAAAATATCAAGTATACTTTTTTTCAATTTATGACTTTGTATCAACTAATAAAAATTATATAAATAATTATCTAATACTAAATAGTCTAATAAATAAAGATATTCCATCCTATCAATTACTTAGAAATTTTAAATGAATTTATAATAATGTATCTTTTTTTAACTTGCACACACCACGCCTAGATGTAATAAATAAATTATTACATATGACACTTTTATATGTAAACAAATAATTTTTTAAAGCTTCAAGTATAAATTAATTATTATACTTTTCTGTATTTTTTTTTCTGCTACAGATTTTTTATTCATGGGGCTATTATAATCTCTCTCTCCCTCTGTATTAGCGAAGTTGAAAGATTGAAAATAACTTTAGCATGTATCCCATATAGGGTAAACTCAGGTAAGATGGCCATAGTTTTTTAAAATGCAAGAAACATACTTTTATTTTTGTTATTTTTTTTAATAGCGTTTGGCATATATTATCTTTACTGAAGCTTAAATTATATTACGTAATATTATCGAAATTAAAAGAAAAATATTTAATAAAAATTTTATGTTATCAAAATAGTACAACATAAGCATTGGCCATATTATCCAACTTTTAAGGAAAAGATGGCCATAATATTGATAAAAAAATAGTGAAAACGAAAATAAAAATTATAGGTCATATAACAATTTACATATCTTTATAATACTATGTCTAACGCCGATTACGATAGCTTAACTGTAATGTATTCGACGTTATAACAGTTTTTAGTGGACGTATGAAAAACTTTGCGGGTAGTCAAAAGTAAAAATATGATATATAAGATTCACAATATCGTTATTTCGAATAATGTATGCACATAAATTACTATAAATATCGATTATCTTTGATAATGACTAAAAAAGCGCGCTATGTAGCGATTATTGAAAAAATTACAGCCTATGGCCATCTTTTGCGTACAGCCATCATACCCTATTAAAACAATTACACATAAGAAATTCGACATAGAAGATATGATATAATATGCTCTTCAGGCACATCTCTCAAGTCAATCTCATACTTGACTAAAATTTTTAAGTTTGAGGCAAACTGTCAGAAAGCATGACGAGTATTATTAGTAACTTTTCCCGAACTCGCAGTCGAAGGGCAAACAATTCTATTCCAACCTGACAGTCGGTGTGGTCAGCGCGTCGTTCGGTTTCATCTTGTGCGCAAGCCTAGTTATCGAAAAATCGATAACTAGGCTTGCGCACAAAGCCCGAAAGGCGCATAAGCTCCGAGTGAGTCGCCACGGAGCTAGTGAGTGCGCACCGTACACGACGACGCCGACAACGACGTCGACGACAAGGACGATTGACGTGACTGTCATTGATGTGAGACGCGAGACTCAATTTTGTTTCCTCGCGCGAAACAATCCCCTATTTTTCCATCTGAGGAACGGACCAACAAGGTGGCCAGAAAAGGTGGTCAGGGAAAATTATGAAGCCCTGCTTCATACCTATCGTCATCATCCTGATCCTGATCGAGGCACCCGATCGTAGCGACAGCATCTCCTTTAAAACGTACGTACCTCGTGGTCTGTTCGTTTCCTCTAATAGTATTCTCTTAATAACACGACGGCGCGAAAGCGATTCTGGTCGACTTTGCCATACTCATATATACGCTAGTGAGATGACGAATAATATTTAGGTCAACCGTGAAGGACTTGTGTCTCTTGATGAAACTGTCATGTTGACGACACGTTTCATAGAAGGCGGACTTTCAGGAATAAAGAAAAATCTTACGGTCGTTTATATTATATTGAAGATATACTTGTTATCGCGAAAATTACTACAATCCTTCCATTTTAATGTGGTTAATTACTGTGTGTTTTTAAATTTATTATATTTTTTTTTTTTTTTTCAGAAAAAATGCAAACTCTTTCATTTATTCAGATATGTACGGAAAATAGTTAGTGGTTCATATATACTTATATATTCATCATTTCTTTTTGAAAGATAAAGTGAATTTTTTTCATGAATAAAATTATCGTTATCAAATTGTTATCATGTTGAATCAGATTATTACAATGTTATATTTGTCATTTCTTTTCGAGAGATAATATAGATTTCTTTTGAATGAGATTATCGTTGCTTTATCAAATTATTGTCATGCTCAATTAGATTAGATTACTTAATTTTTATTGTCTACAAACTGCTTTTTGATTTGCATTTTATTTATTGTACGATCTTATAAATGTAACATGTTGTTAATGTAATTGAAATATTGTATATTTATATATTTACATACTTATGTAATTATTATATATGAGTAAATATTACGCGAAAAGAAACAGATGATTAAATAAGAAATATGATGATGATATAAACGTAAATGTAACTTTTATATTTATATAAATATTTTTCTGCATGATACATATTATTGATATTTAGTAAAATAGTACACATTGCGTATTATTGAAAACATAAGATGAGAGAAGCAAAAATTACTACAATCGTATTCATTCATTATTAGCGTGTTCGATTTAAATATGATTAATTACTGTGTTTTTTAAATTTACATTTTTTTAGCAAAAATACAAATTCTTTAATTTATTCATATAAATATGAAAAATATGTTTATTATCGTAAAAGGTACGATAATGTAAAGGATGATATAATCGTGATGTAATTTTCTATATATTGCAAGTATTTTCCTGATACATCTAACAAAATGGCATACATTGTACATTATTGAAAATATAAAATAAGAGAATATAATATAAGATAATATATATATTCAAATTTTTTAATTATACATAAAATGATAAAAATATATTGATTCCAGAATAGTTTTTTAATAAAAATTATATAATTCCTACGATAATAATTATTATATTATTATAATTATTTCATTCCGTTTTACACATAATAGGGTGAAGACATGGGCGCACAAGTTGGGCTTCGAGCTGTCGCAATTAGGCAAATTCGTGACGAAGGTGGAGAAATTTCAAGAGAACTACAAAAAGGAATTGGAAAATAATGGCAAGTTAACGCCACGTGACGGATCTGCCCTCGTCCACGAGATCGCTAAGGACATCAAGATTATGATGGAGTCCAAGATCTCGGCTATCAAGGTGCGACTTTCTCTCTCTCTTTTATCAGTCGTAAAGTTATTTAATGTCCGTGTACGAACCATTCGGAAGCTTTATTTGTTTAAATTACAGCCGCACGTGTGATTAATTAACCTTGGTTCTTTCAGAGAATAATGGACACAGCGGAGCAGTCGGCGCTATCGTCCATGGAGACTGACCCACTGGAATCCTACGAGTTTATTAACGCAAAAAACAACAGCATCGCAGTGACGTATAGTCTTAACTTTGGCGGCCAGGTGAATCTCAGTATGTCGGCAGTGCATGTGCCGACGAATGTGTACGAGCGCGCGCCAGACGTCATCCGAGCGATCCATTGGTCCGAAAAGCTCGATCCTATCTTCGCCAACAACTACGAGCAGGACCCATCATTGTCCTGGCAGTACTTTGGTAGCGCGACAGGCTTCATGCGCCAGTATCCCGCTATGAATTGGTACATGGAGCCAGTGGATCTGTTCGACTGCAGGACGAGGAGCTGGTATATCGAAGCGGCCACCAGTCCCAAAGATATTCTCATCCTGATGGACACTTCGGGCAGTATGACGGGTATACGGCGGGAGATCGCTAGACACGTGATCAACAATATCCTCGACACTCTCGGCAACAACGACTTTGTCAACATCATTACGTTCTCAAACGTGACCAAAGAGGTAACGATAATTGATCCGAGATTATTCAATCAGTTAAGGAATTAATGTTAGTTCAAGAAATAGCATACTTGGAAAATTGAAAAATTAATTACTCAAGTAATTGTAGATTGAAATTTTAGAAGAGATATGGAGAAAATATCGGAAAGATTGAAGATAATATGTCACAAAATTTCGATAAGAGAACACGGGTTTAATGCAGGAAAATTCAAACATGTTACGAAAAAAATCGATATCTATAAGAAAAGTTAAATCAATCAATATTTAAATTAAATCAATAATTAAATTAATTTAAATAAAAGTTTGACATGTTAAATATTCATAAATCTAAAAACAAACTTTAATTCAAATTGCACATTTTACAGATCCAATAAAAATAACTTCTGTGAGCATATCGTTTTTATAAAATATTATAATCAGATTAAATTATCATATTATTATTATTATTATTTTTATTTATTCTTAATCCTTG
The DNA here is from genome assembly GCF_047496725.1 of Anoplolepis gracilipes. Lineage (NCBI taxonomy): Eukaryota > Metazoa > Arthropoda > Insecta > Hymenoptera > Formicidae > Anoplolepis > Anoplolepis gracilipes. The sequence continues at coordinate 21,534,012 of NC_132971.1, read as the reverse complement.
CCTTTTGGCTTAGAATGGCTTCCAGCTTCCATGTTTTACGTATTTATATATAACCATTTCATATTTTGAATTCTATAAACCATATGCTTACTAATTCTACTAAATATAATCAAAAAATATATCCCATATAAAATAAAATAAACTAAACTGAAATAAACTAAATAACTTCATAAAATATTGAAAATATGATAAATATAATATATATGTATATATATATATATATATATAAATATAAACATCTAACTATAAATATAAATATCTATTTATACAAACATATACATACATAAACTATATAATCTATAATTTCTTGAGGCAAAACCTGTTAATTTATTTTTATCCAGAATTTTAAGCTAAACTCAAAATTCAAATTAAAATAAGAAATTACAATTAAACTTAAATTAAACTTAAAATTAAAACTTAAAATCAAAATCAAAATTAAAATCAACTTAAAATTAACTCAAAAATTCTAAAGTCCAATCAATTCAAATTAAATTAAATTAACTTACTAAAATTTAAATTTTTCAAATTCAAAATTTCGAAATAAAAAAAATTTTAACATTCAAAAATTCAAGATTAAAATTAAAATCAAGATCAATATCAAAATCAAAATCAAAATGCACAGTCCCAACTGAATTCAACCTTTCTCACTTTACTTTCGTTTAACCTTCTCCTTTCCTATATTTTCTTTCTCTCTTTCTATTCTTCTCATCACCTCTATTCCTCTACCATCTTCATTTAGCAACTCTCCCAAGTGGTAATTATTATATTAAATTATTAATTAATTGACAAATTTGCAGGTAGTGCCGTGCTTCAACGACACTCTGGTCCAGGCGAATCTAGCAAATGTGCGCGAATTGAAACGCCTCCTCGCGGAGGTTGAAACGGAGAGAATCGCCAACTTTTCTTTGGCCCTGACTAATGCTTTTGAACTACTCGAAACATTTCGCGTCGAACGAGAGGGTGCCAGATGCAATCAGGCGATTATGCTGATCACCGATGGAGTGCCATACAACTTCAAGGAGATCTTCGAAGCGTACAATTGGAAAGACAACCCGGACGAGCCGCTGAAGGCCGACATGCCCGTTAGAGTATTCACTTATTTAATCGGCCGCGAGGTCGCGGATGTGCGTGAGGTGCAGTGGATGGCTTGTGCGAACAGAGGATATTACGTGCATCTATGCACTCCGGCAGAAGTAAGAGAAGAGGTAAGTTGCACGAAAGATCATTGTCTTTAGATTTTGCAAATGTAACGAATTCAATGGTATAAGAAACGTTTGTCAAATATTATTATGTGCGGCAGAAAATGATAGAAAAATAGCATAAACCATCGGGACTTTAATGAAATAAAATGTCACGATGTGCAAAATTTAAATACTAAAGACTAGATTATTCAAGAAATTTTTATAAAAATAGTGAAAAAAAGTAAATAATGAGCTAAAGAGTCTTACTTTGCAAGATATCGCTCTTCAGCTCACAAGTATAATAACCCAGGTAGCAAGCACATGACATTTGGACGTCAAAATATGGTCAGTTCGAACATGACGTGATGTAATGAAGTAAAAATGTCACAGACCGATGACGACATTTCAAGACGTTAAAAAGACGTGACTTTATGACCATTTTAGACCTATTACTGACGTTTTAATGACATTTGATCATGAATCTTTTCCTCTCAGCGTGAATTCGTAAAAAATGAAAAATTCGTTCACAAATATTGAATTTGTTAATGAAACTTTTCACTTTTCACGACTTCACGCTAGAGGAAGAGATTCATGATCAAATGTCATGAACAAGGCCTAGCTTATAGTGAAAATTCATGTTAGGACCTTGAGATATAGAGAATTGTCAATATCAAAATTATGCACAAAATTGTTTTAATAATTGAAGATATTATAAAAAATTAAATGAGTTTTTAATTAAAAAATAGTAATACTTGGGCGATTTATAAGACGTTTTAAATTAGACATTATTTGGTCACGTGACGTTATTGAACCAGAAATGACTAGTTTTCGACGTGAAAATGACACGTGCTTGCTACCTGGGAAGCTAAATATTTGATAAATATTTTTTGAAGTATGACTCGTTAGCTGATTATACTTGCTATTTTGATATTAGAAGAGGGTATTTTGCAAATTTATTTATTTAAACAAATTGTGAAATGTTTGTGAGATTACGTAGACTTTTCGGATCCGTTAGGTGTTAAAGTACGTGCCGGTGATGGCGAGGCCTCTGGTACTGGGCCGCACGGATCACCCGGCCATCTGGACGCCGGTTTACGCCGACGTGACGGATCCAAAAATGACGGATTGGTTATGGGAGCAGCGTGAGAGTAAGGAGCAAGAAGATCGCTTTCTGCACCACAAGAACAAGAACCTCAACATGGAGCAGCGATGTTTGAGGAAGCAGAAGCAGCACGATCAGACGAGCGAATTGCAGAAGTACAAGCTGATGACCTCGGTCAGCATGCCAGTGTTCGATCGACGTGAGAACGCGGTAAGGTTTCCAATCGTCCGTTATATCGTTCGATATCGTACAACGTGAAAAATCTACTGGCGAAAAGGCGACAATCGTATGTTCATACGTTGTCGATAAAGGATCAAGTTCGAATCAAAATAACTTCTCTTCAGCAATCATTATTAAATATCATTCGCTCTCTCTTTTCTTCCCCTTGTCTGCTCTTTGCACTTTCATATATCGAATCACATTCGTCGCGACATTCTCATTAATTCTTCGAAATATATATTATGAAAATACGACTAAATGCGAAATGATTTGTTGACGAAAACGACAGATATACGAGAGATATAAAAGTCCCTCGCGAATCACATATCCTTGAGGTATAGATTTATCCTGCACTTGCTTCGGTTTTAAGTCCCTCTTTGTCCACAGAACATCACAAGGCAGGTGCTGGTGAACGAAGCATACTGGGTGACAGAGACAAGAGAGGTTGGCAGCTAAAACAAAAAGCTCAAGCAACGTTGCTCTATGATGCATATATAGTATATTTTTTACCTGTATATTTTTATCTTTCGTTTTTTTCGCGCGACCGACGACCTACGATCTCATCTTTGCCATTGAACTTGTACTCGTTTAACGAATCTTAATTCATTATTCGTTAAACACTCCTCAAACTTCGAAGAATACTTATTTCGCGATTATTTCCAAATTTCCTTGGCCTTCTACTTTGGCGAGAAAAAGATTTTTAAACCATCGGTATTTATGACAGTAAAAATATATAATCGCGATATAAAAGCGTGTTGGAACGAGGTCGTTGACGCGCATAGATCTCTTTTAGGTCCACATTCAACTCTCTGGTATCTTGTGTTAATCTATAATACTAGTTATTGGGATTATTTCAAGTCATTAGGTAGGTTTAGGTACGTTAGTCTACCCTGTGTCCTGTCGAGACGAGTAGAAAAAAAAAAAAAAAAAGGCAAAGTCCTGCCCGCCTGTTGGATTGCGTACAACGAAAAAGAATCCTCGTAAAGATTGATTCGTAGAGATCGTTTCTGCAGTGATTATAACTATATATTTCTATAATGCGAGAGAAAGATATTGAATCGAAGAAGCAAGTAAAGAATTCCGAAAAGGAGATTCACAAATTGTTTTCAAGTTGATTGGACTTTTGAAAGATTCCGCTTTAATGATGCAACACGAAAAAATAACGCAATAATTTATTTTGATGATAATTACGATGATGATAATTAATTACTTCTTCCTGTCACTTGCTTCTTCCATCGCGAGTAACAGCAGACACGCACGAGTACACGAATACGAATTTGACAGTTTTATTGAGTGCTAGATTTCATTAGTCAGAGACATTCGTAGAACTAATTCAAGCGATGACCTCTGTCTCTTTAAAAAGTATCGTAATTAATCTTTTTTAGTGTGGCATTGAAATTAATTAAATAAAAAAATTTTTTTTTCTATATGATATGCACGCGATTGGCATTATTTCTATAATATCTATAATATAATTTCTATAATATCGTATTCATATATGATATTCACGTAAAATATTCTAAATTTTTTTATGAAATAAAAAATAAAGAGAAAGAGAGAACGAGAGAGAACGAGAAAGAGAGAGAGAGAGAGAGAGAGAGAGAGAGAGAGAGAGAGAGAAAGAGAGAGAGGAAGGTCGTCACTTTGAAAGAACAGAGCTAATTGTTACTTGAACTAACACTTAGGATAGCCTGGTCCGATGTTGTTAATTAATTATAGAGAGAATTTGTTGTTTAATTATTATAGTTTTTATTGTGTATCATTATTATTTTCTTATTATATCATACACAATTGAGACAGTAGTTGAACTAGTTATTGCGTCTAATCGCAAGAGACTCACACTCTTTTATTGCTCGTCCCTCTCGCGCGCAATTTTTTACACATTTCCGATAAGAAATACAAATGCAATTTCAATATTCACAATATATATTTTTACATATATATTTATAATATTAATAAATTTTCCAATTATTCTACTTATTTTTCAATTTTAGTTTATTTTTCAATTATTCCAATTATTTTTTCCATTATGGTTTTGTACAATACATACGTAACAGATATTCTAATTTTAAAAAGAATTATTTTATTCAAGATATTTTGCAATAATTATTTTGCTATGAAATTTATAATATAATAGACAATTAAAAATTTATCAACATCTATAATAATTCAGACAAACATTTTCTCATTTAATATTCACATTTTTTTAAAAAGAGTTTTACATATACCTTATCATCAATTAAAAATAATTGCATACTTATCATTATCATACACACGCGAGGGGGTGATTATTTTTCGCACATATGGTTTCTTAACATACATATAAAGCGTGTTTCTGTAGACGAACTCATTGTGATAGAACGTTGTTGGAGAAGGTAGATACGCTTCTGGTTATGCGACTTGGTGATGATGATAATTCGTAATTTATTTCGACATATCAACGTTGTCATGACATGATAGCGGTGTCACGCAACGCGACAGGTTCTTTAATAAATGTGTCGATAATTGTCTGCGCAGACGATGATCGCCAATCTCCTCGGTGTTGCCGGCACGGATGTACCGATCGAAGAGATCGAGAAGCTAATGATACCACACATGGTGAGCAATATATATTACACGAATTAAGTTCGCTTTATTTTTACAAAAGATTTAATTTTATCATTATAATAAATTGTTGGTAACAATACTGACTAATGAATTGTGAAGGAAGAAGGATATATTACAATCCACAATATTTAACAGCTGAAATATAAATTAAATATCAAAGATTTATAATTGGACGATTTATAATTAAAAATAGAAATTAAGATTAAAAATGATATAAAATTTATAGTAGTTATATATTATCTCTCGAAAGTAATTGAAATAAAATACACAGTTCTCATTATATTATTTTAACTTAATTTTTACTTTAATTTTACCTTTATTTTTACAAAAGATTTAATTTTATCATTGTAATAAATTGTTGGTAACAATACTGACTAATGAATTGTGAAGGAAGAAGGATATATTACAATCCAGAATATTTAACAGCTGAAATATAAATTAAATATCAAAGATTTATAATTGAAAATAGAAATTAAGATTAAAAATGATATAAAATTTATAGTAATTATATATTATCTCTCGAAAGTAATTGAAATAAAATACACAGTTTTTATTATATTATTTTAACTCTGTCTTTATTATTCACTCTTGAGATTATCTCGTGGATACAAATTAAATTCATTAGGGATTACAAAGTTAAGATGCAAATAAATGTACACGGTTTGATCACACAATACGATATTAAAGTGATAAATAAATTACTTGAATGAGAGGTCAAGTGCCCCTTTGGGCACTTTGAACATGATGACTCTATTAAGAAGAGTGGCATGAAAACGCTATTAATATCTATTATGGTCTTTACAAAGCCGACGGTACATCAATTGACGATATGATGAATATAAATCACGATAATCAATGATTTCTTTTTTTTTTTTTTTCATTTCTTTCACGTGGGAACAGCTCGGCGTCAACGGCTACGCTTTTATCGTGACCAATAATGGTTTTATCCTGATTCATCCCGATCTTCGACCAGTGGTAAATATGCTTTTTTAAATTATATTTAGAGCTTTTTGCATGGGCATGTATAAATTTATATGGGCGTGTTTAAATTTTGAAAATTGATTAGTATTTATATAACATTACACCGAGTGTCACAATTTTCATTATTTTATTATTGACATTGAGTTATTGATTTTATTAATAAAATAAAAATAAACAAGTGATAGAAATGAAGATGTAAATAAGTAATGTAAAAACAGTTCCAGGGCATTTTAAAACCGGCGTATAATAGCGTCGACATGGCAGAGGTCGAATTAATGGATCACGATAGAGGCCCCAGGGATTTCGATGAAGGAATCATTATGGTAAATAAATGAGAAATCGCTTTGTAAAGTCTCGTAGACTTTCAGCGCAAATGAAGAAAGTTATTTCTGTAATAAAAGTCGTAGATCACACATTAATGATAACACGCACGCTTGAAGCTTGAGCAACATCGTTGTTAGACGTTTGACGTGCCGCTAGCAATTAATAAGTCATTATACCAGTTTATTTCGTTTTCATTTGTAGTTTCGCAACGACGTGGTGAATCAGACGAACGGTAGCGTGATGCTTCACACAAAGTATCATTATGACGATATGGTGAGTACTACAACGAACGATAAACGATATTTTTACATTTTAGAAACAGGTGTCTCTTTTCTGTTTAATTTCTTTCTAGAGAAATAAAAATTTTTAATTAACCCTCAAACTGAACACGTGGGTCCTTCGTGTCATTTTCAATCCATTATTTTTAAAAAATATTAATAAAACCTCGAGGTTGGAAACTTATTCAAAAGAAAGTTTATGTCAAAAGAGACTTGTAACTGAAAGGACAATTTAAACGGTTCATTCAGTGCAAAGTGCTGGCGAATCTAAATCTGAAGCAGACACAAATGACCCACGTATTCGCTTTATGTATATTAAATAAGAAAGGGTGAATAAGTGAATTTTTTTAAAAATATTATTTTTTTGCTGTTAATCGTTTTTTTTTTATAAAAATAAGTTATAAATTTACAATGATAATCTCCCTAAAAAAGAAACAAATTGCTTTGATTTCTATTGGGTTCATTTATTTTCAAGCGAAAAGTATCTTTTGTTAATGATAACGAGCAACAAACAGGGGTTGTCAACTTTCGTAATCAACTTTTATACTGTAGATTGTAATGTAAATTACATTTTGTTTTCACTTTTCTTTCAATTAAATTATCTAAAGATTAAAAGAAAATTTTTCCTCAGAAAAAAGACATTTTTTTTATAAAATTACCCACTTTCGATCATTTAAATAATTATATTTTTTTAAAGCTATGGACATATAGTATTTTTTTCGTAAATTTTTAACTTTGAACTAAAAATTCCTGGAAGCCTTTTTGTTCAAAATTATTTTTTCAAATTTTTATTAATTTTTATATAAAACATCTATGTTTTCAAATCTTGCTCTAACAAATAACAAAAATATAGTATTTAAAAATATTTTTTCTCTAACTCTATTATATAAACTTTTAGTTTGAACTTGACAGAAGATGTGTAAATTTTTTTAGAATTTTTTAAGTAATTTTAGAGTGCAAAAATTAATTCGGACTCCAGTTACCCACGTGTTCAGGTTGAGGGTTAAGTTACATATTTTCTGAGACCCTCGATTCGTATTATAATTTTTTTTTTGTCAAATTTTTTTATCAAAAATCAATTGATATCACATATTGTTTTAGAAACGCGTCGGTAGAATGAAGAGAAAATACGATTACATGGGAATCACAGACACACCATTCACAGTGGTGGTTAGTTTACCCGTGCACGAGCACACCGGAAGTTATCGTATGCATGCTGTCGAGGAAATACATCGATCTCACGCTAAAGGTACGTATTTTAAATTTCTGGCATTATTCTATAGCGACGAAAGCTCCCAATCATAAAATATTATCAAACAATTTAAAATTAAATCGATCCTTTTCCGAAAACGCCAACATTACATTTTTTAACTTGAAGATACAAACACCAAGGTCTGACATTAATCGTGCAGAATATTGAGTAAAAATTTAATTTTTAATTTATTATTATATTGTATATATGTATATTTAAGCATATTTTGACAAATGAATTATGGGAATATTTTACTTATTGTTATTTTAGAATTGAATGAAATAGATAGTAATATTTGACACAGTTGATTGACATATTCAATAATTGTGGAAACCTTCGCAAAAGTTATAGTGCTGAGATATAAGAGAAAGAAAGATCCTTTAAAATCTCGTTTTATGTAAAATATATACATGTATGCGATGGTTGTAAGCGAATCATAAAGTTTTATTCCGTATACGATTCGAAAAGACAAAGAAAGTGAACTTTATTGTGTTGAATTGATTATTACAATATTACCAGACGCTTTATGTAATTAAATTTTCCGAAAAAGTTTGCTTTCGCAAAAAGTGATTGGTGTATCGTCTTTAACAAGCAGAGTATTACATCTTGTAAATTATGTAATTTGGAAAATTTTTCAACGCTCATCATACACTTTTTAAATTTAATTAAAATTCAATTTATTGCGATAAATAATCTGCAACTCACACATTTTATTGTAGTACTTTAAAGATTGCAATTTCCGAATGAATTTAATTTTTGAAACTATAGATACACGAAAATGATATTTATATTTGGCGATAATGGAAGAGCACGATAATTGACGCAAAATTTTTCTTTTATACACACTTATAACATTGAAAATCAATGTTATCAAAGTGATTCTAGTGTTTCGATTTTCAATTTTTCTCGTAATCAGATAAGGGGCTTTCGTCGCTTATCTGCCTCTCGACCCTTTATGTTAAAGTTGAATGAATTGAACTATTGTAGGGAAAAACGTGACAGATTACTTCGCGGGTAATAACTGGCGGGTGCACCCCTATTGGATGTATTGCAAGTAAGTCTCGAGAAGAAAGGGAAAAATGAGAGGGCAGTGCAAAAGAGTGCGATTAGAGAGAATAGGACACGTTACATATCTATTTGTCAGAGTTGGCAAAGTTACTTTATGAAAGTAACTCGTTACTAATTTTCGTTACAATTTCTGTTACTTTTTTTGTATACAATATAAACTTTACATAACAATTTTTTTTAATACAAAATCAAATTTTTAATATATACTAAAAATTTTATATAAACACTAAAAATTTTTGAGCATTATTTTACAGTAAAGTAATCAAAATGACATAATTTTGATAATGCTATTGATATAAAGTGTGTAATAATTTTGATAATAATAAATTATTTCAAATAAGACAAACTTTTAAAAAAAAGTTTAAACAAGCTTTCTTAAACTCTTTTAGATTCTGTAAATGTAAATAAAATAATTTTCTTATTGTTACAGTTTACTTTCAATAGATTTGTAAATATGGTTAAAATTTCTTCGCTTTCTTCGCATCTCTTTAATTTTTTTTTTTATTTTAAAATTCTAACACGATACAATAATTTTCATAATATCAAATTTTCGACTAATCATTGAATTATCTGTCTACTTGAATATTTTTTTACAAAGTAGAAAGATACTAGGAAGAGATTCTATGTAGTTTCTATGTGATACTGCATTTTAATATTCATATTAATCCCTAATTCCATTTCACGCATATGTACACATGTATCTATAGTATACGTTACATGTACTATATAAAATGCGCGCATATGCATAAAACCAAAAATATCTACTTTTCCTTATTTGAAAATTATATCCGAAAAAAGTATAATATATTCAAGTGTATTTGAAAAAAATCCCAGACAATACAAAAAGGCCAAATATCATCTTTAATTAGAAATTATATCATCTTAAAGATATTTAAAAGATACAATAAGACGTCTTTAAGTTGTCTTTCAAGCATCTTTTAAGGACACGTGCTGTCTGGAAAGTAACGATAAAAGTAACTGTTAATTTCGTTACTCGTTATCGAAAAATGTAACAAAGTTACTTTTTTCGTTACAAACAAAATTTGTAACGCCGAAAAAAAGTTGAACCGTTACGGTAACAACGACGTTACAAGTAACGCGTTACTTCCCAACCTTGCTAGTTCTTGTTGCTAATCTCTTGTTGCAAACGCTAGGTACCACTACGAGGGTGAACACAACAAGTTCAATAACTCGGAGGAGCGGCTCCGACATTTTTTGAAGCGTACCCGCCAACCAGGCTGGAAGTGGATCGACATGAAGCAGCGATCCCAGCCGCCGGAATACTCCGCTGCAGCTTCTAGTCACAGTTCTCATAGTACGTTACAATCCTTTAAATCGTTATGTCTGTGTCTTTTTATTAAATTAATTTATTATGTATTAATTTTTATAATTCTTGCAAGCTTGTAAAATTAATTGCGCGTCTAAAAATATTTTTGTCAATTCGACAGCCAATCCCTCCAAGACCGACAAATTCTCATACTACTGCGACAGGAATTTGCTGCTCAGTCTGGTGTATGACGCTAAGGTAACCGAGTGGTTTGCCCAGCAAACCCCAGCGTATCCCAGCTCCACTCGCGATGAATCAGGGTGAGCATAATTTCGATTTATTAGCCGGCGTAAAAGAGCTCTACACAGCATGGCCAGGCTACTTGTGAAAACAGTGATCGAATTTTCCTTTCTCCGTTATATTCGCGTCTAAACGAGTACGCGATTAGTCAATCGAATTTTCCAATAAAATTATTATTATTCACGTTTTATAATGTTTTATCCTGATGTGATATCGATCATCAACCTGAAATCGACATTACACTTGTATTGGAACAAACGTCATTTCATAGCCACGTGGCGTTGAGTCTATTCAAAGACCTATTATTTGTCAAAATGTAAAAATTATATCAATTGGAACTGTAATAAAAATTTAACAGAACGTTATATAAATTCTTAAAGTGTATTGCAAAATTAGAACAAACAGAGATTTGATTATGATATTTACATAATTGTCTATTACAAAAAAAAAAAAAAAAAAAAAAAAAAAAAAAAAACTAATGTATCAAAAAAGTTTTGTAGAAAAAAAAAGATTAATCGACTAATCGCTGCTCGGCGCGTCTTTAGGACGGAGAAACGTCACTCTTTCTCTACCATTATTTCCTTATCAGAATTAAAACTTACACGTGGTCACTTTTACTCACACGAATACTCCGTCCCGTGTTTTACTTTGTTTTTCTATTTTATGCACAATTCTTTACTCTTTCTCTCTATTTATCTGTCTTGTTTCTCTTATTTTTATGAGGATAGAAAATGCACCTGTTCCTTTTAACTAATGTACTTACCACTTTGACGCCATGCAGACCTTTAGCTAGGCTGATGAATCAGATGACCAGGTAACGCCATCACAACGCACTTTACATTCTTAGAAAGTAACAAGTTAATTCTCGCGATCGTTCGTATTGTAAACTATAATACGAGCGCCGACTCTTCTCTCTTTTCTTATCTTTCTTCTCTCTCTCTCTCTCTCTTTCTCTTTCTCTCTCTCTCTTCTTAGCTCTCTCGCTCTTTCCATCGCAGAATCCGTTTTAAACTTTGTCTCTCTTATTTTCCATTTCTCCTTTACAAAAATTGTAAAATTGTATTCTTTAGCTCTTTATGCTTGCGTTGGAGTAAAAGAAATTTTGTCTCGAGTATCGTAGAAAAGTTGTCAGAATCTTTCACTATTTTTTCGCGATTCCTTTATTTGATTAAATGTTAATTCGCTATGTTTTTCGTAAAGTAATATATTTTATTATATAATCTTGGCTTTTTTCTCTTTCTTCTCCTTATTCTGTTTTTTTTTCTCTTCTTGTTTTTCGACACTTGGAGATCGGCACAAATTAGCTTGCAAGCTGTCGTAGGGCAAACGTCATCTTTTAGGAATGGAAGCCTGAAGAGGAGGAACGCTTTTTGCGAGCAACACTGCGAAAGCAAGAGGACTTTCCTGACGTGTGATTAATTGATTGTTGTAACAGTGTTTTTGAGAATATCCGTCGGCTCGTTTGCGCCATTCATTAAAGTAAAAAGTAATTTTTTCTTTAGTCGTAGAAATTTTTAATGCATACATACACACATACAACTGTTTTAGTTTGTATTCGATAATTAAAAAGTTAATAAAGAATAATAGAGTGATTTAAAAAAGTTAAATTTTATTTTTAATGGTTGAAAATAGTCATGATTTTTAATATAAATTTTCTAGTTTTTGTTCTAGATAGTAATTGTCGAATACAAAATTAGGTAATTATACAGAATAACGGGCCACCTCCCGATGTCAATGACCTTGACATATATTTTTATCAAGGTCACGACCCTGAACAATATAATACGAAACATGGACACGCGGTGTCCGAAAATTACATATTATTATTCATTATGCATTTTTTGTTAATAGCTTTTTAATAAACAACCAACGCCGCCTAAAACCTTCAGAACCTTACTCACAGCCATGACCTTCCCGGGGAAAAAAAGTCCATATAAAATTGGTCATATATGAATTTTGTCAATATCTGAGTATATCTTGCCAAATATAGTTATTTATGATAATATGATAAGCAAATAAAATCATATATGATATCATATGACTTTATTTAATTATCATTTAATACCATATATGACTATACTTGGTAAGACATGACCAACTTTTTTTTCCGGGTTGATAATATCAATGTCAAGGTCATTGACATCGGGGGAGGTGGTCCGTTATTCGGTATAATTAATCAAAATTATTGAAACAAAGTAATAGTTACAGTACCTCTTGTTCTCTACTCAAATTTGAATTTCCATAAAATATTATTCAAAAATGACGCAAAAGAGTTAGTACGGGCTTGCGTACGATTTTGAGAGGCTTATATATACATCGTATAGAACCAAGTTTATAAATATATATATATATATATATATATATATATATATATATTTATATATATGTAAAAACGCTCCTGTAAAAGCGCGAGTAAATGCCAATTCGATTAGCAGGCGACTCGATTCAGCATTTCTAAGGTATTCTCTCTCGCAGGAAGGAATTCCAACAACGTTTCGCGGTGACCCTGGCGTTTGTGGCCACGCACAGCGGGCTGACCAGGTGGCAGGATTTCCCAGTGGATGAGAACGTGTCACTACCGGATGATCATTTTAGCAAGCTGTATCCTCGAGCCATCGATGAGGTATGGTACAAACGGGCAGTCGAGCAATATTACGTGAATGGGGAGAGCTTTGTTTTCTCCATCCCGATCGATGAGAATGGTGCCGACAACATTACCCTGGTCACTGCCAGTCGTGCGGTATTTATTGGTAAGTTAATATTCAAATTGTCCTTAAGAGGATTCAAAATTATCGGCAGAACATGAATTACAGATTTTGAAAGTCTCTTTTTTGGCTACAAAGATTGATAAATCCTACTTCACAATTAAAGTATTTATAAAAAACAACACGCGGGGGGCAATAATTTCCTATAAAAATGATAAAAAATTAAAAGATGACAGTTTACGTCGTAACAATATTTATTGTATTTAATATAAAAAGTTCTACGGTACGTTCGTGCAAGAAGATATAGCGTCCGCGTTTGGAATAACATAATAGAATATTAGTAAACTTTTGGAAATGACTTTAGAACCCCAATGAAAAAGATTTTCCAAATCTGTAAAAAATTACTCTCGTGCATCCGTGAATGTGCGAGATTGAAACACAAACTCACGTCAGACGTCATTTCTAAAAGTTCACAAATATTCCTTCGTACAATTCCTAGCAGTACAACCTATCTTATTTTGTGTGTATAAATTGCAAAACTTTTATATTAAGTAAATATATTGTCATGTTAGGTTAAATTTTAAACAATAAAATTTATTCTTTATCCAAGTTGTCTACAAAATTTTCTGGACATCAAGATAAGGCGTTCAGTAAATTAGCTTGAATTAATAATTCATATATATGTATATAATTCACATTAAATATTAAATTGTCTAAAGCAAATTTTAGGAATTATAGATTTATTCAAGAATGATAGATTTCTATATTCAAATAACAAAATAAATGAGTCGAAATTCAGTAAATAATAAGTGTAATTAAAAAATAAGTACACATTTGTGAAAATTCAATAGTGTTAATAATTTAATAGGAATAATTTTGATATCAACAATGTAGGAGAATTTAAATTGTAAAGAAGATCTTATTACTTATTTATAATAATTTAAATTATACATGACTGACAAAAAAATATATTAAATCTGTAAAAAAAATAAATCCACAGGAACCGAGAAGATGAAGAAGGCGCCAGTCGCAGTGGTCGGCTTTCAGTTCCAGCACACTGCCTTGCAAGCGCTTTTTCAGAACATAACGTTCAGCTGCGAGGGACTTGGCAATTGTAACAGGCATTGCGGCGATGATGCCTGGGCATGTTATTTAATTGACAATAACGGTTACATAGTCGCCGCCGAAGACGAAACGGACGCCGGTAAATTCTTCGGTAAGGTCAGAGGTTCGATAATGATCAACTTAGTCAAGGAAGGTGTCTTCGAGAGAATAAGAATTTTCGATTATCAAGCGGTCTGCTGCAAGAATACGCAGACCAAAAACGCAGGCAATGCACTCTTCACAGTAAGAATTTCACTTGTAATAATATTTTACATTGAATATTTCGGTTTTAGAAAAGCCGATAAATAAATCCAGGTAGCAAGCACATGTCATTTTGACGTCGAAAACTCGTTATTTCTGGTTCAATGACGTCACTTGATCAAATAATGTCTAATTTAAAACGTCTTAATAATGTTGTAAAAAAAACGTCATAATATCGTGTGATTCTTAAGTCATTATTATAAATCGCCCAGGTATTACTATTTTTTAACTAAAAACTCATTTAATTTTTTTTAATATCTTAAATTATTAAAACAATTTTGTTAATATAATTTTGTTGTTAACAATTCTCTATTCCTCTAGAGTCCTAACATGAATTTCTTCTATAACGTGGGACTTGATCGTGACATTGGATCAAGAATCTTTTCTTCTAGCGTGAACTCGTGAAAAGTGAAAAGTTTTATTAACGAATTTAATATTTGTGAATGAATTTTTCATTTTTTACGTTAAAGAGTTCACGTTAAAGGAAAAGATTCATGATCAAATGTCATTAAAATGTCACTAATAGGTATAAAATGGTCATAAAGTCACGTCTTTTTAACGTCTTGAAATGTCGTCATTGTCATCTGTGACATTAATCCGTCATTTTTATGTCATTACATCACGTCATATTTGGTTCGAACTGACCATATTTTAACGTCAAAATGTCGTGTGCTTGCTACCTGGGAAAATCTCTATCTGCTATCCTGTTTGAAAAATTAAGAAAAAATCTTGGTTAAAAACATATGTGTGTGCAAATATTTCTTTTCCTACTTGAAGAAATATAATTGAAAAACAGTACTCTAACAATTATTTCTGCAAAGTTTTATTTGCTCCAAAATTGTTGTGCCGCAGCCGTGGAAGCATCTCCAGAAGGCAATGTCATGGATGGTTAGTCAAGCCGCTTGGGCTTGGGCAAAGACGGGCATATTGGAGCCTGATTATGCAGGGGCATATGGCTTTGTCAATGACGAAGAGACCGCTGTCCACGACGATGATCACGAAAGCGAAGATAAACCTTCGCCAGTTGATCCGAAGGAAGATCGACTCTTCAGCCAAAACATTCTGATCAATCGTACCCGTCTAGAAGTGTGCGATAAAGAGGTAAATTTGAATTCAGATATTATTAAGCATTATATCATAATCTATTAATATTTATAATCCGTTGTGTTCGATCAATACCGAGACATAAAGCGAGATTAAAACATCTGCAAATGTGTCGTTATAGTTGATGATCAAGAAAAGACAATCTTGAATAGAGACAACAAAATATGTCAATCTCCGTTCAAATGCTTAACAAAATAAATGAGTTGAAATTTATTTAAATAATTAATAAGTGTAATTAAAAAATAGGTACACATTTGTGAAAATTCAATAGTTAATAATTTAGTAGGAGTAATTTTCATATCAACAATGTAGAAGAATTTAAATTGTAAAGAAGTCTTCTTAAAAGTAACTCGTTACTTAAAAGTTACCGTTACTGTTACTCACAAAGTAACAAATCGTTACAGTTTCCGTTACTTTTTTTGTATACAATATAAACTTTACATAACAATTTTTTTAATACAAAATCAAATTTTTAATATATACTAAAAATTTTTGAGCATTATTTTACAGTAAAGTAATTGAAATGATACAACTTTGATATAAAGTGTATAATAATTTTTATAATAATAAATTACTTTAAATAAGACAAACTTTAAAAAAACAGTGTAAACAAAGCTTTCTTAAACTCTTTTAGATTCTGTAAATGTAAATATAATATAAAAATAATTTTCTTATTGTTATAGTTTACTTTCAATAAATTTGTAAATATGGTTAAAATCGCTTTCTTCGCGTCTCTTTAATTTTTTTTTATTTTAAAATTCTAACACGATACAATAATTTTCATAATATCGAATTCTCCACTAATCATTGAATTATCTGTCTTATCTACTTGAATGTTTTTTTACAAAGTAGAAAGATATTAGAAAGAGATTCTATGCAGTTTCTATGTGATACTGCATTTTAATATTCATATTAATCCCTAATTCCATTTCACGCATATGTACACATGTATCTATAGTATACGTTACATGTACTATATAAAATGCGCACATATGTATGAAACGAAAAATATCTACGTTTCTTTATTTGAAAATTATATTGGTAAAAAAAAAATAATATATTCAAGTATACTTGAAAAAAATCTCAGACAACACAGAAAGGCCAAAAGATCATTAATTAGAAATTACATCATTTTAAAGATATTTAAAAAACAATAAGACGTCTTTAAGTTGTCATTTAAGCATCTTTTAAAAACACGTGCTATCTGGAAAGTAACGATAAAAGTAGCTGTAAATTTCGTTACTTGTTATCGAAAAATGTAACAAAGTTACTTTTTTCGTTACAAACAAAATTTGTTACCAAAATTTGTTACCGAAAAAAAATAACTGTAACAGTAACGACGTTGCAAGTAACGCGTCACTTTCCAACTCTGTTTTTTATTATACTTTTTTCTAAAAATATACGAGAGAGAAACATTTTATATAATAAATAATATAGTAACCCAGGTAGCAAGCACACGATATTTTGACGTCAAAATATAGTGAGTTGAACCAAATATAACGTGATGTAATGACGTAAAAATGACGAACTAATGACGAAAAGATTCATGATCAAATGTCACGATGGTTAGGTTCCAAGTCCCAGGTTATAGAGAAAATTCATTTTAGGGTCCTGAGGTATAGAGAATTGTGAGTATCAAAATTATATCAACAAAATTGTTTTAATAATTTAAAATATTATAAAAAATTAAACGAGTTTTTAGTTAAAAAATAGTAATACTTGGGCGATTTATAATAATGACTTAAGAATCACACGATATTATGACGTTCTTTTACGACATTATTAAGATGTCACAAAAAAGACGTTTTAAATTTGATATTATTTGGTCACGTGAACGTCATTGAACCAGAAACAACCAGTTTTCGATGTCAATATGACACGTGCTTGCTACCTGGGAAAACGTCCCATTATAAATAACTTTGTAACTTTAATACAATAAGGCAATTTTTACTGATTTGCTTTATTCTTCAACATTTACGCATCGTTATTCATGAATTTGGTGTAAACAGGTGTATCTGTATTTGCGCAATACCTCGTTCGACATGTACGACGTGGACACGGACGACAAGTGCATACGGCCGTATGTGGTGCAGCAAGTGAGCTTCAGCAATTTGCTACTGGTGGTGGTGAACATAGGCTGCGGTGACACGTCGTCGCCGACGTTGAGCATCACGCCCGAGGAGGTGATGTACGATAACAGCAGTCTGGTCTGCCAGAAGGCGTTCACGGCCCTCAAGCGAAAGAGACCGCAATCCTGTATACGATCGCATCCCCGGGAGAGCGAGATCAAGGAACAGTGCGGTTCGGCGACAAACGCTAGATCAAGTCTACGTCTTCTAGTGATGACATTGTTGCTGACATGTGCGCTGGCTGGAAGAAGCACCGTCTTTCTTTAAGATCGAGCTGAATTCTTAGCCAACAATCGGTGTCAAATTAGTCGACAATTATATTCGCCGCGAATCGAACTCTCGACTGTCGCATTGTGAAATCTGAATGAATCCTCGCCTGACGAGTGTATATGGACATTTGTACATTCCATTGTCTTTTTCGGCGATCGGGGTTGCTACACGTAAATTCGATTTTAATTATATTTGTTTTTAAAAAAAATTTTAAACTAAACAGAAAGAAATAATAAAAGTAAAATAAATCTCACTCTCTCTCTTTTGCTTTTTTTTTAAACATATTTTTTATGTTAGATAAAATATTGCGTGTGAGAATATGTTGACAATGTTAATTCAATTAAATTAAAAATATTGTTTTTTATTATACATTTTTCTAAAAATATACGAGATAGAGAGAGAGAGAGAGAGAGAGAGAGAGAGAAACATTTGAAATAATAAATAATATAGTAAAACATCTTTATAAATATTGCGAATTAATCATGTATCAACCTTGATCATAATTATTCTGAGATATTCTATGCTCTCTACCTCTCGTTACTGCGATCAGCAGGCTGTAAACTCTCTTATACGGACGCAGTCGAGTTACTCTAAACTCTAAACGAATTTAACGTGCTATCCGATCCTGCCCGGTGCGCCCAATTTTTATGCGAGTAACGCGATCAATCAAACGTGGCGAAACGCAATCGATATCAAAATGTGTGCTAAGATACAAAATTGTTTTCCATTGTCATCGGTCGTCAAGAAATCAATATTAGAAGATCAGAATTAGATGCGTTTAGCGTAGCATTTTTTGCTAAGATACATTTTCATATAATTCGATAACGAGAGATTTTCGTCGGTGCACTTAAGTAAATAAATACGTAAAGAATCGATGAATTGAAAAAAAAAAAATCATTAAAAACTCATTCCTTTTAAAATTAATGATTTATTTCAACTCTTTTCTAGCCACACAATCTAGCCATCTTTCTTTCAATATATCGCGCTCGAATAGACAGATGATCTGAATGACAGATGATTTCAGGAATGCCTCGACAGATAAAATTATGCAAATATATTTGTTTGAAAAAGCATTTTTGGCGCCAAATATATAGATAGAAACAATCGAACGGTATGAAGAAACGATATAACTCTGCGTGTTCTGAGAAGGAATTTCGAGTTTCAGCATAAAATTTTATTCGTAATTTGTCGAAACTGAATTTTTCTAGCTGTCGGAGCAGGGTCGCATAAATCACACGTGGCGCAGGTTTACGAATACACTACGATACATTCGCATACGCGCTTTGTACATTATAAATTAATGACGCGGAAGAGACAAAGCGTCGCCATTTATAGAAGATTATAAAAAGTTAATTTTGTATATTACTGTATTATATACGAGATGTATGTGTAAAGAAGTGTGTGCCTTTGGACACGCGGTTAAGAAAAAGAAAAAAAGAGAAAAAAAAAAATACAAAATCTCTTGTTGTGTATGTTTATCGAAAATAAATCATTGAATATTATGTATATATATATATATATATATATGTATATATATATATATATACATGAAACTAAACTCCGATTCTCAGACAGTGATCTCATTGCGAAAGGGGAGAACACAAGTTGAAGAATGGAGGATGTTATTTGTATTACATAGAGTTTATTACAATTTGCTATGTACAATGGCTTGCCTATGTAAAACGAGAACGTTTTCGTATCAAAATGACAACTTTTCAAGAGAAAAACAGATTTTACTTACTTCAATTTACGTCTCCAACTTTCTTATTACTTCCAGCACGTTATTCGCATTCTTATGCGTATCCTTTCTTCTTTCCTACAGCATCGCTTCATTTCTACGCAAATTCTTTCAAATCGTAAAAAAATTTGATTTTGCAATCGCCGATTATATGCGATACTTTGATTGCAGTTGTAATCTTTTTGTTTTTTTGGTCATATATATTCTTCTATTTATTTTTTCATATTTATTGCAATTCAAAACAATTAACTTGTTTAATCATTGTTAATGTACACATATGCACGCACGAATATATAAAGTTCTAAGCCCTTTTATACGCATATGATATATATGATATATATATATATATATATATATATATATATATAAAAATATAAATTTTGTCATTATCATCTATTTCCTCTTGTCATTTATACACGTCGATGCGTTGATAGTGTTTCAAAGCATATTCAAATTTCTTTGTATTAAGAAAATTATATGGTTCTATTTACATATAATTAATTTTTTAATTAATTATTATTTCATATTCATAAAAAACAAACGAATAAAAATCGAATATCACAAAATATCTTTCTGAATTCTGGATACGGACATCATCCGTCTTGGCAAGTGCTAGAAAAAAATACACCTTAAAGACCCAGGTAGCAAGCACACGACATTTTGACTTCAAAATATGGTCAGTTTGCACCAAATATGACGTGATGTAATGACGTAAAAATGACGGACTAATGAGGAAAAGATTCATGATCAAATGTCAAGTCCCAGGTTATAGAGAAAATTCATTTTAGGACCCTGAGGTATAGAGAATTGTTAATATCAAAATTATATTAACAAAATTGTTTTAATAATTTAAGATATTATAACAAATTAAATGAGTTTTTAGTTAAAAAATAGTAATAGTTGGACGATTTATAATAATGACTTAAAAATCACGATATTATGACGCTTTTTTACACCATCATTAAAACGTAACAAAAAAGACGTTTTAAATTAGACATTATTTGGTCACGTGACGTGATTGAATCAGAAATGACCAGTTTTCGACGTCAAAATGACATATGTTTGCTATCTGGGGAGATAATAATAAACTCTGATACTTTTAATTAATCTATACCTTTCGATTAACATCTTTTTTTAAGAGTGGATGATAGATGATTCTTATCTTTTTTATTCAGGCTTTAACTAAATTAAATTCAAGACGGCAAATTATTGTATAATTCGAATGTATATATGTACGACATATAACGAAGTAATCTAAAGATATGTCTGTCAGATAAATTTGAATTTAGCGCAATTTTTCGCTATGTCATCACGTGACCAAATTTAGTTCTGAAACAGATGTCGCTAAAACTAATCCCTCACCTCAATCTTTTCGAGAGGGGAGTTTTCCCCTTCTGACAAAATCGTTCGATTCGAGTGCAAATAGAAGCAATTGCAGGAGGAATTTTAATTCTAGTCACATTAACGATTCCTACACGTTTAATTGCATACTACATATTTTACTGATTTTAATCTGTGCGAAGCCATGCAGCAGCCTAAAAAACGTGTCTGCTACTATTACGACAGTAAGTATTGAGAAAATCGAAGGGAAAATCTGTGAAATTATATTTCGGGAGTTTGTGAAATGTTCAGCTTGCGTTCGTACCCCTCCTGTCATATAATGCCTTCGATTTAATTCGACATTTAATCGATCATCCAGGCTTGTTTATGCCTCATTGTTTTATAAGTGTTACGATGCGCGATCATGTTTAATGCAATATGTCAAAATTTGCATTTTTTTACTCGATAATACGATTTTCGCAGAGTTAAACCGATAGATTCTCAGCTTCGCTATCGCGCAACCGTAGCGTCAGCCATATTTTTATGCACAGCCACCGTGTATATAAGAGAGTTCATGACATTATCGAGTTATTCCTCATCACTTCCGGTTATCATATCTTAATAATTATAATACATTAGTAACCTATGATTATATATATAATAGATAATTACATAATATAATTCGATATAGACTTTACGTAGCAATTTTATCGTACGGGAAAAGGTCAATGAACGAACAATTTTACACGTAATTTTCCAAATTATTGTCTGAAACAATAATTAATAATTAATTATATTTAAAACTGTAATTTATGATTATGGAATGATGTAGAAAAAAAAATTTATAATTGAAGATCTTGAATGAAATCATAAAAAATGCCTAAATTTAGCGAAATTATTAAACAATATAGACTTCAGTGTACTGTTTCTCGATGTAATTTTTAATCTCCAAAAATATTTTTTTATACAAATCGATAGTTTGCAAATTTGATGAAAATTTATATAGTTTTTATAGGAAATTGCGAGAGATTCTCAAGTATACTTCGGCGCACCGTAGTATCTCTTTAAATGCTCTTTTTTTGTTGTATTATATTACATATTATTTAAGTAACGCCTCGATTCTTGTATCAACGTGTGACATGTGCCTTTTATTTCTCTAGGTGATATTGGAAATTATTATTATGGTCAAGGACATCCCATGAAACCTCATCGTATAAAAATGACACACAACTTACTCTTGAATTATGGCCTTTATAGAAAGATGGAAATTTATGTAAGAATTGTTTATCATTATTTTTTATTCGTGTGAAAAAGCATAATTTTTTTCAATGCAATTATATTTAATTACTTAGCATGAAATATATTTATTGCATTTATTGCATCTAGCGGCCTCACAAAGCTACGCAAGAAGAAATGACAAAGTTCCATAGCGATGATTATATTCGATTTCTGAGATCCATACGGCCAGATAATATGACAGAATACAACAAACAAATGCAACGATGTAAGACATTCTTACTGAATAAGCTACATTATAAATATTAAAAACATTTTGAAGTAAAATATTTCCTTTTTTTTTTTTTTTTTTTTTTTTATGGTGACAGTTAATGTAGGAGAAGATTGCCCTGTTTTTGATGGCTTGTATGAGTTTTGTCAATTATCGGCTGGTGGATCTGTAGCTGCCGCTGTAAAACTCAACAAACAAGCCTCAGAAATCTGCATCAATTGGGGTGGTGGCTTGCATCACGCGAAAAAAAGCGAAGCCTCGGGTTTCTGCTATGTAAATGATATTGTACTTGGAATTTTGGAACTGCTGAAATATCATCAGAGAGTTTTGTACATTGACATTGATGTGCATCATGGCGACGGTGTAGAGGAAGCTTTTTATACAACAGATAGAGTAATGACAGTCTCATTTCACAAATATGGCGAATATTTCCCTGGAACTGGAGATCTCCGCGATATTGGAGCTGGGAAGGTAAAACGTTATAAGTGTTTATTTATAATGTTCCATTTATCTGTAATAATTAATTGTTATATATGACTCTCTTTTTATCACCATCAGGGAAAGTATTATGCGGTTAATATACCTTTGAGAGATGGTATGGATGATGAAAGCTACGAGTCAATATTTGTTCCTATCATTTCAAAAGTAATGGAAACTTTCCAACCTTCTGCTGTCGTTTTACAATGTGGTGCCGACTCATTGACGGGTAAAATATTTTTAAAAAAACAAATTATCCAAAAATTACAAAGCTGTCTTTAACTTAAACATTAATCCATACAGGTGATCGATTGGGATGTTTTAATTTGACTGTGAAAGGTCATGGTAAATGCGTGGAATTTGTAAAAAGATATAATTTACCCTTCTTGATGGTAGGAGGTGGCGGCTACACAATCAGAAACGTATCCAGATGTTGGACATATGAGACATCTGTAGCTCTAGGGTCTGAAATCGCGAATGAACTTCCTTATAATGATTATTTTGAATATTTTGGCCCTGATTTTAAACTGCATATTAGTCCTTCAAATATGACAAATCAAAACACTCCCGAATATCTTGAAAAGATTAAGTAAGTCATATTTGTAGTGTTATTTCTCTTGTTTGTATTATAATCAAAATTAATTACATTTAATTGCAGGACAAGATTATTTGAAAACTTAAGAATGCTACCTCATGCGCCTGGTGTACAAGTTCAGGCAATTCCAGAGGATGGTGCTATTGTCGATGTTTATGAACCAGAAGAAAAGATGAATCTTGATGAAAGACTATCTCAACATGACTTGGACAAGAGAATACAACATGAAAATGAATATAGTGATAGTGAAGATGAAGGAGAAGGTGGACGAAGAGATAACAGATCATATAAAGTAATTTTCTTTAATATATCTTTCTAATATATTTTTAATAATATATCTGATATATATATATATATATATATATATATATATATATATATATATTTAATCAACTTTTATAGAAGATTCGTTACATATGATACAATGAATGACTTTGTGAGTTTTTATACCTTATTTTTTTTAAGGGTACTAAGAAGCGACCACGTTTGGAAAAAGGACAGGATGTAGACATGCATATCATGAACATTAATATAAAAAAAGAGGATGATATGAAATTTGAATCAAAAGGTATTAAATCACACACAGACACACACGTGTGTGTGTGTGTGTGTGTTACTATTTTATCACCATTGAAATTAATATTTAAAAAATGTAATAATTATATAACATTTTTTATTTAGGAAATGATAAAGACGAGAAAACAAATCTTTATAATGAGGAAATAAAGAAAGACGGGGGTAATCTCTGATGATTGTTTCAGGATTTGCAAAAGTACAAAAGCCCCTATTAAGAAATTAGATATAAATAATCTCAGATAATTAAGTCAAAGAACATTGATAAATTTTTTTGGAGCGCAATCATTCTGCATACTGAAAAGTATTTTCAGAGAGCAGTATAATTTGTGCAATCTGCTTGGGCATAGCCAGGATAGATGAGAATTCACTTATGGAGAGACATTTATCTATATATGTGTATATCAGTGACAAGCAACTTGTTCTATCGTGACTATTAAAGAAAGAGAGAGAGAGAGAGAGAGAATAAAGGGAAGCCATCATATATAATCTACTAATGAGATGAAATTATAAACTTTATCTGAAAATTTTGTATATTATTCTATTTATACTTTTGTATTTATAAAAATACATAAATTTACGTGTTTTTTCTTAAGCACGTAATTTAGAAAATAAAAATGATTATCTTATATTAAGATAATAAAAATAAAATAAATAAAAAAATCTTGTGTGGTAATTTATCAAATAAATTTATATTATTACTAGAAAAAAAATGAAAAAAAATGATATTTTCGTCATAAGATTAAAAAGTATATGTGATTCTTGTTTCTACTATATAAATTTTATTACAATTCGCTATATACACAATGAGTTGCCCATAAAACAGACATTTTCGTATCAGAATAATTAGAGAAAAAGTTAATGTCATTTTAATTGTGTCTCTAACTTATTAATTACTTCCAACAAAGTTTTCATCTGTACATCCTTGTACAATCTTTCCTCTAACTTCTCTAGCGCCTGTCCACCTTGCATAAACCCTGATAAGTTGTAGAGAGTCCCATTCTCTACCCTGTGATCAGTTACACGATCCTGGTTGTAATTATATGTTCTGACCTTCTCATTTCTTGATTTCATTCCCATCTGTTTTTGTCGTAGCTCGCTTATGAATGTCGTCTGTTTGTTTAATTTTTGCTCATACAGGATACTCCTCAGCTTAATCATTGCTATTTCCTTGTTCTTGATTTGCGATCTGTTTTCTTGACAAGTCACATTCAGCCCGCTTGGCAAGTGAACTATTCTTATCGCGGAATCGGTGGTGTTCACGTGTTGGCCGCCCGCACCGGACGCTCTTTTTGTTTCAATCTTTAGATCCTTTTCATTAATTACGACTTGTACTTCTGATGGCGCTGGTAAAATCGCTACCGAGGCGGTACTAGTATGTACACGGCCTAATTTTTCGGTGGCTGGTATCCGTTGTACTCGGTGTACACCACCTTCATATTGCAATTTGTAGGTTTCATCACCAGACATCATAACACTGACGTGTCTGATGCCATCATTATCATTCTTTTCCATATGGATTACTTCATAAGTTAAGCCTAAATAGTCGGCATAACCCGTGTACATGTTGTATAAATCCTTAACAAATAACATCGCTTCCTGACCACCAACACCTGCCGTTATTTCCACGATAATACTATCATAAGATTCCTTACATATATTGGTCAATATATTGTTTAACAATTTCTCATCAAGTTTGTTCAACTGTTCCCTGTACAACGCTTCTTCTTCCTCGGCTAACTTTTTCATCTCTGCATCCTGTTTCGCTAGAAAAAAAATTTTTTATATGTTATAGATATGAAACTTAATAACAAAACAATGATTGAGTACATTCTCTATTTACCTAAATCCTGTAAATTCTGAATATTTTCTACGAAATGCAATCTTTCGCTCAATAAGCCATCAAAATTATTTAAATCGATAAATTTGAAGAAATTATTATTCTCCCAGGATTTATTCTTATACTTATTTGTGATATAATCTAAGCATTTTCTAATTCTATCGTCCAAAATATTTGGACTCACGTGTGAGTTACACAAATTTCTCACAGATCTTAGGTTAATTAATGACGAGACGAAATATATTTCACGAATCTTCTTAGGATTTACGAGCTTCATATATCGCCAATAATTATCGAATCCACATTTTCGAATTAGCAGAGACATTCTGCGAATTTGTGTCATCTAATCAGCATGGAAATGTCAAAATCTCGACTGCATTTACAGCCGCCAAATTACTTGAGATGACAACTTTTGTAGTCTGCTATCAAATACAAAATAATAATGAAGGTTACGGCTGCGGTCGAGAAGATGCTAGAGATACTTCGAAGTGTTTGATTGACCAATCAGGATGAAAAGAGTAAAAATTTCCTTGCTCTAATTGGTTAATCAGTTAACTTACGTAATGTCAAATATAAAACAAGCAGCGAGTTATAGCAGTAGAAATATTGCAATGAAAATGTCTGTAACAAATGCAAAGCATAAATAAAATACTTATTTATGTAATTTATGGTTTTATTTTCTCTCATTCTTACAAAAAATTATAATACATTTGTACAATTGAAATGGCCGCGTAGCGGTTCGAGTAAAAAAGGCGGCTATTTTTCCTCTAATTACGGTACTTTATAATCTAGTGATTTTAAATAACATTAATCAAGGCTTTATATCTTTATTTTTTATGGTTATTTTTATATTTATGATTTCGAGCGATTTCTGTTCTCGAGAATACAATATCTATGGTTGAAATAGCATCATTTTACAGCGCTATCTTCGCGACAAGCTTGCAACTCGCATGCGAATGTGAGGCGCATGTGCGTGAGGTCGTTTAATGACGCTGTGTCCCGTTGGTGAGAGACAGCGATCACTCCGCGGTCCTGTTTTAATTCCGTTCACAGTGTTTTGTCGATTTAATCCAAATGGATCCCGTAAAAATGTCCATGCAACCGCACAGTAGGAAACGTGTCTGCTACTATTACGACAGTAAGTTACCACAGAAAAATGTTCACGGAAAAAAAAAATATCATACACGTACATGAGAAGCTTGTCAAAATGTGTTTGCGCCATTCGCACTTACCGCGTTTATTTCGAGTGATTTAACTTGACATCCGATCGCTCATCGGTCTACCTGTACTTCACCGATGATTAAAAACATTGAATCGCGACTGTTGACATGCGATTTACCGAAATTTGCATGCTTCTCGTACTAAATAATACGATTTTCACGACGTTAAGCCGAGAGATTCTTAGCCGTTTCTTCGCGCGACCGTAGCCAAGCGGAGCAAAAGCGTCGGCGCCATGCCTATATATATATATATATATATATATATATATATGTATGGTCGTTATAAACTCGTACGAGAATTTTTCTTTCTTATCGAATCAATGTAGTTTACTATAGTTAATAATTTGTAGTCTGTCTTTGTTTCCTTAAGATTGTAATTGATTATCGTCTAATTTTTTAGCGGTAAATTTATATTATAACTGAATTGTGCATTATCATTTGACATTTTACAAGTCATGGAATTTCAAGTATATATCCTCATATGTGGCGATAATTGTATACATTACATTTAAAAACAGTAATTTTTCTTTATTATAAAATAATGTTTTGTCATAGAAACGAAAAGCAAGGTCCGAGATTGAGATGGCTTTAGGTTAAGTCATTAAGAATATTGCGAAATTTTATGAGATTATTGACTAATGTGAAGTACACTAAATCATTTTCTGAATATAATTTATGCTCACTGAAAATATTTTTTGCGAAAATCCGCAATTTGGCGAATAATATGGATGTTAATATAGTTTTTCGCGAGTAAATGCGACAGATTCTCAAGTGTACTCCAGCGCACCGTAGTTTGTCAGTTGAGAGCGCTATTCAATGATAGCTATATTTTTACATTTTTTAAGTATTGTCTTGGTTTATTTACGTTATATTTCTTCAATTAGGTGATATCGGAAATTACTATTATGGCCAAGGACATCCTATGAAACCACATCGTATAAGGATGACGCACAATCTACTTTTGAATTATGGTCTTTATAGAAAAATGGAAATATATGTAAGAATATTTTTAGAAAATCATATATAAGAAACAGATTTGCTATTATTGTAATTATATTATTAAACATTAATTGAATATTTAAAAATATTATTATAATATAATTACAATATAATTACTTTATCTCATCTAATATAATTATATTTATCATATCTAGAGGCCTCATAAAGCCACAGCAGATGAAATGACAAAATTCCATAGCGATGAGTATATCAGATTTCTAAGATCAATAAGACCAGACAACATGTCTGAATATAACAAACAAATGCAACGATGTAAGTTTATTGTTTTGGATAAGAAGAATATGATTAAATACTGTTAAGCACATTTTAATATTTTTTTCTTTTTTTAACAGTTAATGTAGGAGAAGATTGCCCTGTCTTTGATGGTTTGTATGAATTTTGTCAATTATCGGCTGGTGGATCTGTAGCTGCCGCTGTAAAACTCAACAAACAAGCCTCAGAAATCTGTATCAATTGGGGTGGTGGTTTGCATCACGCGAAAAAAAGCGAAGCCTCGGGTTTCTGCTATGTAAATGATATTGTACTTGGAATTTTGGAACTGCTGAAATATCATCAGAGAGTTTTGTACATTGACATTGATGTGCATCATGGCGACGGTGTAGAGGAAGCTTTTTATACAACAGATAGAGTAATGACAGTCTCATTTCACAAATATGGCGAATATTTCCCTGGAACTGGAGATCTCCGCGATATTGGAGCTGGGAAGGTAAAACGTTATAAGTGTTTATTTATAATGTTCCATTTATCTGTAATAATTAATTGTTATATATGACTCTCTTTTTATTACCATCAGGGAAAGTATTATGCGGTTAATATACCTTTGAGAGATGGTATGGATGATGAAAGCTACGAGTCAATATTTGTTCCTATCATTTCAAAAGTAATGGAAACTTTCCAACCTTCTGCTGTCGTTTTACAATGTGGTGCCGACTCATTGACGGGTACGATTTTTAAAAAAAAATTGTAATAAAGATACAAAGTTTTACAATATAAATATTAATTAATATTAATTTTATGAAGGCGATCGACTGGGATGTTTTAATTTGACCGTGCGAGGTCATGGTAAATGCGTGGAATTTGTGAAAAAGTATAATTTACCATTTCTGATGGTGGGAGGTGGTGGTTATACAATTAGGAATGTATCGAGATGTTGGACATATGAGACATCTGTGGCTCTGGGGTCTGAAATCGCAAATGAACTTCCATATAACGATTATTTTGAGTACTTTGGCCCTGACTTTAAGCTGCATATTAGTCCTTCAAATATGGCGAACCAAAACACTCCCGAATATCTCGAGAAAATAAAGTAAGTAATTTAGTAATTCTATACACACATGTCCTGACTTTTATATTATAAGTAAATTAATTCATAACTGTGTTTAATTGTAGAACAAGGCTATTTGAAAATTTAAGAATGCTACCTCATGCACCTGGTGTACAAGTTCAGGCAATTCCAGAAGATGGTGCTGTCATCGAGGATTCGGAAGCTGAAGAAAAGGTAAATCCGGATGACAGATTACCTCAACGCGACTTGGACAAGAGAATGCAGCATGAAAATGAGTACAGCGATAGCGAAGATGAAGGAGAAGGTGCACGAAGAGATAATAGGTCGTATAAGGTATGAGTTTATTGTGATATGTAATGTCCGTTATATGCGTTTATTGTAGAAAAAATGAAGTATATAAGTGAGATATGTAAATATTTTTACATTTTTTTTTTATATGTTGAAGGGATCTAGAGATAGAAAGCGACCGCGTTTGGAAAAAGGTCAAGAGGCCATTGACACTGATATAAAGAAGGAAGAAGATATAAAATCTGAACCAAAAGGTAATATTTGAATATTATTGTTTCCTACGTTCGTACATTAAAGAAAAACGTTAATAATTATGAAAATTCTTTTATTTAGAAAATGAAAAAGACGAAAAAACGAATTCTACAAATGAGGAGGCCAAGAAGGATAGCGGTGCGAATCCCTGATAGATGATTGCCCCGGAGCATCTGAAAAGATGGAGAAATCCTTATTTAAATTAAGTACAGATAAGTTTAAGTAACTTAAATGATGGCAGCACATGACACATAAATGTCATAGCTACTTTTATCTCGTTCGATAATTCAAAATCTTTGTTTCTTTTATCAAAATTCTTAAAAATGTTTAAACCTTTAGAGATATTAGATAAATCTTTCACCCTAATTGTGGCAATCTCATTGAAATTGACACGTATGAGCGTGTAGTTTAAAATGAGAGCGTAAACTATTATAATTCCAAAACATATTTTTGAACGTTCTTCAAGGAAAGATGATGGAAAATACCGCACAAAAATGTTTAAAAACATCCATGCTCGCGCGGAATGATGTCTCAATCGATTCGTCAGAATTTTATAATCTGACCACAATTCTTTTTATACAGATTGTTTACAGTATATCACCATGTATATGAAGTATAAATCAGTGTAAATCAGTCAATTTTCGTACGAAAGATCCTTCGTAGATTACTCAGATTTTTATGTTATTTTTATAAGCATCCATTAATTTGACAAATTTTAAAATCAGATCATAAGATATTGACGACCGCTTTAAGGCATTAGATTATACCGAGACTTTATCGTCTCAATATTGTAATCAAATTCGATACATATGCACACATATGTACTGACCACGTGTATCTTGTTCACGCGCTTGGTTAGGTATATAAATTCGTACGTCTTCTTACTCATTACTCATAATTAATTGATCTGTTTGATGAAGACCAATGTGCAATTTATGCGCTATAGAAAGACAACACTTAGACTAAATTTTAACAGATTGCTCTTTTGAAATGGGTCGAATGAATTTGTTTGCTTCCTACTCCTGTGTACATAACATACAGAAATTAATCTTAAAGCAAATATCCCTTGCATGCAATAAAAATACTGGAGTGGTAATAATATTCTTTTTGAAAATGTAAAGTCTATTTTATCTTACATTATTCAAGAGATATCCGGATATTTATATTACTTTAGTCACTCCTCTAGTTTTTTATCTGATAGATTGCAGTGAATATTTTTAACTTGTAATACTTATATACTTTAAACAGTTAAACATATATGGCTTGACAGAATTAGAAATTTACATCTACTTCAATTTATTTGATTTGTATGTATAACTATCATAAGTCTCAATTTTTTATGTTATTGTATATTAGTCAGTTCCTAAATCTTGATAAACTAGAGGGGCGTCTAAAAGAAAAGAAATAAAAGATATTCCGTTGATATTTTTGAGTAATGCATGAGAGAGAAACAAAACAATCTAGAAGAAAGTACGAGTAATAAATACAATTGAGGAATTATATATAAATGGATATATATATGTATATATCCATTTCGAGCATAGGTGTAGAATCTTAAATATATATTAAGTAAGACACTAATTTAAGAAATATAAAATCTGTTCGTGGCGTCTGGATCGATTTTTGCAACAAAAAACTGGATATTGTCAGATATTGTGGCTATTGAGCAAAGATCGAGCCTATCATTCACGATCTTTATACAATAAGAAATGTTTTGTCGCAAACTCTTTCCTCAGACTATACATTCCCACAGTTATTTTCACTAGCTTTTTGTGCAGAAACAAAAATTATGCATTGACAATTTTATGTAAATAAAATTTATCCTTTTATCGCGATATTCTTTCAAATTCTCGATTAGAACAAGCTTTCATTGATTTTACACATCCATAACAATCTGTAATAATTGATCGACACTTATCATGCACACAAAAATAAATTCAAAGTGATGCATTATACATCCTGTATAAGTCTATTTGAGATAAATATCAAGTAATATATATATTTATGTTTATGCATAAAAAGTACACATATAAATGGACGTTTTTAAATATTTATAATAAAAAAATAAAAAATATCTCTATATATGTGTAGTTTTGTGAAATCTACAGATTCTTCTATAAATCCAGAAAAAAAATTGTGTGGAATCTGAGATTTGAAAATATTTAAAAGTTTTCATCATTGTTTCTCGCAGGGGAAGGGTTATACAAGTAAAAAAAATACACATAACAAATTATTACAATAGAGTTTTATTTTGATTTTTTTTTTCTAACAAAGAGGCAGGAGAAAATTCGTGATCCGGTGAACAATAAGAGGTGGATAAGAATATCTTGGGTAAGTTAATATGTATTGTTATGTTTTAATATCTATATTTATATAATTAATATCTATATTTATATAAAAAATGAAATGTATGTAGTTATACAAATTGGACAAAAAAAACAAAGTTTAAAGCATTTAGAAAACTTGGGGATAAAAAACGTTTTTGATTGTCATAGATTTATATACATACATGAAGAGATTATTGTATATAAGTTTTTTTTTTTTTTTTTTTTTTTTTTAAATTGGACTTGAAATTTTTATTTTTGTCTATACTACTATATACACTAGAAACGAGATAAAAATATATTTAAAAATTTTGAAGAGAAAGAGAGGAAACGAAAAGTGCAAAAAGTTCAGCTACAAAGAACAAATTTGTATTATCAACTTCAATTCAAGATGGACAGTTTTGAGGAGCCGGCAGGCATCTCGATGATTCCTCATTTCCGATTTATTGTCCACGAACGTCCGCGTTATTGCAAAAGCGTAACTCGTAAAATGTAATCTATCGAGGATGACAAGTATTTTAGCGCGTAGCGCATGGCGTTATCGCTTTATCGGCGATTTGATCATTCTAACCTTATTATTCACGAGAATAATATTTTTCTGACTTATGCTGCGATTATTAGCATGTGAAAACGGCTTTTTTTTTTTTTTTTGCGAGGTACTTTACGAGAATAGTCCAAAGATTTTTTACTAGAAAAATTAATATATTGCATGAGATGACTTTTCTGAATGACCGATAATATTTGTTTACAGAAAAATGTGAAACTCTCGAAGGAACTTTACACGGTGTCGAATAGAAATACAAGAGAAGATTTATGATTTTACACTTCAGTTAGAGATTTCGAGAATGATTTCCCAAATGTCATATGTGATGACTCTTGCTAACAGCATCATAGGAGTGAGCGTCCTGGCTATGCCCTTCTGCTTCAAGCAATGCGGCATCGTATTGGCCGTTTTGATGTTACTTTTGTGTAGCACCTTGTCACGACTAGCATGCCACTTCCTGGTCAAATCAGCTGTGATATCAAGAAGACGCAACTTTGAGTTACTTGCTTTTCATGCGTTTGGTTACATGGGGAAGTTTCTTGTGGAGCTTTTAATTATTGGCTTTATGTTGGGCACATGCATCGCCTATTTCGTCGTTGTCGGCGACCTGGGACCACAGATAATCAACAAGCTGATGGACAAGACACCGGGGGAAATACGGACCAGTTTGCTAATTATTACTGGAGTCTTTATAGTCTTACCTCTTGGACTGCTTCGAAATATCGATAGTCTATCCAGCATTTGCACCGCTACTATTGTCTTCTATCTCTGTCTTGTATTAAAGGTATAATATAACTTGTAGTATGCATTGATAAAAATGTTGAATTTAAAATGTATAAATGTTAGTTACATGCTATATACTTTTTTTCCTTTAATCGACAGATAATGGGTGAGTCTACTTTACATATCTTTGCGGGAGATTGGCTTGACAATGTTAACTATTGGAGACCAGCTGGTATTCTTCAGTGCCTGCCAATATTCTCCATGGCTCTCTTCTGTCAAACTCAACTATTTGAAATATACGAAACCATTCCAAATGTATCCTTAGAGAAAATGAATGATGTTGTACGAGGAGCATTAAATATATGTACTCTTGTATATATGTGCGTTGGCTTGTTCGGTTATATTGCTTTCTGTACTCAATCATTCACAGGTAATTTAATAGATACACTGTATCTTACAATAAACGATGATTGTCGCATTGTCATTGTCACATTATTATTTTACTGTTCTTAATTTGTAAACAGTTGCTCTTTTTATGTATTACAGGAAATATTTTACTGAGTTTCGAGCCTAGCATAACATCCGAACTGATTAAACTGGGATTTGTATTTTCGGTTGCATTCAGTTTCCCTCTAGTCATTTTCCCATGTCGTGCGAGCTTGAATTCCCTTTTATTTCGCCGGGTATGTATGTTTCTCGAGAAGAAAAAAATTTTAAAGCTCGAGTACATTATCGCTTTAATTTTTAATCTACACATTTTTTAGATATTAAATTTTATTGTTACATATTAGGTGCACACCCACGAAGCGTCTATTAATTATTTGCCAGAATCCAGATTTCGATGTCTTACTATCGCAATAGTCAGTATTTCTCTGATAATCGGTATTCTAGTGCCAAACATAGAGTTTGTTCTTGGTATCGTGGGATCGACGATCGGAGTAATGATTTGCTTAATATTCCCGGCAGTATTTTTTATATCTATAAATAGCAAAAATACTAATGAAAGACTGATAGCACAGGTAAAGTTAATTTTACCGGCAATTCTTTTTATTTTTTTTTTTTTTTGTCATTTTTTTCTATGTTATATTTTTTTATTGTCTACAGGGCATTTTAATTATCGGCGTTTGGATTATGGTGCTCGGTACGTACGCCAATTTATACGCAATGGAAGAATCTACAAATGCAAAATTAGCGATAACGAATAAGCCGCTCGGTCAAATCAATCTACCGTTAAACATAATTAAGGACGATTTACATATCATTCCTGATGTTCCTAATAGTTTGGAACTCATTCCCAGAGCAAAAGGTATACTATTGTGTTAATTTATCTTTTGCTCTCACTATTACCTTATTCTCTGATTTCACATTCTATTACAGACAAAATTAACAAGCTACCCGAGATTAATGTTCTCGATAAAACATTGGAGTTGAAACCGAAGGACATTCGACAAGAACCGCCCGTACCCGTTGAACGTATGATTGTGACCGAAAAACAGAGTATCGAAAAATCTGATAAATCAGCAGTAAACACTATTGTGCCAGAAATAAAAGAAATGGAAATTAAAACAGTTGAAACCTTAAACGAGAATTTAAATGTGCAACTGCACGTTGCTGTGAATACTGATAACGTTAAAATCGATGAATCTATTACATTGAAAGCGGAGGAGAAGATAAAGATAATCGAGGAGAAGGAACAATCTGCGGATTTGCAGAAGAATGATAATCTAATTAATTTAGACGCGATAAAGAAGGAGGAATCAGAATTGGCGGCTGATGGAGATGTCGCTAACGCCAGAGCTGCGGAACGGCATGAGCAACTTAGAAAAACACTGGAAAAGCATAAATTGGAGCAACGTCAAATGATGCAGGAACAGAAGGAAATTCTAAAGGATATCAAGGAACAAAAACAGGAGTTCGAAAGAGAAAAACAGAGAATGGCGAAGGATGAAATATTTAAGAAAAGTGAAAAGAAGATTGATAAGATTGATAAAGAGGACGTTTTGTCAGAGAGCAAAACCGATTTGAAAGAAAATGGTGAAAAAGCTGTCGAAAACAAGATTGCGAATAAAATAAAGATCAATGAAAAACAACAATCTCAAGAAAAGAACAATATAGTAGGTGAAAGCAGTAAGAAAAAATTGAATTCCTTTCAGGAAGTTCCTCACAACGAAAATATAGAAGCATTACAGAAAATATCAGGAAATTTACCAGATATGTCTAACGACATCAAAGGTGTAATCATTAATCGCGAAATACCGGAGAAGGAAAAACGAGAGGAGGCGAAAGTTGAAAGAGTAGAGTTTAATGGTTCGAAAAATATGAAAGGTCCTATTTTGAACATCTTATCAAAAGGAGCGCTACAGAAATCAATTGCGGAAGAAATACTTGTTAAAGAGAGTGATAATCGTCAAATGAAAGAAGAGAAGAAAGAGGCTCTTACGAATGGAGTTATGAATATGTCAGAGGAATTGCAAGGAAAATACAATGATAGATATTCTGTACCTGTAGCATTAAAAATGATGAATCAATCAAAATCAGACAAGAGTGTTTCACCATCAAACGGAAGCGAACCAGAGGTTC
Source organism: Anoplolepis gracilipes (assembly GCF_047496725.1). Lineage (NCBI taxonomy): Eukaryota > Metazoa > Arthropoda > Insecta > Hymenoptera > Formicidae > Anoplolepis > Anoplolepis gracilipes. The sequence continues at coordinate 21,497,574 of NC_132971.1, read as the reverse complement.
TCATACATAGAGATATTTTAGAGAATAATGAACGTGAGAAGAGAGACGTCATCGAGGAAGTGAATGTAAATGATACAAAGTTCAGTAATTATCTAACTGAAAAATCCGAGTCTGTTATTAAAAATATCAATGACGAGGATAGCGGAATCTGCTTAAAATTAGAGGAAAATTCTAAGAATTCTAAGAATGAAGATAAAAAGTTTGATAAAGGAATAACTAAAATCAGCACAACTGAACTGCCTCTGATTAAAACGAATGTTTATTTGTCCGAACAGGATATAACAAAGATGATTTTTATGAATCCACGTGATGACACTCTTAATGTGGAGTATGAGAATATGAAACAGAAAGATTTGAAAGTTCTGAATCCTAAAAATAATGTAGAGATATAAAAATTTCCAGTGATTTGAAAATGATAGAATTCATATAGCATAATATTACAAATAGCAAAACGAAAAGGCTCTAAATATATTAAATATAAAATATTCAAGTAGGAAGTGATCTAATAAGAATCGAACACAGTAAGTAGATGCAGTTTGGCCAGCATGATCTTAACGTCTCTTAGGAAACTCACTAAAATAAAAGCAGATGGAAATTAAAGCTCAACAAGAGCGACACATGAATTTTTTGTCATTTGAAGTTGGCCCAGAGAATGAACAGATACATTTATTATAATTAAAAAAGATTTCTACATAATTTAGTAGCGTCTACTTACTGCTTGGCTCTTATTAGCCCACTTCTTTTACTTGAATTTTTTATAGCATAATATTAGATAAGAATATTTATAAATCGGATATTATTTTTCAATAATGCTGTATATATTTATATTAATTATATATATAGTGTGTGCAAAAAGTTCTCGGATTGATTTTTCGTAGGATAAAATTGTAACATTGACAACAAACAACACATCGCAAAACCACATGTTCCAATCCATTGCGTAGAGTTAATTGTCTGAAATTTTTAAATGTTATAGAAGAAAATCTGTTCTATCGAGTTCCACAGAGTTGTCCGAGTAATAGCGTTATTGTTATATCCTATGAAAAATCAGGAAACTTTTTGTACGCACCATATAATTAACATAAAAAAAAATATATATATTATATAAGTATATTAATATAGAGAAAATTTTACATGTATAATATTATATAAAATATTAAATTATCAAGTTTATTATCATTAAGTATTAGAAAATTCTCTATTTTTGCTTCTGTATGTATGTATTAAGAGTAAAATATATTTTAATAACATAATAATGATTATAATATATATTATAAAATATATTATAATGATTCAGCCTATGCTTGTATGTACGAGTGTGATGTTTAAAAGTGTGTTATATGTGTTGTCTTAGGCTATCATAAACTTTAAAAATTTAAAAATTGTAAAAAATGCAAATATACATACTAGTTTACTAAGGAATCGATGTATAGGTAAAATTAAATAAAAATGTATTTTTACATTGGAAATTGTACTATTTGAATATCACTGTATATTATACAGTTTTCCAAGATAGTACATTTTTAGTATATTTTAATATAAACACTTTTTATAATAATAATTATACAATTCATTTAAATATTTTGATATATACATATTAAGCTGCATCCTTAATGTCTATTGGTTCTAGTTTAGGTTCTGTCATTTCTACATCTCTGCATTTCGCGTGTTGTAATTCTCTCCTGATTTCGGGAGTGATTGAATGATGAGACTGTTTCCTCAATAGTCCTAATAGAGCTTCTTTTTGTTCAGAACTGATATCGCTTTTGTATCGTTGTACAAAAGATAAGAGAGCTTGATGCCATAACACTGGTAACTCCCTAGTGTCTCTTTCAAACCTAATAGATTACATTTAATATAATTGCAGTTTCTAATAATATTGTTTATAAAAGAGATATTGTTATTATATATCTTACCTAAGAAAATGAAATACCACTCCATCCACTACTCTGTATGGAAGCGCGTATTTTTTATCCAAGAATATCCTGAGGAAAATGCTGTTTGCACCTGTATAATCCATCTCTGCAATTTTCAGTATAGCTGCCGAAGAGTGTAACATCGGTATTGAATTCTTCGCAATTACAGATCCGATGATGACGCTCTCTCTGAGCGTGCACGTGCCAGATTCTAAGAGCGGCAGCAGAATTCCCTTCATGAAACCGGCCGGTTTGAATAATGCTTTCCTTAACGCCTGATATAAATGGAAATTTAGTCTTTTGTATTCCGCCAAATCGTCCCTAATGCGCGGTAATAGAATCAGGTTGTAGAACCTCTGGGCCATTTTTTCTTTTAAGTTTGAAGCAAAAATCCTTGTCGCTTGATACATAGCAGCGGCGGTCCATCTTGGTGGATCTGTGATATACAGTATCTGTTCCCAATTCTTTAGACTAGGCACAATTTTGAAAGCCTTTGGCAGTTTGCCACTACGATATTTTCCTAAAACGTCTCTGACGCCCTCGTACATCGCCTTTACTCGCGGATCTAAATCTTGCAGTTGGAGAGTCCCAGGATCGGAAAATTGCGTTTCGATTTCGGTCTTTTTTTCCGCCAATTTCTCCATTATTATATCGGCCAGGGTTCTCGTAGGTATCGGGTCTTTGGACATGAACATCTGTAACGCGCGTTCATCATCCTCGTCGATTTCAATGTTCTCATAATAATGTACATTATCTACTGGTTCCTCATCACCGCTGGATCGATCCTCATCGCTCAACTCTGAGCCGAGTTTCACAACTGGCTTTTTGACAGCCTTAGGATCATTTAGACCAATTTCTTCTTCAATTTCTAGCTGCTGTTGTATAGCTTGTGACAAGATCCTTTTCGTTAGAGTAGGAGCTACGTACTAGGAAGAAATAATATATCACATTAATTATAATTAAAGCAAAATAAAAAATATATTTTTTTGGAAGGGATTTAATTAATCATCTTTGATTTTCAGCAAAATGGGATAACGCAAAAGAGATAAATGATGATAACTAACTTCTTCTTCGTCGTCAGCTCGATGTCTGATCTTTTGCCTAGTTGTGGGCTTTACAACTTTATCACATTCTATTTGTTCCACCAAACTTATTTTCGGCTCTTTGCTCCCGCCTTTAGAAACTTTGTTTTTCTTGGCTTTACCCATTTTTTCAGCACGTTGTCAAACAGAAAATAAATTTTCTTTTTAAAAGAACGGAGCCTAGTTTCGGCATGTGTCTTTCGGAAAACACGTGTTTTATACAGTTGAAGCTGTGTATAGTAAAAATAGATGGTTGCAGGGAAATTTTTCATGGGTCTAGTTCCGAAAATTTGATAGCCAATCGTGTGACCAGAGAGAAACCTGAGAGAGGCACCATGCCCTATGTTTTTCTTCAGATGCTTTTCCCTCCCGGGACAGTGGCGCTAACTGGATCCATTTTATGGATCAATGGAACTACATGGCTGAATCTACTTTCAGTGCCATGGTAAAACGATCAATTGGTTCGAGTCCGTGCTAGATTCACAATTGTAGATCTCAAATATATGAAACATTATGGATTATTTATTAGTATTATATTTTATATTATATATTATTAATTGCGCGTAATCTTTTACATAAATAATTATTTTATTAAAATTATTGTATTTACTATTTATCAGATTCAGAGTTATAATAAGCTTTTACAATTAAACTAAAAAATATTTACAAAGATTTGTTTATCAAAGATATAAGACAAGATAATATTAGTATCAAGTTTAATAAAAGCGTTATGAGTTCAGGAAGAGATTCCAAAGATCTAATTATGTGCCATTTACATTTAAACTTGAAAGCATACTTACTCGTCATTTTATCCGTCTAGCTTGAGAAATTTGAATTCTTTTTCTGCTTAAATGTACGACTAGCATAAAATCTATTCTGCGTATTTTTCTTTCAGATGGTAGTAAAAATATTAATATTAAAAAGACATTAAAATTCTAACTCTGTCGATTAAAATATATTTATTTCTTTAAACATCAGAGAAAAAAAATTGAATTTAATATACTTTAAAAGCTTTTTTTTTCGAATTATCTTTTCTAGCAAGTAGGGACTATTATAAATTTCAAATCATTAGTTATAAAAAGTTTGATTTTAATGTCCACATTTTTTGGGCAAACTATCTTTATTAGATAGAAAATATTGCGCACTTACGTGATCGGCGATAGGAATTTTCACAATGTTTCCAAATTTTATGAAGTATTATTCTCAACAAATAAATATCTGAGGAACTACTTTATCTGCATTTATTTAATGGTAAAATATTTCTTATGAAAATATACAAAACATTTCTCAAAGTTCAAGCATTCATTTTCAACAAATCAAAAATGTGTCTGTTTCTTACATAAAACGAAAAGCACAAATATTTTAATAATATAATATAAACATTATAGCACAAATCGAATAGAAATTGAATAGGAATTATACAGTAATAATACAATTTTAATCAAGGAACAATTAATGTAATTAAATTTTTTAATAAATCTATTTATGTGTATTATCTATTTCCTAGAGTAATTAAAATAATATAATAATAATAACTAGTTTGTAACAACAAAATTATCACTTTTTAATTATTTTGGCGCAATATGTTAAAATTAAGATACTTAAAATTTTTTAATATTTTATATAAATAGTTCATTTTTTGTTTTTTTTTTCATTACTTAAAAACTAATTATTTACATAATTTATTTATTTTTTCAAAGTATAATTTTTCAATGCGTTCTTAATTTAAAACTCAATATTACATAAAGTCACACTTACGGAAAATTTCTTTATATTAATGACATCAACACGATATGTATTTTTTAGCTTGCTTTCCAAATAAATATCAGAATTCATCGAAACGGTCAGGTCTAAAATCCTTACAAAACGCAAAATACAAAGACAAAGTGCGTACAGTTTTGAAGTAAATTTCATCATCCAAAAATTCCGCTCAATTAAACAATTATTAAATCGTCAAAATTAAAACTATCGAAATCATGATACAATATCAAACATAAACTTACTTATATAATTTTCATTGATACATAATTTATATATAGCTCGGCGAAATTTATATATATCTCTTCAATTGTCTTGTCAGTTTATATCGTCAGCGTGAGTCGGCTAAAAATATAACACATTATAAATTATACATATATATTATATATAAAATTATTTTAAAAATTATTTACTATTTGTTAGATTCAAAGTCCACAATTAAAGTAAAAATATTTAAGAAAAATTGTTTATCAAAGATATATGCGTATAAGATAAGTATTTAACTCTATTTTGAGGAGATCTCAAAATAGAGATTGAAACGTTTAGTTTTTTGTAAGTTTATATTCATTTAGTTTCATATGTATTAAGCATTTTGTTGAATACAGAGTCGCTCATACTAACAATAACTGCTGTTTGGTTCTGTTATTGGCCTTTATTGACTTAAAATCTTATTCTGTATAGATCTGGCAGCCTTTGCCAAATTAAATTTTCTAAAGCTCTAATTATATGTTCCATGTATATTTAAACTTGAAAACATACTCGTTATTTATTAAGCAAAGAGAAAACTTGTATAGTAATATAATTTGTGCCACAAAAATATTTAATAAAACTTTTACAAATACATTTAAAGTCTATAATGAGTTTCTCAGTTGTGTACTAAAATTTTTAAAAACAAAAAAGTAAAATGGGCTAAATTTTGCCCTAAGAAGTGTAACGTAATTTATAGGTGTTTTCTTATAGTTATGAAGCTGCTGAATATGATAGAAGTATATGTTTTATTCGTTTAAAGCCGTGGAAAAATAATCAAAATTCGTTTTAAAGAGACCAAAATATATATTTTTCACTTTTTCACGAATTTTTAACATTTTTCTATGAGATTAGACAAACTGATACTGTCGATTTCAGCATTCTTAAAAAACTATAAAGAACCATTTATAAACTAGGTTATATTTCTTATACGAAAGTCGGCGTATCTATCGTTTTTTTATTATAGATTTTTTTATTGAATACCTAAAAGGTATTCTTTTATTTAAATTTAAAATAAATACATATATCATCTGTTTGCATATCAATTTGATGAATTTAATACTTATCCGTCTTGAAAATAACTTGAGAGATTTGAATTATTTTGTTTATATATACGACTAGTATGTAATTTTTTTCTACATTTTCTCATTTCAGACAGTCAAAATGTTAATATTAAAAATACATTAAAAATTCTAATTTTGTCGATTAAAACATATTTATTTTTTTAAACATATGTGTATAGAAAGTAGTTTGAGAAAAAATCTGAATTTAATATTTTTTAAAAGCTTTTTTTCTTGAATTATTTTTTCTGGCAGGTAGACACTATCATAAATTTGAAATTATTAATTATAAAAAGTTTTAGTTAAAAGATATTATTATTTATATACATTTTAAATATTACTATTTATATAAATTAAATTTATATTTAAAAATTATTTACAAACAGTATAAAAAATTATTGTTTATTTTATATCAGCATTTTTAAACAATGCGAAGAAAAATATTCATAAAAGCTTAAATTTTAAGTTTTACGTATAAAATATTCATACTTTATCTTACACATATGAAACTAATATTGTATAATAAAATAATATAATAAAAACTTAAATATTATTATTGAAACATAAAATTTTACCAACTTACCTTGAGTCTTTTTCTGCGTAAATATAATCTTAAATGTTTGCAATTTTTAGTATAAATCTCTGCTGAACTTTCAGATAAATTTCAACAATTTCGATGTCCTGCGTATCTATTGCTTCATTATTGTTCCCAGTCGTTGTTAATATTTTCTCGCTTTAGTTATTCCGTAAAAATTGATATATTTTGTTAGGTTTTTTGGACAAATACATTTTCATATTCCGTCACATCCATATTTTCCACTACAGGACTTAGCATTTCAGGTATTCCCTCAAGAACAGTGTCTTCCTCTATTACATATTTAGTTGATGTTTCAGCATCAGATTGGTCAGTAATTTCAACATTTACAATATTTTGCTGTTGGTTTAAATATTCTTCTCTTCCAGATTTTCTACTAGGACTTAGCACGTTAGGTATTTCCCCAAGAAAAACGTCTTCCTTTATTACAATTTTAAATGATGTTTCAGCATCAGATTGATCAGTAATTTCAACACTTACAATATTTTGTTGTGGGTTTGGATATTCTTCTCTTCCAGATTTTCCACTAAAACTTAGCACTTTAGGTTTTTCCTCAAGAACGATGTTTTCCTCTATTACATTTTCAATTGATGTTTCAGCATCAGGTTGATCGATATCATTATCTTTTTGCAAAATCTCTTTCTTAATTCTAAACCTTTGGTAACGGTTCTTAATTCTCCACAGCCAGCTTTGTTTTTTCTTTTCTGTTAATGTTTCGCTAAATTTGCCCATAAGTTCCGATGTTTTATCTATAAGCATTTTATGTGAAATTATATCTCCTGATTTTTTCCGTTCTATTAACCACTTAAGTAGTTGTTCATCTAAATCAGGTAGATTGGTCGCATCATTTTTTTTATCGAAATTTTGTAAAATATCAGGTTTTGTTAGAATCTCATGACATTTTTTAAATCTATTCAGCCACCTGTATCTTCTATCATATATTGATGTTTCACCAAACTTGTCCATAAGTTTGTGTGTTTCCTCTTTAAGCTTCTTTTGTGAAATATTATCCCGTTTTATTATTTGCTCTAGCAACCAATTAAGCAATTGTTGATCCACTTGTTTATACGGGAAGTCACTAAATTCACTAAAGTGTAATTGAATATTGTAACGATGTATAAATTTTTCCAGCCAATTGCTTAGATTCTTTGGTGATGATGTCCCAACATTATTTATGATTTCTTTTGCTTTCGTATAAAGTAGCTCGTGGGTAATTTTGTTTCCTGATTCTTTCTCCTCTACATACCATTTGTTTAATATATCGTCCAAATCTTTATACTTATTAGAGACAGAGTGCGATGATTTTCTTTGTAGATTTATTCCTTCCTTCACCGATTCATATTTTATAGTCCTCTTTATTTTTCTAACTGTCGATGTATGAATTTTATATTTAACAGCAATTTCTTTTAGACTGACACCTGCATTCGCTTTCTGATGAATTTCAATTTTCTGTTGGTGCGTGAGATGGATTCTTTTCCTTTTCCTTTCGCGGTTGGATGACATGACGAGTATTTTATATTATTTAAAATTATTTGTATTTTATTTCAAAATTTTATTTCACTATTACTGACTTTAGAGAGACTCTGAAAACTTTTTGCAATATAATATGAGATTTTAAAGCGCTGAAAATTATACTAGCAACTAAATGTGGTTGCTCTTGAGAAGAATTTTCCAAACTATATAAAAATATTGTTTGAAAGTCATGTATCCACTCTTAACGGCAATATTTTCGCTTTCTCGATGTTTACTGTTTACGTATAGTGATATCTGCTATTTATGTTTAAAATTTAGGTAATAAATTTGATATAATCGCTGACGTAAATAATATATAGTTTTGTTATTTCACTTATATTATGATCAATAGTGTCGTCGCTTTTTCACCTGGTACTTTTTGAATAAAAAAAATTAATCCGAAATTAATGATTCGGCGATTTAATAAACGTACCAGAATTATATCATAAGTATAACGAACTGCAAAGTTAATTGTAACGCACTGAGAGAAACGCTCAAGAAACTTTATAAAATAGCATTCAGTTACAGTGGAAGATAAGAACAAAAAAAAGACGTCTCACATTTTACTAAATAAACTCATTAAATTTGCTCTTTCTTAAATATTAAATTTAAATCCTATAATTAATGTGAAGATAACACATATAAGGATATAGGTTCAATAAAAAATGACAATTAAATAATAATGCAAAAGTTATGTGTCCAATATTACCGTTTAAAAATTTTAGAGTTATATACTTATGAGATTCATAGAAATAAGGTTTCTTCAACGCACACGTAATATTATTACACGAAATTTTAAGGTTGCGTGCATCGTGATATCGTGAAATTGAAGGAATCGCAGATATTAAAATATTGATATTTGTTTAGGATTCCTTTCGTTTTTACTCGTATTTTAGATCATTACAACTATTTATTTTTACGGAATGTATATATACTTTTTGAATGATAATAAACCCCAAATTGCGATCATTATCCCTTTTGTCAATAGAAAATCCATAGAAAGATTGAATAAAATAAAACAAATTGAGTGCGATTTTAAATAGAAATACCATTTTAAGTACGACGCAAATTTATATATGTTGTCTAATGTAACATATTGGTGTTTTGAGAAGCAGTAATGATTACGCGATGAATATCAATATTCATTTTAATTTCTGATTATTCATACTGTATCCTGTGTGAAAAAGAATGTATTTTACTGCGATCCATCATACAATTGCCGAATATAGATGCAAGCAGTATATAATAACAATAACTGAATTACGTAATTTAGAAGTACATTTTCATCGTTTCCTTTTATATGGATATCTCTAGGGATGGGAAAGTTACTTTTAATAAGTAACTATAATTACCGCTACTCGTTACCGAGTCGAAATAGTAACTATAATAGCCTATCGCGGCCAAAAGAATTATTAATAAATCTATATTTCTCAATTAAAAAAAAATATTATATATCTGAATTAAATGAAAAAAATTTGAATATATTTTGTAAGACTTTTTGAAGAAAATATTCGTCGACGCTAAAGGATGCACAAAGTTTCAATGTTAATCCAATGATTAAATCAGAAGATAAAGTGATTTAAGTTTTGCAAATGCATTTGCGTTGTACACGATGAATAAGTACAATAAATTGACGGTTATAATATTTAATTGTAATACACGTTATTTCTATAATAATTGGAACACAAGGTGCGTGCGCACCATATACGATTATTAATATTTTATACAACAATAAAAATATTTCGACATGGAGCATATTTCAGAATCTGTAATTATAATATTAGTAAGGAATCGAACGCGGATGTAGACACTATAATACCGATTTATTTTTAAATGTACAATTTTATACGACTTTGGCAATCAAAAATAAGATATAATGTATTCGTGATAAAAATAAGATATTTTGTTTGGCAGACAATTATAATCCTTAATTATAATCGACTTATCGTCGCATTCAATAGAGGATAACTAGCCCATCGATTAGATCAAATCAAGATTCTTCCGACAAGTAAAACACTAGTTAACGCGAAATAAAATTCGCTAAATACGACTAAAAGGATAAATTATCTTGTTTTGCTGCAGATTTTTTCTAAGCGTGATCGATAATATTTAATTTTAAACTTTGTAATATTTTACTTTAGAATGTACTCATATTTTTGTGCGATCGATATCAATATCAAAAGCGCGACCGACAAATTTCGCGAATAAAAGATTAATATTTTATAATTATAAGTGTTATTAATATTAAGTGTTAATTTAACAAATTCAATTTTTATAGAATATGTTAATTTAATGAATTTTGTATTATTGTACATGTTTGTTTAATTTCGTGCAACTTATAATAGATAATTTTATTATAGATTTACAATAAATATAATATAGATAATAAATATAGAAATATTGCAATAAAAATGTCTGTAACAAATACAAAGCATAAATAAAAAATACTTATTTACTCATAATTTATGGTTTTATTTTCTCTCATTTTTACAAAAAATTATAATACATTTCTACAATTGAAATGGCCGCGTAACATGGAATCAAAATGGCGGCTATGTTTCTCTTAATTGCAGTACTTGGTAATCTAGTGACTTTAGCAGAAATAGATAGCTGCAGGGAAATTTTTCAAGGATTTAGTTTCATAAATTTTATATTTAGGGCCACTTACACCAACGTTGATTAACTTCAATCACCGATTAACTTATATGTTTTTCTCTTTCTCTTGAATTTATCTGAAAGAGACAAAGATATAGTTTAATCAACGATTAAGCTAATCGGAGTTTGGTGCAAGTGGCCTTTAATCGTGTACATATGATATGCTCGTCCAAAACAAATTGGACCAATAGCGATCTTTGGAGATTTCACGCTTGTCGTTCATATTATTTCTTTAGTTTCTCTCCAATATATTTTATAAGTTATGGTGTTAATTTGCGCGGGAAAGGGAGGCAAACATAGAGGAGCCTTCTTTAACTGTAATATTCGTTAAAAAATAAGAGTTCTTGCTGCTTTCAAATTTAAGATTGTGTATATTAATATTTGTAAAACATGGCGAATAAAGTGACGAGAGATTATACTAAAGACAAAGGTGAGACCTTTACATTTTTATAGACTTGCTTTATTCTATGAATAGAAAAGAAAATGCTTACGTATCTGTATAACCAGTTTGTTTCATTAATTGTTTTTAATAATCTATAAATCTATTAAATAATAAATTGGATAGGCAAAATTGCACACACATATATACAGTAATTTTTTCAGAACAATTCAAAACCTTTTTCCTGGAATTTGTGACAATGGATGATAAGACAGAACATAAGACCTTTAAATATAGACAACAGCTTACCAAGATAGCTCACAGAGAACAAATTAGTTTTGAGATCGATTTGGATGATGTGCAATCATTTGATGAGGAACTAGCCACATCTGTCGCTAATAATACAAAAAGATACACTAATTTAGTTTTGGACGTACGTATGACATTGCTTACATATGTATTGCTATATTCATAGCTATTACTATATTCTGTTTACTATATGAAAATTTATTTGACAGAGATAAAACTACAAATATATAGCATTATTTTAAATAATATAATAAATATATATTGGAGTTTACATATATTTTACAATTATTTTTGAAAATTAATTAAATTTTGATTCTTTTATTTAATCTAGTTGGTTCAAGAAATATTACCTGACTTCAAGGAAAGAATTGTCTTACCTAAAGATTCATTGGATATTTATATGGAGCATCGATTATTAATACAGAATCGTACCAGGGCACAAGGTGAAGCTCAAGACATCAGAGTTAAATATGCTCCCGAATTGATGCGTCGTTTGTAAGAAAACTTAGTTTATATTCAGATATTTAAAATTAGGTTCTTAAAATAAAAAGTAAGAATCAAGGCTAATGAAAGTTTCAATACCTTTATAGTGAAGTGTATTTTAAAAATTTCTCTGAAACTAAGGCATACTCTGTAAGAGATATTAAAGCAGACAAGATTGGAAAATTGGTGACAGTTAGAGGCATTGTTACTAAAACTACCGAAGTTAAGCCAATGATTGTTGTAGCGACATATACATGCGATGAATGTGGTTCAGAAGTGAGCCAACCGGTAAAAAAATTACATTTTATATTTTATTTGTATATTTTTATATGCAGTAATTATTGTATAATTCAATAATTTATAATTTTTATATGTAAGATATAAAAATTTTTAAAATTACATATGAACTAATTAATTGTAGGTACATTCTCTAAGTTTTATGCCATTGCGGACATGTCCAAGCGAGGGATGTCGTGTGAACAAATCTGGTGGCAGATTATACTTGCAGACCAAAGGTTCCAAGTTTATCAAATTTCAAGAGATGAAATTGCAGGAACACGTAAGTTTATTTAAACATCTTAAATTTATTTATGAATACTTATATACTTCTTCTTGAGATGCTATTGATTTTTTTTTTTTTTTTTTTATAGAGCGAACAAGTTCCAGTTGGCCATATACCACGATCCTTAACTATCTTCTGTCGAGGTGAAACAACGAGAAATTGTTTGCCTGGTGATCACGTTATCGTCACTGGTGTATTTTTGCCTTTTCTGAAAACAGGTTTCAATGCTAGATCAGGACCTGCTCTTTCTAGCGAGACATATTTGGATGCACATGTAAGAATAACTCAATTTTACAATTGTACGATTTTCTTTGACTGATTAAATTAATCTTTTCTTTGATTTTAGAAAATAGTATGTCTCAATAACGTAGATACGGCAGACGAGAGTAATACCGAGTTGACCGATCAAGAATTAAGTTTGCTGATGCAAGATGATTTTTACAACAAGTTGGCTTGTTCCTTGGCTCCAGAAATTTACGGTCTCGAGGATGTGAAAAAGGCATTACTTTTGCTTCTTGTTGGTGGAACGGACAAGAAGAAAGGCGACATTAAAATTCGAGGTGAGGATATGTAATTAATGAAATTTTGTATATTATATTATAAATTTTATATATTTACTTTAAAAAATTGAATGTTAATATATGTATTTTGGTTTTAAAATATTTTAGATACAATCTGATGAAATAATCTTATTCTCATTATTTTTAGGCAATATTAATATCTGTTTGATGGGAGATCCTGGTGTAGCAAAGTCGCAATTATTATCCTACATTACACGATTAGCTCCAAGATCACAGTATACCACAGGACGAGGCTCGTCTGGCGTGGGTTTAACCGCTGCAATCATGAAAGATCCTTTAACTGGTCAAATGATATTGGAGGGCGGAGCTTTAGTATTAGCGGATCAAGGGGTTTGCTGCATCGACGAATTTGATAAAATGGCAGACGCGGACAGAACGGCGATTCACGAAGTGATGGAACAACAGACCATATCTATTGCTAAAGCCGGCATAATGGCCCGTTTAAACGCTAGAGTATCCATATTAGCTGCTGCCAATCCGGCATATGGCAGATATAATCCGCAGAGAACGGTAGAACAAAATGTTCAATTGCCTGCCGCATTGTTGTCGCGGTTTGACTTATTGTGGCTTATTCAGGATCGCGCAGACCGAAGTAACGATCTTAAGTAAGCATGTCCACGTATTATTTTTATAATTTGATATTTCTTTTAATTTCATTTAATTATTTTTTAATTATTTCTAGTATTTTATTTTTACTTTATTATTATTTTGTGTATTATGTTAATAAATACAAATAATTTTTCATAGATTAGCGCAACACATCACATATGTGCATCAACATTGCTCGCAACCTCCGACTGAAACGGAAGCTATAGATATGAAATTGATAAGAAAATACATAAACTTGTGTAAGACAAAAGAACCTGTTGTATCAGAAGAATTAACGGAATATATTGTAGGTGTGTATGAGCATGAATTTCTCTTAAACTATTATACATATAAAATATAAAATATTATTAGTGTTATTTATATTATTACATTTTATATTAAATCAAATTTTTATTCAACAACAAATATGTAATTCAAAATCTTACTATTGCAGACTCTTATGTGGAAATGCGAAAAGAAGCGCGTAACAGCCACGACAAAACGTTTACTTCCGCTCGTAATCTGCTAGCTATTCTTCGGTTGTCAACGGCGTTAGCACGACTGCGATTATCAAATGTGGTCGACAAAGATGACATTGCAGAAGCGAACAGATTGGTAGAGATGTCCAAGCATTCAATCAACTATTCCGAACAACGTACAAATAACGCGCAACAGAATCCGATTAATAGAATTTTCCACCTGATACGAGAACTTGCCGGCGATAAGAAGACAATTAAAGTGTCGGACATTTTGGAGCGATGCACGAGCAAAGGATTTAAACCCGATCCCGTGTACAGATGTATCGAGGAATACGAGGCGTTGAACGTGTGGCAGGTCAATCAGACCAGAAGATTGATCACTTTTATATAAACTTTGTGCTTGAAGGCGCAATATCTTTTGCAGAATCTGATGTATTCCTTTTCTTTTTTGTATTCTGAAAGATATTTTGACAATAAATGATTAATATTTATTTGTTCTTATATATACTTATAATTATATAATTATTATTTTATTTATATTATATTAATATATCTAATATATACCATCTTAAAATTAATGATTATTAATATTTTAATTAGTAAATTAAATTAATAAATTTTTAGAAATATTTTAATTAATCGTACACATATTTTATATTTTATAAATATAAAATATATATGTACATGATTAATGGAAATATTTTTAAAAATTTATTAATTAAATTAATATTTAATATTAATATATATATTTTTAATATATTAATATATTAATATTTAATATATTAATATTTAATATTTAATATTTTTTTCTAGATGTAACAAAAGTAGATAAAAATAGAATATATATCAAAGAATTATTGCCGATTATCGATAAATTATCGACATTTTCAAGAATTCAAGCGGTTATATGGACTCGACTGTTGGGGGCGCTGCGTTCGCGTACATACGGCCGAGTATAGTATATTCGAGCGATTCTGGACCGGCGCTTCAGTCGCATCGAGTCGTTCAGGGGAGGTGTGTCGACGCGCGCCCATCTCGCTCCCATTTCGCTCTCGCGACGCGTTCGCGGTGCGATCCAACGTGCACGAGTGTACGTCGCGCGTGTGCGTGTATATATATATATATATATATATATACACACACATCTACGTATATACATACGACACACACGTAGAATCACATATGTGCGTTACACAGTGCGATAGGAGCAAAGTGGTCGAGCGTGCATGTGCCGGGAGCATCGCTGGATATACGTGATCGCGCCTGGATCGCGCTTTGCTGATCGCCGTCTCTGACCTCTCTTTCTCTCTCTCTCTCTCTCTCTCTCTTTTTCTCTTTCTTTCATTCTTCTCTCCTTCACCTCTTTTTTCCTCCTCTTCCTCTTCCTCCCCTGTTTCGCGAACGCACCAAATGTTCGCGCCGCATGCCCCGAGTGCTCGCAGCACTGCCGTCGCTCGTTTTCGTCGTCGTCGTCGTGCCGTCTGACGGCGCGTCCGCCGTTCGGCAAACAATCATCGCGTTCCGATACGGTGGATGACTCCGCCAGGAACGAATCCGTAAAAGAAGAAGAAGAAGAAGAAGAAGAAGAAGAAGAGGAGGAGGAGGCGGAGGAACGCGAGAAGAAGAGAGGAGAAACTAAGCAACTCTATCGCACGCGCGAAAGAGAGAAAAAGAGATCCCCGAGGTATCGCTCGCGAATTTTCGCGGTTTCTTCTTCCCTCTGCCTCTCTGCATTCGTACACATTAAGTATATTATTGCCGTTCGTCGCCATCCGGGGCCATTTTGCCGAAATGAAAATAATACCGCGAGCCGTGGCGTTCTCCGCGCCTTCGACCCTGCTCGCGATCCTCCTCGTGTGGTGCCACTGTGTATTATGCTCGGTGTACGCGAAATCGTTGCACCACTCGAAGACGACGTCCGTGGACAACGTCACCGAGATCGTCGGCAATTGCGAGCTGGTCAGGCCGTACTTTGAATCTAAGAACATCACGCTCGTGTCGGGCTCTGAGGATTATTCGAACAGTAAGTGGATTTTTCCTCGCACGAGAGACTGGAATTTATATCGAATTACTTGTTACTTTTTACACACCTCTATTATCGTTTTAAGTTTGTATTCTGTTATATTTTGTCACACCTTTCACACGAGATATTTACTTACGAGTGAACGCGTCCCTCGAGGGAATACCGTTGGAAAGCAATATCGAAGTCAGGTGAAACTGACATTTCTCTCACATGGATATACTTTGCTCCGAGATAGAAAATGAAAAACAAGAGAGATAAATATAGATGCGGTGAGAAAAAGCGATCGACCGGATATGACGTTGATTGAATAAAAGATACATAATTGAGATTATTAGTGCAATCACGTTTAGCTGAATGTAGGGCTCTCTCTCAAAAATCACGAATTTATATTGGTCGATGAACTTTTTGATATTCGTTGCGAAATGAAGCTACACGTTTCGTTTGTCAAAATAGTTTCTTTGATGTAATATTTAATGAGTTTATTTTAATGTTGCGAGTGTTTCAATTTCTCATTCTCTAAAGTCATTTTATTGTTAATGGATAATTAGTGTCAGCCAAAGAGTATTTTCGAATATAATTAATTATTCATGATAATCAAATGAAATTTTTTCTAGTTTGATAATAATTATTATTGTTGTTATATTTCTATTATTAATTGTTAATATGTTGATTGATCGATTGATTGATTTATTATTATTACGTATTATACTGTGATATTAATAGTCTCTTCCCGATATTGACACACTTATTACACTTATTAATAATACTGTGCGATTTCAAGTGATTATTAAAATTACTTATTATTATTAATTCATATTACGATTAATATTAAATATCCAATGTCAATATTAAAATGTCGATATTGACATTCATTCGGTATACAATAATAATATTTTATATTAAAAGTTATTTTTTGTGAACAAATTTACGCGTAAATTATTGCAAGTATCTTTTTTTTTATACGCGTAAATTTTTAATTTTTCGCGAATGACGATTGAAAATAATGACTAGCAAATGCTATTTTTTTTTTTTTTTTATTACGTGACGCAAAAAATTTAAATTAAAGAGTTTCCCGGAAATATTTTTCTACGAAAACGAATTGGAATTATAAATATTGGCATAACTGCAAGATACTTTGAAACATTAGGCAAACATTTTTTTTTTAATATCGCGTCTATTTCGTGCGATTGAAGAGGGGAGAAGATTTAACAAGAGAGAAATTTAACGTGTCTATCGATTCTGCGATGTCAAAGAATCAATCATTTGCATGACTATATCGTTCATCGTAGTATGACTATTATCTTTACAGATTTTCTTTCGTCTTCTCTCTATTCACACATGTTTTACTTCCTTGTGGATTTTGTGATTTATGATGTTTTTTAGAACTTTGAAACTATTAATCCTATTGGCAAATATACGACTCTACGTGACGCACATTACATAACATGCGTGTCCGCGTATATTTTTCCATCAATTTTACAAGTTACTCGTTTACGAAACAAATGTGTGTGCGCGCGTGTGTATAGTGAAACTTATTTTTATCAGTCTAAAAATAAGAAAGATATCGTTACAAATCTAGTTCTCTCCGATAAGTGACGCTAACGTTCTCTTTCGTTCTTTTCAGAAAAAAAAGTATTGACTTTCTACACATGTATATTAGATATTTATTTAAATTAATGTCACGCAGATAATAATACATGTTTTACTTTTTTCTTTCTTTTATTTCACTATTAACTTGATCAACATGTGTCTTGTTTTTTATCTGAACATTGTTAGCCTTCAATTCAATTTTTTTATTTTTCTCCCTCTCTCTCAAGCTTGATATTTTAATATTCCAAAAATCTATTTATATATAAAATTTTTCCTTTAATCTTCAATATATCTCTATAAAACATATTTATTTTTTTAATATATATATTTCTGTATCTACTTATTTATATATCATATTTTTTTCATTTTTAAATTTATATTTCTATATTTAAATCCATCCCTATGGTTATCTATATTTTTATTCGTACATATATAGCTCGGTCTTTAAATTCGATGTAGCTTCGTTCGCTAAACCGGTTCCCCCAGAGGCGAAGAGGAATGCACGTCACCGCGAGATTTCGATCGATTGCGACGCGGCATATTTTCTGATCTCGGTTGAAATTATCGCGCGGAAACATTATTATTAGCGTTCCCGAACATTGCTATTAACACTAAACGCATACATATTAGGCGATGACTTTTATTTATTTAATATTTTCATATTTATAATGTGTAAGATTAAAGCGCGCAACGACTTGGAATCAGAATAGCTGTCTGAATTTTTCTCAATTTTCTCTGTGGACTAAACAATTTTTTGGGAATTATTTTCTTCGGAATTTTAGATAACGCGCGTCCCAAAAGAGAGAAAGACATACAAACAGAGACAGAGAGATAAAGAGAATTTTATCAAAAAGTATCATGACTCGATCTTGTTTACAGAAATATTGAAATAAAAATCAAATCAATTTTTTTTATATAAAGAAAACGTAATATTAGCACTTTTATCCTTTTTTATTTAATTGTCAAAGCTGTTTTAAAAATATAAAAAATTTTTCGTCAAAAAGAATTTATGAATTTATATAGCGAGAAATTGTCAATTATATCGAAATCTTAAATTAATAAAAGTTCATTCGAACGTCGATATTTCCCTGTGGAAAATGTAAAATTATGAATTATGTACGTGTTATACCGGAATATAATGAAAATTTGACAAACAGTGATAGAAAGAGTATAGCGAAATGTAAAATTGCGCGTGGAAACTCGATTAATTCGACGAAACGAAATTCCGCGCTTGTGTGATGAAACAATATTTGATATAATAAAATTTCCGTTTGATCGAGTTACAGAGATTACGCGATCGCATTTCGATTACATTAGTCTTTTTCAAGCGATCTCACAAATAGGGCGGATTACTGAGCTTTTACGCCGCGGTAGAGTTTATATGCAGTTTGACGTTCAGCTCAAGTCCCTCCCCTTCATCGTGCTCCAATTTGATTTAGCTCCAGTCGAAGGGGGAGCGTTGAAACGTGGGTGACGTTGCGTAATAATAATGCGAAGCATCTTTTTTCGTTTTTTTTCTTTTCCAGCGACGTGCCATGGCAAGTGCTGCGGCAAGGAGATGGAGGAGCGTTTAAAGCAAAAAGCCTGGGAAGACTTCCACAGTCTGATTCAATTTCATAGCAAAAGTCTGCAGGGTCTCCTCGTCACCACCGCCAGCACTCTTAAAGGTAGGATACTTTATCTCCTCGCTTCCTAGCACGTTCGCATTACCGAGCAATAGTGCTTTCGTAGGAAAAGCAGGATGCCTATATGCATATGTAAACTCGTAATATGTATGACTACTTCTACAAATGTGATAACGTATCTACATTTCTCGGTAAAAACAATTTAAAATTATTTCCATCGTCGATTAATTTATATTTTAGGGAAAGTCAAATAATTAAGTGATCATTCAGCTTACTTATATACGCGTGTGCATAATCTATTGCTCTCAATATGATATTGGCTCTACCATCTTTAAATTATTTATTTATTTAGAACTTTGCGCTGGAAAATAAAAATTAAACTTTACTGTGACTTTTGCATATTTTAATGTATGTTTTTTTTTAGTGTCATAGAATGTTGAAATGACTTTTTCCAGATATCAGGTGATATTCGCATTTAATATCGAGTTATTGATATATGTATAATATTTCGTAGTCAACGACACAAATGTTAGTAGATCGCACTTTTAATGTTACAGCAAGTAAATATAGTTTCGAATCCTATGTAATGTATAACGAAGGAAAATTTTTGAATGATTTGAGAGAGATAAATACAAGAGAGCAAAATGTCATTATTAAATTATAAACTCTTTTAAAAGACTGTAAAGTGGATTTAGGCCTTTGATTATTAATGTTCTTTATATTTTTTATAAGACAGAGTTTAGTATATACAAAAAAAATTATTTATTAAATAATAATAAAATAATTTCTTCACTGGAAGACGTTGACACTGAAAAGTTCGTCGGCCTAAGAAATTCGTCGTTACAATACGCATTCTTTGGAATGTATTGAACTTTCCAATGGGTTTCCCAGGTAATGGAAAAAAAAGTGCACTCTCTTAAAATGACCTGCGGTTTATCCGTCGTTTCCGACGTTAAAATCACTAAGGAGCTCTTATTCGACACGTTGACTTATGGAATTTTTCATCGGTCGTTATATCGGCGAAGGCTCGACAAAAAGGTAGGAGGAAAAGAAGATGCTCTTCTCTTCCTGAAAAAAAAGAAAAAAAAAAAAAAAAAAAGAAAGAAAAAAGAAATCAGATCTCCATCGCGTTCATTCTATCGGAGAATTCCGCTTGCACATTCCAAGAACGATGGTCGAAAATGATCGCGAGGTCGACGGTTTTCCGGGGCCTCGGGGCCCCGAGGGCCCGACATCCGGCACTCGGAGAACTCACCGCGGGGTACCGGGGGTACACATGCTCCCTCATCGTGTTTGCCGGTCTTCGGTCTTCGGTCCACGAAGAATCGAAGCCGCTCTCGGCGTGCCGCCATATACGGGGACGAGAGAGAGTGCGAATCCCTCCTCTCTGATCCTCTCCCTCCCACCCCCCGCCCCTCTCCCCTTTCTCTCTTTCGCTCTCTCGATCCATCTCTTTAATTCCTGGGCATCGGCCTCGCGTTCAGATGCCGCAAACATGTCACTCCTTATTTCGAGCGCTTATCTCGACAGAGCGACAGATCTGAATATTCTCGCATGCGAGAAATTAACGCCGCGATGTCAACTCGCGTGACTCACATCCTTATTGCTTTGCATATTACATCTCGTTACTATAAATTATTGTAAATTATTCTACAACGTTTCTATTGAAGTATAATACAAAACAGATTGCCCGCTGCCTCATATCTCTTCTTATATACATATATATATATAGGGTAAACTCGGATAAGATGGCCATAGTTTTTTAAAATACAAAAAACATACTTTTATTTTTGTTATTTTTTAATAATGTTTGACGTATTATCTTCACTGAAGCTTAAATTACGTAATATTATCGAAATTAAAAGAAAAATGTTTAATAGAAATTTGATGTTATCAAAATAGTACAACGTAAGCATTGGCCATAATATTTATAAAAAAAATAGTGAAAACGAAAATAAAAATTATAGGTCATATAACAATTTATATATCTTTACAATATGTCCAACGTCGATTACGATAGCTTAACTCTCATTTATTCGACGTTACAACAGTTTTTAGTGGACGAATGAAAAACTTTGCGGGTCAAAAATAAAAATATGATATAAGATTCACAATATTGTTATTTCGAACAATGTATGCACATAAACTACTGTAAATATCGATTATCTTTGATAATGACTAAAAAAGCGCGCTATGTAGCGATTATTAAAAAAATTACAGCCTATGGCCATCGTACCCCAGTTTACCCTATATTATTATCTTAATCGCGCAAGATTTTTAATTTCTTTTTCTTTCGTTAATTTTCTGGAAATATAATTTCCTCACGTTAATTTTCAATATCCACACGGTAGTTCTCTTTAGTCACTTCGATTACGTGGTCAGTCCGGTATTTATACCTGTGTATATGCTTAACCGATACGCATCACACGCACGCACGCACGCACGCACGCACGCACGCACGCACGCACGCACGCACGCACGCACGCACGCACGCACGCACGCACGCACGCACGCACGCACGCACGCACGCACGCACGCACGCACGCACACTTACACGCATGACAGAAACGGAAAATATGACAGAAGAAGATAGCGGCAACGCGCGAGGCGTGTTCGCAAAGCGCGTGTCGTTGCCTCGGTAACACGGTATCTAGAGTCTAGAATTCAAGCACAGGCTCCGCTCTCTGCTATTTTCGACGCCGCGAAAAACTTATTTTCTCTCCCTCTCTTTCTCCCTGCAGCGCCAAGTATTTGCATCTTTGTGGGAACGAGCGTCTCGCGTATGACGTCGACATTTTTTGCACTCTCTCTCTCTCTCTCTCTCTCTCTCTCTCTCTCTCTCTCTCTCTCTCTCTCTCTCTCTCTCTCTCTCTCTCTCTCTCTTACCGAAACTGAGCTCTCTTCGATCTTCGAGTCTTCAAATTTGATTCAAGTCGCATGGTTTATTGACTCGTGTACCTATTTTTAAGAAACTTTTTCGGACGAGATCAAGTAAAGAACTATTCATTTCTTCGAACGATGATATTTGAGAGGAGGTACTTTGTCGCTGTCTCTTACTGGTAGGTTTAATTTTTATCTCATTTGTTTTGGAACCTCCAATTGTGACGAATATAATTTTAAATCAGTAAATTTATTGACTGATTTAGTGTTGAATATGCCTAAATTTTTGCCTTTTATAAAAACGATATTTCTTAAGATAATTTAATAGATTATTTTAAAAAATCTGCACTATTAGCCGTAGAAATTATTAAGAAAGTATTTTTTTATATTGCTTGACATTTAGATATTCTATTAGAGATGTTTCAACAAACTTTTAAGAAAGTTTTTCCTTTTAATCGTTTTATTATTTTATTAATAATTTATTTCGAAATTTTTAATATTAGATTTTACAAATTTCTCAATTATCTCTTTAAATACTTGTCTTTTAAAATGTGTTACACAGTATCACTTACATAAATATATCGAGAAAAAAGATCTTGACAAAATTTTTCGATAAACGGAGAGACTCGGATACGAAGAAATTAATATAGGTAAAATGTCTCATTTTACACTCGGCTTAATTAAGATTGACGTAAGTTAATAGACACGAAAAGGGATTACATACCTGCGGTCATTGTCATTGCGGATTTATTTCCGTCTATTCAGCGTCCGAATCTCCGTAATTGAAGGAAAACAGAATCCGAATAGTCGCGCGCGCCACATCGCTTTTGAAGTCTTAATTAACACAGGCATAATCCGCCTCGACAAATAACGTTTCACACAAGGAAAGTTAAAAGGTTTTTTTTTACCATTTGTTTTTCTTTTCTCTCGAAAGAATGAGAGACAGCGATGACGGCTGCGAGATATCGCAACGTGTATTTTTATATATGGCCATTAATTTTAATTAAAGGAGACAAGGCCTGAAAAATAACTTAAATTACGATGGCACGACTTTCGTTCGCGAAGTATAATTCCGAGGCGTAATATGTCGCAAATCAGGTATCGAAACCGGTATATTTTCGGTATAGGTCCAATTTTAGTATTGTACATGTTTTTTCGCGAAAAGAAATCGATATTTCGACAGAAACATTTCGAATGATTTTCTAATTATATAATTGTATAATTTCTGAAATTGGTTATATCGAAATTACATGGAGCATAATTTCCGAAATCTTATGTTTTTTTTTTTTTTTTTTTTTTTTTTAATATCATATCTTATAATTGTTTATTTTTCTCTCTTATAATTAATAATAAAATAATATCATTAATAATTATATTATAATTTTATGAAATTATATAATATTTATTATGTATTGTAACAAATATTTACATTAAATATGTAATATTTATTAATGATATATAATTGTATGCTATAATATTGTATAATATATTCGTACATTATATATTACAATGCTTCTTTTTACACGTACGCAATACTTGTACATTTGCATTAAATTGTCAGAGCTTGAAAATTGTCTATAACAAACTTTTTTATTCTCAAAAATCGATATTATTAATATAAACATAACTGTCGTCCTTACTATTGATTATTCGTCACGTTCCTTAATAGGATCATTAGAACCGTAGGGTGCACACTTTTGAATGGAAAGAAGTATGCATAAATTCTTGCCTGAGCCACTTGAAACTGAAGCGAGAATCGAGAAGCACTTCTTCTCGTCCGTTTTCTTCGTTTTACGCCTTCACGATTAAGTGCGACCGCGCTTGTTCTTGGCCCGTCTCTTAAGCACGCTCTTCTTGTCACACTCACGAAATCTCAAGTGGGCGCATTTGCATGAGGAATCATTTGATCGAGTTAGATTAGGAAAAGAACGGATAAAAGGGGAGAAAAGAAGGATAAACCGCAGGTGAATTATGTACGTAAAATGCTATCAATAGTCTCCAGATAGATAGCTCTCTTCAACTCTTTGAATCCCTCGAGCAATTTTCTTTAATATTATAATTTTTAAATATTCTTAAAGTATAATTTTTATATGGAGATTTCTTTGTAATATTTTTTACAACGACAAATATAAGCGACTTGTTTTTCAAGGCAAAGATAGGTCTTTTAAAGAAAGTATATATTCATTTGATTTATATTATTTTATCAAGAGATAATATTTCAAAAAGGATTTATCGTTTTATTATCTTAAACCTTTAAAGGCTACACTTTTGTTCTCCGCTTTGAAAGAATTATTTTTTATCTCGTACCTTTTACTTTTATTGTCAGGAAAAACCTTGGATTTTATCTCTCTTAAATATATACAGTTGCTGTGGAAAAAGCGGATTCTGGACAAAATTGTAAAAGTTTTCAGCATTTCCGCAGTTTCCGAGTTACACGAGTCGCGCGATATTGAAAGAGGGAATGCAGATTTCTTCTCTCTCGCATCATCAAATATTAAAGAAAGCGCGCGTATCTTTGCAGATACGGTGATTGTTCTGCTGCGAAAGTCGGAGAACAAAACGCTGATCATGTTCGAGCAAGTGTACAAGTCGATGGCGGTGCTGACAATGCCGTCGATCCGGGCACTCTACCAGGCGATGGTGGACTACGTGTCGCCCACCGACACCCTGGACGATCTACAGCAATCGTTGACGCGGGACAGGTTGCAGGAACGCTTCCGCGAATTTTTCACCTATCTCTTCCCCATCGCCTATCATCACGTTCTCTATCAGCACCAGGACCGTCGGGATTTCACCGAAAAATTCAAGTCCTGCCTGTACAAGACGATGGACGACATACAGCCGTTTGGCGATGTGCCGCAAGATATATTTAAAAAAATTAGCAAGAGTCTAGAGGCTATCAGAGTGTTGGTGCAGGCTTTAAATCTCGGCGAGTCCTTTCTTGACAAGATCGATAGCGCGCTATTCACCAGCGGTAGCAATAGTCCTCAGCAAGAAGCGTGTCACAATGCCCTGCTCAGGATGACCTATTGTCCAAAATGTAAAGGACTCAGATACAACGTGCAATCCTGCAACGGTTTTTGTATAAACGTAGTAAGGTGAGTCATGGATGATTTTTAGAAAAATTTTTGAAACCAATTTTTTTTGTGAGTGTCGAAATGAATGTGGCAAATCCGTGTTTCTCTCCGCAGTGGGCAGTCCACTGAATCATTCGAATAACGACGCTTTTTCCTTGATTAATTTTGCTCTTGTTGAATTGATAATTATTATAATTATTTCAATTTATTGTATAATTATTATTATTATTATTATTATTATTTTATAATTAATGTCCTGCGAATCGAGAAATTATATATATTTTTCCAGTTTGTCAGATTTGTAATTATTTGTAATTATTATAGAGAAATTGATATAATTACTAGATAGATAGAGAGAGAGAGAGAGAGAGAGAGAGAGAGGGAGAAAACGATTTCTGATAAACTCGTGTAATAATTCGTGATCATCGTCGCCGCGTTTTCACGTCCTCCGAGAGGAAACGACGAGAAAAAAAAAATGCAAATATGTAAACGTTGCAGAGGCTGTCTGACAGAATCGGCGTACGAACTGGATCTCGCATGGTCCGGCTACGTGGAAACGGTCGGCAGGCTGGTCGGGGCAGTGGACAACGATAACAATCCTCTGGGACTGAACATCAAGAATGCCGTCAGAGAGTTGGACACCCGCATGTCGGATGTCATTATGCACACGATGGAGGACGGCCCGCAGCTCGGGGAGAAGGTAAGTGCGAGAGAGCACTTTATATTCATATTCAACAGGCTAGCTCAATTTGCTACGGCTAATTCGGCCGATGGAGAATTTTCATGACGAATGCTAGCGTCCGGATTTGGGATCAATGTGCCGTTGAATATGTATAATATGTCTTTAGGCGAACCAAAATCTTTTATGACAAATTTTATTTACAAATTTTGCACAAATTCGACTTGTTATGTTATAGTGTTTCTGAAGCTAATAACTCTACTTTTCAATATAAACTTGGGGAAGATTGTTGTACTTGTTCCATCTTGGCACGAGTTTAAAGATTCTCTTCTCTCGATAAAACTCCGACTCTTGTTTAAATCATTCTTGAAGTATTTTGTATACAGCTACATCATCAGAAAGACAATTTGAAGAGACTTTAAAGAAAATTGTGAATTTTCTTCGCGATAACGTCATACTTGAAAGACTAAATTAAAAAGTAATCATTAAAATTAAAAGTTAAAATGTAATCATAGCTTATATTTTAACACAATAATCCAATTTAATCCATTTGATCCATTTTAATATATCCATAATATATTTCGGGAGACAAGCTTAAAATATTTCAATATTTTCACACGCGAACATTTTACATGATTTTCCAGCGAATAGTAATATAATATATCGATGATACTGATAATCCTATAATAGATTATATGTGGACTCAATCTCGGGGTAATTATTTTCGAACCAATAATTTAATAAGTTTCAATTTTATTTAAATTTGATCTTGCTTTTATTTTATTATTTCTATATCCTTCTCTACGTTTACGATTATCGATATGATACAGTTAATTCAGCATTATAAAATTTTGAATGGTTTTTCAAACCATTTATTTTCTCTTAATTATAATTTATTAAATTACAAAAATTAAAATAAAATTTATTACATTATAATTAAAAATGAAGTTTATTAAATTTTAATTAAGGGATAAATAATTTAAAAACTATGTATATAACTAAAAATTATAATTTATAATAAATTAGGGTAAACTAGGGTATGATGGCCATACGGAAAAGACGGCTGTAGGTTGTAATTTTTTCAATAATCGCTACATAGCGCGCTTTTTTAGTCATTATCAAAGATAATCGAGATTTACAGTAATTTATGTGCATACATTGTTCGAAATAACGATATTGTGAATTTTACATCATATTTTTACTTTTGACTACCCGCAAAGTTTTTCATTCGTCCACTAAAAACCGTTATAACGTCGAATAAATTATAGTTAAGCTATCGTAATCGACGTTGGACATATTATAAAGATATGTAAATTGTTATATGACTAAAAATTTTTATTTTCGTTTTCACTATTTTTTTATAAATATTATGGCCATCTTTCGCGTCACTATGATCATCTTTTCCATAAAAGTTGGGTAAGATGGCCAATGCTTACGTTGTACTGTTTTGATAACATAAAATTTCTATTAAATATTTTTCTTTTAATTTCGATAATATTACATAATTGAAGCTTCAGTGAAGATAATATGCCAAACCTTATTAAAAGGTAACAAAAATAAAAGTATGTTTTTTGCATTTTAAAAAAACTATGGCCATCTTACCCGAGTTTACCCTATACTTGATAGATAAATAATTTGGAAAAGTTAAAAATGTGATTTCCCACAATATCGGATGCATTCCTCGAGCCATATATACCGCTTCACTCGGTTTCACCGCAGTCGTTACCCCTTTTTTCCCAACATTCGTCTTCCATACAACGCGCCACCACCTTATTCCCCATATTACCATTCCTCGAGACAATTCTTCGTTCGGTGAACACGCATAACTTATGCCTTCGCGCCATCGTTCGCCTTCGCCGCCCTCCTTCGCTCTCCCTTCGTTCCCTTCTTGCCTTCCACCTCTTCCCTCTTCCACCTATCTACCTACCTACCTACCTACCTACCTACCTACCTACCTACCTACCTACCTATCTACCTACCTACCTACCTACCTACCTACCTACCTACCTACCTATCTACCTACCTACCTACCTATCTACCTACCTACCTACCTACCTATCTACCTACCTACCTACCTACCTACCTACCTACCTATACCACGATTATTTCTCGTCCCTTCGTTCCGGTTCTCGACCCCGAGTCCCGACGAAATGGGCCGCTCCGCTCGCGCGCGCGCGGAACGCAATTAAAAGTTTCTCACACGGGCGGTCATGCCGCGTCGCGACGACAGAATCGATCCTTCGCTTAGAAGCCAGATTCCCGCTTGTCGTCTCTCTGCGGTTCTTCCTTTCCGTTCCCACCGAAATCGATTCGCGGTTGCCGATTGTCCTCGGTCACCCCATTTCGTCTTAACTAACCCGCTGCACTTCTCGCTGTGTGTGTGTGTGTGTGTGTGTGTGTGTGTGTGTGTGTGTGTGTGTGTGTGTGTGTGTGTGTGTGTGTGCGTGTGCGCTTTCAATATGAAACACTTTATCATCTTACGTTATAGATTCTCATTAACGAGTCATTTTCTTATCCATATCTCGCTGATTCCTCTCGCCATTTCTTCGCCGTATTATTATTTCGTACGAATCGCCTTGAATAATTTAATTCAGACTTTATAATCGAAGACTCGATACTTAAATAATTTTGATTTTTGAATATATATAAAGATAATATCCGAGAAATGTCGATGATACCTTGTTTCGACTTGACGTAGCCAATTGTGCGGCCCTCGTCTCGGTGTATTTCTTTTCGGACAGGAGAGAGAAAGGATATATTTTATTATATATCCTCTAATCGCGAGAGTCTTATCGCACATCGATTTCGGACTCGTCGAATCGCGAACAAAGGTCTGCCTTACGAACCGAGAAGGAGGACCGGGAGGAGGGGGAGGGGGAGGGGGCGAAGGCGAATGGCGGGCCCCCGTGAGAGAGACCGGCGGCAGGTCCCCTGTTCGTACCTGTTCGTACCTCCGTGTGTATGTATATGTGTGTATGCGTTTATATGCGTGTTGTATATATACATACCTATCTACCTACCTACCTACACCCGATACCGCACGTATAGACCTGTTCGACCCGCTGCATTCAGAGGGTCCTACCTCTGTCTCTCTCACTCGCACTAATAATTCCCGGCGGTCGGCGGCCCGGGCGCATTCTGCGAGCATTACGTGTCTGCATTCCACGTGCAGGCCCTCGATCTCCCTTTTTCACCGCCGCGGCGGCCGTGGAGGCCCCGGGGATCGTTAAGGTAGCACCTTAACGGCCTTTTTACGAAAAGGCGCCCGACGAGGTATTCCCCCGCAACCCCGTGAATGTCCCTCATTATTATTCATCCCGCGGCGCCCCGCGCGCCCTTATATATACACGAGAGCGTTTAACTTATTCCGTCCCGGCCGATGGATAATTCTCCATCTCTCTCTCTCTCTCTCTCTCTCTCTCTCTCTCTGTTTTTTTTTTTTTTTTTTTTTATTTCTATCGAGAACAGTTCGACAAAAGTCACGTTATACTCTTGTACCGACTCCTCCCTCAGTTCCGGATTAGCATGGGAATTCTGGGAGACGAAAGCGAGAGAGTGGGCAAAGTAAAAGGGATTAGCGGGAGGAACCTGACGGATCTGGTAATCTCTCTGTTGAATCTACAAAGGATTTTGTTATTTTTCTTTGTAAATCGTGTAAATTGTATAATGAATGGAAAAGGAATTTCTCAAACATATATACATATAGATGGTTAGTGAAAAAAATAATATATCTTTTGTTATTGATGAATGAATCTCTTCTGAGCCAGTAACTTTTTCTTCTAGTAATACCTAAAGAAACTGAGTTGTATTTAAGGGAAGGATATCTTACTACTTTGTGCCAGCTGTAACGACGGTCGTTGAATTATGCACAAGAATAAAAATGTTGGAGTTTTTGCATGAATCTGACATTGGGGTCTGCTGAACTTAAACTCTGTCGAAATTTTAATTCTAGTCAAATTATATATTTCTCTCTCTCTCTCTCTCTCTCTCTCTCTCTCTCTCTCTCTCTCTCTCTCTCTCTTTCTTTCTTCGGACTTTAAAATGAAACTATTTAAAAAGAATTTTATTTTAAAATCAGATTTTACTATATATGACGTTTCTTTCTTTATGTAAATGTTGCACGTAGGAAGAAAAGTCTCCATTTTATTTATTGATACAAAAAAGAAAGAAATTAATGGAATAAGATTTTATACAATTTTATTAATTTATGTGATTTTACGTGCCATCGGATTTTCTTTCCTCCTTTTATAGAAAAATGAAACTTTTAAAGCAATATATCTCTCTTTTCTCAAGCGACTCGTTTAAATAGTACATGCAAATTATTCTCGAGTATCGCGCTATTTAACTGAATTGTTTGAGAGCAGAGAATTCCTTCTAAAAGCCTCTATACGCGATCTGTTTGTCTCAAGTGACGAGGACGAGCGAGTATCCGTCCTTACGTAGGATCGTCGTTTCGCGGATCCTTCGCAAAGAAACATTCTTTATCCCCGGGTGGCGCCTGAGATCCTTACAATCTCGCTCGAGCGCTTCCATAATTGGGCGAACACGAAAAAGGAGGCATTGTCGTCTCGCTTTCTTCTCTCTCTCTCTCTCTTTTCTTCTCACGGTCCCCTTCTCAAGCGGAATTAATCTTTCGTCGTTATATTCTTCTTGTATCCTCTTTTTTCACACCTACATTTCGCGACACAAAGACATTCGTTCCAGGTCGTGGACGATCCGTTGGAATTTTTTTATTTCCGAAAAACGCTAATCCGAAAATTATCAATACTTGGGTAAATGTAATATATGTCCTCCGAATTCTTTTTAACACTCGAAGAACGTGAAGAAGATACGTACAATACATAAGTGTCGCATATAAATGCAGAATTTATTAATATTTAATTAAAATCCATTTTGGTATACAATTTTTTGCTTTTCTGATATTTTGATTTATTATTACGTTTTGAGGATGTTTAACGATAATAAGATTTTTTTATGACGTTGTAAATCGCTTGAATTTCGATTTAGCTCGCACATGGTTACCCGGCTTGACCCAGATCGGTGATGGACAGATTACCGTGTAATTTAGGCAAACGTATTTACATGTTATCGAATTCAATCGCTTAATTCGATCTCGGGAATATGTTTGATTAGTCTGGATATTCGCGACATGTCATTTTGGATAATTCCACTTTAATGAAATCCGATAGCTAAATGTCAATTTTGAAATAATTACCTTCGAAGCGATAATTTAATAAATTTCAATTTTAGTTAAATTTTATCTTGCTCTTTTTTCGTTATTTCTATATAGCCTCCTGACATTTACGATAGTATCGACAGACACAGTTTACTTAAATAATCAATACGACATGTAATTGGCTTTAAACGGATTGTTTACAAAGTAAATGTTTTCATTAATAATGCTTATGCTTTTAAACGTATCTATATCACATTATATACTAATATAATACAAGATATAATTGATATAATAAAAAAAGAAGCAAAAGCAGTATTAATTAACCCTTTCTCCGTATTGTTATTTTTGGCACCTTCTAACTGTACAAGTGGGTCAGCGTATTTTCGATAAGTTTATTAATATGTAAAAGTGTTTTAGAAAATCTGAAAAAATGTGTATACCTTCTTTGAACATTCTAAATAAAGACTAAAA
The DNA here is from genome assembly GCF_047496725.1 of Anoplolepis gracilipes. NCBI lineage: Eukaryota > Metazoa > Arthropoda > Insecta > Hymenoptera > Formicidae > Anoplolepis > Anoplolepis gracilipes. Next base: position 21,465,847 of record NC_132971.1, on the reverse strand, counting down.
TAATAAATTTGAAAAATAATTTACTTAAATATATTATTTTATGATTATTTGTTTTCGAGAAATTGACACGTTGTTGGAAAAATCACAGACAAAAATGATCCATCAGTACGGAATAAGGGTTAAAATTTGATGAATTATACATTTAAGAGACGAGTAGGTTAAAAAAAAAACACAAGTTTAAAAATCAAAAACATTCTAAAAATGTTATTTTATAAAAGAGATGCATTATATATCGTATTATTAGATCATCGGATAAAAAAGTCGCGTCGATCCCATGATACATTTCATGCTCATACGTGCCGGTAATCCGGATGTCGGAGACGAAAGACATGTTCTTGGCGAGCCCGTCCAGACATTAGACGACGGCGTGGTGATTCGATATCGATGACACACGTATCCATATTTATGTGTATCTTTGTCGATAAACATCTGTATTGGCGCGGAAATCACAATATTTCTCGACCTTTCTGATCCTGGTCTTCTCTTTCTCCCTCTCTCTCCTCTCTCTCTCTCTCTCTCTCTCTCTCTCTCTCTCTCTTCTTTCTTCCTGAAGATAGATATACGAGCGAGCCACAGTTTCTTTGGCTTCGACCCAGCCTCCTACGCGGTCGATATAATCATCCAGCTACGAGAAACAACGCGTGCATACTGTAGAACCGTGAACGGGGAGGGGGACAGGGGGGGAGAAGAAGAAGAGGAAGATGATGATGATGATGATGATGATAATGATAATGATGATGATGGAGGAAGTGGAAAAGAGGCATTGGCACGGTGCCGGGCGAGGAATCAATGACCCATTCCTCCATCAGTATTTTCGGTGCCTACTTCGGATAATTGCGTGTTCCACCGGCCGCGAATACGCACGACGAACGTGTGACTTCCTTCCCTTGGTCCTCCCCTCTTCACCCTCGATCATCTCCGTCGTTTGGCGTCGTTGACTAGAGCCAACTCTAACAGAAGTTATCCGCTCTAAAGAAGCTCTAGCGAACGAGTTCTGCCCACGAGTTTCTTAATTGCATTCTCGACAATCTCGACATTTAATTTGGGGTATTCAGATCTCGTTGAAATGAAATAATAATAATAATAATAATAGTAGTATAGAGTATCCGCGTAAAAAAAACCTAGAATTTCTCAGAGATTTTCTTTTATATTTGGAAAACTGATGAAATTTTTATTAAGATTCAGAGGATTTTTTTAAAAAATTTTTTCTTTGATAATTCATGATATAAATATTCAATGTCTTAATAAACTATGGAATACAGTACATATTCTTTATTTGTATTCTTTAATGATAAAGAAATGAAAATGTTATGCAAGTGAAAAATATTTACGAAAGTTAGGTATCCAGGTTTTTATAGTACATTTGAAAATCCTGAAATTTAAAATTTATATAACTTTGTATTTTTCCTTCGTATAAATATAAAAGCATTAGAACGCCCATAGAACAAAAATTTTATTTCAAAAAGTTGCATAAAAAAATCTTTAAAAAAATATTCTCTTTACCTGGAATTTTGAGTAAAAATACCTCGAAAAGATAAAGGAATTTTTTTACAAGATTTAAATAGACACCCTGTATAATCTTTACGAAAGAAAGAGATAAAGATATACATATATTGAGAATGATTATGAATGGAGGACTTCTGCCTATTACTCGCTAATATTTCTGCGAGCTTATACGAGGCATGAGCGTCGTGCAAGCCCACGTGGCTCGTTACTTGTCAATCCACAGACCGAACTTATGACAAGCATAAACGAAACACGTGCCCGCGGTACTCCTGCTTTAGATTTCGACACTGCGGTGTCTATCGTTCTCGTTTCCGCGAACATTCGAATGTTACGTGCACCTCGCGCTCGATGCTATTTTTAGATCTTGGTTAAAATCGAGACAAACGCAATATCGATTTTCCGCGAACAGAAAATCTCCGATAACGATCTGAGATCGGGCGTCTCTGTGCATGAATATGAATCGTTTCGCAAGATTTATAGTCAAGGTGCCATTGTGATCGGAATATGTTCCGAGAAGTCGATGGTTCGCCAGGCTGATGTCACGATTTTATTTCCGCGGATGGTATTAGATACTATCTCTCCTTTGACTACGATTCCTCGAAGTGATTTTGCAGTCGTAGAATCGAGGAAATTTGTAAGAAACGCTTTATTTTTCTGTCTTCAACATGACCATCTATTTCCCGCGATGCACATTTCCTTCTTCGGAGTATCGTCGTTAAACTTTGCGAAATTTCACGACAGACGCTTCCGCTGAAAATAGTTTGGCAAATGTGAAACGCGTAAGAAAGGGAGATTTCGTAACTCGATAGGTATATATGCTACCAAAGAACGCCATTCTGGTACTTTTATTACCCGAGTATTTGTAAATATAAAATGCGAGAATTTTTTATTAAAAATAATTTGACAAAAGTTTATAAAGGTTTTTATAAAATGGATATATTTTTGTAAAGTTGTTTTCTCTTTCTTTATATTAAAAGTATGTAAAAAGAAACTTTACATACATTTTATAACAAATTCTATCAAATGAATTTGTATTCATAAATGCTTTATACATCCTTAACGAAAGCCAAAATGATGAGAGAAAAAAAATAAGCATCGTTCGAGAATCCTAAAAAATGCGATAATTTTTTATTAAAAATAATATGACAAAAGTTTATAAAGGTTTTTATAAAATGGATATATTTTTGTAAACTTTTTTTTCTCTTTCTTTATATTAAAAATATATAAAAAGAAATTTTACAAAAATATATACATTTTATAACAAATTCTATCAAATAAATTTGTATCTATAAATGCTTTATACATCCTTAACGAAAGCCAAAATGATGAGAGAAAAAAAAGTATAAGCATTGTTCGAGGATCCTACGAGAGAGAGAGAGAGAGATACACGTTGATAAAAATGTTACTGAACTTATTCGTAATAATCGTATATAAGAGATGAAGCTATCAAGAAGAGAAGCCATCAAAATTGATAATGGCAGAAGGATTCATCTCTAAAAGATCATCGGAATGAGAAGAGTTGGAACGGTGCTCCTAAAAGGGAATTCGAGCGAACCTATCGTACCTGAAGAAACCTTGTGTGCATCTTTCGTCTCTCTTTCTCTCTCTTGCCTCTTGATCTTTCCGCTTTTCTCTCTCTTTCTTACTCCTCTCTTCTCAGTATGTCCCTTCCATGCGTTTCTGCTCTTGCTCGTCGCGTTCTCCCTTTCCTCTTTCAATCCGTATCTCTCTCTTCCTCTCTTCCCCACTCGATCGTTGCATCTCGTCGGCTCGGATGAATCGGGAGGGAGCGAGACGGAATATGGAATAGCCGAAGAAGGAAGACCACCGATCGAGAGAGGGCGAGAGGAATGCAGAGCGAGGGCTCTCTGTTGCTATGTGTGTACCGGTCGGCTGAACTGAACGAGCGAGCGAGCGCCAACGCAACGACGACAATTTTTCTGTTCTGAACCGATGTCCTGGACCGAAGTCGCGACTACCTCCGCCCCTCTCCTTCTCCCATCTCTTCTTCTACCGCTCTTCTTTTTCTTACCGTCCTCCCTTATCTCCGCGTTACGCTGTAGCGTCTCGTAGCTTATTATGCGCCACGCGTGACTCGCGCGCGCATACGCTTATTCGCGAAATAATAAATCCATAAATCCACCTAATCCGACCTTTTTTCGCGAAATCCTCTTATCTTCGCTAAATTATACTATAGAGAAGGTGTGGAACCCTATATCGGGAAAAAAAGAAGAAACAGTCGGTTGAAAAGATTATTTATTTATTTATTTTTTTTTTTTTAAGAGGTTACACCTAGTCATAACGGAGGAAAAGTGAAGTTTTTAATAAATTTTTTTTGCAATTTATTTTTTTTTATAATACAATATTTGGACTTAATTTTAGTGTATTTATATTTTTAAAAATTTCAAAATATTTCGAATTATGGCCGCTCTCCCGATGGGTCTTTTTTTTCTTTTTTTTTTTATGCTTTGCTGTGACCACTGTAGTTTGGAATTGGCTCATCTAAAGTGAAATTTTTTTGCGATTATTAATTGAAAAATATACATTCTATAGACTGGACGAAGGGTTTTATAAAAAATTATTTTTTTTTTTTTTCAAAATGTCTGAAGAAAAAGTTTGATTTTCATCTTAAAAAAAGGATTGGTTTATTGTTGATAAAAAAGAAAAAAAGCAATATAAAAAAAAATCCTTTGTCCAGTCTCTGCATAAGTATATAAGCAATAAGTTTACAAAATTTGAGGAGAATCGATTCAGTAGTTTTTGCGTAATCGTGGTCACCGATTTGAAAAATGCACTTTTTAGAAAAACACGTTTAAAGTTTTGTGTTATAATTACAGTACGATACTTATTATTTTTTTAAACTTATATAGAAACATTTATTTTCTCCAGATCAACATAAAATTTTAAACACATATTTTCGAGATATTGTACTTTATGAAAATGAAAAAAAAATGCGACTTTTCGAATTTTACGATCTAGGTGTAACCCCTTAATATTATGAAACTTGAAAGAATCGTAAAAAGAGGGATGCGTGTTAAAAAAAAAATTAATATTACAATTTATTCGCGAAATGTTCAGGGCGAAGACTAATGCCGAACGTATAAATACCAAGCTGTTTTAAAACAGAGAGAAGGACGAGGCGACGAGACGAAATTCGCTAGAAGAAAACGGAAGGAGTCTCTCTCTCTCTCTCTCTCTCTCTCTCTCTCTCTCTCTCTCTCTCTCTCTCTCTTTCTCTTTCTCTCTCTCTCTCTCTCTCTCTCTCTCTCTCTCTCTCTCTCTCCGGGGTCGCTCGTCGTGAGGGAGAGAAAGACGATTGTGGTGGAGGCGGCGAGGGGCGCGCACCACCTCACGGCGCGCCCATTGCATTCCACGCATCCTTCGCCGTTTGCGGGCCGCTTTGACTCGGGCCGACCGGACCGGCCCGGCCGAGTGTCCGAGAATCGAACTCTCTCGAATACTATCGATCGTAGTCATTTTGCGGGACCCGAGTTCGCTCGTGCGTCTTATTCGAGGAAGATCCACCTCGGGAATCGTTCGAATCCGTCGCCTAGAGAGAGAGAGAGAGAGAGAGAGAGAAAGAGAAATAGAGTATTCATTCTCTCTATAATTTATAATCACAAGTGTAAATATAAAACTAATGTCATTATCCTGCAATTTTGTCTTATTAATTTAATTTTTTTTTTTTTATTCTCAGACGTTTTTGTTATTTAGATTTATACGCTGCAGGATCAGCGATCATTTCTAACTGTTTCTATTTTTTAATATTCCACTTTTTATGTAAAAGACAGGATTCTGAAATTTCGTAACTTTTTATCGATCGTTTAATGAAAGAAATAATTGATGAAAAATTATAAAATTTCAAAATTCCCTATAATTTGATCAGGAAAACCGCTGGATACTTTTAGCGTTAACTCTTGTCAATTTTAGAATGGCTGAAAATTTACAAAAACTTGTTTTTAGATTTTTACATACATATTTATAAATGATAACTCCTCCCGAGAGAGAAAGAAAGAGAGATTATTGAATGCTAATCGATTCCGTGGGAATCGCGAGTTACCGCTCGATTTCTTCGTTGAAAATCAGCCACGACCGACCCATCCCCGCACAACCCTGGTAAGGTTCGCGAGGCTGAATATCCCGGCGTTATCTGCGATCTCCGCCGCAGACGACGGCGGTTACGATTCTTTCTTTAATCGAGCTCCAACCGAACGGTGAACACGCGCTTCTGACGTCACCGCGGCTAAATTGGTTGAACTTTGAGCCGCCAAGCGATCACCCTATCGTCGTCGTCGTCGTCGTCGTCGTCGTCCCCGTCGTCCCCTGCTCGTTTCGACCAACTGCTCGTGGAATCTGTCGCGTGTCTTCGTGCGCGAAGAACTCTTTTTGTCGGATAATTATATCAACCACAGGCACGGGAGGTGATAGATTCGATAAGTTGTACGTCAGATATCGAAGTTATTTCAAGCTTCATCTCACGGATATTGCGCTTGTGTGTTTATTTATTTATTTATCTTTTATTATCACACGCGCCGACAGCAGTAAAATAAATTAGAGAAAGAGAACGGTATTTAATAACGAATTAATTTTTTTGCTGTAAATTGTTTCTGAGGAAATGGCGAGAGATTACAAGGTGTCTGTTTTATTTGAAAAATTCTTGGGATTCTCAGGGATTTTGTGGAAAAAATCAGGGGATTCCGGTGGAATTTTATTGAGGCTCAAAAAATTCTCTCATAATTTTGCTTTCATATTTTAATATATATAGTAAGCAATCGGCAAACTCAAATTCGCTGATAAATCAAATTGTGAATTATGTAAATATATATATTTCTGTTTATATATATATTTAATGTCTTAACAAAATATTAAATGTGTATGTACATATATATTTTTACTGCAAGTTTAAGTAATAAAAAAAGTGAAAATGTGTTTTGCAAATGAAAATATTTATCTTACGAAAGCTATTCAGTTTTTTTCAGTACACACGTTTGTGCAAATCTAACACTTGAAACTCGAGACTCAAGAGGCTCTGTGTTTTTCTTTTGTACGAATGAAAAACGTTAGAAAACGCACACAAGGAAAGAACTTATTTTAGAAGATTTTATTGAGAAAAATCTTTCTCTAAAATATTCTCTTTATCGGGAATTTTGAGCGAAAATATTTTAATAAATCAGAGAATATTCAGGGAATTTTTTTACAAAAATTCAAAGGCACCTGAATTAATAACTTGACAAAAAAATGATTCGACGTAATGGCCGCTTATCATTCGTAGTACATCGCACCGGGATATCGAGTGCACAGGAGACGTCTGACGCGAGTCCACTCGATGTAGACGTCGCCGTCGCACGTTCTGGAAGAACGCACAAAATAGGTATAGGCATTTTATATTCTTCTCGCGTACGCAAAAGAGAGAGAGAGAGAGAGAGATGTACGACGTATAGGCATGTGTGTGCCGACTCGAGGATCCTTGGAATCGGTATTGTCTCTCGTAGTAGGTGGAACAGGATGCGTTATTATTCATCAGCGGTTGAGGCGCGATCCCATGTTCTCTCCACCGAAGGAGTATTATTGCCCACGTCGCTTGTTGTCAATCTAGGAAATCTCAATTTCGATCTAGGTATAGCCAAGCACGATGTCTCGAGGAATCCTCGATCTCTCGAATTTGCAAATGACAACTTCCTTGATCAACTTGAAATTTCTCCCTTTCTCAAAGGAAATATTAAGATTATAAATTGTTTTAACGAGAAAATATTTTAGCACATTAAAAGTTGACAGTATAAATATATACATTTGAATTTCGAAAGTCTGCAGTGGGAATGTTGGACTTTGAAGTTGTGAATTTTTGGTTTTTCGAATTTGGATTTTGGAATTTAGAATTTGGAATTTTGATTTTTAATTGAGAATTCGAATTTTAATTTTAACGTGATATTAACCTTAATTTTAATTTTAATTTAGATTTTGATTTTAACTTAAAATTTTGGATAAAAATAGATTGCCAGGTTTTGCTTCAAGGAATTATAGATTATATAGTTTATGTATGTATATGGTTGTATATATAGATATTTATATTTATATTCAGATGTTTATATATATATATATTATATTTATTATATTTTCTATATTTTTATAGAGTTATTTAGTTCATTTCATAGTTTAATTTAGTTTATCTTATTTATGGGATATCTTTTTGGATTATACTTGGTAGAATTAGTAAGCGTACTCATATGGTTTATAGAATTCAAGATATGAAATGGTTATATGTAAATACGTAAAACATGTAAGCTGGAAGCCATCCCAAGCCGAAAGGCAAGAATTAAGAATAAATAATAAAAAAAAATAATATAAATATATACATACATCTTTTTTTCATCTATATTATATATATATATTATTTTTGTCTTGATATAAATATATATATTAATATATTATATAATTAAAATATTATAATATATTAATATATATAATTTAAGATATTGTTTGCATATTGTATATAATTAAATTATGAGAATAATTGAATAAACGAATAATAAATTATAGTAGAGCTTGCTTTTCTTAAAATTGAATTTGCTTTATAAAACTCAATTTTATCCTGACATTTAATTAAAATTGTACTGTTTATTTTTCGATGAATATATCGCGATTTTGTCACCCCAAACATTTTTCTTTCAAACGATAATCTGTTTCCCAGCGGAATAGTTGTCGCATTCCATGTATATTTGAATCGCACGCACACATTGTATATCAATTACCCGGTTGCTATCTTCGCGAAAGGAGGCCTCTCGTCTCTTATCCGACGAACGAGATCTCCTCGTGCTCAGTTTCACGGGCATGTTCGAGCGCTCTTCTCTCATCCGCGTTCGTTCCCTCGGTGGCCCGGTTATCGATACAGTTTATCGCTGACATGGATATCGACGGCGCGGTATCGATATCCTCAATTACCACCCTCGTCGCCGAATGCGCGGTAAAAGATCGATATATCATCGGGAGATATATTTCCTTTCAACCGAAACTAGCATGCTCTATTTTTATATCATCGTCATGTTGAGTGTAAAATTTAATTTTGAATAACAATTTAAAATTCATTTGGAAGCGAGCCAAGAGCGTTTTTTGGAAATATATTTTCTTTACTTATTCTGCTTTTATTATCTTTTCTGTGCATTAATAATATGATTTGTCTCATGCTATTTCTTCAATTCTTTAAGGGCGCAGCCTATTCTAGCAGATTTCTGTAAAAAATTAATTAAGATTGTTTTTAAGAATATGAAAAATTGATCTTTTACATATATGTTTCTGTTTATACAATATTTAAACAGTCCGTGATATTTAATTTTGGATGGAATATTGAATCTAATTTTATTATGTTAGAAAAAATTTAATTAAAAATGAAAAATAGTATTATTTTAATTTTATTAAAATTATTTATTTTGTAAAGATGAAAAAAATCTTATTTTTTAATTTTTTAAATTCTATTTAGGTTTAGTATAAATTTGCTTTTAAAGCTCAATTTTATCCTGATATTTAACTTGGTATAAACTTAAATAGAAAGAGAGGAAACCATTTAAATTTAATATAAACTCAAAAGAGTTCTCTTTCATTCAAGTTCCTTTTTATGTAAAAAAAAAATTGATGCAATTCAGTCCATTAATTTTAGATATTCGTCACACCAACTTTGAAAATTGTGTTTTGAGAAAAACATAGTTTAAAGTTTTGCAGGTCTATTTCTAGGGTCGTGCTACCCTACTTCAAGTCTTGTAACTTTGTCAATTTTACGAATTTTTCAATTTTGAGACATTCTTCAGACATTCGTCGCGTTTAAAAAAATGCAAAAAAAATCGATCTTTTTCCTCTGAAATAAACTTGACTCTTAAATTTATTAGATTTAGCATAGCAAATTCCGATAGTGGATGATTCGCAATTTTTAAAACGCATAATTTGGAATGATAGGGTAAACTAGGGCATGATGGTCATACGGAAAAGATGGCCATAGGCTGCAATTTTTTCAATAATCGCTACATAGTGCGCTTTTTTAGTCATTTTCAAACATAATCGATATTTATGAATCTTATATCACATTTTTACTTTTGACTACCTGCAAAGTTCTTCATTTGTCAACTAAAAACTGTTATAACGTCGAATAAATGACAGTTAAGCTATCGTAATCGACCTTAGACATATTATAAATATATGTAAATTGTTATATGACCTATGATTTTTATTTCCGTTTTCACTATTTTTCTATAAATATTATAACCATCTTTCGGTCACAATAGTCATCTTTTCCTTAAAAGTTGGATAAGATGGCCAATGCTTACGTTGTACTATTTTGATAATATAAAATTTCTATTAAATATTTTTCTTTTAATTTCGATAAGCTTCAGTCAAGATAATATGTCAAACACTATTAAAAAATAACAAAAATAAAAGTACGTTTTTTGCATTTTAAAAAACTATCCATCTTACCCGAGATTACCCTATTATTTGTTGTTAATATTATTTGATTTTTTCCGTGGGTTATAAATTTTTAGCTCCTGGCTGGCTCGGGAGGCCACCGGTTATTATTCATCGCACAGGCACAGGCGCCTCGAGATCGCCGCGATATTATTCGATGCGTGCGAGCGAGCGCAGCCGGGCACGTTAAGCGATAACATCCTAATCTTCTAATCCGCCTCGTTTGTCCCACGAGTGAGAAGCGGAACTCATTGTCGCCACTTGTCGCGGAACGGGTCAAGGGTAAAGCCGGTCCCGCGTCGGGGGAGCAAAGCTTTGCGTGTAGGTGAATGTGAGAGGGGTGGAGGGGGGGGGGAACGCGCGCGCGAAAGTTATTCTCTCGATAAGATTCCGCGCGCGCTTCACCAACGATTTATTCACGCTGATAGTGTCACCTCGTTTGTCCGTTTATAATTCGGAGGATTTCTCTCTTTCTCTCTCTCTCTCTCTCTCGCTCTCTTTCGTCATAATCCTTGTTCTAGATTACGTCATATTCTCGCACGATGGAATTGTAGCGGCGTTTTTGTATGAGAGGGTTCTCTTTTGCAGCAGAGATCTCCCTCATTAATTCAGATGTGTTTTTTTAGAAGCTGCGATGCTATCTGTGCTGTATAAATTTAAAGAATTGAAAAAACAGTTTGAGAATCATATTATTAATACATGTAGCGAAGACTACAATAAGAGGGCAGAATTAATAAAGAATATGTTCTGAAGTATCTTGGCTCCCGAAATTAATTAATTAAATTGTCAGTCGCAAAATTAAATTTTTCACTCGACAACACGATGAGATAAAAATTTTTGGTTGAAAGGCAATATTTCCCAAAAATGGAAATTTCTTAAAGTTTATCTTATCGTTTTAAAAAAAAACGTGTAGATATATCTTTTTTTGTATATACTACTAACGAGTTTGTCTTACTGTTCGTAATTTATTTTTTTGCAATTTAAATTTTATTCAGATACTCAATCACTGTAACAAAAATGTCTACATTTTTTATATTTGCTTATATAATTGGCGCGCAATTTATTTAGTAACTTCTTACCAAGAAACACGTAATATTCTTATCTTCTTCTTCCTCCCTAACGAGAGTAAACAAGTAAAACAGAAGCCATTAAACCATTAAGTTTATAGCGTTGATATGCTTCAAATATGCAAGCGTTGATATGCTTCAAATATGCAAGCGTTGTCTACACAGTGCACTTTAGAATTCCCAACTGGTGCTTCATTTTTCATAAAATTAATATGTCATTGAGAACTCTTCATTTTTTTTTTTTTTTTTTAATAAGAAGCCATTGAAAAGCCTCTATAGGCTCAATCAATGCAATTCACACACCCTGTATTATTATTTGTGATGACTTATGACTCGTTTGTGGGGGACAATATGTAGGAGAATACCATTTACAAAATCATAACGAGGCTGTATCGAGTTTGATTAAAGTCTTCTCGGTAGATCAGCTCATTTTTAAACTCGCCTCAGTGTTTCGTCTGCTTCGTTCGAGTAGTTAAGGGAAAAGATCGAGGAAAGGAAGAGTCGCGCTTGTCTCTCTCCCTCTCTCTTTCTCGACCGAGAGAGAAAAAGAGAAAAAAAAAAAATATCGAGAAGACGAGACGAGAGGGCGAGCGACGTTTGAACGCCCACGCGTGCCGTCTTAATTACGCTCGACCGGCCGGTTTTACGATTATGCCGCCTCGAAGAGCCCGACCGCTGTACCGTCGGTGCCCGGCTCCTTTTATGGGCCGCGTTAAAAAGTAATTAGGACAGAAAGGCGGCGCGGGAACCGCGATGTCAACGATAACTTTAATGACTATTGTATAAACGGCGCGGCGCGCTGTGGCTGATAGAATGATAAAAACAGGCTGGATTCGCGCGATTCGATCAAGACGAGAAGAAGGAAGGTCACGTTGCTTATCACGTAACATTACAAAACTAATTCTTAAGCAATTATCATCATAGCGGAATATTTCCAATCGAAACACTTTGCTTAAAACGCGACATATTATGTCGTTGCGAGAGAAATGGAAAATTCAGAAACGATAATAAAGATAATAACAATTAATTAATTACATTAATGGACTTGATATAATAATGATGGTAAAGAGGTATAGTAAAGAAACCTAAATCTCTTATAAAAATTATGTCTTTGTTATACTGATTGATGATATTCATAATAATGATTAATGAAAGAAAGCGTTTTAAAAAAATTAAAAGGAATTATGTGCTTAATAAGACTGATGAAATTGATAATGAGAGATGAATTATTGTAAGAAATATTTTATATTAAATCATCTAATAAATTCTCTCATTTATATGTCATAAAACGCATTAAGATTAAAATTATGAGCGAAATATTATGATTCTGTAATATTTTCTGTCACGTATATCAGTTCCTCAGAAATGCATATTTCTTTTCATAAAGAATCATTTTTTTTAAATAATTCCGATGTCTCGTTAAGCAAAATAAAATTGCAAAGAAAGTAAGAAAAGCTTTTTACATTTTAAACAAATTTACAAAAAAAAAAAGAAATAAAAAATTGGAAGATATATTTTTGTTCTATAAAAATTATTTCATTGTACAAATGTTTGTTCAAAAAAATGGATAACTAAGTAAAACAATTTGTTTTATTTCGATAGAGAATAGTAGAGAATTTTCGCTTTGTGGAAAAAACGCTTTTATCTTTGCGATTAAATTTTTCGATGCATATTTCTTTTCATAAAGAATCATTTTTTTTTTTTTTATAATTCCGATGTCTCGTTAAGCAAAATAAAATTGCAAAGAAAGTAAGAAAAGCTTTTTACATTTTAAACAAATTTACAAAAAAAAAAGAAATAAAAAATTGGAAAATATATTTTTGTTCTATAAAAATTATTTCATTGTACAAATGTTTGTTCAAAAAAATGGATAACTTTATTTTTTATTTGAACTAAGTAAAACAATTTGTTTTATTTCGATAGAGAATAGTAGAGAATTTTCGCTTTGTGGAAAAAACGCTTTTATCTTTGCGATTAAATTTTTCGACGATGCTTTAAAGCGACAATGTTTTAACTTTCGGAGCTTCACATATGGGTCTCTAATTTTTTTTTTTTCCATTGAAATTACGCTTTTTGTTTTTTACTGAAATAAGTATTTGATAATTTGATAATTTCGCACACATGATCGCAATCGTAACCGTTTCGTGCATGATTCACAAATAACAATCTACAATCTGCAACTTAAGCTGCTTGAAATATCGCCAGTCCCTGTACGTGATCGTTGTGAATGTACCTTAGATTATCTCAGGTTCGTGCACGTATATACAGACATACACCCACACACACACATATATACATATATGTAGGCGAGGTTGGCGTGCGGAGAAGAAGACGAGAAAAGTTGCGCTTTTGGCAAGCCACGCTTCGGGCTTCGGGCTTCGGGCTTCGGGCTTCGGGCTCTGAACAGCAGACAGACATTACATTATAAAAAGACCCGCGCGTTACTATTTTTCCGACAAGTCTTGCGAAATCCTAAAACGACGCTATAGAAATATCATCATCAGCTGTCGTAAAGTTTCTTACGTGTTTTTCGACGCTTCAGCAAAAATGTGAGCGAGAAAAAGAGAGCGGTGCTTTTTCGAACGGACGACACTCTTTTCAAGGCGCAATCATAATGCGAGTGTATGCGTGCGTATGTCTTGATTAACGCGTGAACGCGCCGAAACATGCCGTGACGCGGTCGAGTGTAAAAACTGTCAGGGCGCGTCGCCTATTAAATCGTCGAGGAATTATTGACATCGTTCGAAACGGGAACGAGTCGTTTCGCAGGCGACACTTTCCAACGTGCCTGGCTCTCTTGTGGCGAGACTTTGTGCGTACACGCGTAGCCAGGTGCAGCAGCATTGACGAGCAGACACCCAGCGAGCCTCGTTCTTCATTCGCGATTTTTTTCCATCTACCATTCGAGTCTATCTTCTTCTCAGCTAAAACGAAAGAATGTCATTCGTAATATTAATTATTAATATTTAGAGTTGGCAAAGAAAGCTCGCAACAGCGAATTGAAAAAAAATGATATCGATTTTTTTTATTATTTCGGATCTTATTCCATGGAATAGGTTGGTAAAAATTATAAAAATAGCTAATATGTAATAATAAAATATATTTATACCGCTTTATACTGCGAAAAGATATTTTGGTTAATACAGTTTTCTTTTCATTCAAATTAATTTTAAATAAAAACTTTGGAGATATATATATATATATATATATATATATATATATATATATATATATATATAAATGTTAGTAAATTTTATAATTTTTAGTTTAATGAAAACAAAAAAATGTAAAGTAACAGAATTAAAAATTTATATCAACATGGAGCTAATGTTTGTTTGCCAGTCAACTTGTAATAAAAAACCAATTTATTTTTTACGTAAATTTCTAATCTATTGTTTTATAATTGGAATTTTATTTTGAATAAAGGTTAAATTAGAAAACTATCAATTAACGAATATCGATAAAAATGGTTTTTTTTTTTATCTATTTTAATATTTTTCATAGAAAAGACCAATTTTTTATTTGATTTTTTCTGGAAAATAACAATTTTCATTACTGGCATGAATTTTATCAAATAATATGAAATTTTTTGCCAATTCTGATAATATGATATTTCTTCAGTTTTTACATAAAAAAAAATCATGTTCATAATATTTAAAAATTCTATATATTTGTCGCTTATTAAATAATGCAGAGACCACAAATGTCTCGATAAATTCGATACCATCATATAATAGAGATATATATACTCTCATAATACTTTAATCCCATGTAGATAGGTGTAACGATTTTTTGAACCGGGATCATGTTTGCGTTTCAGGTGAGAAAGGTGTGCGGTCGTTCGGAATTGCTGCCTTCGGACGAGGAGAGTCCAGCGTCCTCGAATGCAGCTGCGAAATCGTTGGTGTCACCCGGCATGGTGCATACAGCTGCGTCGTCGTTAACGTTACGCGTACACGAGAACCTGCTGGAGAACTTGCACAAGCAAATAGGTAACTTTATGGCGGGCCTCGAGATGTCCCGCTTTTTCTACATGATGCTGGCGGACACGATCTGCAACGAATACCCCCGTAAACATTGCTGGAACGGCGAACACGTCGGAGAGTAAGTACATAATCTTTTTCGTAATATATTCGTAATTACTCGAGATTTGTCTTCTTAAAAGGATTAGAGAGATTAATATTAATAAGGATGGTGGATCGTGCAAATTTGTAGAAGATTAATAAGACTTACCGTGCATTGATATATAAATTTACTTTGGAAATATACGTTGCCTTTTGTAATGATAAAAAATAATTTGTCCATTTAGTGCGTCTCTCTTCAAACGATGTAAAACTTGTTGTAAAAATATACAAAATGTACTACGCAAAAAAATTAAAGGGCCACTATCTTCCATATAAAAAAGATCAATCTTCAAGTAGGTGTAACTTATTTCTTAAAAATAATCGGAATAAGATCAATAAAAAAGCATTTTAAAGCTTGAAGTTTCTAGTTTCAGAATCTTTAAGTGAATTTCAATTCTTCTTATTATTCGTTACAAAATTACATTGTAAGAAAGCCGTCGATTGAACATATTTTTCAAAAGTTTGTCCAAGAATACTGAATTAAAAAAAAAAATTCTAGCACAATTTCATTAATTGGATGTTGAAGAACAGAGTTTTAGCTTTGATTTTTTTCTTTTTACGAATGTGTTATGATTTTTTTCGCCGAGATATTCATTATTAAAACAAAATCGAGCTATTGACTTTAAACATTTATAACTAGTGAAAAAATTGATCGTACAATAATAATTAATTTAAGTTTTCGAAATGTACAGAAAAGAACTTAACACTTCGACCTTTTACGAGTAATTGGAATGCTTTTTACTTGTAAATGTTGTAAAGTTCATGAAAATTTTAGCGTTTTTTCGTTAACTTTTATTGCATAAAAAAAGATAAGAATGCAATTTTTAAGTAAAAGTACGCTTTAAAAATGAATAAGGATTGAAAAACCGATGGGAGCATTTTAAAGTGCTAACTTTTCTCTTTAAATTGCATTTTAAATGATTATTGTACGATCATTTTTTCACTAGTTATAAGCGTTCAAAGTCAATAGCTCGATTTTGCTTTAATAATGAATATCTCGGTTAAAAAAATCATAGAACGTTAAAAAAAGAAAATTAAAATTAAAACTCTACTCTTTAATATATAAATTAATGAAATCGTGCTAGGATTTTTTTTTAATTCGATATTCGTGGACAAACTTTTGAACAATTTGTTCAATCGATGGACGTCACTTTCTTATTAGTTAGTAATTTTGTAACAAATAGAAAGAATTGAAATTCATTTAAAGAATCTAAAGTAGAAACTTCAAGCTTTGAAACGTCTTTTAATTGATCTTATTCTGATTATTTTTAAAGAAGTTGCAACTACTTGAAAATCGGCCTTTTTTGTATGAAAGAAAGTGACCCTTTAATTTTTTTGCGTAGTGTATTTCTATAAACGTACATACAATTTGAGATTCTTTCTTACGGACGTTATTTAGTAAAGCTATTATTCAAAAAAAATTAAGCGAATTAAATGGAAAAATTTTATACACAGTCATTGACAAAATTATTAGGCATCCTTAAATTTTCCGTATTTCTTATTTTGTTAATAGTATATAAATACTAAAAGGATTAAAAACCTATCGATAGCACTTTAATCCTGAAATTTCAAGCTTTGAAATGTTTTTTTAAATTTTCGTTTGCGATAATTTTTCGCCCAGTATCGACAACATGTCTGAAAAATACAGATTTAGTTTCAAATTTATGTATCTCGGCCAAAAAAATTTAGAAAAGTTTAAAAAAAAACATTTTGTAGGCAAAATGTTGTAGTTTATGGAACTTGACTTAAATTTTTCGAGAGAAATTTTTTTACCGAGTTGCAGAGTGTCAAAAATACAATAAAATTTTAAGAAACAAATCAATGTTCTTTTTTCAAGCACTGAACAAGGAAAATACAAAAATTTTTTAATGTACTGATAACGCATTAAAGTTGCTGTCGGTAATTTAAAAAATTTTTATATTTTCCTTGTTCAGTGCTTGAAAAAAGAACATTGATTTGTTTCTTAAAATTTTATTGTATTTTTGACACTCTGTAATTCGGTAAAAAAATTTCTCTCGAAATATTTAAGTCATGTTCCATAAACTACAACATTTTGCCTACAAAATGCTTTTTTTTAAACTTTCCTACAATTTTTTTGACCGAGATACATAATTTTGAAATTAAATTCGTATTTTTCAGACATATTGTCGATACTGGACGAAAAATGATCGCAAACGAAAAATTAAAGAAACATTTTAAAGCTTGAAATTTCAGCTTTAAAGTGCTATCGATAGTTTTTAAAAATTTTTTAATCTTTTTAGAATTTACAAAATAATTTACAAATACGGAAAATTTAAGGGTGCCTAATAATTTTGTCAATGGCTGTGATGTAACAATTTAGCACAAAAAGATTAGTTTATAAAATTTATTTTATACGATATATAATTAAAAATATCTGGTTTTTTTCCGAATAAACAAGAATGCTGCGTTACAAAAGAGAGGTATTGCAACAAAAGGAAAATGATATAATGCGGAAAGAGAGAGAGAGACAGAGAGAAGCGGCTGAATGAACGATGGCGAATAAATGGGCGCGCGATTCGTTAATCGAAACCGCCGTCGCTCAAAATCCGAGCCGCCGCGGAATGCGTGGGAACGATCGTGACGCGAAAGCGGGAACGATGAGGAGCAGCTCGGAGAGAATGGAACGCGAAGGTAGTTCTCTCGCACCCTTTTTTTTTTATTAATCAACGGCCGGGTGGCCTCGTCTTAAAGTGCCCCTCACACCGGGACTTCTCTTTTCCCTCTTCCCTCCGGATCTCGTGACAGCCTGCTTAGAGTCTGATCGACCGATCGACCGATCGATTCTCGCGTCAAATTATCCCGTCGTGCCAATTTGACCGATCGTCTAATCGAGACGCGTCCGTTAATTAATTAATTCCATATCGACGACGAATAGGGACAGGAGCCAGCTGACTAGTGACGATTCAAAAAGATGGGCGTTTCTGCCTTTGTCATTACTATTGTCCGCGGCCGATATTCGAGATACTGCTACTCGACCGTGAAATGAGAATAGCATTTAAACGGGACTCGCTCCAGTGATAATATATAACTCACTGCGCGGAAGATAATTCGAAAGATAATCGAACGTCGAATATCAGCTGAACGTTTAAGTGAAATTTCTTAAATATTACCTTTGCGTAAAATTTGAGATATTTTCTCTTACGGATGCTTTTTAACAAAAGTAATAGCAATATGAAAATTGAAAATTTTTGAAAGAATATTAGAAGTTGATCTTTTTAGTATTTTACATGTATTTTTATTAAATGTTTAAACTTAATGTATGTCAGTACTTTTAAATTTTAGACATTTTTTTTTGTTTAGTATGAAGGCGTAGCGTATTTAAAAATATTTTAAAATATTTAAAATTGTTCGAAAGTGTGATGTATTGTTTCTCGTATAATTGTCTGAAATAAAAAAACTCGGTCTAGTTTTATTTCGTAGGATGTTTTTGGGACACTGAATTTAGTTTAAAATATTGAAAAATAACAAAATAGTATCATTTTAAAATTAGATATTTCAATTTTGCTGAAAAAAATTTGTTTATTTCTTGAAAAATCAAAAAAATAGTAAACAAGTAAAAACACAAAATAACTCTGATAAATTCCATTAAATTGGAAATAGAGCTAATAAAAGCTGAACACAGTAAAAATAAATACATTTATCTTGTGTAAAACTCTTTTTAATAATATGAACGTTTCGGTTCTTCTTTTGGACCACATCCTCAGTATACATATAACATTTCATTGTTATCAAAAAATTTTTATACAAGAGAAATGCATTTATTTTTTACTCTTATTAACTATATTTCCTTCCGACTTTTTATTTCATTAAATATTAATTTTTCAAATTTTAATTAGTTTCACAGTATTCCCTAAAAATAAAAATAATATTTTGCGGAACCAAACTAAATCGAGTTTTTTTCATTTCAGACAGTTACAGAAACAGAAACTTCTCATACCGAGCATTTTTGAAGCGAAATTATCTCATTTTAAAGCAAACTAATTAAATTCATAATTAAATTAATCAATTTTTTAAGCAAATTAATTACGTCGAGAATTTTTATGGAATGTAAATATGTATTTAGCACAAAGATTATTTTACAAAATGTATAATGAAATATATGCGTGACATCTTTTTTCCGAATAAACAAGAATGCTATATTACAAAAAAAAAATTCCGGACATCCAGAGAAAAGATTTCCCGATTTAATGCTATTACTCTTCGATCTATCATAAACTCGATATAGCGACATATCATTATATTTATTATTGAAGAAACAATATTTTAATCTTGTTGGAAAATTCTTAAATCTAAAATAAAATGAGCTTGGTGCTAACATAAAACAAGTTATTCTAAATCCAAGAATATATAAACTTATTGTTAGATTTGTATATGTTATTCTTCTCTCAAAATAGTAAGACAGTCTTATTTAATTCAAGGGAGAAGAATAGGATTAATTGATTTAATTTTAAAATTGTTTTAATTTTACTTCATGAAATTGTGACGACGACTAAACCACATCAAGAATATTTTTTGTCTCGTAATCAGAAAAAATCCTTTCGAACTAAATTGCCGCCAATTGGTGTTTTATATACAGAAAAAAAGTAAGTGTCAAACTTATATACTCATATGAACGCGTTCATTGTTTCATATATACGCAACAATTTATAATCTTCTTGGAAGAATTAAAAAATCTTAAATATTTCAACAATATTATAATCTTATTTCAATACTACAATTGTCGTTTCAAGAATAAAATAATTATTTTAACTTTAAAAAAATTTTTATCTTCAATTTCAACATGTGTTATTTTCAATCCAATATTTTTTTCTTTCCATTCAAGAAAATTATTCTTAAATAACAAGAATATATTTTTTTTGTTAAGCTATATAAAATATCTTCATCCAAGCAATTTTTCTTTATTTGACGCGATATATCATTTCAAAATTTACATTTTGAAACTAAAGATATTGTTAAAGTAAGAATATCCCTTTTTTTATATACAGAAAAAAAGTAAAAGTGTCAAATCAAAACTTATATACTCATATGAACGCGTTCATTGTTTCATATATACGCAATAATTTATAATCTTCTTGAAAGAATTAAAAAATCTTAAATATTTCAATAATATTATAATCTTATTTCAATACTACAATTGTCGTTTCAAGAATAAAATAATTATTTTAACTCTAAAAAATGTTTATCTTCAATTTCAACATGTGTTATTATCAATCCAACATTTTTTCCTCTCCATTCAAGAAAATTATTAATATAATATCATTTCAAAATTTACATTTTGAAACTAAACATATCGTCAAAGTAAGAATATTCTATTTTTCTGCATACACTCGAAAATAACACATCTCGCTTGACGGAGGCACAAAAGAAGTCATTAACAAATGTTACGCGACACCTTTCGCACACTTGGCTCGTCGCGAAATTTCGTCCCTTCTCATTCGCATATCTCATTCTCTTTGTATTCCACGCAAGGCGGAAGGCCTCGTGTAAACATCACGCGCGCGCGCGCGCGCGCGCGCGAGATACGCGGAGGAATCTCGCGCGAATGCAATTTTACGGCAGCGCACCGTAAGAGTCTCTTCCTCAGCAGCTGCAGCTGCAGCAGTCATCGCGAGAGAGGGACCGCCGATAACGTATTCTCGGCAGACGTGGCTGTTAAATCTCTTGAAATTCCGGTTTACTCAGGCTGACGCGAAGTTTCCGTGCGGTCACCACGCTCGGTATGCACAGTCGCACACAAGCGCAGAAATGCACGCGGGCGCGCGCGCGCGCGCGCGCCCGCGCCGTTCGCGTGCCACGGCTTCCACCGGAAGAGCTCTCTCTGTCTCTCTCCCCCTCTCTTTCTCTCTCAAGCGGCGTACTATAAGTATAGAGTATCTCACGGTGGAAATCTAAATGAGATTCGATCCGTCGAGGAAGCCGTCGCGATTCCGCACGATTTCGATCCGGAGCGGAAAGTGAAACCGGCTACTCTCCCTCGATCGAGCAAGCTCGCCAATCCGGGTAATTTGATTCCACGAGGGGTTGATTGAAAAAGCCTCTCGTAATATTTAGGGGCCGCCCGGAATGAATTTATGTTACGTAATGCCGAATTTAATTAACCTTGGACATTACACGCGGGTATATGAATTCAATTAATTGAGATGCAATAATGAATTTTAATCGTGCTCTTTCTTGGTCTGACGATCATCACGCACATACGTCACACGTTCAACGATGATTTGAATAAACATGCTGTTTTGAAATCACCGTTGAAAAAGTGCGCGCACGTTTTTCATATTTTTCAATAAACAGATTTGCATAAAGAAATGATACGGGTGAAGAAACGGGTGTCGTATTAAAAGAATTAACATAATTTGAATTTTCAGTTAAACAAAAATCACGCAAAGTGTAATTCAAAGTAATTTTTTCATCGCTCGATGACAATCATCTTTGTAAATTTTAGTGAAAAGAGAGGCGTGAAAATTTAAAGAAAAAATAAAAAACTTGGCTGTGTTCTTCGAACGCGAGACATCTACGCGAAGACGATGTCGTTGGAAACGGTATACGAAAAGGGAGATAGCCGCGAGAGAGATCGATGCTAAGAGGAAAAGAATGATGAGGAGGTAAGGGTGACGAAGAGAGGAAACGGCGGCGTAGCCTGTAGGACGCCAAGCCGCCAAAGAGTCTGGCAACGAGAGCAAACGGGCGCCGCAGCGTCGCCGGGTACCTGACGGCACCCGTGTGAGTGCGGATACTGTACGGACAATGTACAACACAGGTTTACATCCTTGTGTGTGTGTGTGTGTGTGTGTGTGTGTGTGTGTGTGTGTGTGTGTGTGTGTGTGTGTGTGTGTGTGTATATGTACGTGGCGCGGTCCGCGATGCGTCGGCTGAACGACGCAGCCAGCCAAACATCTCAGCCACGAGGTCACGATGTCGCAAGATCATCCGCCCTGCTATTTCTCGTCGCTTTGCTGCCGCTTGAGTGCCGCTCTTGAGAGTTGATCGCTTCAACGAGTCACATTTCGCCGCAATGCGTGAGATTAGTCCTCGTTAGCCTTGATTTTGCGCGAGACAATTAAGGGGCGAGCGTTGGAGGGATTTTTAAAGCGTCTTGGCACCGCTAAAGTATTTTTTTTTTAAATACAAAGATTATAAAATACATACGTGTAGGATGTGCGAAAAAATTCGGAGGTAATTCTTGAAGACAGGTTTCATATATCAGTGTCTTAAATGACATTATTTTCGAAATACAGGATGTTTTAAAAATATCGAAATAAGGCAGGGGGTCTTTGACCCCCTCGGTTTTCAGAATTGAACGCCTTGGATTTTTATTTTGGGTTTTAAATCCTTCATTTATACTCGAGTTAAAAAATTAAAGATTGGTATTTTTTAACATACTCAATCAATAAAAAAAAAACAGATTCATGTACCATGACTGAAGGTAGTAATTTCCACCAATTTCTATAATTTTGTTTAATTCTGTTTTTGTCAAAATAATATAATTTCTGAAATCTTATTTTTTATCCGGAAATGTCCCGTAATTCGAAAACTACGTCATTTAGGACATTATAGCGTATATGTACTTTTTTCGATAAATTATTCAGAAAATCTTCCCCTGAAATTTTTCGCACGTGTTTAGAAATACCCTGTATACGACAAAACAACTTTTCTATATCGCCTTTACTTTTGAAAATACAGATTTAACATGACATATGGCGAGGTAAATTCTTCATTATTCGGCCAATGATATTCTTCGTTCGGAATAATTGCGCATAATTGGCGATAATTCGATATGTCATCGTTAAAATACCTGCGGCGAGCGGGCGTAAAGCACGCGGTACGCGCGTCCGTTAAATAAACGCAGGAACGTTTAATCCGATTAATTCCGTTATGAAAGCGCGTCCCACGCTTCACGCGCTCCGTGTCGATTCGATCGACGGCGACGTGATGAACCGCGGAACCTGATATCTGAATCGCGAGCTGTGAAACCGTATATCGTCTGTGCCCGATACGGCCGGAAAGAGCGCCTCGTCTCGCCCCTCGTCCCTCACCCCTCGCCCCTCGCCTCTCGCCCCGCTTTTAGCTTCGCGACGCGCGCTAAGCGAGGGCCGGTCGCCGGTCGCCGGCCACCGGCCACCGGCCACCGGCAATCACGTACTCGCTTCGGAAAGCGAGTTCCCCGACGATGACTGGATCATCGACGAGACGAATACATACGCACGTACAATCTAACATCGCGAAATCCCCCTTCCCCTTCCCCCTCTCTCGCTCTGCCCCCGCGACACCTCTCCTCCGCGACTGACGACGGGATGACGATGCGCCGAGCGCTCACGCGCATATTCATCGATCTCTATTTCTCGTCCTGTGCCGCGAGGAAAGATCGCTGACAAACAAGCGAGTGCCTCGGGACGATGGGATTTAATTGGACCGTGTATGTTATGCCAATTACGTGCGACAGAAAAAGTCAAGTAATATTATTAGTGAAAGACATGGTTCGCGAGAAGATTAAACTTTATAATTAAGTCGAGATGAGCCCGAAACAATATTTATTAATTGTCCTTTTTATTTTGTAGAGTAGTCGGGGAGACTGTGCCGGTAATCCGTTAGTTATTAATGTAGTTTTTGTCTCTCTCTCTCTCTCTCTCTCCCGGTAAAATTATAAAAAGTTTCATATTTATTCGTTTTTCGGACAAAACTACGTTTTTATTTATGCATTTCATCCATTTACCGTCACAATTATGAATTGTAAAATATTGCAGGCTTCTACGCGTTAATTAAGTGGAGAAAAATTATTTATTTTTTTTTTTTTTTTTTTTATATGTATCTGTTATTTATTATCACACAATGTGTATATTTTAATATATATTTATTTTTATTCATAAATAAAAGAGATTAAATATAAAAAGATTTAATGAAAAGATTGAATATAACATTTTTTAAAACATGGCGATTTTTCGCGATGATTTATTTTGATTGTGTAAAGTCATTTTTTATCTTTTTTATTATTTTTTTAATAAGACTTTGTAAGAAATGCTCACGCACAGTGCGTCATCGACGCGTATCACGCGCATATCAACGATATGATCGTACTTCTAATTTAGTTGCAGCTTCATCGACACGCTCGGTTGACGTTGGACACCACGGGCGATATATTAGCATATGTTTATCCGATACATCGTTCGAATGGGAACGAATTGCGCGGACGATATATGTTATAAATAATGCATTCGCAATGTGATGCCAACGGATGACGGTATATGCGCCAAGACTTCTAGAGATAGCATCCGCTGGAATATCAATGTTCTAGTGCAGCAACATGCACGAATAGCAGAATCATTCATAGAGAGCCTACTCGGTCCATTTGTCGCAAGGACGTTCAATAAAAATGCTCCTCTTTCAAAAGTAAGCCGAGGATCCGGCTTCGACGATAAACTTGATTTGATTTCCAATGGATTCTGTCTCGAATAGAAAGTAAAGATTTTTAATTTCACCTTACAATTTAATTGTAAAGCGCATCACAAAATTAATAAATAACTGTTTCCTTTTCTTATTTAATGACGCAACGTCAAAATTAATTTTTTTATACATTTATCTAAATTATAAATAATAATCTTTATTTTTCTTTCTCACTCACGACACACATCCGGCTTTCTTTCCTGTCAAGTTGTAATTCCCTCAACGAACGATCGGACGTATCTGCTAACAATCGTGAGAACACGTTGTATCCGGCTATTAAGAAGACTAGCCGCGATTAATTTAGTTGCTTTAGTTTAGCGCTTCAATGTGATCAACGAACCGCGATAATCGAGCAAACTTCTTGTTGTTCATTCGCTCAATTACGAAAGCGCTTCTTCTTACATGAAATAAGCTTAGTTAAGGCGATTTTAAAACGAAGCTATTCTTCGTTACTTACGACACTCTTATCTTGATTGGATTGGTCTTTTATAAAATTACTATTTCGTTCGCGTTATTGAATTTTGCGAAAATATTAATGTTAAATTAAATGCTACTCGACAAAGAGAGATGAATTAATCTAAATTCCATTTTTATTTATATTTTATACGATTCATAGTTCTTTAGTTTCTTCTACAAAAAAAACTTGACCATCCTTTTTCGCAAGGAATGCAAAAGTATAAAATATTAATATCGTATCAATTATCTGAATAACAATTACTTAACCCGGAAACTGAACACGTTTTTTTGGCACCGTAATCCTGAACGCGTGGGTAACTGGAGTCCGAATTAATTTTTGTACTCTAAAATTACTTAAAAAAATTTTTTTTTTCATTTATACATTTTCCTTTAAGTTTAAACGAAAAGTTTATGTAGTAGAGTTAAAGAAAAAATATTTTTAAATACTATATTTTTGTTCTTTGTTAGATCAAGATTTGGAAACCTAGATGTTTTATATAAAAATCAATAAAAATTTGAAAAAATAATTTTGAACAAAGAGGCTTTCAGGAATTTTTAGTTCAAAGTTTAAAGTTTACGAAAAAAAATATTATATGTCCACGGCTTTAAAAAAATATAATTATTTGAATGATCGAAAATGGGTAATTTTCAGGTATAAGAAAATGTGTTTTTTTCTGAGGAAATTTTTTTTTAATCTTTAGGTAATTTATTGGAAAAAAGTGAAAACAAAATGTAATTACATTACAATCTACAGTATAAAAATTGATTAATACATACACCTAACCTGTTTGTTGCTCGTTATCATTAACAAAAAACATACTTTTAGTATGAAAATAAATAAACACAATAGAAATTAAAGCAATTTGTTTCTTTCTTAGGGAGATTATCACTGTAAATTTATAACTTATTTTTGTAAAAAAAACGATTAACAGCAAAAAACAATATTTTTTAAAAAATTTACTTATTCAGCCTTTCTTATTTAATATACATAAAACGAATACGTGGGTCATTTGTGTCCGCTTCAGATTTAGATTCGTCAGTACTTTGCACTGAATGAACCGTTTAAATTGTCCTTTCAGTTTCAAGTCCCTTTTGACACAAACTTTTTTTTGGATAAGTTTCCAACTTCGAGATTTTATTAATATTTTTTTAAAAACAATAGATTAAAAATGGCGCGAACGGACGTGGTCAGTTTTTGAGGGTTAATGTAAAACAATGAAATAAACACAATTATTAATTTGATTTAGCAATATATTCAAAGACGTATTAAAAAATATAAATACTAGAAATGATTTGTTTTTTGTCCGCTAAAATGAAAAACAAGGTACCAAATTTTCTAATGTCTCATATCACGTATACGCTGATGATATAGCTTCTACACGTGGATGCCTTTGGAATTCGCGGTGAATAATGGTGGCATCTCTAACGGCGCTCTTTCCCGGCATTGAAATATTAATCTGCCCCAAAGCACGTTCCATCTCTCGGCCGAGCTGCAAATCGATGCGAGCATATACGCTTTTAGCTGAACCACCTATATACGGGATATAAAGAGAATGTTCCCCCTTTCATTCATTCACAGATTCTTTGACCAATTTGCAGCGAGCGTTCCTCCGCGAGAAAGGAGAGTCGAGAGTTTTAAAAGAGCTTCCAAGTTATGAGCGTATTGAAAATCAAAGCTTTCATGAATTGAGTTTTAAGCCTTTATGCCCTTTATTCAACTCCTTTCTCTCTCGGGCAAACTCTGTTTGAATGCAAGCTTAATTTCAGCTTTAATTACAAAAGCGTCGATCAAAAGTGTCGAGCATCAAGGGACAAGATTATTTTCTGGAACTAAATTCATTCGAAACATGTAAAGTATAATATACTCCTGACGAAGAATTATCCACTTTATTTCCGGTTTTTTTTCCTTCTTGTTTCTTTTTCGGTTGCGACGTCAATTAGCAAATATCTTGTACACGTGCATCGAGGTGGAAATACAGTTTTCGCCTGAGTAGTTTTCGCATTTGATGCTCGAGAACCAGTTTTTGTCGGTCCGTTTTATCCGGTTCCTCGTCTCTGCGCCATCGAGATCGAAGATCGGATTGTACTCGTTAGGGATGATGAGGTACTCGAGCAGAAAGAGAGAGAGAGAGAGAGAGAGAGAGAGAGAGAGAGAGAGAGAGAGAGAGAGAGGAGAAAGGAACGACAGGTGGGGTGCGAAAGAGAACGGGACGCCATGTCTCGTCTCTGTCGTCTCTCTCTCTCTCTCTAAATAAGTAATAATTTGATAATCACGATCGTATTTCGCATCTTCAAAATTGCAAACACCACGAATTGACCCAAGAGTTTACATGTATAAAGAAAACTTGCGCACCTTGTATAAAACTTTAATAGAAAATATGGGAGTCGCCGCAGGGTGCGATTTAGCGGAAGAGGAGCGGGAGGAGGAAGGAAAATCGCTGGAAGATGATGGTGCAGGAAAACTGAGGCGCGCGACATGTGCTCGGTGGCGAGAGGGATGAAAGAGGGGCGAAGGGCCGATCTCTCCCTCTCGAAGAAGCTCGTTCGGTGAATGGCTGGTATTCAGGAGCACCGAGAGACGACTCGGGAATCTCCGACTTTGGCGATATTTCAATTTCAACTATATCTACCACCGCTGTGCTTGAATACTCGGGGAACGCCTGTTTGGCGCTTCATGTATTATTTTTCACAGCGGATGGCGGAAATAATAGCGAAACAAAATAGATGAAAAATGAAGTAACGGAGATCTTTAGAGAGATATAGAGTATAAATAAAAGAGAGAAAAGTTATATAAATATATATGAGGCGATATCGAGATAATAAAAATAATGGTGATAATAATGTCGCTCAAGCATATACCAGATGAATTAATTATCATATCATTTTCTATGCGTTATCTTGTAACGCACGTATCACGATAGTTATCTATCGCAATAATAAATGTAATATAATGATAAATATAGCCGCTCTTTCTCTCTCTCTCTCTCTCTCTCTCTCTCTCTCTCTCTCTCTCTCTCTCTCTCTCTTCGCGTGAAGTGATAATGAAGTATTGCTGGCCTCTGGACTATTCGCGGACATACATGTTCCCGGTTCATTGATTCATAGGCGCTTAATCGCGTAGCGATCGAAAACGGAAGGAGTCATTCCGCGAAATGTGTGCGATTTGTCTGTTTTGTCGGTCAGCACCCTGCTGTATTAATGAAGATAGAAGCGCGGAAGATAACCGCGCTTATAAATGCGACGTGTATCGATGTTTCTCACGTCGCTATTTCTGCGAACGTGCTGATGAAAAGAGTACACCGACATGCGTTTAGATTACTCGCGAGGACTATAATTTTTAGTTCTACATTTGATGAAAAGTTTGTTGGTCTCGGATGAGAAATTGCCACTGTTATTAAAAGCGCTTTAATTTAATTATTCGTCGAAATATTACATCTGATTAAGTTTCTAATGAATATACATGATTATATCATGCTTGATTTATCGTATAAATAAAGATAGAAGCAACGCATGATATCGAAATAATATTGGCCATCTAAACGATAGTCTATAACTTGTGATTATTTTTCCTATAAAGTATAAAATTATTTTTTTCTTTTTAACATTTATTTTTCTTTTATTTAAATTAAGGGGTTACACCTAGTCATAATGCAGGAAAAATGGTGTTTTTAATTATTTTTTATTTCATAATACAATATTTGGACTTAATTTTAGTGTATTTATATTTTTAAAAATTTCAAAATATTTTTGAATTATGGCCGCTCTCCCGATGGGTCTTTTTTTTTGGTGCTTTGCGGTGACCACTGTAGTTTGGAATTGGCTCATCTAAAGTAAACTTTTTTTGCGGTTATTAATTGAAAAATATACATTCTATAGACTGGACGAAGGGTTTTATAAAAAATTATTTTTTTTTTTTTCAAAATGTCTGAAGAAAAAGTTTGATTTTCATCTTAAAAAAAGGATTGTTTTTTTGTTGGTAAAAAAGGAAAAAAAACACTATAAAAAGAAATCCTTTGTCCAGTCTCTGCATAAGTATATAAGAAATAAGTTCACAAAATTTGAAGAGAATCGATTCAGTAGGTTTTGCATAATCGTGGTCACCGATTTGAAAAACGCTTAAAGTAACGTTTAAAGTTTTGTGTTATAATTACAGTAAGATACTTATTATTTTTTTAATCTTACATAGAATCATCTATTCCAATACCATAAAGTAATCCCTCTTCAATAGTTATAGCCTCTAAAACAACGACTTGTTCTTGTCTGCGTCGCATTCTTTCCTTCTATCTCTGTTTGATGTATAATGAGTAAAAAAGATAGAATGATGCTTTCAGCGCGTCAGCGTCCAAAAGGAACGCAAGCCTTCGTCGACCTTTCCCAGCATCAACATAAAATTTTAAACACATATTTTCGAGACAGTGTACTTTATGAAAACAAAAAAAAAAAAAAATGCGATTTTTCGAATTTTATGACTAGGTGTAACCCCTTAATCATGTCCTTAGTTAAATTTTTTGTGCTAAATTCCGAGTCTAATGGAGACTCTGGAAGATTGCTTGGATTCGTAAAAAAAAAAAAAAAAAAAAAAAAAAAGATAGAAAGAGGAAAAGATTTCCGTGTCCGCAAGATTATCCCACTTACTGTTTATGATGTAATTTTGCGAAATGAATTCGATCTCGTAACGATCGCGCAATTTTCTGTATATGATTTCAGTTACACGAAAACCGTGGTGGATTCCAGTCCGAATGCCCAGAGATACAATCCTGAAATCACGTTAACGACGACATCGTCGACGTCGGTTACCTACGCCGGCAACACGAACATCAGCGCGCTCATTGACCAATTGAGGCACATTAATCAGGTGAGTGCATCAAGTTTCGTAATTTATCGCTCGGTCTTGAGTGGATTCGTCTCCCCCGGATTAAATCGTGCGGCAATTTTCATTCGCTCGTCGATTCAAACATACCGTGCGACGAAAACGACGGGCGGTCGATCGTCGTCGAATCCGCGACGTTCTCGAATGAGAAGAGCGCGGAAGCAAAAGTCACGTTCCTCCTTTCTCTCCGAGCTTTCGGTGGTGAAGACACCTGTCACGTATGACTCGAAAAAATTGCCTGAGGTTTCCTGAAAACATTTCTTTACGTCAGTCTTAATTATTATAAAACTATATTTGATAAATAATTAAGTAACTAGAATAATAATTATTTATATTATTAATAAAATGCGAAATGTCGGTCGATTTAATTGAGTTAATTTCATTTTTTTTTAATATTTCTTAGAAATTAAATTTTTCTTATTATTAATAAAATGGGAAATGTCGGTCGATTTGATTAAATTAATTTCATTTTTTTTTTAATATTTCTTAGAAATTAAATTTTTCCGCGAAAATTAAAACGTGCACAGGGCACATGTTTTACTTGGTGTATTTTACCAAGAAATAGATTCTCATTTTTGATAATTCTATTATCCCTCTTTACCCCCCCCCCCCCTAAAGAGACGTATGCGAGAAAAAAATATCATTTTTTTTGTTTCCATGTTGGATTGTACCGCGCAGCATGCAGTTTATTTAACGATTCGTAACGCTTATCGCAATAACTCATTGATTTAGAAAACCTGCTCGGTGACCTGTAACTCCCAGACGAACGTACCAGACGAATCATAAATTCTCGTCTAATCTAGAATTATTCATAGTCAGGCAGAGATCGCAGACGGTGTGCCGAGTAGGCACGTGTCGCGCTGCGTGGACGGATCTCGTCTGAAAATGCATACGGGTGCTCAAAACTAATCGATACAATCAAATTTCTTACAAAGATTCTAGGAAGTAATTTTATGACGAATAATTTTATAGAAAATGATTAATTCGAGAAAAAAATTGTTACGGACATGTAAGTATTGTATTTATATATTTCCCGAGAAACGATTGATAAATAAAAGATTATGTATAAAAAACTAATGTTTAAAATCAATTTATCGAGTGCATATATAAATTTCGGGAAAATATTATTAAAAATTAAGATTATATAACGGGATAAATTTTTAAATATATAAGACTTTTTTTTTTTAAACTAATCGATACAATCAGATTTCTTAGATTTCAAAGATTCTAGGAAGTAATTATACGACGAATAATTTTATAGAAAATGATTAATTCGAGAAAAAAATGGTTACAGACGTGTAAGTATTGTATTTATATATTTCCCGAGAAACGATTGATAAATAAAAGATTATGTATAAAAAACTAATGTTTGAAGTCAATTTATCGAGTGCATATGTAAATTTCGGGAAAATATTATTAAAAATTAAGATTATATAACGGGATAAATTTTTAAATATATAAGACTTTTTTTTTTTAAACTAATCGATACAATCAGATTTCTTAGATTTCAAAGATTCTAGGAAGTAATTATACGACGAATAATTTTATAGAAAATGATTAATTCGAGAAAAAAATGGTTACAGACGTGTAAGTATTGTATTTATATATTTCCCGAGAAACGATTGATAAATAAAAGATTATGTATAAAAAACTAATGTTTGAAGTCAATTTATCGAGTGCATATGTAAATTTCGGGAAAATATTATTAAAAATTAAGATTATATAACGGGATAAATTTTTAAATATATAAGACTTTTTTTTTTAAACTAATCGATACAATCAGATTTCTTAGATTTCAAAGATTCTAGGAAGTAATTATACGACGAATAATTTTATAGAAAATGATTAATTCGAGAAAAAAATGGTTACAGACGTGTAAGTATTGTATTTATATATTTCCCGAGAAACGATTGATAAATAAAAGATTATGTATAAAAAACTAATGTTTGAAGTCAATTTATCGAGTGCATATATAAATTTCGGGAAAATATTAAAAATGAAGATTATATACACGGGATAAATTTCGAAATATATAACGCTTTTTTTTATAGAAAAATTCTGTGGTTGTAGCTGCCGTCTTTCAACTTCGTTTCGTATTCTTTGACGGAAACCTTGTTAAAGTTGGCAACCATCGCGTGTGGGACAGACGCATAGCGCCCACACGCATGTTAATTCGCGTGCCGAGAAATCGGGCCGCTTACTTCTGATTAGAGTGTCGTGAAACACGCATGTATACACGGTGTTACGATCAATTTTGCCGCTTACGTCGCGCGAGCGGCTATTTTCTCCGATAAAAACGACTCGTTCAAATAGTTTCGTTATCTCGTAATCCTGTAGGGATGAAATTTTCACCTCGCGAAATTATTCCCTCGAAATCTCCCGGATGCTTGAGAACGACTGTAAAAAAAAATTCACGTGGTAGATTGAGATACCCACCGTGTATATACATATAATATATATCTACGCAACACGTGGCGCGATATCTATACGATATAAGTCGGAAAACCGTTAAATAGAGCTAGAGATATTATTGGCAGGTGTGAGATTTGTATAATGTGTAATGATTATGGAGCGGACGCGGAATTAAAGGCTTGTGTTGGCGGCAAATTTTAGCAGAATATAAATCTACGCCACATTGTGCGCGGGATGTAGTTAGGTTTAAATTGAGAGTGACGGTGATTAATTGGACGTTACTTATATATCTAGAGTCAAATGGGTTAATAAAGATCTTTGTAAATGGGACACTTTAACGAGTTACCAATGACAAAATTAATCGCCGTCATTTCTCTCATGATTATACAACTGAGCTGAATGAATGACTTTTTTATGATAACAGCTAATTTGAGAAAATTGTTACGTTTTATCTTACTTGCTCGATGATTTCAATTATGTCTAGTTAAACAGATAATTTATAACTATCACACGCAACGAATCATATTTCATTGATGACAGTTACATAATTTTATATATATATATATATATATATTTGTTTTCAAAAATAAAATACGAGCACCTCTCTTGAGATTATAAATATATATAAATTATTTCGAAAAATAATTTTAAATAATTTAGAAATATATAAATATTTGTTAAGAAAAAAAAAAAAAAAAAACTTATTGGATATTTTACGCGCTAACAATTCACTTGATTGTATATTCGACGTCCTTTGTGTCCTCCTGACAGCTGGTACAAACGCAATTGGCGTCGTCACCTGATGCCGGTGCCTTCCTGGGCGACGAGGCTCTGGACGGTTCCGGAAGCGGAGACAGCCCGGTTTGGAGGCAGCACACTAGCGAGATTGACGACGACGAGGATGGTCACGATGACGATCGCGACGACGACGAGGCATCCGGCTCCGGAATGGGTCCGACCACATCAGGTACTGTATCCTGTAAACTGTATTATATGTCTTGCATTGATTTGCATTTCGATAATCCAGCCGATATATTCCTGGTGAAACTCCATTGTCGGATGGTTTCTGCATACAATGCGTATCGTTATTCGACGGAGCTTCGTTCTCAGGGCGGTTTCGCAATGTAAGGTAAAGTAGCCAATTATGAGAGGGGTCCCTAATATGAGACCTCTAATTATTTTACAAACGCAATATGAGATACCTTATTAGGACTTTTCTCCCACAAATAATGAATTATCAAAAATGTAAATTTCTATTTTTTCTATTTTTTTTTGTTGGTTTTTTATTTTGAAATATTTAAAACGTTAATTATAATATCTTTTTGTGTGCTCTTTGTTGGGATAATAGATTTTTATTTAAATCTTTAAGATATGTTATTTTAATTTTATAGACGCATGATGTAAAAAATATTTGAAAGATATAATTTTTTTATGCCAAAAGTAAGACTTATTTGTTGTTGTTCTTTTGAAATATTAAAACCGTTAATATTGCACTATATTTTTGTGCGCTCTTTGTTAGAGAGACAAATTTTTATTTGAATCTCTAACATATGTTATTTTAATTTTATAGATTTTTATAGATATACAAAATATCTTAAAAATATTTTATAATTTTTTTTTGTACCAAAAAGTAAAGTTTTTGTTTTCTGTTCTGCAGTACAGTTCTATATCGTTTAACTAATAATAGAAAGTACCTGTGATGTTATATTTATGTAATAAAAATTAATGAAACGGTTTTTAATTGAAAGTGTGTTTTTCTGCATTTAATTTCCTAATATAAGACCGTCTCATATTAGAAAACCTTACTATTTCATATTAGGATACCTTTTTCAAAACAAAATTCTTCTAAGCCAAGAAAATTATTGTAGCAAATAAAATACACATTCGAGCTATTAATGCTTTTTAGTGGTAAAACTTGAATGTATTATACTTGTTATTAAACCACATAAAGTTTAAAGTTTTTGAGTTAAAAATTACAATTAAAGAAAATATAAGCTTTAAAAAAAAAAAGTATCTCATAATTGGCACTTTTACCCTATATCGAATATATTGTCTGAGAATACATAAGTTCGAACGAAAGGAAAGGAGCCTTTTTGATAAAAAAAAAAAAAAAAAAAAAAATACAAAGAAAGAATTAATTCAGTTGTCAATCAAAATTTTATCGGATAAGCGGTTGCAAAATATATTTCCAGCAAATTCCATTATCAAATGAATTCCGTGTGCATACTTTTGCAAGCATGAATCATGTATTATTATCCGAGAATATGTGTCGCAGAGTGACATTTAAATATTTCCAGATAAAGCAAGTGACATAAAACTGGGGGAGGGCAGCTGCGATTGCATATTTACGATAATGAAATAAACAAGACGATTCCTTATCAAGCTGCTAAATTAAAAAAAAAAAAAAAAAAAAAAAAAAAAAGGCTCGTTTCGCCAAGATTGAAATTGAATTAGTCGTCAAGATTATATCATGCATGCATATCTCTCTTCGTTTCAGATCCATCGACGAAAACTCACCATACCGATCCGAATCGCGCCACCAGATCGTCGACGATCTTGCTACCAATCGCCCTCGCTATTATTTGCGCATCGCTTATCGCTTAATCGGCCATATCTCGTTGAGACGAAGAGAGGAAGGGACGATTTCAATCGTCTTCCCCCTTGCCCCGCCACCCCCCCCCCCCATAGCCAACACGTAGACGAGACGTAGATAAGGAATGATATAGACTAGATCTTACTGCGATCGGAAAGATCGTTAGCAGATCGAACCGATCCGTTTCACACGAGACTCTTCCGACGTGTACGTCGACGAAGGAGAGATTCAATGCTCGCCGGAATCGTATATAACGCACTATTGATAATTTATCGGTGGCGTGTTGGGCAGCGAAGCGTACTGTTCCTGCCGCGATCCCGCTGGAAGCACGCGGCGGTTTTCAAATGATATATCGATGCGCGGGGAGTGAGGGTGACAGATTGGTAAAAGTATACGAGAAAGAAAGAGAGAAATAAAAAAAAAAAAAAAAAAAAAAAAACGTCGAAAACGGAAGAAAATGGAAAGGAGCGACGGGCGAGTCGCGTCTGAGATGTCGCGATGTTGTAAAACGCGATGATAAATCTTGCGATGCTACCGAGATGAAATTTTTCGGCAAAAAATTCGCTAGTTCGTTATATATATATATATATATATATATATATATATATATATATATATATATATATATATAGAAGTCCGATACCGTGGAACTGGAACGTGTAATGTTCTGCTCTGTGGAATTCAAGATTTATGGATCTAAAATTTAAATAGGATTTTTCGCAAGAGTTAAATGTATTCGGGAAGAAACTTGCGGGCTTTTTTTAAATCTAGATATATTGATTGTACGATGATGTGAAATATTTATCCTTCCTAGTTGAAGGAACAAGTCAGGATATTGGTTTCAGTCTCAGAGTATCGAGACAGTGATCGAGAATCGCCATCTAGGTTGTTGAGAGGAATGCAGGTCAGTATTCTCTCCATTATTATTTTTTTTTCTTTTTTTTTTACGGTAAATTTTCCAAAAGAAATTTACGATTTTATTTTGCGATAGAATTACACGAACAAAATACGATCGTAAACCAAAGTTAATAGTGGAAAGTATTAAGAGTATTCGTCGTTGCTCAAATACGAAGCCAGAAACAAAAAGAAAAAAAAAAAACTCTTGTCCCGAGAAATTGCTGTGAATCGCGCGCAAATAATATGTTATTAAAGTCAAAAAGGTATAGGTCAGGGGATATGAACCATCCCCATCTCTAAATTAGAAATACCAAGCACGTTTAAATCTCTTACCGATTGACTTTGCGCATGCTCTCTCGCGAAACGTCATAGAATAATGTAATAAAGCCTAATCGCGTGAATTCTCGAGAAAAATTATTCCGTGCTTGTGGGAGAATTTTTCGGGTCGTGCTAGCGTTACATAAGAATGCAGGATGATCGCGGGCAGCCATCGATCGCCACGGCTCCAGGAGGGACGAAACTTCCGATCCGAAGGTCGACGAGTCTCGCTGTCCGTTTATCTTTCGCGAGAGGGGAAAAGTATGTCGCGCCGCTCTGAGAAATGGCTTCGAGGAACGTAGTCTTTTCTCTGCTACATTGGGTGTATATTTTGTTAGTTGCAAGTACACATAATGTATGAAATTTGCTAACAAGCGCCTAGAAAAGACTGTAATCGCGTGGAGGATTCATGAAGAGAGAGAGAGAGAGAGAGAGAGAGAGAGAGCTGATAGCGCGCCGATAACTTTGATAGATAACCGGTGACAGACTCCGTATTCTCGCCTCTGCGTAGGATATTTATGATAAACGCCAGAAATACGGCGGATCGACCTGTTTACGGAATCTAGCTAGATGTTTTGATTGAAAAACACGTTATTCCGACAATTGTAAGAATATTTTATTCGGTATTTACGTCTCATCTTTCATTAATTACAAAGGTAAGAAAACATGGAATATATTGGAAAAATTACGCAACTATTTGAACAACAAGGCGTCTTAATTTTTTTAACACTAATATTAAGTTTTTTTTTTTTTTTTTTTCAATCTTGATATTATTCACTACTACGAATCTAAGATTTTTTCCTTCATATCCTTTTTTTATTTCTAATTAATTTTTTTCGAAATCACTGAATTATAAAGTCCCAGATTCGATGTCGTGCGATGAATTACATTCAGTGCACCGAATACCAGATGTACATATATACGTGGAAACGAAAGTATTTTACCTTCACTTGCTCTTGTACGACTCGCACGCAAATATCGCTATTATTCCTCGAGTCAATCGGCCGCGAATCGCGCGCCGACCAAACAGCAGTCGCACGTTAATAATAACGTGTGTGCCTCGTGTATTTCTCGCGCGCGCTGTTCTCCGTTTTCTGTATAAAGCAGGGAAAAGTGTCTTTTTCGCCCGCCTCGGCGGATGCCGTCGTCGATATATTATTATTAGAAAACGATAAAGGGGGGAGGAGGCCATATATTATCACGCGGACGTCCGTGATAACGCACATATATGCCATATATACATATATATACATATGTATACATTATATACGTACGAAAGTTAACTGCCAAAATGCCAGTTATATATGCAATCGAGAGCTGATTTTTACTCGAAATGGTGATTATTATTCACTGCGCGAACCCTGAGATCCTTTGTACTAGGTGTACTATGCACTATAGTGTGCGATGCGTCTTCTCTGCGTGTGCGTATACAATCTTCTGTGATTTATCTTTCACTTTTCCTTCCTAGAAAAAGGGGCCTTTTTAATGCAGCAGACACAAATTTGAACAAACAAACGAAAAAGAAACGCGACTCGCTCCCGCTGAAATATTTTCGACTTTTCTAGTAGGTATATTGATAGTAAATGTGCCGGAAATTACGTAAATATGTACGTCATTTTTGTATAGATCGTAATTAATAATCTCTCGAAAAATCATCGACATCGTGGATCATTCGACATCTGCGTCAAAAAAATAATATATGTATATTTCTTTTTTATTAATATTAATATATATATATATTTTTTTTTTATTTATTTCTTACTATTAATTAATTTACAAGTTGGGGGAAACTAAATTTTCCATCAACTAATTACGTAATTGATAATTTTTAGCGTATAAAATAAAATCTAATCAACAATAAAGTTTTTTATTTATAATTATTTTTTCACACAATACCTAGTGTGATAACATTAGAGATATTGATCGCAAAACGTATCGTGACAATAGCGAACAGTATTAAATTTAATGGTATGATTACATTTATATCCTCTATTAGAGAGAGAGAGAGGAGAGAGAGAGAGAGAGATATTCTTAAAAAAGATATTTGTTAATGTATTCAGAACTGATACGTTAACACGCGCGATCGATTGTTAAGTAATACGCGGTGACATTTTTATTTGTATTGTATAAAAGACGTGATTTTCACAAATTTCGTCAACGTATTAACCAACTGGAAGATAAACAACGTGCCAAATCGGTTTACACTCCTACCCTCTCTTTCGTTCTCTCTACACTCAATTCCCACGCACAAATTGACTAGAAATAATTAATAAGAGTGCAAACGCACGCACAAGCCTGGTGAATATTACAATCTTGGTATTTTTCAATCATGATACTGTATGTTTATAGAAGGAACAATAGAAAATTGAATTTATACACATTTTTACAAGTTCTTGATTATTTTTAAGAGGAACGTTTTTTAAAGATTTTGGATCCCTTTTATTGTATTGTTACTTCTTGTTCGTCACAGGAGATTTTTGCATTTTTTGAATAATTTTCGCGATTAATTCGACGATAATTCCAGATTGAGATTGTCGTCGATGATCCACGATCGCGATTCAGTAAAGGCAACTAGCTCTTGAATACTGATTTTTTTTTTTTAGTATCCAGAGCGTTTCATGACGCAAAAGATTTGTTGGATCGATATCCTAATTCTTATATAGCAATGACAGTACGATATTAACCAGCCGAGCTGTATCTGATTATTAAGATTAGGGTCATTTTTCGCGCGCACGTGACTCGCACATTTAACTTGATGGAAAAAGTCGGAAGAGTAAACTATTTCCGCTGTGTTACATACGCGAAACCGAGGAACTTTCGACATTTTTCGTGTACATGATACTTGAATCTGGTTTGCTTTTTAAATCAATCGGAATACCTTTCAGATTCCATGATGATTATATATTTTTTAATTAACATGATATTAACTACTTTAATATATTATTAATAAATGACGATTATTTATAACTCGTAGAATTACGAGAAAATAGTGATTTATATCCTTGCCTTTCATTTTACATATCATTTCATATTTCTCTTACAATCAAAACAATTTTTAAATTTTTTATCTGAAATTATATATTTCTTTTTCTTGATAAAAAGAGAAAGCGTTTCGATTTATTTGCGAATTTACAATATCTAAAAATGTTGTGGAATATTCTGATTGATTCTATGTAAGAAAGTAAAAATGATAGTTAGCAACAAACGAGACACCGCTGGTTTTCTCGAGATGGCAAAGAGTCGCGACGCTCCGGCGACGCCGTATTCGTTTTGTATATTTGATTTTCGGATATCTTTGAGGATGAGTGAGTGCCTTTCTGAATATCCCTGGCCGTAGCGTCGCGTCGTCGCTCTTTGGACGAGAGAAAGAGTAACCCGAGTGGCCACCCGTGCGCGAATAAGGGTGCGGAATCGAGCTCTTTCTCGCCGTAACGTACACGTGTATGTATGAGAATATATATATATATATATATATATAAAATGCTTCTCTTCTCCTTTTGTAATTTTCTTCCATCGTATACTCGCCTTTAAGTGAGCTCTCCGAAGATATCTGTAGCAGGTATACGCAAACATTTATTCCAACATTGTGTTAGGATAACACGCCACGTGGGCGAGAGAGCGGATGGTTTGCGAGTTGATAGAAATGCGATTGAAATTAAGAATGTAACGAGATGTGTGTTTGAATTATTTTGGGACGATATCTCGTTTCCGATTTGGCCAATAAGATACAGATCTCTCGATATAAAATATTCGATATACTATTTTAAATATATATTTTATAAATTACTTGAGTAAATATCTATTAAAGATAACATCTTACCAATAGCCTTTATTTTGAGATATCTTGCGGCGTAGAATCCAAAAGCGTTCTCCATGTGATTTAAAGTGTGTTGAGGATTCTACCTTGCAAAATATGTGCATATGCATCTCAAAATAAAGATGTTTCTCTTCATGGATGTATACTGTTAGATATTTGTATATACGAAATTTTCCAAGTATTACGTTAAAGCAATATTTTTTTTCTTCAGAGATCTCAAAATTGGATAGTAAGTCTCTAGATACTAAAAATAAAAGAAAGAATGTACAGGGTGTTCTTAAAGTGAATATTTTGCGAAATAATAGGAATTATTAAAAAAAAAATACTTTTACGACATGAAAAATTTATATATTTAAACAAAATACATATTTTACGGACACTTAATTTAATTATTACTTCAATATCTATAAATCTTAAAGCAATCAACTATTTCGTGAAACACGAGCAATTGAATATTTATAAATACTAAAACATTTTAGGCTCGCGCCATTTATTTTATGTATGTTTATTATATTGTGTTGTATGGTTATTATTATTGTCCATGTTAAAGTTTCTTTTCCGCGATGCTAATTGATTTTTGAATATTTAATTTTAATATTTATATACGGTTGGCTTTAAGAAAGCATTCTTTTTTTCTTTTTCTTTCTTTCTCTCTCTTTTTCTTTATTTAATATTATATCCCTTTTCCTTCTTTCTTCCATCTCTTCTTTTTTCTATTAATTACACATATATGTAAATTACATATTAAATATACATATAATATATGTACCCTTTTTTTGTCTCTCTTTTTCGCTTGTTCGTTTTCTTTAACTATTTTTTTGACTTTTCTTTAATTTAATTTTTTTACAAGTTGTCACATGAACTGTCAAAATTTGACAGCTACAGACGACACGCGCAAAGCAAGTCGCAATAACGCACTTGACATCGAGACAACCAATCAGCATCTCGGAAAAGAGGTAACAATATGTAAAAAACCTGCCTTTTTTAAAAGAGGGAGACATAAATTTGTACAACAGTGGACACGATTATGCCAGTACAACAATTTTAAAAAAATACGTATCAAATTTCACCAAAATAGATAATAACTTTAGAAACACCCTGTATATAGGATATATGATAAATTTAAAAGGATCTAGGCGTTCTCTCTTCCGAATGAAGTTACAATGGCACGTTATCGTCGAGTTGCTCATAGCGAAGGAAATTTGACATTTGAATCCGTTTTACGGTGATCCAATTGGATCATTTATATCCATTGATTCGATGAACAACGGCCCGTGACGAACCCCGATTCACTCTCTCGGACCCGCCATTGTCCGAGAGAGATCTCCTTCCTTTCAGAGCGCTAATAAGATCGAAATCCGGTGAGAGAACGAGCCTCGGCAAGCCGGCGATGTCCGGCGATGTTCGCCGCGCAAAGAGCCCTAATTTAGCGTGGGCCAGGCCCGCAATTGTTCGACTTTACCGTCGTAATTCGTCAATTTCGTAGCCGGGCTTTTGTCGGGCATATTTAGCCAGCGTATTCAGATGAATCTCTCAACGCACGCACGCACGCACGCACGCACGCACGCGCGACTCCGTCGTCCGTCGACAGCGTCTTGGGCTTGGGGGTCGACGTTGCTGATATCGGTTTCGCGTGATGCACACGATCTCGACGGTACAGATATTTAATTTGTCATCGTACCTACGAATAATAATGTATATTTCGAACAATTCGGACGGCGCGAATTAGGGTAAACTAGGGTATGATGGTAATTTTTTCAATAATCGCTACATAGCGCGCTTTTTTAATCATTATCAAAGATAATCGATATTTATCGGTAGTTTAGGTGCATACATTGTTCGAAATAACGATATTGTGAATCTTATATCATATTTTTATATTTTTGACTACCTGCAAAGTTTTTCATTTGTCCATTAAAAACTGTTATAATCGATTATAATATATCAATATGTGAATTGTTATATGACCTATAATATTTATTTTCGTTTTCACTATTTTTTTATAAATACTATAACATCTTTACGTCCACTATGGTCATCTTATCCTTAAAAGTTGAGCAAGATGGCCAATGCTTACGTTGTACTATTTTGATAATATAAAATTTCTATAAAATATTTTCCTTTCAATTTCGATAATATTACGTAATTTAAGTTTCAGTGAAGATAACATACCAAACACTATTAAAAAATAACAAAAATAAAAGTACGTTTTTTGCATTTTAAAAAACTATGACCATCTTACCCGCGTTTACCCTATTAATAACGCTCTTATTTCCTTATTTTATATTGTATTATTATCCAAATATTGGGGAGATAACAATCACCATACGTGTTGATTTTATAAAGCACTTATATATCGATACATTTACTTAAAATTACGCGTTAAAGATCGTTTAAGTCATTAATGTAATCAGATAATTGAGGTTTATAAGACTGAAAATGTGTGTGTGAGAGGGGGGAGGGGGGGATGATGTCGGTGATACGGCTTTAATTTAATAATGGCTAATTTAATGACAATGATCCGCTCTTTCGCCGTCGAAATTGTCGAAGAAAAAGGAGAGAAATAAAGCGAGTGCTCTAGAAAACGAGAGAGTTGCGATGCAAGAAAATAGAAATGAGAATGAGAGAGAGAGAGAGAGAGAGAGAGAAAGAGAGCGAAAAAGAAGAGGGAAATGCGATGATCGATTTGTAAATACATGACGAATGCCTACTGTATTTATATAGTTATATACGTTAAAAATATCGACCTAAATGAAAGTAGCAGCTAAATAAAGCAACTAAAGTAATTGTCGACGAAATAATCGTTAATTATAATGTTGAAGCGAGTCTAATTATATTATGATGTGCGTAAAGGAAACATATGTGCGAAGATGCGAACGCGGAAGGAAACTCGAGTGATCGATAAGGAGCAGAGAAAGCTTTCTTTTTGTTTTTTTTTTTTTCTTTTTTTCCATAAATGCGCGTATCGCATCTCTCGTTGTTATTGCCATTTGCCACGAATAGCGAAGCGGTTTGTCCCCTTATCAAGGTTTTCTTCGTTTATTTTGTGAGAGTGAATCCGGGGAACGAGACGCGAACGAAATACACGAACAAACTTATAATCGTTCGATCGAATCGCTTTGTAATTATACCTATGTAATTAAGAATGAAAAAGAATGCGCGTTTGTGTATGTGTGGGAGAGAGAGAGAGAGAGAGTGTCTGTTCCGATTACATTGTATAACAATTATTAGTCTAGCATGATGCATATTTTATCGTATATATACTAACAAGATCCGTTGTTTTTTACGGAATTATTGCGTTACACACTTAGCTATTTAATGCGTCTTGCAATATTTATTGTTGCGCCTTGCGTTTATTATGTGATATAGGGCTACTTATATTATTATCTCGTTATTGTCGCGTTCTTGTTTCATTATCTAATTGCGCGTTTCCCGACATGTGGCATCGGGCAAAGGAAACCAATTTATTCGCGTTTATTACACTATTTTATTTTTAATTACGTCAGATCATCCGATCTGATTGTAAACTCGTTGCGCTTGATATAACGTTAATTATATATGCATACAATCGCGATTGTAACCGATTAATTTTTTTTTCTTTCATTTTATTGTGACGATTCCATTACTATCAGTTTGTAATAAAAGTAAAACTTTGCCTTATTATTTTGGATTCTAAATTCGACATTTTTTCTTTTTTTTTTCATCGGTAAAATTATGGACAAACTAACAAGATTCAAGCTGTGAAAGTAATTCCCTTCTCCTTCGATTCGTAGTTAGACA
The DNA here is from genome assembly GCF_047496725.1 of Anoplolepis gracilipes. Classification (NCBI taxonomy): domain Eukaryota; kingdom Metazoa; phylum Arthropoda; class Insecta; order Hymenoptera; family Formicidae; genus Anoplolepis; species Anoplolepis gracilipes. Next base: position 21,422,100 of record NC_132971.1, on the reverse strand, counting down.
TACGAAAATACACAGTGTACGTCAAATATAGTTTCAATCACACGCACAGTCCTCGATTAAATCACTAACCCAAATTGAAGACAAGAAAACATTAGCAAAGTGACCGTAAATAAGTAAAAGAAGAAAAAAAAATGTAACAGAAAGGGAGAAAAATGCGAACGATGATCGTGAGCAATCTATATATGTATATACATGTGTCTGCGCGTACATACGTGTGTCTGCGCATTCTTATATACATACACCTACACACGCACGCGTACAGGAACAACGTGTACCTGCGCGTTATTATAAGTGTTATACGAGAGATTAAACAAATTATTATTAATTATTATCGCGGTTGAAATTCGGTCGCGCACGCCAATCGGCGACGATCTGTAAAAACTGTTTACGAGTGAATGGCGAATAAAATATTATACAACACGAGAGCTTGTCTGTATATGCTTGATGCATCCTTCGCGCGAAAACGGCTGTAGGAGATAAACAATATTATTAGAAATTATTATCGAGATAATTATCGCGTTTTATCATTCTTAAGAGGATGATGGATAATTATATTTTATGTTGATAAAATCATAGAAACATAATTAGGGATTAAATTTTTTCATCGAAGAAAGTAAGCACATATATACATATACAGAATATTAAATTACAAATAGTTATATTAGTAATGATTTTTTTATGTAAATGTAACTAAGAAGAAAAATTCTTATTGTTTTCCATAGATTTCATTTTATTAACGCAAGAATCAATAGTTCGATAATTAATAGCGTTCAATAATTCATTCACTTTACATCATAATGATTTATTGCTGTTATACTTACAATAATTTCTGCACTTTCATGTAATACGTACAATATAAATATCTGTGACACGGCAAAATCAGTAATAAAGTAACATCATTTTAGAGAAATTTTTATCATCGCAGTAGTGTTCATAAAGTGCGACTTATTGTCGTAACAGTATGAACTCGAATAATGAGGTGTATCTCAATCTTTTTTTATCGGCTCTGAATTTTTTTTAATAATACGACAAATGTAAAGAAAACTTGTGTACGAAATTTTTAGATGCTTTATACAATATGTTAGTTTTTTTTTTTTTTTTTTTTGGCAAAGTATAAAAGTCTTAATTATTGTATTTTAGAGAAGACGTTCTCTCTTTGGAATCCGTTTAGATTCAGAAACGATCGTGTGTTTGATTGGTTGAAGAGCTGCCTCTTTAAATTCGGCAGAAAAGTCTTCTTTTCACGATACTTGTCTCTGTATCGAGTAATTGTTGCTGAAATCCAACCTTCGAGAGAAACACGTCGCTGCAAATTCATATAAAATTTCCGTCTCTTGGGTATTTTACCCGTTTACATTCGATAACTTTCATGTTTCTTCAGTCACCTCTTTCTCCCAAAAGCTCACCTCGCTAATCGCTTTTCTCGTAATAGCCTTCCTTGGTGAACAGCGTCCTCTCTCTCTCTCTCTCTCTCTCTCTCTCTCTCTCTCTCTCTATCTCTATCTCTCTTTCAGCTTGACGATTGTCGTTGTTAGAGGTCTTATTGGCGCTATTGATTATTCTACTTTCTATCATCCGGTAATAAGGCCGACACATCGCCAATTCTACTCTTCAGCTGAATTAATCTTGTCCGTTCGCTTCCGAAAACATCACCACGAATAATACATCATCCTTTGATAAGAAAACTTTATTGCGCGATAGTTGCGCACGAGTTGCCTTGCTCACGTTTTCGAACACGCTTGACGAACGTACTTAAAAGCTTGATCAAGTTCTCGATACCTTCCAAATAATTGAAATCCAAATCGGAGTCGTCTGCAGGGAAGACATGAGTAAAGTCGATCATGTTCACTCTGATCCAATTGCACTTGTTTTCTATGTTACGGATATCCTTAATCGTGACGTTGTTCGTGCATGGAAACGAAAATTGGCTCGGACAGGATCGACACAGGCGGTTTATCTTGAAATCTGAACTATAAAATCCGCTTCCATTCAATATCTGCTCACGCGCTATTGGCATGGGCCCGCTGAGACTGACGCTCCTTTTGAGTAGCGGTCTACTTCTTTGCGCCTCTATCCAATTTCTCTTCGTCCCCGTGTTGGAAACGGACCCGATTAACGGAGGTTGCTCGGATACATTTGTGCCTGAACTGGTACGACTTGTTGACGGAGAGTAGGTAGACTTAACTCTGGAGTCTATCTGATCGTTGGAATCTTCGTTGTCAAAACGACAACACTGCCGTAATTTTCGGGCATCGTAGGCGACCAAAAGTGAACTGGAGTAAAAGCGATATGCCCGTTGTATGCGGAAGAACAGCATGATTCTCCCCAAGAATGACAGAAGTTCGAAGATCAACTGCCGATAGGCTGGCCTCTCAGGTATTATGTTCAAGAAAGTTTTCAGTGCTGCGTGAGGATAAGAAGAAGATTTTTAACGCGGTTTTGGAATAAATAAAACTTAACAGTTTCTTATCACTAAGTCATAGAACACATCGTAAAGATTTTTCTTTTCACTAATGCGTCCAAACTAACGTCTAATTTACTACTGGATACTTTTCGCTCTAGAACATTGACGTGGAATTATTATCGCTTAATATAATAATATGATTTAACCTATACAATAAGAAAAAATTATACAATGTACGAAAAGATCATGGAATGCGCGTAATTATTTCAAATTTTTAAAAAGATGTACAAAATTACTAATAAATCCTATCAAAGTTCCAGAGTAAAAATTCCTTTCGTTCGTGTAGTATTTGCAAATTGGAAAGTACACTAATTTTGATTTCCGATCGATCACCAGTGAGTTAAAGAACTTAGCCTTAGCCATGCTCGAATCGGAGGCGGACAACGTGCTATCTCGATTTAAGAAAACTCACTACTCCCTATGTCCTGAAATAGACTTTTAGTATTTGTAAATCTTGGATTCATTTGCATCGGGTGACAGACGGATATTCTCTTTTTTTTTCTTATCGACTTTGTATGTCTCCTAAAACTCTAAAGCAGATACCTTCTACGACGCCCTTGGCATCAAGTTTCTTGCCATAATCTCTGTCAAATTTTTTTAATCGTCCAGTGGAGAGACAATATACTTGAAAACCGGTTATACAAAAACCATAAGCACGCTTCGATTCGGCATACTTGAGTTCTTCCGTTGCCTTCTTCTCTTTCGTGGCTAAAGGATCCCACGTGCGACGGCCAATCTTGATATCCATCACACATGGCTCTGCCATGCCCTCCGTGATATCCCTAAGCTTGAGAAACTTCGTGCCTGTCGTCAAACAAATTGATTAGTAATTATTAAATGTAACGATTGGGTACAGTTAAATATTAAATCAAGATAAAAAAGTAAGTGATCAATTATTATAATCTTAATAGTACATTTTAAATAATTCAGTTATGTTTATTAATGTTTTATATTATTTACATTATATACATTGTATATAAGAAAAAAACTTTGAGAAAAAAAGAGATAAAGTTAAACATATATTAGTCACAGATATTGTATCGTGTTTGGATTGTAGAAAAATCCTTACGTTTGTTAAAGACTCGTAGTTCTGTCGTGCCAAAATAACGTGGAACGAATTTTTTTAGTTGCACTATCATGGGATCATGAGAATTCTTCAAGTACTCGTAGAATGCAATTTCTCTTTCCCCGAGGATTGCTTTAGTCGCTGGTTTCAGTATATGTCCAGTTTGTCTGCATACTAACATGCCTGCAAAAGTGTACACGATCCTTTATAACTTTGTCAAATACATATATAAACAAATATTAATATATTATATTGATAAATATTAAATATTGAAAAATGTGTAATAATTGTAATTACATTCGACTGATATAAAATATTAATGTTTCTATATGTTTGTCTTTTACAATCAACAGAGTAAAATACACTTCTCTGTTTATGCTTTAAACCAACAGATTAAATCAATCATATCAATATTCGGAAAATTCTGAATTTTCAAATTCATTTTTTATTTAAAATATTGTGACATAATGTGTTATCTCTTATTATTTTACATATTCATAAAAAAAGAGAGAAAAACACATTTCCATAAAAAAAAAAGAGAGAAAAATATTTTAATTATTTTTTACATTTTAAATTCTGAATATAAAAGATCTTAATTTTAATCTTAACATATCGAGAATAAAAAAATTTATATTCTTGAAAACACACTCTTAACAACTTATATTAATTATTACATTTTATATTAATAATATATTTTATAAATTTTGAACTTGTGTCAGTAATTATATATAATAATTGTTTCTTTCTTTAAAAAATATATGCATACTCAATTTATAATATACTTTTAAATATCTTGCACAAATGGAATGTGCGAAAACTTTACCGATTGCCCTTACCAATAGTGTGTCTATGACCATCAAAGGGATGGCCAGCCATCTGACATTCCAGAGGATTCAGTCCATCAGGAAACATACACCCGGGCAATCCGGAGGTCGTATTGTCCCATTCCACATGTGGCAGCTTATCGAGATGGCCCTCATCTGATTCTAGGGTCGTCATAATTAATAGCGGAAGATGCGGCAACAATTACCTCTGCAATTAAATAGTCGCGCGTTTCTCGTAGATCACGTCGGGAGTTTCGGCGGTGCACTTCCGTCAAACGCGCAATCCGATACCACAAATGTGCGAAAATAATTTATGATATTTCGAATTTATATTAATACGTTATACAATATATTTTTTTTTTCCTTTTCCGTGACTTCAACGATAAAGAGAGAAAGAGAAAAACGCGATCGATGCGAGAGGTCTTTTATCGCGGGTATATTATCGTAATATTACATTAATCTCGAAATTAACACGGTTTTAATTATTTAATTTCATTATTTTATTGTTATAATTTAGGACGAAATTTTCGAAGCGGTGCTTTTCCACTCTTTAATCACCCTGTTCTACAAATCTATTTTTTTCTTCTCTATCTTTCTGTTATCTCTTTATCTATCGCTCTAATCGATTTTTGCATCCTAGTATAAATTTTGAGTCAGCAATTATCGCGATAGATATATATAATAACGTATCGGTGATCAAATAACAATTTCAAATAACAATGAAGGATTATACAATAAATCTCAAACGTCGTGCTTTTGCATTATATTATGGAACCTACGGATGCTCTTTTATCTTTTATCGTAGGTGTTTGAAAATTATTTTACGCATATATATAATTATATATTGTGATAATATATAATTATAAATTTTACAATATATTTTATAATATATATAAAAATATTTCGTTTAGTGTTCGGAGGAAACGCTAGTTTAATTTTCGCGCTCTTACACGCCGGCGATACTCCATAATAAATAAGTTATGTGTCTCTGATGAAAAGCAATTCTCGAATCGAATTGTTGACATATGAAAAGTAGATTATGAGTGGTGATTGTTCACCGACAGCTGACGTGAGTGTCACGAGATAAGCCTGACCATATCGCGAATAATTTCAGGCAACTCTGAAGCCTCGTGAACGTCAAGTTTGTAAAATATAAATCTCGCGCGCGCGCAACCTTGAAATTAGCTGTTTTATAAAAGAAAAAAAAAATCGCGTCTAACCTCACTCTGCTTCTTTCTCTGTCGCTCTCTCTGTTTCTCTCTTTCTCTCTTTCTTTCTCCCGTACTGTCACTCTACTCGCTCGCGTGCACGTTTCGCGTGAAAATAACAAAGGATCGATATATTAGCCGTGCACATATATTTTTTTCTTTCTCTCTCTCTCTCTCTCTCTCTCTCTCTCTCTCTCTCTCTCTCTCTCTCTCTCTCTCTCTCTCTCTCTCTCTCTTTAGAAACGGTTATTAGCCCGATCTTACGCGCGCGCCATTATAACCTATACAGCGAATGCAATGATAACGCGAAAACGCACGGTGACCGCACATAAGACGACAGAGCGTATCTTCTCCCGATAAGCAAAAATACCGTTCACGTATATCGACTATATGTTTGCCAAAGCTTCCGTTGCGTTGCGTCCGTCCGCCCTCGTCACGATACCATTCCGTTATATATGCCTTGCCTTCGCCGCCGTCAGAGTGCTCTGCCATGTACACAGCATAGACCATAAACGTAGTGGTAAACATAGATGTGCCCAACCATTGACGTAAGTGCCCAACAGGGTGCCTCGTCCGCTATAGGCTCAACGTGACTGCCGATAGCCATTGGTGGAATCATCAATACTTTTTAATTTAGATGGTGGAACCACCAATCAGAAATCAGCGACTTTGTAGTCCTTTTCTAATTTGACCAATCGGAATAAAAAAATTTTACTTCGTCAAATTCACATCTTTAATCTTCAATTTTCAATGCGCGGTGCGATTAAGTGCAAAAAGTGCAACTAAAAAGAGAGCTTTGTTATGAAAAGTTTATAATAAGATTGGATGAAAGATACCGCATGTAAACATCACATGTGACTTTGATTACAGTTGTATTATATATTATCTTCAGTTCAAATATTTGTTACGTTATAAATTCATGTAAGTTTATTTAAGAGTTATTTTTTGTAATTAAATAATACTTTATATGTAGTGAATTTGGACAAAAAAAAAAAACAAATTGTATAATTTAGAATTATTTATAATTCGGATAATAGATGTCAAATTTTAAACACAAAAGTCACACGATTTTTACAGTCGCACATTATTCTATTTTATTTTTATCAATTATATTTCATCAAATATAGCGCATCTTATATTTTCTAAACAACCTGTTGGCAGATGTCACAGAGTGTGACTATAGATTTTGAGAGATCGGTGAAAGAAATAATTTGTGTTTATTTCAACGTAAATTGCGCCAATTCTTAAACTGTCCATTTCATACACCTCGTATCTAGATGCGTACCTAAACATTTTATGCAACAATATCTGGCACCACAAGGTATACATGTGTAATTACTGGGAAAACCACATACTGCGCAAAAATGCCTCTCGGGAAATCGAGATGGTGGTACCTGAGCGCAGGTATAATTTGGCGGATTAGGATTCACATTAAGATCTTCTTCGACAAGCTGAGCAAAAGTTTTACGAAAGCGTTGCTTGTAATATTCTGCAGAACGGGTTTTCTTTTTTCTACTACCACCTCTATTGTCTAGCGTCTCTTGAAATTTTGGTACCTTTTTGCTCATCACTAAAATAAGAATGTAATGTCAATTATGTAAAATATTTAGGATAGGTGTATTTTCATGGCGTACCTAAATCGGCATGTGGATCATCGTGAAAATTATCTTGTTCCAATGCTTCCAGAGCTTTCTTTTGCCTACGTTTACGAGCAGCATCATCAAGGATTCTCTTTTGAAATGCATCCTTTATTCTACCAGATTCTCGAGCCATTTTATGTATTTAAAATATTAAAAATCTTAAAGAGCAAATTTTTACGTTTTCTTCGTTCACATTTATTTTTCCACCAATGTAAACGATATCTGATCCATTAGATCGTCTACTTTTGCTTGCAAAGTTTCCAATATATCAGCAGAGATAAATAAATGTCTCTCATCCAGATCTTGAATTATAAACTTCCTTCCCAGTGCAGATGTTTCATCCAAATGTAGAAGAAACTGTTTCATAGCAGCATCACTAAATATACATACAATTTTGTTTAATTATTTAATGATCTTTGTAATATTGTAGATACATAGATACCATGTCTAAGAAAAAAGGTGTTTCTCTCGATGAGAAACGTTTGAGAATGATACAAATATTTCATGAAAAAAAAGAATTCTTTACGCTAAAGGAAATTGAAAAGATTGCATCAAAGGAAAAGAAAATTGTGGCGCAAACTGTCCCAGATGTACTACAAGCATTGGTGGATGATGGTTTAGTAAAATCTGAAAAAATTGGTAATTCCATATACTATTGGAAATTTCCAGGGTAATATTCCACGACAATCACATATTATGTTCAAACCATGAGAAAAAAAATACTTAAGACATAATTTTCTACAGAGAAACTATTGCTGCAACAGAACGCAAAATAGCTGACACGAGTAAAAAGATAGTTGAAGCAGAATTTAAGCTTCAAAAGCTAAAAGAAGAGATAGAAAAAGAAAAGGTGATGTAAAAATTTAACATTATATATTAATTTACTAGGTTCATATATTCATAAACTATAATATCTTATAATTATCATCTATTACATAGAAATTAAAGAATGATACAGAAGAGAAGAGAAACTTATTAGAGGAAGTGAAACGCTTAAAGAAAGAGGAACAAGAAATTAAGAATCAAATTGCCAAATTCAATAGTTTCAATCCAGAAGCAATTGAAGAAATGAAACAGAAAGCACAGGTACAGCATTAAAATAAATCTAATAATTAATAATTTAGTTTTTCTCATAAATATCAAGTGACAATTTTGCTTAATAATAATTTTGATTTTTGTATATTCTATTTAATAAAATACATAATAATATATTAAATTTTATTCAAATTGACGAGAAAACTACTATTTTACATTTATCATACGTATAATGTTTTGTTAGAGGAACAAGGATCTAGCTAATATATGGATGGACAATATTTTTGCTATACGGAGTTGGTGCAGAAGTAAATTTAACATCTCGGAAAATGATCTCAATAAACAATTTAATATTCCTGAAGGCTTGGATTACATTGAATAATTCTTATTAGTTTGTAATTTATTATTAACAAATTATTTTTTATATAAATAAACTTACCATTCGACTAAGATACCTTTTGTGACATTTACCATGTCTTAAAATTATCTTTTTTAAAAAGTTAAGTGTCTGGTTTACCGGTTTTTTTTTTTATTTTTAGTGCAGTATACTTTCCCTCGAAAGAAACTTGATTTACTACTACTCTGGATTGCCATCGGATGAACTGAACATAAAACAAAATTTACTAGAAAAGAAACATGGTATGAAATGGTATTCATGATTTTCCTACTAAAATAGGTAAACCATCCATTGCTTTATTTTGATTGGTCAATCAATAAAACTATCTAGGGAATAAAAAATGGCAGATCAATCACAAACTACCGTCTCGTAATTGCATGTATACGTACTACACATATATATATATATATATATATATATAATAATTATTATGAATTACATGTTTAATGATTTTTATATACAACTAAATATGTAGTATCAAATAAATAGACAAATAAGACCAAATACACACAATATGAATAACAAAAATCAAAAATTGGCGGTCAATTTTTTGTCGCCATCTAGCGGTGACCGTATCGTAATGCGTTCGTCCTCAACGAGCAGCGCGTGCGTCGGTGTTGCGTCAGCCATTGAATTATCCCGAATTCTCATTTGGGGCCAGTCAGTGGGAGACCAGTGGCTCTACATCGCTCGGGACCGCTCTGTTCACGGTCGAACTAGCTAATTTTTCTGATAAGAGTACTCGGTGAGTAGAACAAGCACGCACGTAAGAAGCGTTAACGCACCATGCGATATATTGAAGATGAGCATCTTTTTCTTTTCCGAATTTTCCGATCTCGCTTTTCTCAAATGATCTCTCGATGACTTATACCACGTGTTCGCTCCCTCCCGCGCCAATGAAATATGATCCGAGTCGATCGTAAAATCAGAGTCTGTCAAATTGTCAAGTTGTCAAGTTCGAAAGCACGATTTTACGAAAATTGGAAAAGAAATTTGAAAAGTAGGCGATGCCATTTTTCTCTCTTTCTCTCTCTCTCTCTCTCTCTCTCGTTTCCGACCTTGTCGTGCAAGCGCGTGAAACGAGAGCGACTTACGTAATACGTCTAACCCTGGCCGTGAGCCAGTGTTAGAATGGTTAGAATATTCCAACCAGTTGTCTTTACGATAGTACAGGGTACAACTGGAGGTCGTCCCGGGGGATGCCGAAAATACGGTCATCATTCGAGAGACTTCGGTCTAATATAAAGTTACCAGACGTCCCGGATTTTAACTCTTTGTCCAGCATTAAAAATGTCCCGGAAAGAGAGAAAGAGATTTAATCTTTCCAACTTTAAAACACATTTTTAAATATATAAAAATATAAACACGTGTTTTATTAAGGTTTTTTTTTTTTTTTTTTTTTTGCTTTCTTGGACGCGTCCCGCATCGAAGCACTAAATATCTGGTCGCTTTAATTCAATAGCACTAATCTATCGTGATTATCAGCTTGTTGCTATAGTCATAAATGTTTTAGAACAGGAATCGGATGACTTAATCGATGTTAATAAATTAGGATCAAAGTTTATCTTAGTACGTGGCTATACTTTTTTTTTTCTTTATCTTACGACATAATTTTTTGTATTCGTCGGGATTTTTGAATGGATTTGCATGAATGTGATATTTGATAGATTACGTACGGTCACGTGCAGCAAACAGTTCCTTTCATTTAAAGCGAATGTTCTCTTGATATTGCGATACTGCATTGCAATTGCTTCGTCTTAAACGTTCCACGTGACGGGCTTTCAAAATTCTCTAGACACGTCATGCTTTGACATTGTGACGAAAGAGTTGTATTTCTTACGTAATGACTACTTGTAGTAATATTACAAATATATTTTAAGAAATGAAGGGAGAAATATATACAATTTTTATAATATAATAATTTAAATTAGAATTTTAAATTATATAATAGAAAGAGATAGAGAGTTTATCGTTATATAATTAAATTATATATATGTGTTAAGCTATTAAAATCAAAAGTGAGAGATAGATTCAAGATTTATAAATATTTTTTAGAATTATAAATAAATTTGGGAGAGAAGAGATTAGAAAAGAGACGTCTTTATGCAGCTGTATTTGAATTAAAAGAATGGTTAAGAGTATATTTTAGTTTTATATCAATCAATGCCCGCGTATTTCGTTCGCGTTGGCAAAGCGAAGCGCACGGAATTGTAGTAAAAATTATTCTACCGTTGGCGCCAATTTTTCGAAATCGCTCTTGCGAAACGACATATCGTCATATCTGTAATCGAATGTCGTCATTTATCGAGGACTATCTTTGTTGTTTGAAAGAATTTATATTTGAGAGAATTTAATTTTTAATTCGAATTTTAGCTTCATTCAATAAAATTATATATTTGTTATTAATATTACTTTTATATCGTATATGTGTGTACACTTGTTACAAATGGTGTTTATAATGAAATTTTTATTAAACAATAATGCTAAAATATGTAGCATAGGTGATAAGGATTAATTTCTTTATTTACAATCTTTCAAGATAATTGAACTTTTTTTTTTCAGATTAAAAAATTAAGCAAATATGGGTGTTCCAGCAGGTGATACAGAGAAAGGAAAGAAGGTAATTAGCATGTAATTAAATATTTATAATTAAATGTCCTGTGAGCATGATGTAATATGTTAGCAATATTGTAATGGATGTGATAAGTGATGAAGGATAGTTTTATAAATGATAATGTAACGAATAATAGTTTTATAAATAGTCCCTTACTGATGTATATTTTGTTTTTCTAGCTTTTTGTCCAAAGATGCGCACAGTGCCATACTGTCGAAGCAGGTGGCAAGCACAAAGTAGGTCCTAATTTACATGGTCTCATAGGTAGGAAAACTGGTCAAGCTCCAGGTTACCTATACACTGATGCCAATAAAGCGAAAGGTATATATATATATTTAATAATTTATCAAAACAATAAATTAAGACACTAAACTTATAAATAGCATTCAATTTAATTGTTTTATTATCTATAATTCTAATTACTACATATATTTAAAAATATAATTTTTATTTAGGCGTTCAATTCTAATTCGTGCGTAAAACTATTTTTTCAGGTATCACTTGGAATAAGGATACGTTATTCGAGTACCTGGAAAATCCAAAGAAGTACATTCCCGGCACAAAGATGGTATTTGCCGGATTAAAGAAGCCACAGGAACGAGCTGATCTTATTGCTTATCTTGAACAAGCAACGAAATAAAGTGTCCTGCACCCCTTCTCTCGCGTGCATGCCACCGATCGTGAAAGTCACGACGAACGCGAGCGAACACGCGCGAAATGTTTACGCACGGCACATAGCGCGACATTAGTATGATTACCATCTCTCGTCACATCCCGTCATCTCACTCGTGTTCATCTCATGGACTCTCCTCTCGATGATATTTAAAACGTTCGCAATACGTGGTCAAATAGTAATGAATTGTTATTGTTGATATAAGTAGGTAATTGCAAGTATGTACATTAACATGACACAGGGGTTTAGCTTAGCTGAGACCTTGCTTCTCCTCTTTTTCTTCATCGAAGAATTATTCTCAGGAATGCTAAAGCCCGCCGTGCGATTCGTTTAACCACTCCTTCGCATCCCGCGGATGCCGCGCGCGTTCCTGATTATTTATTTTCATTATACCAATTGTATCATGCAGCGAGTATTGATCTGTAAATCAAGAACAGAATACAGACTAGACAATTGAAAATTTATATTTGTGTTCTTTTAATCCATCAAATTATTTTCAGCGGATTATAACAATCTGATTCTTGAGTATTACGAGGCGTTAGCTGTCATTAACAAGTTATGATTTTCAAACGATGCTATATTTGATTATGTTAACGCTTTCATGAATTATACTTTCCTTATCCTATTATTACTCTTATTCTCTATCTTATTACCTCTTTCCTCTTTATTTAAGGAATTTTAAAATTGATAAAAACTAAATAGGAAGGATGCGGTTAACGCCGGCAGGAAGTGTATGGTTTACTTGGCGTTTTATCCGATTCCTTGATGAAATTTTATAGCAATTGTTCTCGGTACATCGTTCTGATGTAACGCGTTGTGCGTGCGATTCACATAATCGAATATTTCGAATGCTGTTACAATTAAATTTAACACGTAAATGATAATCGCAAAATTTGTTTTAATTCTTGTCGATGATAGTTATTCGTAAGAGGAAAAATTTTAAAATAGTTTGTTATTTTTTAATTACATATTTATTATATTCTTATTTTTAAAATTCGTGCTTTTATTCTCTTTTTCTGTGATAGTGTCGAGTTTTGGTTCGTGTGTATCGAGAAAATACTTTAATTCTTTACAAGTATATGATAATAAATTTTTATTTCTAATTAGATGAGCATTTATATATAAAACATTAAAGTGCGCTTGAATAAATTGTTCTCGAAATTATGAGCAAATCAGAGTCGCCCGATCGGGCTGTTATTTCGAGCATCGATAATAATTGTGTCGTAAGGCCGAAAGATAAAACATCTCTGAGATTACGATTAGGTCGCATCTTAAGTTCTAGTGGACTAAAAAGTCCCAAGAGTCCAAAGAGTGTGTCTAGCTCGCGCGGCTCGAGTCCTAGTCACGGCAGTCCTCGCGCCTCCAAAATGAGATATTCGTGGCAACCGGGAATATTTGACAGCGAAGAGAATCGATCACCGCGTACGCCGGAAAGCGGAATCTCGATCTTTTCATCGTCGTCGAAGTCATCGTCGATCAGCAGCAATGCGACATACTCGCCAAAAAATCCGTCTACGCCGAAAAGCCCCTGTTGCTCGATGTGGTATCTCGCCGATAGGTAAGTTTTAATTGTATATAATTATAATTTTAATAATTTTTTTATAATTTAAATTTCCTTGGCTCTTATAACAAGATTTATCTCTTATGATTAAAATAAAGTTTTCTCAAAAACAATCTTTTTGTTAAAAATGTCGATGGATTTATTCTACTATGTTGACAATTTAATAATTGTAATAATTGATTGATTTATATTTTCTTGGTGATTATTTGAGACTACATATATTTATATATTTATACATTACACAAATACGCATTTATACACAGAAAAAAAGTAAGTCAAATCAAAAAACTTATATACTCTTATATATGAACGCATGCATTGTTTTATATATACGCAACAATTTATAATCTTCTTGGAAGAATTTAAAAATCTTAAATTTTAACAATATTATAATCTTATTTCAATACTACGGTTGTAATTTCAAGAATAAAATCATTATTTTAACTCTAAGAAAATGATAACCTTTGATTTGAACATGTGTTATTTTCTATCCAACATTTTTTCCTCTCCATTCAAGAAAATTATTCTTAAATAACAAGAATATATTTTTCTTGATTGAACTTTATAAAATCTCTTCTTCATCCAAGCAAATTTTCTTTGTTTAACGTAATATAATCTCATTTCAAAATTTACATTTTGAAACTAAAGATATTGTTAAAATAAGAATATCCTTTTTTTCTGTGTAAGTAGACATGTGAATATACTTCGCGCTCTTTGGTATCTATAAGTTTGTTTCTGTATTTTTGCGAAACGAATATATTACACTATAAATTGACCATATATATATTAAACATTGTAAAAAATTTTATCTCTGCAAAAGGATATTTTCATTTCAAATGGTCTTGAGTTATTAATGCGTTGTAAATGATTTTTAATAAATATCATAATAATACATTTTTTAAAAGTGTTTAAAGGTTTTTTTTTTTAAATTCCAATGAAATTAAATTTAACAAAAAATTAAGTCTTTTCTATTTGCAGAAATGTATAAATCTTTCGATCAATCCATATATCGGAAACAGTATTTTCATTATTAGAATTCAATATTTGTACGCTATATAAAATTAATTATATATAATTATAATTTTAATAAATTTCTTATAATTTAAATTTCCTTAGCTCTTATATATATATAACAGAATTTATCTCTTATGATTAAAATAAAGTTTTCTTAAAAACAATCTTTTTGGAAAATGTCGATGGATTTATATTTTTCTATATTGACATATTTAATAATTTTGATAATTGATTGATTGATAGATTTATATTTTCTTAGTGATTATTTGAGACTACATATATTTATATACTTATCATATACGCATTCGGCTGTGGAACTGGAGAATTGTCAGCGAGTATACTGTCGTCGCCGAGAGTCGACGACGAATGAGGGTAATCTATGCGTACAAATGGCTAGAAACACCTGTGTATTCAGCGACCAGTACCGAATACATCATATTCAATCAACTGATTATATATGCATACACGGGTCTTTTGATTCTTTTGTGTAAAGTGTAATTTGTGCAAAAAAAAACTTGTCTGTTGGCAATAATTTCTTTTACAAACAAAACAAGTCTTTATGGGCATTTTACAAAAAAGAAAAGAAAAGATTAGATAAAAAATTAGAATATCTAATAGTCAAACAACGGAAATATCTGTTGAAAAATGTCGAGCCAATTAATAATTATTATTATTGTCAAAAAAACATTGACCTTTCCTTTACTCTCAGAAAGTCCCCTCATAAAAATAGCAGATATTACTTCCACACCAAGATTAATATAGAACCAATAATAGCTAGTAATAATAACATCATAATACAATCATAAATATTAAGAAGAATTGATTTAAGAATCTCTCTACCCACACAGTATGCCTGAAAAAATCCAATCCCTATTACAGTTAGGCCACAATTTTAATTTACCTGAAAACAACATAAATAAAATATTAATTGAATACATAAGATGTCGAAAACAATTTAAAAAAACTTCCTGTAGAAAAACAGATGATAGTTAGAGATAAGGCCAGGAAAACAATAGTAAAACTAAAAAATTGCCATTATCCTAAAAATGTAGATGTTAATGAAATAAAAAAATTATCTTCAACCATTAAAAAATTCATAAAAACGACAATAAACACATCGTATTCACACGAGCGGACAAAGGGAATGTCACAGTAGCATTAGATAAAACGGACTACAACAAAATTGAGGAAATACTTAGCGATAAAGAAACATATTCGATCGTTAATAAAGATCCATCTAAAAAATTAACAGCTGAATTTATCACAATTTAAAAAAAAGGGAAAGTCAAAGGATACATTTCACCAGAGAAAAATAAACACATTCATTACAACAGCGACGGCCTGTTACCAAGAGCTTACGGATTTCCAAAAATCCACAAAGAAAACTATCCGTTTAGAATAATAGCTTCTTCAACAAATAGCACTTTACATAATTTCACTTCATTCTTACACAACATTATGGTTAAAAATTTTCCTGCTGCTAACAGTCATATCCCTAACTGTTTCGAATTAAAGCGAAAATTAGAATACACACAGATAGACAACGATTAGATTTTAATTTCTTTAGACGTTATTTCTCTATTCACGAATACCCTTATAAGTTTAGTTCTATCTAGTATATCGAAAAGATGGACACACATCCGGAGTATGTGAATGAGTATCAGAACAAGAATTTTTATCTGCTGTAAAATTCGTTCTACACAAAAAAAAAGAATATTCTTATTTTGACAATATCTTTAGTTTCAAAATGTAAATCTTGAAATGAGATTATATTGCGTTAAATAGAGAAAATTTGCTTGGATGAAGACATTTTATATAGTTTAACCAAAAAAAATATATTCTTGTTATTTAAGAATAATTTTCATTAATGGAGAAGAAAAAATGTTGGATAGAATCGAAAATTATAATTTTTTTAAAGTTAAAATAATTATTTTATCCTTGAAATGACAATTGTAGTATTGAAATAAGATTATAATATTGTTGAAATTGAAAATTTCTAAATTCTTCTAAGAAGATTACGAATTGTTGCGTATATATGAAACTATAAACGCGTTCATATAAGTATATAAGTTTTCATTTGACACTTACTTTTTTTTCTGTGTAGATTCCTCCTTTTTTACATTTAACGGACGCACACAGACAAACATTCGGAACACCGATGGGCTCCTCACTTTCTCCTATCATTGCAGATATTGTTTTACAGGATATTGACGAAAATGCTATTAAAAAATTAATTTTCATTCCGAATGTTTACCTTCGATGTATAATGACATTTTAGACAAAATACCTACAATTTGATTTTCAAAAAATATATAATAATAAACATAATAATTATTGTTCTTTCTATTGTCGACTTTTAGTCTTCAACAAGCGTTTCAAATGCAACAATACAGATAAAGTTATGTAATGTAATCTGTGCATTTAAGAACCATGAATCGTTGGTAAATACGTGTCTCTAACAAAATATTTAAAAGAATTCTTTGATATATACACTTAGGTAATTTACCATTAATTTTATTTATTTCCATAACAGACATGATTCACACCCCTGGCCTACCAACTAGGAAGATGACAACTTGTTATTATGACCATGATTTTTAGTATTTCGATCTATCATATCTTTTCAAATCCATGATTTATTGCGAACATTTTTAATTATGTGTTAAAGTTTCGTTTATGAGCTGAAGGGGTCCAAAAAATTGACCGAAACGTCCGCATTTACATATTTTTTGTCATACGCTTTTATATATTTCGTGTCATTTGCGTTTTGTAAAATTGTTGTACACGCTCATTTACATTGATTCACATGGTATCAGTTATAGAATCAATGACAATAACATTTATACTTTATATTCCAACATAATTAAAGTATTGTACAAATAAGAATTTGCTCACCAACAACAGAGTTTGGCTCCTATTGCCTTTTCCCCCATCTCATTTTATTAATCATACAGAACCTCTTAATTTAATGCTTAGAAATTTAAATATTTAAAAATCCACAAGTCTGAAAAATCTCTAAGAATTAAAAAATTTTTATTAAAAACTTTTTCACATGTATACTAATATTCTGACATTTCGAAATATCTATATGTACAAAAATAGCGGAATCTTTCCCTTTCTAATTTAATACATATATAAAATAATTTAATATAGATATTTTTATTTTATAATTTAATAAACATTTCAAATAACTATTTGAAATGTTTATTATATATATATAACTTACGGCCGTTTATTTATATATATAACTATATATCTGCATGTTTTGAAGCGAAAAAGTAAAACAGCGTCCAGATTTTTTAATCTTCGAAAAAGTTTCGTCAGATTCACAGCTTCAGATTAAATGA
The DNA here is from genome assembly GCF_047496725.1 of Anoplolepis gracilipes. Taxonomy (NCBI): domain Eukaryota; kingdom Metazoa; phylum Arthropoda; class Insecta; order Hymenoptera; family Formicidae; genus Anoplolepis; species Anoplolepis gracilipes. Next base: position 21,404,257 of record NC_132971.1, on the reverse strand, counting down.
TTAAGAAAAAGTCCGAAAAAAAATCAGTGCTCTCATTTCGAGTCTGTTGCATCAGTTTCCAAATTCGCGTATCTAAGAGCCCATGAAAAGTGCGGATTCATCAGGAATCCGTATTTCAGGAGTCCGATGACAAATATTCCTTGTCTTCCAATAAATGCATAAAAAGACGGAGAGATGTTTATAAATACTGAATATGCATTTTTTATTAAGTCTGAAATAATTTACATATTAATATCGATGCACATTGATTAACGCAGAAGAGAAAGACGTAAATAATTGTCGTAGAAACCGGCGATTCGTCGTGCTGTGTCGAGAGATAAACGCGATCGTGTATTGAGATCGTGGTCCAGCGAAGATTTCATCTCGAGCACAACGCTCGAGGGCGGAGAAAAAAGACTCTCTCTTAGGCTCTCTTTTCCCTCTTGTTTTCTTTCTTTGAAGGTGCTACTGCAGATTTGCATGAGATCATTTACCGATTAACACCGATAGAATTGCCGTCGATTTCGGCTCGAATTGACATTTACTTTTTTTTTCTTACATTTGTAATCACGCTGTATTCTGCGTCTTATAAAAAAAATTGTTATACTTCATTTGAAAAGAAGTGTGCAGAAACTTTATTCTGATTGCCGAAAAATGGCGAAAAAAAATTTTTAAAAAGACGTAATCTTTGTTAATTATTAATCAATCGCGTGTTTGCTTGCACAGTTGTCGTCGTATACAGGTACGTATCGTATAAATATGTTCGTCGAAATCCGAAGCAACACAAATGTACAAGCATTAATATTGTTAGTCCTGAACTGAATAAGACTGTTTAAGAGAAAATTGTGCAATCATGTTCATAGTAAGTACTTAGTATTAATCCGATTAATCATTTATCCGATAACTAACAAGGAAAAGGTTGGAAGTGTTCTCCACCGATTTTTAGCTTTGAATATGTTGTAGTCTAGGTCAAAATAAGAGACACGTATTTTTTTATATGTGCTCTTACGGCCGTTAAAGGGGTGAAACACCCTCTTGAAAAAAATCAGTTTTTATATTTCTGAGCAAATACCGCCAAATAATAAGAGATATGAAAAAAGTTTCAAATAAAAGATATATAGTTTTTAATGTACTTTAAAACTGCATAATCAGATTTTTAAAAATTGAAGGGGGAAGGGGGATTTCAAAAAATCTGATTATGCCGTTTTAAAGTTAAAAACCGTAAAATTTTTATTAGAAACTTTTTTTTATATCTCTTATCGTTTCGGTATTCGCTCAGAAATATAAAAAACCGATTTTTTTCAAGAGAGTGTTTCACTCCCTTAACGGCCGTAAGAGCTGATATAAAAAAATACATGTCTCCTATTTTGACCTAGAGTACAATATATTTAAAGCTCATTAAAATCGGAGGAGGACACTTCCAACTCTTTCCTTGTAAGTAGAATTGATTTTCATTATATCGAATGATTATTCCCGAAGAGAGAAAATCCTGTGCAAATTTCTGTGTTAAATTTCTGAATGTCATGATATTTAATCAATAATGTGAAACATAAAATCTTGAAATATATATCTAAAAATCTTAAAATTTTCGAGAAAATTAATATTATTTAGATGAATTATGCGGTAGAAAAATTTATAAAAGTTTCAAAATCTGATATTCTATAATTAAAGTATTTAGATGTTTTAGGGTGAATTGTTAGGGTAAACTAGGGTATGATGGTCATACAGAAAAGATGGCCATAGGTTGTAATTTTCCTAATAATGGCTGCATAATGTGCTTTTTTAATCTTTAATCGATATTTACAATATCGATTATCTTTGATAATGAATAAAAAACGTATTATGTAGCGATTATTAGAAAATATACAGCTTATAGCCATCTTTTCGGTGTAGCCATCATACCCTAGTTTACCCTAATTTTGGAAAGTATATCGATATATTTAAAGCTATAAGCAAGTTTTTTCTTTAAAATTACAATGAGGTGTTAAATATGAATAAAATAATAATTTAAAGAATATTTATATTGAATTTTCTATTAATATTATAGAAATCTTCGGCATCTGTTGTAATAATTGTTGCTGCTATGCTACTGATGGCGGAAGCTACACCAATTGATCTCGATGCTATAAGACAGGCCATAAAAACTGCTCACTTAGACCTACTCGGCGCCTTGGGCTAAGAAAAAAATTTGTTGAAAAACACAAAATGTGTTTCATCCAACCAATTATTTAGTCCGATACATTCAAACAAATATTATTTCAATGATACAAAATTATTTGTTGCTATTATAAACAAAGTACTAATTGAATCAGCAAAATAAAGAGTTTAATAAAAACATACACAGATATTGTAATGTAATATTTTTTTGGTATGCAAACTTATTCCTGTTGAATAAAGATTCATTTTTAGTTTTTCTCAAATTAATCTTGAATCCGAACAACAAAACTACTTTGTATTTAAACAAATAATTACTATAAAATTGCAACATATATAGTTTGATGAGTGTAAATTCAGAGTTCTATTTATTAAAAAAACAGTTAATATTTATATTTATGAAAATATAAAGGAAATAAAATTTTGTTTTGAAAACTCAGAGATGACAAAATATACATTTGATTTAATTGAAAGCTTTGTAAAATGACTTCAATTCACAGTTCCTATATTTACTGATGTAATTCAATAAACAATGTAAGTGATCGGTGCATTAATACGTTTTGTCATTTAATAGAATAATTCTTATAGAGCAAAATCAAGATTTATTTAGTTGATAGAAACAATTTGTTGAGAAAATTCTAAATTGAGTTGAAACAACTAAATTTTCATTACAAAAAACCAAAAAAAATAAAGCGTTCACCAAATTTTAAATAAAAATAACTAAATATTCGCTTAGTATAAATAATTATCTTATTAAACGAATTAAATATATGATCAGCAAGTCCATTAATTAAGATTAACGAACAAAATTCTGGATTGATTTGAATAAAGTTGTTGTGCAATTAGTAAAGATTTAATTTATCGGAATAAAGAATTTGTCAAAAGAACGTAATATTTAGCTAGAACAATATAATTTTTATTCAAAGAACTTGTTAATGTATTACGCCCACAGGATAGTTTTGTCCTTTACAACAATTTATTTAGCTGAATTAAATGATGACGTTTTAAGGTTCTTGCAAATTGTCAAGTAATAGGCAATAGGGACAGGGAGTAACAGACAAAAAAAAAGAAAGAGGAAGATCTTTCTCTTTCTTGCTTGTGTTATTCTCTGTTGCTATTACCTGTTGCCTAGCAATTAATTTTTTACAATTTAAATTTTCTTGGCTCTTATATAACAAAATTTATCTCTTATGATCAAACTAAAGTTTTCTTAAACACAATCTTTTTGGAAAATTTCGATGGATTTATATTCTTCTATATTGACATATTTGATAATTTTGATAATTGATAGATTTATATTTTCTTGGTGATTATTTGAGATTAGATATATTTATATACTTATATACATACGGATTTATAAGTAGACTTGTATGAATAATATATTTCTCACTCTTTGGTATTTATAAGTTTGCTTCTGTATTTTTGCGAAACGAATATATTACACTATAAATTGACCATATATATATTAAACAATATAAAAAATTTTATCTCTGAAAAGGATATTTTCGTTTCAAATGGTCTTGAGTTATTAATGCGTTGTAAAATGATTTTTAATAAATATCATAATAGTACATTTTTTAAAGTGTCTAAAGGTTTTTTTTTAAACTCGAATGAAATTAAATTTAACAAAAAATTAAGTCTTTCCTTTTTGCAGAAATGTATAAATCTTTTGATCAGTCCATATATGAAAAATAGCATTTTCATCATTAGAATTCAATATTTATACGCTATATAAAATTAATTATATATAATTATAATTTTAATAAATTTTTTATAATTTAAATTTCCTTGGCTCTTATAACAAAATTGATCTCTTATAATGAAAATAAAGTTTTCTTAAAAACAATCTTTTTGGAAAATGTCGATGGATTTATATTCTTCTATATTGACATATTTGATAATTTTGATGATTGATTGATTGATAGATTTATATTTTCTCGGTGATTATTTGAGACAACATATATTTATATACTTAGACTTGTATGAATGTACTTCCCACTCTTTGGTATTTATAATAACACGAATATAAAATCATACGACGAATAATTTTTTTTACTCTTTGTGGGCGTTTCGCTGACCTGGAACTACAATATGGCGTTTGTCAAAGGGTAACTCGAACTATTTTTACCTCCGACAAGCGCTCGACACACCTATAATGAAAGATTATTCCCGTGGAATATAGATAAATATACTTGCTGCTGTGTACATTAGTAGCGTTTGCTCAATGTTTGTAAAACACACTGTGTAAGCTGTCTAATCAGGTTTCGCTAATGTGGCTATATGACTTTCGCATCACATGATAAGACGCGAGTCTCATATTAGACTAATCAAACTGAGAGTTATGTCTCTTTAATTGATGCAGTTTTATATCGTCACTTTATTTATTTATTTTTCTAATATATAGTAAATATAGTAAATACAATATATAATAATAAAATTTAAAAAAATTAAATTTGTCCAAATTTTTCAAAAGGATAAGTCGTGAAACCAGATGATTTTATTAAAACTGTCTTATATTAAAATTGAGAGTTAAAATTGCTTGAAAAATGTAGGAATCAACGAAAAATGAATCTTATATATAGTGAGATATTCAAGTACGTACCTCTTATTTATAGAAATTTGTTCTCTATTCTTGCATTAGTATTCAAGAAAAGATATCTATATTACATCATTGCTTTTAGAAATCGTTATCTAACAATAAGAATTTAAGTATTCTGTCCGTATTTCGTGGCCAACGTAACCGCGGAGTTTCATGCATAATCATGCGCGGCTCTCCACATACAGGAAGAAGTCCAAGAACAGATGTATCGATCGAGATGGATACCTATTATGTTTGCGTCGAATCAAACACCGATTATTCCACGTCAGATAACAAAAGATAAAGATCAGAGAGATGGTAAAGGCTCAACGTAACGATCAAAGTTTCGTCGTCGAGCAAAATAGCTGGTGATCTAGGGATTATCTGAATGACTCGTGTCGGAAATGTGTGCTGTACACTCTCTGGGTCACGTAGGACGGGATTATCTGACTATGCAAATATAGAAGGTAATCGCCTTCGTATAAAGCAAACAAAGCGGCGAAAGAGGGTGACGAAGTTTTATGATTTCGCCTCAGTCAGTTTTTCTTAAGCGCTTCAGTTTAATGAAGAGAACGATGTTAAGAATTGTTATCCTTACGCGAAAGATAAAACTACAAGTTCTTTTATGTTATTATAACTATATATAATTTTATTTATGAAAAAAAAAAAATAATTCTATCGCAAAATTGGGACAAATTTCAGAAATCCACAAAAATCTGTCTCCTTTTTTTTTTTGAAAAAGTATTGGCCTAAATATTTTAAATCTGACCTAATTCAAGACGTTTAATGCAATCGTTCGAAATAAACAAGCGACGTAGCCTTCGCTGAGTACACAAATTTTATTAAAATAAATTACATTGAAATTGAATAATAACATTAACGATGTCAATTTGGAGTTTTGTTGTAGCACTTGAATAAGATGAGTTGACTAACGAAAGTAGGGCAGATTTCAAAAATTTCAAGGATGAATAGGGTGAACTAGAGAATGATGGCCATAGGCTGTAACTTTTTTAATAATCGCTACATAGAGCGCGCTTTTTTAGTCATTATCAAACATAATCGATATTTACAGTACTTTAGGTGCACACATTGTTCGAAATAACGACATTATGAATTTTATATCATATTTTTACTTTTGACTACCCGCAAAGTTTTTCATTCGTCCCCTAAAACCTGTTACAACGTCGAATAAATTAAAGTTAAGCTATCGTAATCGACGTTAGACATATTATAAAGATATGTAAATTGTTATACGACCTACAATTTTTATTTTCGTTTTCACTATTTTTCTATAAATATTATGGTCATCTGTTCCTTAAAAGTTGGGTAAGATGGCCAATGCTTGTACTATTTTGATAACATAAAACTTCTATTAAATATTTTTCTTTTAATTTCGATAATATTACGTAATTGAAGCTTCAGTGAAGATAATATGTCAAACCTTATTGAAAAATAACAAAAATAAAAGTATGTTTATTACATTTTCAAAAACTATGGCCATCTTACCCGAGTTTAGCCTAAGATAGAGAGAGAGAGAGAGAGAGAGAGAAAGGGACAAACGATCCTTGCGGAGTTCCCCTTTTGACAGTCGCAGTGGGTGTTTGAGCTTTTTCGTACATCATCGAAAAACTACCAACCAAGCCGGGTCGATACAGCGCCGGCGCTGCGGAATGCGCGACCAACGACGAAGACGAGCGACCCCACCATCAGCGAGCACCCACCGTCCGAACGATCGCGTCGACGTACAAGTTGAGAGAGAGAAAGAGAGAGAGAGAGAGAGAGAGAGAGAGAGAGAGAGACGGAGAGGAGGTGCCCCGTCTGTCCTCTCCTGTCCTCGGTTTCGATGCACCTCGTCGCCGTCGTGTTCCGCAGAACGCTACGCGCCGCGCACGCAATCACTGTGGAACGTCGCGCGTTCACCAGCTAGAGGAAAATCGACGTCCGAGCTCGGCGAACGAGCTGCAGCAACCAAACACGAGTCGATCAGGTGAGTGACGGTGTTTAAATTCACTCTGTCGACTCTCTGTCCTGGGAACTTGGAGAACCATTTGATTTCCGGAATCCAACAAATTTATAGAGACAACCAGCTAGAATAAACAATATATATACAATATAGTGATTGTATAAGAAAACGTTTACGTTGTAGAGTTCAATATATATTCTTTCATCACATTCACCGTTTTATATTTGCTTCATATCCTAGAAGTGTCAGAATAAATATATTTCACTTAAGCTGTTAAATCACATTCTTACTGTTAACAGTAATCGATTTAACGTGGTTTTGACATTTTATGACTATTGATCTATTCCCGTTGAAACCATCATAGCAAACTATGAGCGCGACGATGGTTACCATCACCATATTACTTAAAGCTCAAACGCTATTGGAATAGTTTTATTTTATTTTTAATAATATTTTATATAGATGGTATAACTAAAAAAAATTCATAAAGATATTTATCGCGATTCTAATTCTTTAGTTGTCTAGAAAAAACAAATTTTAATTTTTTAGATATCTCGAGTCACTTCTCAGATCGTTCTAATTGTCATGGTAAACTCCTTATCAGCTTATCATAGATTACCAATTAATCAATAATTTATGCGAGAGGACTTAGGTTTGCTGTTAGTGAATTAAGATGATCGGCCGACAACTATGGACGGTTCGAAAAGCGTTTGGACTCTTCGAGATAGGATCTGTATTCTAGAAAGTTTCTCTCTCTTTCTTTTTCTCGAACAAATACCTATTCTCAGAACTGTCGATACTAGAAATAATTATATCGCGTTATTGAGATGCAGAAATAACCCAACAATCGAAGATGAGAGGGATAAATATATGCGTAATAATCTCTGTTATATATTATTTTTCTTCTTATTAAAGCGTACGATCGAAAAAAAGATTCTGTTAATTTAATAAATATATAAATTTAATCTTATAAATCTCTCAGACATATTAATGGCCAATTGCAATTGGTATTGTTGAAATTTCGATATCGTATAATAACGAAAATGATTTCTCTTTATTAGAGTGTTTTTATGTAACATGACGAGTGGTGGCTACCAGGCCTCTGCTTTCCCTGAGTGTGCAAAATTAATCTTCGCCTCTATGATTTCATACCCTACACGTGTAATATTTTTCCGTGATGATATTTTTCAACGTGCAGGCAGCTGTATAATGTTTACTGATATTTTGCTGGTGCCAATGACTCGTAACCTTTGTTGTTCGCGTGCACCAAGTAAAGCTCATTGAATGAAGTAGCGCGTGCAGGTATAAGGACGACCTCGAACAACGACCAAGATTCAGGGCACGAAATCTCTCAACTATACGTATGTGCAAATATATACATCTATATTTGTTTTGCAAAAGTAAAACGAGTGCGTGCGTATAACGTTATTCCCTGGAGTAATTCATTTACTCGAAATAGAAATAATCTTGATGGATGAAGAGAAAAATGTCATGTACTATGGCGAACAATGCGCTCATATAATTTCTCTCTCGAGTATAATTTCTTCTTCAAGTCAATGTACGGAAAAATAATGAATCTTCAAGAGTAGATTATCCTAAAATATAAAGGCCGGGAAATCTTTGGTTGTTTTTTTTTTTTTTTTATATTAATTTTCTCTTTATATATTCTGAAGAAAAGAGAAAGAAAAAAAGCGAGAAATGTGCAGTATCTCTGAAGGTTGCATTTGAAGCGATCAAAATTATATCTAATTGCAATTGCAGCTGCGAGGTGTATATATGACGACGTACGCATTTACTGCTATTAGAGATGTGTGACATCACGATCGCGTAATGCAGATGACTGTCGGTTATATACAGAATGAAAGAGAGAAAGAGAGAGAGAGAAAAAGAAGACATAAACAGAAATCTTCACAGAAAACTAATGGATATCCAGACCACCTCGTCATAAACGAATTGTACAATCGTGCTCGTAAACGCGAGTCAAAGTTAACCGATTATTTTAGCTAACAGATTATTTGTAGAGGCAAATCGAGAAAGAGATAGAGAATCACAGACTTTCAGTCAGTTGGCTCTAATAAATTAAAAAAAAAAAAAAAAGACAGATTGTGAAGCGATATATTATGGTATTTCAGTTCGTGAGAGAACGAGTAGAAGGAAAAGGCGGCATCGAAAGTGACACGGGCGTGTGTATACATATATATGATGTCAGCTCGTCAGCACATCATCGGACGAAAAGTAGGTCTAGGGAATCAGCTGGTCGAAAGAGGCGCGTGCGCCAGCTGAGACGCCCACCTCGTAATCGCGCGCTCCTGGAAACACAGCGATTTCGTAACAGTATAATAAACAGAGCCGTATAATATACAGAGTAATGCTGAATCGCGTTTCTTTTGACATGTGTGACATGCGTATAAGAAATTCAAAGCAAGAAATAATTTTTTTTAGGAACGAACACTCAGTACTTGCGACTTTATTAATCATTAGATGAAGATGATGATGAAGCATTGTCGATTAAAAAATGTAAATATGTATCCCTTATATAATAGGAATACAAAGTTATGTAAAAATTGAGAGAAAATTGAATTGAGTTTGGAAAACATTATTATTCGAAATTAAGGATTGTTATATATCGTCAGAGCGAGATTATCCTTGTAATTATTTTTTTACTTCGTAACGTGTGTGCGTGAGAGACGACCATGACCGAATAGACGTGGTTAAACATAGTCAAGGCTGATACGACATTTACGCAAAGAGACCCGCAAATCTCTTTCCACGGTCGAAGTTCATCGCGAACGAAATAATTGCATTTGTGTAGAGATTGGTCGCCGAATAATTGTTTGCATTAAAATCGTATCATTCGCTGCACTAAATAAATTGTTGGATGCAATATTTTGACATGAATTCAATAAAAATATGTAGATAAAATAAATATTTAAAAATAATTAAAAACAATTTTTGTGCGTTTTTTTTAAATTTGTAAATCTAATATTTAAATAGCAGCGTTTTCCCTTCCGATCTTTGAAATGGTAACGATACGATCGAGAACTCAGCTTTGAATTTCGTTTCGGCTTCTGTCATAAAATACTATGCCACAATAAATAAATAAATATTGAAAAATAATTAAAAACAATTTTTGTGCGTTTTTTTTTTTAAATTTGTAAATCTAATATTTAAATAGCAGCGTTTCCTCTTCCGATATGCCACAATAAATAATTGCTCTCCAAGTTCCATCTCTGATGGACAAAGTACCGCGAGAGCACTTGAACTCCAATCTCACCTTATCGTTTTTCCTATCGCATAACAGCGGACATGAAGTACTCGCCGCAACAGCAACAGCAGCAGCAGAAGCAGAGGAAGTCGGAGAGCAGTGACGCCGCATCCATGGACGCGACGTCGCCGTCCGTCGCCCAGGAGCAGCGCAAGACCTCGTCGACGTCGTCGTCGACGCGGGCCCCTGTTTGCCGTTCGCCGTCTACCGGTATGTTCGCCTGGATGCGGGTGTTCCGGCTGGCGTCGATGCTGCACCAGGTCGGCTGCTAAGGTCCTCCTCCGCGAGCGCGGAGTCTGCGAGGGAGAAACAGAGAGAGAGAGAGAGAGAGAGAGAGAGGAAAAAAAGTCGATAGAAGAATTCGTACATCTTAAACAATCTCAGATTAAATAATTAATATCGTGAGACACGCGTAGCGCACAGGCGGTCCTGTTTCGTCCCCCTTCGCGCATCGCAATTTATATATATATATATATATATATAACATATATATATATATAAATATATATATATATATATATATATATATATTTATACACGGCCAAGTCATTAATATAAATCGTAGGAACGCGGCCGATGTTGTAGCTCGATTATAGTGCGTTACGCGAATGGCGAGTCGTAGAGATCCGATTCGCCGCGTAGAGATGTCGTAAACTGGGCCGCGCCCGGGTAGCATCGCCATCCTGGTGCGAGTAGGGGTCTTTTCGAGAATATAAAGAGGCGCCGCCTCCCCCCCCCCCCCTCTTTCTTGAGGTGGCGATTTATAGTGTATTTTCTCGTCTCTACGATATGCGTTTACCCCGATCCTAATCTTCAATGATTCCTTCGATTAATTTAGAGTCGCGAGAAGGGTCTAATTATTATTATTATTATTATTATTATTATTATTATCATTATTATTCCATCCATATATCACATTTGTTTCTCTGGTTTACCTTTAGTCGTACGAGCGTGTATTAAATCTTTACAATCTAATCGATCTAATCAATAAACTAATTCACCCTCTCCCGCAGGAATTTGGCGCGGCCCGAGTAACACGCGCAGCCGCACGCAGAGCAGAACACGCGCGTATGTCCCCGCGAGTAACATCGTATATTTTTTGTACATATATGTATATGTATGAATCGATTACGAGAGAGAGTTACGGAATTCGAAGTTTGCGCGAAACCGCAACGCTATCGTGAAATTTTAACAGTTTCGCAAATTATTCGAGGGGAGGGTTGGGGGGGGGAGAGGGGGGAGAAGGTTGCGCCTCGGCGAGAAAGATATGTGACGTTACTCGCGAAATATGAATCGCGATTAGCCCGATTAATCGACCGATCGGTCGGTCGGTCCTTACTTAGCGTTAAACCTCGTAATCGGGGATGGATTCGTTGCTTAGAGAGTGATTTCTCTTCCGGATACAAAAACAAAAAAAAAAAAAAACAAACAAAAAAAAAAACGCTCGTTCACCCTTACGGGCGTTGAATACACACGTCTGCCATAGCGATGTTGACCTGTAGTCGAACTATAATATATATACATATACGAATGTTACAGCGTCGCGACGTCCCTGCGAACAGCTGATTGACGTTTGAGTTTTTTTCTTTTTTTCCATCTGTTAATCCCGCGGATCTTCCCCGTTCAGTTTCTCTCGTAGCCCTGGATTGTTCAACCGACGACGACGTTACCGTACACCACAGTTGCGCACCGTGGATTCTATTTTTATATAGCGTGTACACACACACACACAAAAAAAAAAAAAAAAAAAAAAAAAAAAAAAAAACACGACGAGATGTGCCGTTTTTTTCGCGAAGCACCGTGCTTCGTTGCAAGCGGAAGAAAAAATGGTGAGACCCGGTTAACAAGGTGCGCCCCTTTACCCCCCCCCGCCCTTTTCCCCCTTTCCCCTTCCCTCCCCCTGTTCCGCCTTATTCGCCCCGCTCGAGTCCGCGAGGAAGTCACGTGACTTCCTCTAGGGTGTCCGCGATTACGTCCGATTCCGATTTCCCCCGTTGATTGTCTCGTCACGTTCAACGCCGAGCTCTATCGATGTTATACCTCGTTGATCGTTACATGAATATATTTTATGATTGCGCAGATTCACTAATAAATTAAAATATTTGCTTTAACTCGTGTGTCTCTGAGTGCCGTTGCTTTTTCCCCCTTTTCAAACAATTCCCGTAACTCGTTCAAATATACAGCATGCAAGTAAAATACAGCGAACAAATAAAATTATGAATAAAAAGGAATTACATATAATTATGGTAAAAATAATTGTTAGATATATAAAAATTACAAGTGTCACATGATTTACTGAGCGCTCATTTTTGTGCCGATAATTTCTTTAATTATAAATCTGTTCTTCGTTATTAATACCAAGTAGTATATTTTTATTCAAGCAATATGATAAAAATTAACGACATTCAAAAGTAAAAAATTCATTGAAAAAAAGAAATTTAATTCAAGCTTATAATTGGTAGATTTAAAAATTAAATATATGTATAGGCGAGTGATATATGATATATGGAATTGCATGAAAATTGCATAGAATATAAGGAAATTCTATATTCTTTTAATAGAAATATCGACGAAATAATTAAGTACATATGGTTGGCCTTTTTGAAACACGTGGCATGCGCTAACGCCCTCAGCAAATACTGTGGTTAAAATAAGAAACATTAAGGCAAAATAAGTACCGATGGTAACAGCAGAAATATAAAATTTGAATTTTCATGCATAAAAGATTTAAATAGAAATAGTCTTTATACGCACAATACATATAATTGAATTATAATAATTTTTCTTTTTTCTTTCTGGATCCTCTCTCTTCTTCTGTACATATAATATAAAATATTACATGTACAATCTCTATTTTTGAAATCTGAAATAAAGAAGGATAATTTATTAATACGAATGGCACACACGCACCACACAGTGGTCCGCGCGACCTGCCTTATCTGTCAAGTCAGTCGCGAGTCGCGAGTGGCGAATCTCCGTAGGGGGGCGGCAGCCACGTGGATCAAGACGTATGACGCGTGACGCGTGACGCGCAACGCGCAGGCGGGAGGAGGCGGTAGGCGGTTGGTCGCGCGCGCACGCAGTCTTTCCTCGCGCATCTCGGTATCGCGTTCATACGCTTTTCCCGGTATCGCAGAGAGGAGCGCGCGAGCGCGCCTCACGGATCGCGGTGGACGAGTGACTTTTTTTTTGTATCAAGAAAAATATCCGATTACGCGCGCGCGCGCGCGCGAAAGAAATCGGATCGGCGTTCGAGACACGCGAAAACGACGAGAATCCGGCGACGACACCCGGTCGTGCGAAGAAACGATATTCGATATTCGTCGCCCCGCGGCCGATTCGTCTACTCTCTCGCGCAGATTATCGTCGACGATCTTTGAATGAGACATGCGGCGACCCTTGACCCGTCATCTGTCCGAGGGTGGCGGCAGCGGTGCTACGGCCGACAGCGGTGGCGGTAGGCGACAACGTACGTCCGTGAAGGAGGGCGGCGACGAGCGCGGATACACCTGGTCCTGTCGCGATTACAGCCATCACCTGTCGTTCGCCGACCTTCTCAAGACCCCCACACCCCCGGCTGAGTGCCGTAGCCGCGCGACCATCTCCCCGGAGCTCCGGAGCGTCGCGATCCACAGGTAGGGTGCTTAACCCCGTTACCTTTTGCCCCTCTTTTCCAGCTTCCCCCATATACATATATATACCTGTTGTATCGCACGTTTACCGCCGTTTTATATATACGGTAATGGGCTGTACATTGCATATTTGGAAAACCGCGCGATTCGAATTTTACCTGAAGTGAATTTCCGATAATATCGCTGACGTAGCTATTAGAAAGCCACGCCATTACAAGATCGCCATTGTGGCTTATTAATGTATTGTGTTACCTATATGTATATCTCTTGAGCCGAACGCTTCCGGCGTTAATATTATTCTCCGAAGGCCGAGTGTAAATATCTTACATGCGACTGAATGAGATTCAATCGCTACGATCAACATTACTTACATAGGTGTCGTTACGACAAGGTTATAAGCTTTATTATTGAAACTCTGTTTTTCGTCTTTCATGTCCTTAATCTTATTTACTAAAAGTAATGTACATCTGAATATATATATATATATATATATATATATATATATATTTATATTTATATTCATTAGTATTCATTCAAAAAAATGATCATGCAACTTCAACAAAAATTTTCTAGCTGTAAAAAAATATGTAATATATTTTCTTTTAAATATCAAATATAATCCCATATATTAAATCAGATTTTAAAATTCTATAATCACTTAAAAAAATGATTTTGCAACTTTAACAAAAATTTTCTAGATGTAAAAAATTATCTGAAACAGATAAGATTATTAGAAAATACTGCGATACCGCATATATTTTGCACTTAATCGATTTAAGTGACAGAGACAAAATTTATATCCGTACTATTAGTGTAATTTAGACAGAAAATTTGTCTGCGATGCCTATCTTTAAAGCTTATAATTGTCAAGGACAATTATATTTCGCAATGGAATCTAAATTTTCTAGAGATATTGCTGCTCTAAATTCCATACGTGACAAACAATATTCTAACAGATACAAAAAGTAGCGATAAATTTTAATTGAGACATCTAGAATTTTATCTACACTAGCAAAATATTTTTTTGTGAGAGTGGTCTACAATGAAATTTTTCCGAGAAATTATACCAAGTAAAGTTTTCCTGCAAATTATAAATATGTAATTTTACATGTTCAATTGTATTGTTAATTTTATGTGTACACAAGGTATATATAATTTCATACATATTATTTTAATAATACAATTTTTTACAATACATACATGAATATAATTTTACATCTAATTTTCCACTTTAATTTCTCGCTTAGAATCTTTATTTTATTTATTGAAAGATATATTATTACATTTATATTCATTATTATTTTAAACGAATAAATTTTTTCCAAGAAATTATCAAATAAAATTTTTCTACAAATTAGGAATAATTGCACATATGCAATTATTTAATTATTTATATACATGTATATATATATATATAATTTCAATATATTATCATTTTGCATAAATTCTAATAATACAATTGGCCGCAATATGCACATGAATATAACATTACATGTACTTAATTTTCTATGCCACATCTAAGTTCTCGCATAAAATCTGTTAACATACATCAAAATACCGTGATGTTTGCCTTACATAACGAAGGGGATCATTTATGCGGAGAGTAAAAGGGAGGGGTTATGAAAGAGAGAGAGAGAGAGAGAGAGAGAGAGAGAGGGAGAGAGAGAGGGAGAGAGAGAGAGAGAGAGGACATCCTCATTCCAGAGCCTACGTCGTCGGCCTAGCGGGCGATCGTCGATCGACCGTCGAGCGGAGATGATCGTTGAGTAATAAATTAGATTCGCTAGGTGCCGGGAATGATGCGATCGCGGCGGAGGCAGCGGCGGCAAGTAGAGCGGGCAGTGTAGGGCGGAAGAAGGAACGGAAACGACCTTGAGGAGAGGAGCAGCGCGTTCTCGCTACCTCCATCGGCTGGATGACCCCGCTATTTCGATTAGCTAACGGAGCTGCCGTTCGTTGCGCGACCGGAACACCGGGAACTGGGTCAGCTAGGTTTTTAAAGGCTTCGCTCGTTCACTTCTCTCTCTCTCTCTCTCTCTCTCTTTTTCTCTTTCCCCCTCTCCCCTCCACCCTTTTCATCCTTATTCGTCACGATGAATGAATGAGGCGCGTTATGTAAACTCGCCGAGCGATAAATAAGCCGAGAGAGATCCCGCTATCAATAAAAACATGCCGCCAATTATTTTAATTAGAAATTATTTTTTCTGTTACCTGGAGGGAGACAGATAGAGAGAATGTGTTGTTCGCTTGGAAGAAAATGTAATTCATCACGTATCCATTATTATATCATTATTATTTATCCACACAAGTGCCCTACTGCATTTGATGAATAATAATGATATAATAATGGATGTAGGTACGTGAATATGCTAAAATTTCTAGCGTTCAATTTTTATCTCTTTTACGTTTTTTATGGAATTAAAATGTCTGATTGTATATATATATATATATATATAGTACAATATAGAATATTTGTATGAACTCACGGAAGATATCTATAAGAGAAGAAAGAGAGAGAGAGAGAGAGATATTGACGTTCAATATTATTTCGATAAATAGATTTCTGCCGTATTTGATTATCCTGTCAATAAGATTAAGTTCGCAAGATTCCCATCATGACTCGTAATATATTGCAGTCTCAAGAGAGAAAGAGAGAGAGAGAGAGAAACAAAAATGTAAAAAATTATATTAAACGAAATATTATAGAAAATGTAATTCTATCTCTTTGATTTTTGTAATTATTATTTATATATTTTTTCTGTACTTTTATAAATACATTTTTTCTAAATTTTAACATACGGCACATGACATTGAAAAATATTTTTTCACGCTCGTAAACTTAACGTTATATCAATGATAGATATACCAATGGGTAAGGTTGGTCGGAAAAGTTTTCAGTGAATGAAAAAAAAAACCATGATAAATTCCGGCTATTACTGTCCCAGACTTTATTCAATGGAAACTGACAAAAAACTATAAAAGTAACTAATATGTAACATTAAAGTATATTTATATATAACTTTAAATAAAAGATATTTTTGTTTTAATTAATAAATCATAATAATTACCATAATATTTTGGTTTTGTTTAAAAAAATTATAATAATAAAATCTTTTTAAATGCAAATTAATATGTGAAATATTTAAAACAAAAAAACATTAGAGATATAAATACATACGTTACTAAATTTTATATTAATTTTTAGCTTAATGAGAAAAATGTAACAGTAACAAAAAAATTACAATTTTTTACTGATATAAATCTAGTTTACTATTCAATAGCTTGTAGCAAAAAAAAAACTAATTTATTTGCTACGTTGATTCCTAATATATTTTATGAATTTTATTTTGGATAAAGCTTAAATTAGAAAACACTCTCAATTCATCAATATCGATGAAAAGATCTTTTATTTATTTTAATAAGAAAGATTATTAAAATATTAAAAATTAAAAATTCTTAAAATTATTAATTTATTAAAAATTAGCGTTAGCTTTAATATTACATGCGAATGTCTTCCTTATCAGTATGTTTCTCAAGGCTAAAAGACAAGTCGGTTCGTTCGTTATCGAGGGCTTTCCTCGTTTGCAACTGCAACAATAAGAATCCGATGCAAATTGACGTATTGCCGGTGTCACGCGTGCGTTCTTCGCGCATCGATTTCGAACGAAGATTAATGACCGCATGTTAATGATGGCAATAGAGGGTCGCGTAAAATAATTCCGCTAAATTTGACGGGTACAATAGAGGTACCCGGGATTGCTCGAGAAAAAAATGTGCGCGACGTGCGCCGATAATTGGCTATTCTAGTCGTGATGCACCCGGATGCCCTATCCTGACCTAACTATCTCTTCAGGGGGTTGTATCCCTTCTACTGAAAACCATTCTCGATTGAGTCCTGTGAAGGGTTTATTTTTCTTCGGTTAGGGAAAAACGGAAGGGGATAACTGTATTGTCCTCTCGGAACTTAAGCGTAAAAATTATTCTTTTGTATTATATTATTTTTTTGTTATTTATTCTTAATCCTTGCCTTTCGGCTTAGGATGGCTTCCAGTTTACGTGTTTTATGTATTTACATATAACCATTTTATATCTTGAATCCTATAAAACTATAAACCATATGAGTACGCTTACTAATTCTACCAAATATAATCCAAAAATATATCCCATAAAATAAAATAATAATAAAATAATCCAGAATTTTAAGTTAAAATCAAAATCCAAATTGAAATCAGAAATTACAATTAAATTTAAATTAAATTTAAAATTAAAATCAAAATTAAAATTAAGATTAATGTCATATTTAAAATTAAAATTAAAATTCGAACTCTCAATTCAAAATCCAAAATTCGAAAACTTAATTCTTCAAATTAAATTAAATTAACTTACTTAAAATTTAAAAATTTTTTCAAAATTTAAACTTTCAAAATTCAAAATTTAAAAATTTAAAACTTAAAAATTGTAAAATTCAAATTAAAATCAAGATCAAAATCAAAATGCACAGTCCCAACTGAATTTCTAAATTCAACCCTTCTCACTTTACTTTCGTTTAACTTTCTCCTTTCCTATTTTTTCTTTCTCTCTCTATTCTTCTCATCATCTCTATTCCTCTACCATCTTCATTTAGCACTCTCTCAACTGTATATTACTTCGCCTCTCGACATCTTTTGTATTATAATTAATTGATATATTTCTGTGTGTTAAAATTATAAATTTTAAAAGGCGAAGGGACATAATTAAAATAACGTTATCGCGTAATGAAAATATACAAGGACAAAAATCAAAAGATGATAAATGATTTTAACATTTATATATATTATTATCACATGTTATACTTTATTTTATATGTATTTTATTACAAAGGTACAACAATTATATTATTATTAACATTAATAATTTATAATTATAATGTATAAACCTTTACCAATAAGGATTAATTAAAAATGACACATTATTTATTAATGGTTTTATGAATATGAGGACGATATCTAATGGGTGATTATTATTATTATGCAATTATCAGTGAAGCTTTATCGGTGTTTCGTATATTCTGGCGCTTCGTACATTAGACTTCCAGGTTCGTTACGGTGCGAATAAAAGATGTATGACTTCATTCAAGCGGCAATCTTATCAAACTGGTGGAACAACGGCGGGTGGTTCGTGGCATTTCGTGGAAGGAAAGTGGGCTTCCTGCGCGCTTGAGGAAGCTCGAAATTTCCCGGAAGCTTTATCGAATAGTGCGGTTTCTTGGAGGAATTTATCGCGAATAAATATATTATCGCAAATATACATATGATAAATGAATTAACGTGGCGCACATGTTGGCGAACAATCTACCGTTTGTGTGTTTTGTTTGTTCTTGAATTTTATCCTACGATAATTTGATAATAACTTTATAATCAATTCCAATTGGCCATTCTCTTCCGCCATTGTAAATCCTCCAAGAAAATTCGCGCGAAATTTGTACACGAGAAAAATTTGCGCGATCGGCCAAACGCTGTGAAATTTATAATGCACTTTGGCTCTCGGGGCTTTAAGCGATCTTCCGCGGTCAAACAACGGGGCATACTATTAGTATATACGTTCGGTAACTGGTCTCGTGATTTTCCGCCGGTTTCTTCCCCGTGCTATTATCCCAGTCGAAAATGATCGGTCTTGCCGCGGAATAATGGCATCAACGTGGAGGAGGACGCCTAGGGACCGGGAACGTCTTAACCCTAAACTTAATCTGACCCTTCCTCTAGGCTAATCTCTTACAACAAATAAAGATCCCTTAACAAATCTTAAAAAATTTCTACCGATATTCTTTCGGGAAAAAATCAAAACTGATTAAAAGCCTTCGCTCGGTCTGACAGTTAGCTTATTTATTTATTGAACGGGATAATTTTTTTTTATGTAAATTAGAACATTACAAGCGCGCACATTTTGTTTAATATAAATATCAATTTTATTATTAATAATAGATATTGATTTTTAATATAGAAATAAAAAAAAATTAAAAATATTAATATTTTTTATGAGTCAATCATTAATATAATATTCAAATAAATGAAAATGTTATTAAAATATAATTATATATATATATATATATATATATATATTATTCTATTATTATTGCATTATTATTTAAATAAATTTTATAACTTTCAACAAACTTAATTTAACAAATAATTTCACAACAATTTAACAAACTTAATTTAATAAATTTTATATATTTGAACAAACTTAATTTCAAATTTTAATATTATATAATAAATAATAAACTTAATTTAATGAATTTGAAATTTTAATTTATAATAATTAATAAAAATCTTATTCTGTATCTGTAAAAAAATGCGACATATCATTACTGCAAATGTTCGCTTTCATAGTGAAAGTATCATTCTATCTTTTTTTTTGATATATAATAAAAATTTGACATATAATGAACAATAAAGATAGAATAATGCTTTCAGCATATTTATTTATTGAACGGGATAATTGTTTTAATGCTTTCTGCTTATTTATTTATTGAACGGGATAATTTTTTCTTTATGTAAATAATGCGGGACAGAAAAATGACGGAACAGTTGCATTCAAGTAATTATACAGCACGTATATTCCGAATTCAATTATTACGCCACAGCATATTTTAATACATAAAAAAGATACGAAATATATTTAAAAAAATCTAGAAAAACGAACAATGTAATTTGCAAGAACTTTTCAAAAATATTTCTTATAAAAGGAACCGAGCAATATCGTTATCGTAGCGCGAATCATTGATAATAATCGAGCGCACTCGAAAGTGTCGACGTTGATGGCTCCTGAAAGAGCGCAAACATCTTATCGCACGATGCGAAAGACCGGCGAGACTCACTCTCGCGAGCGAGTGGTTCGCGAGTCCTTCTCTCGAGGATCCCGGTCAGAAGCGGAAGACGGAGGTGGTGGAGGACCCGAGACCCGAGACCCGAGACCCGAGCGAAGAGAGCGCGTTGGAGAAGGAGGAGATGGTGGAGGAGGAGGAGGCTGTTGCGGGTGGGAGAACGAGTGCCACTGACGATGCAAGTACGAGCGGGCTCGTTAAACAGTTGTTGGACGCTTCGATCCACCGTCGCGTCTCGTCGTCTCTTCCTTCCAAGTGTCGATCGCGCGCGAAAAAGATCTCTCGATCGGTGTCGATTTTCGGTGCGAAAAAATCAACCGGAAAAAACACACGTATCACCTACGCACGTGAAAGTTAATATATCGAATCGGGTAATTGAAATATATATTTGAAGTACAAAAGGTTTATTATCGAAGCTGAGAGAGAAAAGTTTCATGTAATAATATTCGAGTTTTGCGCGATGGAATACGTCCGCAAAAGCTTGCCGAAGCGTCGAGGGGAGGATTATCATTATATCGGCATTATTATTATATCGTTGTATTTGGTGTAAATTACACGTGAGTCGCCGAGAGGCAATCGCGAATAATGCTCTGTGATTTTTGTTTCATTTTATTGTTGTCGAATGCACGTAACAACCGCATATAATTGGGAGGGAAACCACCTTCGTCAAATGTCAAATAACCCACGTGGATTACGCGAGCGGGAATGGGAAAAACGATGAAAGCCGTCGTGCTAATGACTCGTTTCAATTTTAAGATCGTTCAAAATTCCTGCCTTTATATGTTCACGACATAATAATAATGTTCGTCGCACGTTGATTTGTTTTTAAAACAATGCGGATTTCCGATGATGTCACGAACTTGCGAATCCTTTTAAAGATCGTGAGTCTATTCATCAGGAAAAAGAATTGAATTTTTCATGAACCGTTTCTGCATGATGACTATACATAGATTCTACAGGAATATTTTCGAACCCGTCCAAGTTTGGAGGCAGACCACTTTCGTGACCTGGATTATTATTCGTCATAATAACTTGAAAAATATACGCTCTATAATTTTGATAACTGTAAAATATTTTTTCTTCAATGTTTATTTTAAATGGAAATTACTTCAAAATTATAGTAATTATATTAAAAATATCGAAAAGAGAGTAAATAAGAAATAGAGCTACATGGATACGCGAATAGTTTAATCTACTTTTGCAGGAAATTTACATAAATTATCACGGTGCACGTTAGTTGGAGAAAGATTAATATAACGGATAATTTGAAACGAGACTTGAAATTGAGGAACGCATGCCGTTAATTGGGAGGCGACATATCGGGGCTTCCTGCTCGCGAGACGGGATTCACGAGACGATCTCGAGACGGGAGAAAAAAAAAGGTATCCGCGAACACCTCTCTTCCGCGTCGCGGTGACCGTGTACGCCTCGAAGAAATGCATCAGGGGAATTAATCGATCGCGAATGATAACGGGACTGGCCGTGTTATCTCGGCGGGTGTAATCGTATCGAAACACATGTGCACACGTTGCAAATTTACCCCAAGATTATGTCCCGGGACTCGATCGGCGTCGGTTCTCGAGAAGAGATCTCGCCTACTTCTCCCCCGGGAAACCAATTTCTCGATAAAATCATTATTTACGTTAGTTAACGAGCCACGGTGGCTATTACGTTGCTCTAATTGCGTTTAATGCCCTAATTTACCAGTATTTACGTCCTATACATATCGTTGAATGCACATTCCTTTCGAAAAGAACAAATGTAATATTATCTTGCCAACAGGCAAGTTACTATATTTTAAATAACGGTTCTGTTTGTTATCAAAATTTTTTAACACATCTTTTTTTTCTACAATTCTTTATCATATATACAAATTTTTTATAAACATCGAACACGGATTTGTATTTGATACTAAGTGGCGCTTTATATTTATATGTACAGCCTTGGTCAGAATTATTAGGCACCCTTAAATTTTCCCCATTTCTTATTTTGTTAATAGTATGTAAATACTAAAAAGATTAAAAAATTTTTTTAAACTATCGATAGTACTTTAAAGCTGAAATTTCAAAAGCTTTAAAATGTTTTTTTTAATTTTTCGTTTGCGATAATTTTTCGCCCAGTATCGACAACATGTCTGAAAAATACAGATTTAATTTCAAAATTATGTATCTCGGCTAAAAAAAATTATAGGAAAGTTTAAAAAAAAGCATTTTGAAAGCAAAATGTTGTAGTTTATGGAACTTGACTTAAATTTTTCGAGAGAAATTTTTTTACCGAGTTGCAGAGAGTGTGAAAAATACAATAAAATTTTAAGAAACGAAACAATGTTTTTGCTTTTTTACAAACATTTTTTAATGTACTAATGACGCATTAAAGTTGCTAATTAAAGTCGGTAATTAAAAAAATTTTTGTATTTTCCTTGTTCTGTGCTTTAAAAAAGAACATTGTTTTGTTTCTTAAAATTTTACTGTATCTTTGACACTCTGGAGCTTGGTAAAAAAATTTCTCTCAAAAAATTTAAGTCAAGTTCCATAAACTACAACATTTTGCCTACAAAATGCTTTTTTTTCAACTTTTTTAAATTTTTTCTGGCTGAGATACATAATTTTGAAACTAAATCTGTGTTTTTTCAGACATATTGTCGATACTCGGCGAAAAATTATGACGGACGAAAAATTAAAAAAACATTTTAAAGCTTGAAATTTCAGCTTTAAAGTACTATCGATAGTTTTAAAAAATTTTTAGTATTCATATACTGTTAACAAAATAAGAAATACGGAAAATTTAAGGATTCCTGATACTTTTGACCATGGCTGTATGATATATGCAAATATATACACATATATATAAATATCGAACGTGAATTTGTATTTTAATAGCAGGCAAAATTGACGGTAATCAAAAGCGACGTATACGAATCCATGTGTGTCTAATGTGTTACAGTATATTTATTAAATTTTCCATACCAAGTACTTTGTAAAAATTCAGACTTGTGCATCGATCAAATAAATGTGTGTCTCATCCTGTGCGAGGTGGTGACTCGCGTAAAACGCGCGCGGCTTGATTTCGAGGGATCGGGGACGTGATACCGTTGGATAAATCGCGTTAGACTCGCTCGGAATATCGGTCGACGGCGACGTGCGATTATTTCAACATCGACGACGAATCGACGACGATTCCAATCTCTGACCGGAGGTCTCGCACGTGTAAGGGGCCGCCGACCGATGCAGCTTACGACATGCTGAAGATACGTATGCTGGATTACATCGGCGATACTGGGTGAGTGTTGTATGTGTGCATCTAGAAGGCGTAACTACTAGGAATACACAGGATGCACTTAATCCTCTTTCGCAGCAGCTTTTAATCAAACTTGTATTAACTCTTACCTTGTTTGTTTATGTTTTGTTAATTATTAATTGTTATTTGGTCAAGATGCTCGAGGTATTATAATATAGAGTGAACTATCTATTCCTACTTATTTTGCAAAATAATAGGAATTATGTATAAAGAAATTTTAAGATATGAAAATATAAGTATATGTATGTATATTTAAACAAAATATTTTGCAGGCCTAATTTAATTATTAACTTTTACATAATTTTATTATACATAGATCGAGTCATAAATTTATTTATTAATTCACAAATAACTTGTTAGACTTGTTTTACGATACTTTCTCTTAAATTTTTTTCTAATTGTTTTTCATTCCATTTGTCTTGCATGTTGCTACATAATCCTGTTTCTTGCACATTCATCATCAATGATATGTATCTGAAAGGGAAATAAAAAAAATTAATAAAAAATTATATAAGATTTATTATAAAAACATATCGGTATAATAATTTGTTAAAATATCTCTAATTCACCAACGTAGATAATCACTTTAGGGACACTCTGTATGTGATAATTTAATATCTAATTATACATACGTAATCTTCAAAATAATTAAACATGTTTTCAATTTAATTTAATAATTTGAAATTTAATTTATATAATATCTGGAATTTCGAAGCAAAATGTTTGATTAAATTAAGTACGCGCGTTTAAAAAAATTGCCGTATTTAAATACATTTTCTACCAATCGCCGCGCGTCATTTCGTCGCGACGAAAGACACGCTTGCATCGGCAATTTATTATGAAATTACAATCGTTAGGGCTGACGTTGGTGCGCGCGAGTAGCCACCGATCTCGGCCAGTAGGGACCCGCGTATCACGCGCGCATCCGGAATACCAATGAACTCGTAACCGCGGGGAGAACAAGGCTGATCATTCTTTCCCGCTTTGGGTGTATAATGACGCTTGCCTCTCGAGCGCGTTTAATGCAGATCCGAGCTGGTGGATAAAATTGGAACGGCCTAAGAGCAGCTCTCGGGGCGATATACCGAATAGCGAAAGCGACAAAAGAAACTACGAAATTTATAGAGCACTCTCGTCCTCCTCGAGAGGAACCAGGCTCTACCGCCTGCCGCTTATCGTCGACGAATTAATTTGGTCGACGTTGAACCGTACTCCGATCGACGTATTTATCCGGTTTCAATGCAGCCTCTTTAAAAACGAATGGATCGAATGGGCATATTTATCAATTCATAATATTTTAATGATAATTTGATGACTTCAACACACTATGTTTATTTCATGTTTATGTATTATGAATTAAATGAAATAATAAATTAAATTAATTCGATTGTATAATTTATAAAAATTCTAACAAGACAAGTCCATCATTTACATTCTTTTCTTCGTCGTCGTTGTACGTGTACGCACACGTCATTTTTCCGCGTATTGTATTGGATCAGAAAAAATGCATCCGACACACACGGTCATTACGAATGATGCAATTGCCTCTCCGCGGCCATATCTGCACACAGTGACGCGGATATATTTCTAATTTCCTGCTTATTCCACGTCGGCCCACACTGTCCGTTCATCCGGGATATAATGACAGGGCGCCTCGTGGGTGCGAAACATTGGCAAATTAATCGAACGAGGTCGAGCGTCGGATCTCGAGCGAGCGGGCAATCATAAATAAGGTTTCACTCGCGGTGAAACTTTTCCAACATCGTATTTACGCGTGCTCGCCGACACGCTTGTTATTCACCGTGCCAGCAATTCGACTCGACAAGTAAAGATAGCCTAGGAACGCCATGAAAATAGTTCATGGAGTTTCGTCAAACTATTTTCTCTTTACTAGAGATTAAAATATGCAAAATTGCAATAATATTAATTTCAAAGACTTGTAATTAAATACTTAAAAAAATATTTTCCTAATATTTTGCTTGTATTATTAAAATTTATGCAAATAGATAATATATTGAAATTATATGTATACGTATATAAATATATATAATTTATTTTATTAGAAAGTAGAAATTACATGTATGTATGTAAATAATTAAATAATTCAATTGCATATGTGAAATTATTCCTAATTTGTAGAAAAATTTTATTTGATAATTTCTTGGAAAAATTTAATTGCTTAAAATAATAATGAATATAAATGTAATATATATCTCTTTCAATAAATAAAATAAAGTGTGAAACACTTGTACGTTGACAGATTCTAAGCGAGAAATTAAAGTAGAAAATTAGATGTAAAGTTATTTTCATGTATGTATTGTAAAAAATTGTATTATTAAAATAATATGTATAAAATTATATATACCTTGTCTATACATAAAATTAATAATACTATTGAACATGTAAAATTACATATTTATAATTTGCAGGAAAACTTTACTTGGTATAATTTCCCGGAAAAATTTCATTGTAGACACTCAAAAATATATTTTTCTAATGTAGATAGATTTCTAGATGTGTCAATTAAAATTTATCGCTACTTTTTGTATCTATTAGAATATTGTTTGTCACGTATAGAATTTATAGCAGCAATATTCCAGCGATACCTCTAAAAAATTTAGATCCCATTGCCAAATATAATTGTCCTTGACAATTATAAGCCTTAAAGATAGGCATCGCAGACAAATTTTCTGTCTAAATTACACTAATAGTACAGATATAAATTTTGTCTCTGTCATTTAAATTGATTAAGTGCAAAATATATGCAGTATCACAGTATTTGCTAATAATTTATCTGTGTCAGTTAATTTTTTACACCTAGAAAATTTTTGTTGAAGTTGCAAAATCATTTTTTTGAGTGAATGGTTCGTTCTAAATAAATTTTACTAAAAAATCATGAGAATCTTGAAATAAATAAATTATTATAATTTAAAAATCTGATTTAATACGTCGGATTAGATTTGATATTTAAAAGAAAATATGTTAGATATTTACTTTTGAAAAATGTCTTATTTTTCTATCTATTGTTAGATTCACACGACAGTAGGAAGTCGATCGACTTATGCGATTCAATTAACGTGTCATCGTATTGTTCGTCCTAATGTTCCTCGCGATACAGGAAATTACAAGGAAACAAGTCAGGAAACGCAACCGCGGAATGCATGAAAATTCCCGAGAGCGCTATTTATTACGATTTCAAAGAAAGGCGATACGCAACGTTACACTGGCGCAATAAGAGCGATTATATGCCATGACGAACGTTGATAACGACATGATGTGACGATAATGTATCGCTTTGCGATGTCCCGCATGGGTCATTTATAACGATGCTTGAATCATTGATCAAAGAGATTGCGATGTTAAATTAGTCTATCATATTTATATATGACAATTTTACATGAATAATATCTCGTGAAAATCTGTAAAATACATATCAATTATTTCGGTCGAATGCGTATATATACTTTACTTTTTGGGAAAAGAGATTTCTCTGCACTAGTTTGCGAAACCTATTTTCCCAGATATGTAGATATATTCGTTTTCGCGAATCCCGCAGATTTCGCACAAACATCCTTGTTTTCATAAAACTGTCTGCTCATAAATTCCCGGCCGCAAACATACTGTTCTAAATTCACGATTGTTGTTCAATTTCACGATCAGATTCTTGGACTGATAGTTCCGCGTGGGTATATCATAATAAATTCTTAATTTCTCGGCTCGATAAATTTTCATTTCCGCAAATCCTTATAAGGATATATGGCAGATTCCGCTCCCATTACGAATTCTTTTATTACACACCGGCGTGTCCGTTAGATTAATCGGCGACTTCGCCTCGGTTTTATATTCTTTCGAGTATATTTTGCCGCACCCTCCCTCCAGGGACACAAGGATAAATTTCTTTATATCTCACGCGCGAATGTAGCCTTCTTTTCTCTCCTCCGTTTTCCGCGTCGGACTCTCCTTTATAGACACAGTGCTTGGAGACGCTTTATTCGTGGAAACGATTCTCTGCCAGGCAGGGTTCCGTGTACATCGGGGACTACCTACGTACGTGAATGTACAGAGTGTTTCAGACAATCACTTAATCCACGTTCAAATCAAGCGAACAAATAACGCTCAAAAAAATATTTTTGCTAAAGTAGATAGATTTCTAGATGTCTCAATTAAAATTTATCGTTACTTTTTGTATCTGTTAGAATATTGTTTGTCACGTATGGAATTTAGAGCAGCAATATCTCTAGAAAATTTAGATTCCATTGCGAAATATAATTGTCCTTGTCAATTATAAGCCTTAAAGATAGGCATCGCAGACAAATTTTCCGTCTAAATTACACTAATAGTACGAATATAAAGTCTGTTTCTGTCATTTAAATTGATTAAGTGCAAAATATATGCAGTATCACAGTATTTGCTAATACTTTATCTGTTTCAGTTAAATTTTTACATCTAGAAAATTTTTGTTCAAGTTGCAAGATCATTTTTTTGAGTGAATGATTCGTTCTAAATAAATTTTATTAAAAATCATGAGGATCTTGAAATAAATAATCATTCAAAAAAATATTTTGCTAATGTAGATAGATTTCTAGATATCTCAATTAAAATTTATCGTTACTTTTTGTATCTGTTAGAATATTGTTTGTCACGTATGGAATTTAGAGCAGCAATATCTCTAGAAAATTTAGATTCCATTGCGAAATATAATTGTCCTTGACAATTATAAGCTTTAAAGATAGGCATCGCAAACAAATTTTCTGTCTAAATTACACTAATAGTACGGATATAAATTTTGTCTCTATCATTTAAATTGATCAAATACAAAATATATGTTTCTGTCATTTAAATTGATCAAGTGCAAAATATATGCAGTATCGCAGCATTTGTTAACAATTTATTTATTTATTTGTTTGTATTTATTTTAATTTGTCTGTTTTAGTTAATTTTTTACACCTAGAAAATTTTTTGTTGAAGTTGCAAGATCATTTTTTGAGTGAATGGTTCGTTCTAAATAAATTTTACTAAAAATCATGAGAATCTTGAAATAAATAAATTATTATAGAATTTTAAAATCTGACTAGATTTGGTATTTAAAAGAAAATATGTTACAAGATAATTTTTTTGAGTGAAGGATATCAAGACAGAAATGTTATTTAATTAACAATTTAAAACAATTTTTTTTAATAAATTATTATTTTTATATATATTTATGTATAATTTTGTAAAAAAATATTTAAAAAGATTTGTTAAAATTAATGATTTTTTTTTCGCGCTAGTTTGTTATTAAATCAGATTTTACAACAAAGACTTTTACAAAATTCGCGATATCTCGAGGAAAACATTAAAACTTTAGAAAAGAGTTTGCATGAGAGAGTAGATTAAAATTATAATTTGCAGGATACATTTTATGCGAATACCTTAATCCTTTGCAAATTAATATTTAAATGAATGTTACAAGTTGTGTAAGCTTGCTGCATTCTTGTTTCTCTCTCTCTCTCTCTCTCTCTCTCTCTCTCTTTCTCTCTAGGTTTTTGAATATTTCAAGTTTCGTTAAATTATGTCATCTTTGTAGAAAATTTGTTATTCAACTTTCGAGCCAACTTCTTGTAGATTTAAAAAGCGAATAGAGAAATGATTTGAAACACTTTATTTCTTTCGCTATTTATAAGTGTACGTAATGCAAATTATAATAAATGAAGGACATGAATGAAAAATTATGCTAATGCCGGAAGGATGAAAGAAACTGGTGAATTTAACCGTCGCGCATAAGAAATCAGTGCCGTGTCGACTATTAAAAAAAGAAAATCAGGTTCTCGATCTATGAGCATGTACACGCCTACTTCCGCGAGAATCGTCTCCTCGTCTTTCGACGTTTTAAAAAGGATGTAACCGTCGGGGTGAATCGCGTGTGACCGGCGTTTACATTTTTTTTTTTAGCCGAGGTACCATAATGTAACGGAAAAATTGATATAAACGTAGAAGGACAACAAGCTACTGTCAGTATTTACAATACTGTGTGTTTCTCGATATCGAGGAAAGGATAATATTTAAACTGTAAAATATTTCCATCGCAGAATTTTTCAACGTCAAGAATATTTCGATAAAGTATACAGATCGCAAAATATTTTGCACAAAATAATGTAAAATCTCTTCTTACATACTCTTAATCTCAGTTCTTGTACACGCTTTATAATTATTAATTATTAAAAAATTATTTTGTATAATTTAACAATTATTGAGACGACTTTTATTATCTCGGACAATGAAAAAGAAAAACGTGTAATTTTTCTAACCACTTTACGTGGGCTTTTATTTCTCTTTCTCTTTCTCTCTCTTTTATTTATTTATTTATTTATTATGTGGCTGAAAGCATTGGAATATTCCAGTAGACCTTTTCTTTTCATGTTAATAAAAGTTTAACAAACTGTCGATTATATTAAAATCCCGAGGATTACTAGGTAGCAACACGATACGATGGCTGTACTTAAAACGTGATAATAATTATCGAGACTGACGTGACTCGTGCTCCAAGTGCCTGTATACCTTATACGTTAAAGTGGTAAAACCAGTTGCAGATGAAAGTAAGACGCGAAGAAAATTGCACGATTAGATAATCCCTGATTGCCTAAGCTACGCTTTTTCCCCTCTGTCCTTGATGTTTCTATCGTCGATTCACGTATGAGACACAGAATATCACTTTAAAATATATCGGTTTTCGCAAGATGTTGAATTTAATTTATTTAACTGATATATTGCATCTTTTATCATCATACTTTATTTTATTTTTATCTCTTCTTTCATAGAAAAAAATATTATTATAAATTCTATTACGATCTTAATGGACATTAATTTTAATATATTATAATTTCGTTATACATTAATTTATTTTAAAATTATATTTTGTATATTGTCAATTTTTGACAAATTAATTTTCACAGAAAAATCATTATTATAAATTACATTACGATCATTAATTTTAATGTATTATAATTTTGCTGTATATTTGTTAATTTATTTTTATTTAAGATTATAGTTGTGATATATCGTCAATTTTTGACAAATTAATTTTGTTTTTGTCACTTTATATTCGTTATTCAAGTTTACATATAGATGGAGGGATTATTTATTCATTACTAATTATATATACATGTAAAATGAATGCATATTTTAATAATGATCGTAAATGATGTAAATGATGAAAAATACATATATACATGTATCTCGCCGATGGGCAATCGCTTTTGAAGTCGACTATAGTACGCAACGTACTATGACCCGACACATTCGTGAGTTCGAGCAATAATCTCTTGACACTCGCGACGTGAACGCGGGACTTTCTTCGCGTGCGTACTTATGCACGCGAATGTACGGGGTGTTCTGTTTCGTCCATATCTTGAATTGCTAGGATTTATGTAATAAGAAAAAAAAATATGCGCTATTTATATCGATATTTATGAAATCCAGGATTTATACTGGAAAAACATGGAAAACCTGGAATCCTTACTATTGTTGTATCAATGTTTTTATATCTGGAGAAGTCGGGGAATAGTCGTGGAATATTATTGAAATTCAGGCAATTTAAAAAAAAAATCTCTTTTGATATTTTTACTCGTATACTGTAAATTATAATTTACATATTCGAAATCTTAACAAAATATTGAATATTTTTTATTTTAATTTTTAGTGATAAAAAATGAAAATGTTTATCTTAACGAAACGAAAGCTAGTCGGTTTTTACTTCAGTATATTTGTAAATATAGTACTTGAAACACAATAAACAAATTTATTTGAGAAAATTACGCTAAAAAAATCTTTAAAATATTCTCTTTATCTGAAATTTTGAACAAAAATGGAAGCTGACGAAATTTTCAGGGAATTTTTCAAACAAGGTTCGAGTAGACACCCTGTAAATCTAAAATGAAGCGATAGTAAAATTGTTCCTCTCTCTCAATATTATTATAATGTGAATTAACGAAGCAGTAGCTTGGCATTAAAAGAAGTTCTCTCGTCGTCATCTTAAAGAAATGTTTTTTTAACGTTTACTGTTATTCGACGAAGAGAGATGTTTTAATCCGCCGTCGAGGCGAATGATAAGAACACTTGACCTTCCACTTTCAAACCCTAGAAACGCACGGTTTGTTCCAGCTTTGAGGTATAAACACGTACTTTTCGCGAGTAATGGTACGACCTACCCTTTAAACGATCTCGCAAACCCACCTTTACCACATCCGTTGGGACGGACAGCATTAATGCTAAATATCGAGGTCACCCCGGGGAAAGCTAATTTATTGTCGTCGTCTGTGCCTTCTGATACGTCGATATTATCTTTAAAAAGATCAGCGATGGTTTTCCTTTGAAATATCTGAAATCGAATGAAATATACATATAATGATATAATCGTCACCGCGACCGTGAACGATTCTCGATTCTTGAAAAATTTCATGAATAGCGTCGAAATAAATTATAATTCCGCACGAATGTCATCGATTCCATTTTTATCGCTTCCGAACGATATGCCAATCGTATTTCTTGGAGGTAAATTTTTTCACACGTTAATTATTCAGAATGTTTAAAATAACTTAAGTCATACGATAATATTAATGTAGGACTACAGCCATTGACAAAATTATTAGGCACCCTTAAATTTTCCGTATTTCTTATTTTGTTAATAGTATATAATACTAAAAAGATTAAAAAACTATTGACAGCACTTTAAAGCTGAAATTTCAAGCTTTAAAATGTTTTTTTAATTTTTCATTTGCGATAATTTTTCGCCCAGTATCGACAACATGTCTGAAAAATATAGATTTAGTTTCAAAATTATGTATCTCGGTCAAAAAAAATTATAGGAAAGATTAAAAAAAGCATTTTGTAAGCAAATGTTGTAGTTTATGGAACTTGACTTAAATTTTTCGAGAGAAATTTTTTTACCGAGTTGCAGAGTGTCAAAGATACAATAAAATTTTAAGAAACAAAACAATGTCTTTTTTAAAGCACAGAACAAGGAAAATACAAAAATTTTTTAAATTATCGATAGCAACTTTAATGCGTCGTCAGTACATTAAAAATTTTTTGTAAAAAAGAACATTGTTTTATTTTTTAAAATTTTATTGTATTTTTGACACTCTGCAATTAGGTAAAAAAATTTTTCTCGAAAAATTTAAGTCGAGTTCCATAAACTACAACATTTTGCCTACAAAATGCTTTTTTTTTAAACTTTCCTACAATTTTTTTTGACCGAGATACATAATTTTAAAGCTAAATCTGTATTTGTCAGACATGTCGATACTGGGCGAAAAATGATCGCAAACAAAAAATTAAAAAAACTTTTTAAAGCTTGAAATTTCAGCTTTAAAATGCTATCGATAGGTTTTTAAAATGTTTTAATCTTTTTAGTATTTATATACTATTAACAAAATAAGAAATACGGAAAATTTAAGGGTGCCTAATAATTTTGTCAATGGCTGTATACGGAATATTCAGTTGCTCGTCGACACCCAGTACACTGTCGCGCGTATACGCATATTTATACGTAAATACATGCCTGTTTCGCAAACAACGTACAGAGGAATATCGAGCTCTTGCCGTGAATACTTGCAAGAGAATTCGCTTTCCTCTGCACGCAGGTAATCGTTGAATACGAAAATATCCACGGGGTGTATATTCTCGTGCTTCGATCCTGGCGCGCCTTCCTAATCTCGCGTGTCGCGACGATACGAGAGAAGCGATAGAAATAATGCATGAAAATCAGCCTACAAAGTGGCATGCATGTACACGATACGCCAAGCGACATATATAAAGTTGCAATAAAAAAAACTTGCGCGTTTCGTAAGTTTTTTTTTTTTATTTTTATATTTCGCGATTCATTCGATATTTATCATCTACTCGAAGCATTGCAGGAATATTGATACATTCGAGGTATTTTATACGTTTTATTTAACATAATGTCGCGCGATATAAAAATAATCATAAAAAGATTAGCGTCTTAATTAAACACTTGATTAAAAATGTAAAAAAATTAATTTGCAGTTCTTTAGGCGATTTTAACAAAAATATAAGAGGATTTCTGTGTGTGTGTGTGTGTGTGTGTGTGTGTGTGTGTGTGTGTGTGTGTGTGTGTGTGTGTGTGTGTGTGTGTGTGTGTGTGTGTGTGTGTGTGTGTGTGTGTGTGTGTGTGTGTGTGTGTGTGTGTGTGTGTGTGTGTGTGTGTGTGTGTGTGTGTGTGTGTGTGTGTGTGTGTGTGTGTGTGTGTGTGTGTGTGTGTGTGTGTGTGTGTGTGTGTGTGTGTGTGTGTGTGTGTGTGTGTGTGTGTGTGTGTGTGTGTGTGTGTGTGTGTGTGTGTGTGTGTGTGTGTGTGTGTGTGTGTGTGTGTGTGTGTGTGTGTGTGTGTGTGTGTGTGTGTGTGTGTGTGTGTGTGTGTGTGTGTGTGTGTGTGTGTGTGTGTGTGTGTGTGTGTGTGTGTGTGTGTGTGTGTGTGTGTGTGTGTGTGTGTGTGTGTGTGTGTGTGTGTGTGTGTGTGTGTGTGTGTGTGTGTGTGTGTGTGTGTGTGTGTGTGTGTGTGTGTGTGTGTGTGTGTGTGTGTGTGTGTGTGTGTGTGTGTGTGTGTGTGTGTGTGTGTGTGTGTGTGTGTGTGTGTGTGTGTGTGTGTGTGTGTGTGTGTGTGTGTGTGTGTGTGTGTGTGTGTGTGTGTGTGTGTGTGTGTGTGTGTGTGTGTGTGTGTGTGTGTGTGTGTGTGTGTGTGTGTGTGTGTGTGTGTGTGTGTGTGTGTGTGTGTGTGTGTGTGTGTGTGTGTGTGTGTGTGTGTGTGTGTGTGTGTGTGTGTGTGTGTGTGTGTGTGTGTGTGTGTGTGTGTGTGTGTGTGTGTGTGTGTGTGTGTGTGTGTGTGTGTGTGTGTGTGTGTGTGTGTGTGTGTGTGTGTGTGTGTGTGTGTGTGTGTGTGTGTGTGTGTGTGTGTGTGTGTGTGTGTGTGTGTGTGTGTTTGTGTTCCAGAATTCTAAGAAATGAAGAATTTATAAACCTTCAATCTTAAAATTTTTAAAAATTTAGATTAGTTTTATAGAAAAAGATAGATAATATAATGCTATAAATATATATTTTAAGTTTTTTAAATATATATTTTACAAAACTTTTATTTTATTTTCTTATTTATTTTATTTTTTTATGAAAGATTTCCTCTCTCTCTCTCTCTCTCTCTCTCTCTCTCTCTCTCTCTCTTTCTCTCTCAGCAAAGAAAAATTAAATAGATAAAAGTAGGCTGATGTAATTATCAGTATTATATCCATCTGCGCTGAAACACTTGAGTTGATCGTTAAAATACCTACTTTTCTCGAGATGGGATAGTAATCTTCATCAAGAAATCAAATAGAGCAAATTTTATTGTAATAAATATTAAATAAAAGCTTTAATTTACATCATCACTTGGAATTTAAAAAAAAATATATATATATAATATATATTTTTTCAATAATATATTCTGTGTAAAATAATAAAATTTTATATACGTACTAATTAAAGAAATCTTTATTTTAAGAGGCGAGAAACATTTGGTGGCATGCAAAATATTTATGGAATTTCAAATATATAGAGAAAAAGATTCTAAAGGAAACTAATTTAAAACCCGGAAATTGTAAGGAAATCGAGAGAAAAATGTTTCAAGATTATTCTATAATTCAAAAAAATAATTACAATAAAACTTAATTATACTGAAAAAAAAAAAGCTGATTACATAACGGCTTCAATTTCCACTGAAATGCTTCGAGGTGTAAACGGCAAAATTTTCTTTTAAACGCCTATTGATTTAAATAAATGGACTTCTCGCGGATAATAAGACGGTCGCGCGCGTCTCGTTTTCTTTGATCTCCTTTATCCTTTCGCGCGCGTGCGGCAACGGCACATACCTTTACATCCTGTCTTTATACGTCGTTAGTCAACGTCTCCATGGAAAGGGATATCAGCTCGATTTACGAAGCGTCGACAGAAAGAAGGATTTCCATTCGTTTTAGTCGTGTAGAGGCGGGGAGGGGGGGGGGAGGGGGGAAAGGACGCGATGACGTTCACACGCTATAGCCGGCTTTGTCGACGTTTCTCGCCGCGATGTTAATCCCATGGAATCTACAATACCTTAATACAACATTGTATACAGGTCGAGTAAGACTTGACGGTGTGTGTCAAGATTACAACCTTCGAAAATCTTTTCAGCCTCGTTCTAACTGCGCATCCAGCGATAAATCCGATTGTCGCGATATCATGTCAAATTCGGAACAAAATTTTTATTAATATTTATTATTTATTAAATATTAAAGTTTTTGAAAGTTGAAGAAAATTTCTGAGATATTTAAAGATAAGGGGAAATGATAGCATTATACAGGGTGTCCCATTTTGAGTGTACATCTCAAGTAACTTTCTTATTTTTGATTTTAGAGAAAAATGTTTCAGACAAAAGTTGTATGGTTTCGAGGGGGCCATGAAATGGTGCCATTGGTTTGACCTTGGATAGTCATTTGAAGGTCATCTTGAGTTTCTTAAACGGGACATTTTATATATTTTTGCATATCCTTGTAGCTTACCTCGAGAGTTTTCCAAAACACTATAATAAAATATTTTTTTATTAAGTATTTTTCGAGTTTGAGGCTTGAAAGTTTCAATATTTTGACATTAAATACGAAATATCTCGTAAAATATTATACGATTTTTTTTTTTTAAAACAACCATATATTTTCTTTATGATTATTATTATGTACCAAAAAGTATTAAGATAAGATAATCGAAAAATTAATATTTTACGAGAAATTTCGTATTTGATGTCAAAATATTGGAACTTTCAAACCTCATAACTTAATTAAAAGAAGTTTTATTATAGTGTTTTGGAAAGCTCTCGAGGTAAGCTACAAGAATATCCAAAAATATATAGGGTGTCCCATTTAAGAAATTCAAAGTTACCTTTATATAACCTTCAAATGACTATCCAAGGTCAAACCAATGGCATTATTTTATGGCCCCCTTGAAACCATACAACTTTTGTCTAAAACATTTTTCTCTAAAATCAAAAATAAGAAAGTTATTTGGGGTGCACACTTAAAATGGGACACTCTGTATTAAAAAAATAGCATTATAAAAAAATGTTGTATTAACGAATTTGAAAAATAAATTAGACGCATCTTTCCCTTTAAAAAGAGCCTATTAAACTCTACGTATTACGTAATTAATTACATATAATTTAATTCCAGCAGTTCCGGACTATATAAATACACGCGACGAAAAGAGAGATCCATACTTTATGCGAGCAATGATACTTATCGCCGTTGCTAACTGTAATTACCAGTTCCCTGGCGCGGCACGAGGATATATCTTGATGGGTCTTCTCAGATTTAATTCACCGGAAATGGCGTGCCGGAAGTAACAACGGGAGAAACGAGCTGCGACGCGTCGTTGATATTCTAACGTTTGGTCTCCTTGGTGGATATATAGTACGCTTTAGGTGTACCAGTTAACCCTCGTTAAACTTTGCAAGTGTAGCAATTAGATGCGTTTTGCTCGTGGTTGCTTTGCGTCGAACAGTTGAGTAATTGAGTGCCACAGTAGCTCAGACAAAACTTTCTATGGAACATTTAATTATTATTGATTAACTCAATTGAATTATTATTAATTGAAAGATTTATTGTAAAAGAAGTCCACTATTTTAAAAAAATTTAAATTTAAGAATAAAAACTTAAAATATTTTTATTTATAAACATTATATTATCTATCTTTTTTTATAAAATTAATCTAAATTTTTTTAAATTTTAAGATTGAAGGTTTGTAAATTTTTAATTTCTTAGAATTCTTGAACACACACACACACACACATATGAAATCCTTTTATATTTTTGTTAAAATCGTCTAAGAACTGCAAATTTTTTTACATTTTTGATCAAGCGTTTAATTAAGACGCTAATCTTTTTATGATGATTATTTTTACGCGCGACATTATGTTAAATAAAACGTATAAAATATCTCGACTTTATCAATATTCCTGCAATGCTTCGAGAAGATGATAAATGTCGAATGAATCGCGAAATATGATGTGACAACGGCGGAAACGTGACAAAAGCGGTTTTCCTCTGTGTCATGGAAGATATTCATTACATAATTGAGTTTATCTAGCGA
Source organism: Anoplolepis gracilipes (assembly GCF_047496725.1). NCBI lineage: Eukaryota > Metazoa > Arthropoda > Insecta > Hymenoptera > Formicidae > Anoplolepis > Anoplolepis gracilipes. The sequence continues at coordinate 21,366,388 of NC_132971.1, read as the reverse complement.
TCGTATCACGAGTAAAATCCTATCTCAGAATACACTCGCTTGATTTAGGAATCAAATAAGCAAATAAATAAAATCCCGCAAAACAAAAGATTAATATATTTTTTTTCATTGTTTGAAAGAAAAAGGAATTTACTAAATCTTCAATATAATTATTTTATTAAAAGTAAATACATTTTTTGATAATTTACATCTGCCTACGTTTAGAATATATTTATGATTTTCTTTTTAATTATATGAGATTGTAGTCTATATAAATTAGCGTTTCCGTATATATTTTGGAGATTAGAATCTTCCAGCAGACACAATTACCAGAAAAAGACAGATGAAATGATAAAATTTCTTCGTTTATTCGAAACGTATCAAGCCGCGAAATTAATCCTCTCGAGATAAACTCTGACACTGCAGCGTGCGCCAAATTGAAATGGGACAACCCCTCAACCCCTAAGAGACAGAAAAATCTCTCCCCAACCGGGGAGTTTTGTGTTCGCGTGTCTCTCTTCTATGTGCTATTAATAATAACGCATCGCTCTTTTCGAGTTGCTCCGCACGAGATCGCGGTATATACGGGGTGAATGAAAGAACCGAGTGTCCCGTGTACGCGTTTTGTGTGCGGCAGGTTTTTCTGGGGAGGGGGGCACCCTTCCGACCAATCTGGCCGCGTGCTCGCTTCCCCTTCGTTTCGATAGCATTTTCCAGATGGGCGTTTTCATTATTCCCTTTTTATCGAAATTTTCGCATTATTTCACCAAATCCGTCCGCGCGTTTCAAGGTTTATTTTCTATTGAAAATATTGAAATACTTACGAGAGATTGCGGGCTTTTTTCAAATTTTTTCCTCTACCTACAAATTCTTCTTAATTTCGATGAAAAAGCAACGTGATGTTTGTTAACAATTCTATCAGTAAAAAAATAATAAATAGTACGCATATGGTAACACTTCTTCGACTGAAAAGTGGCGGTACACCTAGAGGGCTTGTCTAAACATAAAAATAAAACTTTTCTTTTATTTAAATAAAAGAACTTCCACATCGGATGTGACGATGCATTTTGCAGCCCAAACATGCGCGTTGAGTGCGCGTCAGTTTATTATTTCAATTGTTCGTTCAGTCTTCCTCAACCCTCTTCGGGAGTTTCCTTTCGTTCCTCGTGTCAAGATTCGTCAAGCTCTGTCAAAACGACGTTGCTGTCAAAGGGGCCAGAGTATATCGGCCGACTCTTTGATACTTTTTTATTGTTTTCGCGCATCGCGCCGTATTCCACTTTTTTTTTTTTTTTTTTTTTTTCATTTTATATCCGATTAGTCTCGCTCGAGGCAGAGAATTGTCGAACGTTCGAGCGTTGTTTGTTTGCTCTTGTACATCTCGTTTTTCAACCGAGTATTTTCGGCTCGCAAAATTGCAAATTCGCTGTCGAAATACCGTTGCAACCGACAAACGTGACACGCAATTAGCTATGTATTAAATAAAATTAAAGTGTTATTTCTCTGCGCTGCATTATTTTTCGCTATCTATTTATTTATAACCGCGTTAATGAAAATGTATTTCGTGTGTTTTATTCGCAACGTTTTTTGCAATAAAGCGTGACGTGATTTTACATTAAAAAAAAAAATAAAAAGAAAAATCTACATCGATACATTTGTCCGTTTCATGTATTAATCACGTGTAAATACGTTGGTCGCACGCAATGGCAAGTATGTCGTCCATCATAATATTTGCAATACGTTAAGTTACGTAACTACCCGCCATTGTATTTCCGTTCTTTTTTTTCCCTTTCTTTAATAACCGAGTCGACAACTTTTCACAAGGCGTTTCTCAGCCGTCATTATTTAACGCGCGCGGGCGCCCGTGCTAACAATAAGAGAAAGAATATCATTATCATCTTAACGATCGGCTTTGTGTGCGTCCGGTTATCAGGCACATCTTTATGACGGTAGTAATGGTATCCATTGAACTTACAAATGTGCAAATATTCTCTTCGTTCGGAAATATTATCCGAATATTAGCATATATTACGTATAATTCTCGTGATGCTTCTCTGCCATTGTACCCAGGCAATTTTTTTCCAGAACATTGTTTCCGTAACGAGAATCCATTCTTCGCACTGTTTAATATCCGACACGATCTGTTTCACCGATCGCGTTTCTCTCGCGAAATGTATTTCTCGCCCATCACGGGAAACACCGTTTTTATATTTTATTTATTTATTTATCAGCGATGATTCGGAGGAATTTTATTTGGTTGAACTCGATGCAAAAATTATTCCTACATATTTATCTGTGACGCGACCGAATATTGGCCGTAATGTTCTTCTTCGTGTGACAAATCGGGAATTTAGTTTATAACAGTAGTTGTAACAGTTCACATGGTTTTACGAAATTGAGTCTTAATATCCGTCACGCGAGAAACCGGCCTCGAAGCAACGGAACGCGCAAAAACGCCGCGGAAACGGGACAAGTCGCTCGCGCGAGTAGGTGACTAGGTAGATAGGTAGGTAGGTGGGTAGGTAGGTAGGTAGGTAGGTAGGTAGGTAGGTAGGTAGGTAGGTAGGTAGGTAGGCAAATAGATGGATAGATAGATAGATAGATAGATAGATAGATAGATAGATAGATAGATGGTCGAACTCACGCCGCGTGTAGGTAGATGCTGCTGCAACTGCAACTGCACTGCTCTTTTTAAAACGAATGCACGAGATGCAGTTACCGAGTGGAATAATGCACTACGGTAATAGAATCAGACTTAATTAAGAGCCCAGTCTACTCTAGCAGCGAGAAAAATTGATGAGGGTAATTTTTTTTTTTTGAAAATATTAGAAATTAATCTTTTTGACATTTTACATATGTTTTTATTGATGTTTAAACAATTCGTCAGTATTTTTAAATCTTGAATATTTAGTTGTTTTATTCATTATGAGCCTTTGTGACGCAACGTTGCGATATATTGCTCCTCGTTTAAATGTCTATCTAGTTTTATATTCCGCAGAATATTTTTGAGATACTGGATCTAATTAGAATTTAAAAAATTCGATTTTAATATTTTAAAAATTTATATTATATTGATTATATTATTTTATAATTAATATGGAATATTTAATCAAATTAAAATTATAAATTAAAGTTATCATTAATATATAATATTAATTTAATATTAAAAATTTTTTTGATCTTCAAGAAGTAAAAAAATTTCAGCAAAATTAAAATATCTAATTTAAAAATGAAATATTCAATTTTAAATTTCTAATGAAATTAGGTTGTATTTCAAAAATATCCTACGGAATAAAACTAGACCGACTTTTTTTTTATTTCAAACAATTGTAGGTATGAGAACAGCATGTCACACAATCATTGAAATGTATTTTATAAAAGAAGCTAAATATCCAAGATTTAAAAACCCTGATCTATTGTTTAAACAACAATAAAAACATCCGCAAAACGCTGAAAAAAATCAATTTTTAATATTCTTCAAAAAGTTGCTTAAAAATTTTCAATTTCTCATAATTGCTCGAATAGATTGGGTTTTTAATATGATCAAGTACAGTAATCAGAATATTTGAGAAAATAAAACGATAGTAGTGTAATGATTTTTTACAATTGAAAAGAAAAGATTGATTGTAAGTTTATTATTTGAAACGGTAACGAAATTAGTAAGAATAGATTAAAATGTAATAAGTAGAATAACATGACAATGTTATTATAAGAATAACTATGTTTTTTTTAATAATTCAATGACGACTATTAAATTAAAATTTAATATTCCTGTCAATGTTTTCTCGTCATCTTTTTTTTAGCGCGATTTTAATTATTACGTTTAATTATTGTGCAAAAGATTACGATGCTCATTTAACGATTTCCACGACTTAATACGATCTTATTTTATACGCCAAGCTATCAGTATTTAAGCAGTCATATATCTTAAATCTGAACGTGATATGTATTACGATAACGATGATTACACATTCCTGAAGATCTATCGTCTCTCGTGAGAGTCCCTCGTGGTCGTTGACGTTCCATAAGTGCTCTCCTGCGTTCTGGAACAGTGACAATCAGACCGAAGAGGCCGCATTGTTGTCGGCATGGTTTACGAGCGTACAGCACATATGCTCGAATATCAGCAGATACGCGATACTTGCATTTCTGGTGAATAGTAGATTTCACCCGGTGATCCCGAACGGGGTCGACGCTATCGTAAATACTATCGGTAAATCACCGCCGTGACGTTCCCCACCGTGGTGCGTGTGTGTATAGCTTCCGATTTTTCCGAATACTTCCACTTTCACTGGCTGACACTCGCGCGTCGTTTATTATTTGTTTCCTGCTTTCTTGTTTTTTCTAATTGATGTCTTTGCGCTGATAAGAAAATACAATTTGTTTATAATAAGGTGGAGAGCAAAATCTAATACAAATTATAATCTAATTACGAAGAATTAGAAATTTTATATAATTTATATATATTATTATATAATTATGTATAATAATTACATATATTATTATATTATTATATAATTTATATTTATATTTATATTATTTATATATAATTATATATAAATTATAATTATATTTTTTATACTTATGACAATTTGATTCTTAATGTGTGTCATTTATAATACATATTTTTATTATAATTATCACACTATATATCTTTAATTATTATTTAAGGAGAAAAGAATATATTAGGTGTTGCAAATTGTGAGCTCTTGATTATATAAATTACATAGAGAAAGCGCGTTCCACATACAAGTGGAGTTTTAACATGTGGGATCAGAGTTCGACATATTCAGCCAGTCCTTCCTTCACAGCGTTCCATGGAGTTTTGTCGACAAATTCACAAATACCACGAGTCATTCGTTTCACGTATTCAACCCAATCAAAGTTGCTCATATCGAACTCGAATATCTCGCGATCCACCGCGTTCATTCGTTCCCACAGTTTGACCATCGCGTTATTCGTGAAGTACCACTGTTGCGTCATAAAATAAGACGTCACCGAGAGATGAGCGTGTATCAGATCGTAGGTCTTGCACCATCTATAAAAGAGATGACGGAGAACGTCCGAGGGAATTGCAGAATTGAGAAACATCCTTGTGTTACACTTACTTTTACACCGCTAAGTCGTAAAAATTTCGTTATACGGCAGGAATGTCTCTCGCGATCAATAAAACGTGTATTTAGATAGTAAAAAAGATGAAAGAAATATAGCCAACCTTGGATCTCGGCCGGTGAGAATGGCCGCCGCGTCCATCGTCACCGCGGGCAACAAGTGGAACAGCCACATGAGAATCTTGTGTATCCATAGTCTACTGTTCCAAAACATACACTGTAACCGTATATTCTTCGCACCCGGTATCTTCGATCCTTGGTCGCGTACGTGTTTTCGGAACGTTTGCCAGATTATCGGTCTTTGACACGACGACACGCAATTGTACACCGGTATCCTTTCCACGTCCGGTACAATGCCGGTCTTCACGTCTACTTTAAAATCTTTCTTCACGTTCCTATTGGCAAAAATAGTATTCAAAAATTGTATTCAAGTGTCAAAGTCCTTTAAAAAGATCTCCATCGCATTTATAAATTTCGTGTTTAAAGAAGAAAAAATATCATGTTTAGCACTCAAAAAAATGATCTTGCAACTTTAACAAAAATTTTCTAGGTGTAAAAAATTAACTGAAACAGATAAATTATTAGCAAATACTGTGATACCGTATATATTTTGCACTTAATCAATTTAAACGACAGAGACAAAATTTATATCCGTTATATTACTATTAGTGTAATTTATTGTTAGACAGAAAATTTGTCTACGATGCCTATCTTTAAGACTTATAATTGACAAGGACAATTATATTTGGCAATAGGATCTAAATTTTCTAGAGATATTGCTGCTATAAATTCCATACGTGACAACAATATTCTAACAGATACAAAAAGTAGCGATAAATTTTAATTGAGACATCTAGAAATCTATCTACATTAGTAAATTATTTTTTTGAATGATAATTTGTTTCAAGATCCTCCTGATTTTTAGCAAAATTTATTTAGAACGAATCATTCACTCAAAAAAATGATCTTGCAACTTTAACAAAAATTTTCTAGATGTAAAAAATTAACTGAAATAGATAAATTATTAGCAAATACTGTGATACTGCATATATTTTGCACTTAATCAATTTGAATGACAGAGACAGAATTTATATCCGTACTATTATTATAATTTAGACAGAAAATTTGTCTGCGATGCCTATCTTTAAGGCTTGTAATTGTCAAGGACAATTATATTTGGCAATGGGATCTAAATTTTCTAGAGGTATTGCCAAAATATTGCTGCTATAAATTTCATTACGTGATAAACAATAAATATTCTAACAGATACAAAAAGTAGCGATAAATTTTAATAAAATATTTTTTTGAGTGAGTAATTAATTTAATATGCCTTTTTTCGTTGACAATGAAATTTTATTTCGCTATTTTATTTATATTATTATTGTATCGCCTTCTCTTCATTTTATTCGTGCTTATTTCGCAGCCGCCTATAAAAAATTAATAAAAATAATTATTGAAAGACTCAAGAGTTAATGAGCTCACCTCACGTTGGTATACCAGGCGGCGGCAATTAGGCTCGACGTCACGTAATCGGCCGGTACGAAATCGAGCTTTTTGTTGGTGTGGCAATGTATCGTGCGCAATAAGCCGAGGCTCGAGCCGGCCAGGAGGCCAACGGGCCCGTACACGCTGTCGGCCCAACCCACAATCGGCTCTTTCCAGGTCGAAGTCACGACGGACGGTCGCACGATACACGCCGGTATCCCGCTACCGTATCGCAGTACCGTGTCCTCCGCAACTGCTTTCATAAATGTGAAGATGTTGGGCCAGCTGCCAATCAATCTATCGAATGAATCAATCAATTTCCCGTAAGAGAATGCGCAGAGGAAGGGGAGAAATAGGAAAAATATGATTTTTTTTCTAGTCTTCTGAAAAAATACGGTTTGATTGTACATGTTGTTATTATTTTAATTAACGTGGAAGCAATTCTGATCCAGAAAATCTACTCTCTGAAAAAAAGGCTCCTTGCAAGGTATTTACAATTTGATCGATTGAAAAATTGTGCATTTTTTCGTGAAAAATATGCATTTTATTTTGCTCAAACCATGTGACGTGAAGAAAACTTCTGGTACTTTTGTCTAAATATTTAATTTTTTTCCTAAATTTTGACATGACACTCACGCCGGTTTGATATCCTCCAGCTTGTTGTCGTTCAAGATATTTAACAGCGACAATAATTGATCGGTTTCTATGGGCGGGGGGTAATGTATCTCTTCGATGGATTTGATTGCCGAATGCGCGAAGACGGTCGACAGATGAACAAAGGCCTGAAATTTTACTTATCGTTATTACGAATTCCCAATGTAACTCTTACACACAATATAAAATTATTATTACCTTGAGATCAGTCATCTCTTTCGCCAATAGTAGCATTTGCTTCGTGCTCTGCACATGAACGTTCCCCATGGTACGAAATTTTTGATTGGATCGTATGATCGTCGTACCGTGAAAAATAACGTTCGTATCGAGCAGTCTGGTTCGATCTTGCGGCGACAAACCCAAATTTGTCGAATCCAGATCACTCTCAATCACCCTTAATTTTTGCAAGAAATTCGGCTGTTCCTTCCTCAGTCTCTCGTATAACTAAAAGAATATTACAGTCTTTATTAATCAAATTTTAAAATAAATAAAGATAATGATAACATACATACATAAATAATAAACATAATAGTAATATTTATATCGACAATTTTTTATATTTAAATAATATTATATAAACAATAAAATAAATATTAATAAAATAATAATATAAAATATGATAAATATTATTGTATCATTTTTATAATTTATTTTTTAAAGGAAAGATTATATTTTTTTATGAGATATTTGCGCTAATAAATAGAAAGAGGAAAATCTTACGGGCATTTCGACAAGTTGCTGTACGCGTTCTTGAGGACTTTTTCCATCTTTCCTTCTTACAAATACATACAATATTGCGATGTTGGGGCAGGATCTATGCAAGAGATGCGCAACATTTTGCATAAAATAATGATAATCTATGGTAGAAAGTTCTTTGCAAGTTTGACGGTAGGTGATTTATGCTTACCGTAACAATTTTTCGATTAGAAGCTTCCCCAGGAAGCCCAAGCCACCTGTTACGAGAACTTTGCGGCCTGAGAAAAATTGCGCGATTTCACTTTCCGCTGTATTGACTGACGACTCGTCGCTGAAAAACATTGAAATAATTTCTCACATTTATGCTTTTATAACTCATTATGATAATTAACCTTCATACTTTCTTCTTAAATCTTTTATTTCCTGAAATAGAAATCTCTGCTACTGTAGAAACACTTGATTACATCATCAGCAAAAAAAAAAAAAAAAAAAAAAAAATTAGAATTAATCACGAAAAGCTTTTTGCGATATATATTTGATATCCAAGAGCTGTAATTTACTCAGAAATTACAACATTAAACTTTTTGCATGCAAAAATATGTTAATATAATACGTAATATACGTGCACGTATATTAACTAATAAAATAATGTCGCAATATATATCTTACATTTGATTGAGCATCGCGGTTCCTGGAAATGCTTGCGCTTCGAGAGTTCTCGTAATTTTCGAAGTCACTGTTATCAGTGTCAAACTTTGACTGACGAAAATCACCTTGTTGGAATTTGAAATCTCATTGTGTATAATGTATTCCAAGTCGGACGAATGGTGTCAGACGATTGGCAAGTTAAATAGAAGTTATATGCAATGATGATTCGACATTTTCTAAGTAAGTCAATCGAGTATCGATATTTACTTGTCTAACGATATTACTTCGTTTCATCATAATTTCCTCAGGCGATTGCAAACTACTCTTGCATTGACGTTACCACAAACATAAAATCGTGCGCAAGACGTAAAAATTGTTTCTAAAAATTATCCATTTATCTATCAAATTTATCCTTTTTTTAAATATTAATTAAAAATATCTATTTTTCTTACTATAAATCTTTTCTTCCGTATAAAATATATTTTTTATCAAAAAATTTAAATTTATCCAAGTTTTATACGAGTTAAACGACTGATAATGTGTCATTGAAAATAATGAGTTTCACTCAAAACAATGATTTTGCAACTTTAACAAAAATTTCCTAGATGTAAAAAATTAATTAAAACAGATAAATTGTTAGCAAATACTGTGATATTGCATATATTTTGCACTTAATTAATTTGAATGACAAAGACAGAATCTATATCCGTATTATTAGTATAATTTAGACAGAAAATATGTCTGCGATGCCTATCTTTAAGGCTTATAATTGTCAAGGAAAATTATATTTAGCAATGGGATGTAAATTTTCTAGAGATATTCCTGATATAAATTCCATACGTGACAAACAATATTCTAACAGATACAAAAAGTAGCGATAAATTTTAATTGACACATCTAGAAATCTATCTACATTAGCAAAATATTTTTTTGAATGATTATTTATTTCAAGATCCTCATGATTTTTAATAAAATTTATTTAGAACGAATCATTCACTCAAAAAAATGATCTTGCAACTTGAACAAAAATTTTCTAGATGTAAAATATTAACTGAAACAGATAAAGTATTAGCAAATACTGTGATACCGCATATATTTTGCACTTAATCAATTTAAATGACAGAAACAGACTTTATATTCGTACTATTAGTGTAATTTAGACGGAAAATTTGTCTGCGATGCCTATCTTTAAGGCTTATAATTGACAAGGACAATTATATTTCGCAATGGCATCTAAATTTTCTAGAAGTATTGCTAGAATATTGCTGCTACAAATTCTATACGTGACAAACAACATTCTAACAGATGCAAAAAGTAGCGATAAATTTTAATTGAGAAATCTAGAAATCTATCTACTAGCAAAATATTTTCTTGAGTGTTCTTTTTTTAAACAGACACATTATCATCGTATCCGGTTCGTGTTAACACAGTAAATTTAAATTTGTATTTTCACATTGAGAACCTTACTAATTTCTCATTTTTTGATCAATTATACATGAAATATATATAGATGACAGGAAGACAAGAGGTTTCTAAAATTATTAAAAGTTTTTTTTTCATAAAAATTAAAAAAAAAACATTTTTATATTTTTCTTTTACCTACAAATATAGCTAGATATCCTTATACAAATTAATATCGAATCTTTACGTAAATCTCCAGTATATACAGTATGTACGATTGCAATTCTGAAATCATTGAAGAATGCGCAACGCTCTTGCAACGACTACGAGGCACTGCGTCTTGTCTCGCCCGAAGTAATATCGCTAGAGGAAGAGGCGTAGGTGCGTTATAAACGTGTACCCGTGGTTCGAGGGGAAAGAAGGAAAAAGAAAACGCACGTACAACACAGGAGGAAAGGTAGACGCGACAGAACGTAGGTCGAAAGACGGAGAAGGAAGGAAGTAAGTAGGCGAGAGGCGAGACTCGTTGCGCGAGAAACAGGGGGCACGTTACTCTCCCCCGGGGGCCTGTGTGCGTGCGCGCGGCTCTCCTTCCCCCTCCAACCGCGTCATTCTTACCCCCTCCGGCGAGCACTGCCGGGGTCTTACGACGTTGTGGAGGGGCGCGCGGTGCGTGACGTGACGCATGCTTCTTCCTCCGTCACACTCGTTCTGTCGTGCCGTCCGCGCGCACGTGCGTCGTCCTACCGATCTCTCTTGTTATCGTCTCGGTTTACTCTCGATCGTGCGTGTCCCGCGTCCCGCGTGCCATGTCGGTGAGATGTACACATTTTTCCGCATTGACGTGCAAACAATCCTTTTCGCCGCAAATGTGTGTAATCGTATAGAGTGATTTTGAAATCTGAAATCGGAAGTTTTTTTTTTTTTTTTTTTTTTTTTTGCAACGCGATCGTGGGTGATCGTCTCTTATGAAAGTGCGTGTCGATCCAGTGCTAAAGATATTTCCGTTTGTTATCGAAACCCGGCGCGCGAACAAAGACAATGCGAGGCCGATAACAGCGTCGAATAGCAGTTACAGTCGGTTACTGCTTTCCGATCGCACACTTCTCTCGTCTTTCAATCTCCATCTCTGTCAGTGAGAAATGCCGTTGTGGTAAATTGTTAACCAAATACGTGTGCCAGCTAATCGGTCAACTGTCATCGATAGGGTGTTTGATCTCGATTACGAACCCGAGTGAACTACGCGCGTTCGAATCAAAGGTCTCTCTCTACGCTCGATCGAGAGCTTCTTGTTTCTCGGAAAAATCTGGGAGATACAAGAGCCGCAGATAATAGCGCGTTGTCTTTCTTCTCACCCGTAGGATTATTCGCCTCTCTTTAAGTTGATCGTAAGTAACTCGACTGTACATTCTTGGAAATCAACATTGTTTACGTTGTACAATTTGTTATTATTACGTACGTGTTGTATGTTGTACGATTCTTTTTCTTTTTACGATTTCGAATTTTGATGTTCTCGCTATTATTATTACTGGAATTTGATTATCGAGTAGAATGTTAATGTAACATCGTTTTATTTTATGAAAGTTTAGATATGTTGAATTCCAATTATTGTATTATTATTCATTATTATTCAATTACTATAAATATACATATATTCGAAGAAAGAGAGTGTGTGCATTTTAACTATTTTAATGTGAATTTAATTCTCTTGTAGTTTCCAATTTATAAATATTATTTTAAAATATTATTTATTGAATTTAATTCTCTTGTAGCTGTCAATTTATAAATACATATTTTATATATCGAATGTAACAGGAAAAGTTTTTCAGGTTTTATGTCGCTTCTGAGAAATATTTTTTGTTTTTGCCATAAAGCAGTGTAATAAATTAAAGTTGTTGGTAGAGCTTTTATTACATCGTTAATCATTCAGATTTTTGAATCCGACAATGTGCAATCTCTTTGTGTATGTTAAGACGTCATCTATTATCTCTATATAAATCTCCAGAAATTGAAAGACTACAAAGAAACAGAAAGAAATTGAAAAGAGAAATTTTAAGAGAAATAGTATAAACGTATGTACAAAAAAAGACACATATTCAAGATTTATGAGAAGCGAAAGATAAGAATTACAATCAGTTTTTCTAAAAATATTGTTTTTAAATTATTATTTTTAAATTATATATTTTTTGTAAGTTGAAATTACAAGAATTAAAATCACATATTTAGATAAAGACTCTTTTCAAATAACCTCTTTAATAAAATTGAGATGCACACAAAATACCTCGTGTAATAATAAAAATGGAATAAAGATTATTTTTTCTTAATTTTATTATTACATCACTATTTTCTCTATTTGTGAAAAAAAGGATGTTTAAAATTTTAAATTAATTTGCAAAAAGAAAAAACATATTCAAGATTTATGAGAAGCGAAAGATAAAAATTATAAACAGTTTTTCTAAAAATATTGTTTTTAAATTATATATTTTTTGTAAGTTGAAATTACAAGAATTAAAATCGCGTACTTAGGTAAAGACTCTTTTCAAATAACCTCTTTAATAAAATTGAGATTCACACAAAATACCTCGTGTAATAATAAAAATGAAATAGAGATTATTTTTTCTTAATTTTATTTTATTTTTTCTATTTGTGAAAAAAAAGGATGTTTAAAATTTTAAGTCAATAAATAAAAAAAAAAATGATAAAAAATTCAATTTAATTTATCTAATTAAAAGATATGCATACACTCTTTACACGTCTCCCTCTACGAAGCTTTGCTATTAATTTAAATAACAAATAGCAAATAATCAGACTCATCGAATATACGTATAGATTGTCCATGCAATCAGATCTAAGTCTCGCGCAATCTATCACCATCTTCCGATGATAGGATCTTCGATCGATCCACGCGTGCCAAAAGCATACGAAAGCAGCGAGAGACGTCGCGCGATCCATCAAGAAAGTACTTTCGAGCCCGCGGGCTGTGCGCGCACGCCGGAGAACGCTCTTATCTCGATAATGGTTATCGAATAGACGAGAGGCGAACAGCCGAGCGTAAGAGGAAGAAGAAGAAGAAGAAGAAGAATAAAACGAGAATCAACCGCGAGAATCGCCAGCGGAGGACGGTCGACCTCGAGATAAGGGAGGACAGCAACGGGGAGGAGCTCGCCGATTGTAAATTATATTCACCCGCGACCGCGACGGAAAAATCAGCCGAGCGGACGAAATAATTATTGTGCGCGTTCTTTCTCTTTTTCTTTTCGCAAAGAGAGAGAGAGAGAGAGACACACACACAGACGAGGGGGAGGTGGATTAATCGCGTCATGCCGATCGCGACGTGAGTCGAATGCGAGGTCCACCACGTCGTCGTCGAGGGGCGGAGAACGCGCCCGTGGCGCAAAGTGATCGGGAAGGTGTCGTCGCGGCAATCGTCCGTCGCCGGGCAGAGGGTGAAGCGAAGGGTAGCGGTGGAGGAGGAGGAAGTGGTGGGAGAGTGGGACCGTTCATCTGGATGCCAGTTCTCGAAGGTGGAGTGCGCAAAAGGGCCGTGCGCAAAATGCGGATGAGGATCTGCGCCGCAACCAAGGAGTCCTATACGCTCCTCTCGAAGAAACGGTAAATTTTTCTCTCTATTTCATATCTTGCAAGGATGTCTATTCCCTGGAAAAACATAAAAAATTTTAAATTTTTAGGGATTTCTTTTGTGTCGGAAAAATCATATTTCGCTCTTTGATAATTTTGCTCTCGTATTGTAAACGATCGATAAGCTAATTATGTGTTCAAAATGAACTATAAATATATATCTATCTCTCTTTACATACGTTCAATATTTTTACAAAATATTGAACAAAGAGAAAGTACACATTTTTATTATAATTTTTAGTAATAAAAAATAAAAATGTATTATGCTTGAAAAATATTTGTCTTCTGAAGGTTTTAGTTTTCATCGTATTTTCATCGAGTGCAAAGTGTTAGAAATACATAAAAGTATTGGAAAAACATAAAAAATCTAAAATTTTTAGGGATTTCTTTTGTGTCGGAAAAATCAAATTTCGCTCTTTGATAATTTTGCTCTCGTGTTGTAAACAATTGATAAGCTAATTATGTGTTCAAAATGAACTATAAATATATATCTATCTCTCTTTACATACGTTCAATATTTTTACAAAATATTGAACAAAGAGAAAGTACACATTTTTATTGTAATTTTTAGTAATAAAAAATAAAAATGTATTATGCTTGAAAAATATTTGTCTTCTAAAGATTTTAGTTTTTATCGTATTTTCATCGAGTGCAAAATATTAGAAAACACATACGTTAAATAAACGTATAATTTTAAAAGGTTGTACTAAAAAAATCTTTAAAATATTCTCTTTATCTAGGATTTTAAACAAAAATATCTGAAAAATCAGGGAATATTTTTACAAGATTTGAGTAAACATTCTGTTTTGCTTTTCCTACAATATTCGTATGAAATTTGTAAAATCTTTGGGTCTATAAAAAATTAACCGAACGCAAATGGAAATCTTTACGTGTTCGATTTCGCGCGGTTTCTCTTGGGCTTTTCTCTCATCATCGCGGATCTCGTTTCAGATAATCCGCGAATTCGTGACGCGTTAAACACGCGTATCCGCGTATCCCGTATTCCGATTTCCGTTGAACGGTGTCCGTTCTCCTTTAGCGATTCGCTAAAGTCGAACGACGCAGCGGCCGTGGTTACAGTTAAGGCGTACGAAAGCGGAAAGAAGAGACACGACAGCGAGAGGGAAGGGGGGGGGAGAGGGGGGAGGAACACAAGAGTCGATCAAACCCGTAATCACAATTTACGGACGAAATATTTATGGACTGTCATTTCGTAAATTACCGCGAGATTACGGCTCGTTACACGGCTGCACTCGCGCGCGTGCAATATCAAGGGTGAAAGAGAGAGAGAGAGAGAGAGAAAGAAGCAGAGTCCGGTCGTGCGGGATCGTGTAACGGGTACACTTTAACTTTGAACGACACTGAACAATCTCCATATACGGAAAGAATGTCGATGTGAATATGCATTTCTTTATCAGAGCTGAAATTTTACGACCTGTTCCAAAATTTCTGAAAATTATATTTTTACCACGACTGAGCTATTGGCTGAATTAAATCAATAGGGAATTTACATAATTAAAAAAAAAAAAAAAAAAAAAAAAAAAAACAATTATATTCAATAATTTATATATGATTTTTATTGTAATTTTTTTTTCGGAATTTTTTAGTGCAAATAGACCGGGAAAATAAATATTAAAATATTGCATAATTTGAAAGTGTCGAAAACGATCCGGAAAGACCCAAGTCTACCCGAATGTAATATGTGACGTCACGCACTGTGAGCTATTAAAATTGTTTTCCCTTCACGTAGAAAAATTCAAATATTTTGAATTTTTTTAATTTTTTCTACTTAATAAATTAAATTATGGAAATCAAAAATAAAAAGGACGAATAGATTTGTAATACCATTTACTTTATATTTAAACGCAAAAAAGTGTAATATTTTTTTCAGGCAAATTCTCTATTTTAGTATCTCCTAATCTTACGCGAGATATTAAATATCTAATAATATTCTATTTGATTCATTTATTTCCCTATTAATATATTTTATATTATTAACTCTCGTACGTGTGTGTGTGTTATTTAGAAATTATTGCATTGCAATTTGTATTACTTTCTACCGGTTATTGTATTGAGAATTGTATATATATATATATATATATATATATACACTGCATCTTTTTATACTTATCCTTTTAGACTGTATAACTAAACACGAATTTGCAATTTTACGACACTATTTTGCATTCATAAATCATAGAACGCTTGCGGCGCGTAATCACGTTTAGAAGAAAAATAGTATATAAATAGGGGCGGCAGAGAAGAGGGGTAGGGGGCGAGGAGGTGATACTCGTTGGTATTCGACACCGAAATGATCGATACTCTATTAAGCTTCCTCAGCTGTATCAACGATCGATTTATATGGTAGTTTCAAGAGAGAGAGAGAGAGAGAGAGAGAAAGAGAGAGGGAGAGGGAGAGGGACAATTTGCCCGCGGATATGAATAACTTAGTTGGTTTAAAACGCGCGATGGAGGTACATAAAATACGAGGCGAGTCACATAAGTCGCACGAGAGTGTCTAACGATTGTTGCGTAATCCGGAATATTTACAAGCTCGATTATCCCGGGATGAAAATCGGCCGTCGTTTTTAAGCCTTTATGTCCACAAGCGGCGAGACGTATATTCAGCCGTCGCGCATTCATCGCGCGAACGGAATTATAATAATTCATGGCGAGTCGTCATAAATATTAATTCGCGCGTAGCCATGTACTTTGATTATTTACACACAGTCACGTTATGGATAATTCTAAACAACCCTCTTACAATTTTTAGTATCCGATTACCGTTGACAGATAACGACTGGAAACTTTCTGTATATTTCGTGTAAATGTTCTCGCAAACAAAGATGAATCATTATTCTTTTTATCATATCTTTCGTAATTAACGTGATCGATTCAGCGATAATCAATCGAGAACGAGACTTTTCTGAAATTAGACGATGGAAGAATACCATATAATAAATTCATAGTTTCAAACTTCAGACCCTTATAATAATAATAATAATAAAAGATCAAAATTAAAATCAAAATTAAAATTCAATTATTTTAATGAAGATTGAATTATATGTTGAAATTTTATTTATTTAAAAATTTTTTACGATACATGAAAAATATTGAATTTATATTTACGTAATAAAATGTAAAAAGTGATGTATTTATTAATTTGTACATTATTTTTATTTGAGTAATAAAAGCTTTGTTAATCTAATTTAATTTTATAAATAAATTATAACATATATTTAACATTTGTGTTTACTATTTACTGCTATTGGATCACGTCTAATTAACGCTATAATGTTCGTAGAGTGCATAAATATTATGCATCGTGTATTATACATCGTACAAAATATATATTAAGCAATGCATTGTGTCTGTATTATGAAAATTATAAAATCGAAGAGTAGTGTCGAGGCCATAATGTCACTCTTAATACTGATTTAAGTAGTAAAGGGATACGAAAATGAGATTGATAAAAAGGGTAATCCCTAGGGATACGCAGGTATAAAGGCAAATATCTCTCCCTTTGTAATTCGAGACGACTTACAATCGCTCGGATGTAACTTTGAAAAACAATTTATAGTAGCTTGGAATATTTATTGCCCATGGGAGATGAAAAGGGAGTTTCTTATCGTAAAACAAAGTTTTCGATAAGAAATGCGACATATGTTGAAAGTATTAAATTTCCGAAATAGTCTCTTTTAAAAAATAATTTAAATGATAGCCTTTTCTAAAAGTTTATGTATTTGAAATGATTACTAATATATATATATATATTTTTTTGTATATATAAAATACTGAAATTTTTATTATTATTTATGCCTGTATTATTGAAGATAAACAATACATATAATACATATGTATAATAAAATTGATTCCTATGCCACATACACGCGAGGAAATTTAAATTATGTTTTAAAGTTTACGATTGACTCAAGCACATAACAAGAATTTCTTTATCTTGTCTCCCTATCACTTCAATGAGCTTCGTACATATTCGAACAAGGGCAATTGGGGGCACTGTCCCCCCAAAGCATAAACAGTTCTGACGTCGCGTCTAACTCCGTATGACGACAGATATAATTCGCACCTCGCGCATTTCTTTTTTATTCCACGCTTCATTTATTCTTGAATAACTTCGATAGTCTGCTTCGTGTCGCATTCCAGCGTCTGAGATTACATTCCCAGATATTTTCCCGACGAATCTCTCCGCTCATGTCGGCTACGAAAAAGAGACGTACGTCTGTAGGGTATCTCGTATTCATTGCAGCAAATTTTTTTATTTAAAAAAGAAATTGAAATTTGTCTTTAGCAGAAAATGTATTTAAAAATCTTTTTAATGTCAAATAATAAATATTTAATCTGAAATGTGATTATATTCAGAGTTGGGATTGATAAGAGTATTAAAATGCAGTATCACATAGTAACTGCATAGAATCTCTTTCTAGTATCTTTCTACTTTGTAAAAAAAAAAAAAAAAAATTTAAGTAGACAGATAAGTCAATGATTAGTCAAAAATTCGATATTATGAAAATTATCGCATTGTGTTAGAATTTTAAAATAAAAAAAATTGAAGAGACGTGAAGAAAGCGATTTTGATCATATTTACAAATCTATTGAAAGTAAATTATAACAATAAGAAAATTATTTTATTCACATTTACAGAATTTAAAAGAGTTTAAGAAAGCTCATTTACACTTTTTTTTAGTTTGTCTTATTTAAAGTAATTTATTATTATCAAAATTATTACACACGTTATTATCAATAGCACTATCAAAATTGTATCATTTTGATTACTTTAATGTAAAATAATGATTAAAAATTTTTAATGTTTAATGTAAACATTTAATCTTGTATTAAAAAAAATTATTGTGTAAAGTTTGTATTGTATACAAAAAAAGTAACGGAAGTTGTAACGATTCGTTACTTTTTGAGTAACAGTAACGGTAACGAGTTATAATAAAGTAATTTTCCCAACTCTGATTACATTAATATTTTTAATGGAACTTTATTAATTTTGTAAATTGAAAGTTTCCGAGCAAGGCTGCTTTCAGCTGAATTTTATGTGATAAAAAAAAAAAAAAAAAAAAAAAAGAAAAGGGATTCTGTCGAAAATCAACTCTACAGTCTTGTTCAGAAAAGATAGCGAGATACATACATGCCGTATATTAACACGTAAGCCAAGAACAAGTGACTGTATGTTCGCGATATCTCCGACTATTCCTTCTCTCCTCTCTATCATTTTGCTTACTCTTCCTCCCCTCTTCTCTTCTTTCATCTCGGTCTTCTTATACATACGGGTTCACGCGTGTTGCAGCTGCCACGCTACAGTCTACACGTGTGTCGTCGTCGTCGTCGTCGTCTGGTCTTCTTTCTCTCTCTCTCTCTTTCTCTCTCTAGCCCTCTTCTCGTTTTCTCCTGGAACCCCTCTAATAATGAATCAAAGTACTGTGTATCACACTTTCAGACTTTAGAACAGCGTCTAGTAGCGGTGTTCTGACCCGTATATTAGCAACACATTTGTCGCTATCTTAATCATTTTAATCGCGTGGAATAACACGAACTTGCAATGTTTCTAAACATGTACTTAATGCGTTTACGCTTTTACGTTAATTATCATGAGATATTCGACGACTATTTACATTTTCTTCATCTAATCAATTTCATACATCGATTAATTTTTTTTCCTTGTTGCACAATTGTTTATATACCTCGCTCACTCTAGTTTGTAATTATCGCTAATGTCTTTTAAGTATAATTACAATCTTGTTAATTATTTTTCTGATTCATCTATTCGAGTGATATTTTATACAAGAGAGAAGAAAGTATTTCTTAATTATCATGATATTCAATGATCATTTTTCATATGATCAATTTCATTAAATGGATTAATTTCTTTTTTTTTTTTTTTTTTACATTATTTATTTCGTAATTGTTTATTTTCGCTTGCTCACTCTAATTGTGCAATTATCTAATGTCTCTTAAGTATAATTGCAATCTTGTTAATTATTTCTTTGATTTATCTATTTGAGTAAAACTTTATACAGAAAAGAGAGAAAAGTGTCCTTCCCACGCAAAGATATATCGTATTTTACGCATGATAAAAAATTAAGTAATGAAAAAAATCTATGACATTTTGCAATTATACGCGAGTTTGCTGTTATCTGAGATCTTTGATACGGAAGTAATTAATATACCGTGCGGCGCGGGATATTGCGGCAACAGATTTGCGATTAGATGCTCTTCTTATATATATCTCATCGGCGAAAGACTTACGTCGTTAACGGTTGATTCGCTCGATCTTTTCCGTTTTTTCACGTTGCGTGCCGACGTTTCGCTCGAAGAATTATCAGATCATCATATCGGAGTGGCGGGTACAGTTATGGAAATGAATGCCCAGTCACAGCGGCTTTAAACGTGACTTATGGATACTAGAAGCGTAATCCTTTCAATGAAACACTCGTCCGGTATTGCTGTAACGTAAACACGATAGATACAAATCGATGGATTAATAACAAGATGTTAAATGGAAAATAGTATTGTGCTACATTATAATTTCTTTATCTTAAATGCCGAGTCACTCAAGTTATCGTGAAATTAATTATGTTTCACGGAAAATATATGACATCAACGCTGTTATTTTGAAATTCCTGGGAATTTTAATTTATTTTTATTTACAACTAAATACTCGCATTCTTTAAATAAGTATTTTTAGAGAATTTTTAGAGAAGGAAAAAAAGATTATTATTAACCCTCAAACTGAACACGTGGGTTTTTCGTGTCTGTGCCATTTTTAATCCATTGTTTTAAAAAAATATTAATAAAATTTCGAGGTTGGAAATTTATCCAAAAAAAAGTTTGCGTCAAAAGGGACTTATAACTGAAGGGACAATTTAAACAGTTCATTCAAAAGTGCTGGCGAATCTAAATCTGAAGTGGACACAAATGATTCACGTATTCGCTTTATGTAGGTATATTAAATAAGAAAGGTGAACAAATAAATTTTTTAAAAATATTGTTTTTTTTTTTTTTGCTGTTAATCGTTTTTCCTAAATTACAGACGCATGATATGTTTAAATTGTTCTGCCAATCTTTAATTTCTATTGTGTTCATTTATTTTTATGTTAAAAGTATCTTTTGTTAAATCAGCATGATAACGAGCAACAAAACAGGGGTTGTATGTATTAATTAATCAATTTTTATACTGTAGATTGTAATGTGAATAACATTTTGTTTTCGCTTTTCTCTTTCAAATAAATTACTTGAAGATTAAACAAAAAATTTTCCACAGAAAAAACACATTTTTATACCTGAAAGCTACCCATTTTCGATCATTCAAATAATTATATTTTTTTAAAGCCGTGGACATATAGTATTTTTTTCATAAACTTTGAACTGAAAAGAAAAAATTCCTGGAAGCCTTTTTGTTCAAAATTATTTTTTCAAATTTTTATTAATTTTTATATAAAACATCAATGTTTCCAAATCTTGATCTAACAAATAACAAAAATATAGTATTTAAAAATATTTTTTCTTTAATTCTACTACATAAACTTTTAGTTTAAACTTAAAAGAAGATGTGTAAATTTTTTCAGAATTTTTTAAGTTATTTTAGAGTACAAAAATTAACTCGGACTCCAGTTACCCACGTGTTCAGTTTGAGGGTTAAAGATGCCAAAATAAATATTACTACTTTTTAAAGAATTTTTTTTTTTTAAATTAATATTTAACATCGCACGTATTTAATTGTAATTTCCACGTTGCATTAACATCAGAACTCCAACTTGATTCTAAAAATAAAGTGCTAATTTTGCACCAACGCTTTTCATAGAGAACCTTTCGCATTTCGAGGAAGCTTTTGAGAAGAAGCAGTCGAGAATGCTCGAATCTCCTGATCTTCGAACAACATTCGTGTAGTACGCGTTGTGTGGCAATATCGTCGCTACTATTATTATACAATGGCCCATTCTATTTCATTATTCCTCGTTTCCGCGAAGGCTCTCGCGCGATACCGATAACGTCGCGATGCAATAAAGTTAAGAAGGATGCGGGTGTTCTCGCCCACGGCTGCTTATGTTGGCAGACGAAGCGGCAAAAATCACGTTACTTGAATTCCAGCGAGCGAGAATAAAAAAATTCAGATCAATTCAAGCAGAAATTGTAAGATATTTTAAAATTAAATAATATGGTCTACTTGTACTTGCTTCTTGAAATATTGATCTCCTTTTGCTTTATATCTATGTGATGTTTCAAACGGTTTTTTTTTTTTTTTTTTTTTTTTTTTTTTTATATAACGTAATCTTTGCTGATGAGTAGTCATCGAAACCAGAGGAGTCATTAATAACCGTTAATGATAATCGTTACACGAAGAGTATTATGAACGCGTAACTTTGTACGGTGATTAGTTGGCGAAGCGGTTCATTCGGTAGCATCTACCACTTTGTAAGAGAGATGGAAGAGAGAAAGTAAGAGCGAGCGGAGATAACCGCGTGTCCGTCGGCGATAGGCACCTCATTAAGGCCGCCGATCCTCGAAAGGATAACTGGGACATAAATGCAACAACGCGGATACAAAATGACCACCGTTCAAAACTCGTTTCTTATCGTGTCGGCAAAATGCTATGCAAATTGTCCGATTGAGCGAACTTCTACACTCGCATGCAAATCTGCAATCTGACTGATTTTCCCTTTTTTTATTGTCGCGAGACATTATGTTATGGAAATGACTCATTTATCGTAGCCTTTTAAAACGTTAATAACAGCGAACGATAAAGTGGAGTACAATGTCTTGGTCTTCGGAAGTCGATCATTAATCATTCCTCGACCAAATTCTTGTATATGAACGTGAAAAACGATAAAAAATATTAATTTAATTTTATTCATACATTACGCAAAAAAATTAAAGGGCCACTTTCTTCCACGTGAAAGAGGCCAATTTTCAAGTAGTTGCAACTTCCTTCAAAATAATCGGAATAAGATCAACAAAAAGGCGTTTCAAAGCTTGAAGTTTCTAGTTTTAGAATCTTTAAATGAATTTTAATTCTTTCTATTCGTTACAAAATTACGTTGTAAAGAAACGACGTCCGTCGATTGAACAAATTTTTCACAAGTTTGTCTAAGAATATCGAATTAAAAAAAAAATTCTAGCACGATTTCATTAATTGGGTGTTTAAGAGCAGAGTTTTAACTTTAATTTATTTTTTTGACGAATGTTCTGTGGTTTTTTTTTCACCGAGATATTCATTATTAAAGCAAAATCGAGCTGTGGACTTTGAACGCTTATAATTAGTGAAAAAATGAGCGTATAATAATCATTAAAAAATTAATTTAAAGAGAAAAGTTAGCACTTTAAAATGCTCCCATCGCTTTGTCAATCATAATTCATTTTTAAAGCGTAATTGTTACTTAAAAATCAAGTAAAATTTGCACTTTTATCTTTTTTTATTTAAATCAATGAAAATTAACGAAAAAACGCTAAAATTTTCATAAACTTTACAACGTTTATAAGTAAAAAGCGTTCCAGTTACTCGTACAAAAGGCCAAAGTGTTTTTTCTACACATTTCAAAAACTTAAATTAATGATTATTATACGATCATTTTTTCACTAGCTATTATCGTTCAAAGTCAATAGTTTGATGCTTTAATAATAAATATCTCGACAAAAAAATCATAAAACATTCGTTAAAAAAAGAAATTAAAGCTAAAACTTTGCTCTTTAATATTTAATTAATGAATTTGTGCTAGGATTTTTTAATTTTGTATTTTTGGACAAAATTTTGAAAAATTTGTTTAATCGACAGACGTCGCTTTTTTATAATGTAATTTTGTAAGGAATAGAAAGAATTGAAATTCATTTAAAGATTCTAAATCTAGAAACTTTAAGCTTTGAAACGCTTTTTTATTGATCTTATTCCGATTATTTTTAAGAAAGTCGCAACTACTTGAAAATTGTCCTTTTTTTATATGAAAGAAAGTGGCCCTTTAATTTTTTTGCGTAGGGTATATTTCATTTAATGTGAAATAAAATGTATGTGTATGTAACATAAAAATATGTCTCGCATAAAAATATATCATCTATTATAAATTAAAAAAAAAATTATGTGGTATATTAATATTTAATTTTAATTATGACGGAATGTGGATAAAAATATTTGGAAAATAGTGGTAAAGTATTGTTGATAAATTTATACTTTATGCTGTAATTAGCGTCGCGCGTGTCGATAGAAATTAAAAAATTATTATTAAATACAAACGTAAACTAATCTCGGAAAAGAATAATAGACAATTGTAATTTATCTCTGAAATTGATTAGCTTTCAGCTCAGATATAATTGAAATGTTTTTCCGCTGCGTCCAGCTTTTATTTATCTATCTTATTTATACAGCGCCGACAATGATACATTAGTCTATTTTTTCCTCTATTAAATCTTTAAGCCGTTGAAAGGTCCCTGTAGCCCAATACTTCTCGACGATTAACACAAGCTTAGATAATATACCGTTGCATCACATTTTATCGCGACTTCATAAATCTTTCGAAGTTTATGTACTTTTCGGTTGTGAAACGCTGGCCTTAATTTTATACGAAAACAAGTAGCAATAAAAATATAATTATAAATTTCTTTCTCTTTTTCTCTCTCTTTAATATACGTTGTTAATACATATATAATAACAAATATATATTAAATTATTTATTGTTGCATCATTTAATTTTTATAAGAGAAACAGTGTAATACATTAAAAATATATTTATAACAATACATAAAAATCTACAATAAAATAAAATTTTCTTACACCATTTTTTGGCCAAGTAAATGTTACATAGATATTGATATTTTGCGTTACATCCATGTAGCTCAAAATTATGCGGTTTCCCTCAAAACAAGATAGTTGCGGAATCATCTCTTTATCGATCTTTATATTGACGAACAAACGTCGACCCTTCGAAGTGGGGTTATTGAGAGGGTAAATTATCGGAAGTTTTGGGCAATCTATGGGGGACCGTGATGAAGATGCGGGGGATTGTCGAGGGGGAACGAAATTGGAGATTATGCTGAAAATGCGTCATCCGTCGTTTCGTGTAATGTCCGTATTTACGGACGTGATGATATTTCAAGCGAGCGGACACGATTGTGTCAAGAGTTCGTCGTACGTGCTTTGGCACGCGATCGAACCGGTTTCGCGAGGATAACGTGTAATTGCAATTTACGTAAACTCCATCGGCGGCTGATGAAGCAAAATAACGCGGTTTGTTGAATTTTCGCTAGAATAATATTTTGTAAATTTTTTTTCAAGATTACGAGTTGAACATTAAAGTTTTGTTAATTATATGAGGCGTTTTAATTGTTGATTAAATAATATATTTATAGAAAATCATCTATTCATACAGAATTATATACGTACTAGAAATTTGTTTATTAGTTAAAATTTTATATACGTGTAAAATTTTTTTTATAAATATATTATTTAATCAATAATTAAAACGCCTCATATAATCAAAACTTTAATGCTCAACTCGTAATCTTGAAAAAAAATTTACAAAATATTATTCTAATATTATAATATTGTAATATTGTAAAAACTATAATTTTCAATATTTTAAATGTTAATTTTGTATATGTATCTCTCTAAAAACACTGAAAAAAATTAATCACGACAAAATATTTGAATGGGCAATGTAAATATCAAAACTGTCATTATTTCAATATTATTGTATAAGCATTTTATGATCTATGATTATAAATATCCTAAAGTTTCTTTCGGTACCGAGAGCGCTGTCTAGAGAAGGTTGATCATCAGACGAGTCAAAGACGAAGCCGAGGCGAGGCAAAGGAGCGTTCTGGACAGGAAACGAGCAATTAAGAGGCCAGAGCGACCTTATCTCGCGCGAGCAGCATGCTAGGCGGCTTCTTGATGCTGTATGGGAAGGGGTGAGGAAGGGAGAAGGTTGTAAATGCGTATATATGCGAGAATCGGCACGAGGCCTGAGACGTTATTCGCTGTAACATCATCGCCGTCATTGGAATGTGACGGAATGACGGGAGAAATTGGTGATTCAACTGGCGTTAAACGTCCGACTTTTTTAGTTGAAACTTTAGCTCGTTCATCGAGAGAGCCCTGCATTACTTATCTTAGACATCAGCCAGTTTGAATTGCACTGTCGGAAACGAGGGAATGTTAATTGACGAAAGATATTATTGATTCATCGTTATAGAATTCCTTGGAATTTCAGTGAAAAGTTTGAAATATTTTATCAATTGTAAATAGTATATTTTATAAACATTTTATCAGTTTGGAATATTTTTACAATTTTATTTTTGAAATATTTTATACTGTAAGAATTTTTTTATCCTTTATATATATTTGTATAATTTAAATTTTTTAAACAAAATAACTATATATTTATTTGGGCAATAGATTGATAACTAGATATTTAAATAAGATATTTAATTATATTTTGATCTGTAATATATGAATAAGATTGTTTAAAAAATTTTTTTAATTTTAATATTATTTTTTAAATTCATTTTTAAATTAAAAAAGCATCTCGAAAAAGAGAGAGAGAGAGAGAGAGAGAGATTATGATATAAAAATAATAATGTGAGTGAAATTTTAAATACTTTGTATATTATATGAGAAGATGAGCAAATTTCATCTTATTTTTCTTATTTATTTACAATATTTTATACTGTAAGAATTTTATTATCCTTTATATATATTTGTATAATCTAAATTTTTTAAACAAAATAACTATATATTTATTTGGGCAATAGATTGATAATTAGATATTTAAATAAGATATTTAATTATATTTTGATCTGTAATATATGAATGAGATTGTTTAAAAAATTTTTTTAATTTTAATATTTTTTAAATTTATTTTTAAATTAAAAAGCATTTCGATAAAGAGAGAGAGAGAGAGAGAGAGAAGAGAGAGAGAGAGAGAGAGAGAGAGAGAGAGAGATAATAAAATAATAATGTGACTGAAATTTTAAATACTTTGTATATTATATGAGAAGATGAGAAAATTTCATCTTATTTTTCTTATTTACATTGCAACGGATGTATAATTCTTTCCTTCTAATCCGGACGATTCTCTGCGTCAGAAAACCGGTAGATAACAACTTTACACGAGTCTGCAATATTTCATATTATACTTTAGGAATTCAAGGCGGTTTTATATTTTCACGAGAGAGAGAGAGAGAGAGAGAGAGAGAGAAAGAGAAAGAGAGCAAAATGCCAATTTCCGCCGCAGTCCGTAATGGGAACGCGACACGCGCCGCTTGCTTCCTGCTGTATACGCTTTATTAAATCAATCCGATTACTAATGTCGAGCGGTGGCACAGAAAAGAGAGAGAAAGAGAGCTCGTGTTTGCGCCAAACAGACGTTATCGAGCACGTAATCTGTCTGAATGGAGTCATACGCTGTAACCGCAATTCCATCGCATGTGGAAGCTCCGACATAATGGCCAAGTTTCGAGGGCCACGTTTCGAATGGCACACATATATTATAGGTATGTGTATACAATAGCGTCGCAATGGTAATCGGAGGGGTGTGCGGGACAGTGGGCATTTTGTGAGTCATGCGTCATCCGTCCCGCCTGGCGCGATGCACCCTTCTCGAGATCATCATCGGGATCTCGCTCTCTTTCTCTCTCCCCGCCCCTACCTCGCTCCCCTGTGGTGCGAGGTTTGGCCACGTTTTTATCGCTTCCACGTGGGGATACTTTGCAATTTTTTTTTTTTCGTTACCTACTCTTTAATTATGTCTCTGCCGCTGCCTAGCTTGATGCAGTATTATACTCACGATGCACTATTATATACTCGTATGAAATATCGAGTTGGAAAATATCTAGATTTTTTTTTATTTATTTCTTTGTATATATTTTTTACAATTAGAGTACTATATTTTGTTTATGTTTTTTACACAATTGAAAGAAGAACGATACATTTTTGAAATATATATACATTTATTTATTTTTTTAAATAATAAAATTATAAAAAATTGTTTCGAATAAAAGGTTTAAGATGTATATATATTGTATAATGACGTAAACGAAAAATTTTTTTAATTTTTATAATTTTCGTTGGAGATGATTTATTTATTTATTTATTAGAAATTGTTTTCTGGTCTTATACCAATATTTCATATTATACTAAAATACAAGTGACAATATATTTTATAAATGATATTGAAAAATCTTACTTTATTGCACATTATCGAATTTAAAAATACCTTACAAAAATTGTAGTGAAATAAATATTTTAGTAAAAAAAATAATATATAATTTAATTAATATTAAATGTAATTAATAAAACATATAATTAAAAGATTTGCATTCAAGTCATCGCATAAATCTTCTTAAACAAAATAACTTTTATTTTCTCGAAATCTTGAAAAACTCCAATATTTCCTGGTTTTATTACGTTTCTTTTCACGCCTTTCAAGTAAACAAGTTCCTAGAGCCAATGAAACCGCCAAAGAAATTATTTTTCATTGATAATATTTCTCACTAATCTCTCCAAATTTATCAATGTCATTGAACGTATGGTTCGTACTACACATGCACTTTCGCACCTACAAAAGATTTATTTGTTCGTATATGAACAGATAAATACCCGTCTGTCGGTTTTGTAAGCGACTCTCTCAGATGATTTATGATTTAATCCAGAAATATACGCGCGATACAAATACACCGGAATGGATATGTCCGGTTACGTAATGGACCAGAAGAACTGGTCGCACCCTTTTTAAGCGCTCCCGGTAACAAGCGGGGTGCATACGGTGCATTGAAATTTTGACCGGAATCAATCCCAGAGATTATTGCCGCACGATATGTAATTCGTTTCAAGAGCCGCTCTCTCGAACTCGTGTTTTAATAACACGAGTCACCATACGGATATGGACGTCCATCGAATCGTGTGATCCGTTATTTGCTCGCGAATCCAGCACGAAGTCAAATATCAATTAGAGTATCGACAGCGTGCATATACAAAGCGCGCCGGATGCGTTTATCAATTTGTCATGCGTTTTGTGTATAGTTAGTAAACAGGCTCGCCCTTCGGCGGTCATATTGTTTCGCGAATATATGTATTCGTTTTATCAAACATCTGGTGTTTGCGACAATCGCAAATATGATCGCATGAATTAACCCACGCAAAAACCGTTGCAGATAGATCAATTCTGCAATATTGCATAAAAAAATCAAAATTTACGTCCATTTTTTTTTTCAGTTATTCTATTATTAATTTTTACTTCATCCTATTTAATGTTATTATATTAATTCGATTTTACATCCGGGTTTTCATTCAAAATTATATATTTGATTACATTTTTTATAACCAATTTTAATTTTAATCATATTTAATTCACGATTATTTACACTTGGTTTCCCATTCATATGGCGAATTTTGATTACTTAATTCGGGTATAATAACAAAGTTTTTTTTTTTTTTTTTAGTTTACATGAGTAAAAAACTCGAGCGTTCTTTTTATTTCTATTTTCAGAATAATATTCGGCAAGTACTTATATCAAAGTCGACAAGCATCAAGATAAAATTATTGCGAAATATATACAGAGATGTTATAATTAAAATCCACCGAGATTCCTTTTCGCTCTTCCTTTATTTCCAGAGAAAATTTAAACAAGAGAATATATATTCTTTAGTCTATAAAATTTTAAAATAAAAAATAAATATATATACCTTACATCAATCCACTGGTCGCCGACTTTATTTAAATTGCACAAAGCGACCTTATGATTCGATTAATTGCTAAATTCTTGGCTTAATTACAAAATACCCATTTACCAAATTCCAAACAGTTTATACCGAGACAGCTGGAGGTATGCGATTCCGCTGGGAAATCCGTGTTGGGCGCGTAAACTTCGAAATTACCGGTTAAACTATGTGGAAATAAGCGTGCGTGCCTCGGTATAATGATAGCCGTAGCCTTGTTTATGCCATACATAGGGCTCGCCAACAGCTTGGCAGGGAACGAGAAAGACAGTAAGGCGATGCGTTACCGATGCACATATCAAGCGATATCATCGGTCGCCACGCGCGCATTTAATCTCTTAACCGGCGATCATAGGAGGATAAAACGGGGGCGATATTCATTCACCGTGTCGTTACTTGCGCGGTATTTAAGTAGCAGTTGTTTTGTCGGATCCGAGCGTACGAATCAAATTAATTTATCGCAATTATTTCAATTACATGTTGTCCGATTCGATTGGAAAATAATTATTCCCTTGCTTTGTAAGACTAAACGACTGGACTCTCGTAATCGTTTTATTATCGCGCATGGATAATTTTAAACAATTAACTTCTGTTATTTTTAAAACAATGAATTATTTTTAATTCAGTCTGTTTTAAATGTCGATGTAGGGTAAACTAGGGTATGACGGCCATAGGCTGTAATTTTTTCAATAATAGCTACATGGCGCGCTTTTTTTTTTAGTTATTATCAAAGATAATCGACATTTACAGTAGTTTATGTGAATATTATTATTTGAAATAACGATATTGTGAATTCTATATCATATTTTTACTTTTCACTACTCGCAAAGTTTTTCATTTGTCTACTAAAAACTGTTACAACGTCGAATAAATTACAGTCAAGCTATCGTAATCGACATATTGTAAAGATATGTAAATTGTTATACGACCTATAATTTTGATTTTTGTTTTCACTATTTTTTCATAAATATTATGGCCATCTTTTCCTTAAAAGTTGAGTAAGATGGCCAATGCTTACGTTGTACTATTTTGATAATATTAAATATTTTCCTTTCAATTTCGATAATATTACGTAATTGAAGCTTCAGTGAAGATAATATGTCAATTATTAAAAAATAACAAAAATAAAGGTATGTTTTTAGCATTTTAAAAAACTATGGCCATCTTACCCGAGTTTACCCTACTTTATATGCGTATGTGTTATTTGTTTTAATTCAACATTGAGACTTCGAGACTTTTAACGGAAAGATATCAAAATTCGCCATATGGATGGGAAACCAAGTGTAAATAATCGTGAATTACACGCGTATTACATGACCATAAATTTGCACGCGTCTCCGATGGAAATCGGAGCGTGTCGATGCGGTCGTGTTTAAAACGTCAGCGGGCATCAAAGCGAATTACCACCGCACATTCCGCGGCACGTGCGACATAAGTACTCTAATTCTAATCCCATTGCCATATGGATATATCGTTGAATAAGTCGACCGACCAAATGCTGGTCCAGTACTATGTCAGAAGTATGCGCAAGAATATCTTTTGCGTGAATCACGTTGAGCGAAATTCAGTACGAGTCTGAAAAATTAATTATAATAGAATGCCAAAAAACTATAATATATTAAAGAAGGAAAAAATTAAGAAATTAGATATTTATCGTGATAAAAATAAAGTAAAAAATTATTTCTTTGATTCGGTGACAATATCGCTCTATATTTTATTGTGCATGGAAAATTAATACATTAATTAAATAATTTATAATAATATATAAAACATTAAATAAAATATTTTTTTTATTCTCAATTTTCAAATAATTTTATTACATTTTTATTATTTTCTCTTGTTGCATAAATTATAATAAGATAATTTTTCTAAAAAGCAAGAAAAAATTAGAAAAGAGAGAAAATATCTGTAGAAATTTTATCACACGAGATAAATAATTTTCAAAGTGTAGATTCTATTTTTTTCTAGAAATTTAAATATAAAATATTTTATACATCAAGTTTCTATTATAAGCATATTATATTACGTATTTTATATAAAAAATGATCTTAAATAAAATAACCGTTAAAGGTGATGACTATCCATTGAGATAATAGGAAATTATTAATATAATACGTGACTTTCCGATAAACATTTATTATCGAGAAAATATCGCGGTATACTCGGTTCACATCTGAATCGATTAACCCCTTACCTGACGTTAATTCGAGCGAGAAAGGGGAGCTTTTCACGCACGTGGCACATACGAAAGTACGTTTCGCTAGAAACTCCGCGCGTACATCCCGATAGAAACCAGAGATATGTAATCCATACCGCGTGTTGTTCGTATAGCCCTCGTTGTATTCCATGTCATCTGCTTGGGAAAGCTGCCTAATAAGATATCGTTATGTATAGTCATGGTTGCGCATGTAAATGCAATACGATTCCGTGTTTACGACGCTGACCGCCAAGTGAGTATTTGTATTCGACTCTCGCTCGCTCGTCCGATTTGCATTCCTACGTATCTTGGTCGGCGAGCCGAAACATTGTTTTGTAAAAACAATCTCGTCCACGAATGTCACTCAATTCTGTTGAATAAAAATCTGGACATATATCCTATCTGGATGTACGTACGTATGCGGTTGTGGATTTTCGACAAGGGAGAGATATTCGATTAAAAGTTGTTATTGCTTTCATTCGCGACGGAGATTCTATTTATAATTTTATGCGCATGGTGTAAAATGCAGAAAAAAAAATCAGAATATATATATATATCAGAATATACGGTGCGTGAAATTATAAATAGAATTCTGATCTTCGCGCGAATGTACATAAAATTCTAAATGGAATGTCAGTTTCCGAATTCTATCACGAATTGTGTAAAGTGGATTTAATGGCTAGCTAAACAGCGTCGAGATAAAATTCCACGAGAGGTAAAATAAATGCTTTGAACGCGTAAAAAAAAGAAATGTTCTTTTTTTTTTTTTTTTTTTTAGTTACTGCGTCAATTATTCGGCACGTAGGAGGAACCACGTGCGTATAAATGCATCTTTCTAAAGTGCGTGGCAACGATAATACGTTATACGCGGCGCTTTTGCACGGTGAATCGGCAACGAGAGTGCTCTCTCGAGTGTAGAATTTCGAGGGTGCCATCGGAGGAAAGATAGGAAGAACGAAAAAGAGAGAGAGAGAGAGAGAAATATATATATAGGAAGATGAAAAAAGAAGGCGTGAATGCTATCTTTGTCGAAATGCAAATGTCAACGCGACACCACGCCAGGGTGCAACGGTATTATGCTCGATGCACAATGCCAAAGTGTGCTTATAATAATGATAATGAGAGGAGAAATACGGCTATGCAAATGAAAGGACGAGTCTCCACGTGTTTCGGCAGGCGTGTAAGCAGAATTTCTGGATCCGTAAATACAATTTATGTAACGGAATTCTTGCGTAGCAAAATTAAATTATCTTTCTATTACGTATTATTATTCTGTGATATTATATTTTACTGCACTTTTATAATAAAAATATACAATGTATTTTTTTTTATGTATAAATGTCAGCACAACGTTACTACGAGATTTAAAAAAAAAATAGGATATTTAATTTATGAGAAAAATAATTTCTAGTAAAAAAGAAAATGTGCATAATTTTTTTGAGGAATTTGTGTGGACAAAAAAAAAAAAAAAGAAATGTGGGAACTATAAAATTTTAGATGACTCCACGTGCTGCTCGATGTGTCCGAAAACTGCTTTCTATTGCTGCTTTATTGCTGCCTTATTGCGTCCCTGAAAGATGTATCTCGCGCGCTTATGCACAGGGTGTCGCACATTTTCTCGGCGTGTAGAGACGTATCAACGTATACGCACACACGTATAGTCGCAACATATGCTGTCGCGCATATATCACGTCGCTGTCAACCCCTCGAACGGGCGGGCGGGCCCCTGAACCCCCTAAATTACGAGGGACTCTATTTATTATTTTTCTTCTCTCCTGTCTTTTTGGCCTCTGTCCAAACACACGCGACACCACACGAGCGACAGTATTAATTCTCGTTTAATTGTTTTCTCTGCGCGATGCATTTTCTGAAAATAAATAAAGTGATTCAGAGATTGCATATTAGTTTGGAAAAAAAAAACGTTGACAAGGATGTTTATTTTTCAAGCAAAATTTAAGAAATCTTAATTGGCATCGAGAAAAAAAAATATCCTACAAGATGATTTATTATAATTTAAATAATGATATTACTAACAATAATTAATACTTGCGTTAATTTCAATTTTTTATGGTATGTTTGAGATATATTCGGTCCATGTGAGTCTCACAGACGTACACATATTTTAGAATACATATAGTTTTTTTTTAAACAAATTTAACGAAATTTAGGTATTTTAATAACAGAGCATTTTATGCTATATTTTCGTGAAAAAGTTTGTATTTAAATAAATAAGGAAGTTTCAAATTTCGTGTACAGTCGCACCAGAGTCTGGAAATGGGAAATATGTCCCTTTTCTTATTCGATCTTTGCCTCGTATATATATATATATATATATATATATATATATATATATATATATATATATATATATATATATATATATATATATATATATATATACTACTACCTAAATGCAAACAGTCGGACAATGCGCGAGTCTGCATTACGATCGAGCGTTTATTCCGCATCACGAAACTGCATTTGAAGTCGAGCACGTGGGTGTGACAGAAAACTGCGCCCACGAACGTGACGTTGTCATAGTATATTCGTAATCGTCGATGACGACCTATTGTTTTTTTCTGACAATTCAGAATTTTCGAACAAAAACATCCCGTTGCCTTGACCAAGAAAATTGTTTAGCCAAATTTTATTTCTCCGCATTTTTATTCACTTATGCAAATTATGTGACATCAAAGCGAATTACAATGAATATTGAATGAAATACCACTTTTATTGCGAAATTTTTTTTAAGCGGAATTACTTTATCATTTGATTGGAAATGTATATTGGAAAAAAAAAAATCCTCGGTTGACAATTGACAAATAATAATCGTCGGACGACTGAATATTCAATATAGTGAATTCGCTCGCGCATATGTTGCTCGATTTGTTCATCGAGGGTTGATGAACGATCGCTCCGGCGCGGCGCGGCCTTCGAAAATCTCTGCCGACGGTAAGAGGAAAAAAAAACAGTAACGCTAATATGGGCTATGCCATAAATCACGATGGACTGACGTTGTCAACGCATCGTCGCCGATTTATCGATTCGTCGAATTTCCATGCTACCGTGATGAAGTCGTTGTCGACAAAAACGTAGGGGAGAGAGCCCCGATGAAATTTTCGACAAAGTAAACTAAACGTGCCCACGTGTACACACCTATATTTACAATCAAACGTGACGTGATGAAAAGATTACTAAATTTTAATACAACAGATGATAAGAATATTAATTTTCTGTGCAACTAAGCACTTGTATACAGAAAAATTATAAATTTATAATTATAGGTTTCTTTGCAATTAAATTAATAATTTTATTCTTGTTTCTAATTTATATTAGAATAATATAACACTCAAAAAAATGATCTTGCAACTTCTACAAAAATTTTCTAGGTGTGAAAAATTAACTGATAAATTATTAGCAAATACTGCATATATTTTGCACTTGATCAATTTAAATGACAGAGACAGAATCTGTATCTGTACTATTAGTGTAATTTAGACAGAAAATTTGTCTGTGATGCCTATTTTTAAGACTTATAATTGTCAAGGACAATTATATTTGGCAATGGGATCTAAATTTTTTAGAGATATTGCTGCTATAAATTCCATACGTGACAAACAATATTCTAACAGATACAAAAAGTAGCGATAAATATTTAATTGAGACATCTAGATATCTATCTACATTAGCAAAATATTTTTTTGAGCGATATTTATAATAGTTTCCAAGTTCAATTTCACACGACGGTGTACTTGCATGTTTTAAATGGGTCGAAATACATAATACTTTGAATACGAGTCCAAATAAATTGAAACTTACATAAATTTTATTTTTATTTACACGAATTTTGAATTTTTTTCTCGGCCAAATAGAATCGGTAAATAAAAGTGCTGTCATGCTTGTGCACGACAAATGGATTATTTACCGCGTTTATCCGAGACACAGGTACACGTGGGTCGAATTACTAAGACCCGGTTGCTTACCGATACAAAGGGTACCCTCACGTTATCTAATCTAACCCGTTTATTACATACAACATTCGACCGAATGGTTCCGAATAATATTCATAAAAGATTTCTAGAAATAAAGAAACAAGAAAAGATTTTATGAGACTCGAGACAAACGTATGGAAAAAAATATCAATAAAAAAAAAGTCGATTGTACAGTTTATGGGCGGCCTTTGAAAAATCGAGATGAAAGCGAAAAAAATATTTTTTGAGGAATAAAAAAACAAAAAGAGCCCGTATGGTCATTTGAGATCAAACCGAGAGGGATAAAAATCAAAAGGGAAAGATTTCGGTCGCGCGATCAATCACAAGCGTTTGCGCACGGGATGACGCACACACATGTTACTGTTACGTGTACACGCGTGTGTGTACGTGCTGTATATTAACATATTCATGCATGATATTCGCGCGAGAATTACTTCCTGGACACATCTGTCCATCAATCTTTGGGGCCCTTTCTGTGTCGCAAAATGTGCGACACCGGATGGGCGAGGTTATCGCCTTCGAAAAAAAGAAATATTTATTTTATTATATTTTTTTACGATAGTTTAATCGCGGTCGGACAGAAGACAGCGGAAGCAAAGAGAATGCGTGATTGAGAGATTAAAATTTTTAAACACGCGTGACATTTAAATTACCATTTATTTGTCATCATAAAAGCACTCGAGATCATTAAGTTGATTCATTTATATATCAAACAAGATATATGTTTAGAATAACATATCGATAAACTTGCTATGATATTTCTTGGAGATTTACTGCGTCTGGATCGATCCATCGATTCGATCGATGTATCGATGAGATACATCAGACTTGACCCATAGAATAGCCGACGTATTACGTAATGGAATGTATCGAGTATGTATTGGGAATGCGTAAAGGACATATACACATATATACTCATCGATTAGCTGAAGCCCTCTCTATAGACGTACGGTATTTACCGTAATAATACACGAGATATCGCTCATGTAAAGTCACTGATATAATTAATTTACCAATTAATTTTTTATATTTTTTTAACGCGATTCTAATTTAATATAAATTGTTCTAAAATTAAATAGCGCGATATGCGCGTGTTAAAATGAATAATCTCGCTTTGTAATCTGATAAAATGCAGTGTAGCAACTCTCTTGCTTAAGCTGTGTAATTACACGTCGATAAATTGAAAAGAAGTAGAACACATTGTAATGTCTTATCGTTAATTTATCGTATATAGAGTGATCATAAGTCGTTGATCATAAGATACAAATCGCGTACGTTTCCCGAATGCGCCTACCAACATTATTCTAGTCTTTGTACAATATTTTTGTCGAAAGTGATAAACCTGTTGTGTATCTATTAAATAAAGACAGTCTCGTGCGATAACTTTCACGAGATAAAATTCCCGTTCGGGCCTGGGCGCGATTTATAGAGCAGTAATCGAGACGCAACAACCGCGGTGGCGAGTCTATCCGCGAGTTCTCGGATTGCTTTATATTGTCTAATATGCCGCGCAATCAATTTAGTTTTTCGAGATACATGCACGAAAAACGAGTAATTCTCGATTTTGCAGAAAAATACATGTTTCTGCATGAAATTTAATTCCACG
The DNA here is from genome assembly GCF_047496725.1 of Anoplolepis gracilipes. NCBI lineage: Eukaryota > Metazoa > Arthropoda > Insecta > Hymenoptera > Formicidae > Anoplolepis > Anoplolepis gracilipes. The sequence goes on along the minus strand of NC_132971.1, from coordinate 21,329,250 downwards.
CTCGAATAAATGTATAACTTTGATTTCTACTGAAAAATATGACGCGTATTTTTTTTTTCACTTTTTACGTAGATAAATTTTCGCTAAAAATAGATTTCACAAGAATTATAATTATCTTACACAAGAATTATAATTAGAATTATAATTATTAAATACAATTTTAAATAGCTATATTTGCACAACAAATATAGCTATTTAAAATTGTAAAAAAAAAAAATAGTAAAATATTTCGAGTTATTATAATAGGGTAAACTAGGGGTATGATGGCCATAGGCTGTAATTTTTTCAATCGCTACATAGCGCGCTTTTTTAGCCATTATCAAAGATAATCGATATTTACAGTAGTTTATGTGCATTGTTCGAAATAACGATATTGTGAATCTTGTATCATATTTTTATTTTTCACTACCCGCAAAGTTTTTCATTTGTCTACTAAAAACTGTTGTAACGTCGAATAAATTACAGTCAAGCTATCGTAATATCGACATATTGTAAAGATATGTAAATTGTTATACGACCTATAATTGTTATTTTCGTTTCCACTATTTTTTTTTATAAATATTATGACCATCTTTCCGTCCCTATAGTCATCTTTTCTTTAAAAGTTGGGTAAAGATGTACTATTTTGATAATATAAAATTTCTATTAAATATTTTCCTTTCAATTTCAATAGTATTACGTAATTGAAGCTTCAGGGAAGATAATATGTCAAACACTATTAAAAAATAACAAAAATGAAAGTATGTTTTTTGCATTTTAAAAAACTGCGGCCATCTTGCCCGAGTTTTACCCTATTCGTTTTGCTGCACGCACTTTTTTTAGACTGTGCTAGCGCACTTGTAGTTTGTTGTGCGAAAATTGATTACGGTTTTGATAGCTTCGCTCGGGATTTTGGATTGGTTGTCATCCTGCGCGCGCATTGCAAAATTGATTTTGCAACACGCAAGTGGCACGGCGTCTGCCGCGGAGAACTCGTTTGTCCGGTTACTTTCCATTCGCGTGTATACTTTGCTCGCATTTTTTTTTTTTCTTTTTTTTTTTTTTCTTTATCTTGCTTTCCGTAAACGTGCGAGGCTACGGTCGGGATGTTAATCGTTCTTTCCTCTTTTTTTTTTTTTTTTTTTTTCTTGCGCCCGAGCACGACTCGAAGCGGTAGATGAAAAATCTCGTGCCGTTAATCTGTCGCGCGCGTGTCATTTTTAAAATTATCGCCAATTTTTTATTACGCAGAACCGAAATGTGTGAATGATTTTGGACGTTTCAATCGCCGACGCTGCGTCAGTTCTGTATTTGCATATTGATGCCTGAAACGCAGAAACTGACGATTTAAAACCGTGAAATCGCTTCGTTACTTATTCATTTTATTTTTGTCAACATTACATAGTTTACATTTAGAGAAAATTTATAAAAATGATGGTAAAATGAGTATAACGAGCAACGATTACACTGTTTATTTGCTATTGTATTACGATAAAATAGATTATATTATATCTGGCTAATAATTTGCAGATTGTCACGATTATCCTGTTTGAAATGAAAAGTGGCGGCCTTAAAATGGAACACATTGTCTAAATTAGACATTAGAGACGGACGAAACTCCTGGAGCGTAATCTCTGTGAGTGTACTCACTAGATTACGAGCAGCAATTATTAGGACGTTCATCCTGGCGTGTGCTAATTTTTCCTTTGTCCGTTCTGTGTCGAGAGCGTCCGGCCGTCGACGGTTTTCGACCGAGAAGCGTCATTCGAGCGTTTTATTAAATTAACTCGTCTAATTGGGCGCGTCCATTATTCCGTGGATCCCGGACGCGCGTGGAGTATTTCGAAGAAACACGATCCCCCAATGAGAACCGTGTGCGCAATTCCATGTTGAATACGAATGACGTAAACCGCCAACTTTTTCAATCGACAAGCGGGCTCATAAAAGTTTCAGATTTTTCAGATGAGGTTTGAGATCGGATAAAATTAGCATCTGAAAATGTGAGGGAATTCAAGATAATACATAAAGTATATATAATTGCACTTTATAAACTTTCCATTAAGTTAATATCATCACATTTATTATTTTATTAATATTGTTAAGAGGTTTCTCATTATTTTTTTAATGTAGGAGTATGCAGGAGTTTGCTTTTTTTTTGCGATCGAAAAAATTTAAACGACATATTAGGCTTATGGAAATTAAGAGCGAAGCGTATAAAAATATCCGCATGCGCGAAATTATGCATTATTATTTGAGCGGACCGGTTAACGTGAAAAGGTGAGGGGCGGCGGTCTCTCGTTTGCGTAATAATCGGCTTGGGAATGGAAAACGACAATGGCGGTCGCGGCGGAATGTACGGCTTGTCGACGGATAGATATAAACGATAAATGTCAGTCGCAAGACGAGATTGTATTGTCCGCTCGAGAATTAACGAATACCATCGTTCGGAGAAGGATCGAGGGTATTTACGATCGTTAAATCTAGTGCAGTCGGTAAGTACGTGTCGAGATTTATTTGAGATTTCACAATCGACGTTTGTAGGCGATATTTGATTTAAGATTTAACTCTGAGGACGACAGACATATATGGTTTTCAGATTTTTTTTCAAAAGACAGCGAATATATACCGGGTGATTCAAAACAACCTGATGTTCCTAAAATGACACGTTGTTGAGCGAATTCTAAGACGATTTTTACTTTTTTCTTACAAAATTTTCTCGCAAAATTTGTTAAACTTAGTTTTTGAGTTATGATTGAAAATAGTTAGCTATGAAACGAATGGCTTTCCTACAGTCATTAATATTGTATAATATTGTATAGAATGCATGAATAATTCAAACGATGGTGCACAATAATATTGTATAATAATAATAATTATTATTATTATTGTATGATATTATTAACTGTCTAAAAGAGTCATTTGTTTCATGTTGTACTTGGCTCGTAAATAGCTAACTATTTTTAATTATAACTCAGAAACTAAGCTTCAGACAAAATTTTGTAAAAGGAAAAATCGCCTCAGAATTTACTCAGGAATATGTCATTTTAAGGACATCAGGTTATTTTGAATCTCCCTGTATACTTTTTAAATTTAACCAATAGATGTCCATATTTTTCATTCATTTTCCTTGGAAAATTTAAAGTTTCCTGAAAATAGAATCAATTTGGTGATGTCAGAGTCCATTTGATCAAAGAGATTATCAATCAACATGCAAAATCAATTGGAACCGGAAAAAGAACGAGTGCAGGAGAACATTCGAAGAGACTTATTGATAGGCATTCCCTTTTCATTATTCAACTTGAACTTGTAAAAAAAAGAAGAAAACAAAGAAGCTTTGTCGTTCGTACAATCAGTGAAAAAAGAGAAAAAGGGTCAAGATGAAAAGTGGTGTTGGTCTCTCTGTATATCAAGAAATATCATACTTCAACTCATATTTAATCTATAAAACTATGTTTGTTTTCATTTAATAAATGTTTTTTTTATTAATATTGTAAAAGTATCATTTTTCAAAAAAAAAAAGGGTAGTCGTTTTCAAAGGATAAAACTCGCAAATAACTCATCTTGGGGGGGGGGGGGGAGCAACAGTACGAGACGTTAATTTTTTTTGCTTATTTTTTTCCCGTTGCTTTTTCTTGGAGCCGACATTAAACCCGGTTGTGGCGCGACAAGAATTTAGGTTCCGAGGCGGTCCTTTATTTTCGACCGGGTGTGCGAAATACGCAATTATCGGCGGATATACGACAATAAATATTAGTCGCAGAAGGAAAGATCACAGGTTTTAGAAGCGCGATTTATTCCGTCGAGAGAGAAAAAGAGTGAGAGTGAGAAAGAGGCGCGAGATCGTCGCTTTCACAAAATCTCTTTCACAATGTCGCGCGAAGAACTCTTGCCATTTTTCATCTCGTTGCATCCACATGCACCGCATGTTAGAACGGGATGATGGCATTACCAAACTGATCCAAATTGCATCGATTTTGCAAGCTAGCGTTCGAAAAACCCGAGCATCCTTGAACATATATTTCATTTGTTAAACAGAGAGAGAAATATTTAATATATACGATAATATTTATTAAAAATTAAATAATATTTGCAATATTAAAAAATATTAGAAATTATATATATTATGCGCACGTAACTCGTTAAAATGATAAATAAAAATTTAATATTATTGTAAAATATTACAAAAAGAAACAGAAAATATTAAATAAGTATATACACACGCGCATTGTTAATTAAAAAAATTAAATGTTAGATAAAATTTGCGTTTTAACCAACATTACACGTTTTGAAAAATGATATATAAGTTGTTATTTCTTATCTCACGCTTGCGTAATTGTTGGCGCATTTAGAACACGCAATTGTGGGACAATCTTCTTCTCTCTTTTTCCTCGAACGAGGACGATGCAATGAACCACGAACGAAAGGATGCCACCGCCGAGATGACGTCGTCATCGCTGCCGTCCCAAAAAGTCCGCAGCTGTCGCCAGATGCGGCTGCTCGTTCCCGGTTCGTTAGAAATACCCCAAATTAGACGATCTCACTGTAGACTTGGACAATGTCGACGAATAACATCTAAATGTCAAACACATTAGCATTTATTTCAACTCGTGATTTTATTTAATTCGATCGAAGAATTATTCTTCGAATTCTGCTGTTTTATTTCGCTGAATTAATTGCAATTAATAACAGCATTTCGATTAATCGGATTGCACACATCGCGCATATATACATATTCGATTTATTCAACAATTTAACGCTCGGATGGAGCCGGCTCGCGCCCTTGAATTTCGAAGAATGACCAATGAATCGACGGCGGCCGTTTACGCTTTACGTCTTACGCGTGATTTTCTCGTGCGCTCCTCTCGGATCCTTTGGCGAGGCCGAGTTCTCTCCGCGATAGAAATACGATCGTACGAAGCGATTATTTCTTTGCGGCACACAGAGCTTGGATAATTGCTATCTCGCTTATTGCGCCTCTCTCGATCTCGCTCGTTGCGTTTTGGTCAGCGAGTATTTGGAATGGACGCAGTGGCGTAAGCTCGAGTTTTTGAATTGTATACAATTTAAGGAGAATTAAGCACAATTGAGGAGAAGGAAAAGCTTTTTCTAGAAGCTTTCATCAACCGTTTTTCTGACATTAATATCCTTACATTATAAATTTCTATCAACGCGTATACAGGGTTTCGAAAAGTCCGCAAACGATCGAATATCTCGAAAATAAAACATTTTGGAGAAAAATGTTTCAAATAAAAGTTGTTCAGTTCGAAAAGCGCCATAAAATGGTGCGCCATTGGTTTGATCTTGGATAGTCGTTTGAAGGCTATATGAAGATCACCTTGAATTTCTTAAATGGGACACTCTATATATTTTTGCATATTCTTGTAGCTTACCTCGAGAGTTTTCCAAAACACTATAATAAGACTTCTTTCGATTAAGTACTTTTCGAGTTATGAGGCTTCAAGGTTCCAATATTTTGACAAATACGAAATATTTCGTAAAATATTAATTTTTCGATTTTTTTTAAAGAAACAACCATGTATTTTCTTTATGATTATTATTATGTGCTAAAAAGTATTAAAATAGGATAATCAAAAAATTAATATTTTACGAGATATTTCGTATTTCATGTCAAAATATTTAACCTTTTAAGCCTCATAGCTCGAAAAATACTTGATGAACAAATATTTAATTACAGTGTTTTGGAAAGCTACAAGAATATGCAAAAATATATAGGGTGTCCCATTTAAGAAATTCAAGATGACCTTCCAAGATCAAATCAATGACATCATTTTATAGCGCTTTTCGGACCAAACAATTTTCACTTGAAACATTTTTCATCTCTAAAATGCTTTATTTTCGAGATGTTCGACCGTTTCCGGACTTTTCGAAAACCCTGTATAATAACATGAGAATAACATTGCGATGTACAGAATATGAAAAATGATGTATTATCGATTCTCAGAAATGTATATTGAATGATTGATTTTGTTTTTAATTAATGTTAGCCTTATTTTAAAGCAAACATTTTAATATAATATTGAAATAGAAATTTTTAATTACATGGAGCGCTTTAAAGCTAAATATTTGCACGAAATATTTATTTACCTACTACTAGCTATTTAGCTACTAATGCTCATATTAATAATAAATTTCGAATCTAAAGAAGATATTTTAATATTAAATGAGGATTTAGGTAGAAATTTTTTTACGCTTCTATTCCGGGTTTTTATCTTCTTATGAAAAAAAAAAAAAAAGAAAAAAAAGGACTAACCTACGCCTCTGAAGTGAATACTCGTTTCGCAGTCAGAGAGTTTACGTTATGCAGAAGAGCATTCCGAGTAGTTACTCGGGCTCAATTCGACCTGGGTCCCGGTGCCTTATTAGAATTTATAGTCAGAGTATTTCAGAAAATTGCACGTTGCCGCTTTCAGTCGGGTATTTCCTAATGAATCCGGGATCAGTTTGCTTTCTTTCATTGTCGAAAGATCGTTGGTTTTGTCGGCAACTCTTTTTACCGTTGAATCTCCAACATCAAACTTTCGAATGCACACGTGTAATTAACGCATAAAGCTGACATGTTATTTTATAGAAACCCGTAAATTATTGAGAGTGTGTTTTCTTTATTTTTTTATTAGAAAAAAAAGAAAAACTCTATGTAGCCTTTGTTAATTTAGACAAATTGTTCTGGCCATTAAAAAAAGAAATTGCCTCAAATTTCTTGAGGCGCGAAATAGTGTCTCGCTTCGTTCCTTGCTTGCGAGACTTTTCGTATAATTTTTGTAGACGTTAAGAAATTTATGGTTCTATATTTTTCATTTCTAAAAAAGTTTCACCTTTAAAAAAATAAAAAAAAAAAAAAATAGAAATATCAAACATATACTGAGATGAAAAACTTGCAGATTTCAGCCACAGAATTATTAAAGCTAGAACTCTTGATAATTTATGAACTTTCATGATACAGTTTCATCAACATATAATTAGCTCATTTGAGAATAATTTAACCTTTAGTTCTTTCATACTAAAATGCCTTTATAGTCTCATTAATATTTTTATAATTTTATACTAGATCTGGTATAATTATTGATATCGATTTCTCGCTAAAAAAAAAAATTGGCTAAACAATAAAGTGGCTAATTTATCCGTTTTGATAATACCTCGTCATTATCAGCGACACACACATACATACGCGTACATAGTGTGCGAATTATGGCGTCTTATGCGCGCTACAATATATTTCACTTTACCTTTTACCTTCGTTATTTATCGCGCGTTGTGTCTACCGCAGGTTTTCCTCCCATAAATGGCTGCTCCGAGTCGAGTCTCACAAAGCGTTTCACCGTAAGATTTACTCACGCGTCGCCGCAATATCGTTTACGGCCTACAGAAGAGATCGCGAGAGAGAGAGAGAGAGAGAGAGAGAGAGAAAAAGAAAAAGAAAGAGAGAGAGAGAGAGAGAGACGTATGTCTCATAATAATATCGGTGTAACTTACATACGGAACGAGTTATTATGTGCCTCCGCGCGCGGAAATATGTTAATACGCCTATTTTTTAATATACAACAACCGGTAATGATGCACTTTGCCTTATGGGATCGCGCGCAGGCAGATCGATCGATCGATCGATCGATCGATCGATCGAAACGTGTTTTCGAAACGACCAATATCTACCTCGCGCCAAGAGAGATAAGCTAGGTTTTTCCGCTGGCTGCGTTTAACCCTGGTGCACTTCTCGAGATAGACTCGGCTAAGAAGTGTACCGGTGAGATCGACTACGAAAAAATTGACTATCGAATTACACATGCATTTGCTGATGCGAAATAATAAAAAGAAGAGAGGCTTTTGATATATTTTCAATGGCAATTTAATTTACAAGATTGGCGTAGCATATCAAAAAACTAATTTATTTAGAAATTTTTCGTTAAAAATATTATGATTTCTTACTTTTGATTTTTCAATATATGGAATTTAATATATAAATATATCTGTTGTGTAATAAATATATTATAAAGATATATCTGTTTCTATTTATATATTCAATATCTTAATAAATATTGAATATATACATATTTTCATTATTATAATTTTTAGTGATCGAAATTTTTCGTTAAAAAATATTATGATTTCTTACTTTTGATTTTTCAACATATTATTCTTTTCAATATATAAATATATCTGTTGTGTAATAAATATATTATAAAGATATATCTGTTTCTGTTTACATATTCAATATCTTAATAAATATTGAATATGTACATATATTTTTTATTGTAATTTTTAGTGATAAAAAATGAAAATGTTATGCAGCGAAAAATGTTTTACAAAAGCTATTCAGTACGTTTACAAATTTAATATTTGAAAATTAAGTGGCTCTGTGTCTTTCTATAATTGAAAAGTATTATAAAACGCGCATACGATAAAAAATGTTACTTTAAAAAATTGCAGCAAAAAATTTGTTGGAGATATTCTTTTTATCTAAAATTTTGAATAAAAATCTCTGGAATATCAGGAAATTTTTTTACAAGGTTTAAGTAGAGATTTTATTCCTTGATAATAAATTATAAAAACCATACTGAAGTGTCAGTGTTTGTCATGTGTCATATTGCATTTTTACGATTTCATGTTTTGATTATGAAAAGACTACTTACTAATCGTTTACCTGACTCATTTATTTTACAGAAGGCAGCAGTTGGAACAATCTGTATACGAGTCAGAGTCGCGACGAACCACCACCGTGGAAGATGACAGGCAAAGCTCCAATCCGGAGAAAGTCAAAGTGAGTTAAACATATTATTTTAATTAAGTCTATTCTAATTGAAATTTTCTCAAACACTTAGTGATTATATTTAATTGGATGTAAATGTAATTATTAAAAAAAAAAAAATGGAAGAAGTAAGAGAAAGGAAAAAGATAAGCCGCAGATTCAAGGACATTCTGCAAAATCTGTTTACAGAGTACAACGCAGGATCTGTTCGAGTTACTTGAGCGAGTGCAAAGTTCACGTCTCGATGATCAACGTTGCGTTCTGCCATCATACTTTTCTCAGGTATGTGTGATGAGATTATTTTATATTAAAAAATTTATATTAAACATAGAAGGAAGCTCTTCTTTCGGGATAAAATTCTTCCTATGAAACGAGTGACAACAATTTTTACAAAAACAAGCGGTTTTTTTATCGCATTTTTTAATTATAAATATAACCATATATATTTATATCTAAAAATGTTTATGACATGATCGTTATTTTTCAATTTAAAACTACTTATGACATATGATACTTGCGCGATACCGGTGCCCGTATATCTCGAAAGAATAAAACTATTAGCCCCTGGTTTTCAAATATCACGCGTTTAACGGCAATCAAACGAATAGCTCAAAAGCTGAACTACGTCTAATTTTATGACACTTTGCTTCTATCTCACGCTTTCACAGCCAATTTAATCTTAAATAATCACTTTGACGCGCCTGACATGAGATCAACAATCATTCCAAAGTCTCAACATCATGCGTGACCAATGTTATAAGAAATATTAATAGTTTGAAATATTAAAAATTAAAATAATCACAATGTTGCTACGCATAAATTAATACAGGAATAAAAGAACATTTTTTTTTCAAATATTCTCTTATTAAAAGTCTTATAAAATTTAGAAGTATAAAAAAATCTTATAAAAAAAAGAATATTTTTTTTAACTATTATATATTTTTACATTCGTTGTAACAGCTTACTAAAAAGAACGATTAGCTTCTTTAATTTTTTTTAACAGAGATAACTCGCACTTTTCTCAAGCTCATTTATTCAAATTACTCTTAATTGTCCGTTTCTTGCGCGCAATTATCGTGGAGTCGCTTATGTAAATTTCGCGTAACGTTATACGCATTCGACGACGGCCTGCACGTTCGCGCGCGAACAAGCCGGAGATGAATGGACAACGCGAGCAAGAAGGAAGAAAGAACCGAAGATGAATGAACAACGCGATCCGTCACGGTTGCTCGGGATGTAAACGAAAAACTCGAGACGAATCGCTCGATCGCGCGCTGTTTGATTTTCTACGATCGGACTGAGACAATTCGTTTTCGTCTCGAAAGAAGGTGAAATCATAGCAGTCGTGTGGTAAATTGATATGACAGAAGAAAACACACTCTCCAGATCACATCGGCGTAGAGAAAGAAGCGTTTCTTTTCACGTTTGGGTTACCGTTCCACGATGATCGATCGAACGCTTGACATGTAGAGAACTAAATGATATTGCAAAAGGAGAGTTACACAGAAAGAATTCCGAAAAAAAACGCCATGTTCTCTCAACGATAAATATTGAAGAAGAAATACCAGTTGGCGCAGTTTTTAGAATTTAAAATTGAAGTTAAAGAGATTTCTTTTTATATAATTAATAAATTGGCAATTAACGGCAAAGTGTCGACGGTTGAAGAATTATTTAATACTAAAGTTCAATTGACATTTGAGCGAATAAAGTCTTGGAATATAAAATAAAACTTTGCTTTTTCAAAATTTAATTAATTTTGAATTTAATATGTAAAACGGCAAGAACTAAATTGAATCAATCACACTTTATTTAACCAATCATGATGTTGCAGTTCGTCGTTTTACTGTCGACTTAAGTTGGATCTTTTCTCTTAATGGTAGAAATTAAGCGACTTTTATACTCGTGGGAAAAGTTGCGAATAGGCAAAAAAAGAAAATAATACGTCTGCAGGAAATTACGCATATGGGAACTACTTTTGAGAAATATTACACGTTTCTCGTTCTCTTTTCTCGTCGGCGATTCGCGATCCGGATTTCAACACACGGGCTATAATCATCTGTGTGCCACATGCTATCTCACGAGCTCGTGAGAAGCATTCGCTCTTTTTTACTTACCGAATTCGCTCTTTTTCTCCCGCCTTTACTTCGCATCTGCCTGATCGGTAGATATTTTTTTGCTGCCGATAATACAGAACGTTTTGGTCGAAATAGTAGAAAATCCCTGTTGTGTCGATATCGACTTGGGATAAGAAAAAGGCTGGTAATGAGGTTTTCTTTCTTATCGACAACTAAAGAAATAATACTGTGTTATATTTTTTATGTAAAGTAGAAATTATATATTTAATTAAATAACAGAAATAATTAGGAACTGTGTTAAAAGTGTTTAGCTTTCTATATATTTATGTTGTAGATTTAAAGAATTTTTAAATTAATTTAATTGTCTTTTAATTAATGATATACTTATACATAAACATAAAATCGAAAATTTTACTGAAATTAAATTCTTTTTGTTGTCAATCAAATTTAATTAACATTAGAGAAGAAAGTGTATTTTATGGGATTTATACTACCGCTAGATGGCAGAAGAATTATGTTACGAACAGTACTTTCAAGTGTGTCTTTACATTTTTATCGCACGTATATATTTCAGCAAATATTTGCATTTAATTGAAAATAGAGATTATATTAAATGACATTATATTAAATATTTGTTTATACCTACAGTTTAATTTTTAATTTAAAACAGAGGGAAAATTATATACTTTCGTTATTTTTATAGTACTTTCTAAGATAATTGCATTTTCTTTTATGTTATTATTTTTTAAGGACTTTGTGGTAATTATTAGACGAGTATTCATTTTTTTTTTTTTTTTTTTTAGTAGTGACTATAATTTTATTATTGAACAACTATAATATTGTCTCATTTATTCAAAATATTTTTTAAAACTTTGCTCGAACTTAAAGAAAAGTTAATAACAAACATAATCTACCGTCTATCAATTTGTTATTTATCAATTATTATGCGATAGGAAAATTAAACATTTATGCAAGTAGTAACAAACTGTATGGTTTATTATATGCATGAACCGAAACTTTGAAACGCGTCGCTGCTTTGCACAACGCGATAAAACGAGACGCACTATTCGAAGGGCGAGGCAGGGGGGACGCGGTGCTTCCGTTCGGCCAGGTAAGCGCCGGAAGTTGCCGCTTCGAGTCGTCGTACTATGACCGAACGAACGGGAAGATTTTCAGATCTGTGCCCTCTGCGCAGTGGCCGTGAAGATTGTAGATTTCGTGCATGGGTCCCTTTTTTTCACAAAAGATCGTCATTATTGTATTCTCTTGAATTACGGCTGGGAATAATGAACAGGGAAACGCGCGGCGTATGAGTTAAAAAAATAACACTCAAAAAAATGATCTTGCAACTTTAACAAAAATTTTCTCGGTGTAAAAAATTAACTGATAAATTATTAGCAAATACTGCATATATTTTGCACTTGATCAATTTAAATGACAGAGACAGAATTTATATCCGTGCTATTAGTGTAATTTAGACAGAAAATTTTTCTGTGAGATGCCTATCTTTATGGCTTATCGTCAAGGACAATTATATTTGTGATTAATATTTGGCAATGGGATTTTCTAAACTTTCTAGAGGTATTGCTAGAATATTGCTACTATAAATTCTATACGTGACAAATAATATTCTAACAGATACAAAAAGTAGCGATAAATCACTAAAAACAAGGTGTATATTCCCGGGAAAAATCTGGAAAACCTGGTATTCTCAGAGAATTTTATTATACCTTGAAAAATCATGGAATTTTCATGAAATTTTGTTAGGATTCAGGGAATTTAAAAAATGTCAAAGAAGTACTTATTTTAAAATTTTAATTGAGACATCTAGAAATCTATCTACATTAGCAAAATATTTTTTTGAGTGAAGGATAAATTAATAATAGTTCTACATTTGAGAGAGAGAGAGAGAGAGAGAGAAGAATGAATAAATATGTTTTACATTTACCAACAAAAATATGTCATTATAGAAACTCGGAAAGATCAAATGGTCTTTAAAAAAAGAACGAATCTTCAGGGGAAACTTTTTCAGGGTGTATACACAAATTTTGTAAAAAATTCCCTGAGAATTCCAGGATCTTTCAGGTATTTTTGTTCAAAATTCCAGATAAAATTAAAATATTTTTAGATGCAATTTTAAAATAAACTTATTTATTTTAGCGTATCATTTTTTAATATAAACAAAAAACATATATTTTAAACAATTTTATATAGACATAAACAAAAAAAATATATTTTAAGCTGATTTTAAACTTAAAATATTTTAAATTTTTATAAAAAATTTTAAAATAAGTACTTCTTTGACATTTTTTAAATTCCTTGAATCCTAACGAAATTTCATGAAAATTCCATGATTTTTCAAGGTATAATAAAATTCTCTGAGAATACCAGGTTTTCCAGATTTTTCCCGGGAATATACACCCTGTTTTTAGTGATTTATTTTTTTATATATAATCCGTATTACTATTTTATTATACAATTTTTTTTACAATGATAGTTATGATAGTTTATTTGAATAGAAATTTTTTTTCAAAAATTTTTTCTGTTCCTTCGACTCATTGATAACAAGCGGTGTTATGTCAAACGTATGATCGTTTCCATTGATAGCGATTTAAATTGGCTGCAGCTGTTACAGCTCATTAATACACGTTATCTCCCCACTAAACTCAAATGTAAAAAAACTGATATTGATATCTACTACGCGCGCTCACATTCATTTTCGACTATCAGCTCTTCCCCCTCTTCTCTTCTCTTTTCTCTCTCTTTCTTTCTCCCTAATTCTCTCTCGAGTTTCAACTAATCTTCCGCTTAATAAAAGATTAATATGTGTAGTGCAATCACTACGCTTTTAGACGCAACTGCTTCTGGCGATCGGTACATAATTAATAGCACGATATCGGTACAATCACACATTTTATCGGAGGATAATTTGAAATCGAATAAAGCGAGTTACAATTTAATATCCGATTCACTCGCTAATCCTATTCGAATCTACAATTCTATTCTCTCTCTAATCCGATTCCTTCAAATTCGATTCATTCGGCATTATGTTCGTACATATAACGCAACATATTGTTCGCGTTTGAATCCTTAAAGATTCCTTTTTTTTCACTAGAGAAAAAGAGAAATATACATAGTTGGTCGTTAGGTTGGATGAGGCGGTATTCATCTGTATTCATCTACCTACCTACTTGTAAAGCCTATACAATTTTGAAGAGTCGCGTATGTAAATAGTGGGAGGGGACGAGTTTGACGCTTTCGCGTTTTTTGAGCACGGGAAGTTGGGCGAAATAACGAAACAAAGAGACGTGGACACAAAGAAATGAGAAGCCTTGTCGACAACGAAGTAAGTCGACCACGAAAGGACATCCGGTCTCGCTTTCTCTCTCTCTCTCTCTTCGTATCTCTCCCTTTAGTTTTCTGTGCCTACATTACCACAAACTCGGCGTCCGTTTCCTCTTGGTTTCACCTTCCGCACCACCTGTCCTTACCACGCGAATGCCAAGGGTTCACCTTGCTCTTGAAAGGTTCCCGTGTTTGTGAACGAATTTCAACCACGCAGCATGTTCGTTGTTGCATTTAAAGTTTAATTAATGCTGCGTTAGCGGACACCGTTTCCGATTAAAAAATACATTTTTTTATCTTGTAAATAAAATGAGGTCTAGAGGTCTTTTGATGAAACTTTTTCCCTGATGATTCAATTTTATATGTAATCGACTTCTCTCAACTACAAGACATATGCAATGTGTTGGGTTTTTTTTTTTTTTTTTTTTCTTTTTTAATATAAAATTATTACACGAACTTTAAATATTCTGTAAAAACCTAAGACATATACGTTTTACATTTTACTGCGATAAACTCGAAATAGATGGAACAAAAAAAATTGACATCGCAAAAGGAAGCACGTTTCCACGCCAATTTACACACAAAAGCTGCAAGGTTCTTCAAATCATGTAAACAAGCAAAGTGAAGAAAGGCTTTCTGCATTTGGATAAAGATCTCTGTTTTCAAAATCCTGAACACGGCGCCAGTCGCCAGATCCGTCTAGACTTTTTCGGGGAAAAAGAGTCGAGAAAACTACTATAAAATGTTGAAACACACGAGACCTGACTTGACCTGACCTAATTGATTGGGAATAGGGCGGTTAGAAAGAAGTTTATAATACGGTTACGCGAAGAATCGAGTTTACGTGCTCGATGAGACGACCATGGCAACGATTGTGGTTCGACGGTGGGAGTAGTTTTAAGAACGGTTGGACAACAGACCGATGCGCCGAGGGGTGAAGAAGGGGAGCTGTCAGTGAGGACTGTCGAGACGAGTGGTATGGCGCAGTGTGTACGATGCAATGACGGATGTAGAGAGGAAGGTGCTTTATTGGCTTCTATTTTTAATATCTCTTTATTTTTGTTTGCTTGAAAATAATTTACAATAATTATTTTTAATAAGAAAAAATACGCGTGCAAAAGAAACTAATAAGATATATAAGAAGGCGACATAAATTGCATGCTTTTTGTATTTTTAGAATTCGTATATATTTTTTTTTTTTTTTAATTATTTATACTCAAAATAATAATGCTATATCATTAAAACACGTTTACTTAAAACCTTCTATAAATGTAAGAATCATTTTGGATAAATATTTCAAACTAACAAGAACGTGCAACTAAAAATAGAGACAAAGATACTCTAAGAGATTGACTCTTCCTCTCGAAAAGTTTCGACCGAAACTTTGTATGAGAAGATTGTATAAAGTCGATAATAATCGTATTTCATTTCATTCGAGTTATTTCTCTCTCATGGAGCAAAAGTAGGAGGCGTTCGCTCCGGTTTTCTTCGTCCGTTACTGTCGGGACGGCAAACGCGCTCACCGCGACGCTCCGCCAGACTGGCCAGACGCGCCAGGCGCTCAGTCGCGTCTTTGCACTCACGGCGTAAGGTCACGTGGTACCGTTCGAGCGTGCCTACCTTCAGCATTCTATCAGTTGCTCCCGCGCGCTGCAACGAGCAGGATCTCTTCGCGCCTTCGTCTTCCGCGATCTGGCTCGCTTTCTACTCTGACCTCGCTCAACGACACTCGTACGAAGGGACCTGTCTCTGCAAAGTAGAGTGAGAAAGACTGAAAAAACTTGTTGGAATCCAGAGCGCAGGATGACAGCCACCGCGATCGGCGACGACGATCGTCTGAATTCAGACTTGTTGTTCGGACCCTGCGATTCTACGTCGTTTTCGGGACCGTCATCAGTCTGTATGTCGTACGGCGGGTAGTACTCCATTTTTTAAACAGGACTGTATATTCTTGAAGAATTTCTTCGAACTTCCCGAGTCGAAAAACAGAATGTAATCGCAGACGAGATCTTGCAGTAACGTCAACAAGCGCACGCACAGATTGTTGACTCTCTAGGCGCGAAGTAGATAGATCAGGACATCGCTGATCTTCCAAGTAGCTAGTGATAGTACGTTCTACATTGTCGGGCCCAAATTTCCTGAAAGTATTTATGACAACGTGCTTCGTGACACGCTATCCTCGACAAGACTGCACCTATCCCACCTACCTATCCACCTACACGCCGCGGGATAGAAAGTAAATCCTATCCACTCCAAGAGACTAGGCAAGGTCCGAGTTCTCAACCCGGCGATCCTCGATCTCGAGAGTTCTCGCCGACAATCGAAGGTAGAGTGGATTGAAAGCGAGGAACGTTGAAGTAGAACGCGCGTTATCGCCGGACAAAGTGAAATTATCGACGAGCGTTTCTCGTTTACTCTGATCGCGATCTAGAGAGGTGGTCTCTTTAAACGGGACGGTTTTTATCCGGTGATCCGCGGTTATGATGGGGGTATTGAGATGGAGGCACGATCTAAGATCGGAGGCCGCGACGCAGCAACAACAACAGGAACAACAGCAACAGAGATCGGAACGATCGGTTGGACACAACAATCACACGCACACTTTTCCGAAGCTCCTATCGCAGGTGAGTCATCCCTCCTTTCCCTCTTCGTCATTAAATATACAATACAGGTGTCTCTTCCAGTCTAGAAAAAAGTCAGGCAAATATGTATTTTTTAAAACACACGTTTTAGAAGTTCTAATTTTATGTACGTTAAATTTGTTAATTTTTGTTTTTCTTTTTACATTTTTAATGAGATTGATAAGCTCTCGATGCATATTATAAATGAATAGTTTAACATAGAGAACAGCAAAATATTATACTGACTAATGAGACGATATAGAATATAGGGAGATTATAAATTATACAGTATGATATTATTGTAACATGTCAAAGACATGAAATTGATACTTGGAATATTTAATAATGAGAAATAGGAATCTACGAGTATTTTTTAACATGAACCAGCAAAGAATCGCTTTTGGGTAAATGAAAAATTATCGGAGCACTCTTTTTAAGCAAAAATTTCAAAATTAATAAAAAGTTGAAATCACAAAAAGCGGAAAAGACGTCGCGAGAAGAAAGACGCGGTAAATCCTGAAATGAGAGCGTTAACTGTAACGTCGGTCAGATGCTTTGATTATTTTCTTAATGCAGCCCGTTATATGCGTACGAGGCCGCCTTAGACGGCGTGTGCGTCTTAAAAAGTCCCATTTTCTCACGAGTAATAGCAGTTTTCTGCACGTGCGGATTTCTGCAGTATGTATAGAAGGAAAAAAGGGCATTCCCATATGTGGATATATATCTTTTTCTAGACCAGCGCTGTCTGTTGCTCGACGTTTTAATCCTGCCATGATTTCTGGATAACAGTTACTCATCATTAACTGTTAGACACGAGTTAGATTATTATTACATTCAAAAAGTGATCTTGCAACTTCAACAAAAATTTTCTAGGTGTAAAAAATTAATTGAAACAGATAAATTATTAACAAATACTGTGATACCGTATATATTTTGTACTAAATCGATTTAAATGACAGAGACAGAATTTGTATCCGTGCTATTAGTGTAATTTAGACAGAAAATTTGTCTGCGATGCCTTTAAGGCATCCTATTATATTGTCAAGGACAATTATATTTGTGATTAATATTTGGCAATGGGATCTAAATTTTCTGGAGGTATTGCTAGAATATTGCTGCTATAAATTCTATACCAAACAATATTCTAACAGATACAAAAAGTAGCGATAAATTTTAATGGAGACATCTAGAAATCTATTTACATTAGCAAAATATTTTTTTGAGTGGTTTATTTCGAGTAATAATGAAGATGATAATATGTATTAGAAAATTAATATTTGAGAAAAATAGAATCAATGTATTTCATGAGACGTTCTAATTTTCTAAGATTAAATATTTTTTAACACTTTCATGTACAGACTTTTCCTTTTCTCTATTTTAATTTACGGGGCAAGAAAAATGAAAATTAATTACTCGAAATGAAAATATGTCAAAGTGACATCTTACGTCCGAAATAGAGAAAAATGTGTGATGAGGAAAAGAGAGAAGAGACTTAAAAAAATTACAAAATTAACCGCTTGCTTTCGAATCTTATTGTTGGATTTCGATTCCTAATTAAATATTTTTTTTCTTTATTTTGATTTTACTTTTGGATGACCTGTGTTTGAAAAAAAAAATAGAATAGAATCAACGTATTTCATGCAACTTCAACAAAAATTTTTAGGTGTAAAAAATCAACTGAAACAGATAAATTATTAGCAAATACTGTGATACTGCATATATTTTGCATTTAATCAATTTGAATGACAGAGACAGAATTTATATCTGTACTATTAGTGTAATTTAGACAGAAAATTTGTCTGCGATGCCTATCTTTAAGGCTTATAATTGTCAAGGATAATTATATTTGGCAATGGGATCTAAATTTTCTAGAGATATTGCTGCTATAAATTCCATACGTGACAAACAATATTCTGACAGATACAAGACGTAGCGATAAATTTTACCTGAGACATCTAGAAATCTATCCACATTAGCAAAATATTTTTTGGGGTGTTAACACGTTAAGAGAGAGTAAGAAATTGTGATTCTCTCATAAAGTAGATAATCAAATACTAGAGATAATAATTTTGATAAGAAGAAACGGAAAATTCAATGAAAAACGTCGATGAAATTGAACTGATATTTACAGAGAGACGCTCCATAGTTATTTCGATCGTTTCGTCTGTCTTTTAAAAGTCCGCGGTTACGGACCGCCAGTCTTTGCGCACGCACCGCAATCGTAATTACATTCGAAGGGACGCGGCGCTCGAGCAGCCAGTTAAAAGGCAAGCTCGCTTAACGACCGGCCAGCACGTGCTCGACGACGGGCATTTTAATTCCCCGCAGAAGAGGCATCGAGAACTCCGATTGCCGAGAATTACACTTGTCGCCCGATTTAACCACGCACGATTTAACCGCGTGCGATCAGTTATGTGGCGTTCCCTCTTTTTTCGTGCTCAACTCCATCGTGAAATTTGTAATCGGCTATTACGGCTCGCAGATGTTAAATTAAACGAGACTTATCGCTGATGATCTAAAGTGTTTTAATTAAGAAGTCGAGGAGGATTTTCGATCGGAGATGTATGGAGATTTAGACAAAATTAAAAACAAACGAGGAATATTACCAAGAAATGGTATTTTAAAAATTATATTTTCGGATATATATTCATTTATCATTATTAATTCGTCAACGAAGTGTCAGTTTATGCGATCTTCACAGCGTTCTACTTTTGAGACATCAAGTAGTTCTTAGATCGGAGAAACTTACTTCGATATCCTTGAAAACGTCATCGAAGATTCAGATATGTACTTGAACATGTCTTGAAAACTTTCATTTATCAGTGACACGTGCTTATATCCAATCAACGAACTGTTCAACTGTTTAAAATTTTGAATACCTTTCGAGAAATCATGATTCATGCAGTATATTATACAAATCAAAGACTTGATATATTTTTAAGTCAATTTGATATTTCTTTGTATAACATATTTACCGCATACTGTTGTATGAAATTTATTCAATATTCGAGACGGAGAAGATCGTTATTCGTTGCAACTTTAAACGGGTTCGTCAATCTTCATCGCGAAAGCTCTCTTCCGTCCCATCCCCGACATTGCATAATTCATACTTACAAACGGGAAAGAGCGATTCGAATCTTGAATAAAGACGAACGATTTCGGTGAGATTCGGCTCGAAGTCACGAGGAAAAAAACGTTACATACGTAACCGTGAAAGACGAGATCGCAGGGCGAGCTCGTTTTAAAAGACACTCCGCAAAAGGGACCGCACAGCTGTTCGCGTGTCTCTCGGCTTTTTCTCTCGTCCTCCCCTCGTTTTGACGTATAAGGCTCTCGAAGCCAAAGCAAGCTCGCGATGTACAAACTCGTACGGATGCGCACCCGAAGGGAGATTTTGGTCGATTATCATCGCTAATGATGCAACTCTAAGGGGTGTCCATATAGAGTGTGCCCCTTTGAAATACCGGTGTTAACAAAATTTTTTTTTACGCGTGAATTTGTGGATTAGGCAGATACATATTTAAGGATTATTTCAAACTTCAAATATATGTGTGTGCGCAAAAAAAAAAGAATATTCTTACTTTGACATTATCTTTAGTTTCAAAATGTAAATCTTGAAATGCAATTATATTGCAGAAACAAACTTATAAATACCAAAGAGTGGCAAGTATATTCATACAAGTCTACTTATAAATGCGTATAAGTATATAAATATATGTAGTCTTAAATAATCACCCCAAGAAAATATAAATCTATCAATCAATTAATCATCACAATTATCAAATATGTCAATATAGAAGAATATAAATCCATCGACATTTTCCAAAAAGATTGTTTTTAAGAAAACTTTATTTTGATTATAAGAGATAAATTTTGTTACATATATAAGAGCTAAGGAAATTTAAATTATAAAAAATTTATTAAAATTATAATTATATATAATTAATTTTGTATAGCGTATAAATATTGAATTCTAATAATAAAAATGCTGTTTCCGATATATGGACTGATCGAAAGATTTATACATTTCTGCAAAAAGGAAAGGCTTAATTTTTTGTTAAATTTAATTTCATTGGAATTTAAAAAAATCTTTAGACACTTTAAAAAAATGTACTATTATGATATTTATTAAAAATCATTTACAACGCATTAATAACCCAAGACTATTTGAAATGAAAATATCCTTTTGCAGAGGTAAAATTTTTTATAATGTCTAATATATAGATATATATATGGTCAATTTATGTAATATATCAGAAGCAAACTTATGAATACCATAGATTTGGAAGTATATTCACAAGTCTACTTACACAGAAAGAAAGAATATTCTTTGACAATATCTTTAGTTTCAAAATAAATCTTGAAATGAAATTATATTTCGTAAACAAAGAAAATTTGCTTGGATGAAGACATTTTATATTTCAACCAAAAAAAAATATATTCTCCTTCTTTAAGAATAATTTTCTTGAATGGAGAGGAAAAAATGTTGGATAGAAAATAACACATATTCAAATCGAAGATTATAATTTTTTTAGAATTAAAATAATGATTTTAATCTTGAAGTGACAATTGTGGTATTGAAACAAAATTATAATATTGTTGAAATTTGAGATTTTTAAATTCTTCCAAGAAGATTATAAATTGTTGCGTATATATGAAACAATAAACGCGTTTATATGAGTATATATAGTTTTGATTTGACACTTACTTTTTTTCTGTGTGTATAGGTATGTGAATTTCGATTTATTATTTAACATAAAGAAATTTATGAAAATTAGAGAAAATAAATATATAGTTGGTAATATGTGAAGATTGGTGTGATTTTTTGTAAATATATAAAAAAATTCGCTTTACGTAATATTTGTCCAGCTTTCTAGAAACAAAATTAGATTTGATTGGGTGGGAAATGGTGCGCGAACGTTACGAGGCACCACCCTATATAAACAACCAGGTGTATCGTTCACTTCGCAGCTGTCGGGTCGTCTGGCTTCCGGCTAACGAAAAATCGATCTATTTTATCCAGAATTCGATCTTCAACACTAACTTCTTTAATATTTAACTCGCAAAATATTAGTGTTTAAAATAACATTTATCACTCGTACTAAAACCAAACGCATTTATTATCCGTAGTTCCAAACTAAGCTTTTGTCGTGAGATGAATCGTAAAAAAGATTTATGTGAGAATAATTGAGATTTCTTTCAAACGTAACGTATATCGATTTTCGGAAGATTGTACGTTTCATTGGTTGCCGACTTTGTGTTTTCGACCTTAACCCGGTTTTCGCGTGCGTAGAATCGGAGGCGTTAAACGCGATAAAAGCATCTATTCTCGAGCCAGATAGGCTTGATTAGGTTAAACTACCCGCGGAGAGTCTCGCAAACGATTAAACATTCTCGGCGATACTTGGAGCGGAACGAATTGTAACGATATATAATAATAATAATCTTCCTCTGAAATGTGCAATTATTTTTTATTTTTTACCTTTTCGATATAACAGAAAAATGCATATCAAATTATTATGTGTCTCACATATATCGATCTTGTCAATAATTTCATCTAAAAGTATACGAGTCTTTCAATGACCTTAAATTGAATTATTAATAAGATACTATTTTCATGTCAAAAATATAAAATTGAGAGATCATTTTAATTAGTAAATTAACGTTTATCATCACTCTTGTCCTCACGTCATGTTTAAAGTCGGGCAGATACGCATCGGTTTGCAAAAACAAGGAGAACAGGGAGAACATCTAGTTGCATACCCTGACCTGCTTCTCAATCCTGGTTGACCATTCCTAACGGTGACAGGATGAACCAGCGATAATTTACTATATAAGAGCTCTATGACTCGTTAGCGCAGCAATACGCGATAACGGCATTTATCACAAATAATTTCTTACCGTTTATTTCACACAAATTGGGCCTGATGATAAATATCTCTAACTTGACCTGCGTATATCAACACAGTTTTCACTTTTCTGAGAAAACTTGAAATCTTTTTTTTTTCTATTACACAGAATCGAAGGATAAATTAATGAAATTTTGTATTTTTTTTTTTTTTTTTTTTATTTTCAACTCCACTCTTATCACAGTGAAGCAAACATTTCTCCAAGTTTGATTTAAATTTTATATAATAAAATATAAAAAATTTGATTGACAGCTTATATTAAATTTTTATAATAAACTGTCAAATGTGTTAGAGTTTCTCAAGTGACATTTGAACTGAACGATTAGTTAGTTTAGTTCATAGTTAATTTTAAGAAAGTAATTTTAGACAAAGATACTTCGTTGGAAATACACTGCAATTTTCACGATTTCGTTAGAATTTCTTCGCGCGATTCTATCTCGTGAGATTTTTACAAAAGTGCGATTGTTGTACATACGAAAATGATCGGAGTCTCACCGACTACATCTAGCAATTTCATTCCTGGCACACCTCGCGAGTCCGTGTACATACGGGACTGTACATGGGCGCGTCCAACAATGCACGCCTGCACTGAATTATTCATTCCCGCGATAGAGAGAGAGAGAGAGAGAGAGAGAGAGAGAGAGAGAGAGAGAGAGAGAGACAGAGAGAGAAAGTCAGCGACTTTTCTCTCTTTCTTTCGTCTTCATCTTCCTCTTTCCCTCATACACCGTCTCCTCTGCCTACTCGGTTCTCTTTTTTCTCGCGTATAGAGACGGGGATTCCTGTATTCCATGACTTCCCGTCCTCTTTCGTCTCTTTTTTTTCCTCCTCATCCGCGCATGCAGACCGCCAGTCGACGAAGAAGCGATGAATGAAAAAATCACGAGCGCCTTGACCCTTCATAACCCGTCTCGTCGTCGCCGAGAGAGAAGTATCGCGAAATTATCGCGTTTTATTCGACAGATGTCTCATTTTCTGCGACAGGATACGAAACACTCCTCTCTGGAACAAGATCTCTTTTAAGCGTCAGAAAAGAAAAGAATGCGTGAAAAGATTAAAGACGGCAAATATTTCTCTGTAATCTTAACTATTATTATCACTGAGCGAAAAACTTGTAAATTGTTTTAAAATATTTCCTTCTTGTTCTTGCTAATAATAGAAATGTGAGTAATAATTTTAACGATTTCAAGTATTTTTATGACATCAATTGTATATCATATTTTCATAATTTCGATGAGTTGTGAAAAGTTTTGTTAGGGTGTTTTTTTTTTGTGAAAAAATATGGATAAACTTAAAATTCTCAGAATTTCTTTTGTATCTGGAAAAATCAGAAAATTTTCATGGAAATTTATAGGGACTCAAAAAAATTTTTTAAACTCTCCCCCTTTGATCATTTGCTTGTATACTTAATTGGCAATCCCCTCCGATAAGCAGAGTTGTGTTTAAACTACATATATTATATAAATATATTCCTATCTCTATTTATATATATTGTACAATGTCTTAAGAAAATATTGAATATGCAGTACGTATTCTTTATTGTAATTTTCAGTGATAAAATGAAAATATTATGCAAATGAAAAATGTTTTTCTTACGAAAACTATTAAGTTTTTTTCAGTACATTTGCAAATCTAGCACTTTTTTCTTCATATATGAATAAAAAGAATTAGACAAATAAAATAACAGTTATAAAAAAATCGTTAA
Source organism: Anoplolepis gracilipes (assembly GCF_047496725.1). NCBI lineage: Eukaryota > Metazoa > Arthropoda > Insecta > Hymenoptera > Formicidae > Anoplolepis > Anoplolepis gracilipes. Next base: position 21,304,855 of record NC_132971.1, on the reverse strand, counting down.
ATATTTTCTTTACCTGAAATTTTGAACAAAAATACTTAGAAAATTGAGGAATTTTGTTTGACATTATTTAAATTTAAATAGTCAATCTGTTCGGTCCAATAACATTGTAATTTCGAATCGCGGGATTAATTTTTGTTTTATACGAGAAACTTCGAAATGTCTGGTCGCGACTTGCCACATATCCCGTATTCCTCCTTCGATTATGCGCGAGTCTATTGCACCGAGATGAGCGGCGGTTAATGATAGTTGCGGCGCGTCGGCAGAGCGATATAATTGTTCTCATCGCGAGCGCGTATTACATCATCGCGCTTACGTGATTTTAAACGCGAGGCATGATGCACGGTTATTTCGCGCCTCCGACGCACGCGTACGTGCTCTATCGCGAACGCTAAAGAGAGTACGTTTGCCTCTGCGTGTCGTAACCGGTTCTCGGACTTTACCGTCTCTTTGACACGAGGCGTAATCGTGTTCGGACGAGCGATAATAACGATAGAGAATTAGATGTCGGTTACATTTCAAAATCTACCAGCTACGTATCTGACTTTAGGGATCAAAAATCTGTCGAATGTACAGAAATTTCTTTTATATATTTAAGCGTCCGATATGTGTAGGTGTCTTGATTAACTTTAGACGTAAATTTTGCGATTATTATATTGATAACTTATGCTGAGCAATTAATTAATCGAAAGAAAAATGCTTACATATTTTTTTCTGGATATGAAATAATTTTTAAAAATAGTTCTGAATGTAAATATAATTTCATACAAATTTCTGAATATAAATATATTCAGAAGTAAATATAATAAAAATAAATGTAATAATATTCGATATAATATGTAAAATTCTTTATAATTTATACTTGACAATCAAATTATTTTTTATTATTTTCGAAATATATCAAATGATATGAGAATATAAAAAATGATAAATTATACATTGCCCTATTACACTGATAACTTTTTATCTAAATATGTAAGATCCCCCTCATCATGAAAGAAATGAATCACTCTAAACTAAACGAGGAATTGATTTTCCGCGGCCGCGTTAAGGATCGCCCGATATCGTTATCGAGGTTAATCACGAACGGCACTTTGTCACGAAAGGCATGCGGCACATAAAGTCATCCCCTATACGTCTTACGTAACGCACGTGCGTGTGCACGTTTACATTATGAATCTGCGATGACGAACATTTAGGACAATGAATTGGTCGTTCGCGGTTAGTTCGTGAAAGGCAATAACGGACTGAAATTTCCCGTTTGTCACAGATTTAGAAAGGTTTATTATCGTATTATATATATCAAAGGGGATATAATCTATGTGAAAGTATATATTAAAAATTGAAATTTATATAGACTGAATTTGTCATCAGTTATTCAAGAATAAAATGCAAAACCAAAAATAGAATTATATAATTAATTAAAATTAAAAAGTGACAAAATATAATTATTAGTAATAATTAAATAAATATGCTGTATAAATTATATAATCATTCGATTAATGCAATTTTACTTTACATTTTATAAACTTTTTCAATGTAAATTTCTCAGGTTTGATAAAGCTTGGTTAAACTTGACTATATTCTAAGCTGTTATTAATCCCATTATTTCATTTATGAGGAAATCGCTTTTTGTAATTACACACGAACGCGTCATGCTTCCTACTTAAGGGCTTTCATTCCACCTTGTGTAACTAAGTAGGATGTAACTATTGCAACTAATCAGCCCGACGGAGGTAGGCTCATTAACGCCCGAGCAGCGGTTCGTTAGTATAACGGAGGCAAACACTGATAGAGTAAACTCATATAAACAACAGAGCTATCCGCGTGAATATAGCATATATTAATTATAATTGTATTAAAATTATAGAGGAGGAGAGCAACTATTAAAGTATAATATGTATATGATTGTACGTGTTATTGATTGTTTATCAAATTTCTTTCATAACGGATGAATAATTGAATAATTACGACAACTTTCTACTTCTTCTTTACGCATCATTTTGCTAATATAAGATCTCGATACTTTTTGCATTATTTATAAAGACCAGACATTTTAAGCGCGCGCGCGCCATTTATTTTATGTTATGTTTATATTGTGTTGTATGGTTATCATTGTCCATGTTAAAGTTTCTTTTTCGCAATGCTAATTGATTGTTGAATATTGAATTTTAATCTTTACAATTGGCTTTAAGAAAGCATCCTTTCTTCTTTTTCTTTCTTTCTCTATCTTTCTCCTTCTTTATTTAATATTACATCCTCTCTCCTTCTTTCTTCCATCTCTTCTCTTTTCTATTAATTACATAAATGTAAATTACATCTTAAATATACATATAAAATCATGGGAAAAGTTTATATATACATAGGTTCATCATATATAATACATGTACCTTTTTTTGTCTCTCTTTTTCTCTTCTTCGTTTTTTTTAACTTTTTTTTAACTTTGCTTTAATTTTTTTACAAGTTGTCACATAAACTGTCAAAATTTGACAGCTACAGACGACACGCGCGAAGCAAGTCGCAATAACGCACTTGACAACGAGACATCGAGAACAACCAATTAGCATCTCGGAAAAGAGGCAACAATATGTTATTAATTAATAAGAACAAACTTGGGAGCTATCTTTGCCCTTCTTTTGCCGTATCGTAAAATGTCACGGATCTTGAACAAGGAATTGAAATAATAATTCATATTTCCCCGAATGTAATCATAATCAGACGATACCATAAAGCAGAATTGACGTCATAAAAGCAGAACCGTTTTGGCAACCGTCCACATATTTACCGGCCTTGTACCATTATATGGGGAAAAGAAAGAATTTGGCTATGGGTTCTCTCGTCTTCGTCCGGAGGAAGACTCATTACGACCCACCGATAAATTACGTCATCGAGCGTGGCATTATACGCCCTTCCGACATTACTATTGCGATCGACACATGACTCGGGGAGAGGCGAAATTGCTCTCGCGCTTATCGTAACTAGTCTTAGCTCTGCTCCGATCGATTCTGGTGATGCAAACTGACGGCTCTTCATTGTATAAGAAACGTATACGTGCAAAGATTCGCAGCCTCCGCCTCTAGGAAACTTTCCTTTCTCTCTCTCTCTCTCTCTCTCTCTCTCTCTCTCTCTCTCTCTCTCTCTCTCTCTCTCTATCTCTATCTCTATCTCTCGGTTTCTCGCTTTCTCGACCCCCTATCGTTCACCTGCGGCGATAGTTTGCATTCGTTCCCTGAAAATTCTGAGAGAGAAGATATACCGTTAAAATATATACGGCCTCTCTGTCTCTCTATTTTGAGGGTTGCGTCCGCCCTTTTCTATCTTTGAAACGCTCCTTTATATCCGCAAGCACTTTCGCGGTTTCTGAAGAGAGGAACGACATGGGGATGAGGTATATGCGCGCACGCGGAAGATTCCCACGTGTTTCGCTCTTCCGCGTCCCGATAGCTACGTTAGCTACAGTAGCTTGTCGGACGTTGCGAAACGCACCGAGTGTTTCATTTCCTGAGAAGCGTGGCCAATCTTTGCTAAACAGTGCCGTTGCTCTTTGATCTCTCTTTTACGTTTAATCGTTAAATGTTACGATAAAATTTTGTAACGATCGCGAGCAACGTCTAAGTCTTCAATACGACCCCTTCTTTCACGAACTCGAGAAAATTAATCTACAAAGTTGAGAAAGTTTATTTTGAATTAATTTTGTCGAGCTGGAAGAAAGGAAGGGAAAATTAATCTTCAAGTTGAGAAAATTTAATCTATTTTTTAATTTTTTTAAGAAAAAATTAATATAGGACTAAATTTTACGATTATATTTTAAAGATAGCTTGTATTGTTATTAAAAATATATGTATAATTATATTATATACATATAGACTATTATATTATCAATTGATTCATTTTTTATACAGTTAATCAGTATCCAAGTTTAATTTTCTCGCCGAGTTTTTTCTAGAAACAATTAGTTATGTACGGTTGGCTGGGAAAGTCCAGTGAGTGGAAAAAAACTGTCATAAATTTCGGCTTTTATTGTCCCTTTCTCCAATGGAATGAACGACCAAACTATAAAAATATGACTAATATATGTAACACTAAAATATAATTTATATAACTTTATGAAAAAAGATATTTCCGCTTTAAGTAATAGGAAAGTCATATTTACTGTAGTTTAAAAAAATGAAAGTAATATATTTATAGTAATAAAGTTTTTTTAATTCAAATTACTATGCTAAATACATTTTTAAAGCAAGAATTTTGAACATATAAATGTTACTAAATTTTATTAATTTTTAGTTTAATAAGAAAAATGTAATAGTAACACAGTTAAACATTTTTACTTTTATAGACCTAATTTGCGTTTATCATTCAATATTTTGTAAAAAAAAATAATTTATTTGCAACGTTGATTTCTTGCAGATTTTATTTTGGATAAAGCTTAAATTAGACACTCTTTTAATTAATGAACGTAAAACAATAAAAGGACTTTCCACTTGTTTTAATATTTTTAATTTTTAGAAAAAGAGATTTTCTTAAAAGTTAGTCTTTTCAGAGTTTTTACCGAGTTTTTGTCCCGGAAAATATCGATTTTTATCACTAGCATACATTTAATCTAAAAAATGTGGGATTTTGTCAACTTTTGTATCATCCCATCTTTACGATTCTTGGAATCCTTTAAATTTTACCTATCCGCTTGCTTCTTCTTGTTGACTCAATCGAGGGTTTCCTACTGCCCACAACTCGATGACTCACAACTTGGTATATGCTACTCCTACCTCCGTAATTCAACTTTCACTATCTCTTTTTCTCCTACTCGTATAATAAAATCCTCTCTCTTTTTCTCTGTCCTTGTCTGCTCATTGCCTCTCTATATTTCCGTTTTGTCCACTCCTCTCAAGGCTCAATGCTTCCTTTCAGATTATAACATTGTGAGTACACATGATGCATCTATGAAATTTTTCTATTGTATAACTTTGTACCATTGAATTAAATGGATTTCGAATTGTATGGTATGATTGACGATCGATTTATTTACTTGGTTTATAATTTGTTTTTTTTTTACAATATTTTTTGTGATTTAAAAATTATTTAGTTGTTTCTTCAAACGCTAGAGAGACGCTGTTATTTCTCAAGAACCTGTCACTTTATCCCTCCGTCATTCTTCCCCTTACGTTTCATCCGGATCAAATAATTTCCACGCACGTGCGCTAATGACATTACCTACCGACCGACGATTGTTCGCAATCACATCGAGGTTGCCGATGATATTGCTAGTTAGCTATATAGATACAGGCATACCTAAGCACTATTGAACGATGAAGGACTCCCCTGATGATGGAAGCCGTTAACAAACGAGAAAACGCGTCATGCTGTTTCGGAACTTTCCGCCCTTGGAAAACGGTAAACTATTCCATGCATGGGATTCTTCTTGTCTTTCTTTCTTGAACTTGAATCATTGTCTGATACTCTGATCATTTAATTGAAATGTCAGTCTCTTACGGCTAACATTTATCATTTCCGATCTTTGATCTTTCGAACTAATAATCGCACGCATTTATAATTTCCAGGAATTTTAATAAAAGTGTTAATTTATAATTTAAAGGCGTTACTATACAGGAAAAAACAATATTCTTACTTTGACATTATCTTCAGTTTCAAAATGTAAATCTTGAAATGCGATTATATTGCAGAAGCAAACTTATAAATACCAAAGAGTGGCAAGTATATTCATACAAGTCTATTTATAAATGCGTATGTGTATAAGTATATAAATATGTAGTTTCAAATAATCGTCAAGAAAATATAAATCTATCAATCAATCAATCAATCATCACAATTATCAAATATGTCAATATAGAAGAATATAAATTCATCGACATTTTTCAAAAAGATTGTTTTTAAGAAAACTTTATTTGAACGTAAGAGATAAATTTTGTTATAAGAGCTAAGGAAATTTAAATTTTAAAAAATTTATTAAAATTATAATTATATATAATTTATTTTATATAGCGTATAAATATTGAATTCTAATAATAAAAATGCTGTTTCCGATATATGGACTGATCGAAAGATTTATACATTTCTGCAAAAAGGAAAGGCTTAATTTTTTGTTAAATTTAATTTCATTAGAATTAAAAAAAACCTTTAGACACTTTAAAAAAATGTACTATTATGATATTTATTAAAAATTATTTATAACGCATTAATAATTCAAGACCATTTAAAACGAAAATATCCTTTTGCAGAGATAAAATTTTTTATAATGTTTAATATATATATGGTCAATTTATAGTTTAATATATTCGTTTCGCAAAATACAGAAAAACTTATAAATACCAAAGAGTTGGAAGTATATTCACAAGAGTCTACTTACACAGAAAAAAAGAATATTCTTATTTTAACAATATCTTTAGTTTCAAAATGTAAATCTTGAAATGAAATTATATTGCGTTAAACAAAGAAAATTTACTTGGATGAAGACATTTTATATAGTTCAACCAAGAAAAATATATTCTTGTTATTTAAGAATAATTTTCTTGAATGGAGAGGAAAAAATGTTGGAAAGAAGATAACATATGTTCAAATCGAAGATTATAATTTTTTTAGAGTTAAAATAATGATTTTATTCTTGAAATGACAATCGTAGTATTGAAATAAGATTATAATATTGTTGAAATTTAAGATTTTTTAATTCTTCCAAGAAGATTATAAATTGTTGCGTATATATGAAAGAATAAACGCGTTCATATAAGTATATAAGTTTTGATTTGACACTTACTTTTTTTCTATGTAGAATTTACACAAAAATCGACGTTTGTTATAATTCTATACGTTGCGAATAATGCACACAAATTAGCCTTCAAAATGCAGTAATGATCGAACAAAAGGAGGCAATCAGTGATATTCGGAAGGGTATAATTATTGTTCGCGTATACACGCGGCTTTCCACATTTTCTATCGCGCTCATGGATATTTATAAACATGAAGCGAGATATTATGTAAGTCGGATATGGGCGGGTGATAGTACGCGATTGTACATACGTCACGCCGAGGACGAACGCTAATTAACAATATGGTTCCCTGAGCATCCGAGTTGCCTAAGAGATAAAATTGGTTTATTATTTTATCTTACGTATGAATTTCATTTTTATTGCATGTAATTAAACTCACAAATCGCGACGATGCTTCTAATAATAAGACTCGAGTAAAGTGAAGATAGAAATATGATTTTACTCGTATTCAACGTAAAATAATACTTGGGAAGAATTTAAAATTAATATATAATTATATATAATTATAAATAATTATAATTATATGTAATTATATATTACAATTATTATTTCTAATTATATTATATAATGACATGTATTAAAAATTGTGACTTATAAATCACAAACATAGTATGTAAGTCGTTTGTCGAAAGACAGGAAATATTATATAATAAGATTATATTTTAGATTTCCTGTTGTTGCGCTCTCTCTCTCTCTCTCTCTCTCTCTCTCTCTCTCTCTCTCTCTCTCTCTCTCTCTTCTGATTAAATAATTTAACGTAAATGTAAATTTGACAGAAAACTTATATACAAATTATGTACCGAGTGTGACTTTCGTTCAATTGATAGAGGTCCAAAAAGGTCTTCTCTTTAAGACTCTTCCACTCTCTCGCACGTGTGTGACTCAGCCACGTGAATCACTTTAGATAAGGCGATCGAATACAATCGGCCCTTGTGTTCTTACAAGATGCGAGTGCAACTTTCTCCAGAATCCGATGTGCGGTTTTCCTGTTAAATCAAGATCAATTAATTACAGACAGATAAGCGACGTCAATTCTCGCAATTGTGCGCGATAATAATCACTGGGAAATCAATAATTAAAAAATTCGCAAATTGCAAAAGTTGCTGTCAAACTCGTTTATCTAATCAATTTGAACAAAATTGATTTTAATTATTCAGTTTTAATTCAATTTTATTTCAAATTAATTCAGACATTCCCAATTCTCTCAACTTTAGAATAAACTTGTTCAAGTTCCTAAGATTGTTTAATTGCATAATTAAGAGTCATAACATTGTTACAGGTGCTTAAATTACCATGACATACACTATATTATGATATTCCGCGCGTTAATTTCCTATTTAATTAATTTCACACGTATTGTCTTAATTACTCAATTAATTTTGTGGAAAAAAAAGGTGCCGTTTGACAGAAGCAAACGTACGCAACGAAAAGCGCATAACGAGAGACATTATTCCATTCGTTATTCTTGTAACCGTACGTGCTGTTGGCTCTCACGCTAATAAACTGCCGTAAATATTGAAGACGCGCACGCGATTTACCTCGGATTCTTTTCAGGTCGGAAATAGAGTGCGTGGTACACGTGCACACACATCGTATTAGACAACATTGGTGCGCTCGAGTCATACAGAATTTCCATATGAATAATTAATATCTGAATTATTATTATTATTATTATTCGGAAATTTTACACGGAGAGGCATGTACAGCCATTGACAAAATTATTGGGTATCCTTAAATTTTCCGTATTTCTTATTTTGTAAATACTAAAAAAAGATTAAAAAATTTTTAGAAACTATCGATAGCACTTTAAAGCTGAAATTTCAAGCGTTAAAATGTTTTTTTTTTTTTTTATTTTCTGTTTGCGATAATTTTTCGCCCAGTATCGACAACATGTCTGAAAAATACAGATTTAGTTTCAAAATTATGTATCTCGGCCAAAAAAAAGTTGTAGGAAAGTTAAAGTTATTTAAAAAGAAGCATTTTGTAGGCAAAATGTTGTAGTTTATGGAACTTGACTTGAATTTTTCGAGAGAAATTTTTTTACCGAGTTGCAGAGTGTTAAAAATACAATAAAATTTTAAGAAACGAAACAATGTTCTTTTTTAAAGCACAAAACAAGGAAATTATTACAAAAATTTTTTAATGTACTGATAACGCATTAAAGTTGCTATCGTTAATTTAAAAAATTTTTGTATTTTCCTTGTTCTGTGCTTTAAAAAAGAACATTGTTTTATTTCTTAAAATTTTATTTTATTTTTGACATTCTGCAGCTCGATAAAAAAATTTCTCTCGAAAAATTGAAGTCAAGTTCCATAAACTACAACATTTTGCCTACAAAATGTTTTTTTTTAAACTATCCTACAATTTTTTTGGCCGAGATACATAATTTTGAATTTAAATCTGTATTTTTCAGACATGTTGTCGATACTGGGCGAAAAATGATCGCAAATGAAAAATTAAAAAAACATTTTAAAGCTTGAAATTTCAGTTTTAAAGTGCTATCGCTAGTTTTTTAATTTTTTTAGTATTTATAAAATAAGAAATACGGAAAATTTAAGGGTGTCTAATAATTTTGTCGATGGCTGTATATCTATTTTATCGATCATCAGCATATAATTCTTCAAGAACTCGGAAAATTAAATTACTTGAACACAGAAGAAGTAAATCACATTAAAGATTCATGGACTCTACTACGATAAGTTTGCGAATACTAGGTCATTTGACACACGACTTTATTTAACTTATCTACCATTTTAATTACATAATCATTAAATATGTTTGTCTAAAGGAAAACATTATACGGTGAATGTGGAATATATCATGTTTATGTTCTTTCTAAAAATTGAACTTTGAATAATGTTATAATATTACTATAATTATATATTATATTTTTAATTTAATATTCTTTGTAGAATCGCTTAATTAAAAGTATTTCTCGTTGTTGGAGATTTCGTCGTTGCAATTTAATTAATCTTTTTTTTTTTTTTAAAAAGTCACCTGTAAAATACGTCCGTTATACGATTCTATGGTGAATATGGCCACCACAAAAAACGGGCAGCGGGTGTAAATAATACGAGCACACATGGCGTCGCAGCAGGTGGTACCGGTAATAATATATCGGCAGCTGTTATGTGCTGAATATTGCAACGTGTGTGTGCGTTTTATCGGGGTCGCGATTGGCTCTCCTTATTTCGACACTTTCGAGACCTATCAAGACCCATTCAATATTGGAACGTCGAGTGTTTCAAAAGATGTTACATTCATCAATAACTCGTTCGTTCAAACAGCTTTAATGTGGAAAGTTTGTCGAGAAAAAAATAATACGTTTACACGTTTTTATAAAAAAAAGTATTATAATATGCAGGACGAATATACGTAAAATAATTATTTAATTAAGTAATGATTTATTTTTGACAGATAAAATTATTTTTTATTTAATCGAAATTATAGTTTCGAACGATGTTGATGATTCTTGTGCTGATTTAAAACAAATGTTTATTTATCTTTATAGAGGATATTTCAGAATTGATAGAAAAAAGAGGTATATTCTACAGGTCAAAATAAGATAAAATTGTCTTATAAATATGTGTCCGAAAAACGCATTCCTACTGCATTACAGTTCTCCACAGTTTCCCCAAAAAAATTCGAATTTTCTAACTGTCTAAACTTGGGTTTCGAATTTTACGAAAATTGGTACATATACATATGTTTACGTATTATTCATTTTTGGTGTCAAAACTTGTTTAAAAAAATTTCGAACGGAGTTTTAGGCAGAGAAGCTACATTTTAGTGTAGCCAAAACTTATGTGTGGATGCACTAAATTTGAAATACGTTAACATTTTATGATAGAGAATAAAAAAATAAACATTTTTTCACTCTTTGATTTTTTTCACGTGATAAATCGTTTTTGAGAGGAATTTTTTTCGGGAAATTTGAGGAAGGCTGTAGCTCAGAAGAAGTGAATTTCCGGACACATGTTTATAAAATAATTTTACCTTATTTCGACTAAATTGACTGCACTCAAAAAAATGATCTTGCAACTTCAAGAAAAATTTTTAGGTGTAAAAAATCAACTGAAACAGATAAATTATAAGCAAATACTGTGATACTGCATTTATTTTGCACTTAATCAATTTAAATGGCAGAGACAGAATTTATATCCGTACTATTAGTGTAATTTAGACAGAAAATTTGTCTGCGATGCCTATCTTTAAGGCTTATAATTCAAGGACAATTATATTTGGCAATGGGATCTAAATTTTCTAGAGGTATCGCTAGAATATTACTGCTTTAAATTCTATACGTGACAAACAATATTCTAACAGATGCAAAAAGTAGCGATAAATTTTAATTGACACATCTAGAAATCTATCTACATTAGCAAAATATTTTATTGAATGTAAAATATGTCAAGATAATGCCTCTTTTTTTACTAAAAATTCTGGGTCACCCTGTATGTAACATATATGTATATACTCTTTCGAGTGTTTCGGTCAACTCTAATCCATTTAAAATCACGATCGTGTTCAAACCTCGAAAATATTCTAAATATAACGAGCAGGTCTATTCGTTTAATAGCTGAAACCGAAGCGTTTTGCTTTATGTATTTCCTTCTCCAGTCTTTTATCCGGACTCCTTCGCCTCGCTAGAGTTTATATTTGGCAGAGGAGACTGCGCTCTGTCTCTCTTTAACTTTTTTTTTTCGAGCTTTTACATCTTTGGAATTTTTTTTTATCCTGTTCACATTCGAAATTAGAGACACTTAAAATTAGCGGACGAAAGGAGAGTTTCTCCTCGAAGACACGCGATGGCTGAACATGCTCTTGAGAGAGAGGTAGAGAAAGAAAAAAAGAAAGAGGAAGAGCATAGAAAAATCGACGAGGAAGAAGACCTCGAAGAAACGTAATCCGAGAGGCCATATCCGCATTACTTTTAAACCGCGTTTTACATCACTCTAGCGTTTTTTCTCTTTGCCTCGTGCCTCGTTATCATGTTCATTCTGTCACGCCGTTCAAATGGAACCGAACTCGAAATAGAATGGTTTCATCGAGATCGAGTCTCGAGTGAACGTTCGGTTGAGGCAACTTTGATGCGTCTGAATAATAATCCGCGATGACCGCAACGATTTCGCACGTATAAGATGAAGAACTATATAAAAAAGAGCATTTCATCTAAGACAAAAAAAAAATCAGTCTCTTCTAATAAATAATAACGATTCAAAGTACCTTTAATTCTTGAAATTCTTAGAATCGATTAGCATTTTTAAGCACGAAACAATTTCGATATTTATTATCTGAAAATCTCAGGAATTTTTTCTGTTTCTGGAAAAATCAGGAAATTCTTCTGAATTTCCTTGGAATGTTTTTAAAAAATTTTCTCGTTCATAATTTTGCTCTTACATTGTAAGCAAAGTTTGTGAGTTACGTATTTAAATTAAAATTAAAAATATATTATAAATATATATGTACATCTATTTCCTTTTATATATTTCAACATTTTAACTAATTTTAAGTATTGAGTACGCAGTACCTATTCTTTGTAATTTCCAGTGTAATAGAGAAATGAAAATGTTACGCACGTGATGAAAAGGAAAAAAATGTTTGTCTTACAAAAGCTATTCAATTTTGTTCCGTATATATATATATATATATATATATATATATTTTTTTTTTCTTTGTATATGAGACCAAAGGAAACGCATACAATGAAAAAAGTTATTTTAAAACAGTACAACAAAAAAATCTTTAAAATATTCTCTTTGTCTAGAATTTTGAAAAAAAAATAGCTGAAAGGATTTTCAAGGAATTTTGTACAAGATTAAACATCCTGAGTTGTAACTTGACGTTTTGGAAATCATCGCGCATATAATTCGCGATCGACACGTTAATAATTTCCTATTGAGATTTGATCGAGATGACCGAATTACGCCATTTCGCTTCGGAGCGATATCCGATAACTAAATCGCGTCGATATTTCGATGTCGCGGTAGCAACGGATGTGCATACAGTGGCACGTGCATTTAGCGGTATGCACCTGTGTGCGATAGCGCGTGTATAATACACGTGGTAATGTAATCCCGCTCGCGATGCGCGTCATTGATCGATGAAGCTATCGCGGAATTGCACCTTTCCACGAAGATAGAATTATTCCGTTGATAGAGAGAAGGAGAAAGAGGTCATAATAAAATCAATTTCACGATCGATCGTGGAACGCGGGACTCCCAAGATTCGATTATGATTAAATTCTCCCAGTCCAGATATATCTGTGTGGGAAACCTAGACCTTGTTACAAGGCTTGAATGTTTTTTTTTTTTTTTTTTTTCTATCTTTATTAGCGATGATTAATATAGAAATGAAATGCATTTCCCCGGAAATGTTTGTAGTTAATTGCAGTATGCAGAACTCGAGTTAAATTCCAGAAAGTAATGCGAGACGGGGATGCACGACAAGTGCCATTAATATTTAAACTTTTCAGAAGCAGGGAATCGGGGTCAAATTCAGCAGATACACCTGAGTGTGAAACAGCCGATTACACAGCCACGTGACATGAATAAGTCGCAATCATCCCTAATGAAGATCAGGAGAAAATGCGCGTTTACACGCGACCGCTTTTACGCGCTCATTGCAGCTGCGGAGAAATCCGTTGATGCTCTCGATTTACATTAATGCATGAATGATAGTTCAACTATGCGCAATTAATCGCAAGTGGAAAACTCGTTCGAAAGCTCCATTCATTGTTAATCCACTTTTCCCCTTCTCTATTTCTCTTTCTTTTTATTAAAATAATTGAATCAAATTACATTATTATTCATTTTCAAAGGAATTAAGAAAACATGTCAATTGCTGTATATATAATATACGCGCTATGAATAATTTAGTTGCATTCATTATTAAATGTGTGCGTAGGAAATTTATCGTTGACATCCCGCAAGTGGATATTAAAATTTCATAGTGAATAAGGCCATAATAATTAATAAATCTGTGTTGCACACATCGATAGGGCAAACTCGGAGTAAGATGGCCATAGTTTTTTTTAAATGCAAAAAACATACTTTAATTTTGAAGCTTAAATTACGTAATATTATCGAAATTAAAAGGAAAATATTTAATAGAAATTTTATATTATCAAAATAGTACAACGTAAGCATTGGCCATCTTACCCAACTTTTAAGATGGCCATAATATTTATAAAAAAATGGTGAAAACGAAAATAAAAATTACAGGTCATATAACAATTTACATATCTTTATAATATGTCAAACGTCGATTACGATAGCTTAACTGTCATTTATTCGACGTTACAAGAGTTTTTAGTGGACAAATGAGAAACTTTGCAGGTAGTTAAAAGTAAAAATATGATATAAGCTTCACAATATCGTTATTTCGAACAATGCACATAAACTGCTGTAAATATCGATTATCTTTGATAATGATTAAAAAAAGCGCGCTTGTAGCGATTATTGAAAAAATTACAGCCTATGGCCATGATACCCTAGTTTACCCTACTTGCGTTTCATCGGGGGGACGCGTGTCCCCGAGTATCTATCGGGTAACGGTCGATATTCGGACTTGGTCCACATGAAGATCTCCGCGTGGGTGCCCACGGTGTTCGGTGACACGTGGACGTATTTCGTTTCCGTTTCCCCGACGAACGCGCACCCGTATATAGGACTGTCGCCGACTGCCTACCATTTTGACCTACTCGCCTCGATCTCTCCTCGATGTTTGCAACACGCGTTGAGGCTCCTTCTCGCTTCTTCCGCTTGTGTCGATCGATCGTGTTCGCCTCGGGAAAGACGAACAGCACGAGGCGATCAACGTCGCTGCGAGAATGGACGATTCAACACTTTAAATTGGCGACTGATAAACAAGTGGCCGATAAAGCCAGTTCGTGACACGAACGTACAAGTATCGACATTCTAACTGTGCGAAAACATTGAGATATTTCGTAGAGATTATTTTCCATCAGGTTGTATCACAATAATATTGGTAATATTATAGACGATTTTTGCCGATCGCTTGGTACATGTTACCAACGTTGCTATTTATAGAGGCGAAACTTATTCTGGTAATATGTACCACACCAGCACGCTAAAACATACGAATTCAAAACTATTTAAAAATAATTAAATATTTTCTTATTCTACCGCGAATAGAAGAGACATACAGAATAAATATGAGTTTTAAAAGGTATTTGTCTAGTTTAATGAATGAAGTATTTGACGAAAATGATGAGGTACCATTAGTAGAAATTTATAAGCATTTCTTTCATGCAAAGAAGAGGTAAATTAAAACTTTAATGAAAATAAAGGGGAAAAAAATTATAATCGTCCCGAATTATATTCTGAAATTTGAGTGAATTTATACACTAAATATGATTTTTTTCTTATTTTCAGGATGAAATTAATATTTAACTATAGCATAATTTTTCACACTTTTTATATAATATATAATAATATATTAATTTTCCATTTTCGTCCAATATTGGTTGACCATGATTATCAGTGCATATTAAATAATTACTTTTATCCATAATGTCTATAATGAATAAGTAATAAATAAAATAAAAATAAAATCTTTGTAAATTAATAAAAAAAATCTTATTTTAATGTTAATGTCAAATTATCTTATTACAGTTTTCATAAATCAAGCAATACCATTAAAACATATAAAAATCTTATTCTTATGTCTCACAGATTAATGTAATATACAAAATTAATTGTAAAAATTGTACAGCTTCATATCTGGGACAAACAAACAGAATTGTTAGAAGAATTTCGTCAGTCTTAGATGAAACACAACAAATAATTTTGTAATTACCAACCATAGACTAGAATTTAATTATAAATTTAATTGAAGAAGAAATTGAAAGTTTATAATAAAAAATATTTTTATAACAAAAATATTAATATCGGAAATGATTTTTATACTAAATGACAAAAACAGCTTCAATTTGCAAACAGATACTGAATGTTTACATTCGGTATATGCAGGATAGATAGGTTGTAATAGATATGTCTAAATTTTAAATGTCAATATTTGTGTGTTGGCATTATATATATATATGTGTGTGTATATATATATATATACATACATACACAGATTTATTACTTGTTTGTTATTACTCTGATTTGTCAGTTATCATCGTATTATCACCGTCAACCTACCGACAATTACATAATTAACTTAAAAAATATTTGTATTATAATAATCGCTAAATTCTCTCACATGAGTTCCAAGATATTTAAAATTTTTTTACATTTTTTTCGCTAATTTTAACAATTTCGATTTTAAGAGGTTATTATAAGAGATAAGACAATGTTTATTGTTTAGATATATGTTTTCGACAAAATATACATAACATCCTCCTGACCTACTAACTCTGAGGAAATATTTTTAAAAATATTTTTAAATTGCTAACAATTATCATGCGATAAGATATTGTAATAATTGAATTTTTACGAAGCGTTTTATTTTTTACAATGTTTTACATTTTATATCTTATATTTATTGAATCTACGACCACAGTTTACTTTGTAAATCTACTAAAGATCGAAACATTAACCGAAACGTTCGCATAATATTAAACATGTTAAGCTCTTAAGTTTGTTTATTTTAAATAAAATAATTTGTCCATTTATTTGTTAATGTTAAATATAAACTATAATGTTATGATAAGTAATACCAAGTAATTATAAGTAAATCAATTAATCTTAATAAATTTCACCTAAGTCGAGAAGGACAAAAGTATGTTGATGAATTTAGGACTCCTTATAGTCTACTTTTTAGCAATTTCTTTTTATCAAAACAGGGCGATAATAAATTTCCACCTTTTTTGTGCATATATATATTCCTAAAAATAACAAAATTAACCTTCCGTTAGGCGCAATATTTTCCCCGTTATTTTTCCCTGCTTTTAAAACAATTTCTTTAGCGCTTGGCTAACAAACCAGGTATTAAATATGTAAAAAAAAACAATAAATATGTAAAAAACAAATTGATTAATATTACAATGGATAAAGAAATCGATGTGTTAGTAATTTAAAAATAATACCCATGGAACATTGCGCCTAATTAGGGGGGTTAAATAAAAAGGTAAAAAAGGTACCAATTATGAAAAAAACATACATTTTAATTTTATTTTAATTTAAAAAAATTGTTGCATAAAGAAAAGTTATGCAAATGTTTTACAAAAATTATGTGTCAACTAAGAATAAAAAGTTACAAAATTTTAAATACACTAGAAACATTTTAATGAAACAAAACTGTTGTACAAAATAATTGTTTCAGTTTCCTAATATTTCGGAGTCCACTTTTTAACAATCTCTATATCAAAAGTGGGCGCGATAATGAATTTCCACCTTCCTTCTACCGATATAAATAAATCATGGACATGACATGTGACCGGATGAATAATTGGGCGATCTATAATTTTGTTGCAGACGCCGAGAGATGACAGGACGACGTCGAGTCCCGGCGGTGCGCCCAGCAATCACACTCCGGCGCTGTCACCGTCGCCGGTGGGCGACGCGCCCTTGGGTAGGGCGCTGATGGAAGCGGCCCTGCAACAACAGGCCGCGACCGGCGCCCAACCGCCCTTAGTCGTCACGCCGTCCGGATACTGGGTCGATGGTACCGATCATCGACATACCCTTGACTCAGCTGGCAGGGCGTTGCTACCGGCGCAGCCGGCTTGGCAGCCCAGGATAGACCAGGACGATACGGCCAAGTGCTATCGTCGCTTCTTCGTCGGCAGGGTAAGTGCTTTTTCGTCTCGTTCCTGAATAGGACATCTGTGGAATTTTTTTTTTTCTTTATGAAAATAGGAAATTAAAAATATGACGAAACGATCAAAATGTAATACGGGTTTATAATTAACAAGAAATGCGTTGATATTTTATTTGGAAGCATTCCATATTTTTATTTGAAACATTTTTCTCTAAAATGTTTTATTTTCGAGACATTCGATCGCTCCCGGACTTTTCGAAAACCCTGTACATCGAGATCAGGGCGCTTCGCGTACCTTATTCCGCCGTCCCTGCAACCGTATTCGAGAACTCGAGAACCGTGATGAACTGCGATCGCTCAACCGACGCACGTAGGTGTACGAGGAAAGAAGGACGCATGCATCGGAGAAGACAGAGATAACGAGAGGGAGAAAAGGATGAGTCGGGGCGACAGCGGTGGCGAGAAGGGCGAGGGAGGGAAAAAACAGGCACATAGGAAAAGGAAAAGAGCACTTTGGACGTGGGAGTGGGAACGTTCTCATAGTCTTCACCGGAGGGTCTCTCCGATGCCTGGAGACCCAAGAGGGAATCCTTTTCTTCTCCTTCTCTGATATTCATACATCGTCGTCGATCGTTTTCTCGATCCCCATTCGCAATTTTCTTCCGCTTCTTCTCTCTTGTCTCTGGATTCTTTTCTCTTCGTTTTCTATCTGTTGTCGCATCATCGTATTATATAGCGAAAAATTTATACTGAGAATAATAAGAAACGCAATAAAAAGAGACGCGACTTAATACGCGTATTAAGTAAAAAAAAATACTTGATTTAAAAACATTATTGACAATAAAAATTTGCGATCATAGAGAAATAAAAATTGTTAAAAATAAAAAAATGTCAGCGCATTAGCAGTCGAGAAAATGTGAAAAATATTAAGTGAGATCGGGAAAAGTTTGCGGAAAAGTTTGAGAATTTTTAGTCAAGAAATTCGTTATTTATTATTATTATTATTATTATAAATTATTATTATACTCAAGTCTTTGTTTAGAATATTATATTACTAATATTTTATACTACGAGTATTTACGAGTGCATCTGCTCGGAAAGTCTGCTAATTAGTGAATCGTTAAGCCGTGCATAGTTTGTAAGAAAAAGAGCACACTATTTTCCGCTTCCGGCATTGCGTGCGCGCGGTTTTTCTAGATAAGGCTCGACGGATGAGTTCCCGTTCCGCCTATTGTTACTCGACGGTGTTACCTTTTGCCCGGTTCGTAATTTTTTTTTTTTTTTTTTTTTTTTTTTTTTTTTTTTTTTTCTGCTTTACAACATTAACGATGAAATCCGTAACTGTACGAAGTAAGATACAGCTTGCGATATCTAACGCACGTAAACGCGATATATGTCGATGAGAAAATCAGATCAAAAATGACTTCTAAAAATTCCATGAATTTGATAAATTATACTTTTACACTGTGATTTTCGAAATATTTTTCCCTGTCTAAAGACATATAATTCAAAGTTGGATAAAAATAAAAAATTCATGGAACGTGTAATTTTTTAATTTTCATTCCGCAATTTCCGTAATTAATTTTGTGGAGAAAGATAAAATTTCAAATCTATTAAATTTCCTGTTAGTTTAAAAAATTAAAAAACCTACTAAACAGAATAACTTGTACGTGTTATTTGATAATTGTAATTAATTGGAGTAGTATATATTTAATTTGTCAAAAATTTGAATTCTTGATTTTTTCATACTTGACTAATACTCCTGTTTAAAAAATTCGATAGAATCAAAGAAAAAGTTTATATAATCGACCTGTGATTCATAAGTACATATCAGATTTTCTATCTAATATATTTGTGATAAGCTTTTTATCATTTATTTACATAAAAATTATTATTGTTTTTAGTTAATATTTGTCTTGCTACATTTTTATCAGAATTAATTGTATCTTATCGTGCTTTTGATTTGTAAATATTATTCGTAAATAACTTTTCTATATACACAGAAAAAAAGTAAGTCAAATCAAAACTTATATACATTTATATGACAACGCGTTCATTGTTTCATATATACGCAACAATTTATAATCTTCTTGGAAGAATTTAAAAATGTCAAATTTCAACAATATTACAATCTTATTTCAATACTACAATTGTCATTTCATGAATAAAATCATTATTTTAACTCTAAAAAAATTATAATCTTCGATTTGAACCAGTGTTATTTTCTATACAACATTTTTTCCTCTCCATTCAAGAAAATTATTCTTAAATAACAAGAATATATTTTTTTAGTTAAACTATATAAAACGTCTTCAAATTTGCAAACAAATTTTCTTTATTTAACGCAATATAATCTTATTTCAAGATTTACATTTTGCAACTAAAGATATTGTTAAAGTAAGAATATTCTTTTTTTCTGTATATCTCACACATCGGAAATGGGTCCGATTGAAATGATACGCTACAAGAAATTTATACAAAATTTCAATAAACGTTAAATCCATCATTTCTTGTCGGACTTTTTAAGCAGAGACGTCCGCCTTTGCTAGTACGCGATACCGATATCGCGTGCTATCGTAATTGCCGTTTGTTAGACGCGTAAAAGAAAAGAAGGAGAAATCGCAGAGGTTACACGTATGGAAGAAGGAGGCGATTACTTGTGGGAGATTACAACGGTGCGCGAGTAATTCGAACCATAACAGCAAACGTTACACACCTCGGAGCTGATAGTAACGGCTAACGATATCAATCGAGAGCCAGGGAACAAAGGAGATGTACAGAGTGCGGGTACAGAGTAAAAACTCGTTGCTTACAATAGAGAAGGGTGCGCCGTCGGCGAGTTGGTGTAATATCACAAGACAGGTATTATACTTGCCATTTGAGACATGGATTACGCTCGATAAGGGAAAAGGAGCACGCGTATAGACATTTCGATAAGAATTAACGCGCGTGAAGACAAAAATCTCTATAAATCTATGAGGAAAAAAACCTGAAAAAAAATAAATAGCATGTATTCCTTCGTGTCTTATCTTGGTCTGGAATTGATATTGAGATATTTCTTCAAATTTGTAAGCGTATTATTCTATAAGCCTATACTTAAATTTTGTAAAAAATTTTCCAAAAGTTCCCTGATCAGGTGTTTTTGTTCAAAATTCTAGATCAACAGAATATTTTTAGGATTTTTCACGCTTTCTAAGACAAATTTTTTTATTGTATGCTTTTTTTAATATTTTTCACTCATATGAATAAATACAAAGCCATTTAAATTTCAAACGCTAGATTTGCAAATGTATTGAAAACACTTAGTAGCTTTCGTAAGCATTTTTTATTGCATAATATTTTCTCATTTTTTTTATCACTAAAAATTAAAATAAAAAATATGTACTGTATATTCAATATTTTTTTAAGACATTGAATATATAAATAAAGATACATATTTATAATATATTTTAAATACATAATTTACAACATGATTTATCGACGAATCGCCAACTGTTTATATAATATAAGAGAGAAAATTATTAGAGACAATTTTTTTAAAAATTCTTCAAGTTCTAACAAAATTCCACGAATCTTCCCTGATTTTTCCAAGTAGAAAATAAATCCTTGAGAATTTCAAGTTTTCCATATTTTTTCCAGACACTCGGTTCTATCAATCACATACATATGCATGTATACGGATTAAATTTATAATTAAAATTTCTTGAATTTTATTTATTTAATGTACGATTAATTTCGAGCTTACATAATTCATTTACAATTCAATCGTTAATTAATCGCGTAAAGATCCACGCCATATAGTGCGACGCTTGTAAGTACACGCGTGATATTGTTATTATATTTAATTAATGTAACGGTAATGGTAATAACAATAATGGTAACAATAATAAATGTGTACGTACAATGATGGCGTGAACTCTTGTGAACTCTGGGCGCGTTGCCCTTTCCAACCCCCTCCCCCCTCCCTCCACGCCATCCATTCTATCCGAAGGTTAGTGAAACACCACGAGGGGAAGGGAGTGGGGTGTATGCATTTCATCGTGCATCATTCTCTATGCGCGACCCGACCTTTCGTGTATCTCTCTAAGCCGAGCGGATTTTTGCTCGCGTGCTATGCACGCTCGACGACGATGCACCGTTTTTATTCCCCGCGCGCGGCTTCGTAAAACGAAGGAAACACTTGCTATTCGCATCGCAATTTTTATGGCTGTCCGCCGTTCCGTATCCGAGAAGCGTAAAGAGAGAAGCCTGGAGTCCGCGGGGAGAGATTGTATACGGTTTTTCCTTTCTTTTTCTTCTTTTCTTTTCTTTTTTTTTTTTTTTGCACGCGACGAGAAACATCGCAAAATGTGCAGAATTCGCACGCGCGCTTTCCAGATAAATTAAATAAAGAAACCGGCGTATAAATTTAGCCGACTCGACATCTGCACGTGAAACAAGGTCATGCATACCCGATATGTTTGCTTTTTGGCAAGCTTTTTATTTTCAAGAATTCCGATGTCTCTGCGAGGGACACTGAGCGTTTTATTATATATACATATGTACCAGCCTCAAAAATAATCGTGTTTAAAAAGCTTTGCATAACTTGTACGCATATATATTGCACAACACACGTTTGTTTTTGCATTTTACGCGCGAAGCTACAGATAATAATTTGGACTTGTTATACTATCACGCGCTTATCACTGGCCTACATTTGACGTTAGATTCCCGTGAAAAGCTGTAAATCGACCAATCTTTTTGATAAACTCGCTCTTTACGTAATAATTAGGGAATATAATCCCGAGATACGGGATTCCGGGATTTTTAAGAATCATCTATTTAAAATATTTTTTTTTTTATGAATTTGAAACAATTTTCAATTAATTATAAGAATTGTTTAAATTATATTTCGCATATAAATATTTGTAGAATCTTCATTCATAGATCCTTAACTTTAGATGCTCTTCTATTTTTTGCGTTCTTATTTTCAAAAATCTAAATAATATATGAGTAATAGTTACTACCAATTACGAGAATTAATTATTAACGTAAGCAATTTTTTTTTTATTTTTAAGGTTATTTTTGTTAAAAAGATTTAAATTTCTAAAGTTTAAGATACAAACGCAAATGTTTAGTTCTGTTATATAATTATACGAATTATATAATTTATAAAAGAAATTTAAATAATATTGATATACATGTAAGTATATTTTTTATTTCTACGTTTGTTTTTATTTCAAAGATCAATTTAAATTTCTAAAGTTCAGAGAAACGTGTTTAATTTTATTATATAATATTAAAAATCTGGTACAAATGGCATATCTAAATTTTAAACGAAAAAATATTTTTAATCCCGGGATCCCGGAAAATTATTTTACACATCCCGAAATCTCGGGATCGAAGATGCAGTTCAGGATTGTATTCCCTAGTAATAATACATTGTCCTCGATACGTCTCGCGCGAGACACCGGGTACATGCGCAAAATCGCGCTAACTGTATTGTTTGCAAAAACATACTGATGTATTACTGCGTAATACGGTGGCGTTTCAGGGCCGCAATCACCTACATACGTGTATACGCTTATTTTACTCGCGGCAATTTCGTAATGCCTAATTGAATCCGGAACGCGCGAACTACCATAATTGTTCTAATGTCTGTCGCACATTGAGCGCACTGCAACATGGTTCGTCGACTACAGGTTTTTTTCCAACTGAGAATTTTTTTACTTGAGTTTTACGATAAACGAAATTTAAAGAAAATATATTTCTAGATCTTTTTTTTAATAATTCTTTGGTAAATGTTTATAATTGCTCTCTACTGCAGCGAAAAATCAATTTTTTTCAATACCAAAACCACCATAGAAATGAAATGTATAAATGCTTTTAGGGAGGGGCAAGTCTTTCTTTAAGAAGTTATAAATAACAAAATTACATAAATAAATTTATGTAACATTTTTCATTAAATTGTTATGCCCCTCCCTAAAACATTTATACATTTCACTTCTATGGTAGTTTTGTTGAGTGGTATTGAAAAAAATTGATTTTTCGCTGCAGCAGCAATTATAGACATTTACCAATTCTTTTGCTAAGATTGTAGAAAATATATTGAAGAATTCTGAAAGTGTAAAATTTTTTTAATTTGTGAAGCTGAAGAGAAAACTTGTTGCAAGCGAATAAATTTTTGTTTTATTCATGTTTATATCGAGTCGAGGCTTCCTTAAGAACTCAGTCTACTTTAGCAGTATGAAAAATTGATTTTTAGAATTTTTTTTGGAACAATATTACAAATTGATCTTGGCGTTTTACATATATTTTTACTCATGTTTCAATAGTACATTAATATTTTTAAATTTTGGATAATTAATGGTTTTTTTGTTTAGTGCGAAACTCTGCGCGTAGCACGTTCAAAAATGTGCGACTCCTCGTGTAATTGTCTGAAATGAAAAAAAATTGGTCTAGTTTTATTCCGTAAAATATTTTTCAGGGATACTTACCAGGGATTTAATTAGAATTTAAAAAAATTAACATTTTGATATTTTTCTGAGCTTCAAGAAATGAAAACATTTCAGCAAAATTTAAATATCTAATTTTAAAATGACACTATTTTGTCGTGTTTAATTTTGTTAATGATATTAGATTCAGTCATTTCAAAAAGTCCTAATATGGACTAAAACCAGACAGAATTTCCATTCATTTCAGACAATTATATGAAGAGTGGCATGTCACACTATCGAATCATACATTTCTGCACGCAAAGGCGCGTATTGAAGAAAAAAAAACTAAATAGCCAAGGTTTAAAAATACTAATGTACTGTTTTAAACAGCAGTAAAAACATATGTTGTAAAACAAAAAAAAAATAAATTTCTAATATTTAAAAATAATTTTTTTCAGAATTATAAATTTTTACTGCTAGAGTAGATTGAGCTCTTAATACACCGATTTGCAACGTTGAATCCCATGACTTTTTCAACTTTTTAACAATTCTTGAGAAACGTGACGTGTGGTTTCTAATGAAGGTACCGGAAACCGTGGCTAATTGCTGCCATAATTACCGTACACGAGCGTGAAATACGCGTCTTATCGCTTTGACTTCTTTTTTTTTTATCTACAGGAACACGTGAACTTCGTGGGAAGGGACGGTGAGAACGGCCCGATTCTGGTCTCGGTGAAGGCCGAGACGGTCGCCGGACAGGAACATTGGCGGGTGTTGCTTCGATTACGAGCTGGATCGACGCACGACTTGGTCCCCGCCTCGAATCTCAACCCGAATCCTACGCCGACAAAAATGGTCAAGGTAATGACAACGATCATTCTCCTACAACAATCATCCTTACCAGTTGGAATAACGTCACGCGATAAAATTCAAATTAGAGACATCTAGGCAAGCACGCACACATATAAATTTGTCGGAAATTCTAAGGAGGATTACAATGTGAATAAATTAATTATAATTTATGTTATATTGTTAGTTATGTAAAATTGCATTTATACAATTTTTTTTCTTAACATATTTTTATTTATTTATTTTTTATACACTACGCAAAAAAATTAAAGGGCCACCACCTTCTTCCAAATAAAAAAAGGCCAATTTTCAAGTAGTTGCAACTTCCTTCAAAATAATTGGAATAAGATCAACAAAAAAGCGTTTCAAAGCTTGAAGTTTCTAGTTTTAGAATCTTTAAATGAATTTCAATTCTTTCTATTAGTTATAAAATTACATTGTAAGAAAGCGACGTCCGTCGATTGAACAAATTTTTCAAAAGTTTGTCCAAGAGAATATTGAATTAAAAAAAATCCTAGCACGATTTCATTAATTGGGTGTTTAAGAGCAGAGTTTTAACTTCAATTTATTTTTTTAACGAATGTTCTATGGTTTGTTTTCACCGAGATATTCATTATTAAAGCAAAATCGAGCTGTGGACTTTGAACGCTTATAACTAGTGAAAAAATGAGCGTATAATAATCATTAAAAAAGCAATTTAAAGAGAAAAGTTAGCACTTTAAAATGCTCCTATTGTTTTTTCAATCGTTATTCATTTTTAAAGCGTAATTATTACTTAAAAATCAAGTAAAAATTGCACTTTTATCTTTTTTTATTTAAATCAATGAAAGTTAACGAAAAAACGCTAAAATTTTCATAAACTCTACAACGTTTATAAGTAAAAAGCGTTCCAGTTACTCGTACAAAAGGCCAAAGTGTTTTTTCTACA
This sequence comes from Anoplolepis gracilipes, assembly GCF_047496725.1. Taxonomy (NCBI): domain Eukaryota; kingdom Metazoa; phylum Arthropoda; class Insecta; order Hymenoptera; family Formicidae; genus Anoplolepis; species Anoplolepis gracilipes. The sequence continues at coordinate 21,279,158 of NC_132971.1, read as the reverse complement.
CATTTCAAAAACTTAAATTAATGATTATTATACGATCATTTTTTCACTAGCTATTATCGTTCAAAGTCAATAGTTTGATGCTTTAATAATGAATATCTCGACAAAAAAATCATAAAACATTCGTTAAAAAAAGAAATTAAATCTAAAATTGCTCTTTAACACCCAATTAATAAAATCATGCTAGGATTTTTTTTAATTCGATATTCTTGGACAAACTTTTGAAAAATTTATTTAATCGACGGACGTCGCTTTCTTACAACAGAATTCTGTAACAAATAGAAAGAATTGAAATTCATTTAAAGATTCTAAAACTAAAAACTTCAAGCTTTAAAAGGCCTTTCTGTTGATTTTATTCCGATTATTTTGAAGGAAGTTGCAACTACTTGAAAATTGGCCTTTTTTTATTTGGAAAAAAAAGGTGGCCCTTTAATTTTTTTGCGTAGTGTATTTTTATTTATTTTTCATAAAAAATATAAAACTCGCAAAATTAAAATCCAATATATTGTAAGGTATACAATATATTTTTGGAAAGGCTGTCCCAATTTCTAAAACTTGTATGTGTGTGTGTGTGTGTGTGTGTGTGTGTGTGTGTGTGTGAGAGAGAGAGAGAAAGAGAGAGAAACTTTTCAAAAGAACCATGCTTTCTTTACTTTGAGCTATTGTGCAATATATCATACGCTGTTTACGTATCGGAGACGTTGCTTATACTGGGTGGCGCACTCGAGACAGGCATACTCGATTACCTATATGTTTGAAGAGATAATAAGAAACTTCTGGGGCAACAGTCGCGCTGTGTTTACGGAGAACGATATTAATACACGAGCAATGTGAAACGTTTACTATAGGCCCAGTTTTTCAAAGTTGTTTTAAGATCAAACAATCGCTCGTGCAATCGAATACATCGCAGCGAAGAACGAACTCGACGATGAGAGTTTCGTTCCCTGTAAGCGATATGTGTGTTTAAATAATTAACTACTACAGTCGGATGATCTACGCAACGTGCAGTCGCACCTGCACACTTTTTCTTATCTAAGTGCCTAGAAAAGCTATTAAAATATAAATCACATTAAAAAGGAAGAAAATCAACATTTATCAAAACAAGAATTTACAGAATTTTCGAATTTATATCTATGCAAAGTATATCATTTAATCAAAGTAGCTATTAAATTAAAATTAAAAATAAAAGGATTGAATATTAGGTAAAAAAGAATCGAATAAAAATTAAATTAAAAAAATAGAATTGTTATTTTTTCTTCCATTTATGTATTTGGTCTTGTTTTATATTGTTTGTAAAAGTTTCGATGAAGAATTGAGACATTTAAAAATGTGGATAAAATATTTTACGAAGAAATATCGTTAAAAAATCATTATTTCCGGTCGATGGAAAGGCTATATCTGGCCTTGAGGTCTATATTCCGCCAATGCGCAAAAAAACGCATAAACAGACTGAATTATTTAACGTCTGTCGTGTGTGCATGCTTTATCTCTCAGCTGTTACGTGTGCGATCGCGTGGCTGTAGAAGGAGGAAGCGAGAAGGAAAGGAAAGAAAAGGAAGGAGCGCGATAAAATATAGGAAAGACCTTGCCTTGCTTTTTCGTAATTCGCTCGTCGATTATGCATCGGACGCATAATCATTCTTCTCATCGAAGAACAAAATTGTTCGCAGGCGATCAACGAGTCTTTGAACGTGAGCCCCCTGATGCCGGTCATGTGTCCCGGCGCCGGCACCCTGATTGCTCGATACGACGAGCATGCTCTGGTCTCCAGGTTCAAGTTTGGCGTTCTACATCAGCGAGCCGGCCAAGTCACCGAGGAGCAACTCTTTGGCAATCGGCAAATCACACCGGCCTTCCAAGAGTTTCTCGATTTGCTCGGTCAAAAGATCGATCTCAAGGATCACAAGGGGTAAAGTTACTTTTTCAAGAAATGGGATTTTTGTTTTCTTTCTTTTTATAAATATACTACATTAGAATTCTTATTTCTTGGCGTAAATTTGAGCGCGTCATTATAAAAAAAATAAATAATAAATTTTACATATGAGAAAGGCGGGTAGGGTAAACTAGGGTATGATTGGTCATAGGCTGTAATTTTTTTCAATAATCGCTACAAGTGCGATTTTTAGTCATCAAAGATAATCGATATTTACAGTAGTTTACGTTATTAGTAGCATACATTGTTCGAAATAACGATATTGTGAATCTTGTATCATATTTTTACTTTTGACTACCTGCAAAGTTTTTCATGTGTCCACTAAAAACTGTTGTAACGTCGAATAAATGACAGTTAAGCTATCGTAATCGACGTTAGACACATTATAAAGATATATATAAATTGTTATACGACCTATAATTTTTATTTTCGTTTTTACTATTTTTTTTTTTATAAATATTGTGGCCATCTTTCCGTCACTATGGTCATCTTTTCCTTAAAAGTTGGGTAAGACGGCCAACGCTTACGTTGTACTATTTTGATAATATAAAATTTCTATAAAATATTTTCCTTTTAATTTCGATAGTATTACGTAATTTAAGCTTCAGTGAAGCTAATATGCCAAACACTATTAAAAAATAACAAAAATAAAAGTATATTTTTTGCATTTTAAAAAACTATGGCCATCTTACCCGAGTTTACCCTAGTCTCGGACACTCAAATAAAACGCAAAAAATAATATATAATCAACAGATTTTAATTAAATTACTCTTTTGCAAAATAAACTTTGTACTTATTTTTATTTATTATAAACAAAATATAGAACATTTTTCTTAAACTATTTTAGAAAAAAAAAATCAATAACTTATTGCTGCTATTTTCGAGCAGTCAAAAAATGGCGCGTAGCCCCGGACATATGTTTTAACAATTATCTATTCGTTCTTTGTTGTTACAAACATCACAATAAAAATATATATTTGAAGGATCAATGTCTACGCATTCTTCGTGTGCCCATTCTTTACATTTATTACATTGGATCCAGTTTTCTTCGAAGGTTTTTCCGCAAGCGATACATTGAGTGTCTTGATGAACAAAATTTTGATTGTTTTGTTTTGCGTTGTTTAGTAACTTTTAGCACCTTTAGTATCTTTAGTATCTTTTTACAACAAATTCATCTATATATGAAGACGATGTATATAATTTATTAATAATAAAATAGTATAAACTGATAATTACAATAATAAAATGGATTATTTTTATAATTTAAAGTTAATAAATATGTCCGGAGGTACCCGATTGACTCGATCTAATATATTTATTAATTAATTTGTTTAATGTAAAAAAAGAATTAATTAAATATATAAGAATCTTAAATCATATTTAATTGTTAATATTAAAATCAATAAGACATGTAACGGCACTTACATTTAATGAACAATAAGCATCGACAAAATTTGACGGGCGTCGTAATATTACTCTTAACGGGAATAAAATTGATTATAACATCTGATTCGCTTGGCGTACATATTATTACTGACTTGCAATTGCTCATGTTTTAACGTTTTATTGGTTTTTTTACGCAGTTTAATATTAGAGATATTAAAAATGTCCAGAGTTGCCCGCCTTTCCCCTATGAAGTATATGATAATAAAAAGAATTAATTAAATTGTTGAATATTTACCAAATGCATGCTTCGATTCGCATAACGAGATAATTTGTATTTCTCTAATTCGACGGAATATTTCAGTTATCGCGGTGGATTGGACACTCGACACGGCCAGACCGGCGATTCGGCCGTGTATGAAGTATTCCGGGGCCGGGAGGTGCTGTTTCATGTGGCCTCATTGTTGCCGTACAGTCCAGGCGACTCGCAACAGTTGCAACGTAAACGGCACATCGGCAACGACATCGTCGCTATTATATTCCAGGAGGAACCGACGCCCTTCAGTCCGGACATGATTGCCAGCCACTTCTTGCACGCCTTTATCGTCGTACAAGTCATCGACCCCTGCACTCCTAATACGAGGTATATTCTTAGATTTGTAGTTTGCTCTCTCTACGCGCTGCCTCTGTGCTCTGCCGTTGAGGTCTTGGTCCAAACGGTTCATTATCGAACCACTTATCTAAATATCTTTCGTCCAAGGAGCAATAAATAATAATTGAATTTAACTTTATATGATAAAGGTATAAAGTCAGCGTGACAGCGCGCGACGACGTTCCCTGGTTCGGTCCAACCCTGCCGACACCTGCGGTCTTTCTCAGAGGTGTCGAATTCAAGGAGTTCCTGCTCACGAAGCTCGTAAACGCTGAGAACGCTGCGTACAAAGCTGAAAAGTTCTCCAAGTTGGAGGTAAGCCTTCCTGTTTTCGAACATCTTGCTTACTTTGTCCTGTGTAATCGGATAGCGTCCGTGTTCCCGCGTAACGGCATCTAATAGCTGTTAATTTTCTGAAAACGTGAAGAGAAACATTGTGTTAAATAAGTTAATTACGCACTTTGCAGCTACGGACTAGATCGGCCTTGTTGGAATCTCTAACGGAGGAATTGCAGACTAAAACGAGCGAATTTCTCGGCGGCCCGGTCGGCCTAGGAAACTCTGGTTTAACCGTCTGTCCGGTTAGTCCAACGACGAGCGACGTATCCGCTTCGGGAAGCAGTGGCTCGCGTTTCATCGACACCGTACGCAAGGCGCTGATCTCGCGCGTGAGGAACGCGTCGACGGAAAGTGTGCCGCAGCAACTGGCAAAGAAAGGTCAACAGACAGAGTCCAGTCCGCCGAGCAATCGACAGTCGACCGCCATAAAGGTGAGGAATGAACAATTGAGTGAGCGATAGCGTGTATTCATTATCCTGAATAGGATCAAATTCTTTCAAAGTAATTGATTATGAGCATAAGAAAAGGAATACAGTTTTACAGAATGATTATATGACAGAGAGATAAATAGAGATTATATGACAGAGAGATAAATAGAGATTAAAATATGTATACAGGGCTTTTCGAAAAGTCCATAAACGGTCGAATATCTGGAAAATGAAGCATTTTAGAGAAAAATGTTTCAGACAAAAGTTGTATGGTTTCGAGGGAGCCATAAAATGGTGCTATTGATTTGACCTTGGATAGTCGTTTGAAAGTTATATGAAGGTCATCTTGAATTTCTTAAATGGGACACCCTATATATTTTTGCATATTCTTGTAGCTTTCCAAAACACTATAATTAAATATTTGTTCATCAAGTATTTTTCGACTTATGAGACTTGAAAGTTTCAATATTTTGTATTATTTTAATACTTTTTAGCATATAATAATAATCATAAAGAAAATACATGGTTGTTTCTTTAAAAAAAATCGAAAAATTAATATTTTACCAGATATTTCGTATTTGATGTCAAAATATTGGAACCTTCAAGCCTCATAACTCGAAAAGTACTTAATCAAAAGAAGTTTTATTATAGTGTTTTGGAAAGCTCTCGAGGTAAGTTACAAGAATATGCAAAAATATATAGGGTGTCCCATTTAAGAAATTCAAGGTGACCTTTATATAACCTTCAAACGACTATCCAAGGTCAAACCATTTTATGGCGCTTTTCGAACCAAACAACAACTTTCATTTGAAACATTTTTCTCTAAAATGTTTTATTTTTTAGATATTCGACCGTTTCCGGACTTTTTGAAAACCCTTTACAACTATTTTAATATATAAATAAAGAAAGCTGAAATACATTAAAAATTATACTTTTGTACAATTAGGTGAGTGGTAATAGCAAGCGCTCGGTGGAACCGTCCAGTCCTCTCGGCTCGCCGGATCTAACACTGAGGAGGGACTCGGAACGCGGCAGCCTTGGCAGCCAGGATAGCAGTTTGTCCAATACCGATAATCAGGATAGCAGTTTAGTGACGTTGCAGCAAGACGAATACGATCGCAGGGAATCGCAGCAGAGTTCGAGCGCTGTCTGTCTCGATAGTGACGCCACTGTCGTTGACAAGAACCCAGTACCGACATCGACATCGACGACAACGGTGCAGCGACTGACACACGAGAATCTGCGTACACAGGAGAAAACGGTGACGACAGAAGTAACGCAACGAGTGATCTCAGAGAGCGACGACAGTTCGCTCAACAGCGAACTCGAGCTCGATCAGGCCGTATATCCCGACAGTGACACGGGTCTCGAATCCATGAGTTCTGCAGAAACTCACGATACCGCCAGGTGTACGAGTAAGGACGGGGTCGTGGAGAACGATACCTTGAGGATGGAGGTCACCAGGCTCAAGTGCGACAAGCTGGATTTACTACGACAAAATGTGGTGGGTAAAAGAAGTAGATTGAATTGAAGACATACTTAAATTGTAAAGAGATTGCGATGAAAGGAAAAAAATTTCATAATTATATAATTTATGTCACAGACATGCCAACGTGAACTGAAACGTCGTCGAGAAAAGGAACTGCAACTGGAATCCGATTTAGCGGCAGCGTCTAAAGAGATTCTACGGCTGCGAGCGATGCTAAAGGAGTGCTCAAGCAGCATTCCGTTGGACAACAATAACCAGCAAACCTCCACCGTGTAAAGAGCTCGCGATATTAAGGCGCAGTTGCGAGACGCTATAGTACGAGATGGAAAGGTTCTTGTGTTGTTATTACTATGTATGTTATAGATTCGGGAAGTTATCTTTAATGCGCGATATTTCATCTTTATTAGAAATCTGTCGCAACATCTAGCTTCACATGCACGCGCTACTTGTTTTACGTTACTTTCGCGCACAGCCGGAGATCGAGATTACTCAAATGACTATGCCGAATGCCAATAATCTAAAATCTAAAGGATTAAACGAAAGATGTCTTTCCGACGCTTGACAAGTTTCGATACTTAAACACCACGTACCTTCATTCGTCAGGAATTGTTTATCACTTCCAAAGGTCTACCGTTAGTGCTTTATAAAAGCATGTAGAGTTTGCAACTAAATACTTTAGCGTAAAGATTAATTGTTTAAATTAAGCTTTCTTTCTCGTAGATAGAAATCGGTACAAGTTGTGTAAGTCATGTACGAAGTAATAGGATTAGTAAAAAAATCTTGCAAAAAATTGTGTATAGTGACCGAAGCGTCCTCGGGACACTTGCAGTATAAACTCAAGATTGTTTGTGGAGCTCTTATTGTTTGACTTATATAAGACACATACATGTAATATTTATCTATTAATTTATTAATAGATTTAAGTTGACCACTCGTAGTCAATATACGTATATGGACATAAAACAGTAGAAATATCTGAAATATTAGTTGTTTTAGAAAGGCAAATTCAATATTCTTGACATTTAGGAAAAACAAAAATTACTGGAGGTCATTGAAGAAAGTGTTACATCTGTATATCGATTACGTGTTAGAAAACTAACGATATATAACTCCCGCTTATTCTTCCGTAGAATGCGCAATTTATCGAAAAGAATTGTGAAAAATTTCTCTTTCAAACTTGAATAATGCGAGCTCTTACATCGGGAGATCTTGTTGCAATCTTTCATTGCGATTATAGAAAGAAAAATATGTATCGCTAGTTTGTTAACAGTATTTGTCACGGTAGACTTACCCGCGACATACATTTATCCGTTTATTAATTTCCTAGTATTAGATACCAGAGAATAGTTTTATAGAGAGTACCTCTACGAGGTTTAATCGTCGTTTAAACGCTATCCCCGCGTGCTAGTTTCAGCAACAACTGGGGGTTTCTAACCATTTTTAAACAATTGCACCAAATCATTTAAGTACATGCATCACACATTTTCACAAAGCGTAGACTTTTTTTGTTTTCTTTTTTGCACACGCAAGCAAAAGGTGTGTCCTCACTCACCGTTTAAGTTAAGTCTTTTGTATTTGCTCTTGGTTGACAAACATCGATTCTTCTGTTATCTCTTACAACTAGTATTAATACAATTTTTACCATTATTATTATTATTATTAGTACTTTTATTAACTTTGATTACGTTGTACTTTGTATGATCTTTGTAAATAATCGTTGATATATGCAAACACTCAAAGGCGCTAAATAGACCGGCACAAAGAGGAGGAACAACGACGTTCACTCATATATAATACCAAAGTTTAATGTAGTAAAAAATTCACAATTTTCTTTTTATTTTCTTCCTCATTCTCCTTATTTTCCCCACTTTCCATAAAAATTGCTGAAAATTAAATTTATTTTGTCTAACGTGCTTTCGTTAAAAAAAAAAAAAAAATATAAAATATCGTTTTTTACTTAGATTGACAAAATACCACGTTTATATATCACTGCCTATACGCCTCGACATTTCTCTTTCGAGAATACACGCATCAATTTTACTGCTTATAAAAAACATGATTGTATCAATGACTTTAATACTGAAAAAACAACTTCTGATATACTGCCGCTATAGTATCGATATTCATAGTAAAAATAAATGTTGGGTTTTGTTACAATAAAAATATATATAAAACCTTGGTCTATTAAAATGAGAGAAAACTTGTAAAAAAGAAAAGGACGAAATATATTTTTAATAGTTTTGTGTATTTTATAATTTTATTGTATATACGAGGGAAAAAAAGGTAAAACTAATACGTACCTGTATAATAATTGCAGATGCTAAAGCGCAGTACTTCAGAGACGAATTTATACTAAAACCAGCATTCCAATCGGATAGAAAATATACTTTTCAGATTGATATTTTATGTACTTATGTTGTATGTACATTCATTAGTCAAAAAACCAATTGATTATCGTAGCACCAATAAATTAAGTAAACTTTTATACAGATATTTGAAAACCACCGAATATCCATTTAATGATAGAATTTTTGGACAATTTAGACACGATTTTTTTTTTATTTCGAAATTAAATTTTCAAGTCATAAGCGATTAAGAAAAGAAAACTTTTGCTAAAAAACTTGGAGCCAAATAATATTTAAGTTACATTTCTTAATCAAATGTAGGTAGAATTTACTTTCATAAAATTTTGTTTTGGTTTAAAGCTAATGATAAATATATATATATATATATGTACATATTTGTTTAGTTATTTATTGTAAAAACACTTGGAAAGTTGCAAAGATCTGATTTTTCAATTTTTAAATCTAAAAAATGATTAACTTATTTTCTTGCAAAATTGCTAAAAACTGTCATTAAAAGGACACTTAGTAGTGATTTTATAACATATATATCATTGTACAAAGATTGTCAAAGATTTGTGGGTATTTTTCAGTTAAGAGATTATATATTGCTTTGGGAAAAAGAGGAAAAAGTTAATCTGTAAATTCTTCAAAGTACATTAAATTAAAAATGTACAAAATTTAAACACATCGTTGATCTATATAAAATAATATGCGCGATTTGTTTCGATCGATTGTTGATGTTATATTATTCGATCGTGATATACTTGACGAAGATAATATCCGAGATAAGTGAGAGATAAACCAAAGAATACTGGAAAATCGACGTATCGATCGAGTCTACAACGAGCACGCATATTATATCTCACAAAATAAGAAACTAATTTCTTAAAATTAAAAAAAAAATATTTAGAAACTTTTGGACTCTACACATTAAAAATTTTGTGCTCCTCATTCAAAATAGAAATATTTTTTGTGGCCTAATAGAGGTGGCCATTCATCATTCTTCATAAAAAAAAATTCTACTTTGGATGACGAGCGCAAAATTTTCAACTTGTAGAATTCAAAATTTTCGAAATAGTTTTTAATTTTAAAAATTAGTTACTTATTTAGTGGAAGGGGTGACTAACTGGACAAGGATCCACCCAGTATCAAAAGAATATTGATTGTTACTGTGGACATTATTATAATAGAGTATACACAGAAAAAAAGTAAGTGTCAAATCAAAACTTATATACTCATATGAACGCGTTCATTGTTTCATATATACGCAATAATTTATAATCTTCTTGGAAGAATTTAAAAATCTTAAATTTTAACAATATTATATACTCTTATTTCAATACTACGATTGTCATTTCAAGAATAAAAGAATTATTTTAACTTTAAGAAAATTATAATCTTCGATTTGAACATGTGTTATTTTCTATCCAACATTTTTTCCTCTTCATTTAAGAAAATTATTCTTAAATAACAAGAGTATATTTTTCTTGGTTAAACTATATAAAATGTTTTCATCCAAGCAAATTTTCTTTTGTTTAACGCGATATAATCTCATTTCAAGATTTACATTTTGAAACTAAAGATATTGTCAAAATAGGAATATTCTTTTTTTCTGTGTATGATTTGCGAATATTTTCGGAAATGTGTTCTCTCTAACTACTGTTAGATATCTAAAGAAATTTATATTGCGACTCGTGAGGAATTTAGAGAGGGACTTCCTTACTTTAAATACATAAATACATAACATCGAGAATTGCGTTTAGTCATAGAGATCATTGTCCAACATCTCTAGAGGCTTAAGTTTCATCACTCTGTAGTGTGATTTTTATGCTGGCCTTGAAAAGAGTCAAAGAAAAAATTATCTATATTATAGAGAAATTTTCATAATATTATATATATTATTAGAAGCGAAAAGAATAAGAAGAGAAGGCAGGAAAGAGGGAGAGAAAGATAGAAAATACTATTGCTACAGATATATAAATATATTTTGTATCTGACATTATAATCATTCATCTGTCTCTACAGCTACTCTCCGATATGAAGAATGTATATTTCCTACTGAACACAAATACTCAAAGTACTTCAATATTTACTGAACTGTCTTAGAAAATATATCAATGATATACAATGATGGGAGATACGTCCATGCTCTCGAATATATACGTAAAGCGCTTCTTTCGCGGTCGTGCATTTAAAAAAAAACCTGTAACTCTTATATAATATATATTTATTGTATCGCGACCTGCATAAAAAATGCACGTATACGCATACATGGGGGAACGTTAGCGTAACTCTTTCAATGGTCGTTGTTGCACTAAAGATTTGCATTTAGAATCAGGACTCTACGTCTTCTAACTCTACAAGAAACTTGGACCAAATGTGAAAACTGTTTCAGGAAATTGATTGAAAGTCTATCGATCCACAATTCTTCAAACAATTGGCGCAAAATGTGAAAACGATGTGTTGTAGAATCCTACAGATCTATTGTAAACCCTTGTATGAAATAATGGAAAAGAACGTGCAATAGTTATTTTTTTTCCCTGACGCTATATGAAAAGAATATAACAAAAAAAAAAAAATAATAATAATTTTGACGAATTTACGATAAAGTCGCGAATATATATGCAACAATTGCGCCAATTGTTTTTTTTACACAACATCCGGTGATTAATCTTTTTACGGCGAACAGTAACTCTCTTCAAAGCACAATTATTATAAGGAAACATGCACCGGGTAAATGTCACTAAATAAAAATTAGAACCATATTTAACGCAGTCCTATACAGAAAATATTTCAAAATGAATGTGATTAAACTCCAATTCTGAAATTATATGTTAAATGAAAAAAAATTGTAATGAGCTCTGATTATTGGAGTAGTGTCTATATGTATATATATATAAGCTTACATATTATATATAAAAAAAAAGAAAATAAAGAAACGCAAAATAATAGGTGAAACAAGTTATTACTTATTTTTCAATAATTTTAATTTTTTTTATCGAAGATTTTATATAAATTTTTTTCATTATCAACTTACATATTTTTACATTAAATATTACAAACGTAAGCGCTTAAAGTTGGTGCGAAATATTTTTCAAGCGAAATTTTAATACCAAGAAAGAAATTTGATTTTTCGATCTTTAGGAAGAGAAGTAATTTCCATTTTTTAGTTTTCTTGTCCAGTTCGCGCGGACAAAATTCTAGACAGAATTTTATTTATATTTTCTAATACATATTTTATACGTGTGTATGTATATTTTATTTCTTTATAAATATATATATATTGCATGATACGTAAAATTATATAAATAAAATTCTATCCTGAATTATAAACTGCCTGACGAGCGGGATTTAAAATATATATCGACATCTTATAATTACGTATATTGATTAAGCGAAAATTGCAGACATCTATTTAGAGAAAGTATCTCGGATTTGCCAAAGTATCCATTAATAAATATATGTACGTAGCAGAAAATATTTTAAATACATATTAAAAATATTTTTCCATTTGTACTTACAACTTACATAATTATATATATATATATATATATATATATATATATATAATATATATTATTAAATTAAATATTTTTATTTTATTCTTTTTATATGTCTGTGAAATTATTATATTTTGATTTTTACCGTACTTACTTACGTCACCGTTTTTTTCTTATTCTACGATATTTTCTATGAATGTATAGGTACAAACATTTTTACAAGATATACACGTACTTAACACTCTCATAAAAAAAAAACACTCCTGTATTCTGCATCCTCCATTGTTCTGGATCAGCTGTTTATCCGTAAACTGAAATTTCCTTTCTCACGCTGCTCCCCGCCACGCATGTGCCGTGCGATCACGTGACCATACATAAAGAGCGAAAGCGAATGGGGGACGGAGAACGCGATGACGTTCATCTAGCGCGCATGCGCATTAAAGCGGAGCGAGATCGGAAAGACTCCATTCCAGAATAGGGGAATAGGAACTCGGTTTCGATAATTCCAGGATAGGGAGATTCGACGGTAGAGCGCTATCTCGATAGCGGTGCCTCGGTGACCGACGGCAGTCGGCGTTCGCCGTCCGCGGAGTTTGCGTTGCCTGTTCGTACCATAGATATATACCGACGACGGGTGTAGAGAGAGAGAGAGAGAGAGCGTGCGGTAAGCACGCGCATAGACAACATACGAGGATACCAAAATGGCCAACTGTCAGACTGGATCCTCTTGTTGGTGCGACAGGTGAGCGATCGGACGGCGGTGCGCTGTGCGCGCGTACGTCATCGTCGTCGGGCACGGTAGACGCGAGACGCGGCTCGGAAGGCGTGAAAATAATTAGTGAGACGTCATCGCGACGGACGGATACATCACATCGATAGATACGCGGGATCGAGGGATCGATACACGTCGCTTCCCAGAGTGCTCCCCTCCCCTCCCCCTCCACCCACCCCGCGATGACGATGACTTTCCTCGTCGCGAGTGCAACGCGCTGAGCTCGGGAGGGAAAAAAAAAAAAAAAAAAAGGGAGAAAAACGTTTCCCGAGATTGAGAATAGATAGGTAGATGGCGGACGGAGCTCGACGAGAAATCGGCGCGGGAATGACCCGACGACGAGTTTGGATCCATCGACGCGCGTAGATATCATCTATTACGTTCATTCGAAAAACATACGTCCTCCTTTCCCCTCCCATCGTCCCATGTGTGTCGCGCTCGGTTGCTCGGTCAGTTAGTCGGGCCTGTGTGTGCGCGCGCGAGAGAGAGCTTCGTCTCTCTCTCTCTCCCTCTCTCTCTCTTTCTCTCTCCGACTCCCTATATATCCTCCGCTAAACGCGCACTCGCTCGCGCGGGAGAAGTGATGCATAAGAAAATCTCTTGGATGGTACGTCGCGCGACACGTGTGTTGGGATGTAGCCGACTGCGATACGGGAGGAGGTATGTATATAAGTCGACACGTGTGTGTGTGTGTGCGCGCGCGTCAGGTGCATATCTCTCCTTCCCCCCTTTCCCCTCTTCTGTATATATATATATATATATATATATATATATATATATATATATGTACACAGCGATATACACACACTCGTACACGCTGTCGCGCATAGTGGCCATAATGTCATCCCGAAGGCTGCTTCTTAGTAATTTACAAAGGGCTCGCTCTTCCGTGAAGTACGACAGTGTACACTACTTTTCCAGGCGATACCTGCCCCGCTTCGTACTCGGTTGCTGGCGTACGAGGACGAGCGCCCGTATTGGTAGATGGTAATCGCCCAGCTCGCACTCTCTCTCTCCCTCTCACTCCTCGCGGCGCTCGCAAGATTCACCGCGGAGAACCATGGCTTCTGGTGCATCCTCCTTGGACAGTGCTGGAAGTAGCGGTGAGACAATTTTTATTTTCAACGCCTTTCTTTCTTCTTCGCCTCTCCTTTTTTTTTTTTTTCCTTTTTTTTTTTCTTTGAGAGGAAAACGGTCACCGCACGCTCGCTCGATAATGTCTCTCCGTCGCGTACGGCTAACGTCAGCGCGTCATTGTATTTTTAATTACGACGTCAGGACGACGCGTTATCGCTCTCGTCGTCGCCGCCGCAGAAATATTTTTATCGGAAAATTAAACTCTGCGAAAGGCTGTCGAGGACTCTCTTGCATGTACGCGCCTTTTGAAATCAAAGGCGTATTCATTTCAGAGAGTAATTTTTAAAAATTAGAATTTTTGTATTCCATGTAATTGTTATTTTAATTCATCTTCAATTTTGTTCAAGATCCTATTGATTTTTAATGTACGATCTAATATATCTGTTTCAAAAGATTTGCACACATGTGGATGTGTCGAGGAAAGAATATTATTGCCAATAAATGTTGGATGCAGTGGCGTTAAAGATAAAACAGATAAAGATATTATGTCATTCAATTGTTATTGATCTCTCTTGCTTGAAGGAAATTAATGAATCATACTATACTTAAATGCGTGACCTAGAGTTTCTTTCCTGGTGAAAGCTAGCGAGACATCTGATTATGTTGTTCCATCTATTGTAACAAGCAGATATCAGACTTTTAAATTTCATTGTGAAATTTTAACGCGTTCTATTCGATTATTATTCTTACTTTTACTTGTTTTACTTGTTGTGCTCCTTTTTTTTTCTTCTCTTTGAGCTTCTCTTCTCCCTTTATACATGATCGGTATGTATGTCTTGAAGTAATACAGGTGTTTATAATTAATTTTCCAGATGGTGCACTTAACATGGGTAAGAATTATTTTTAAACCAAAGTTATAAAAATACATGTGCATATATAGACACACATCTCTATGTACATCGCATCTTTTTTTCAATAGATTCCCAATGTGATCTCCTTTTGTCTTAATATTATTATGTGTATTGCTTAAGAATGATTAAATTAATTACAGTGGTATACAACACATATCTTTTTCCTCAGTCTTTCTTTTTATACATATATATATATATATATATATATATATATATACATATTTTTTTTTATTTATTTATTTATTTTTATTTATCACAAAATATTACATCAAACAAAATGTATTTTAATTTTATGCGCACATTTTATATATTTGGTTACATCAATTATGTTTTCAACGTGTTTGCTGTTGGAATTGACACTTGTGGCATAAAACCAGAGGGGGATAGCGGAAGTTACGGCAGTGTTGGAAGCCCGGTCGGTGGCCCGGAGTGTCGTAGCGCCGAATTTGACGGTTTACAGGCTCAATGTGATCAGGCGATGCGTCAGCTTCAGCTACTTAGACATAAGCACTCCGATACCATAAGACGGTTTGTTTTGATTTTGTTTCACACCTTTTGTCTCGCTCTCTGCTGCTGTATCCCTTTCTCTACATCTCATTTTTTATTTTAGTGTACATATATATATATATATATTTTTTTTTTTACATTGAAATGCACATTTTTCATATTTTTCTCACATACGCTTGAAACTTTGCTTTTAGGATAAATGCAATTCAAGTGAATTAAAAAAAAAATATACAAAATGCAGGTGTGAGCATACTATGAAGGAATTGGAGTATTATCGCGGGCAACATATAGCAGTCATGAATCAATTGGAAGCTACATCTCAAGAGAGCTCCGCGTTACGGGCGAAATATAGTGATCTTGCAAATGACAAGCAACGACTGGACCGGGAGGTGCAGACTTTACAAAAGGAACTGTCGGAATTGCAGCGCATACAGAACCAGGATGTTCTCGTCTCCGATGCCGCCGGCAATGATGCTATGAATCAACATTATCTATCTGCGTTACGAAAATACGAAGCTGTTAAGGACGAATACGATTCTCTCAGGAAGCGATACGACGATTTGATTGCGTCGCATTCCTCTACAGTTAATAAGGCAAGTATATAACATCATCCGATAGCGTTATTTTAATTGTAACAAGTATATCCAATTTATGTCACGTTATCTCACATTTTACTCTGACATAAAAATTTATGAAAAATTGTATGTGTGATAAATGCAGTTAGAGTTATCGCAAGAGGAAGGTAAGAGGCTCAAGAAACAATACGACACCGTCTTGGAAGAGCGTAACAGCGCGACCCGTGAGCGCAACGGTCTGAAACAACAGTGTACCGCCGCGATCCGTCAGTGGGACATTGCATTAAGAGAAAGAAACGAGTATCGCGAAGCGCTTGCCAAGGTGCAGCAGCAGCACGAGGAAGCGGTGAAGGAGATCAACCAGGCGATGGTGCTGCGCATGAAAGCCAGCAAGGATATGAAACGACTTACCGAGGAACGAAACGCCGCTCTGCAGGAATACAGTTTAATTATGGGAGAACGAGACACAGTGCACAAGGAGATCGAGAAGTTGGGCGACGATCTCACGCAAGCGTATTCTAAAGTCACGCATCTGGAAACGCAGAACAAGCAGCTCATGGATGAAGTAATGAAAATATTATTTTTCTCTTACTATTTATATATCCCTTCTAGGAATGTTTATAGAAAATCGTATACATTTTTTATTTCTTTTTAGAATTATTAGAATTTTTACGAATTATTAGATTTCTAATTAGTAAAACTTTCATATATTTCTTTTTCCGATTCTTTTTTCTTTCATATGGGAAAAGATAGCTTCATATTAACCTTAATCAGCTTTAATCTTTTTTCGAACAGTTCGACTACTTGATGCACTTTTTTGGTATTATTGAAGCGTTTAGCTTAATTCTCTCCCACTTTATCGCGAACGATTGCGAAACACGAGTTTAAAACAAATTTATAATTCTATAATCATTTTTTTAATCACTTGTCACAAAACTCGTTCACGTAACTTTTATGTGATTCATTGTAGAAATTGAGTATTTATGCTTAAGGGGATCCAAAAGCTGTTTTATATTATCGATTAAAATTTAATCTAACATGACAATATATTTGCTTAATATAAAAGTTTTACAATTTATATACACAAAATAAGGTAGGTTTCTGCTAGAAATTGCATGAAGAAATATTTGTGAACTGTTTGAAATGACGTCTGACGTGAGTTTGTGTTTCAATCTTGCACATTCACAGATGCACGAGAGTAATTTTTTACAGATTTTGAAAATCTTTTTTACTAGGCTTCTAAAGTCATTTACAAAAGTTTACTAATATTCTGTTATGTTATTCCAAACGCAGACGCTATATCTCTTGCACAAACATACTGTAAAACTTTTTATATTAAATAAATATTGTTATGATGTAACTGTCATCTTTTAATTTTTTATCATTTTTATATGAAATTATTAGCCCCCGCGTCAATCCTTGTAGCCAAAAAAGAGATTTTAAAAATCTGTAATTCATGTTCTGTCGGTAATTTTGGGTCCCCTAAATCAAAGATAAAAAGAAACGAATCCTTGCATTACTACGCATATTTATTTTCCGAAATTAGTAAAACTAGGAAAATCTTATTTCCGTGGATTATGAAAGAAATTTGAATAAGATTTTTTTAGAAAAAATCGAAGACTTGTATTATTTATAAAAAAATGAATGCGACATATCTTTTACACAATTACATCGACGCCGATTTATTTGCAGAAGAAAACGTTGTCTTATCAAATGGAGACGTTAAAGAGAGAGATCTCGTCCGCTTTGCAAGACAGGGACGAGGCTCTGAAGCTGTGCAATGAGTTGCAACAGAAATTCGGCGAATACACCAGCGAAGGTGCCAGCAGAGACTACAAGCATCGTTTGGAGTTGAACTCGCTCAGTCGCGAACGCGATAGCGTTAACAAAGAAGCCGAAAAGGAGACAAACCCGAGGGATTACGCGACACGGGATAAGCAGCGCATGGACAATCTGGAGCAGGCCAACCTGGAGTTGGATAAACTCAGAAAAACCGTGGATACGCTACAGGTGGAGCTCGAGGAGGCCATTCAAGAAGCCGAAGTATCGAAAAGAAGAAGAGACTGGGCTTTCAGTGAACGCGACAAGATAGTGTTGGAGCGAGAAGGCATAAGAAGTTTGTGCGACAGATTGCGAAAGGAACGCGATCGCGCCGTTTCCGAACTGGCTGGCGCTCTGCGCGACTCCGATGACATCAAAAAGCAACGAAACGAGGCGTCAAAGGAGTTGAAGGATTTGAAGGAAAAGATCGAGTTCAGTGATCATGCGTTGCGAACCAGCCAGTTGGCGCAGATCGATGAGAGCAACGATTGGGAGATGATTCCGATCCACGTGGAGCCCGGTAGAATTTGCTTAGATTCAGATCGCGACGATCTGGGATTAATTCTCGTCGGCGGCCGCGATAATCCGTACTATCCAAATGACACCGGTGTTTATGTCGCACAAGTGGCGCAGGGTAGCGCTTTCGACGGTAAGCTACGGCTAAACGATTGCATCGTGCGTGTGAACAACGTCGACTGCACATCCGTGTCGACGCGTGTGATCCTGGAAACTTTGCGTTCGTCTACCGTGAATCCGGCAACCCTGATCGTGAAACGACGCCGGATGACCAGGCGACCATTGAGAACCACGCAGTTGTCAATCGGCACAGTGCCACATGGCATCACTCTGGAACTCGGAATTTACATCTCGAAGATATCGCCTGGCAGTTTAGCCGCCAAGGATGGAAACCTTGCCGTAGGAGATAGAGTATTAAACGTAAGTTACATAGAAGTTTGTTATAAAGCTATCTTATTATATTATATATGAATTTGTATCGATAAATTAATTTATCGATACAAATTCATATATAATATAATAAGATAGATCTCAATGTCTTAGCATATATAAATACTCTATTTTTTTATTTCTTAGATTAAAAGAGATTAATTAAAATCAATAGGATTTAAATTGAATGATTTATCTTTGTTTAAAAAAGAGAAAGAAATGGATTCTATGATGGAATATATAATATTCTATACATGTTTTGCACGCATACATTATGTCTAAAACTGTGACATCTAATTTACACTAGATTTAAAAATTTATTTTTAGATTAATAGTAAACCGATGGATACTGTTACTACGGCGCACGAAGCGATGGCAATCTTAAACGATGATACCGTAGATGTGTTAACGATCACGACATTAAAGGGTATTTCGATAGCGTCTGCCGCCAGCTCGGAAACAGTCACGATAGATGGTTTTGTGGAGAAGCAAAAAATGGTAAACAGCTGCTCGCAAACCGAGCAGGAGAGAATGATGTTGAAAGCTTCGTCGGACGACTACGAGAGGCGATATCTGTCGACGAATTTCGCCGACCGAAATGTTTATAAAGCCGCAAAATCTGTGAGCGGCGAAAAGTCGAGCGGCATCAGCAACGCTTGGGACAACTTCCGGGAGAAGATTGACATAGTACGGGGACGCAAGCACAGTAAGGAGCGCGATGACAACAACAAGAAGAAGAGCCACCGCAATTCTAGTCCGAACACGTTCGAGCAGGAGCAGGATGCGATAGCAGAACTCGACTCGGTGATCGACAGCTATCACAAGAAGGCGAGCAACAGTAACAACGGCGTACTGAAACGCAGCAAGCGACGCAACACAGAGAAGGTCGAGAAGAACGGCGGCACGTGGCCGAAGGCGCGTGGCGTGCCCCTCATACAAAATGGGACCGGTACTATATTGCACCCACGCAAATCGAAAGAACGTTTCCCCCTCAGTGCATTCTTACCGAAATACGATAATTATAATTATAATCGTATTTCCAATCCCATTTCCCTCACCAACTTTTCCAATGTCAATAATCGTCATACCGTTTACAAAGCAGTGGAGACGCCGCTACCGACCTTCACCAAGACCGGACAGCAGCTCTTTAATCAGAAGTCGTCATCCCCGTCGTTCACTCCGGCGGTGCAGTTCAAGGACATCCCGCTCGACGGCGGCAGCAAGAAGCCACCGTCGACGGAATTCGAGAGCAGCGCCTCGGAGACTGGACGACTCGGTTCCGGGCTGGCGCCGTCCGAGACCAGCATCGACTTCTCGGTCAAGTCCGGCGGCGTCAGCCGCGATCTCGACTTGTTCTTTGCGACCAAACGGCCGCAGAAGTATACAAGCGGCGTCGGTGGCAGCAGCAGCGACACGCAAATGACGACGGACACGCTGCAGCACAATCGCGTGCACTCGCAGCTTTATTCGTCGGGTATCGGCGGCTCGTCTACGTCCGCCGCATCGACCACCAGCGGCCCGGCGTCTCGGCAACCCGGTAACTTTCCGTTTCCCTCGCATCATCCGTACGTCACGTCTTCGCACTCCCATCCGCATTCTACGCAGCACCAGAATCACTCCTTACCCTCGCGTTATCCATCGCCGCCGTCGCTGCCGTCCGCGCAGTCCGGCGAATCGATAGGCTTGCCTGACGCACGTACCTACTGTTTCGAGCCCCCGTACAGTCCCGGACCAGGTTCGCAGACCACAGTGACCCCGGTGGCCACCTTTGGCCATCTGCACACTCCCTCCGTAGATCTGCACTATCACAAGTCGCGCGCACTGACGCTCGGTATACCCTGCGACACGTCCACTTATGGACACGCATACGAAGGCGGCACCCTGCCAGGTCGAAAGGAAGATCAGCGGATTCGCATACCGTCCAACACCAGCGTTACATCCAAGAGCAGTGTCGGCAAATTGTCCACCGGTAGCATAGAGAGAACGTCAGAGCGAGGCAGTCCGATGCCGACATTCCACGTAGAAGTGTTGAGCCCTGGCGCTGGCAGCACCAGTGGGACCGAAAGCAGCGGTGGCACCGTGAGAGGAAGCAATCAGCATAAGCGCGCCAGTATGCCGGATTACTGTTACTCGCAATCGCGTCCGGCACCTGGGGAATTGCGCAGAGTGCACATAGACAAGTCCGTGGAACCGCTGGGCATCCAAATCTCATGTCTGAATAGTGGCGGTGTGTTCGTGTCCACCGTGCATGAGCACAGCTTGGCAGCGCAGGTTGGTCTACAGATTGGCGATCAGTTGCTAGAGGTTTGCGGCATCAACATGCGGAGCGCGACCTATCAGCTGGCTGCCAATGTTCTACGTCAGTGCGGTAACTCGATTACAATGCTGGTGCAGTATAGTCCGGACAGTGAGTATTGTCTTTTGTGCACCAAAGCAAATAGTACAATCTTCGCTGAAAGGCGTACTTCAGAATCTCTAGCATGTTTTACGTTAACGGCATGATTGCGCGCACTTTCTCAATTTCCTTTGTAGTCATATATATATATATATATATATATATATATATATATATTTCGATTATAAAAACATTGAAATTTTTCAGGATATTTTTCTGCTCAGCTTTCAATATGGGATTTGTGTTTCATATAACCGGCATTTTTCTTTGCAAGAATACACCGAATTAGAGGCGGGTTCATCCTCGAGCTCGTCGGAAGCTGGCGACGGAGCCGCGGCCAGAAGTCACAGTGGTTCACCGACACCGTGTAACAGTCCGGAAGCGCCGCGAAAGAGCACGATGGAAACGTTGGAGCCTGTGGAACCGGAGCGCGACACTACTACCATTACCATCACCACTACGTCAGCCGCCGCCACCGCCACCGCCGTCACTACCGCCGCACCCGTCATGAGCTCACTACGTGTCGAGCGGGACATGCGGCCGTCCGCCTCGTTGGACGTGAGGAGCACGCAAGAGCGACAGCGCGAGATGCGACCATCCGCGTCGCTGGACATCAACATTCGCAAGCCGGAACTACGCAGCGCTGCCACGCTGGATCGTTTGAGCCGTGCGCAATTGCAGCGGCAAACCGCGATGAGAAGTCCCACGCAGGAGGAGTTGAACCGGAAACCACCACCGCCGACTGGCGAGCCTAGATATCTGCAGATCGAAACCAGGAAATGCTCGAATCTCGGTATATCTCTGGTGGGCGGAAATGGCGTTGGTATCTTTGTGCATTCCGTTCAACCGGGTTGTCTTGCCGAAGGAGCCGGCCTATTTGCCGGCGATCGAATCCTGGAATATAACGGCGTGGATTTGAGACAGGCGACCGCTGAGCAAGCCGCCCTCGAGTTAGCTCGACCGGCGGATAAGGTGACCCTGATCGCCCAGTACATGCCCGAACGGTATAACGAGGTGAAGGACAAACCGGGCGATAGTTTCTACGTGAAGGCGTTGTTCGATCGAACCGCTGAGGTGGGCGACAGTCTGCAACTGCGTTTCAGCAAGGATGACATTCTATATGTGGATAACACTATGTTTAACGGCACGCCAGGCCATTGGCGTGCTTGGATAGTCGATCAGACCGGCCGTAGACAAACTTGTGGGATAATCCCTAGCAAATTTAAGTAAGTTATATTTTCATAAAATCAACATTGTATACAATATTTAAAGAGAAAAGAGAAAATAATATATATTATGGATAATAATTTATTTTAATCGATACGCAATTTAAAGTGAGAGATACCACGTATACATAATTTATTATTATTATTATTATGCAGAGTAGAAGAAGAGCTGCTCTTACGACGCTCTCTGGGCGACTTAGAACAGGATGCTGGCAAACGTAGCAATACGAGTGCAAGGAGAAGCTTCTTCCGACGGAAGAAGCAGCAACCACGTTCGGCCAGTAGTAGAGACAGCACCAAGGAAATATCGTCGCATCTCACCGGAGTCAACTTGGGATGGTACAGCGATAGTGGAACGTTGAACGAAGATACTCTTCCGGCGAGTTATCAACGTGTGGAGAGACTCGATTGTACGTATTATTAATTTAATCATAACGATTAGGGTAATAATTTTATGACATTGTTTATGAAGTATATCTTTTATACACATGTAATAATGATTTATTATTAATAACAGATCCTACCTTGAGACCTGTGCTGATAATCGGTCCTCTTAGCGAATGCGTAGTAACGAAACTTCTGCAGGATTATCCAGGACAGTTTACTAGATGTCTAGCGGAAGCAATGCATTGCTCGCAGTCGACTTTGGAGCAAGGCTTGCGCGATTCGCTCTACATAGATTACAGGAAAAAAGGCAGCTACTTTGAATGCACAACTGTACAAGCCGTTAAAGATATATGCGAGAAGGTAAAATATGCAAATATGTGTGTGTGCGTGGGTTAGTGATGGGAGTAGCGATCTTTTAGAAAAAGATTGATTTTTGAATCAATTTTGAATCGGAATAAGTAAAATTGATTTTACTAAAAGAATCAAACTAAAAGACTTAATTTCTTAAAAATCGATTTTTTAAAAACGCGTATAATGAGCATTCATGTTTCTTCTTACTTTATAAATCTAATAAATCTACTAAATCTAAAATTAATTGGCAGCACATATAAAAATGATTATATGTATATTTACATATAAAGTATGTTTTAAAAATGATAGTGGAAACATTTTTCATCACAATAATTTAGAAAGTCATGCATGGTCAATTTTCTTTTTTACTTTCAATTGTTGTCAATTAAAAGTTGACAAAAACAAAGAAAGTGTTGTTGTAACCATAGACTAAAAAATTTTTCATTTTTTTTTTTTTTTTACTAATTTTTTAATTTCTTTTTTTATTTACTGCCATTTTTTAGTATTCTTTTAAGTGTATTTGACAGATCGGTTCTCAAAAAATAGAAGAAAATTACCGCGTGACAAGAGGCATTGATGAATAAGAGTCACTTCGATCAAGCTCCGATTAATTCGTTTTCCTTTTCTTTCCTATGGATTTCTGTCCTTGGAGAGAAAAGGAAAACGAATTAATCGGAATTTAGTCGAAGTGGCCCTAAGCATATCAACGAAAATTGATTCTCTATTGAAAGGATCGATTTATACAAAAATCGGAGAAAGATTTTAAAAAATCGATTTTTGAAAGAAAAAGATCGCTCATCACTAGTGTTGTATTATTGTTGAAAATAAATAATAATTTCTTTATATTGTATAGTATTTAATTGATAATAATAGTAAAAAATAGAGTAATTAATAATATTATTTTATTAAATAGTAGTATTGTTTAATAATGTGCAATCTATATATTTGTTGTAGAATACACACTGTATTTTGGATGTATCGATGGCTTCCATCGAGAGGCTTCACAGACATCAAATTTATCCTATCGTTTTGTTGATAAAATTCAAGGATAGAACACAAATTAAAGAGGTAAAAGATTCCAGATATCCGAGCGACAAAATCAGTACAAAAGCCGCAAAGGAAATGTTTGAGCATGCCCTTAAGATAGAAGCAGAATATAAGCACTATATTTCTGGTAAGCAAAAATCGTACTTTTAATTTTGTTTTTATGCATAAGAGAAATGTCCGCAGTTTATACATATTTTGCTATCATTTCAATGGCATGCATTATAGAGCAGATTAATTTAATAAACATGTGTTCTCATATTTGATTATTTCACAATATCTTTTAGTTTTTTCTCCAATTTTTATCTCGAATATATATCATCGATTTATTGCAGCACAATTTATGAAAATAAAATAGCATTATTAGTTTTATGATATAGATTAATGAAAGTTATATATATAAAATTTTAAACAAATGGAAAGAGATTGTTTATTACGAAATGTATCAACATATATATTGCGGATGTTTACTCTATAATTAATAATATTTCAGCCGTGATTCCGGCAGGCGTGAGCGTGGCGTATATATGCACGCAAGTGAAAGCCTCGGTAGATGAGGAACAAAGCAAAGCGCTGTGGGTTCCTAGAGGGGGTCCCTGACACAAAAGGGGGGGCCCCCACAAGCCGCAGTGGAAGTCAATCTAAATTCCACCAGGGGGCCCTTACGTCGTGCACATATGCGAAAAGATTTGCTACGCAAAATCACTTGTATTATTTATGGTCTCTTAATTTTCCGGAGGAGGATGCGACGCAATCCAAAAATCCTCCGCTTAACGAAGAACTTTTAATTGTGCTAATCGCTCAATTTGGTTGTGATAATACGAAGATTTCTACAATCCATTTTGCTTTAGCGCATTTAGCTCGTTAAATTATCGTATTTCAGTTTCTATCGCATTTCTTTAAGTTGCTACTCCAAATACTAAATCATCATGTCGTGTTTTAGTTATGTGGATTTGTTTTGCATTATCGCTATATTAATATATATATATAGAGTTCGTTTGCACATGTGTGATTATCAGATTTACACTTAAAGTATATAAATTCATTATTGAAAGAGATTATTTTTCCTTCGGAATTGGCTTTCTTAAAGAGATAACCAGTGAAACATTATATAATTGGTGCTTGTTTTTTTCGTAAATACTCGATCGTCGTTACTCATTAGATAAATATATCAAACAATCAATATTCAATTTTTGCTCTTCGATCTTTGATCGCGTATAATCAAGCAATGCAACGAGAAATGCAGCTAATGGTTCATGAAACCAATAATTCGTACGAGACCATAAGTGGATCGGTATAAAAACATTCGTCGTATTATGGCCCGTTAGAAAATTGGTGGATTAATATTGACGAACCGTTTGTCGATTAAAAAATAAATTACATAGCCGTTTTTCGATGGCTATTTTATATTATTAATTAACTCCTCAAACCAAAACTGATATACAAAAAGAAAAGAAAGAAAACAAGTTAACGGAAAATTTATTATCTTATGTAAATTGCTAAAAGTATATGTGTATATATTTTTCAGCAATTTACACAATAGCATTTTTTCTTTTATATACACATATATAAAGAAAAGAAGATGCTACTTATTTGTAATTAATAACATTAATTTTTAGTTGTCTTGTATAATTTAAGCTTTGTATATTGCTATACTTTTTTTAACTACGTAACAATTGAGAGAGAAAGAGAGAGAGACACTTTGTACGCCGCGCGTACGTTTTTTTTTTTTAAACGAGTGTTTGAGGGGTTAAGGGAATTATTAAATTAAGGAATTGATAAGAGAGTAAAATGTCAATGTCGAAAAATGAAATTGACGCACGCTCAATACTTTATTCTTGTGCACTGAAATGTAAATATCGATTTGTAATATCTAATAATAGCCAAACGCGAAGTCGATGAAATTGAAAAACTAACACTTGCTATATTTAATGACGAGTAATTCTCTTTCTTAACAATACGCACGATTGCTTTCGTACATCCTGAGATTGGAATTTTCGCGAATTTACACTACGCTATTCTTAAACGAGCTTATATATAGGCGTTTCGTACGGTGCGGTTATACGAGTTTGATTTACATGTATTCTGAAAGAAATGAAAAAAAATTACAGATCGAGAGAAATCCACAAAAGTGGATACATGTATCTTTGTACGTTCTTATATAATATTATTTGTAAATACGATTTTTCTACAAAGAAAAGAGAAAGATATATATATATATGATTTAGGAAATATTTTTTAAATCAATGTAATTATATAATTTACGATCGTTTAGTACGTATGAGTTAACCGTATCTGTACCTGAACTGTTATTTTTTTTTTGTCATAATAGATACGTCCGAATACTTTGAGGATAGTAATTTGGACGTGATTCTTTTATTATTACGGGACAAATAAGAATACACGTGTGAGAAGGTGTATACGTAAAAATCTATACACGATACACGATGAAATATTTTCTTCTTTGTTCGAAACCTTTTCGACATTACGAGAAATCAGCTTCCCTCATTGCAAATCATCTTCTATAAATGCAATTAGAAGCAGTTCAGTACTTGTGATAATACGATATAATGATCATCTACGTGAACAAGGATATATATATGTATCTGTCACGGATCGTATAACGAAGAGTAAGAACAAAGAAAAGAAACGCGAAAAGCGAGCTTGTTGGTTTCATGCGAGACATTTTGTTTTCCAACGAGACAATATCTAGACATAAGTTAGAAGCGAGACCAAAAACTAAAGGGATACTAATGCTAATTCGTAAGGATTGTGATTAAATTTACTGGTACTTCATTATAATAGCGTGTGTGGCGCATTTAATACAGAGAAGCAATAGATATTATATACTTTTTGATATATTCAGGGTGAGTATTTGCCCTGTGGAATCAATGTTTTTCTTCAAATGTTTCGCGTGCGTGTAGGACGCGTTTGTGTATTTTAAATATGTATAGGGACCAAGGCATTGGTTGGTGTCTTTTCGATGAAAAATGGAAAAAGGAATCACACTTTATACGCGAATATTTTCAGAGATAGTGGACATCAAAATTTATATACCAACGAACGATCTCTAAAAACGAAATTTTATTTTTCTGATGGAAAGAACATATTTTTTTTTTTTATGAGTTGAGAGTAAAGTATGTGATATGAAGTATATATATGTATCATACATAAAATTGTCTCTTTTAAACTGGGAATTGTATTGCTCTCTCTTTTCGAATAATCTGATACAGCACAGAAAGATTGTATACACATTTTACAACAATCTTTCACCGCAATATTGCAAATTCACTGCCATATGTTGCTGCATCATTGCTGTGGGATTGCAACAAAATATTATAGCAATATTGCAATGTTTGAATTTGCAATAATGCATTGTTACTGCAATCGTCGACTAATGTTGCATATAAGAATTTTTGTTTCTGATAGATAAATATCAGAAGCATATGAACACATAAAATATAAAAAAGTTGAACTTAAATGTTTGTAATAATTTCTTTATCTAAAAAATATTATAAATTTATATAAAATTATATATGTAATTTATATATATATATATATATATATATATATAAAATTTATTTGTAAATTTATAATACAGGGTGTATACTCCCGGGAAAAACCTGATATTCTCAGGGAATTTTGTTATATCTTGAAAAATCATGGAATTCTCATGGAATTTCGTTAGGATTCAGGGAATTTAAAAAAATGTCAAAGAAGTATTTATTTTAAAATTTTTTTATAAAAATTTAAAATTTGCTTAAAATATATATTTTTTGTTTATGTCTATATAAAATTGTTTAAAATATATGTTTTTTGTTTATGTCAAAAAATGATACGCTAAAATAAATAAGCTTATTTTAAAATTGCATCTAAAAATATTTGAATTTTATCTAGAATTTTGAACAAAAATATCTGGAAGATTCTGAAATTCTCAGGGAATTTTTTTACAGAATTTGAGTATACACCCTGTAATATAATATTTCTTAGATAAATATTATTACAAACATTTATTTTAAGTTCAACTTTTTCATATTTTACATGTTTTATTCTAAAAAAAATATAATTATAAAATTTTGATTTTGAAATTTTTCCGAAATATTTATGTTATGTTGCAACAACTGTGCTGATATTTTGTGGATTTATATCTCTGCAATGTAATTGCAATGATCTGTGCTGTATGGGATATGTTTGTCGTATGGCGAAAACGAAATTTCAGTAAATGTGAAAGATCGAGGAATAATCGGAAACACTCGCGATGATCAGAGGCGAAGAACGAGGAGAACAAACGAACAAAAAATAAAGAAACTTGGCGCTGTTATTATAATCACTCTCACAATCACACAGCACTGTGATACAATAGCATATTACTCCTTCGATGACATATCAACTTAACAATCCTTTTACATATATAAATATATATTATACATATACGCGATATATAAAACACATATTTTGGGCAATACTTATACATATATAGATATATACGTTATACACAAATGTGTGTAACAATGCACTTTCAATATTTTTCATCATAAGCACGTGGTTTTCCAATGCAAAAAAAAAAAAAAAAAGATTAACCGAATGTATGCGAATATATAATACAGATATCGATATCAGTAATTTTGAAGACAGGTAAAATCCAGCACGAATATGTCACATTAAATTGCAATGGCTCGGTTGTGACTCACTTAATCGAACCAAGAGCCAATACAGTAAACTATTCAATAGTCCTTCGCAGTAAGAATTGCAAAAGTTGTTCCATGTATGTATTTTATCTCCTAGAGTTCGATTTATTCCTTGCCCTCGTTCACGCTGAGAGCAACAATCGCGAAGCCGCGTTATTCGCGTTATTATTATTAATGCGGCTTTGCACAGATCACGACTGATCTTTATTAGTATTCTCTAAGACCTGCCACCTGCCTCGATCGCACTGCAATCGTCCGATATACGATAAATAATAATCAGTGCTTTCTATCGTCGTTTTTTCTGTAGCGTCACTATCTCCTCGTCGTACTGTTTATCTGTCCTGTCAGTTTATATTGACATTACATCTATACATATTACCGTAAAAGAAACGGGCAAAATGATACACGTAACTTTCTTTTTTCTCTGTCTTTTTATGTCTTGAGATGCATGTAGAATATGCCACGAAAAGAGAATTGTACAAGTGTCTTAATAATCGTGATTAGTGATTGAAAAATTTTAATACATAGATTATAAATTTCGTAATAATTTAAAATTTATTATATATTTTCCACATTGATGAACATATATCATTGTAATTTATATTTTTATTTAACGTGTACCTAGTTACACACATATATATATATATATATGTATTATTTGCTTTATATGTATATCAAGGTGTCTATTCCGTAAAAAAAAAAAAAAAAAAAAAATGGAAAACCTGGAATTCTCAGGGATTTGTTTTGTACGTAGAAAAATCGGGGAGTCTTATTAGGACTCTAGGAATTTTTTAAGAAAATGTTCTCTTTGATAATTACTCTTATTATATTATAAGCAGTCGACAATCTTCTGATAAACCAGGTTGTGAACCTTTGTAAAAATTTATTATAAATATATACTTGTCTCTATTTATACATTCAATGTCTTAAGAAAATATTAAATATGCAGGGCATATTATTTATTTGTATTTTTTAGTGATAAAAAATGAAAATGTTATGCAAATGAAAAATATTTATTTTACATAGCTATTCAATTTTTTTTTTCAGTACATTTGTGAATCTAGTACTTGACACTTAAGCGAGTCTCTGTTTTTTCTTTTGTATGAGTGAAGAGTGTTAGAAAAATTTATTTAAGAAAACTACACCAACAAATCTTTAAAATATTCTCCTGCAATTTAAAAAAAAAAAAAAAAAAAAAAAAACTAAAATATCAGAAAATATTTAGGGAATTTTTTTACAAGCTTTGAGTAGGTACCTTGTATATATAAAGTTTACTAAATTATATTAATTATTATATTAATCATTAGAAACGAAATGTTTTTATTTATACTTTTATCGTTGCAATCAAAAGAGCGAAATATTATTTCTCGATATATTAGTATTTTTTTTTTTTTTTTTTTTTTTTTTGGAAAGAGAGAAACTTGAGGAAAAATGTCTGTTTTTATACGAAAGTGGTGTATTATTTTGCCAGTTGACGGATTCTTACGCTAAGTGAAAATACTTGTTCGTAGTTTGAAGTGTGATATTAATTAATGCATAATCTGAAGATATTGACACACATATTAAGTACGCTCGTAATTTTCGCATTAAACTGTTCTTTGTTTACAGTAGGATCCGGATAATTTTGGCAGTGTATGAGCGAAAATGAAAAAAGATGAGAAAAGAATTATTTATCCGGTTTTTCACAAACGAGACTGCTCAAGCATGCGAGATTAAACTCGTCGTTACGTGTTCTGCCTATTATAATATGGAAATAACACGGATATTAGTGTGGGTGAAAATACGTGGAAGGAAATATTAGGGATGATTAGAAATACCAAAGTTATCCAAGTTAAACTTATCCGGATTATACTGAATAACATAAGAAGTTTCGCGATTAAAATATTAACTCAATTATTAAGTGGATATGCAGGGTGCGTTCACTTCTCACGTGTCGACATAAAAAAAAAAAAAAAAAAAAAGTTAGCTGTCCTTGGATCAAGAATAAACCGTATACCGAGATGCTATACTCGTGTAATAAAGAGAAAAGGACATATGTATATGCAATTAACTAGATTATCATTACTTTTGCAGGCGAAAGTAACGAGAGACGAGACGCCTTTTACGCGCAAAGAAACGCGCATGAATTTGAGAAATGTATTAGATAGAAATAGAAATTTATTAGAGGCAGGAATGTTTATGCGCGAGAAGCACGTGGCTGGAAAGATTTGTGAGCAAACATTAGGATTTTTTTTTTCGACATTTCTTACGTTGCTTGAAAAATTTTTTTCACCGACACTTTCTAAAAAATCATTATCTTCTGAGACAACACAAATGTCTGATGAGACTCTCCGATCTTTTTACGTATGTTAGTCACAGTTAAATCCCAGTAACTCGGAATCCCAGTGTGCAAGTATTTCTATCTTTGTCTTTTTTTTTTTTTTTTTTTTTTTGTAAGCAGAAAGCTGAGAATTTAATTTTTTTTTTTCGTATCCGTTTTAATCGTAAATATCGTCGCAAGTTATAGAGGAGAAGGAAAGAAGTACGGTCGATTAACTTTCAAGTGTACTTTTTGCAAAAATATTCCGCTCTAATTAACTTGGTACGATGGGGAAAAAGTACGGGGTTCGTGCTACGTAAAGTATCATCACGTAATTAATAACAGTTAATCAGTAATCCGACAAACGTTGATAACAAATAAGAATGAAACATCGCTGCCGTGCAGGATCTCGATAACGAGATGTCACATTTTTTTGCCGATTTTATTATTAAATAGATGAAGGAATATATAATAAAATTTTGCTGAACAACTGCTCACACATATCGTCGAAATTATGACGAATTCATCGTTCCTGCTAATGTTGATAAATTATTATCCAATGTTCTCGACGCGTGTTTCACAATTTCATATATGATATCATAGTTGATATAGCAACATATATACATATATTCACAGTTATGAGATTTTATATTAAATAATCGACTTATATACGCAAAGTTACTATTCATTAAAATTCGACATTATTACATATAATAATGATATAAGAAAGTTTCGCTTATAAATTATAAATCTTTTCTATTAATGTGTGTGAGAAATTTAAATTATTTAATTTTCGTAAATTAATATCACATATAGGTGTGCAATATAATTAAAAAATACTTCTTTACTTAATTGCATTTATATTAAAAAGTTTTCGAAAAAGTATTCTTATTCAGGGTGTATACTCTCGGGAAAAACCTGGAAAACCTGGTATTCTCAGGGAATTTTGTTAAGATTCAGGGAATTTAAAAAAATGTCAAAGAAGTACTTATTTAAACATTTTTTTTATAAAAATTTAAAATATTTTAAGTTTAAAATCTGCTTAAAGTATATATTTTTTGTTTATGTCTATATAAAATTGTTTAAAATATATGTTTCTTTGTCAAAAAATGATGCGCTAAAATAAATAAGCTTATTTTAAAATTGCATCTAAAAATATTTTAATTTTACTGGAATTTTGAACAAAAATACCTGGAGGATGCTGGAATTCTCAGGAAATTTTTTTTACAGATTTTGAGTATACACCCTGTTATTATCCAATTAATTCATACATTCTTAAGGTTGAGGGTATATTAAAATTAATATATACATTTTTTTGGATATTGGGAGAAATTAAATTAATAAAGAGATGTATACACAACTATACGTCATGTCAATATAATGTCATGAAATATTCTTATATGGATCTCAAATGGAGCAATGAACACATGATATTTATAAAACTTACGTATATATATATATACACATAAGAATATTTGACGTTACGTATAGTGCACAATAATTAAAAAAAATAAAAAGAAACGTTTCATCCCGCGTATTTTTGGTTTTCTAAAGAGAAACCTGAGCAATGTGATTATTCATTTTGCAATCGTCAATCATCAAGTAATTTTTATATTTGCGAAAGTGATGTATGTAGCATAGTTTCAAAGAACATTTCATCGTTTCTATTGGATGGATAAGAGTGAAGACGTCAAATAATAGGCAGCTCGATAATACGTAAGCAATTTATAGAACTCGTCAAAAAAGTGCAATGATCGATATATCGACGCATTATAATGATTGTAAGTGCGAAACACACAGTACGAACAGAGATTTGTGATTGTGCCAAGAAATAAAGATATTTTTTATACAAATTGGTTATATATATAGTCTTCCGCAGGAAACGTTGCGACTCTTGACGGAACGCGCGAAATTAGTGTGTAGACAATCTGACTGTAAAATATTATTTCACGCTGATTCATGCTGCGAGAAAATTTCAACGTACTCGAAAATATCGTGGGATACTTTGTCCCGAGCGTCGAAAATGAAACGTCTTTCTTTTCATTAGAATTATACGTAGAATTGTAGAATCGCGTCTTCCCCTCTTTCACTTCTCTTCTGCCATGTTTCTAATTAAAAAAAAGAAACGAAGAAAAAAAACTTTTCTTCATTCATCAAAATTAAAGCGTTAAAATGTTACATTAAATCTTTTTGCGTACAATATATAACAGTGATTTCGTTTTGTAAATTTGATTGTCTTATCTCGTTACACATTTTACGTTTTATCATTTTCTTAAATTATTTTTCCAAAGAGAATCGGATAAACCATTTTCGGCATAAACTCAAAAGTAAGAGACTTGAATTACTTCCTTTTATTAATAATTAATATTGATATTTATTATGAAATTCTAACGCGAGAAGGGCGTTGACGAGTGAGATTAACTTGTCAAAGACGTTTGATTTTCTTCTTCCTGCAATAGTTTTGATACCAAATGTTTTAGCTGGTATTTATAAATATACACACATCTCTTACTACTATACGACGCGTTATTACACGATTACATATACGTAAAAAAAAAAGAAAAAAACGCGTATATTCTATGCGTAAATATTACAGAGTGTCGCATATCGACCGAATACGAAACATCCTGTATATGTACTATATATAACATGTACATATATACATATATATTACGACGGAATACGAATAATATGACGTTTATAATACCATGTAATGAATGTCTACGACAAGTAATATATAAGATATAAATATATATAATCGGTATTATATATTGTATTCACCGCGCCACCCGCTAATGCCCGAAACAGAAAAAAAAAAGTATTAACGTTTTCAAGATCGTTACTGTTTGTGAACCTTCTTCTTTGTAAGACACACAACGTTGTCGAGATATGTAAAGGAAGTAAGAAAAATAAAA
The DNA here is from genome assembly GCF_047496725.1 of Anoplolepis gracilipes. Lineage (NCBI taxonomy): Eukaryota > Metazoa > Arthropoda > Insecta > Hymenoptera > Formicidae > Anoplolepis > Anoplolepis gracilipes. The sequence continues at coordinate 21,245,179 of NC_132971.1, read as the reverse complement.
GTCAGATATATATAACAAAATGAGCACGCTATTTTACTTTATTTCGGGATAATCCACATACCAACGCGCGTACGTTAATTATTAGTACAACTAATTAAGTTGTGAGAGAATAAATCAAGTAATTATTAATAACTTATATAAGTTTAAATTACGAGGATATTTATTAAACAATGCGCAAATAACGATTACGAAAACAAGAAGAATATATGAGTAGTATAAAAATGGCGTACTTTATTCACGAGCCTTATTTGTACTATAACTAAATTATGTATCAAGAATATATAAATATATAGAGCGAAGTTTTTAATTTGGCGCTGACGTAAGTAGCAAATAACGTGAAATTGATATATGTACATGATCTTAAAATCTCAAAAAAGTATATGGATTAGTATATAACAGTTGCCAAAGAATGTATAACAGTATATTATTATTCATTGAATTAGTTTAATATTTATGCACTTTTCACTATTACACTTGTTATCATTCTAAATATACAATAATCATATAAAAGATAAAGCTACATATACTTTGAAACCAGTAAATATATTCCAGTGATTTTAGATTTGTACATATATGTATATATCATCTTTTCATAAACCATAAATTTCTATAAATGATTATAAACTGAATTTCTTTAAACAAAGATGATTTTATTTTAACTTAATTTTATTATTTTTTATCATATTATGTTTGTAAAAATAATTTTGCCGGATTAACGAAATCTTGTATAAATCACTTTATATAAACTAATAGATTATTCTAATAAAAATATATTAACAATAAAAAAAGATTTTTTTTCTGTCATACATACATACATATGTATAAAAGCATATATAGCATAAACTTTCTATTATAATATTAGAATTTAGTGTATGTACTTTTTTTTCTCGAATGACATCTCGTTTACAAATATGTTTGTTCTAGCTTAATTTATTATAAAAATATTAAACATTAACGCTACATAAATAATATCCTTTTTATAAATATTTATAAATATATAAAAAAAAATCTCTTACACAAACATATACTTCGTAAAACTTCAACATATGAAAAATATTTGGTACATGTAAAAAATATATAAAGATATTTCAACAAAGGGGTAAATGTTAACAAAAAGATAAATATTAACAATCTTTATAAATTGAGTTGAACGAAGAGATTTTTTTCCAATAAGAGAACTGATTTGTACTGTATTTTTTAGAATTTTGCATACGATTTCATCTAGCGGGACATTCTTACATTTACGCTGTGTTATTTGGCGATCGGCCAGCGAACAGAAATCAATTGGATCACGGATAACGGTCCCGTGATAATGGTTGTACCTTGATTCGTCGCTGGCGCGAGGTGCGTGGTGAACGTGATGCCACTCGAAACTCTAATGGCAGATCATAACAACGGCAAACGCAGCAGCTGGGAAACTTGAACCAATCGCTGAAGATTCCGCGACATTCGTTGTTGGGATCGTAAGCCAGCAGCCGGTGCAGCCGATACTGCTGCTCGCATCTACATCCATCACGACAGTACATTTGCTTGTTCTCGTTCCTGTAACCGAGAATCAGAAATTCAAGGAAATTCATTCAGAAAGATTAAGAATAAATGAAGAGTAAGAACTCGATGAAAAATGGACAAAACACCTCTGAAAAGTTATTCTTTAAAGTACTTTATTTTAGAAATTAAAAGTGGATAATTCAATGTAGAGTAAAAATTTTATTGCTTAGTCGTTTTAAATTTTATTAAAAATTGTAGGCAATTTAAAATAATTTTAAGTATCTGACAAGTAATATTTTTATGGGTTTATTCTTTTGTTTCTAACATTCTTCTAAGAACGACACTCACGTGTCGTTATTAAATTCATTCAGAAAAATTAAGATTAAATGAAGAGTAAGAACTCGGTGAAAAATGGACAAAACATCTCTCTAAAAAGTTATTCTTTAAAGTACTTTATTTTAGAAATTAAAAGTGGGTAATTCAATGTAGAGTGAAAATTTTATTGCTTAGTCGTTTTAAATTTTATTAAAAATTGTAGGCAATTTAAAATAATTTTAAATATCTGACAAGTAATATTTTTATGGGTTTATTTTTTTGTTTCTAACATTCTTCTAAGAACGACACTCACGTGTCGTTATTAAATTCATTCAGAAAAATTAAGATTAAATGAAGAGTAAGAACTCGGTGAAAAATGGACAAAACACCTCTCTAAAAAGTTATTCTTTAAAGTACTTTATTTTAGAAATTAAAAGTGGATAATTCAATGTAGAGTGAAAATTTTATTGCTTAGTCGTTTTAAATTTTATTAAAAATTGTAGGCAATTTAAAATAATTTTAAGTATCTGACAAGTAATATTTTTATGGGTTTATTTTTTTGTTTCTAACATTCTTCTAAGAACGACACTCACGTGTCGTTATTAAATTCATTCAGAAAAATTAAGATTAAATGAAGAGTAAGAACTCGGTGAAAAATGGACAAAACACCTCTCTAAAAAGTTATTCTTTAAAGTACTTTATTTTAGAAATTAAAAGTGGGTAATTCAATGTAGAGTGAAAATTTTATTGCTTAGTCGTTTTAAATTTTATTAAAAATTGTAGGCAATTTAAAATAATTTTAAGTATCTGACAAGTAATATTTTTATGGGTTTATTTTTTTTTGTTTCTAACATTCTTCTAAGAACGACACTCACGTGTCGTTATTAAATTCATTCAGAAAAATTAAGATTAAATGAAGAGTAAGAACTCGGTGAAAAATGGACAAAACACCTCTCTAAAAAGTTATTCTTTAAAGTACTTTATTTTAGAAATTAAAAGTGGGTAATTCAATGTAGAGTGAAAATTTTATTGCTTAGTCGTTTTAAATTTTATTAAAAATTGTAGGCAATTTAAAATAATTTTAAGTATCTGACAAGTAATATTTTTACGGGTTTATTTTTTTGTTTCTAACATTCTTCTAAGAACGACACTTACGTGCACTTTTCCCAATGTACATACTGCTCGAAAGGATAGAGGTTGAGGAGAGCCAAAACCTCGCCGCGAGTATTGTTGGCCCAGAATGGTGCTACTACTTCTTCCTTGACGGGGCAAGCGTTCCTGCATAATTAGTAAAAGTTAGTGATTCGATATGAATTTACGTTCTTGTAAGACTCTGATATTTAATATTAATTATATACTTTTTCTGTAGTTTTTATCTTTTTCTTCTTCCCTTCTCTAAAAAGTTTATTAATTTCTTTCCGTGTAATTTTTTAATAAATTTTTAAAAACATTTTTTTATAAAATTTAATTAAAATTTCTTTAAATAAAAATTGTATTTTATTTCAATTTTTGTTTAATTTATAATAAACCAAAATTTCTATAAAGATGAAGAAATATGAGATTATCATACTTACACTCCCCTTAGCTTCAGGACCGGTTGCTCGTGATTATGATGATGATGATGATCCTTGCCCGCGACATCCTGATAAAGTTGTCCATTGACATTTGCCGGTGATTCGCTCGATGGTCGATACTCGGGACGCGGTCTGAACTGTTGTTGTTGTTCGCTACTTGCTGCAGCTATTATTTCTTCGTGTATGGTTGACTTTGTAGTAGCATCAAGCATCTCCGCTTCCTCATCTTGATCGACTAATGATTGCAATACTAATGGTGATGAGGCATTCGTCGTCGTCGTTTCGCCTGATTCCGAAGTCGTATCCTCCCTGATCGTTGTTTCTTCCGAATGTACGACTACTTCTTGAAGTTCTTCCAGGTCCTCGTCGATTCTGTCATTCTGCCCAGGAATCTCGTTGATGCTAAAATTTTGTTCTCTGACGATTTGAGCTACAGTGATGCTCGGCAACGTCGTCGTTGTCGTGTTGTTCACCGCAACATCGTCACCATCAGCATTCTCGACAGTGGTGTTTGAAATCTTTGGAGAGATTGATGTTACGAGAGATTGATTCTTGATCTCTTCTTCCTTTTTTTCAACTATACTCATTACAGTAGTGTTAGACGACACAGGTGTCGTCGAGGTTGACGTATGTGTATCGAAAGTCGTGGCACTGGTCGACGTTGAAGACGAAATCAAAGAGGGAATCTTTGTGCTCGAGGCAGTCGAACTGGTGGTGCGTTCGGTGGGTCTAAAGTGCGGCCTGGTGTACTCGCTGAGCTTTGGAAATTTGTTCAGTCGTTTGGCGATGGGATCGTTCAAGGAGCGGCTGGTGAATCCGCGAGGACTCTCGTCCTCGTTCGCATTAAACTTCAACTGATAGTTGTCGATCAACTCGTAATCATCATCATATTGAAAGTGTCTGAAAATCATCCGAGAATTTATATTCATCCCCATGAGATAAAAGAGAATATTAAAATTTATTAAAATTCAAAAATATTCCAAAAAACTAGTGATACAAAATTGTCAAAAATCGTAAGAGAAAGGAGACTCACCTTAGATCATCGTAATGATGATAATCGTCGTACTTAAAATCAATATCATTTTTTTCGAATTCCGCTCGGAGAATATTGATGTAACTCTCGTCGCCGTACATGCGTCTCATCAACCCCTGATTCTCCTTCACGAACCGACGTACCGCGTGCCTGTAAACGAGCAACAGAGCATAATCTTGTACTGACCAAGTTGACAAAGCGATGTTGATTTTCTCGCATATAAAAATCTCTTAATTAGACTGTGAAAATTATATCATAGTTTCACTCAAAAAAATGATCTTGCAGCTTCAACAAAAATTTTCTAGGTGTAACAAATTAACTGAAACAGATAAATTATTAACAAATACTGTGATACTGCATATATTTTGCACTTAATTAATTTAAATGATACAGACAGAATTTATATCCGTATTATTAGTGTAATTTAGACAGAAAATTTGTCTGCGATGCCTATCTTTAAAGCCTATTATCAAGGACAATTATATTTATGATTAATATTTGACAATAGGATCTAAATTTTCTAGAGGTATCGCTAGAATATTGCTGCTATAAATTCTATACGTAACAAACAATATTCTAACAGATACAAAAAGTAGCGATAAATTTTAATGGAGACATCTAGAAATCTATTTACATTAGCAAAATATTTTTTTGAGTGGTTTATTTCGAGTAATAATGAAGATAATAATATGTATTAGAAAATTAATGTTTGAAAAAAAATAGAATCAACGTATTTCATGTTACGTTCTAATTTTCTAAGATTATATATTATTTTTGACACTTTCATGTACAGACTTTTCCTCTTCTCCATTATTAATTTACGGGACAAAAAAATAAAAATTAATTACTCAAAATTAAGATATGTCAAAGTGACATCTTACATCCGAAATAGAGAAAAATGTGTGATGAGAAAAAGAGAGGAGACTTAAAAAAATTACAAAATTAACCGCTTGCTTTCGAATCTTATTGTTGGATTTCGATTCCAAATCAGATATTTTTTTTTCTTTATTTTGATTTTACTTTTGGATGACCCGTGACGCTGAAACTTTCCCCGCACCATCGTGCGCGCGCGCGTACATATGCGAGCGGACAAATGTCGGACGGGCGAAAGTTGAAAGAATATCAATCATTAAAAGCGGAAGAGACGTATATATACGCAAATGGACACAGTACCAAGGGTACGCGCTACCGGCGATCGTGCACCAGTTCTGTCGGCGAAAGTCACAGGGTAGATTTTCGTGGTGCGCGCGTCCCGTGCGCGAGTACGGCTTGCTGCAGGCCGAGGACGCGTCGTATCCGAACGTGCTCGGCCCGCCGCCGCTGCTTTGACATTTCGTCAACTGCAATGCAATCACCTGCAACACGAATGGTTAAGTATCTTTTGCCATGTAATTGATTTTAAAACTTAAAACACAGAAAGGCCAATTAATAAATGACTACCATGGTTGACAATGCATGTGTATTTATTAAATATAATATCATGCTAAATATAGATTAGAAATAAATAAATAAATAGATGTTTCTTCGATCTTTAAAGAAGTTTCTTTAATTTAGAAAAAAAAATCGTAATGGAAATTAAAATTGTCGAAAAAATCATTGTAATTAAAAAAATTAAAGTGACGCATTTTTCAGGCAGGAATAGAAAAAATATGAAATTGAATAATTTAATTGTACGATTAACTGTTTTAATTATTTTTTCAGTAAAAATTAATCTAATTAATTAATTAAAGATTAATAAAATTGAATACATTAAATTAACTAAGTAAACGAGCTTTGAAACTTGAAAAAAAGATTCTAATAAATGGTTAAAGAAGCTTTCGGCTCTGTTGAATCAGAAATCGACATTAAAATCGCTGAACCACTTCTTTATCTTTATCCATTCACTTTAATTCTTAGCAAAAAAATTTACGAAATCGGGAAAATAAAAAAAAAGTTTAATTTGTCTTGAAGTTGACACATTTTGTAATAAAAGTTTTCATATTTCACACAGATTTGACAATTATTTAAATGACTAAACGGAATTAATTAGAAATAATGATAGAGGGAGAGAATCAAATAGCAATTAAAATCAAACAATCTACAAATTAGGCAAAACCATAGAAACGAATATCTCTTATCCTCTTTCGATTGATACATCTTTTACAGGCAAATTAATACGGGACAAACCCCAGTAAAACACTAAATATTCCATTTGTATTCCAAAAGTTCTGTATATCCTGGAATAGTAGAAAAATGTTTATAGAACGTTCAAATAATTGTGAAATATTCGGAACATTCTATAAACATTACCTGTAATAAGGTACATTCAGTGTAAATTTTGATGTAATGTATGGAACGTAAAAATGAAATAAAAAATAGAATAAAACAGTATAGAAAATGATAAAAAAAATCAAAACATTTTGGGCGCGTTCGGGGAGACCCTATTAGCGCTAACAATGTTGTTCTATTTTTGTTCAATTTTTAATGATTAACAAAGATAGAATGACGCTGTGCTTATTTGAATATTCTCCGAAGATTCTTTAAATATTCCGGAATGTTTTGGAATAACCTTGGAAGTAGTTAATTTTGAATTTTAGGAACATTTTATAAATAATATATCAGGAATATTTAGCGTTTACTGGGACACTTTGTTCATTCGTCTTCACAAAAAAAAAAAAAAAAAAAAAAAAAAAAAAAGGAAGAAACAAAGAGTCGACCTGAAACAGGAGCTCACCTGTAAAACGAAGGGCGCGATCGCTCTCATAACTCGCTGGTCCAGCGGTTGGACCCGCGGTTGAACCTTGACAATCAACTACTCGAATCTCTCTCTCGGGCAAGGTCTCGGGCTCTACGTCACCCTGCTACGCGCGAGGAACGACAACAACAACAACGGCGATGGCTGGTCGGTCTCATTGACGGCTTCGGCGACGAAGGCGCGGAAGGCGGCTACATGACAGAAGGAGACGCGCACCTACCTATCTACCCACCGTGCGCAAGCAGGCCGCTTTCATTACTGTCCGTAATCAGCCGCGGTCCGGTTGTCCGCCCATACGACCCGTACCGATGCTTCTCACGTGGAAGAAAAAGTGTAGCCCGCCGTGTACGGGAGAGAAGATGCTATACGGCACGCAGTGGCGGCCGATCATCTTGCCTCGCCCACGTCCTGATTCCAGTGATTTCCGGTCGGGCAGAAGAGTAGACGAAGCGATCGGAAGACGCCGGGTGTCCGATACTCCTGTTCGGATCGTTCCGAAGGAACAGAATTGGATGTTGAAATATTGTCGGGCGAGGATATGTAGAGTTGTTTTTTTTTTTAATATTGTATCGCGTATTTTATAAATTGGTGGAAGATGTTGAATATTTTCGTTTCACAGAGTACGGAATCGCCTATTCTTTTTGGTGTAATTATGTAAAATTGATTGAATATACATATTTTACGCACAGGCCCTGCTGGCTACTCGGCCCTGAACGAAAGGAGAGTCCAGAGGAAAGACGCAAAACGAAGAGAGGACGAAGGTGGAGGACGGAGATTGCGAGAGACTTCGTCGAGAGAGTAGGTCACTGACGGATACCGTTATAGTTGCCGTCGTTGATCTGTGTCACGAGGTAGACCCCGCCAGTGACGTAGCCTGGGTTTTGCGACACGTGTTACTCTTTAAAAACGAGGAAAAACCTGTTGATGCACATTCTTCCTCAGTAGAGAAAAACACTCGTCCTCCTCCCCTAATATTTTCACAATCACACGTGTATACGATTAATATATATATATATATATATATATATAGTAAATTCGCGCTGCTTTTAAATTACCCCGAAATACCTGAAGAGTTAACGCGGTTTTTCATCGAAAAACGGAAATATAAATGTTTTGCGCGTAGATTATTTGCTGTCGCATAAATCACGACACGTGGTCGTTGAACTTTTGGGGAAAAGTCAGCCGGCTACGCCGCTGAGACTTGAGCGTGTATTTGCAAAAAGGCGCCGGGAGAGACGGTCGTATAAACGACGATTTAAAGTTTACAGCGAGACTCGCCGTGCGTGGTCTACTAACCTGGAAAGCACTGTCACTGCATCAAGTGACTCTTTCACTGAATTTTCTCGCTTTTGAAGGCGCCGGCGATGCTCTGGAGCCTTTCGTCGGTATCTCCTCTCATCGGTCTTTCGCTTTTGATCGAACGGCCTGTTTTTTAGAATTCGCAGACCAAGTTCTCTTTCTCGACTCACAATTCATCAATTGGCAAAGTTTTCTTTTTTTCCCTAAAAACTGCTATGTAATTATATATTATCTTCGCAAACGTAATTCGCTAATTACAATCGATTAATATAATAATAAATAATACGTGACGTTATTCGCGACCACGGTTGAAGACGATAACGGCATTCCGTTAGCTCCGAATAGCATTGAATTATTGGAGCATCGTTTTGCACGATTGCTGTTGGTTGGCAAAATACCAGTTTGCCACGATGTAAGGAACGCGCTGCTTCATACGTGCTACTATAGGTCTTCTCTCTTTCGTCTTTCGAGGCAAAGGAAAGCTAATCACCGAGATATGGCGGTAGTAACTCGCGCGCACGTCAGTCGCTTTTATGAGAAGAGAATATTACTCTGAAATTCTCTTTCTTCTTTATCTGAAAAGACAAAGAGTATTCGTAAAGAAAATTTAGAGATTAATTGATTCAGATTTTTCAATTATGAAAGGAAAATGAAGTGAATATTTAAGAACTTGGTCAAATACATCAAAATACATCAATTTGACAAACGATGAATCAAAGAGAAACAAATAGATGATAAAATCATTCGATGAAGATGGATCGAATAAAATACAATTTTATAAAAAATTTTCAAGTATGCAACACAGACTTTTTCAATTCCCGCGTCCTCAACATTAATACGACCAGAGTCATCTGTAGTCCTTATAACTCACTTCATGAAGCAATACTAAAATTTATCTTCAGATGATAAACTCATTAATACCTTTTACCATCCATTCTCATTAGATAACGTTGCAAATTCTCTTGGAGATTCTCTTTGTGACCGATAGAGTGCGCTCAAATCAGACTTTTAGATCGGTTTGGCATCGATTTTTTTTCGCTCCAAGACACTTCAGGTCGAGCTCAGCGTATAAATCACTATGGAAACGACAATTTGCGAGCTTCTCCTTCCTCTTCGCTTTCCATGACCTAGCGTTCTCTTTCTTATTTCTTTCTCTCTCGCTATTCCTCTTCTCGATTCGCAATCGTCTTTAAAGTTTTATCTCTCGGTAGAGGTGCCTTGATTTTTCTTGTCAAATTCGAGCCACGATGTTCAATTCACAATCCATTCACTTTCTGTAAAAAAAATATTCTAATTCAAGGATACCGATTTTAATTCAATTTAATCCGAAAAAAATACGTTAATTAACTTTAAATCGATAATTGCGATTTTTTCCCTCGCACGTGAAATTGTTTTACATCGACTACGTGTCTTTTCTTTTTTTTTTTTTTTTTTTTTTTTGTGCATTTTTCGTAAAATATAAAAATTTTGAAATAATATTCCTTCCACATAAAATAACGTTTCAAACTCAATCAAGCGAGAATAAATTTTTTTACTTACGAAAACTGCTATTGTACTCTGCTTTGCGATACCTGTATAGTATTTTCTTGGATTACAGCTACCTGTGTGCGTTTTGTCGTTGCCTTTTTTTCTTTTCTTTTTTATCAAGACAATTTTCTCGGTTTCTAGCGGCCTCTCCTCTAGTCTCAAGCGGTTCGCAACCGGATCTAGAAATAATATATTCCTGTTACGCGATTTGTAATAATGAAATAAAATATTCGATAGGCAAAGTATAGTTAAAAGATATACGATCAATTAATAATTAAGAATGCAAGTTTCTGCGATATTTTCACTGAAGAGCAAGGTTGGAAATGAAAATTAAAAAAAGACAAGACACATTTGTTCATAATTTTACGATTGAAAATTTAATCAATTGAAATTACGACTATATTAATGTGAACCTTTAGACAAAAATAAAAGGGCAAACCTCTATCGTGATTTGAATACGAATTGACGAATTGACGACGCGGTGATCTCCTTGGACGAACCACCGCTGCGATAGCTTTTCTCTCAAGATGCTGTGGGAGAAAGATAAAAGAATATGAAGTTCAAGGTCACGCTCGCTATTGCGCAACACAATCGACATCCTATACCTGAGAATTCGCCAATATAAAACGTCACATTTGAATAACATAACTATAATATAAGATATATATATATATATATATATAGCGTAAAAGAATCGTGTTAAAATTAAATCTTTAGAGCACAAAAGATATAAAACACTTTTAAATTTTATTTCTGAAGAAGCTTATATACGCGTTCTATATAATTATTAAATCTTCCAACTTTTTATTGAAACGAATCAAAATTTATCGAGAATTATTTCAACTTTCTTTACTTTTCTGTTTTTCTCTCTTAAATATTTTTATTTAAAAAAATAAAATAATATAAATGCATTATTTTTTTATTATTTTTTCGTACACGGTAAAAAATATTTTGTATTTTTGTTGAAAGTTTCTTGTGTAGAAATTTTTGTGTTAAATTTTTAACATACTCTTATGTTAATCTAACATACTGTCGTTATGTTATTTTAACTTTTCTGCATTAAGTTAATATTCACCGTTTCTAAGAGTTAAAACAATTAACAAGTAAATCTTACACTAATTCATATTTTTGTGTTAATTTTTTACATATTATTTGTGTTATTTGTTTACATATTTGCCTTTTGTTAAATTAACATTAAAATTATAGTGGATAAATTGGGACACGAGAAATGTTTTAAATTTAACACAAAATTTTTTACCGTGTAGCGTAGGAAAGGTTTGACATAAAGGTAAGTTTTCCGTTTTAGGAAATCAGGCAAAATGCCTTGTGCATTCTTGTCAACCTTTTACATTCTCGTCGACGAATTTTCTTTTCACTTACAATAGTAACCAAAATTTTTCAAATTATTTCAGGTAAAAAGAAAACGTCCTCAGAGTCGGCTTTATAAGTTTTGTTCTCGACAGTGGTGCTCATCTCGACAAATTTTTTTTTTCACAAAATCAAGACTCGAAATTATGTAATGTCCGCTGAATTTATACTTTGACGCTTATAGATCTGCAATGATTATAATAAGATTATTTATAACAACTAGATGGAAATATTTTGCTGAAACTAATATGAAATCGATGAAAAATGAAAGTTACTGAAAAATATATTTTAAAATGACTCATATAATTTTCCGTTTGAAATTTAATATTGCGAATATAAAGAAAATTAAAATATATACTGCTGAAAAGTAATAAAAATGACAAGTTTAGAAATATTAGACATGAATGTTACTGAATCAATAAATTGAAAAGAGTGTAGTTTTAAATGAAAAATTGTTGAAATATTGAAATATTAATGAAATGATGAAACGGGATCGACTGAGAGAAATTTTCAATAAAATTTCATTAAATTTTCAATAAAATATTTCCATCAAGGTATACTACTTTCTTTTCGCGATCTGATAAAAAAGATAATCCGGCATTCATCTCGCTGATTCGCGGAAGCGGAGCGAGCGAGCACGTTTTATTCAAGAAAACGGCATCGCCTTCCGGTATAAGTCTTCTCTCTAACAAGAAAGAGAAAGAGAGAAAAACAGATATTCTATCGCTCTCATACATATATATATCCACACACAGGCTGCTCTTCAGAAACGTCTCTCGGCGGTCGCTTCGTTCTCCGCTCTTCGCTTCGAAAATCGCATCTTTCTTTGTTGTGATCCCCGGACGCCTTGGGAAAAAGCGACCCTTCTCTTCCCTCCTCGTAAGGGCCCCACCAGGGCGGTATAAGTGCTTGCCTGCGAAGAGAAGGCAGAGAAAAGAGAGACGGAAAGGGAGAAAGACGATGGGGCGAGAACGACAAAGAGAGATCGCGGGACCAAGAAAGAGAAGGGAGAGACAGGAGAACGGAGTTAGGTCCCCTTCTCCGAGAATGCCCCCACTGTTGAGTTGAGGCCACTAATGCCATTCCCGAACGAACGCATCACTTCGCTTTCCGGCTCCGTCAACGTCGTTTGTGTCCCTTGGACGTGAGAACGAGGGAAAAATTTCCGCCAACATCAGTCCGAACAAGATTGGCGCCGAACAGAAGGAAGAAAGAATCATCCCGATTGCCATCATCGCCGTCGTCGATCGAACCGTCCAGCGGCCCTGGATGGGTTTGAATTCAGTCCACGTTTCACGATTATATGCGTGACTAGATCCACACTCATCCAAGGATACTGGACCTGTCTTCGAGGCGATCAGGACCGATCAACGTGCGCGCGCGCGTGTGGTAGACACCTGTTTCTTCTCTCCCCTCTCTATCTCTCGTCTCCTCGAGAAGCCTCGTCTGGGAAAAAAAAAAAAAAGTGATAATTGTGAGGTAAATGAGAAAGACGCGCGGAAAAATATATATATGCATAGAAAAAAAAAAAAAAAAAGAAAAAAAAAAAGCATATTTCGCTTATTACGAGTACGACGCGATAACGGTCTGCACGGACGCGAGGTCGCGATTTCTCACGGATCTCCATCGCGCAGATTCGAAACCGGTATAATGATCTCTGCGCGCGCGCTCGCTCGTTTGCTCTCGCGTTCGCGCGCGCGCGCGCGCGCGCGCTGCCGAGACACAATGCCTAAATGGCGTCACGAGCGCGTCGAAGGACGTTCTAGTCTTTGAGATATTTAGTCTCTTGGCGCGCGCGAGAGAGACTATTTATGCCTATATTTATGCTTGCATATACGTAGAGCCCTCCTTTTTTCCATCCTTGTCGTCGGCCGAGTTTAGATTTCCACGCGCGATAAACGCGGGAGTAAATAAGATCGTGGACGCGTCGAGGAGACGCTATTAGCGCTAACAGCGTCGTTCTAGCTTTGTTCAACTTTTAATGAGTAACAAAGGTAGAATGACAATGTTAGCGCTAATAGCGTCTACCCAAATGCACCCCCCCGTATTTTTTACGCTCGATTCGCGCGACGCGTTGAAGAGGCGCCTTAAGAAATCGAAATTTAACGTTTTTTTTTTTTTTTTTTTTTTTTTTTTCATCTCGAGGATTCAAAGTTTTAAAAATTTTTAGAGGATCCTCTCCTTCGCGCAAATTCGTCTCTGTTACACTTTACACGGATTTGAAATTAAATTCCCAAGTTATTTTACATCTTTGTCTTAGAATTATGAAAACATCATCGTTATTTAAAAATTAAAATTTTAATTTAAAAAGTATAAAGTAATTTGAAAATTTTTATTTTTGCCTCATCTATCTTTCTCTCTCTCTCTCTCTCTCTCTCTCTCTCTCTCTCTCTCTCTCTCTCTCTCTTTCTCAATTTTTACACAACTCGACACACATTTAACATACATGTGTACATACATATTTTCTCCCTTTCGTTTTATGACTGTATTAAGACGATGCACGTATGTGTACATACATATGTATATTTGATCGCGAAATGCGAATGCCGACGAAACTCGATGCATTCCTGAGTGCGGAGCCAATGGCCGTGGGATTCCCTTTCAGTTTCTTTGTGTGTGAACACCTGCCGCGCTTTCCCCTCCAACCTTCTCCCCCTTTTGCCTGAGCAGCGGCAACAATCCCGCCCTTAGCCTCTCTCTCTTTCTCTCTCTTCCTCTCTCTTTGGTCCGCCGCCCTCTCCCGCCATCCTTCCCGAATAACGGTAAAAACTCGTCCATACCCCCGAACAAACGAGATTTCCTTTACTGTGCCTGTACGCTCGAGTGAAAAATCTGCAGTTTTACCCTCGCAATTATGCTCTTTAATGATGGATTAATAATATACAGTCTATTTTTATTTGCTCTTATATTACCTTTGGATAAATAAATTATACATCTATAGAGGGAAAAAAATTATATATAAGTATTATATATAATAATTGATAAATTATTATATATAATATATATACATTGCTAAAACTATTATATATGATACAAGGTATGCGTTTTGTAAAATAAAAAATATCACAATTCATCTCGTCTTGTTTGAATCGTTTACATAGAACACGTTTTTAGTGATGCGAATTTTACTATACAGGCGAAGATCGTAATGTGATGTAATGTCGATTATAGGAAATATCTTTTACACATACATGTAGATATATATATATATATACAATATTGACTTTTATATATCGACAGAGATAATCCGCTTTATAAAACCGTACAGCCATTTTTTTTTTTTTTTATAGACGAAGAGATATATTTTTTTGTTAATCTCAAAGAGATTAAGAAAAAGAATTAATTGAGAATTCATTACCAAGGCTTCGGCATTCGTGGCAGGCTATTCGCGGGAACCGTTGATCCTTAAAGCTAACTATTGTATAATCGAAGGCATATTGACAAGATCGTTGAACAGCAGCGTGGACTTTAGATCTTCTCGGTTTCTACAAATCTATATCAAGTACTCTGGGATCCTAGACTCAATTGCGCGATACGAGGGTGCTCCTCCTGACCGTCCACGTCCCCTCGCGACATGTCCGGATCTGATCGTATCTCCTCCAGCGCTTGTTTCATCTGCGCGTGCAACTGTCCGGCCACTTTGCGCACCGCCGTGTGATTTTGTTTGATCTGCTTCGCGTAGGAAAGCATACCGTCCCACGAAGCTGCGTTCGTATGCGCGAGATATAATTCTCTCCATAGTTTAATACTGATGGGGGCAACGCTGGGCCAGATCACTCCGGGGTTCGGTTCGTATAACGGATTTATCCACTGTTCTAAAATGTCCGGTTGATTCATATAGGACCACAAGCTGTAAGTTCGTTCCGATAACCGTAGTTTTATTCTCTCTGCTTCCGAATCGCCTGTAGAAAAGCATAACAGGTTTATATGTTATGTGCGTATTAAAGAAAATTATATATATTTTTTAATGATATACAATTAAAATAAAGTAAATAAAGCAGAAATACACAATTTATCATTTACATACATACCTAAAAATGTACCATAGTTTGAGGAATAGGCGTGCTTGTACAATCTGATAAGTAGATCTACCGTGTACTCGAAACTGAATTGGAATTGATGATGCAATTGGTACAGGCAATCGAGGAAGAGTAAGAAGGTCGGTGCGTGCGTTGGATTTTGCGAGCTCGAGGACTGATATGCTCCGCAACGGGTTCGGCTAAAAAACTGATGGCCCGCTTGCAACCATTCGCGTTCTATGAGCGCCTGAAGTCCTCGTACCGTTCGACAATCGGGATTCAATATCGCCTGGGCCAAACTAGTTACCACTAACGTAGAATCTCTACCTGTACTGCCTGTAAATCAAAAATATTATTATATACAATTTTTATACTTCAAAGTAGATCTCTGATGGTGTGTAAACGCAAGTCATACAAATATATAAACTTCCACGATATATTAAATAATATATTATTAATATTGAAGAAGGAACTGCAATTGATCAGCTATGTCAAAAGTTTATAAATCTAATACATTTTGAGATTCATGAAATTATCAGTCATTTTATCCTTTAAAAACATAAAATTAATAATTAATTTATTAGTTAAAGATTTGCTCTGTAGAATACAATTTAATCCGAAAACCATAAACATTATCTTATATCAAATTAACTTTTTTATAGGGAAGGTGCATAAAAAATAGGAGAAAATTAAAATTTTAATTCTACAGAGCAAATCTTTACTTCAACTTACAAATTATTAATTTTATATTTTAAAAAACAAATAAAACTTTATGTAACATAAAATTTATGAATCTCGAAATTATTAAATATATGAACTTTTGACATAGCTGATCCACCCAGTTCCTCCTTAATATATACACGCACACACACCATGCACTAGCACAGCCGCGACTTCCTGATGCAGGCATTGTGCGGTGACGCAAGCTGCGTTTAAAGCACTTTGTACAGCGGTTAGCCATCCGCTGCTATCCAATCGCGACAGCCACTGCGAAGTGGAACTATTCACGTCGTTGCAAGCTTCTATTAATTTGTAGAAACTATCCGCTAAATCGTGCGGTCGAGGAACTGGTTTATGTACTTTTCGCCACTGTGGATAAGCAGTGTCCATTTCCGTGCCTCCGCCTCTAGCTCTGGCACTCTGCGCTTGACTAATAGACCTCGTGTCCACTATGTAACTATAAGAAAAATACAATGATTTTAATGATTGTCTGAAAAATAATAGCTGTAATTTTTAGACAGTCGTGTAGTCAATTATATTTACCCACGTCTTCCAGGACCTAGAACCGCGTTCAACAGTCTTTCATCTTCCTTACATCTCTTACCAGTAGCACCACATAACGGCTGACTGCTTCTCAACAATATACTCTACAATGAATCATGCGCATTCAAGTATATATTTATATATTTTATGATTTTAAAAGCACAACATTCACTTTCATTACACTTACCCCTCCCTCATGCCTGTAACATAAAACAGGAAATCTTCCGCCATCCCTAAAGCCAGCGGAAGCTATGACAACTTTATCATCCACTTGACGTGGCACTATGACCGCCGATGGATACGAATTGCACACTTTGTAGTCTCTATTCAAGTAACTGATGCGCCACTCATCCCCATGTGCTGCCAACAACCTGGACCACTCGGAGACAGGCGCGAATGCCGTCCATCCATCCTCTATTTGCACCATGGCATTGTTGGTTGTTTGCGGCCGATAAAAGAATGGATATTGTAGAGTTTGATCTGCAAAGTAAGCGACAAAATTATATATCTCCCATTTCTGTGAATAATATAAATATTGTGCTCAATCAAATTACCTAATGATATCAGCTTTTCTATGGATAATATGGCATTGATTAAATCATTAGTAGAACCAATATCTAACTGGAGGATCTGAAAGTCCTTGCATTTCAATATTACGCTACCACCTGGGCTCTGGGCGTTCAGTTTCTTCTCTACGACGTCTATATTGCGGTTCATCAGCTGATGGGAATAAAAAAAAACTCGATTAAATTGGTGCACTGATTTGAATCTATCAACCAGCAATAAATATACCTACCCAGAGTTCCTGCCCGTCATCCTGTCTGGAGGACAGGATGAGATGGTGACCGCTGATGCACAGGGTCCCATCCATGCTCTTGTTACTGCCATCACTCCTGTTGATCAACACGACATTGTCGACCTGCGGGATCAATATGTTATCGCCGATATGGTCGCCCATATTATATTATACAGTCTCGTACTCTTCTCTACGTGGCGGTCGACGATAGCTTCGTCGATAGGCTACGAACACTTTGACGGAACAACATAACCTAGAGGAGGCCCTGGCTACTTCATCGAGCTGTCACGAGAGAATTTCCGAGACATAATTCCTTTCCGGTAGCCTCGACCTCGCTCTTCGAGATTAATTGACGTTTCCACGATCGGTCCTCATATTGTGGACACTATCCGTGTGATAATAATCCTCATTTACCTCAAACTGACTAGATAAAGCTTCACAGATGTTGTATATACGAACGACTGTTTACTATCTATGCGATCCATAATCATAATCCGTCACAGCCGTTCGTCTTGACATCGCCTCGACCCTCGGTCGTGATATCACTTTGCCGAGAAAGAGAGAGAGAGAGAGAGAGAGAGAGAGAGAGGGAGAGACTCGATGCGTACACCACGTGACCGAGCATGACATAACCTATTTAAACACTGGCGAAGGAGGTGATACTATAATCGTACAATTTCAAATCGGCTGTATTTTACCCGTAAATGACGAAGGCCTCTAGTTTGACATTTATGACGAATTGACAGTTCGTTGTTAATATTCGTATGATTACTTGTTTATAGTCAGTTTATTTACGCATAAAACGTTCTGCTTCTGGCGTAGTTTCCGAGATCGAACGATCACGGGGGAAGATCGGACCGTCGGGACGGAATTTTAATTTCCCGCGAAAGCCGGATTATTAACGCTTCCTGGAGGAGGCGGACAAACAGTACGTATAGCAATTAGTCCAGGGTTTCCTCTAGACGTGAGCTATGCCACGTCTAACCTCATTTTCCGCCACTATCGACGGTACGACGTATCTCGGGAATTATTATCGCGATGTTCGAAAAAAGCCTGAAGCGACAGCATCATCATCATCCTCGTCATCGTTAAAAAAAAAAAAAAAAAAACGGTAAGTAAAAATAGATTGCTCGTCTTGCGTGAATTTGAAGAATTTTTCTTTCAAGTGAAACGGCTTATTAATTTACGTTCAAGGAGGGGAAGAGAGATAAAAATGCCATAGAGATGCAGAGGGCGATGACATGAGATGAAGAAGAGAGAAAAATCTAAATTAACGTGTAAGTAAGACACTCGTCTGTCATGCGTTTCCTTCCTCTGTCAACAGAGACGAGCGACGCGAATAAAACATAGCGAGAGACCGGAGAGGAACGTGTCACGTGACCAGCGTCGTGAAGGAACAATTGCCGAGGGATGGCGCCACTGATGGGTCAAGCGAGGCTGGCGTATGAAGGCAAACTTCTCCGATATGAGTGAATAAGAAACGAACGACGAAGATTCCCACCACTGTTATTTACCATCGTTGGCGGTTCGTCGAACGCGGCTCGCGGTGCCGAATATGTTTTGAGAGTACGCGGTAACAGACTGAGCACCTCGTGTTCACCTGGGGGAGAGCCCCTTACAAGGTAAAGTTCCTGTTTATTTCTCCACAGCTCTCTCTCACATGTATACTCGCGTGCCTCTGCCAATAGCAGCACTTTGGACGGTTCTACAAAGGGGATAATCTCTGTCAGAGTGTCCTGCAATATGTTGCGTCCAGATGTACAGTCACCTAAATTGCTGCTATTAACAGGAGCATTCATCATTATCACTCTAGGAAGCGTTTATAGGCGTTAAGAATTTATGAGAGATAACACTGTTACCGCTTATCTTTGTATTTGAGTGTTGCTGCAATAAATATGTATTTTATATTTTCATGAAAACTTATTCTGGTAATTATAGTATCTGTTAGAGTTAACTATATAATATAATGTACTGATAATATCATTATGATTACATAAACAGATATATAAATATATATATATATATATATATATATATATTATATATATAGACGTATGTATGATGCATGCCGATACTTTTCTCCAATTAGATTTTTTGTGCTGAAGGTAATAATAACCAAAATGGCGTCCCATGAAAGCTGTGAAGAGCCTGTGAAAAAATCTGTCGCCGCAGATAAAATAGATACAACTGAGAAAGCTGATGAGAAAGAACCATCGATCAATTTGTCAGTTAAGCAGGATAATGAACCAACTAATGCTGTTGATACAGAAGATAAGAAGAATTTAACTCTGAATGTAAGCAATGAATGTACAAATGTACAGGAGAAAGATACCAAGGATGTAGAAAGTGAAAGCAAACCTAATCCAAATTCACAAACTCCGGTAACTGTTAAGAATGAATTGGACGATAGTGAGGCAAATAAAAAGAAGCAAGAGGTACAAAATGTGGATAAAAAGCAGGAGACATCAAATGCAGATTCTCAAAAGACGGATGAAAAGAAAGATATTAAAAATGAAGATGATAAAGATTCTGTGACAAAAGTAGGATCTGCCTTAAAACGAAAGCGAAAATCTTTAAGGTTAGTATAATATATTTTCATGGGAAAATTGCATTTAAATCTTTATAAAAACAATTGATACTTGATTTATAATTGATGTATAAAACAAATGAAATTATAGATATTATATCTTGAATATGAAGAGAGAAGTGTTAATATTTCTAGCGTTTTGACGACAACGGAATCTTCTGTTGAGGACAACACCAGGAGCAAGAGGAAGAAAAAGAACACAAGCGACCAATTCTGTTGGCGATGTCACAAGGAAAACGTCGATGCTCATTGCACCGCGTGTCCTCGCTCGTGGCATCGTAAATGTATAGGTGGCATGCCGTCTTCTTTGGAGAAATGGATATGCGGGGAATGTGCGACCATCTTGAAAGCCGAGAATGCCGTGACGCGTTCTCTGGCCATGGCACAATTATCCGTGGATCAATTGTGCATGTTGCTCAAACACGTGGTCGAGAGATTGCGCGACTATCCTGGTGTACGTACTTAATCACTTTTCATTAAATACATGCATAATATGTGAATATTATTACATTATATATAATAAATATTTATTTCTAAATATCTCTTTTATTTCCGATGCACAGTCTGAACCATTTTCCAAACCAGTGGACCTTGCGGAAGTGCCAAACTATCTGGATTACGTCGTCAAGCCAATGGATTTGAGCCTCTTGGAATCGAACGTGCGAGCCAAGCTCTATGGCAGCACTGACGCGTTTATGGCTGACGCGAAATGGATCCAACATAATTGCATCGTGTTCAACACTTGTATGTTTACTTGTTGCACTTGTTTTTAAATTCTGTGTCTAATCTAATCTAACTTTAAATTTCTAAATATTAAGAGTAGACAATATCGATATCTATCTTGCAGGTGGTGGTGTTTATGCGGACACATTAAAGCTGACAAACGCGGCAAAGCAGATCATCAAAGTAGCTCGTCAGGAGGTCTCGGAGATCGAGGCCTGTCCCGATTGTTACGCGCATGGCCGAAATTTGCCGAGGCCTCAACCGACGTGGTTCATCGAGCCTTGTCGTCGACCGCATCCGCTTGTGTGGGCGAAATTAAAGGGTTTCCCGTTCTGGCCGGCAAAGGCGATGCCACGCGTCAATTCTCAGGGATTCGTAGACGTACGCTTCTTCGGCGAGCACGATCGCGCTTGGGTACCACCGAAGGATCTTTATCTGTACTCTGAGGAACCACCTGCGCCGTCTCCACGTAAACGAAAATCCGACATGGATGAATGCGTGCGTGAAATCACTCGACATTGTAGAAAGCTCGCGCTTATGTACGGTCAATTTAAGTTTGCGCCGCCCAAAGTGCAGTACAACCCGAATGATCCGATGCAGATAAAGCTGATGCTGCCGAATTACGATCCGCTTGAACCTAACAATTATTTTTCCAATTCTGAACCCTCTGTGACTCCAAAGAAAAAGACGCCTTTGAGAAGACGGAATCCTCCGATTAAAGAGAAATCGCCGAATGATGAGTCAATCGATAGTGGCGAAACAAACACTAGTTCGAAAGGAAACGTAAACGATGATAAACATGAAAAAGCGAGCGAAACTACGACACCAAAAGTACAAAAAACAGATATCGTTGACGTTAAGGATACTCAAAACTTGCAGACGAATTTAAACAATGATAATAAATTGAAAAAGAAAATTCCAGTTGAAACAGTTGCTCAAAATAAAACGATAAAAAATGAGAAATCGAGAAATGCAAAGGCGTTAGTGTCTCGAGTAAATAATTTGGTTACGAATAATGTCCCTGGAAGTAGTAGTACAACGACTTCTAATCTTAATAAACATATCTCAGAGAAAAATAATTCGCCAAAATTGAAGGACGACACAACAAAATCGTCCACAGATAATTCGCCTAAGCCTTCGACACCGCCGGCTAATGAAGTATCCAACACGACGCGTACTCAAAAAAGAAGTCTTTTGAAGAATATCATCAACCCCAAGTTGGCGTTCTCGCAAACGGAAAACGCGTCGAAGAGCGTCGTGAAGAGCAGTAAAGTCTACAAACCAAAAACGAGAATGGTCGATAAACTAAACGCAGAGAAAGCGCTGAAATCTATTTTCGCGAGTAAAGAAAATGAGAAATTGTCGTCACCGAATTCGCCGAGCGCGAATATGACCATGATAATGAACAGGGCATCGCTGTTAAGCAACAAAGATTCATTGTCGAGTGTTCAAAAGATGCCCGAGATTGACATAACGTTATCACCGATTTCAACGACGCCGAGTGCGAAGATTAGTCACACTATTTCATCGTCGTCGTCGTCGTCTTCGTCGCCAAATATACTCAATCCTGTAGCGGATAAATCCGTTGTGCTTTTTGTGGTGAATAACGGAAAGACAGAAGCTGCGAAACAAGCTTCACCGTCGACAATCGACTGTCAGAGCAACAAGGACGTGTCTTCTGTGACGAAAGAGCACAACTCACTTTTAAAAAAGGAAAGTAAAGCTAGGAAAACTTTCCCCAGCAAACCACGTAATCTACAAAACATGACTCCACGTCCGTTGTTCAATACAGACGAGATTATCCAGATTTCTCCGAATAAGCAAGAAACATCTCCCACTTATCAACTACTGCCTCCGCAAGCCGGACCGATTAGCGCGCGTTTGTATCAAAATGCGAACGAGCTCGCGAGAAGAATGGGCCAGTTGATGGAAGAGGCGTACAAGGAGGCGGCTCAGCCCTATATTAACGGTGAAAACGGCTCTGCTGAAAATTGTCAGGGGATATACTTTCTGAAGATGCAAATGGAACACCTGAAATGGAAGCATCAACAACAGTTGGCCGAATTGAAACACAACACTGGTATGTTAATTCCCCCCCCCCCTCCTCCTTTGAATTTTTTCACTATAAAAACACTATGGAAAACTATGGTTATTAAATAATTCCAGATCGTACCCTGCGCGAAATGCGTGCGAGTCTAGAGGCAGAAAAGTTGCGATCGCTCGAGGAAGCTCGCAAAGAGGCCGAAGAGGAGAAGCTTCGATGTATCGAGGAGACGAAGCGAAAGCAGTGGTGCGCCAAATGTGGACGGGAAGCGATGTTTTACTGTTGCTGGAACACGGCTTATTGCGATTATCCGTGTCAACAGTCACATTGGTCGGTTCATATGCGAACGTGTTCTCAGCAGGCCACGTATGCCACCGTCGTCGCAAATTCGAGGGCGCAGCAGGTGATGCCCAAACTCGTGTTAAGCACACGTCAAGCAACCTCGAGCGTACGGAAGGCCTAGAGTGGATTGGTGTAAGTCCCGACGATTCAAAGAGGAAGTTCGATAATACGAGAATACCGTAAGGGAATATTAATGTAATCTATGTTGTTAGAAGTTCTTTCGCTCACTTTGTGTAGTTTAAGCGAATTGGATTAGGTAGTATACTGCGCTTAAGTCAATTTATGACAATTGAGAATTTAATTTAAGAAAATTGTGATGAAACAAGTTAAACAACAATGATACAAGGATATGATTATATCCGCGAAGGAAGAAATATCGAGATAGATAAATATTTAAACCAATATATTTGTTGGCACATTTCACACTTTGTCGATTCCCCTATCGAAGTTCGATCCTTACAATTTGACTTACACTATTGACGCTCTGGACGCTTCAAACTTTTATTCTTACGACGCGATTGAATGCGCGATTTTTTTTTTTTTTTTTTTCAACTGATTGTGCTGCAATGGTTTAGCAGCATTCTTTACTTTTCAGAGCAGTAAGACCATGACGCACGACCCTGCGGGCAGGGTGTATGCTTTACCACCCAGCAAATTGAGCGAGATTCCGTCATCGTGGCCTGCTTCGTCCCTTAAAAATGAAACTATTCAGGATATACGCTAGATAAATTATGATTTATTTGTGATGGATAACTGACTCGGTAGCAATTGTAGGATAAAGAAAGTTTTGCTTTTACATTACAGTTAAATAAACAATCTTACAATGTTGCAAACACCAGTAAATTTTGATACAAAAACTTACATTAAAACATTTATTCTTTATAACCCGAGATCACACAATGGACACGTAGTTCGATTCTCTTCTTCTTGAAAAAGACATCTTTAATTCTGCAAATGTAAATAATTATAGTAGTTGATATCGTGCAATTTTTTTGACATCATGACTCCTGATACATTAAGTTACAAAAGACTTGAATATAATGTTACATACATCTTATTAATGTTTTGTAATAAATTTACGCTACTTCTTTAATTTAATTCGTTAGTATTAAATAATATTTATAATTAAATAGTTACTATACAAGATATAAAAGATGTAGCAATTACAAAATGATACGAGTAAGAAAATGTCAAGTATCCTTAGGCTGATTTGTTGCGATGTAATTATACATATTTGATAGTTTAAGTATTAATATAAATAATAATAATTCATTCGTATTGAAATTTAATAACATTAGTCTCGTATGTAGTCACGTGTTTCACATAACGTTTTCGTTCCTCTGTTCCTCTACATGCATTTGAAACGCGAAATATAAGAGATGAAGATTATTTTTTCAATTTCATAAACGCACTTTTGTCGTAAAATGAATTAAGATACTATCGTATGGTGTATAAAGTATAATAAGCAATTATAATAAAAAAAAAATTATTTTTTTCGTTGAGCAACGTGTTTAACGCGTGTGGATTTACAGATGGAAATAATTTCATAAACCTCTAATTGAAGTTATCTCGCAACGCGTTTATTAATAAAATTATTAAGCAAAGACACATCCGAATTTATATTTACTAATCTTCCTTATGAATACATCATACATGGTTTTCGAAAAGTCCGGAAACGCTCGAATATCTCGACAATAAACTATTTTAGAAAATTTCAAACATTTTTCTCTAAAATGCTTTATTTTCGCGTTTCGAGATATTCCATTTTCGAACTTTTCGAAAATCCTGTATATCTCTTTCTTATTAATATATACTAAAAGATGAGACAATATATTTTTAATCTTCCAAAGATTAATTCTCTCAATGTCATATACAGACATTATTTGAAACTTTTTGCAGCGTGATTTCGCAAATATATTTTTTTTTTTTTTTTTTTTTCAGGAAAAGTGGAAACCGAGTAAGTAAAAAAAAAAAAAAAAAATGTAGGCTATTCAAAGTTTCGCGGCCGTGACGTAATTTGATTTCAGAAGCAACATGGCGAACGGAAGTAGACGTCACCCAGTGCCAACTGCCAGTGATCGCCAGCCAACGGGGCTCTGAGTGTGGTCGGGCTGCTCTTTCTATGGGAGGAAAATCACTTTTCTCCGTCCCCGCGGCCTCCGTACGCTTTTTTCACAGTGGGTATGTCAAAGACACATTTGCCGACACGAGCTGACGGGTCTCGAATCGGCTGGTTCCTTTAACGCTATCCGTATGCGATTTTTCCGAACGTTCGCTCCGTCGATCCCATGCCTCCGCGTGTCAAAAGTCTTTGCACGAGACGGTGCGATAAAGTGTGTTTGTGTCAGTGAAGGAAAGGAGGTCCGGTGAGTCGTCGTCTTCGATTTCTAGATCATTCATCGGTATCGTATATGTCAAAGGAAAAATTCAAGTTATTTCCTCAAATCACGTTCCGTTTTTACTACACTTTCCTCGCGTGTAAGATTAAAATGAATATGTAATTAGAGAAAGAGAGGGAGAGAGACAGAGAAGAGACTAAGGCTCAAAGGTAGGTGTTGCAGAAAGGGGAATGAATCGCAGAAACACGAACGTGTTGGTCGACGACGACCCACCGGTTTATCCTTGCACCTCCTGCACCCTTTCGTGGCATAATAATCAGGGTTACGAGGAGGAGTTTTTAAAAGAATCAGCTGCATCGCGCGCGTGGTCACGTTGGCAGACGGTGATCTCGTTAACTTATCTTACTATTGTTGCAGAGTCATTCGTTAGTTAACACACATACATACACACGCAACACGGTGTAGAAGACATATAATCGCAGCTATAAATATGTTTATTTGGGACTGGTTCGCCGGAGTGCTGAATTATCTTGGTGAGTAGAATCTTCTTTTGCATTCATGTATTCCTGCACAACTGTTGGAAGAATTGTATCAAAAATCTCAAGAGAATTGTATGGTTTCATGGTACAGAGTGTTTAACTTTGCCAGCATATTTTACGGATAGAAATGAGACAAAAATATTATACAAACATAGGCCTGGGAAGACATTATTAATATATTATAACAGAGAAGATGTCAAATATGAATAGCAAATTTGCTGTTTATACATTATGATGTAAGAGTAAGTCAATTATGTTAATCTAATCTGTTTACTTTGTTTATCTCTCGATACTGCCAGATCTTATATAATTTTTATCTACGAAAAAAAATGTAAAAACGATAATGTACCGTACAAGAATCAATATGTGACCAAAATTTGATAGAAAGGATGTATTTACTAAAGCAAAATAAATATGAAATTCATAAGATAAATGTTAAATTTAATCTTCCAATATGTCAGTCTTGCATTAGGAACAAGGGGCAGTATTTTGAAATGGAAGATAAATAAACTTCTTTGTTCTCAATATCATGTGATAATAAAATGTTTGTGGGACTATGTTTAACAAGATAGAAAAATTTGTTGTATTATGTCGATATCTTTTTTTTATTTCTACCCATGGAACATGCTGGCAAAATTTGATTGTTAAACTTTGAAACACCCTGTATATGATACTATAATTCTATCATACTATGATAATACAAAGTTGAGAGATAATGTACCTGTATGCATGTTTTTTCTTAAAAGAACTCTATTACGACTGTCTGATTGGAATAATCTTAAACTAATTTCTTTAATTAAATTAATTACAAAGATAATTAAAAAATAAATTTTATTCATTATTTAGGAGATAATATTACTTGTGTTTTGTGTTATATATTTACATATATATTTGTTATCTGACAAAGTAATATTTATTATTTTACTCAATTCCAATGACATTTATACACATAAATTTTCGATAGAAATTCTATTTCCCTATAAGTTTGTGATTTTAATCTGCATGATTCTCCTCTGTAATTTTCAGGACTATGGAAGAAGAGTGGCAAACTTCTCTTCCTAGGTTTGGATAACGCGGGCAAAACTACATTGCTTCATATGCTCAAGGATGATCGTTTAGCTCAACATGTACCCACGTTGCATCCAAGTAACTAAATTTAGACTAATTTATCTCTTTCTCTGTGTCCTACTACTTATACTATGATCCTATTTATATTGTAATTTCTAAAAAATGCATATTTTATGAATGACAACTTCTTCTAATCCAATTATCATTTCATAATAAAAACTTGTAATTTATTATAGTTTCTAAATTTATATAACAAAGCCTCCTATGTGTAGTTTTTTCTATTTCAAAATACAAAATATAGATTATACATTTCTATTATACTGATTAATAAATTATGAAAGTTAAACTTGTATTGCTGAGTTATCATTAGTCTTTTTTATGTTCTAGCATCCGAAGAATTGTCTATTGGAAATATGAGATTTACAACTTTTGATCTGGGGGGCCATACTCAAGGTATACATACAAACAAAATGCACACCTTATGAAATGTTGTTTTTATAATTGTTCAATTATTTTTATATCTGTGCCAATTGAATCTTCTCAGCACGTCGTGTATGGAAGGATTACTTTCCGGCTGTTGACGCGATAGTATTCCTCGTCGATGCAAGTGACAGATCAAGATTACCAGAATCAAAAGCCGAACTGGATGCACTGCTAACTGACGAACAACTCAGCGCATGTCCAGTTCTTGTGCTAGGCAATAAAATTGATAAACCATCTGCTGCTTCTGAGGATGAACTTAGGAATTTCTTCAATTTGTATGGGCAGACAACAGGAAAGGTAGTTTTATAAATTAGAATGACGATAACATTTTGAAGCTATATTATTGTAACAGAGAAACGCGCTAAATTATTATAGTATTTACGCGATAATAATTTTTTGCTTTTAGGGTAAAATCGCTCGTAATGAGATACCCGGCCGTCCACTGGAACTATTTATGTGCTCAGTTCTGAAACGACAGGGATATGGGGAAGGCTTCCGTTGGCTTGCACAGTATATCGATTGAACGTATCTATTATTGTACACATGACAGATTCTCGACAGTTTCATCATACATTTATCTTTCCTCTAATAACGGTATTGATACCGAAATTGTAATATTCTTCACGCGAATTCAGCAACATAGGAGAGGAATATCGTTTCACCGATCTCAAAAAAAAAAAAAAAAAGAAAAAAAAGAAAAGAAAAATAGACTCCAAGCAGTAAACGAAATTTAAGATTTTCCATAAATAGAGACGAATATTCTTGAAAATATTGTACCAATATAAGACGCGAATGATAGGACTTTAATTTTCTTTATTTGACATTGACATGCATACAACTTGGGGAAAGTGTCATTCCTTTTTCTGAATACTTCGAATTCTAATACAGATTTCATGGAATTCCTATCATTTTGCAAGTCACATTAGACGAATATCATTAATACGTGCTGAAAAAATGAAATAAAAACGTTTTGATAAATAAAACTAATAAATTATTTAAGAATTCCAAGTGTTTTTTGTAGATTTTTTTTTTCTTTTTGGTCAATGGTATTATTTAACGGTGAATAGTTATTTGTATGTTTTATGGCTCCTGGAAAATTGAAAAAAAAATGTAATACGTACTTTATGAAAGTCAGGTTGATATTTTGTTTTTTGTGTGAATAATTTATGAAATTAATAATATATCAATGAATGTCTGACACTACTGAATGGTATTTTATATTTAATTGCAGGCGTTTATATTTGATTTTTACTTACATAGTCTTGTATTTGTATTGTGCCAATATTTTGTATATTTCTTAAAATCTATTATTCAGAAAATGCAGAATACAAGTGATCAGTTTTTGTTTTGCAATAGTTATAAAAGTCCATTAAAATAACTGATATTGTTAAATTATGTTTAATTATATTGTTTTTTTTTTAGATAGGAAATGATGAAATTGCATATATCTCAATTATAGCTAACAATGAGATATGTTAGTTGAAAAATAATGGATATGTGTGTATGTATGTGTATAAAATATATATACATATGTACATATATATATATATATATATATATATATATATATATATATATAAAATACGTGCTGCATGTTATAGAACACACAGTTATATGTTGTCTGTAAATTAATTTATTGCTAAAAGTTAAAATTTCATAATATATTCATAAATATGTAAATATAGTGGCTTATTCAAATTTTGCAAATTTGGTTGGTGAATTTAATTTACATAGATAAATCCTAGAGTCGCTTCCAAAATAAAAATTAAAAATATGAAATATATTTTACGTGATAGTACTTAGTTGTAAGTACTTATGTTTTCTTCATTATTTTACACAAATAAAATGTTTTATATTTTATATAGTTATATATTATGCCATTTGTTTAGAAAATAATCTGATAAATTGATTTATACAATACATTCCATTGATCTATTATAAAAAATATGAAAAATTGAATCTGAAGATAACGTCAACGGCTTTAATATAAATCTTACAATCTGTACAAAAAAATTATAAAATATAACAAATTTTCTAAGCACATCTTTTTATAACAATATTCACAGTAAAGCTTTCTTTCACAGTTTACTAGCACGCAATTTTAATTCTTTTTCTGCGGGAAGTGTTGCAAATCGTTTATTTACATATTCATCAGTAACATCGGCCAAGGATGTCGGTTTCCATACCGGCTTTTGATCTTTGTCAATCAGGAGAGCTCTGACACCTAAAATGAGATATAAGAGAAGAACAAAGAGAAAACTTGTTGGACGCAAATTAATTATTTAATTACCTTCATAGAAATCACCGTCTCTGCTCAGGGCGGTATACGCCAATCTATATTCAATCTCTAAGCACTCTGCCAAAGATTTTCCCTTTCCTTCATCGATTGCTTTCTTGCTAACTTTGAGAGCAGAAGGAGACATTTTCAGCAACATTTCTACGTTCTTCTGCGCCCATTCTGAATTATCCTTTTTTAGCCTTTACAAGAAAAATTACACATTCCTGAATTATAAATTTAAAAAATGTCAATTTGTAAATGTCTGCGCTTTACCTCTCAATTATCTCTTCGACGGACGGAGCAGAAAAATAATGTTCTATCTGTGACATATGAGGCGCCAAACTGAATTCATGATTTAATTTCGGTTGATATTTATTTAAGATCTCGTCAACTGTGTCGGTTGTGTTTTGCAACGCTAACAAGTCGCGTTTTAAATCTGCGAGTTTCTCCGACGGGACAAAATGCGTCGCAATCCCAGCAAGAAGTACGTCAACACCTTGATAAAATATATATTTATTATATATACGTATATATGTTTCATACAATTTGAAATTTAATTGATCATCTACCTTTCAATCTATGTCCCGTCAGTCCTAGGTAGAGGCCCAATTTTCCTTTCAATCTTGACAAAAAGTAACTCCCGCCGACATCAGGAAATAATCCTATCGCTGTTTCGGGCATAGCAAAGAGCGTTTTTTCCGTGGCAACTCTGTATTTGCCATGTACAGATAATCCAACGCCACCTCCCATTGTTATCCCATTAATTATAGCTATATAAGGTTTACTGTATGTTCCAATCAAATAATTTAAGCTACAAGAAAGAGAAAAAAAATACTTTATAATTTATTCACAAATATCTAAAAGATACTGATTTGTATTTAAACAGATACTTTTTCTTTTATGACTTACGTGTATTCTTTTCTGAAAAATTCTGCGCCCAGATTATTTCCTTTTGGTTCATTCAATGCCAAAACGAGCGATTTGACATCGCCACCTGCGCAAAATGCTTTTTCACCCGCACCTTCTATTATTACCAGTTTCTTCAAAGATTCCCATTCCTTGAGAATGGGATAAATCTTTTGTACCATGGATAAATTTAAGGCATTCAATGCTTTAGGCCGATTTAAAACTATTACGCCGTTATCTCCAACCTATTTATATGTATATTAATTAATATAATTTTAATTAATTCTAATAAATTAATAGAGAATTCAACAAGAATTAAAAATTCTAAAACATAATATGCGCAAACATACATCTTTTAAAAGGATTTCATCATCGACGTTTGTTTGCATGTTGGCTGCTTTTTTTCTATCTTTAGAAGATGCTGAAATATGGAATTTGTATTTAAAAAAAAATGACAGTACATGTATATAATTTATCCAAAATCTACAGGATTCTTTAATTTTTGTAACTTTATATTCTTAAATTAAGAATTAAAGAGAGAAAATATTATAATATTTAAAAACTGTAAAAACTTTTATAACATGAATTAACAATATATTATTGGTACATTTCTTATTTCTTCCTCTATTTGTCCCTATAATATAAAGTTATATTCTCACCTGTCAGAGAACTTGTCGATAGCCATCTAACAGTAGCACGTATAGCAGTTGCAGCGACACTTGAATGATGTAATTTTCCTGAGATATTTTGTATCTAGATAATTATATATTTATTTTAATTATAATGTACTTGTATTGTAATTATAATATTTATTGCAACTGATGCAAATTTAATTCATATATATTTATAAAAGTCGAAATTACCATTTTTTGCATAATAAAGCGATAATCAATGTAACAAAACCTGACTATTTTTTGTCGATTTAGATAAGCTGACGTAAATGTTCTATGTACGCAAGTGCTCATATGTGTATGAAATATTTAAATATACACGGTGTCTTAGAACCATTGAATATATTCTTCTAAAATATATATTTTTAAGAATAATTTTCAAATCTCGAAAAGAAAAGATTAATCATTACTTATTCTTTTATTCTTAACGTTGTAAATTTTACGACAAATTTAAAATTAGAAAATAATATTTGAAATTGATTGAAGAGTACGATTTATATTAACCATTTTTTTTTTTTTTTTTTGAAGAACTTAAATCCGCTAAAAAATTTAAATTGTTAAATAATTGCTCGAAAATTATAGATAATTTTCATAAAAAAAAAAAAAAAAAAAAAAATCAGAAGAAAGATTCTAAATCAGTCTAAAAAAAACTATGAGAGATATATAAGAACATTTAGCAATTTAGATCCATCCGTTATAAAATTCGTAAAGGTTATCGCATGATATTCTTTTGCAATATATGTACATACGTTAATACAAACATTTGCATAGTTTCGAAAAATACGAACTTAATAAAAATTTCCGTTTATCTTTTTTATAAAATATAACTGTCAGAAAGTCAATCAACTGTCAACTCGAGCCAACTCAAACTATTATTACGAAGTACGAACTACCGACAAATAACCACTCATCGCGAGTCGCGGAATCGCGAAAGACTGTCGCCACGGTATACATAGTAATCATGAGTAGTCGCTGTTTTTTTCAAATCTGAACAACCATAATGTACGAATATCCAGAAATGACGCCAGACTGTTCACGAAACTGGAGCTTGTTTATAACCCGTATCAGACTATATAAAAAAAAAAAAAAAAAAAAAAACGTTCAATCAATTAAATGTGTTATTTTTGAACTAGTAAAAAAGTTTACATGATTTTTAAATTACAGTAAATATTTCTTTGTTCTGATTAGTCAATCGAATTTTAAATTCTCGCGCGCATAAAATAATGTATATGCTGTGCCAAACTACTCTAATCAGTTTCACACATACAATTTATTTTTATATAAATTATATAGATTTATATTATTAAAATGATTAAACCGTCTGTATTAAAAATTTAAATAAAAAGATTTAAATTATAACTACGTAATTATATATTAGTTACAATTGTTTTTTAACTGGAACAAAAGTTAATTAAACCTACTTTTGATATTGAAATCGAAGAGTCGAGTCGCACGTTTATATTAACCAGCACACATGTTCAAAAGATGTTTATGAGAGATCCATAGAATGTTAAAACATATTTTCTCTTATAAACATCTTTTGAATATGTAACGTTAGGGAACATTCCATTGAAAATTCTTCATAAATATTCTACTCTTGTTTACACTCATGTGTTTATAATTTATAAAGAAACGAGTAAAATATTCAATAATTATTCTTCATGATTGTAATCATTATTGTAATATTTAAAAATTAGTTTAAGAAGATTAAACATTAATAATAAATTTTAAATCAAATAATCAAATTCCATTCAAACAAATTCAAAAATATATATACATACCTTCAGAAGAATCATTCTTACAATACATATAATGCAAATGGATTACCATTAATTTTGCTTTCGGCAATTATTCAACAAATTAAAAAAAAAACGAAGAAAAATTCGCAAATGTATATCTAGTTATTTCTGTAAATTTTTATAGAAATATAAATTTCCATCAAAGATTCAATTTTTCCTATGGTTTTCAATCAATCTTTCAAGGTTTCGTCGCGCACGATTTTTACATGTCTCGATACAGTTTTACTGCTTCATAAAATATACGTAATCCTCGAAACATTGGCAATAAAAACTTTATGATAAAATATAAATTAATGCAAAACGTATAACATATTACGTTTAACATATGTGCTGCATAATGGAGTGATATATATGTTGCAATAATTTGTCAAACCAAGGGCAAGATCGTTATGAAATAATATTTGCCACACTATGTCACTTTTATTGTCGGATAATGTCAGAAATAAAAGCGAATTGCAAAGAGAAGAAATATGTACGCGGTAGCGATATTTATTCATCATTTACCATTTTATACATTAGTATTGTAAAACACGCTTCCATATTTTTTGCACTCGCTAAACAGTTTACACAGCCGCCAATAATATGTTGCGAATGTCAATATTTTTTTTTAAAACCTAACTTATCTATATAAGAGTTTAGCTTTTAATATCGCGAAATTCATTAATTGATTCAGTTTCTTATCAGTATCCAGTAATATCTTTATTCGTATCGAAATGAGAACTGTTACTACGATACTTGTAATTTTTCTCGTACGATGCGTGTATTTACATCCTGCAGATGAAGGGACGAGTATCATGTTACCCGATATATTGTCGAATATAAAAAAGATCACTAATCAAGACTGTATCTTCGCCCCTGCATCCATGTCGATGGTTTTATACAATAAGTAAAGCGCAAATAAATTTGCCATTTCTCACGCGCTGATTATATTCACGCTGATTATACAATATACATTTTTTTCAGTGATAATCTTGAGGGCAAAAATATTGGTGTATCAGAAAGCTGCGATAATGTTAATACATCGAAACCAATTGTCTTTATAGTCCATGGTTTTATCAGCGATGCAAATTCGACTTACACTTATGAACTGGCCAAGCAAATGGTCAAGGTAGGTATTACACGATATTAAAATCAAGTGTAAAAGTATGAAACTCAATAAAAATTTTAAAAATTCTTTTGTTTTTATAGAACAACTATACAGTATTTTCACTAGATTGGTCCAATGCAGCGTGCAAAAATGGAATACCCGTTCTTAAGTTGTTGGAATATCCCGTAGCAGTGAAGAATACTCGTGAAATAGGCAAACTTATGGCGAAGTATACTTATTTTATATACATTATGTTAAAAAGATTGAGATATAAATATAATAATAAACAGAGTTTCTTATATCAAATGATATGCGCTCCAATATTATTACAATATATAACAAGAATAATTAATATAATAATGCTAGATAAACATAGTATTCAATAATGAAATTACTTATATAAAATAAAGAAGATAAAATGTCTTCAGCGTATGAATTTTCTTTTTCAGATATGTTATACAGCTGATCGATGAATGCAAAATACCGCTCGATAAAATCACGTTTGTTGGTCACAGCCTTGGTGCGCATGTGTGTGGTTTTGCTGCAAAGCACATCCAGGAGGAGACGAGCTACACGATTGTGCGTATTTTCGGTGCTGATCCCGCGGCTCCGTTGTTTGCTACTAATTGCTGCGATGAAAGGCTCTGTAAAACTGATGCCATAAATGTAATAGTTCTTCACACATCTATTCTCGGAATCCCATATTGTATGGGTCGTATCGATTTGTGGTTTAATGGTGGAAAAAAACAACCAGATTGTGGTGAGATAAGATATTATATTTAATTAAAATAAATTCAAAGATGTTAAATGTTACTAAAATGACAGAAAGTAAAATATCCACTGGAAATATTGTGAATAAATAAATTTATGTTTTAGGTTTACTGGAAAATATTCCGTGCTCACATAGCAGATCCATAGAATACCTGACTGATTTATTCAATAATTATGTATTTCCTGGTGTTCAAAATGAAAATTCATTGTAAGTCTGTTTTTTTTTTTAATAATTGATCAGTATGTTTAATTGAACATAAGGAGAACTAAAAATACTTTTTACCAATTATTATATATAATTTTATAATTATATATATTTAATACAAGAAACAGAAAAAATGAAGGTTACATTATCTGATTTTTTTCAGAACTTTGAAAAATGTATTCAAAATATCGAAAGTTGAAAATATGGTTGAAGATATATTTGAAAATTACAGAGGGTAAATATAAGTCATTACTCAAGATCACTTATTAATTCTGTCTTGTTTAACTATTGTTCTACTTATCATGACTTATCTTTCTTGCAGTCTTCCCTATCCTGATTCTACTACAACCGACTGCATTATCTTGGATTACAAGATTTTCAATGTTGGGCCAAAAGATAAACTCAGGAAAGGCAGTTATTATATGTTTGTTAACTCGGAGCCTCCTTTTGGTTCACGAGACTCTTTTAGTTGCAAGTCACTAATAGTAGAACAGTAACCGAGTTTGAAATTCAGCTTATTACTTATCTTATTGTATTAGAAACAAAGTTTCACAAATGGCACTGTTTTAAATCAGCAATTAAATCGCACGATAGCACAGCATATTGTCTTTTTCTTTTTTTGATATCCTCAAATTCTATTATTGACAGAAGGGAATCGGCTGCAACGAAGCCAGATGATCGCCTCGCTCAATATTGAGCAGATGCATTCTGTTTTTGTGTGTAAAATGCAAATGTAAACTTTTTTTATAAAAGAACATTGTCAAAAAATCACTGTTAATCAACTATTAAATCAAAATTTGCGTGACATTTCGCGAGAAACACCATCATCACAACACATACAGTAGCCATGTCACTTATCACTTGTCACTAGGTTTGTTTTTCATTCCTGCACTTCTGAACTAGTGCAGTAAGTTAGAACGAGAAAAAGTATATTTGTCTTATTCTAACTTATATTGCCCTAGTTTAGAAGTATAGGAATAAAAGACAAACCTCATGTTTTCTTCCATGATGGAAAGAATTTACACCATAGTTTTCATTAATTATGAACAATCATAATACAAAATGCAAAAGTATTCACAGAAAAATGACATTCAATTGCTCACGTTCTAAAGTTACTAGATTAAAGTACCGCAACTAGGGGAAAAATAGCCACCATTTTGACTCCACGCTACGCGGCCATTTCAATTGTACGAATGTATTATGCCAATTTTTTATAAGAATGAGAGAAAAAAAACATGAATTATATAATAAGTACTTTATTTATGTATTATTGGATTCGTGATGTAATAATGTGATCATCTTACATTATGATTGGCTCAATCTAGTAAAAAATCCTAAGCAGCGATCACTGTAAATAGTTGTGTGTTAGGGATTTTCAAGGGAGAAAAAAACATTCAGTCAGGATGAGGCAAACTAGTAAAATTTTATAAACTTTTGAATTTGATTAAAAATAATGAAAATTAAATGTTAAATACGAAATTATATTATTTATTCAAGTTTACAATGTATTGACATATTATTTTGCTATTATATAATATCGCTTTTTTATTAATTTATTTTTATTTACAATTTCTATAATCTAAATATAACATACTTTTATTATATTACTAACAATAAATTATATTAAATACATAATTTAATAATATATACTTATATTATTATAAAAATACTATACTTATCTAAATATATTTTTTTATTTGCAATTAATGCAATAAATAAATCAAATTATTTAATTTAAATTTATTGAATATATTTAAATCTTGTTTCGATGAGTATATACATATATACAAAGTTAGTTGCACTTCACTAAAAAAATACAATCTATTATTTTATTTATAAAAAGTATTTTATTTTAACATTTTTATTTAAATTAAAAAATTTTTTTTACTAAAAATATATACTACACATATATATTATTTTTTATTTCACACATATACATACATAATTGAATTACATAATTGTAATCGACCACGTTTATTCTTGATGATGCGTTTGACCAATTATAATAAAGTTCTTTGTTGAACGCAGTCTACATAAAGGTGCCTTTTCATGCTGACGCTCGACGCTCATTTTCAGCGTCAAAAGACATCACGTGACCAAAAATAAAAATACCAATTTGTCAATTTTGATCACGTGATCTGTTTTGACGCCAAAAATGAGGGTCGAGCGTCACCATGAAAAGGCACCTTAATACGAGTTGATCAAGATCAACTGATCAACAGGCTGCTCTATCTAAGCTTAGTATTCCATGATCCAAGTTTGACACTCCAGTTGCTCCGGCTGTTCCGCTTTTTCTATCGATTCGCCGTTCCCTGTTCATTGTTTACGTGACGTGGTAATAGTCGTGGTTCGTGGTGAATCTTGGTGCCAATGGTGGACATATTTATATGTAACCTGTGGTGGTAGGTACAGGGTGCCGGTTATATTCGAATCAACGAAACTGGAAGCTATTATCTCTCCGATTCACCTTCGAGCTCTGTAAAATCTCATCATGTTGCAATCGATATTCGACGATGTGCGACGTATGAATAAACGCCAGGTAAATTTTTTCTCTTCCACGATCATTATCGTGTCGCGCGAGCAAAAGATCGCATATGGTGGCCACATATCACTGCTTTTTGATTTTCAGTTTCTGTATCAAGTACTGAGCTTTGGCATGATAGTCTCGTCCGCCCTGATGATATGGAAGGGTCTGATGGTCGTCACCGGCAGCGAGAGCCCTATCGTCGTGGTGTTAAGGTATAGAAATAGACCTAAATCTAACCTAGTTTCTCTTCCCCCACTGTCTAGGTATTTGAATTAATTTTTAATTCTTCTTTATAAGAGCTGTTAATTTCTAATTGACTGGATGTTCCTAAAGTGATTATTTATTTTACCAAATAATAGGAATTATAAAACATACCTTTCTAAGATAGATGAAAAGATATATATATATATATATATATATTAAATATATTACATAAAATATATTATAGACGTAATTTAATTATTAGCTTCTATAATCTTTTCATAAAACATACGTTTAAACATTAAAGGTGTTACCTTTTAAAGTGATTATTTATTTTACGAAATATTAGGAATTATAAAACATATTTTTCTAAGATAGATGAATAAATATACATATTAAATATATTACATAAAATATATTATGGATGTAATTTAATTATTAGCTTCTATAATCTTTTCATAAAACACATGTTTTAGCATTAAAGGTGTTATCTTTTAAACCGTTACAATAATAATTTTGAAGATCAGCTACATTTTTTAATTCTTCTATAGTACGTTTTAAATTTAATGAAATTTTAGGCAAAAAATCTAGTAGTATTAAATCAGATAAACATGCTGTTCTTGGTTGAAATCCTTTATGAAAAGCATTGATCATTTTTTTATAAATACATGAATTTATATAACAATAGATGTAGCATTATGCCAGTGTAACAATTTTGTAAAATACTTCTAATTTCACTATAGAAATCACTTTAAAAACACCATGTATAATACAAGTGTCTTATCATGTAAAACGATATTTAAAAATTAGAAATACATGTATATTAGCAGAAAGCTTGATAACAGCAAACGTTACATTGCACATCATGTTAGGATAATTCAGTAAACTTGCAGACATCCATGTAGAATAAAATGATAAATTTATATTGATCCATTTGCGCTAATTCTTAACACAGTGGTAGCATGGAGCCTGCATTCCACAGAGGGGATTTGCTCTTCCTTACTAATTATCAGGATGAACCAGTGAGAGTGGGCGAAATCGTTGTTTTCAAAGTCGAAGGCAGAGATATACCTATTGTACACAGAGTACTTAAACTTCATGAAAAGTAAGATTCATACAATTTGGAATACAAATATATCAAACTATTTATCAATTAAACATAACATAAATAAAAAAAAACATCAAATTTCTAGGGGTGACCAAAATAATACGGTCAAGTTCCTCACGAAAGGTGACAACAATTCCGTGGACGATCGAGGCTTGTATGCCCCTGGTCAGCTGTGGCTGACGCATAAGGATGTGGTCGGTCGGGCGAGGGGCTTTCTACCGTATGTTGGCATGGTCACTATATACATGAATGAATATCCTAAGTTTAAGTATGCAGTATTAGCATGTCTTGGACTGTATGTTTTGGTACATAGAGAATAAAGTTATGCTCTCGATAAATTGAAGAATTATGTTGTGGTAAATCGTAATGTCCAGGAAAATGCATGATTTGATTGTTTATATATATATATATATAAACGCAAGAGCTATGTACGATAAGAATTCTTACGTACATCATTGAACTTAATTAGGTATTATGGAAACATTCAAGTCTAAGTGCATTTCTCTGTACATATATTTGCGTATTCAAATCAATAATCCGAAAAAGAATTTAAAAACCTTGCTGAATTATTCGGGAATAGATTTATACTCGCAACACTTTGTCTTGATTTTCATATCAAGATATGAAATTGTTTATACGAACGATCGATACAAGATGTATCATGTTTGGATCTATTTGTAATTAATTACGATATGTAGTATTCTAGTTTAAAAAGTTATGTACAATATATACATATATACATATTCTGTCTTTTTGTAATAAAATTGCAGTACAATTAAGAAGGTATTAGTCACATAAATACGCATACGATGCGAAGTGTGAAACTGGCCATTAACCGCACTTGAAATTGTTATGCAAGTTGTACATACATACGCGAAATATGGGACTACATTTGTTCTGTTTACAAATCATCGATAGTGCTCTGGGAATCTCAAATGAAAAGCAAGCAATTTCGATTTTGCGTTTGATTGTTCAAACGCAAAAGAAGCATGTGACTTGCTTTATTTTTCCTTTACTGATGATCATTAACGATATGAAAGTGATTAGATGTCGAGAACAATTACTGCTACTACTACTACTACTACTACTACTACTACTACTACTACTACTACGATGAAATCCAATGTTTAGATCACTGCGGATTATTTACACAAGAGATCTCCCTATTTTTATGCTGCTGATAATCTGGATCACAATTGCGAATTTTTGAGATATCTCGTAAACCAATTACACATTTTGTTTGGATAACAGAAATATTTTTTTAAATCTTTTAGAAATTTCTTAGAAGAGCGGCCTTCGGATATTTCTGTTTCTCGGGTAATTATACATCACACAGTTCATAAAAGTGACACTAGTCGTCATTGTTCAAGCGTATTTGTAACGCGTATAGTGTTTATACAGTAGACAAATTATCATTAATTTTTCTCCGCTTTTACTTGAAAAAATAAAACGACAATGTGTGTATTATATAAATATAAAATCTTAAATGTGAAATGAGTAAATTTTGTTATAATTATGAGAGGAAAGAGAAAAACACTGTGAGAACTAAGGATAGATAGTATTCTAAATATTCCAACATACGTGTCTATATGAGCGTATGTCGATTGTTTTTAACAAGGCACACTGTAATTATTTTTGTCTCAAATGTGAAATAAATTTGTAATATTTGAATCCAACATGATATGTATTGCTAAAGCCTTTTTATTTTCTTATACAATTCTACATGTATTACTTTCTCTAGCTTTATTCATGTACGGTCGAATTTTGCTAACTCGAATTTTTATTTATTTTTTAGAAAACCTCTACAAATCGAAGAAAAATGGGAGATTAACTCGAAGTATTTTTTGAGCTACTTTATAGTAACCTTAGTTAGTACTACCTTTACAATTCGAATTATTTCGAGATATAGAGGTCAATATGAATTGAGCAATAAAATCTTTATTATTCGAAGTAAAAACAAGATTCTGCAGCAGCTTCTTTCTTCTACTTTCTTTTTTCTTTATCCATTCTCCAAAATAACTAAATGTGTTAATAAATGACAATAATGAGTCTTATTGTCAGTAATCTCCTTGAATCAACATCTTAAATAATACAGCGAAAAATTAAATTCCATCAAAATTTTTATAAGCCGAATTTTTTTCCCACCTCTATAACTTGAAACACTCGATAACACTCGAATTATTTTCTGTTCTCTTAAGATTGGAGTTAACGAGGTTCGATTATAATTTTTTTATTATGTTGTTACATAAAACTCTCCTTTAAAGTTTGTAAAAATTTTTTTTTGTTACAATATATACTATTTCTTATTCAAAATAGGGATCAAAATAGAAATTAATGTAATTCTAAGCGTATCCACAACTCTTTGGGACTGATGATTAGGCCAGGTACCTTGTCGACGAGACTCGATGGCTCGTCGTCAACGAAAAATAAGTTAAAATTTTGCAATAAGAGGGCTATCGTTCCAAACATGTTATATCTAGCATAAGTTTCTCCTGCGCATAATCAATGACCTGTACAGACAGAAAGGATTTAAAATTATTCTTTTATATTATATATATATTATTATTATTAAGAAATTTAAATTGATGGACTCTCTTTTTACGTCTCTAGATACATCTACAAATCGTTGTATATTGGCTCACCAAAACCGAAGCGTCAAGTCTTTACTTAATTGCCCGTTTTCCTTCAAAAATCTTTCAAGAAGTTTTCGGGATCACCCCACATGTCAAGTTGGTGATAACCGGCGTATTCACCGGTATATTATAGCCTCCTAATGTAGTTTTCTTCAGAGTTTTATGAATTATGCCAAGCGGAGCAAGGGTCTCGATTCTTAACGACTCTCGAATTGTCGCTTTCGTATAAGGCAAACTGAAACAAAAAGCGAATGCATATTCAAACATTTGCATTTCTGTGGCTTAATCAGA
The DNA here is from genome assembly GCF_047496725.1 of Anoplolepis gracilipes. Taxonomy (NCBI): domain Eukaryota; kingdom Metazoa; phylum Arthropoda; class Insecta; order Hymenoptera; family Formicidae; genus Anoplolepis; species Anoplolepis gracilipes. The sequence goes on along the minus strand of NC_132971.1, from coordinate 21,203,161 downwards.
TTCGAAGTACTAAAGAAAAAAAAAATATATATATATATATGTAAATTAATTTTTTAACAGATTTTTTATCACATCTAATTGAATACATGGATTCAGTGTGATATTAAACAAGGTGTATACTCCCGGAAAAAACTTGGAAAACCTGGTATTCACAGAGAATTTTATTATACCTTAAAAAATCATGGAATTCTCATGGAATTTCGTTAGGATTCAGGGAATTTAAAAAAATGTCAATGAAGTATTTATTTTAAAATTTTTTAATAAAAATTTAAAATATTTTAAGTTTAAAATCTGCTTAAAATATATATTTTTTCTTCATGTCTATATAGAATTGTTTAAAATATATGTTTTTTGTTTATGTCAAAAAATGATACGCTAAAATAAATAAGCTTATTTTAAAATTGCATCTAAAAATATTTGAATTTTACCTGGAATTTTGAACAAGAATAGCTGGAAGATCCTGGAATTCTCAGGGAATTTTTTTTCAGAATTTGAGTATACACCCTGTTAAATAATTATTATACACAGATAATAAGTGACAATAACAATTTTTTAATACTACACTGAATTCGTATATATATATATTCAATTGCATGTGATAAGAAATTTGTTAAAAAATTAATTCAGTATATGTAATAAGAAATCAGATATGATTATCATAATGGAGTATATTTGAGAATTAATATCGTAATCTTCAAATCCATAATAGCATTAACTTACTTTATTCTGTCTGCCCACGTTACCAAACGGCCAGTCCCAACAACACTGTCTATTTCATTCTGGACTTTCTTCATAATTTTGGGATGATGCATCAAGTACTTGATAGCGTGGGTAATACCGCTTGGTATGCTGGAGAAAGCGGGGAACATCATATCGATTAGCAAAATGATCAATTGCTCCTCCGTAAAATAAGGTGACTTGTCATCTTCGTTTAATTTTTTCAGATAATTATCGATGAATCCCCGATCAACGTTCTCGCTTAGAGTAGCTTTTTGACGCTCTAGATCTTTCTACGAAATAGTAAAACATGTAATCTTATCTTTCGAAAGAATAAAAAGGTTGTTTGTTTATTTTATAATCGATATATAAATCGTATATCTAACAATTTTAGTAAAATGGAGATAGTTTTAGTTTAATAAAATTATTAGGTATAAGTTTGATACATACATATCACGTTGATATAGAATAAAAAAATTAATTTAGATTTAAATAAAATATGTGAGCTGGTTCACATATAAACATATAATTTTGCTGGGGTTTTTTAAAAATTCCGAGTGAAATATTTAGATTATTTAAACTTTAAAAACTTTTCCAAAAGCGTTTTAAATCAAAATTAAATTTCATATTACGCGTAATTGTATTCAATAAAAGGTCCTACCTTGACAACATCTATCATCGCGTTACTTCCAGTTATATGATTCTTATAGCCAAACATATTGCCAAAGTGTTTCAGAAATGGACGTTGAAAAAGCGCACCGCCGCTCGGATCGTTCGCTCTTTGCATCATTAAAGCCGAGCGAGAGTTGTTAGCTGCCGAGGCGTACAAAACATCCGGGAAGAGCGCCAAGTTGCTGTTTATTATTTTCTGCAAAACAAACTTTTCCTCATTATAAAAGATAATATTCGTATATCTCTTAAAACAGATCTGTACCTTTTCTTCGTCATAAATTGGCCCGTTTTTCAGCATATCGATGAGCAGGGTCATCTCGTCCATGATCTCGCTCTCGAGCTTGTCTTGACGTCGGCCAAATCCAAAGTCGCGCATATGTCGGAGAGCAAATCTTCTCTGTTCCTGCCATTGTGGGCCTTCGATGAAAAATATACCTGTAAAATTTTACAATATTATTTATTTGCCATCTCTCTCATGTTTCTACGAAATCTATCTTACGTTTTACTTATCTGATAACTACCGTTATCTACTCTGTTACGTAAATGTGAAATGTTTATTTTGAAAGAAAAAACAAAAACTAAATAAAAGATTCTCTTTATGCAAAAATATCGCAATTTGTCAGGAAATAAACGAATGAATATGAATAATTATCATGCGCATTACTTAGCTCCTTTTTGAAAGCTCGATCTTTTATAAAATCTGCGTTTGTAACTTGGCCATCGAACTCTCCCCTCGAGAGTATATTTCTTTTATGTTTGCATAATCATTCGCAACCATTATAAAATAATCACCCAGATAGCAGCTGAAGAACTTTGATTTTAGTTTCTCATAATAGTCGCATAATAGTCAAGAACCAGATGCACATATTTGTAGTTTTTCCATAGTAACAGCTAGTAAGCTCCTCCTATTGAAATTCTGATAAGACCTAAGTCAACAAATTCGCAAATAAATAAAATTAATGATTAACCGAGATTATCAAGATATAATAGATCTCACTAAGGAGACTTCTATTCATCAAGAATATTCGTTAAACATACATATAATATAAAATATATAGTATATATATATACAAACATATGTATATGTATGTGTATAAAAATTTCTTTTTTAAACAATAAAATTAAAAATAAATAAAAAGCTCTGAGGTAAAAAATATCAATTATAAAAAACAGACAAATAAGAGTTAAGCGCCAAATTTCTTGTTTCATAATTTGTTATAATAATGTGTCAATATATGTATGTATAAAAGAGTAAAATTATAAAATTAAATAAAATTTATAAAATTTATAAAATTTATAAAATAAAATATACACTATTATAACGAATCGAATATTTGATACTGGAGATGGAAAGAAATCGAAATTAAAAATAAAAAATTTAATATATAATATATAATAATTTAATGTACTTATACGTATTTTTTGATATATTTTAATTTGTATGTATGTATCTTTGTGTTCACAAATTTTTTTTTGCATCACGACACAAACTCTATTAATAGAATTTTATTTTAAATTTTGTCACAAATTATAAATCGTTTAACAGGCTCTTTAAAATATAACTTTATATTTAGAAAACATTCAGATCTTCATTTTTTACACCTATAATTATTTCTTATTATAAAAATTATAATTTAAATAATTTAATATTTTTATTTGCCAAAAATTTAAAATTACTATAATAATAAGTTATATTTTAATAATATAGCAATTTTCTACCCTATATGTTTCCTAACTTTATGCATATATTTTCTATTATACCATTTTTAATATTGAAATTAAATTTTATACATTTTGAACAGATATAACTCTTTATTCATGGATAATTTCTGGTCATTAATGCAGTCTGCCTTTAATAAAAAATTTCCTGACATGGACTATATTTTAAATGATGAAGTTAACTATCGAAAAGTGTTAAAATATTGTATTACGTTAAATGTGACACGAGATTATGATGAAAAGAATATCATTAATATCAGATTTAAAGATTTTGACACACAAGGAAAATTTGTCATTCCTTTTTCCTCTACGACTCAGATACATTCCGATTTCAGTAATTTCAACATTTAAAAAAATTTTTTTTGGTTATTACACATATCAATAGAAGAAAATGAAACAATACTTAAGACGAAAATACTCCAATTCTACAATGACACTGATTGGAACATTTTTTTATAATTTTAAATAAAACAATTATTACACTGATTTATTTTACAATATATTAAATTAATTAGTAAATCTTGATAACATTTTTATTTTAAAACATATTTTTTATACTCGCTACATCGTATAAATTTTTAATAATACGGAATAATGCCCTATTACAAATTGTATTATTCGTTACTGCACATAGCTAACTTTTATGTTATTTAAAATAAGATTAAATATAAGAAAGAGATCTCATATTACATTTTGGTTCGAAAACACATTTTTTTTATTGATGACATACTTACATAACTGCATGATTAGATTCATACGTATATCATGTAAATGCATGTAAGTCAATTAACTTACATTGCTTAATTATTCATAAATATAATCACATTTTTTATATGTTTATGTTTAGTTATAAATCTTGATAAATCATACCTGCGTAATTGACTTATAACAGTTGATGTAATTTATTTTATCATAAATAATATGAAAAAACATTAATTTTATATTTTATGAGTATTAATATTAATATGTTAATATATAACGTGAAATTTTTATCTTGCTATATTGCAAAAACTCAATTTCACGTTTGTAAAAGCTAAGATAGAAAACTAGTAAAAAAAGGGTCTTATTATATTATATTATTAAGATTAAACAAAAATATGTACAAAAACACATTACATAAAAACGTAACAAAAAGTATGCCATACAATGTGGTTTGTAATGTATATTTATGTAGACAAGATTATTTTAAGCTGATAAAATATTTTGCATAATATTATTTTTACATTTAATATAACATAATTTAGTATTTATAACTACAAGTAGCATTTCTATGTATAACGCGTGCTTTGAATATTTCCAAATTAAGAAAAAAAAATACAGTAGTTCTGAATATCTTTAATAGTTTATGTTTTGGATGAAATATTGTTTAATAATCCGTACAATGTATTTATTGTCGCGACAGGATGCTATCGCGTTCAATACGATGACGAAAATTGAAGAAATATTGTCGTGTATTTGAATTCTAAGGATTACACTAAAATACATGCTCTTAATCGTGCTCAAATTATTGTTGATGCGTTTTATTTTCTGATGACGGACCAGCTCGATTTATCAATTTTCGTAGAAATTATAAGATACATACCGCGAGAAAAAGATGATATTGTATGGTATCCTATGTTGAAAGCTATTGAATATACGTCATCTTTCTTTCCATTTCAAGCAAGTAACAATATCAAGGTATAATTATCGACTTCTTTCTTGTGCATGAAGAAATATGTGTAATATATATTATTATATATCTACATATATTACATTTATAGATGGTCGTTTATGTATGTAAAATTAAAAAATAAGAGAAAAAATATGCTGTAAACTTTAACATTTTAAATACTAGACGCCGCATATGTCAAATGAAACTAATTTATTAATATTTCTCTCAACAATAAATACTAGTATGCTCTTATTATTAGATATTTTTATATAAAATTCTGTCAAATTCTAAAATGGAAGATACATGATTTATTAAATTATTCCGTTATTAAAACACCCAAAGGTACATTGTTTTGTAAAGAAATTATTTTTTATTTATTTTTTGCAAAATTCATAAAGTGTCTTAATCACGTAAAGAAACATATGTTAATTTTATAAAAGCGTTGCAAAAAGTACAAAGTTTTGACATAAATTTTGTATATGCAACAAGTTCACTTAATACTATCAATAAGTCAAAATTCTTAATAATAAATAAAAACTTATACAAAAAATTTATTACTTATTAATTAAAAAGAAGAGAGAGAAGAAGAGAGAGAATGAGAGAGAGAGAGAGAGAGAGAGAGAGAGAGAGAGAAAGAGAGAGAGAAAGAAAGTGTGGCTGTGTGTATAAATATACAAAGTTTACATTAATTTATAATTTTTAGGTTTTATTAGGAGCAACATTATTTACGTTTATTCAAAAAGAACTGGAATATTCCGATATGTTTGCCAATAGTTTGATGCAAGAAGTTGCCAAATGGGCATGTATCATGGGTCATCCAAAATGCTTAGAAAAGGCCAAATATATGTTATCACGTTATCTCTATGGTTGCCGCAAATGTCTTAAAATCAAGTAATCTTTTTTCAATCACCATTTTTTAATAGTCTTCTTTTTGTTATTCTTATCAGGAGTATTTCATAAATATTTTGCTACAGATGTAAGATTTGAACTTTTATAAAAAATTATTTGTTTTTTTTTGGAAATCTAGCCCGCTTTGGCCAAAATGGAAGGAATGGATATTTAGCAACGGTATGATGATGGCGAATATGATGACTTAAAAGAAACTTTTTAATATATTTATGAACGAATCTAAGAATGAAGTCTTAAGATTTCTGACGTGCTTTAAAGATCCTGCTATTATTTGCAACTATATAAATGTAACATCATTAAATAATGCTAAATTAGTAAAGAACAGAAATTTTGACAAATTATTTGTTTATAATAAAAGAAGATAAAAGTATAGAATAGTTTTTAATTCCTCTTAAATGCTTTCCAGAAGTTATTATTTTAAAATTAAATGTATAGTGAGAAAGTTAATTAAACCATATATTGATTTATTACTATAGTCGATTGCGTTTCTTGACCTGACCTCTTTATCATTTTGACTTTAAAAATTGTTTATATATCATATTTATTATGATGTCAAGTGTTGTTAAATCTCCACAGCTTTGAAGAACAGCAAAATCAAACAGATACAGGTATATTCTCGACATTAACAGTTCACAGAGATAAAGACTTAGTAATTAAACAATTAAATTGTTATTTCAAAACTGAATTCTCATCAGCAGACAATTTTAATATACAAGGTGAGTTATCACAAAGAAATAATACTTATATATATTTTTTGTCAATAAATAAAATATCTACAATTTATACGTTGAGGACAACTTGAATAATTTCAAAACAAACTGGAAAGTAGAAATAATGTAATATTTTTATCCCTAATCGTTTTTTTTAAGAAATTAAGACTATTAACTTGCAGCATAGGGAATTATAATGAAACAAAAAATTTCAACTGTGTATTAGATTATCTTTAAAATATAAACTCAATTTTAAAATCAATAAATTAATATTTTCGAAAATTTAAAATTGTTATATAATATTTCATTGTTACATTAAATGCCTAAAAATGTATTTTGTCATATATATATATATTATTTTGAACATTTGATAATAAATATTTATATACACAACAAGTATTTAAATTAATTCTATAATAAAACACACATGAAATTTCACATAAATTTCTGAAAACTGTGATGAAACAATTTAATAGCCGAAATCATATTAAATGTATTTAATGTAAAAAAAACTACAAAACAGTCATGTTCTTTCATATTTATATTTGTCTTTAAAAAACATAGTTATGTTTATTTATATTTAATATTTCGAATATAAGGCTCTTAATATTTACAAATAAACAACTATCAACTTAGGGGTATAGAATTCTCAAAAATGAAAATCAATTTCTTGGTAAATACACCAAAAAAAATATATGCCTTGTGCATGTTTCAATTTTCGAAGAAAAAATTAATTTCTAATGACGCATTAATATCTGCGCGCTGTTCTTATTTGCCAGGTTGACAGATGTTTGTCTTTTATATTTGACCTTTTTGGTTAAAATATTTAATTAATCAACAATGAAAAAGATTTTCTTTCCTTTTCTATTTTTAAATATCTTTTTTTATATATATTTTATTTATTTTTAAGTTAGAAGATGCTTAATGTTATAGGTATTACTTTTCTATTTGTTTTCTCTAACGATATGAAATCTTCATGCAGATGTTAAAAGGAAAAATTGAAATAATGTTGTTCAAACTGTTATTAAGTGGCAGTCTAATATTCAGCATCGCGGTGGCTTATGATCCTTTATCCGCTGTTTCCGACAATATGATAATGCCACGCCATTATAATATTAAATTTATACCATTTATTAAAGAAGACTTCTTTTATGGTGAATGCACACTTTCCATAAATATATTAAATGCAACGAGAAACATAAGCTTTTTTTCTGAAAACCTGGGTATAATTAACATGTTCTTAATTAAGGATACATATAATTTTAAGAAAAATAAAACAGAAATTATTGTGACTGAACCCCCCACAACATATTGGTATAACAATGAAAGGCACATAACAAATGCTCATTTCGCAAATGAACTATCACCTGGTGACTACGTCTTGTATATAAATTTTGGCGGCATTATAGCTGATAACGTAGGAGGATTTAGAGTTTTTTATATAAATGAAACGGATTATTTCTCGTAAGTAATTTTTAAGATGTTATGAATTACTACACAAGAAACATCATATTCATGTTACTGTTCCATATAAACTATTAGAAATAATTAATAATTGATAATTAATAAAATTTTATTATTATTTAGACACAAATTTTACTTATTTATGCTAAAGACGGTCCAAATTAAAAGCGTAATGTTTGTTTGATTTTATGTGACTTTATCGTCTTTGAAATACACACACAAACACATACACAACACACTCGCACATTCACACGCAATACATTAGTTTTTTAAATATTTTTATATCAGCAATAGTAAAATATTTTTTGTTATTTAATTTGTGTTTTTGAAATGTGATCTAGATCTATGATATGCTTGTCCGCAACGAGTTTTCAGCTATATTTAGTCCGACAACTATTTCCATGTTTTGATGTGTTTTCATTGGTCACCTTTGACATTTTTCTGTAAAACATCATGGAAATTACAGTGTTATATCAAATATGCTGATAAGGGAAGAGATAATTGAAAAAAATAATATGCACTGGACATATTTCGAAACCACACCAGTAATGTCCACTTGCCTTATGGCAGTTGTTGTGACTAATTTCGTTGTTATTCGTGATGAAAAGACGACTGTTCAAATGTGATGTCGGAGGCCTTTAAAAGCACACGCAGAATTTGCGTACAATATTATTATTCGTATGACAGTGTATTTAAAAACGAATGAAAGTATATTGAAAAAGTTCCGAAAGTAGATTATATCGCCATCCCAGTCTCACTTTTTAAAAATGTATCTACAGTGAGCGTAGAGCTCGTTGTTTATAGGTAAGTACCATATAATTTTAGAATAAAATATTATATTATTTAATAAAATATTATTTCTTTGACATTTAAAACTTTTAAATTTAAAAGTATACGTCGTTTGTTCTTAGAATAAGCCAGAGTTAAGCAAAAATATGTACCTTAAAATTTAGAAATATGCATATTTCTCTTATTTGTGCCTACCTTATGCTGTTACAAACGCATGTTATATTATATTTTTTATTAATATTTGTAGAATATTTGCAAAGGAGAGGTCTCAATTGGCTATAATTCCGATTGCCAACTGCTTCGTATGTGCATATATTTTCGTCAGCTTAGATTATCGATATTTTCGATTGTCTATATCTCGACTTTCTAGATGCATTATGGCGCACATAAAAAAAATAAAAATACAAAAGTACAATTGCGCATATGATATATTGCGCAAATACATATTGCACACATGACATTATTGTGCGCATTGTAACATTGGTTGAATCATGTCGAAGCTAGTGGTTAAATGATGTGATTAAACAAAACGGTGGTTGGCAAACAGAACACCGCCAATGTAACGGCCGGACTACGCGATTTTATAGAAAATTTTATTTTAAACAAGCAATTTTCTACAAGCATAGTTCCAAAAATAAATTCTTAATAGATCCTTAATAATATTCCTTAATAAAATTTTTATTATTAAAAAATTAGCTAAAATTATAACAGCAAAGATGAATTTTTGGATGACATAATTGAAGCAATTTTGTTCATTTTTAGTTAGCCATGTTTATTAATTTCTCTTTACACTTGTCAAAAATTCGATTTAAATCTTTATTATTATTATAGTTTAAAATTGATCAAATTTTTTTTTATACTTACCAATAAAAGTCAACTCTATTTTTTCTTATCAAAGTTTATCAAATTTTTTTTTATATCTTTAAATTAAAGAAGATAATCGTAACAATCGTTCGTACATTTTAATTAGCGCATTAAATTACATAATATTATTGAATAGAATTGTTAAACTACAAGTTTGCAGCAGAAACTTTTGCAACAAATTCATTACTTATCAATAATTTTTAGAGATTCAGACGTAATGTTTGATATGAAGGTCACTGTTTGGGAGAAACGCAAAATAGTACGCTTAATAGCTCGTAAAGTGATCTATGAATGGTTAGATACTGTAATACATTCATTACCTCAATTTAACAATTGGTTGTCAAATGAAGGATTTATTTCGTTTTTTGAGCACACGTTGTTGATAAGGTTGTTCAACATTTTTTGAATTATAATAAATATAGAAAATAATTGTTGAAAATACACATAGAATAAAAAATATCATTAAATATTATATTTATAAATTTTGTTTTCAAGAGCGTTGTAAAGTAAAACAATTTTAGATTGTATTAAATTCTTATTATATAAAACATATAAATAGATTATGTCAATTTAAAGAAATGATAGAATGAAACAGTTAGGTTAAGACTATAAAAATGTCTAATCATATTTTAAAGTAGATTTGTATTTTTTATTGAAAATTACAACATTGTACACTGTTAAAGATAATTTCTTATATTCTTACGATGAAAATAAAACAATCTTTTCTTTATAATAGAAATAAAAAGTTGCAGCTTTTAATGAATAATTGACGATGTTTATATATTTTATTAAATATATATTTAATTGTACAAAACTTTTTTTCTAGATTTTCCCAGAATACCGAATGATGGATTCATTTGTGATTGTATAATACGTTGAAAAGTACTTTTTTATAAACAAAGGTATATTGGAGATTTAAAGATAAGTTTTTCTTTCTTTTAACAAAACCTTAATTTGTTTATATAAATCGATTCTTCGCAATACTCGACGTAAAAATTTATATTTCATAGTTTACATAAAATTATGTCAAATTAAAGCATTTCTAAACTATTTTATTATTTTTTCATCCTACTCTTAGAACTTTTTACGTCGAGTATTGCGAAGAATTGATTTATATAAACAAATTGAGGTTTCATTAAAAAAAACTAATCTTTAAATATGAATTGACCTCTATATTTCGAAGTTTCAATAAATTCTACAACTTGAAATAAAAAGATTTATCAACTTTCCCCTTTTTCTTCTCCTTTTTTTTTCTTGGTTTCTAAAACAACTAAACTTTGTGTTAACAAATGACATATTCGAGTTAGCGTGGTTCGATTATAATATTCTTTTATTATTTCGTTGTATAAAACTCTCCTCCAAAGTTTGTACAAATTTTTTTGCTACAATATATATTATGTATATTCTTACACATACATTTTTATCTTATTCAAATATAGGGATCAAAATAGAAATTAACGTAATTCTAAGCGTAACCACAACTCTTTGGGACTGATGATTAGGCCAGGTACCTTGTCGTCGAGACTCGATGGCTCGCCGTCAACGAAAGAAAAGTTAAATGTTTGCAATAAGAGAGCTATCGTCTCAAACATGTTAAATCTCGCAAAAGTTTCCCCTGCGCATAATCGATGGCCTGTAAAGATAGAAATAATTTATAATTATTCTTTTACATTATATATATATATATATATATATATATATATATATATATATATATGTGTATATTATTATTAAGAAATTTAAATTGATGTGCTCTCTTTTTACATTTCTAGATACATCTACATATCGTTGTATATCGACTCACCAAAACCGAAGGTAAGCGTCAAGTCTTTACTTAATTGCCCGTCTTCCTTCAAAAATCTTTCAGGTCTAAAGTTTTCGGGGTCACCCCACATGTCAGGATCATTATTCATTGCCGCCAAGTTGGCGATAACCGGCGTATTCGCCGGTATATTATAGCCTCCTAATGTAGTTTTCTTCATAGTTTTATGAATTATGCCAAGCGGAGCAAGAGTCTCGATTCTTAATGACTCTCGAATTGCCGCTTCCGTATAAGGCAAACTGAAACAAAAAGCGAATCCATATTCAAACGTTTGCATTTCTGTGGCTTAATCAGACTCAAAGTGTCGTAGAAAAAAAATTAATTTTTTAACAAATTTTTTCATCACATAAAATTGAATATATATACACAAATTCAGTGTAGTATTAAAAAATTGGTATTGTCACTTATTATACGCAGATAATTCGTGTATATATTCAATTGTATGTGATAAGAAATTTGTTAAAAAATTAATTCAGTATATGTAATAAGAAATCAGATATGGAGTATATTTGAGAATTAATATCGTAATCTTCAAATGCGTAATATATAGCATTAACTTACTTTATTCTGTCTGCCCACGTTACCAAACGGCCAGTCCCAACAACGCTATCTATTTCATTCTGGACTTTGTTCATAATTTCGGGATGATGCATCAAGTATTTGATAGCGTGAGTAATAGCGGTTGGTACCGCGGAGTAAGCGGGGAACATCATATCGATCAGCAAAATGATCAGTTGCTCCTCCGTAAAATAAGGTGACTTGTCATCTTCGTTTAATTTTTTCAGATAAATATCGACGAATCCCCGATTAACGTTTTCGCTTAGAGTAGCTTTTTGACGCTCTAGAGCTTTCTACGAAATCGTAAAACATGTAATCGTATCTTTCGAAAGAATAAGAAAGTTTTTTGTTTATTTTATAATCGATATATAAATCGTATATCTAACAATTTTAGTAAAATGGAGATAGTTTTAGTTTAATAAAATTATTAGATATAAGTTTGATACATGCATATCACGTTGATATAGAATAAAAAAATTAATTTAGATTTAAATAAAATATGTGAGCCGGTTCACATATAAACATATAATTTTGCTGTTTTTTAAAAATTCTGAGTGAAATATTTAGATTATTTAAACTTTAAAAACTTTTCCAAAAGCGTTTTAAATCAAAATTAAATTTTATATTACGCGTAATTGTATTCAATAAAAGGTTCTACCTTGACAACATCTATCATCGCGTTACTTCCAGTTATATGATTCTTATAGCCAAACATATTGCCAAAGTGTTTCAGAATTGGACGTTGAAAAAGCGCACCGCCGCTCGGATCGTTCGCTCTTTGCATCATTAAAGCCGAACGACAGAGATGCCGCAAGATATCGTGCTCGCTTCTGTTGAATCGGTAACCGAACATTATAGTCCATATGTTGTTAGCTGCCGAGGCGTACAAAATATCCGGGAAGAGCGCCAAGTTACCCTTAATTATTTTCTACAAAAATAAACTTTTCCTTATTTTAAAAGATAATATTCGTATATCTCTTTAAACAGATCTGTACCTTTTCTTCGTCATAAATTGGTTCGTTTTTCAGAATATCGATGAACAGGGTCATCTCGTCCATGACCTCGCTCTCGAGCGTGTCTTGACGTCGGCCAAATCCAAAGTCGCGCATATGTCGGAGAGCAAATCTTCTCTGTTCCTGCCATTGTGGGCCTTCGATGAAAAATATACCTGTAAAATTTTACAATATATTTATTTGCCATCTCTCTCATCATATTTCTAAGAAATCTATCTTACGTTTTACTTATCTGATAACTATCTATTATTTACTCTGTTACGTAAATGTGAAATGTTTATTTTGAAAGAAAAACAAAAACTAAATAAAAGATTCTCTTTATACAAAAATATCGTGATTGGTCAGGAAATAAACGAATGAATATGAATAACTCTCACGCGCATTACCTAGCTCCTTTTTGAAAGCTCGATCTTTTATATAATCTGCGCTTGTAACTCGGCCATCGAACTCTTCCCTCGAGAATATCTCCTTTATATTTGCATAGTCATTCGCAATCACTACAAAATAATCACCAAAATAGCAGCTGAAGAGCTTTGATTTTAGTTTCTTCGCATAATAGTCAAGAGCCAGATGCACATATTTGTAGTTTCTCCATAGTAACAGCCAGTAAGATCCTCCTATTGGAATTCTGATAAGACCTAAGTCAACAAATAAATAAGATTAACGATTAACCAAAGTTATCACGATAAAATAGATCTCACTAAGTAGACTTCTATTCATCAAGAATATTCGTTAAACATAAATATAATATAAAACATATACAAAGTGTTTCAAGGCACTTGTGCCAACGCTTGTGAGCAGGTAGAGCACAGTAAACTGAGCAAAAAAGTCTTATATTTACCATTTTGCGATTTTCGCAATTATTATTAAAATATTAATTAAAAACGCTTAGCGAACAATATTATACATATCTACAAGATGTCCGGTAATAATTGCTCCAACTCTCTAGGGCAGATAAGCAGGTCAAACTGAACATAAAAGTCCTGTATTATTTTGCGATTAGCGCAATAATTATTGAACTAATAATTAAAGACGCTCAGGGTATGCTGAGCGCTATATGCGGCGCGCGCTTATACGCTGAGCGATTTTAATTAATATTTTTTAGGACTTTTATGTTCAGTTTGACCTGCTCTATCTGCCCTAGAGAGTTGGGGTGATTATTACCTAATACTTTTTTGCTCAGTTTACTATGCCCTACTTGCTCACAGCGTTGGCACAAGTGTTCTGGGATACCCTGTATAATAGTATATATATATATACATACATACATGTCTATATGCATGTGTATAAAAATTTCTTTTTCAAACAATAAAATTAAAAATAAATAAAAAACTCTGAAATAAAAAATATTAATTATAAAAAAACAGACAAATAAGAGTTAAGCGCCAAATTTCTTGTTCCATAATTTGTTATAATAATGTGTCAATATATATATGTTATGAACAATGTGATAAATACGGACATTATTCATAATGTCTAATCATTATGAATAATGCTGAATGAAACTGAGCAATGTAGTAAATTTCATGCTGTTTATTACCATAATTTATTATATTGACTGGTCAATATAAATATTGCTATCATCTAGTTAGACAAAGTGATAAATAATACTTTTTTGACAATGTAAGAAGTGGGACAGATTGGGAAAAGGAGTGAGACCATATCGGGATTCATATTCAGAAATAAAATATTTGCAATATTTTCGTAACATACACACACACACACACACACACATACACACCACGCACGCGCGAGAGGCCTTCGGCCCTCCCCCTCCTGTACCCACCCCGTTTATCTCGCTTTGCATGTACGTTGCAAGACAAAACAAAGTTCATTTGCAACTTTCCATACGAAACGAGGTAAACGGGATAGGTGCGGGAGGGGGAAGGCCGAAGGCCTCGCGTGTGTGTGTGTGTGTGTGTGTGTGTGTGTAATGAAATTACTCCATGCGAATAAAAATGAAAATTATCATTAGTACTATTGCACATGTATGTAGGAAAATTATAATATTTTAAAGTCGCGTATCTCAGAAACCAAACGAAACCGCCGCAAAAAATTTTCTTTTTTTAATCAAATTGCCGAAAGACAATGTAACATTACTCATAATGTCTAGTCAATTTAATAAATGAATCAATATTTATCAAATTGCCTGCCCGTTTTAGTTATTATTCATAATGACCAGACATTATGAATAATGTCATATTTCTCACATTGTCCATAACATATATAAAAGAGTAACATTATAAAAATAAAATAAAATATACACTATTATAACGAATCCAATAATCGATACTGGAGATTGAAAGAAATCGAAATTAAATATAAAAAATTTAATATATAAGTCAAATGTATGCAAATTTGATATTAGCTTACCTGGAGGTGTATTGGGCGGTTTATCGTAAACGAATCTGTATAATTTATATACCACGAGTAACGTAAGTATCACAATCAAAAGCGGAGACATTCTTGTCGCGACGAGTGGTAGATACTGAATAAGGAACGTTCTTAAGCCTATCTTATTTTTAAAAGTGTGCAGTAGATATACAGTGTCCTAAAATTCATGGAAATACACAGCGTGATTGTCGGTACAAAAAAAGCGACTCAGCAAAAATGTCGAGGCATCAATAATTTCCCTGTTATAAGCAATTGAAAAAAACGGGTTTTTCGCAAACCAAACTTTGTAAAATTAAAAAAAATAACACAATTATATTCTTCAGTTAATTTCAGGTGGAGTTTATTTATTAAAATTTTTACTTAGGATTTACAAGGAAAGGTATGGAAGTGTCCTCCTCCGATTTTAATGCGCTTTGAATATATTGTAGTCCAAAATTTTTCTGTTAATAATTTAATAATTTTATTTTTTACTGCTTCTTTTTCTTTGTTTTTTATAACATTTAAGATTATTTTTTACTGATTTAATGATTGTGTTCTTCTAATTTATCTCTCGTTTCATATTTTATTTTTCGTTATATATGATATTATCTTATGTCGAAAATAAGTAAGAAAGATCTATATACCTAATAATTATGAAAAAGGAGACATAATTCTACAAAAAAAGAATAACAAATAAAAAATAAAAAATTTATTGCGTAATATTATAAGTGTAAAAATTTATAAGTGTAATATTAATACATTAGCCATTTGTATATGTATATGTTATATCTAATATTGCATAAATACATATACGAGTATATAGATGATTAAAATATCAATATATAATATTTCATATTATATGTATTAATATATAATATTTTTTATGTTATTTTGCTTTGTTTAAAAACAAACCAATTAACAGATCGATCAATATTCCATACCTTTCCTTGTTAGTTACAGAAATATATAATAGCAAAATTTAGAAACTAGCAAAAAATTACTTTTTTCGACATTTTCGCTGAGGAAAAAGTTCCTTCTTTTTGTTTGGACAATCACGCTGTGCAATCCGTGTTCGCTAATTCTGGGACACCCTGTATAAAACTATAAGAAAACAAGCAAATAGAGATTATAGGCTGCCCTCGTTTTATATCTTTTCATTTAAATGTCAAACAGAGACATAACATGGCAAATAAGTGTTTGTATAATTTTATATCTCCTACATTCAAACACTGTTTTTAGATATCATTATCTAGAAAAGTACTATAAAATTACAAGAATATTTCTCAGAGCTATAAAGTAATGCGTAACGACTACTCGACCTTCGATCTCGACTACATTGAATCAAAGATATAGAAATGTTTGCTTTTAATATATAAAGTGACTTGCCTTGTGTGTTTTCAATAACTGGTAAATTATGTTTTATGAATAATTGTTACATATAAAAGTTGCATAATTTCAAAGAATCATTGAATACACCCAGATAACACAAGCTATTCAAAAAGAATTCATTTTTTACCAATGTCATGCCCAGATAACACAAGCTATTCGAAAAGAATTCATTTTTATGTCACCAATTTTGAGTCCCTTTTGAAATACATATAGAATACATTTTATAAAATGTATTATATATGTATTTCAAAAGGGACATTTTATAAAATGTATTCTATATGTATTTTAAAAGGGACTCAAAATTGGTGACATAAAAATGAATATTTTTCGAATAGCTTGTGTTATCTGGGCATGTACTTTTTTATAAATGGAGGTATTTCGAAGATTTAAAAATTAGTTTTTTAATGGAACCACTTTAATTTGTTTATATAAATCGATTCTTCGCAATATTCGACATAAAAAGTTATAAAAATAAGATGATAAAAAATTTAATAGTTTACGAGACATTTCATAGTTTACATAAAATTATGTCAAATTAAAGTGTCTCTATAAACTATTTAATTTTTGATCATCCTATCCTATAACTTTTTATGCCAAATATCAAAGAATCGATTTGTATAAACAAATTGGGATGATTCCATTTTAAAAAATTAAGTTGATTTTCAAATCACTGAAACATCTCTAGTAGTTATAAAAAAGATTTATTTTACATGTAATAATATACTTGAAATTATGTAACATTTTTTCATAAAACATATAATTTACAAATTATTCAAGGCATGCAAGTTAAATATCTCATCCTATATGTAACACATGCAGCATGTATAGAACATGGATTAAGGAAAATATAAATACATACATATATATATATGTATATAATAATAAGTTGTGTTTCAACAAGAAAAAGATAATAAGGAACATATCATCTTATTACATGTTTAACGTATCTGTCACAGTTTTTCTTCCTTTATAAAAAATAGTTGCACGAGGAAGAAAATAACTTATGCTTATTTTCTTCCAAGATAATTTGTTCAATTTTATAAAAATCTATATACATATTCATATATATATATATATATATATGTATATATATATATATATATATATATATATACGCTATATACATACACACATATATATAAGTTTATTTATATGCCTACTTATATATATATATATATATATATGTGTTGCTTTTAACATATATTGTCAACAGACTGTTACGATATTGGCGTCATTCGGAAAATTGATTATGGAAATCATAATGAAAATAATATTTCCAGTAAAGTCTGCTATATTACAGATATACATACATATTAATATAGTCATCTGTTAATATAAAATTTGAAATATGCATTTTCTTATATGTATGTAGCATATAATGAAATAAGTCTTCAGAAGAAAAATAAATATATTTTTGATCTTTTAAAAAAAAACAAGAGAAAAATAATTTGATTTGATTCTGTTTATTTTTCTTCCAAGATAATCCATTCAAAATATTATGTTTATTTCTACATATATTGATAGTCTTATAGTGTAGCAGCTTTACAGATAATATTACTACTTGTAATTGTTTCATTGTTTTCTGAATACAACCAATATTATAATAGTTTTTAAATTGTTATAAATACACATACATATATGCAAATATTTCGATTATACATACAAATTGAACTATTATCTGCAATTGCAATTCAATTGAGGAAAAAGTATATATACATATAAGATCTGTATATTTTTTAAATATTTAGCATACTTATATTGAATTTTTTTTATGTATGTATTATAATATATATATTTGTTTAATTTTATATTACTTATATATATATATATATATATATATATATATATATAAATAATATATATATATAATATAAAATTGAACAAATATATAACACATACATAAAAAAATTCAATATATTCAATGTTAAATATCTGAAAAATATACAGATCTTTTCTAACTCGATTTTCATTTACATATTTACTCGCGGAAAAGAAGGATATGTAAAAAGAAAGTTTACTTTACAAATAATTATATTCATATGAATAATTTTTTTACATCCTAAATAAAATATCTAAGTACCTATTGCGTTTTATACTACGTAAGTTTTACACGAGAGAATAAAATACTTTTATCAGAACGGCATTCACACATTAATATAGAACACTCTATTTACAAATACGCAACTGCACCCGCGTCACATAAGTTTATTCGAAATACTTGATATCACCACCCTGGCATACCACCGGCAAGGTACTGCTGAGTACCGAACGCATTCGAACGTCGTTCATTACTGCATAGCCTACGTTCGGCGACAATTGGTATAGCATGCAGATGCAATCTTCCAGGTTCTGCATAATCGCACGATCGAACACTGGTGTCTCCGTCAGATCAAAATGCAATTTTAAAAACGCGGTGTAAAGTGGAGCACAGTGGGCTGCCACTCGCAGACGGAACATCAAGAGGAACGTCTTCGCAGTCTAAAATAAGAGGAGATAAATATGCAAAATGATCTCACAAATGCTCTGTTATTTATTTCACCCTATGTAGTCTAGCATGGTGTTTTAAAGTATATTATACCTCCAATGTTGCCTTCAATGTTCTTAAATCTGTGTGATGTTCGCAGTATTCAGCGAGTACCCGAGTGAGCGCTTCGCACCATTTGGCACAGCCTATATTTGTAATGAGTTGAGGTAAACTCGACATGTATGCATGTCGTAATTCAATATTCTGCTCAAATTCCATATTGTCTATTAAAGTGGAGAGAACATCATCGCGTGTCGTCCACTACAAAATGAAAAAAAAATAAAAATTGCGATGATACTCTACATGGATTCCTGAATAATCCATACTTGCAAAATTAAACTTACCTCAAATAGATTTATAGTATTATCCCAATGCTCGATAGTAGCTAAAAGACTAGCCATGCAGGAATACAAAGGAATAACATATCTTACTTCCTTTTGACGGGATAAAAGTTCCAGAGTATGATAGATTGCTTTAGCATAGCCAGTATCTATCAGTCCTTTTTTCTAAAATATTTTATAAAGTAAATACAAAAATATATGTATATGTATATATATATATATATATATATATATATATATCTAGTAAAATGCTAAGTAATAAGAGTAAACTCTTGTTAATAATTACCATATAGGAGTGCTGTATAATCTGGTATATACATTCCAGGCCTATCGCTACATTGTCAGGAAAATAGTCATCGAGAATGATTAGCGCAGTTGGCAAAACATCTCCAATATGATTAAATAGAGTTGGTTTCTATAAAAGAACAGAAAAAAGCAAAGTGTACAGATAATCTAATAGTATAAAATATAAAATCCAAACTAGAAAAAATTAAACTCACCTCTGCTTCGTGTAAAATCCATCTGTAACATGCCACAGCTGATGGATAAGTTTTCCAAGTATCCTTTAATAACTTTGGTCTTAGCAACAACAATAAGCTAATCAAATTCTCATCCTCTGACAAAAACTGGGAGACATTTTGACAGGAGTACAGATTGCAGAAGCCGGCGAGTAATTCTTTTGAAATTGAGACACACTCGGCTGTATTCCAAATATTCCTCTCATTGTGCTCACCGATAAGTAATAACAAATTCAAGCCGAATGTTTTAACCGTCCCTGTGGCATTGCATAACTGCAAATTCTTCTCCCTGCAACTGTTGGAGATATGTTGCAGCATAGACCTGATGTTTCGCAGGTTTCTCTCCACGACGAGCCTGTATTCCCTGAAATCCTTCTCCTCGCATGGACGTTCCGTCCCGATTGTTCTCTGGGGCGCGAGACTCCTCTGAACCAGATCTATACAGGGTGTCCAGGAATTGTCCTCGCAGAAATCGCCCCTGATCTTCAACGTCTCGAGCTGCTTCAGCAGATCATCCATCTTTGCGGCGACTCAGTCGTAGATTTTCAAGACGCCTCGACGACTCCAAATTCGAACGAGACCACAGGTCCTTGTAGTCGCAATCCCTTTCAAACGTGTATCTCACACGTGAAAATTATTTCGCGAATCGTTTCCCGAAACAATTATCTGCCTCAGCCGTTTGAAGGACATTCTGTCATCTGAAAAAATCGAAATCTTCCAGCTAAGGATCATCGGAGGTACCCAAGGTAAGTACGCGAAAAATTGATCGCCGGGATCAAAGTTAAGTTTCCACGACGAGATTAGATTTCACCTGTCATGTAAATAATAATAATTCGTGCGCGATTTATAGATAAAATGGATTTTCGGGATCGCGACGATTTTTCGACGACAAGATGCAATTACGCATATCCTCGGCCTTGGAAGAATCGTACTTACCGAGATTGCACCGGCTTCGATTTTTAGGTCGGTCTCGTCTACGGCGTATATATGTGACGTGTTGATGGGACTGGATGCGACGCAGGCAGAGACAGATACGAACGTGAGCGCGCGAAATTGACAGTTGACGGGTTGGCGAATAATCACGGAGAGCGATGCGCAAAAAATGCACGCATCTCTCGCGAAAAGAATCACGCGCACGAGAAAGGTTCAGCGTTCTAACAGGTCGAGATCGCTGTGTATCCACATTATTATACGTATGTGCACCATCAGGCACATATACGTACCGTTTGTAATTCGCATGACAACCTCTCGCCGATTCTCGCGACACGACGATCGATACGTCGCTACGATATATTCAGCCTCGTAATCTGAATTCTCGCATGAGTCTTGTTCAAGCTAAAAAAACGGAACCATCTCCTTTTCCATATATATATATATATATATATATTTATATATGACCATAATAAATTAAAAATAATATATATAAAAAATAAACATAGATATTAAATTGATAGATGCGAAGAATAGTTTGGAATCTCTTTTTTTTAAATCAATAGTCATGGACATACAAATAGTCTCTAGATACGACGTAGCTGACTGAAAAATGTCCAAATTAAAAGGAACAAGAAATATATTATATTATCGAATTAAAAGAAATCTATTCAGAAGAAAATTAAATATACTATTCAATTATAAAAAAGTTATCACTTTTTTTTTTAAATGAAATAATATATATTTAAATTTTATTTTTTGCACACACACATTTTTGAATTGATCTGCTCTTTTAATATCACAAGGCGTTTACTTAAAACGTTTTTCATTTTATATTTTTGCGTAATTAAAGATTTGTACAGAAACTTATTGATATAACTTAGGAAACAGTCTTCCATGATAAAAAATGAAAGAATTAACAAATGTTTGGAAGCGAATAATTGGACATTTTAAACAATTATATTATAACATTTAATATAATATTTATTATAACATTTATTACAAAATTAATAAAATGATTTTACATTAATATCCATATTTTTCAAAAGTTACTGACAAATATTTTTCGTAACTTTTTAATTATGCAAAATGTAAATATCAATAAGAAAGCTTCAAGCTTGAAGTTTCTAGTTTTAGAATCTTTAAATGAATTTCAATTCTTTCTATTCGTTACAAAATTACATTGTAAAAAAGCGACGTCCGTCGATTGAACAAATTTTTCAAAAGTTTGTCTCAAAGTTTGTTCAAAAGGATTTTCTTTTAATTCGATATTCTTGGACAAACTTTTGAAAAATTTATTCAATCGATGGACATCGAATTGTAACGAATAGAAAGAATTAAAATTCATTTAAAGATTCTAAAAGCAGAAACTTTGAGCTTCGAAACGCTTTTTTATTGATCTTAGATCCGATTGCATCAACATTATTTTGGCTTTAAGCGAGACTTAAATACACGTCTGTCTTTATTCATTTAGAAAAAAAAAAAAAAATAAAGATAGACATATGTTTAACACTTAGATCCAAAATAATGTTAGCCGGGCCTTATTCCGATTATTTTTAAGAAAGTTACAACTACTTGAAAATTGACTTTTTTTTTTATATGAATTTGAATTTAAAAATGGATCAAATCTGATGATATCGATTGTATCGCGAACATCTCGTGAACATCGCGTATGTATATCGCAACGATTCGATTGTATCGCTCGCACGATAGGTCGTAGCCATTTTGCTCTTCTGTACTTTATATACATATATTTTATATGTATAAATTTCGAGAGTTTCGGTAATTATATATGAATTAATGAAGCTGTGTAGTAGCTGGTAGTTGCAATATGGCTGAGTACCGTTAGTTGATTTTCTATTTCTTTATCTCTCTCTAGATCGTTGGTCGCGTTTGTACGTACCTTAATTCGCGTGACAGCAAACACTGTCCATTACTCTCCTCTATCCCTCTGATCACCTCTAGCAGTGTCCATCTTGTTTTCCGTATCCCTTTAGACGCCGCCCCTGTCATAATCTAATATTTCGATTCAACTCCCTTCGTGGAGAAGAGAGTGGCAAGTATATTAATTTATAGGAATTGACCTATTTCCCCTTTTGCATCCACCTCAAAAAAAATGAAGTAATTTAATTTTGTAAACGTAGAATAATTGTTTATAGCGATAAAAATATTTTAAAGATATATATAGGTGTGTGTATGCTTGTCTTTTTAATTCATTTAATTTATAATCATTTCTATTTATCGTTTAAAGCTTTATCGTTAAAAATAATAATTATTTATAGTATAATTTTTTTTGCATGATACATATGTATATATTTCTCTTATATGATTTGCAAGAAGGATCAGGTTCCTATTGCGTGTCATCAGGAGTTGGCAGTGATTCCGAAGTCATGGCTGAACTGGCAGCGCTTCTGCGACATGAAATCCCTGAAGGAAGAAACAATCTGGCCGACAGCCATACGAATTTGGAGAGGGTGGCTGAATATTGCGAGGCGAACTACTTCCAAGCGGAAAACAAGAGAATCGCACTGGAGGAAACTAAAAATTACACCACTCAGTCTTTAGCCAGTGTTGCGTATCAGATAAATACTCTGGCTTACAATTTTCTGCAACTGTTGGACTTGCAAACGTCTCAGCTTGCCGAAATGGAAAGTCAGATGAATCATATTGCTCAGACGGTCATGATTCACAAGGAGAAGGTTGCTAGGAGAGAAATTGGCGTCTTGACAGCCAACAAAATGACGACTCGTCAGTACAAAATTATCGCTCCTGCGAATCCTGAAAAGCCGATTAAATATGTCAGAAAGAGTATTGATTATACAATCTTGGATGATATTGGACATGGTGTCCGTAGTTGTGGTACACCGCGGAGCAAGCAGAGAGGTGGTAGTCAAGGCAGTGTTCAAAGTTTAGGTGCTGCTTCTACTGGTTCAGGCTTAGGTACTGCTATGGTAGGACCTGCTCCTACCACTAAACCACCTACACCACCTCAGACAGTGAGGACTGGTAAGAGTTATATATATATATATGTACATATACATAATGTGTACAGAACGTTTGATACAAGTTTTACAGTTTTGTTACAAATAGAATATACCTAGATATACTTGTTTTGATTGTCATTTATAAGAATCTATAATGCACTACAAATTGTCAAACATTCTGTATGTATAGGGTGTCCCAGAAACGCTCTGGGACACCCTGCGTAAGTGTTAGGAATTGAACAAGTGCTACACAAACTTGTAAAGGTGTACTTTTTCAGTTGCGGTTATAAAAAAAAATTAAAAATTTCGCTAAGGTATTTACTGCTTCTTTGCTCGCATGTGTGTCTCTTTCTTTCGGCTTCTAAATGTTACACCATTCTACCTGTTACAATCAATGTGTTAAGTGTATGTGTCATATGAATTAAGAGTACAGCAAATAATATTAAAATTCTTTGTATAGGAACGTTGAGTAAAGGATCGCGCGAATATAGGACGCCACCAGCGGTAGCCCCACCACAAGTTCCTAGTCACTACGCGCCCAACTATCCGCTCGGCCATCCCAGGCGAGATCGCGGTCCAGGATACAGTACTCTACCATTACATGCTCATAATACGTCCCACGCGAGCCACAACGCCAATCATAACTCGCATACTAATACCATCAATCAACATACCGTGCCACAAGTGGGAACGGTACATCCTCTACAGAGTCATCCGCAGACGCCACCGCCAGCACCGCCTAGTGTTACCGCGGGCTATGTACAGGAGCAGCATAATAGTATGCCTCGTAAGTAATAGATAATATTGACCTACATATATAATATTACGTAATATATATCATCATAGAATTATATAGGGTGTGCCATTTTAAATGTGCATTTTAAATAACTTTCTTATTTTTTATTTTAGAGAAAAATGTTTCAGACAAAAATTGGATAGTTTTGAGGGGACCATAAAATGGTACCATTAATTTGACCTTGGATAGTCATTTGAGGAACACGCCCCCTCGAAATCATCCAACTTTTGTCTGAAACATTTTTCTCTAAAATAAAAAATGAGTTATTTGGGGTGCACACTTAAAATGGGACACCCTGTATAATATGTATTATGCATTGCTAAATATATTGTGATTTTTTTTGCACCAGCTCCACCCTCTCCCTTGGTCGGACTAGGCAGCGATATGACGGAATACACTGGACATCATACTCTACCACACCGATTATCACATCAGATTAGTCGTAGCAGCGGTGCGAATAGTCCGCCCTTGCCGCCGCCTCCACCACCGGAACAGGACGAACATCCACAATTCGGGAGACCGACTCCGTCTTCTGGTGCTATAATGCCGATCGTGCCGGATGAGGAAGATCTGCCCGGATGGGTGCCAAAAAATTATATTGAGAAAGGTAACGTTTCATCTTTCTTTCATCGTTAAACAAAATTATTTGTTACAATGACACACACGTTCCATCTGGTACATATATAAATATAAAATGTAATAATATATATGTAAGTAACGTAATATGTGTGTGTGTGATAAAAAAATATCGTAATTGCAGTTGTGGCCATTTATGATTATTATGCGGATAAAGAAGATGAGCTAAGTTTTCAAGAGAGTTCTGTGATTTACGTGCTCAAGAAAAACGACGACGGTTGGTGGGAAGGTGTTATGGACGGAATTACAGGACTATTTCCAGGCAATTATGTCGAACCATGTGTATAACTACATGCAATAATTGGATATAATTATCGAAATTAATTATCAAAATAATTATCGGAAGACTGCAATTTTTAAACATTTATCATACATGTACATGTTATTCATTGCATTTATATTAATCATCAACATCGCGATAATGTAAACGAGAGTTACTCATCTCACTTCTCCTTTTGACAAATCAATCATTTTATTGATTTGCATTTATAAGTATACAAGAAACAATATTTTCAAGCTCATTGAAAATATTATTTTTGTGGTATTTTTGATACGCGTTATTTTATAGTTTATTGACAAATGTACAAAAAGAATTAAAATGATTTAAATATCAGTGCTCTATAAAAGTGGTATAGCACTTTAAATGCATCAATCAATAATCTGCATGCGTGCAGTAGTCGGTGCAGAGAGAGAGAGAGAGAGAGAGAGAGAGCGAAAAAATCCAAAGTAGCACATACTTCCTTTATAGATTTTACGTCATTTCTACGTTTTATTCACGTCCTCGATTCTTGCCGCGCCTATAGTCGTGCGAAATGCCAAGTGATAATTGGTCATCATAACGTTATCTTAATATGTAAGAATGAACAAAAAAGAAATGATAAGATGTTTGATTAGCGACAAAAATAATTTAGTCAAGAGTTTCGAATCAAATACCGAGAAATTAAATTTTTATATTAACGTAAAAAGATGTATTTTTCTGCATTTTAAGTATTTCTTCGTGAGAATAGGTATTAAATTATATATAGTGGTGGTATATTTTATTCTAAATATTCCATTATGTATCTCTCCGTATTATATATGTGTATATATATATATATATGTATGTATATTCCTATGTATAAGAGATTGTATGTTGCAATAGATCTTTTACCTCTATGAATGTGTTTTATTACTTGCAATATAATTACATGCGATTATTAAAAGAAAACAGGAATTTCAGATGAGAGAATTGCAACATCCCATAGAAGGAATGTAAATAAACAACTGTATAATTTCTTCATAGACTTTATTAACATAAAATTAGAATAGGAAAAAAATGCAATTTTTTAATTTTTAATGTTGAACAATATGCATCAGAATAACATGGCTTTTGTATGTTTCCTTATCACAAAATTATGCGCGGAAGTTCATATATAAATAACTTTCTAAATACACATTGGTCAGTTCAAGTGTGTTTCACCTTTTTGGGATTTTTTTTCCTTTTTCTTCTTTTTAGGAAAAACATACAAACATGATGAATATATTTTTGTAAATAGCTAAAATACTCAATCAATCGGGTATTGGTAGAGTAGGGAAATATTCTTGCGCTTTTTTTGCAGCAGAATATTCTACATTAAAAACAGGATGGATTACTTCCACCTTATTTGCAGTTCTCATTCCGATAATCGATTTTGTCGGCGAGTTTTGCGCGATTGACAATCCACTAAGAACATAACATGTATGATATATGTCGCGATTTCTGAGAAGGAAAAAAAAATTATTTCATTACATTGAGTAATTAAAATCATATATAATGGATCCTAAATATGTGGAATATTACGTACTTTCCCGGCTTGTCTAAAAGACCGCCATGCGGATTCTGACAGCAAGTTAATATATATTCTTGTAAGGCCTCTTGGTTGAACAACCAGTGGTCGGAAATATTGAACGCCTTTCCCGTTGATAAAATAGCAGAGATTAATGGGAACGTTCCACCTTGCCAAAATGAATAGCAACCGTCCACCAGTTTGTTCGTACGTCCTTGGAAACCACCTTCCAGACGCATTTGTTTATTTACTATCCATCTCTGAAAAAAAAAAAAAAAAAAAAAATTGATAAAGATGTGTACAAAGATCAAATCGCGATTGTAAAAAAAAATCTTACCAAGAGCTCTGGTAAATGGCACAGCTCTGTTTTTCCGAGCATTACAAGTGCCGCCAGAGCGCAATAGGCATATCCGCCGTGAGCCTCCATTCCCGGACAACCGCCAAAACCTCCTTCCCACGTTTGACATTTAGCTATCCATTCGGCGGTGTCCTTAAACATGTCCGGTGTATATACATTCGTAAGTTTAGCAGCGGCAAGGGCGCAGTACGCTCCCCGTATGTCTACCTCGCCGTTTTCGTGCATACAGAAAGAACCGTCCTCTCCTCGTAAGGAAGATAGAAAGCGTTTCAAATTCTTCCTAAAAAAATTATCAAACAATCTTAACGATATTATGTACAAGATGCGTATGACAAGTTTTGCAAATTATTACAAAATTACAAAAAATATAATAAAGTATACTTTACCTATCTATCATATCGTATGCTTCCTGTGTACCGATTGTGCATAACGCATTCACCGCTGCATACGTAGAAGCTAAATGCGGATATTGTCCTGGACCACCTCCGAAACCGCCTGACGGCGATTGACATTTGGCTAGGAAGCCTGCTATCTTGGAATATTCCTCGTCCTCCAAGCGTTCTCCTAATATCGCAAGCGAATGCAATATCCAGAAACAAAGCCATGGTCTGCTGGAGTCTAAGCACTACCATTGTTATAAATACTTGATAAATCCTTTGTCATTACAAACAAAAACATCTTAAATTTTCTCTCAGGGAATAACGTTTATAGACAATGTTTCGTACTGAAAATATCAAATAAATACCTCATAAGTTTCGTTTAAATGAGTGATTGCTTTCTTTAAAAACTGAATATGTTTCGGCCTAAGTAAAATGGGATCTGTGTCTTTGCATGATCGGTAAAATTTTAACACTGTCTCCTCGACACGAGCCTAAAAGAATATTACAATAGTAAATAACGAGATAAGAAATATTAATAAAATAATATATAGTTAGAGCATTCAAAGCCGCATATAATGCAAGAAAATAATATATTTGATGAAATTAATGCGTGTGTTTACTTTGTATATTTCTGTGCACAGAGACCTGCCTACCTGTTCATTTGTGGTTGCAGTTTTATATCCCTCGTCATCTTGGCGCTGTTTTAATATTTCCTCATAACTTCGACCTGTGTGTAGGCCTAATTCCGAGTCCGACATAATCTGTGAATGACAATAGCATTAATGATCTGTGTCACGATCCCTTAATAAAAATAATCTCGTTGTTCGAAATAAAATATTTCGATAATTCAGATAATTTACTTTATAATTTTACAAAATATCCGCCAAAAGGGAGAGACCCTTTAGAGGTTAACAACCCTTTTTTCTACATATTAAAGTTGATAAAATTTTGGCTCGTGTATTTTTATATAATACATTATTATGCCGTACTCACGCTTAAAATTACATTAATATGTTACTAAATATTATTATATATACAATGTTAATCAGACCATATTACGGTTATACTCATAACCTATCTAATTTTGGTGTCACTTGCATAGTGCGATGTAAAGCCGGAATCGCATGGCTTCAACTGTCAAATTCACCGAGTAAGCGAGTCATCTGATTGGCTGAGAAACTTGCAAATTCCCTTTATACATATTTTCTTCGGAAAAATTTCATTTCTTTTTTTACTGTAAATCTGTTTCCAATTTTATATAATTAATGTAACCCTTGATGGGAATATAAATTTAAAATATACAAAAATTAAAATTAATTTTAATTAAAATTAAAATTACACAATACAAAATAAAAAAAATTTAATCAAACAAATTTGATACCTGTCAATTTTCATTAGCGCATATATTGTCCAATTTACAAGCCAGTTTTGTAAATTAAAATTTTGTAAATTTATATTAACTTTGATTTTTTAATTTTTAATTTTCATAGAAAAGTACAATAAAACATAATATTGTCACGTGAAAGTTTCACGTTTTCATCGCGAATCGCGAGGTTCGATCATGCGATTCGAGTCTTAGGTCTCGCATTCTCTCACGAGGAGCGAGGGCGAGGGTGAGGAGCGCTAACGGCGGGTGGCGACGACGGAGGTGGTGAATCGCGGACTTTGTTGTCCGGGTGCGCGGAGAGCGAGAGATCGCGAGACAAGAGTGTCCGGTACGGTTTCGTTCCGTCGTCGGTATCGTCGTGGAATTCCATCCTCGCAAAGAGCGACGGTCGCGCGATGACGACGACGACGACGACGACGAGAATGCACCTGTGCGTTGATTAATCGCGCATAGGTATACCGTGTGCGTTTCCGTGAACGTTACGTACGCGCAACGTGGAGACCGAGAACTGTCAAACCCCTGATGACACGCAAAGAACCCCAAATTCGACGTCAGGATAGTGATCGAACAAAGGGAATAAAGGGAAGGAAAAAAAAATGATACGTAGAGATTGGAATCTCGTGTAAAAGGAAGAATCCCGAACGCGTAAAGTGGCGCCATCGGAGCCGGATTACATACATATACGTATACATATATATATATATATATATATGCCAAACAAGGTGCTGTTTACAGGTCCTCTCGTTCCATATCTCGCGGAGAGGATATACTTGTCTAATGTTTAGCATCGAGAGGGAGCGCTGTTCGTTCGGTATTGTTGTCTAAATCCGTGATTGGGCGCCATATATACCTCCACTCCACTGTCCTCTACTCCGATTGGTCGAGCAGTTACATCTCTTCACTCGCAAGCGCGAGGAGTGAGTGCCTGTCTGCGCGCGAAGAGGAACGCGATAAGAGTCACCGTTGCCGTCGCGACTCGCGACGACGTCGAGAGGGTCGGGAGCGTGCAGGACGAAAAGTGGCAGGAAGGAAAAAAAGGGAAAGGGCGCACGCGCAGGAGGGAGCGAGAGTGGGAGGCGCAGATCGAGTGAGATAGATAGATAAAGTGAGAGAGGGAGAGCGAGGCGTGCGAAAGATCCGTGGATACGGCGGGGTGTCTGGCACCCGTGCGTGAATCACGCCTCAGAAACGCTCTCTCTCTCTCTCTCTCTCTCCCTCTTTCTTTTTTCCCTCTTTCTGCTCCTGCTCGTCGTCCTCGAATGCGTCCCCCGTGCTCGTCACGACATTGACCCGTGTCACCGCCGGACGCCATCGCCGACGACAGTTAGCAGCAGCGGCCACCCTGATCTGAGGGAGAGCAGCGGCCAGCCAAGCGGCGTCGCTCTTTCTCTCTCCTTCTCGAGCCAAGGGACACCCACGAGGAAGCTTCCAGGTCTGGATGCCGTCACCGGTCATCGTGATTAGTTTCGTTCAGGTTCCGGTATCGAGTCTTTTGTGATGAAGGGGGTCGTTGCAGCACCGTGAGAGAGAGAGAGAGAGAGGATACCTACACCTGTAAATCCACCGGGTGTGCCTTTCGACGATCGAGGACGATCGTCGTGTCTGGAAACTTGGTGGCAACATCGTCGTCGAGGATCAAGGCTTTCTTCTTCCTGAGGAAATTTTCGTTAAAAGTGAAAGTTGAACAACAAGAGGTGCGGTATATCTATTTAAGTATATATAGACGCACGCGTTGACAGAACGCGGGTTCAATTAAAAACGTAGAGACGCAGCAACGGAGGATAGACTGGCAACAAAGGAACAGAAGCGGATACAACATGTCAGATGAGGAAGACAAACCCCCGGCACCCCCTGTTCGATTGACATCAAACAGGTATACTTTGCATTATTGTTCATATTATTATTCATCTAGTTTAAATTTGTATTGATGATTAATTTGTCGAGAGGTCATTGGATACTGCGAGATACTACTTGGTCTTGTCTTGATCTTTACGCATATGTTTATGTATAAAATTTAGACATTTTTTGCATCAAAAGAAAGATCATCCAGATAACAATCATTTAATCAGTATATCATTTAATCAGTAATTTATAATATAGTGTAAAATTGCAATTTGTTTTACAACATTTATAAATATTCTAAGAATTTATAGATAATTAAAAAAAAAAAAAAAAAAAACAATTTATATAATGCACATGTAATTCTCAGAATTATAAATTTCCTCATAACTTTCATGTCTTTTATGCAATATGTATAAAAAGTCTACATTCTCCAAAAATAGAGAGGTATTAAGCTAGAGGTTGCTAAAAATAATATCTCTTGCTGACTTTCTTCTGTGGGAGACCATCATAAAAGATATCTAGTAATCCCAACATTGTTTCCAATATATTTAATATATACATACATATATATATATATATATATATATATATATATATACACAAACATTCAAGTTTTTATATATATTATAATGCTTATAAGATATATAAAAATTAATCGGCAATAATGAATTAAGAATTTTTAAGTTTTGGTAAAATAAAATCTAAACTATAATTACAAGATTAATAGCAAAAGACTAGAGATAGTTGGATAAGTATTAATTTGTGATTGAGATCCGTTAATATTATTTACATTTTTCAGGGGGGAATCAGCGCCTAATTTACCGGTGGACATGCGTCCGCTGCCTAAGGAGCCGGATTCTGATGAACGCAAGAAGAAGACGTTAAAGGGCAAAATAAAGGTGAAGGAGAACAAGGACAAACCGAATATTAGTTACCCCACGAACTTCGAGCACACCGTGCACGTCGGATTTGACGCTGTCACCGGCGAATTCACGGTAGGTTTTTCTCTCCACGATTCCACACGCGGTTCGCACAGTCGCCTCTCTACACCCTATTGTTCAAAATGCACTCGCTTACCGCTTCGCTGTTGTATCACGGTGCGGATTATCTATGAGAAGGGAGATGCGATGGAGGAAGAAAAAAAGAAAAAAAAAAAAAAGAGATCTCTACATGTAAATTACTATCTTTCTGCATATTAATTTTTCTATTGTATCCTTTTTTTTTGTCTGTGAGAATCACATGGATTTTCCGTACCTGATTGAAATGAGATATGAGTTCACTGGTTCACATATACATATATTCAAATGTGTCGAGAACGGTACTTTGGTAATTTGTCCGACGCTTCTTATACCTTATTATTTTCACATAAATAAACTAACAAGACACGTATTTCTTTCCAAGCTGCCACTAAAAGTAAGTAAATTAATATCGCTTAGTTTGTGCCTGTTGTACATACATATACACCACGTGGTCGACACTTTCTTTCCGTTGCGGTTTTTTATGAGATTAGATGTTTACTTTCCATTGAGTACGTCGAGTTTCGTCGATACATAGTCGCTTCTGTAGATTGATACAAGCTTTAGTCGACGTTGCATTCAACAGTATTCATTTCTTTCTCACAGAATGATTTTTCGGCACAGCGGATAAGATAACTAAATTGTATAAAATTTTGTAAATTTTAATTATATATTATGTTAGTTCTCTCTATTCAAATTATGAAACTATGCATGTATTTAAATAGAAATGAGAGAAAATTAAATGGTGATTTTTATATTAAAAAATACACATTATATTTTAAATATATGTACACACATTAAAATATTTAAATAATCAAAATTTAGAGTATATTTTTTCAATTTTTTTTTTTTTTTTTTTTTTGTATAAATAAATTAACAAAATTTTTCAAAAAAGAAATACATAAAAATTTTGAATTATGAATGACAAAAAATAAATATAGGTTTCTGATTATATCTTGAATTAAATTTATTAATATCTACAAATATACATGACACAGAAATATTTCTTAATCTTTATTCCTTTACACGTCATATAGTGCATGTTGGAAAATCAAAATCTAAGATTATTATAGAGGTACGCTCTAGGCAGTAGCATTAAATTTGCCAGACTTGCTGAATTACTTATCACTTGTCTGTTTTATGTAAATGCAATAATCATTGTCTCACGGTATGCGTTCCTTTCCCAGGGTATGCCGGAGGCATGGGCAAGATTGCTTATGTCTAGTAACATTAGTAAGCAGGAACAGAAGAAGAACCCGCAGGCTGTGTTGGACGTATTAAATTGGTATGATAGTAGCAGTAAGGAGGCAAAGGGCTCCAAGTACATGACTACAACCAAAATGGTAGGAGTTGTTGGTAAGTATCGAGATGTCAGTTTGTTTGCAAAGAAATAAATTGAATTTAACAAAAGTACATTACTAGTGATTATACTAATGATTAGATAAAACCTCTTTAGCTCCGATCGAAAGAGCGAGTAGTCCTCGAAGTATGGGAATTGGTATCGGCACGGGTGTGGGAAATATTCGTGGCCAAGCAATGTCCCAGGCATCTGGAAGTTCTCACTCCCAGCATTCGTTGAGCAGGTGAGTCTTTTACACTTTTACGCGTTTGTCCTTTGATCGTTTAAATATTTTCTGAGAAACGGCAACGATTACAGGGTGAGCAGCAGCAGTCCGAGCAGCACGCCGACGGACGCGTGTGCGACCAGCTCGGAGCAAGAGGACGAGCCGCCGCCTCCGCCGATCTCCGCCCGACCGGAACGTACGAAATCGATTGTAAGTTTTGTGCATTTGTGATTAAAAAAAAAATGTACGATTTTGATTAGCCCACTTGGTGACTATTTTGAACAACTATTTGTAACGTTTTACTTTTTATCGCGCAGTATACGAAACCTATAGAAGAGGAACCACCACCACCTCTGACGACCACACTAGGCTCGCCGCAACGAAACGGTATGCAACAGCAACAACCCCAGTCTCAGTTAGATAGAAATAAGAATCAAGCGACCCCGACGTCAACAACGACCGATCAGACGCGACCGGCACAAGGTGACAAAGCTAGAAAGAAGAAAATGTCAGACGACGAAATATTAGAAAAACTTAGAACAATTGTGAGCGTAGGAGATCCTAATAGAAAATACACAAAAATGGAAAAGATCGGACAAGGGTAAGAGACGAGAGGACAATGGTTTATACATGAATAATTATACCGAAAGTATATTATACTGATTAACATGATGATAACAATTTGCAGTGCTTCGGGAACAGTATATACTGCGATAGAAACGTCCACTGGCATGGAAGTTGCAATAAAACAGATGAATCTATCACAACAGCCAAAGAAAGAGCTTATAATAAACGAGATTCTGGTAATGCGGGAGAACAAGCATCCGAATGTTGTAAATTATTTGGATAGTTATTTAGTCGGGGAAGAACTGTGGGTAGTCATGGAATATTTGCCAGGTGGCAGTTTGACAGATGTTGTGACCGAAACTTGTATGGACGAAGGTCAAATTGCCGCGGTATGCAGAGAGGTATTGCAGGCACTTGAGTTCCTTCATTGTAATCAGGTTATACACAGGGACATTAAGTCCGACAATATCCTCCTGGGTCTGGACGGAGGTGTGAAATTGACAGATTTTGGTTTTTGCGCGCAAATCTCGCCGGAGCAGAGTAAACGAACAACGATGGTCGGCACGCCGTATTGGATGGCTCCAGAAGTGGTGACACGAAAGCAGTACGGACCTAAGGTATATCACATCAATTGTTATTATTGAAAATTAATTGAAAGCGTATAATCAATCGTGCTTTGGTGTCGCAGGTTGATATATGGTCATTGGGAATAATGGCGATCGAGATGATTGAAGGGGAACCACCGTATCTGAATGAAAACCCGTTGAGAGCGTTGTATTTGATCGCGACGAATGGCAAGCCGGAAATCAAGGAAAAGGAGAAATTATCGGGCATATTTCAAGATTTCTTAGATCAATGTTTGGAGGTTGAGGTGGAAAAACGATCCGCAGCTTCCGAACTATTAAAGGTAAGTGAAATTATTATTGTTGATACAGAACGCGAACGTTCTCCTCATATTTCTCGAGTTGATTTAATTCGAAATGTGTTTAAATTAAATTGCAGCATCCTTTTCTGAAATTAGCCAGGCCACTAGCTTCGTTAACACCTTTAATAATGGCAGCGAAAGAAGCCGCCAAAGGTCATTAAAAGAGGCAAGTGATGCGATGAAATTGTAATCGTAAGAGACATGATGCGGTTATGCGAATGCGACGCGAAAAAAAAAAAGGAAGAAATAATGAATCACCCTCCCAAAACGGAAACGGCACAATAATTCAATAATATATAATAAATAATAAATATAAACGTATATATATATATGAATATATAAATATGAATATATAAATGAATAAATATACATATATATATATACACACATGTATGCATACATATGTGTATATCGTGTGTGAATATTATTTTATTTGCAGCGTCATGTACATGTATACACATACGCATGCATATATTCATTACGTATACATATAGATTGATAGATAGAACATATTCGATACCGTGGAGTATCGAGAAAGCGGTTGCACAGTTTTAAAAAAAAATGCTCGATTCTCGCATGTTGCGAGCGCGAACAACAAAGTTAAATCAGAAAGAGCTATGAGCGATCTGATGGCAGAGATCTTGTTTTCCTCGATAAAAAATCTAATTACAATTGGGGCGTGTAAAACTGGAGTCACAAAAGTCTTATTGTTAGCTTAGTCTTTGAAGTAAATAAAAAAAAATGAAACGTGTTCCATAACGTGTGCACTGTTGCTTGAGATGAGCTTTTGCCGCAATTTTGATAGATTCCCATCGAGGAAATACAAGCGATTGTCAGTTATTTTCTAAAAATATAAAACTAGTATTATACTAACTCTCTCTTTAAAAAAAGAAAAAAATTCAAATCTGAGAGAGAGAGAGAGAGAGAAAATGTGTGTGAGAGAGAGAGAGAAAGTGTGTGTGTATGTGTGTGTGAGAGAGAGAGAGAGAGAAAGTGTGTGTGCGTGTGTGTGAGAGAGAGAGAGAGAGAGAGAGAGAGAGTTAGCAAGAAACGCATATTATTTATAGCGCGAGAATCTTAATAGATAATACCACAAACAAATGTGTGAACAAGTGCATAGGACCTATTCTAATATATTATTGTTTAATGAGAGATCGTAGACAGAAAAAGATTGGTCTTCGTGTCGGACTTGTATTTTTCGACAGAGATTACGCGGTGAAGCAGAGCAATATGTTTTTGGTGTGTTTTGATCCGATTAGCGCGACGAATAGATGTGTAAGCGATAGAATATAATTTGTTTCCAACGTTTTCAAGAATCGCGTACTGATCATTGATTATATTTGATTGTTAATTCAGTTTCCTTATACTGAAGAGAGAAATTATTTTAGCAATTATTTCCCTAAAAGTATCACAATTTATATGTTGGCGTTTACAATATAAAAAAAATTGGTTCACATGTGCTCTGATGCTGATTGCGTAAGAATTGCATATCTCGTTTGAGGCCGCTAACTTAGAGCTTATAACTCTTGTGACGAAGGGATGAGGGACTTTTTCTCATTTGCGCCGTTAAAAAAGAAGAAAGACACGTTAAAAGACATAAAACTTACCAAGATTTACTACTTATTGTTAGTCGATAAGAACATCTTTCCGAGGGCAAAATTTGTCCGCATCACGTGTGTTCTTCGCTGTAAGTCCAACGTAACTGTCTTTAACGTGTCTTGCGGAACAAAAAAGAAAGAAAAGATGATAGAACGAACGGATGATTGATGTGAAACTGTAAAACAAGGTTCAGACGTAGAAGCATTTTGTGACACTATAAAGTGCCTGTCTTGTCGTTTAGAGACGTGAAAAAGAAAAAAAAGAAAACTCGCGTTAGATTTCTTATGAACCACCGTATTACGATACGTAATATTTCGTTTTAGCACCACGAGAGAGAAGGAAAAAAAAGAAACAAAATCGAATACACACACATACATATAATGAAATTGAGTTGTATTGTACGTTTTGTGTAGAACGATTTGTGGTTCCGTATGTATGGTTGTATTTGCATCGAACATTATCGAGATACGTCTTTCCTAATATTGTATTATATATCATTCGAGCGTCATCGCGTCATCGAAAAAAACGAATATCTTTAGAAATACATTTAGTTATATCTTAGGTAATATCGTGATTATTAGATTTACGTATTGTTCTTTTTTCTATTTTTTTTCTTTTTTTCATTTTACGTCGTCCGTTATTCGACTGAAATATCTGTCGCGTGAAAAAAGCAAAGAAAGGCGACGATTTGTCGATAAAGATCATGATAAAAAGCGCAGATAGAATACAAGCCAATTTGCAAGTCTTGACGTAAATAAATTTTTTATCGTAACATTAATACAATCATAAGACGATTTCGAATGCGAGAATGTCGAAATTGCGAGAGAATTATTTGTGAGCTTTTTTGACTCTATGGCAAGGAGAAAAAAAAAGAAATGTCGAAATTAAGAAGAGAAAAAAAAGAAAACTTCTTTAAACGAACATCCGCGTTCCATTCCGGATAACACAAGCTCGACATTTTTTTTTTCCTCCTTTCGAGTTTCGAAAGAGTACGCAAGTAGCACGTGCTTGTGCCATTTCCAGTTTTCACGCGATGGATAGATGACTCTCGGTCGACAGGTTTTTTCGTTATACATGTATGTATAGGACTCGTATATAAATTAATATTAACTGAACCATGTGAAAATATAATTATGATAGTTATAAATCGAGAAATTAACGATATACTTATATTGCATACGACATGAGACGAAAGAAGGAAAAGGAGGAGCCCATATATTATTTGATAATCGTACGATATCCATTTTTCGACAAGTTTATTTTATTCTTCTTCCTTTTTTTTTATAGTATCATCTTTTGAAGAAAAGCCTGATTAGATTTTTATAATGTTTGACTGTTCTTGATCGAGAAAAAGCGGAAGCAGCTCAGTTTGTATCGACACTCACGATCGAATTTAAGGTCGGTATGCCTGAAGGAAACTCGATGCAGTCTTTTAGAATAACTTCAGGAACTACCTATGTGAAATAGAATGTATTAATTAAACTCTCCTTTTTTCAGTATTCCGCGAACATATCGCAACATGTTTCGCATTAATCTCTGCTTCGGCGTCCGTTCTTAAAATCGATCGGATTGTGATCGACAAGAGACAAAATAACGTGCGCACGTCTTAGTATTAACGAAAGAAAAAAAAAGTATGAGTGTGTAAAAAAAAAAAACAAATATAAAACTAAAGAATGGTGCGATCCCCAGGGTTAAAGTTGACGATCAGAAGCACTAGAAAGAGCGAGGTCCTGCATTTTCACAAATATCGCGCGACTTTCTCCTCTATATTTTTATTTTTTTTTCGCGGCAGTTATATTTTAACAAATATATACTACAGCTTTATATATAATATATATATATTAGCAGCTATTATAATTAATGTCTAATTTTACTTACGCGAATCGGGTCGCGCGAGATGCAAAACTGCCTGCATGAAATATCATCACCCGATCGATGCACACCCTGATTGAAGCGCATCTTAGCATGTAGATAGACGTTCGCTGATAATGGTACCGAATGATCCTTTTATCGCGTGAACAAAAGTACAAAAATTGTACCAAGCATGCCTTATCGTAATAATAATAAGTGATGCATCACGAAAGTACTCATTATTTTTTGACATTGACAAACGAATCGCAAACGTACCGAGGGCTCTGAGTAAAAATACGAGCAGGCGAATCTTTTCAACGTAAAAGAAAATGCAGGCATCTTTGCATCCGATTATTCATCCATATTTTGATGATCCTTCCAATTGCATTTAATTGTTACGCTACGTGGACTATACTACGTGTATTATCTCGTCTCTATTTTTAGGTTCTTAAAAATAGGTTCCTGATATGTGAATCATGTCAAGTGTGTGTATGCATGTTTTATCGTAACGTTTTACGATGTTTTTGAAAATGCTTTGTGATCTCCGAATGAAAGAAAGAAGTAGTAGGCCTATAGTAACAAAGTCGCTATTTTACTGCTGAGATTGAAATAAAAAAAAAAAAAAAAAAAAGAAGCTTCGACCCTTCCCCGACGGAGGAAGGTTCGTTCGACTTTAACTTTTGTAAGAAAGAAACGCATTTATCGGAAAATATTTGGCAGAAATCTGGTCTCTCAGGAAGAATATTTGAAATTTTTGTGTAACGATATAAAAGTTTTAAAGTAAAAGGAGTGCAAAAAGAAAACCACAGAAGGAGTAATGAATTGTAAAAAATAATGCCTAGAATTTTGCGCATATATTGTACTATAACACCTTTCAGTTTGTTTTGAAACGTTACAATATAAGGAAACATTTTATAACAAACATGTTTTTCTTCTCGTATGAAAAATATCATCCTCCCTACCTGACAATATTAAGAAAAATGATTTTCTATTTTATATCTCTCGTTTGATATAATGTGTTGATTAAATTAGAATACGTGGGGTATATTTTACATGTGGCGTTTATTGAAAAAATAACATTCTTCGATTAGACATTTTCATCATCCTTTCAATATCACGCGCTTCCTCGTAACATACATACATCTTGTGTGGGAGTTAAACTTTGTTCTCTTTTAATACAGATATGTACATGCTGTATATGTAATATTGAGAGGGTAAGCGATACACAATGCAGAGATTTTAGAACTGATAATATAGAATTAGTTTCTCGTCGCGTGTGAAAAGTCGGTCGGAAACGTTTTATCTCTGCATATAAATAGGAAAATACTCAGTAATTTTTGCAGAAGCTGTAACGTAGAAAAGAATATTCGCGAATATTATATGCAAAAGTCATATATAATCAAATATTAAAATAAAATAGTATATATATATATATCATAGTATAATTGACATGGAAAGATTAGTTAATGACGATATAATATCCATATTGCATCAAAAGTTATGAAACATTAAATATTCCTTATACATATATATATATAATAATAATATTAATAACAAATTTTTATTTTACAGCCTATTCGGTATTGGCGATAATAATTATTATACTCTATCTCTTTACAATGCATATAAATATAAATCGGAGGTATTTTATAATTGTTATAATTAACATGAGGTATAAATATATATATATATATATGACTTCACACATGTGAATTACATAATAAATTTCGGAAGTATTACAAAACAATAAGAGGACAACAGTTTTCTTTTTTTTTTTTTTGTTTCTTTTTACGTAGACTTTTTCTCCTCTCCTGCCGCGTGGAAGCTTATGGAGGCGGAATTGATGCAGAAACGCTTCCTCGTAGGTTTCGGCCCGTCGTTGAACACGTGTCCCAGGTGCGCGTCGCACTTTGAACAGGTCACTTCGGTCCGCACCATATCTGGGTTTGCGATCAGCAGTAGTAGATTGCCGCCGACTAGTTGGCGTCGTTTAATTCGACGTGACGCGCGGTTTTCAGTGGTGTTTTTTTTTCAGTGATGAGAGTGAAGAGTGGTGGTGGTGGTGGTGGTGGTGGTGATGGTGGTGGTGGTAGTAGTAGTAGTAGTAGCCAAGGAGTGATCAAGGAAGGCAAAAGGAGAAAGAATAGAGTGTGATTAGACGCAGACCGACACCCTTCTCGCGATACACTTTTCAGAAGTAATAGAAGTGATCTAAAGAGAGCTATTGGATTATAATAAGAGAAGAACAGTTGATCCCCGATCGTGAGAAAAATAAGTAACATTTATATGATACTAAAAGAATAATAATGGTAAAGTGCGTACATATATACGAAACGGTTTTATTCTATGGTCTTATAGATGAAATTGATCTTTTCGACCGCGTTAATCGTTATCAATTAACCGATTGATGTATTCGTTTACTTGGAAAAAACGTTACGCAACTTTACAATATACTACACGTTCTACATTTTATTTTTAACTATCATATTTTGTTTATATAATATATAATGTATATATAAATATATTTCTTTATATCAAATGTGTTTATATTATTGCAAAAGCAGAAATATTTGTTAGCTTGTATATTTAGCTGTGAGCATTAAAACATACAAATGATCAAATATAATTATTATCTCAACTGTTACCGGCTACATCAAAGCAAAGGAATTTTATTTGCATCAAAAAGATATGCTGTAAAAAAAGCAATATCTATACATTAAGAATTTGCAGCTGATAAAAAAAAGAGATACGTATTATTCACATTGCAAGAATATAAGTTACGTTCGTTGAACAATCATCGAAAACTTTGTAGCACAGTTATGTACAGCATTCTAAAGTAATAGTATATAAGTAAATATTTTTAATCGTGTTTTTTAATGGTACTTTTTTTTTCAATGTTTCATATATACTGTAGCACATTAGTTTAATAAAAAATGATGTAAGTCTAACACAATCACACTCTAAGCAAGTACATGCAGGAATCGGGGAGAGAGAGAGAGAGAGAGAGAGAACAAGAATTTTCGTCTAATATATATAACATTCTATATATGTACAATAAAACTATGTAAAAACATGTAAATGTATCATGTAGATTCTGCTTTTTTCTTAAATATCTACATATTTTTTTTAAACATAATATATATGTGCATAAAAAAAAGTTTCTACATTCGTGAATATACATTATCAGAGGCACACAAGAGCGAGTGGAAATGAAATTATAGTTACACAATTTTTGTGAAATTTGCGATAGTTTTATCGTGTATGAAAAAATTTAATCTTACATGAGAAACATATTGCAAGAATATATAAAGAGATTTCTACACTTTAAGCAGAAAATAAACGGGTGAAATAATTAGGATAGGTTTAATAATGTTATGCAAGTGTATAATATAATGTATGAGAGATACGTTATGATTATAACTTTTAAATAGTAAACGGGTACAAGAATTTATCAACAGGACTTTATTAATAATTATTACAATGTATATATTTTCGAGTGTACCCGCGTACTATTATAAAGGAACTATGCAATGTTTAATGTTTATATTACGTCCAGAGAATGCCATTCTGTGAGAATTGCATTATAAAAGATACACTAACGAAGACCATAATTGCTTACCATGAGAGGCGTCTTTGGTCAGTTTAATGCGTCCTTGATCCAAAACCTCATTGAATGCAGGCCAACCGCATCCGCTGTCGTACTTGGTGTCCGAGGAGAATAATTCCTGGTCGCACACGATGCAGGTATAGGTTCCCTTCTCGTAAAACTTATTGTAGCAACCGCTAAACGGCCTGCAGAAATAAAGAACAAGAATGAGGGTGAGTTGGTATGGCGTGAGGGGGAAATAAAAGGGGAGCGAACTGTACGTGACACATATAGTTTATTTTTAAACTTGCTGGCCGTGAGGGGCAGCTCAAAGCGAGGCGCTCTTGAAAAAGTTATTTCGGTGTTACGTCATCTATAACAATAAGAAATAAGACTGAAGTACTTAATCGCGCGGGAACGTGACTTTACGCGTTTCTATTTTTCTAACATATATCTTGCAGTAAATTACGTCATATCGCGAGCCTATTTACAAAAATCAGATATCGATATGATAGTCACGTTTTAACCGCTAGATATACAGGGTTTTCAAAAAGTCCGGAAACGGTCGAATATCTCGAAAATAAAGCATTTTAGAGAAAAATGTTTCTAATAAAAGTTGTTTGGTTCGAAAAGCACCATAAAATGCTGTGCCATTGGTATTTTATTTTTTTTTAATTTATTTATATTTTTCAAATATTAAATATATTTTTAAATGAAAACTTGCTTTAAAAATTTAAATGACATTATGGTAAAATAAATGTAAAAAATACGGAGTGGGGTGAAATTTTCTGGCAGATGTGTAAATATGGATCGCGACGCAAGTAACATCTGTTTATGTCACCAATATAATTAGCATAGTTCGAAGTCTCTATTATGTTATCGCTGTTGCACAACTATCTGTATATGTTATACGCTTCGACTATTATAGAATCGGCAGACATCATCTCTCTCTCTGACGAAGGAAAATCAAATGTCATCGGAGCGTGATGACAGGAAATTGGTCGCGCCTGCGAATAAGATCTATTCTCGCGAGCACATAATTTGATGACCAACACTCGTTCATTAATCAAGGCAAAGCTAAGTGACTACCACGCGACGTAAAACTTCATTCGAAGCTCTCGTACAATTTTCATTCGGGTTATTTTCGGATGACGTAGATACGCGAAAATGAACCTAACGTCAAAATAAACCGATATCGTCGTGGTTTTCGCTGACACGGTTTCTACGAAAAAAATTGACTCTAGTTTCGCGCCTCTTCGTGGAAACAACCTCACCTCTCCGTGCCCTTCTCCTGCGTCACATGCCACTGCAGCGGTGTCAAGCGTTTCCGCGCTTCCTCCTTGTCGATCATCGTCGTCATCCTCCTGATAGCGCTTGAGAGCGTGAGTCGCAGAATCTTGAGACGGGTCTCGATCGGATTTCGCTAGAGGCGAATACACGCGCGCGAAGCCACGCGGTTTCACGTGACAGTTCGGAGCTTGAGAGTTGGACAATCTTGCCGCGCTTTCGTCAGGTTTTCTGCTCGAACTTTGAGCATCGAAGCCGCTCTCTC
The DNA here is from genome assembly GCF_047496725.1 of Anoplolepis gracilipes. Taxonomy (NCBI): domain Eukaryota; kingdom Metazoa; phylum Arthropoda; class Insecta; order Hymenoptera; family Formicidae; genus Anoplolepis; species Anoplolepis gracilipes. The sequence continues at coordinate 21,159,349 of NC_132971.1, read as the reverse complement.
GAGTACGTACACGCGCACCCTTATAGATATCGGCCAACTTCGCCGCACCGGACCCGACTGAACCGCGCTCCGAACCGGCGATGCCGGATTTCCTGCGATAACTCGCGAGCTTTTGGCGCTCCAGTCACGTTCCAGTCACCGATACGAGCACTGCCGCGGAACGCGACGACGGTGTCCCGCGCGATAACTACAAAAAGTCATCCACAAGCTCGACCTCCTTCCTTAAAAAATGGATACCTTATGCAACACGAGAGTTTTTAAAATAAGGCTTTTTGTAATTATTTTGAACAATAAAGTATATATAATTTTATATGATTGATTATAATATTTGCTATGAGATTACTTTACTTTAATAAATATTAGTTCGTGATTACAACTTAATTTGAAATTAAAAAGTATATACAATAAAACTGATTATTCTAATTGATAGAATATATTAAATTTGTATTTTTTGGGTACATTTGAAGCTGAGCCAAATTTTCTAACATATGCGTGTGTTACTGTCAGTTGCTGTAACATCATAAATTTAATCAACGATCGTTGGTTATGTCAATTTCTAATTATTTTCTAATATACTGGCGGCTTACTTGAGGAATATTTTATCTATTTTATCTACCGCCGGTATAATATGAATTCCATTAGGCAGTCAACCTTTATATTTCAAAATTATTCTTATTATTATCATTGTTTTATTAATAAAATTTTTTCACACAAAAATATATATTAAATAATAACGAAGAAAAACATTGATATAACATAGAATAAATTGCGTTTATATATTATGCGAATTACGTAATTTGAAGATTTTTCTCCGTGGACTAACGCCCTCTCTCTAAAGTGAGTAAAACGTAAACAAAGGGATGAATACGTAAATGGTTGCGGTCGGAAAAACGTTGGAGATGCGTTTGAACCAATCAGAATGAAAAGATTAAAAATTTCTTTATTTTGATTGGCTAATGTAATACATTTCTCGAAGCATCCTCTAAGCGCGTCTCTCCGATTAAAACAGATATCAAATATAATAAAATAACTTTCAAACGTTTCATTTCTTTTTGTTTCCATAACAATTTTCTACAAAATTATGTTGACCAAATACATTTTCTGCTTGAGAAAATTCACAAAATATTCGAAAAAGTGTCCATATGGAGACTTGTTGGCTTTGGAAAATATCCTTCACGTTGGTAGCAATGTCCATGCGACGAGTACATAACTTCACGTTATATATTTTAATCGATGATCGAACGGCTTAGAAAATCACGTTGATATCGTTATCATACATATATCGCGATAAAACTGAGCGAATAAATAAAATATCTGTCCCTCGATAAATAAAGTAGTTCTTTAAATTGATCAAGGGCTAAGAATCATCGTTGATCCGAACGAGCATGCGGTTTCCTTTAAGTATACATCTTCGATTCTCAAATCTTGGTCACGCCGACTAGTCGGCATGACGTCACGGCAGGCGCCAAGTGTCGCGGCGGGCGCTCGTGATTGGTCGGCTGGGCTCGGTGCGGCGGAGTGGGGGCGCGATAGTCGGCACGATGCACGGTCGGCAATGAGCGCCGCCGCCATCTTGGCAGATAGAAGCAGCCTGCTGTGGCCGTCAGCCGCCGACGTTACACCGTCCAGCTGAGCCGTTGCCAAAGCTAAGCGCGAGCTGTCTGGCTCCGCTGCTGGTGAACACGGAGAAATCGCGGCGGGCTTATTGTTCGCGTCGCGCGAACGTAGATACCGGCTAGGAAGGAGGAGGAGGAGAGGAGAGGAGAGACGGAGGTGGCGAACGAGGAAGAGAAGGAGAACGAGAACGAGGAGAGGTACCGGAAAAGCAGCGCGGCGGGCAAAGTATAATATCGGAACGTGAGCGGGACGTTGCGGGCGCCTCGCGCGGTCGCGCCTCGTCTCTCGGCTCTCGTTTACGCCGCTCCAGTGTCATTCTCGTGTCATCGTGTACGGTGAAGTTAGTTGCAGTGCCGAAAACCCGTTGTCCGTCCGTCCGCGTCGCGCCGAAGACGGCCGACTTCACCCCGTTTCTCGCGACCGTCGAGATTCCTCGCGTTGTCCTCGCCCTCGTCCTCGCCCTCGCCTTCGCCCTCGCTCTCGTCCGCGCCCGCGCCCGCATTTCTCGTTCTCCCTGTGTACGAAGGGAGTAACTCCGTCGTGTCGGATAAATTGCCGAATTCTACGTCAATTACTATTGCTGACTGTTGCTGATATTCACTGTGTGACAGTGGGACAGTATGGCGGGACAGACCATCAACGACAGGCTGCTGGCCGCGAGGCACAGCATCGCCGGCCAGGGCCTTGCCAAGTCCGTCTGCAAGGCTACCACGGAGGAGATGATTGGACCCAAAAAGAAGCATCTTGACTGTAAGTAAAGAGAGTGAAAGTTCCTTGGATATATCGAGCCGGCGCTCGCTTAATTTGCCAATTCAAACTAGATGGCATTTTCTTTTTTTCCTTTTTATCTCATGTTTAATTAAATTTAAAATCCGTATCAGAGGAAAGAGAGGAAAAAAAAATTCATTCGAGATCGTCGACGAGAGAAAGGTGAATGATTGAAATTCTCGGCGTGAAACAGGCAGGGTGTACCCGCGTACTCTGAGTTTTCGGATGATTTCGAGTACGTTCGTTCCACTGTCTACGCACTGCGAGAGTAGGTACGCGCGAAAGAGTGTAGAGGGGCCGCAAGTTAAGCTACGAGTCGCTCACCTTTCCCATTTGTCTGCCGTTGAAGAAGGTGACTCGTGCTTGACTCACACCTCCCCACTGTCTTGGCGCGAACCCCGGCATTCTCTTTGACGGGAATCAATTCTCTGACGAGCATAATCGCATGAAACTGACTTCAGAGCAGCTTAAGCCCTCCTTTCTACTCTGAATCAAATAATTAACATGTATTTTAAACCGCATTTCTTGAAAATATATTTTTATCCTACGTTTTTCGTTTGCTCAAAAATTCGAATAAAAATGCAAATGTGTGCAAATCAGAAAAGCGATTAGAAACGCGATGAGTGTGTTGGCCAACTCATCGCGGAAGATAGAATCTTGAAACATTGCACGATATAATAACAGTGATCGTGCAGTATCTTGAGGTGGAATCTAAGAGTCCGTTTAGAGAATGCTTTTTTAGCAATCTTTTTGCGATTAAAGGCGAAACAAATGTATGTTTTTTTACGAAATAAAGAGACGAGGGAAAGAAAGAATTGTAGAAAAATGTGGGGAGTGTGAAAAGGACACAGACATTTTACTCACGGTGTATGTTCCATTCCTGAAAGTGGCCTTTCCACTCGCGCGATCGTTAACACTACTTTTGACAGCCGGATACGGAACGTCAGTTACTGTTAATTACATGTCATGCATATGCAGAAACATTAATTATTATAATTACAAAATTAGTATTATATTTCTGCTATTATTATGCACTAGATGTTATGTTAGCATACATTATGTTATAATAATATAGCATAGTTTTAGCACTTGTACTAAAATCTCATACACGAGCAGATATTTTTACTTGTTTTTTCACGAAAAGTTTTCGCACATTTTTATGTTACGATTGTGACAAAGATTCCTTCTTTTTACTAGAGAAGAGAAACGAAGAAAGCTGTAGAATGCGCGGTGGAAAAGGATGGAATCGCCTATTTATTGACGATTTGTTCTATTCTGGTTTATTAGCAGGACATTATTCTCGAGCAAGGAATTCGATTTTAGAACTTTGTATCTGTCCGAAAGAGACATGAATTCTTGTGCGCATTCGACTTTATACAATATCAAGAACGTTTGTGTTTACACAAGTTAATGTATGTATCTTCTCATGGTCTGAAGATTTACGTTAGATAAATTTCACTGGAACAATAATGTATTGTACACTCAATTAAGGCTACACAATGCTTGATTCTTATATTTAAGTTTCATTTAAATTATTATCTTTCAAGAAACAAGCGATATTCAAGAGAACGTAGCTAACAATAAGAACAATATTAAGAAAGTTTTGTCATGTACAAGTATTTTATATTATATGTGCGTGTATTTTTTTTTATAAACAGTAAATTTTGCTTAGAACATCTAAAACAGCTGTTTATGAATTTTTCATATAAAATTATGTCACATGTAAAATTATGAAGTTTCATTACATTTTTTTTTTCATTTATATCATCAACACGCGATCCAAATAAGAACCTTCTACTCTCGGCTTAATTAATTACCACCCTAATCTGATCGAAGTTAATTTTTCAAAATAAAGTTTGCAACGTTAAAGAGCACTTTCATCCCCTTAATTGTAAATTTTTATAGATTATGTACACATATTTCTCAGAACAATTTCACAAACAAATTACATTTTTTAAACTTACATTTAAATTACAAATTCAATATGGTGCAGAATGAGAGCAACAAGATTTCACAATTTTCCTCAACTGTTGCTTCAATATACGTATCTAAATTATTACGTGATTGTTGTGTAATTATAAACAAAATTATTTAATCTATATATTTTTTTTTTCATATTAACAAAATAAATGTTATCATTATTCAAAGATAAACACGAAACAGATATCTATGCATTTTCTTAAGCTAAGCCAACAAGTGTATTTTAAACACACGCAAAGAGCAACGGGTGATTATTTCAAAATGAAAGATGTGTGACTTTGAACCACTTTCGTAATCGGGTATCATAACCCGAACAAACATCATTTATATATAAAGAAGTGACATTTACAAGTTACAATAATTTTAATAAAACTTAAACGTACGAAATCACGCATCGTGTATAACGTTAATTAAATGTACAATACAGTATTGTTCCGGTGAAATTTATCTACGGTAAATCTTTCGACTACGAGACACACATACATTAGCTACGTAAACACAAGTATTTCGTATACACACATAACAGTAGAGTAAACTCGGGTAAGATGGCCACAGTTTTTTAAAATGCAAAAAAAAAAAACTTTTATTTTTGTTATTTTTTAATAGTGTTTGGCATATTATCTTCACTCAAGCTTCAATTACGTAATATTATCGAAATTAAAAGGAAAATATTTAACAGAAATTTTATATTATCAAAATAGTACAACGTAAGCATTGGCCATCTTACCCAACTCTTTTAAGGAAAAGATGGCCATAATATTTATGAAAAAATAGTGAAAACGAAAATAAAAATTATAGGTCGTATAACAATTTACATATCTTTATAATATGTCTGACGTCGATTACGATAACTTAACTGTAATTTATTCGACGTTATCAGTTTTTAGTGGACAAATGAAAAACTTTGCTGCTAGTCAAAAGTAAAAATATGATGTAAGATTCACAATATCGTTATTTCGAGCAATGTATGCACATAAACTGCCGTAAATATCGATTATCTTTGATAATGATTAAAAAAGCGCGCTATGTAACGATTATTGAAAAAATTACAGCCTATGGCCATCATACCCAAGTTTACCCTATACATCGTGTTTAGAATTAACAAAGACCTCGCGCGGGTTTCCTTCTTTGAACGAAAGATGGAATAATTCACAAGGTGACGAACCTTTCGCGGTAGCGGCAACTGTCGTTAGTCATGTCGACCGATTACATATCGCGCTGGTAATTTCCTTCCGTTGCGAACGAAAGCGTGCCGGGGTGGACGGATGACAGCGACTTTGATAGTCGATTGATAGTCCTCTCTCTCTCTCTCTTTTTCTCTACCGCCCTCTCCGTCCCTCCTACGATCTGACCTCGGCGCGAGCGCGTATCTCAATGAACCCCATTCCGCATTCAGCAAAATCGATCGACGTCTATTTCAGCCTTCGCCCTTACCGGGGCTCGACTTTTCTCTCTTCGATCAGCCGGAAGAGGTAATCCTTTCCTCATTATTTAATAGAGAGATATCATATTGCGCGCATACACGCGCGTTGAAACGAGTTTTTAGAATGAATCAGCGGACGCTGAATGAAGAAGATAAAATCTGACGGATAGATTTGTTTTAATTCAAAAAATAGATGTCGATGTCTGGATAAGAGAGAGAGCTAACGGCGAGAAATTTGAAATTTACATATGTCCGTAATTGAGATAAATGCTTTCGCATGATGTCATTCTTTGACATTGGTTCGTCAATGAATCTTCTCATCACTGCGGCCTAACAGTATTTATAGTTTCGTGATTCATGTGCAAAATGTAAATTTATGATACGTGAGAGTATATGAATGATCGAAATGAAAATTAAAAAATATATAATGTGTATTATGTATAATAATATTGAAATCATGTAGTTCAGAATTAAAAAAAAAAAAAAAAAAAAAAAAAACAATAGAGTAGATAATTCTCTCTTTATGACTATTTTTTTTATGATAAAAAAATTTCTATCTCTTTTCCGATATATAAGTAATATGTACATTCCTTTTTCTCGTATTTATATCTCATATTCTTGTTTTACGAACTCATATATGTCAAGAATTTGTCATATTTCCTTCCTGTCTGCGTATCTTTCTTTACAATATTTTTCATGAACGAGTTAAGTTGTCAATACGTCTTGCAAATATCGAAGAAACGGCTTGATAAAAATAGATAAACATATTTCACGAATAGTCGTCGACAAAACTGTATTAGTCTGACCTGATAAGTCGCGAAACCGTACGAGTTCCATTTAATTATCGATTTTGCTGGCGCGTAGTTGCACGAAACGCTTCATATTATATAGATCTACGGGGTGTGCCAAAACATTTCTGATTCGTTGCTGTAAAAAATGCCGAAATTATTGTACATATTCTCTTTCTTCGTTTTATCATGATAAAACAAATTTTCTAGATTTTCAGTTTTACACGCCTTTTTTATTTTTAAGACACGTATACACGAGACTTGTGTGATAATTTGCATTTGGCCTAATTTATGAGTTTGTCCTAATTTAAACGAGCATGTCCAAGCATTTTTCATGCCACGCGCGATTATCGACTTTCCATTTTGACTCTGTTGATCATATCTTGTTAACATCTCTAGCTATATATATATATATATATATATATATATATATTTGCGATAGAATAATATTTACCATCGAGTCCTTGTCAGTATAGACCTTTCAATTTAACTTAAATCTGTTGTTATTGATAGAAATTAAGAGAGAAAGAGGGAGAAACGTGTTATAAGCTTTGCATGATGAAACTTCCACGATGGTAAGAATATAATATATAACAGGAATGTAGAGAATTTCGTTCCATCATATATAGAATTAATCTGCCATCGATATTTCCATGCGTTATATAAAAATAAATATAAATATAAAATATAAAAATATAATTGAAATAATATATATATATATATATGCTTTTTTTACAATTACTAATTTTTTACTATTATTAATTAAATATTGATTGTATAATAATTTGGAGTTTAAAGAGGATTTTTTTTCGTTTTATTAAACTGTGAGATCTATAGCAATAATATAATTTATCGGATTATTAAATATTAATGATATTAACTCTCCCAAACTGAACACGTGAATCCTTCGTGTCCATGTCAATTTTAATTCATTGTTTTAAAAAAATATTAATAAAATCTCGAGGTTGGAAAACTTATCTAAAAAAAGTTTGTGTCAAAAGGGACTTATAAATGAAAGGACAATTTAAACAGTTCATTCAGTGCAAAGTGCTGGCGAATTTAAATCTGAAGCGGACACAAATGACGTATTCGTTTTATGTATTAAATAAGAAAGAGTAATTAAATAATTTTTTTTTTTTTTTTTTTAAATATTGTTCTATTGCTGTTAATCGTTTTTTTTATAAATCACAGACACATGATATGTTTAAAATGTTCTGCCAATCTTTAATTTCTATTGCTTTAATTTCTATTGTGTTCATTTATTTTCATGCTAAAAATATCTTTTATTAAATCAGCATGATAACGAACAACAAACAGGGGTTGTATGTATTAATCAATTTTGATACTGTAGATTGTAATGTAAATTACATTATCACTTTTCTTTCAAATAAATTACTTGAAGATTAAAAAAAATTTTTCCTCAGAAAAAACACATTTTTTTTATACTTGAAAATTATCCATTTTCGCTCATGTAAATAATCATATTTTTTAAAGCTGTGGACATATAGTATTTTTTTTCGTAAACTTTGAACTTTGAACTAAAAATTCCTGGAAGCCCTTTCGTTCAAAATTATTTTTTCAAATTTTTATTAATTTTTATATAAAACATCTATGTTTCCAAATCTTGATCTAACAAATAACAAAAATACAGTATTTAAAAATATTTTCTCTTTAACCCTACTACATAAACTTTCAATTTAAACTTAACAAAAGATGTGTAAATTTTTTAAGAATTTTTTAAGTAATTTTAGAGTACAACAATTAAGTCGGACTCCAGTTATCCACGTGTTCAGGATTATTACGGTGCCATAAAAACATGTTCAGTTTGAGGATTAAATATTAAAATTCCTTAATGTATTATCAAAACGACGGTTTAGCTCTTTTAATACTAAGATATAAAAGATAATACTTTATATATTTTTTACAACTTATAGATTGCATAAGCATACGTGTCGTAATATATATTGTAATATCTATAATATATAATATAATATAATCATTGAAGATACGATTGTCTTTTTTATCGCACTTAGAAATTATCGTGTCGCAGAGCAATTATGAGCTTTCACATGAGTTTCTTTTTCGTTATTAACTTATGTCGCAATGTCAATTAGTAATTTCTTCCGTTTGTAGCACGAATCCTTGGAGATCCGCGTAACGAACGACTTTATATTAACACGGGAGCGCGCAATTAAATCAGGGATTCGTGACTTACATCGATAATTCAAAGAATTATTTAATAAAAGAGCCGGATTCTCTCCTCGAAGAACCCCTGATTCTCGGGCTGCTGATTTGCCAGACCGATACACAAAGCCACTATCGGCCGATCAATAATCTCACCGAATGATGAAACATCCGTTCGTTGTGTTGCTCTATATAAAAATTATCGAATAACAGTCTTTACGTCACGTGATTTTCATTACGAAAATAGAAATCGATATTGTTTAATTAAATTGAATTTTTTACTACAAATTAGAATTATTTCCACTCTTATACTTGTGAGAAAAAGTTGCCGCTATCGCGTTATTGAATTCATCGAATTATACCTGTCTCAATCTTTATTTTCGATACCGTCATGATATATGAGTTTTTATATTCTAAAATAAGTGTTATATATGGAACGATAATACGAGTCAATATTTATGATCATTGCGTGCATATACATGCATATGTATATTGCAACCGCAGCGGTTATAATTGAATAAAAATACGAAACTGCATAATGAACAATTTTTATACACATCGATATTGCGCGATATTTTTCGCGGTTATTTATATGACAGCCTACGTTCTATTCTATATAAAATCTCACGTGGGGGATAACACGTCAGATAATGAAAACCACGTTGCGGTTCCATCTCGTTGTCACTAATGAGAATAGTTGTTGTTTCGAGAATGTCGTTCAAATCGAGAAACAGTCAATGTCATTTTCCGCGACACGAAGACAGAAGGACAAGTGCCATGTGCTAAACTGTACGTTAATTGTATGCTATAACCAACCATCTCCTCGAGATGACTCGAATGTAGAACAACAGTTGTCATTTTGCAGTTAAGTAAAAGGACGGGTGCTAAGTTATATACTGTGAATGATTTCCCGATGACTCATTGGTGAAATATATAAAAGTAGGTTTACTCTCTTGCAAGTCAAATAATTTCAAAACCTTCGATCTGTTGATCGATTTTTTTTTCTATCTTCTATAAAGTTATAATTTTTTCAACCCTATGTTTTGAATATTATTACTAGATCATATATTTTTGTGATACAGATTCAAAAAAAATTATATTTTCTCTCTCGCGCGCTGTGATTCGATGCAAATCTTTTCAATTATATTTCACATATTCCAGAAATTTATTTTCTATATTCAATTTATATTCCATTTTATAACTAAAGATTCTTATTTTTTATCACATTAAGTTTGTCCATTTTTATCTTCCTATATTTCAGACTCGTACAATGCCTGTTTTTCTGTACGGGACCTTTAAGGTCATCTATTTTAAGTATCGATTGTAAAAAGAGCTTTTTTATATATAAGCCTTTTTTGGTTATCAGAGCCTTTTTTTGCTGTATTCATTTTTTCCATTCTATTTATGATTCCTGTGATTTTTGCCAAAAGATTTTTTTCCTGTTATGAGGTATTAGCGAGGATTCGATCGAGCTCTTTAATAAGAATCTGGATCTGGATCTGGATACTGGAAAATGGTTAAATGTTTTTTTGACAAGATTTAATGTGAAAAGTGTAAGGTTTTTTTTTTACACTAAAGATAAATAAAATTTAAATTAATATAAATATTTTTTGTTTTTTAATAATTGCACATATTTAATATTTTTATATCAATTTAAAAAAATAAAATTATCATCTATATTTACATAACGCTTACACTGAAAAAAAATAATCAAATATAGTTGAAATTTATTTTATTAATTCAACAACATTATTAATCAAATTAATACGCCACGTATTGATTTGATTAATAATGTTGTTGAATTAATAAAATAAATTTCAACTATATTTGATGATTTTTTTTTCAATGTACTTATATTGCTTGTCAGATTTCTAATTTTCTTTCTGTAATATTTATATAAGGGTTTATTAAAAATGACTGGTTGTTTTATATACTTTTTATTTAGGTTCGCCATTTTCGTTCTTGATCAATCAGCAAGAAGTAGCCCATGTCCTCTTATTAAATCTCTAAAGTTCGACAGACAAAATGTTACGTAAAAAATGCTATTTCGTTAGTTGGCGTAAAAAGAGATCTTAAAGTGATTTGCATCTTTCAAGGCCGACGTTTTCTGCGTTGCACAACCTTGATGCTTTCGATCGATGTTGTACCGTCATGTTCGCGTATGTAGACGAGCGTTTAAAAAGATTGTTGGCGAAAATGGATCTTTAAAGTCATTCACGTCCCTCATGGTCAATGTTCTTTTCGCTGAACAGCGTGTCAGCGTTTCAGAGGGGTTAATCGATACAGACAATAATATCGCGCTTGTTATAAACGCTGCAAATCTGACACAATGTCACGTAAAAAATGCGAGGATTACATCGATGTATCGATGTAGGAAAGTGGATCTTTTAATTTCACTTTGCCCGCGACGATTTGATCTGATTTAATTTCCTTGAATCAGCTTACTATATCCCTTTTCATAAACATTGCATAATATCTTTTTATTAAACGAAAACGAAAAGCTAGTCAGAATTGTTACAATGAATGATATACATACAAGGATTCGAAATAAAAATGAAACTTAATCGTCTACGATACGAATAAATAAAAATAAAAGTATGCTCGTGATAAGAAACAATATCAATTATCTCGAAACCACTTGACTTTTTTCTTTTTTTATCTCTTAACTTATCTTTTATCTCTTTTTATCGTACAATAATCTTGTGACTTACAGCTCTTTGTATATTTATAATATGCATATAGTTTAAAAGTGATCCACTTTGGAATGTAATGACATTATTTTAATATGATTTTTGGGAGAAGGAATTGAAATTTTTCTCAAATAAACGTTAGGTACTGCCTTGAGGATTAACTTATCCGGTCACGGTCAATGTTCTCTCCCTCTGTTGCGTAGCGTGTATCAATGCACACGAGAGGTCAATCGATAGCACCTCTATTTTTCGCTCGGAAAAACAACAGCGCATCTATTATGCGAGATATGATTCGACGAATATTGTTTTTTCAGTACACGCGGCAATCATTTATAAAAGGAGTCTTTGATAAAGCGCGAGCAATGGGTAGCCGCATTTCTCAAATTTTTCTATTCTAATTATTGGACACATATAAATGTAATGATAAAAATTAACATTTTGAAAGTTAATTATTTCAATATTTTTAAGCCTACTTTAACAGAATTTTATTTCTAATCTTCTCTGTTGTATATAATTATAATTTTTATAGACATTTTTATAGATATTTTAGATATTTTTATAATTTTTTATTAATTTGAAAAGAATTTCATGTACAATTTCTTTGACATTTCTTTAATAATATTTGAAAATTTTTACCTTCTAGAAACGTAAAATATAGAAGGATCTCTAAAGACAGCGAAATGTTATAAAAATATTGTTATTTCGCAAGACGAGAAAAAAATCGCTTGCATTATAGTAAGATAAACATGATGTATTAATCATACGATGTAGAAATTGTCCATGAAACATCGATTGCATCGCGATACATGTACGATATATTATATATACGAAACCCTACCGACGTTTCGCAATTTACGACTGTCCGCGATCGAATTGAATTTGCAATCACGATCGCCTTATCGTACGCTCCACTTACTCCAAAATGGAATTTATCCACGCATGCCTCGCGCGTTTACACAAAGTCCGTTTGTTTTTATTTCTGCCATTTTCGTCGCCGTTATTTACTCGAAATATTCGAATACATTTTTACCAATTTCCGGCACGACGCATTTTTTTAATAGAATCGATCGAGTATAAAACATATTGAAATTTGATCGGAGATTTCGCAACGAAAAAATGGCAAATTCTCGTCGAAAATAACATCACAAAAGCTAGATCAGACTCAACCTTAGAATTCTTAAAATTTCCTTATAAGAATTACAAATGTATCTATATTATGTCATAACATGTGTATTTTTTTTCAAATTTATTTTAATTTATGCGCATTTTATTCTCGGCCATGTGTCTACGTAACTAAAGTCAGAAAGGGAGAGAGAAAAAAGAAAAGAAAAGATAATTTTACACCGGTTTTCTCACTTTTGAGGGTGCGTTAAACAGTGTGAGATTTCATCACTTTTGTTCCGAAACCCGCTAAAGCACTTGTTTATTTTTCAGTCTATTCTAACCACTAGGATTCAACGCGCAAACCAAACAAAGCTGTCTTTCAACAGTGTGTGGGAGGCGAATACTCCGAGAGAGAGAGAGAGGGGGGGGGGGGAGAGAGTCTTTCGCGATTATAATCGCGAGAGAATTCGAGCATATAGGTGTATCCTCCTCCTTTTTCTCTGCGTGATTAAATTTACATATAACTAACGTGTCATATATTCATCGCGTCAAGTGCACGTGTGTCGCCTTTGACGAGAGGCCTTTGTGAACCGGAGACTGTTGATACTGATTGTGAGAGAACACGTGGGGAACGAAGAGGGAGAAGGAAGTGGAGGTGAGAGACGAATAAAAAGAAAAAGGGAAACAGAAATTGAATATATACCAGGGACGAGTCGCGACCCCGAGAGGACGATGGCCGCGCGAGCCAAGATTCTCCAAAGAGAATGGCCAGTTACGTTCTTAGTATCGTGTTTAGCGTAGAGCACCAAGTATGCGATATAAAATTATTTTCCGCAGTAAATGGCAAGAATTTTATCTGTGTGTATGTGTGTGCGCACGTGTAAATATCTTTCACTATATGTGTACAGGGGGGGGGGAAAAAAAACATTTCTATCCTGTGAAAGCGTATACATATGTATATACGTATATTAAATTAGCTCCCTTTGATACTTTCGAAAAAGATTGAATTTTTAATTAATTTTATATACATTTAATTTTTTCACTACATTTTGCTCTTTGAGATAAAATTTCTAATCATGTAGTATTTTAATATCAATTTATTCGAGATATTAAAATTTTAATTCAACGAAAAATTAATTAAATGAACAACTTAATTGAATATTTATATTAATAATTTATATGTATATCACACACATTTACATTTATGTTTGGTGACATAATATTTTAATATATACATATTGTAAGAAATAAAGTTTCTCTTCTGAATAAAAATAGACCAAATACACGGAAAATCTACCGAGGCTTTGCGTCGGAGAGATTTCCTAGAATATCTCGCATAAACGCATAAATATTTGACGATATATGATCGGTACTTGAATTTTGATGGGAAAGTCCTGCAATGTTTTCGCTCGGTGTAAAGCTGATTTTTGTAACTCGCAGCTGCAATCGCTCGTGTTGCCAAAACGCGTTATCGCACACGCCCCCGTCCGCGTCTGGAGATACACATGCAGTGTCAGTCGGTCGGTGTACACCCCTTCAATACAGCCTAGATAGCGGTTGTGTTTTTCACCAGCGCACGCACATTCAACATCCTCCGACGATTGCCAATCGCGTGACTTTATCGGCAAGATTTATTAAAAGCTCTCTGCGTATTATCAGCTGTGTGTGTCGCGCGAAACATACATTACTTATGCCAATTAAACACATTAAATTTCATTTGCGGCTACTAAATATATTTTCCAATATTAAAACAAATATTTAAAATATATCTAATGTTTTAAAATATCTATATTAATCTTAGTAATATTATAATGTTTAATTGAAAATATATTAATGTATAAAAATACAAGAATTAATATCATATTAATATATATGATTATTTTGATATATATATTTTAATACGTTTTGCAATATATATTAATCTTTATTACATAATATTTGGGAATATCAACATTTTGATTTGTGTTTGATTGCGGGTGATACATCATAGTGTCAAAGTTAATTGGCTTTCCGTTACGCTACACTTTTTTCATTCGAGTTTGCACCTGTTTTACGTACGTCAAAGCGATAAAAATCGAGACCCACGTTTCTTTTGTGAATCAGCCACGAGGTTTTGAATGAACGCGTTCGAGAAACGTTCTTTTTGACAGTCTATGACGATGCCAACGCGGACGCCATTTGGTCGCTAAATCCGTCCGTGTTTGGGAGATTATAATTAGAATGGGAAGCCGCGCAAGGTCACATTTACACGTCGTTCGAGACATATTGCAGTTACTCATTGCATGCAGTTTTTCTATTCGTTACGAACTATTTATTTTCTACACAGCAATGTATCCCATAGGACAATATATCCTTTTTATTTCAATTAAGGATATCTACTTTTTCGAAAACATGGAATTCTCAGAAATTTTTCTTGTATTGAAAAAATTAGGGAATTCTTATAGAATTTTAATGGGATTCGGAGAATTTTTTTTTAATTCTCTTTTTGTTAATTTTGCTCTTATATTGTATTAAGCATTCGACAATCTGCCAATAAGCCAAGTTGGAAATTATGTTTAAAATATGTGATATACGTTCAATTAAAATATAGATTGAAACTTTTATGGCACAATGATCTTATTGTTAATCCACTTTTTTTCAGTTGAACGTACATACTTATAATATCTATTTCTATATTCAATTTATATATTTATACATTTATATATTTAAATTTAATGTCTAACAAAATATTGGATATGCAGTACATGTTTATTCTGTTGTAATTTTTTATGATAAAAAAGTGAAAATGTTATGCAAGTGAAAAATGTTTATTTTACGAAAGCTATTCAGCTTTTTCAGCACAATTTAGTACTTGAAACTTAAGTGGCCTTATATTTTTCCTGCATGAATGCAAAGTATTAGAAAAACGCATACAATAAAAAATATTTTAGAAAATTACATTAAAAATTTTTTAAAATATTTCCTTCATCTGGAATTTTGAACAAAAATGCCTGGACGATTAAAAAATTTTTTTACAAGATTTGAGCAGACATCCTGGAATTACTTTCTGGATTCGCGATTTCTTATTAAAATGAGTTTTGAAATTATTAAGTCTTTATATTTATGTCTTTCATCTTATATTTATCTTAGACACTATCAATCTTAATTCTTCTTCTTTTAGTTTTTATTATTTTTCGCACTATATATACAGTGTATTAAAAAATAATAAAGTTAGAAAAGGGGATCAAATAATTCGAAAAAAATAAGAAAGTAGAAATTTAATTTATTTTCTATCTTACTCTGGATTAAAATCAATCACGCAGATAATAATTCACGCGTGAATAATTATCATGTTTTTGTTTGCAAAAACAGTCTGCCAATTAGAAGATATTTTCGTGATAACACTGAATATATTTGTCGCGCGATAACCATATGGAAATGTTGTGCAGTTCATAGAATGGATAGAGTCCGAAGGCTCGCTGCTGATTCACTGCTTCATTCGCGCCTTTATCCGGTGCTCCCCTCCGCCCGTTCGCGTTGCACTTTCATTCGAAGCCCTCTTGTCGTGACTTCGATATTGCGGGATCATCGGTCGGTTAGATGAGAGAGAGAGAGAGAGAGAGAGAGAGAGAGAGACGCTTTAAAGCCGTGGGAAACCGTCCGCGGTAAAATGTTGTTTAACACCCGTCGTTTTTCACGTCGATCGAATAAGCGTTGATCTTTCTCCTATTACGAAGAGAAAATACGTTTAGCGAATTATAAACAGATATGATAACAGATAGCCGGTCGTCACAAGCTCGAACGCAGGCTTACTCGATGTGTGATAAGAAATTCTTTTCTTCATATGCTAAAACATTATTAATCCTCAAACTGAACACGTTTTTTTCGCACCGTAATCCTGAACGCGTGGGTAACTGGAGTCCGAGTTAATTTTTGTACTCTAAAATTACTTAAAAAAAATTCTTAAAAAATTTACACATCTTCTTTTAAGTTTAAACTAAAAGTTTATGCAGTAGAGTTAAAGAAAAAATATTTTTAAATACTATATTTTTGTTATTTGTTAGATCAAGATTTGGAAACATAGATGTTTTATATAAAAATTAATAAAAATTTGAAAAAATAATTTTGAACGAAAGGGCTTCTAGGAATTTTTAGTTCAAAGTTCAAAGTTTACGAAAAAAAAATACTATATGTCCACGGCTTTAAAAAAATATGATTATTTGCATGAGCGAAAATGGATAATTTTCAAGTATACAAAAAAAAAGTGTTTTTTTTCTGAGGAAAAATTTTTTTTAATCTTCAGGTAATTTATTTGAAAGAAAAGTGAAAATGTAATTTACATTACAATCTACAGTATCAAAATTGATTAATACATACAACCCCTGTTTGTTACTCGTTATCATGCTGATTTAATAAAAGATATTTTTAGCATGAAAATTAAAGCAATTTGTTTCTTTTTTAAGGAAATTATTATTGTAAATTTATAACTTATTTTTATAAAAAACGATTAACAGTAACAATATTTTTTTTAAATTTTACTTATTGATCCTTTCTTATTTAATGTACATAAAGCGAATACGTGGGTCATTTGTGTCCGCTTCAGATTTAGATTTGCCAGCACTTTGCACTGAATAAACTATTTAAATTGTCCTTTCAGTTATAAGTCCTTTTTGACACAAACTTTTTTTTTTGATAAGTTTCCAACCTCGAGATTTTATTAATATTTTTTTAAAACAATGGATTAAAAATGGCACGAAAAACCCACGTGTTCAGTTTGAGGGTTAAGTATATGTCAACTCTTATATATTAAAATTTTGTCAAGTGTAGTTTATCTAATATATTATTTGTATTTTATATAAAGTGTCTGCATTTTTTTTTTTTTTTTTTTTTTCCATCTTTGATCAATATGGAGTAGAGTTATTTTCGGGGAAAATTGCCTTTACATTTTAATGAAAGGTTCAACCTTGAGATTAAAGAATTCAATTAACGACATGTTAATATATTAATAATTCTTTGATCAATTTTGAGAAGATTTACTTTCGGGGTAAATTGCCTTTACATTTTAATCAAAGGTTCAACCTTGAGATTAAAGTGTTCAATTAACGATATGCTAATATGTATTCTGGGCCATCTGAGAGCTCATAGAACAACCATGTGCCAATTTCGCAATCAATTGAATATATGATCACGATTTCAGTAATAGTAGTATAATATGCTAAACGTCATTGCGTTCGAAATCGAGCGACGACGTGATTGTTAATCTTGTTAAATGGTATTCTTCTGACGTGGCTGTTACTTTCGTCAATCAATCGCGATTGATCGACGTCACGTAGATTGCCGCCGTCTACTTCATGGATTGGTGCATATTTTCTTCATGGCCAGTTTCGCGACATATTTGTGCGAACGTCGAGTTCAGTTCATATGCAGGTCAGAGTCAGCCGAGTCGAGCTGCGAAAATCGATAGCATCCCCTATATTCCCATTTTTAGATACAAAGTAGCATGGACCGCGATCGTTTGTAGAGTATCGAATTTTTCGGTCGTTTTTAGATAATTTGTAATTCGAGGATAGAATCTCTCTGTGTGTGTGTCTTTCTCTTTTTTTATCAATAATATAATTCTATATAGTAATTTTTATATATTATATATACATAATTTTATATTATATGTATATAATTATAATATATAAAATTATATATATAATTTTGTATAATTATGGGTAAGAAAAACATCGTCTAACTAATCGTTAATCTAAATTATAATTATATGCGAGTGTGAAAATAAAAATATATCCTTTTCTTTTAATTTATATTATGCTTGTATTTTTTGGCCGACTTATTAAATTACGTCTGTACACAATAATTTAGTATAGATGTATTTTGGATAAAAGTTATATTTCTGTTTTTATTCTATTAATATACTGCATATTATATATTTGTCTGCGCTTTCGAAATAAATTTATATATAATATAAATATACATATTTAATAACATATATAAATAAAATTACATATATATTTAAAATTATGAAGCGTGCATTATGATTATCGTTTAATTTATTACGCCTAATAATTAGTAAAGAGAATAATGATGAGAATTATACGAATCTGAATCATTCGATTTCTTTGAATTACATATCTGAATCATCTGAAAGTTTAACTGGAAATTCCATGAGAAAATTATTTTACAAAAAATTTTTCACACAATTAATCATCGAGATATACAAGGGCTTAAAGAGCAACAAACTAAATATAAATAAATAAATAAAATCGAATTTAAAAGACTAAATTTAATACGTTAAAATGTTACATTTATGAATAATATATAAATATTAAATTTATAAAAATATTAAAAATACATAAAAACAGATTATTAATAGGCGAAGAGTTTACAAGTCAGTAAAAATAGAAATTAAATCAAATAATCGTAAATACAAAGGAGGGAGGCACGATTAATCATGTTGATATCATATGATATATCTACAATCTAAAACAAGTATTATTTTAGCAGGTCTCTGTTTCATTTTTGGATTTTACAGAATGAAAACGGTTGGTTCACTTTAGAAATTACATCCGTCTTTTACTTATAATGATATACTTGTTTCTTATTAAGTTCAGAATTCATAGAGATAAAAAGAGGTCAGTGGTTTTTAATTACACTTAATAGATCGTTAAGCTAGGCAGTTGTAATTTTATTCGCGATTCGGATATTAATTCGCTTTTACCTCGCACTTTTACGTATAATTGTTGAACGTATCCGTAAAAGAGTTTACGAATGTATAAAAGTATAGTTTCATTAGAACTGCAACGTGAAGAAATACGAGACGAAACGACACACATTTGTGAGAGATTCTCACAATACAATAATATCATCACCGACGATGATTGTGAATCATACGTAGTATGTAAATTACGATGTAATCTTATAAGGTGGAGGTCGATGCCTCTCATTGTGGCTTGCATATGATGCAAGATTTCGTCTCTCTCGGAGTCAAGAATGCACGAGAGATCGATTAATTTCGAAAAAATATTTCCAACCACTCACAAAAATGATCTTGCAACTTTAACAAAAATTTTCTAGCTGTAAAAAATTCACTGAAACAGATAAATTATTAGCAAATACTGTGATACCGCATATATTTTGCACTTAATCAATTTAAATGACAGGGACAGAATTTATATCTGTACTATTAGTGTGATTTAAACAGAAAATTAGTCTGTGATGCCTATCTTTAATTATATTTGTGGTTAATATTTGACAATGGGATCTAAATCTTCTAGAGGTATTGCTAGAATATTGCTGCTATAAATTCTATACGTGACAAACAATATTTTAACAGATACGAAAAGTAGCGATATATTTTAATTAAAAAAATATATTAATATATTTTTTTTTAGTGACGTTTTTTGCCAAAATATATATGTCAAAAATAATGACCCTCTTTCGTTTCAGATTTAATCCATTGTACCAATGAACCGAACGTCTCCATACCGCAGCTCGCTAATCTTCTGATAGAACGCTCGCAGAACACAAACTGGACGGTAGTCTTCAAAGCTTTGATCACCGTGCATCATATGATGTGTTATGGCAATGAGGTAAATACCTTTTTTCGCTTTTGTTCGAATCGCGAGACGTCTGTGTATTATTCTAAAATGACTTTTCTATTTGCAGAGGTTCACACAGTATCTTGCCTCCAGCAATAGCACATTTCAGCTTAGTAATTTTCTCGACAAGAGCGGCGTACAAGGTGATTATTTTACGATTATATCAGCGGGCGGCTTTGCGTTTCTCGGTATATCGTAAGATATTCCGGAATTGGATGACGGAAAATGATGACACGTTGATACGTATAACGTTATTCTTTCTAAAATTCCGAGCAAATAATGTTCTATCATTATTTATTCGTATCTCTTAAATTTAATTTAAGAAAAAATAATTATACATATGTAATAATTCACATACGTATAATAATCAGGATTTGTCTACTCCCTGGAAAAATCTGGAATTTTATTGAGCAATTCAAGAAAGGCTATAGCCGGATAAAAATATACACAAAAAGTGCTTCTGACGAGTTTTCAAAAAATAACACTTGGCCTGTCATTTCCTTATTGTAAAAAAGAATTTTCCTTAAAATTTCAGCTCTTTAACTTTATTATTTCCTGAGTTATCGAGAAAAATGTCATTTTCAGTTTTCTTGTTTATAAATATTTTAGATGATCCCATATCCATTTTTTTCTGAATACTTATCAACAAAAGACACAAAAAAAATGTTTTTTCATTAATCTCGAATAAAAACTCGATTTTAAAAAAAAAGACTAAAATTAAGAAATGGCCCTTTTAACATGTTCCTTTCGAGGGTCAATCATCAAACTTTAGAGAGTAAATAAATTTTACAAATACAACCTTTAAACAAATTTTAAATTTTTTGCATAAAAAATATTTTTATCTTGCAATATAATTATAACTATTATAATTATTATAATTATTATTATAATTCTTACAAGAAAATAAACAATTTTCTGTCCTATTTTCCTATAAAAAATAATAAAAAAAAAGATTTTTATTTTTTTTTTCACCATGTTGCACCAATTCGAAAAAATTGAAAAAATTTGAGAGTATTGCGACATGTAAAAAAAGTACTCTATAAAAGTTTGATGATTGAATCTCGAAAGAAACATGTTAAAAAGGCCATTCTTTTATTTTGAATCGAGCTTTTATTTGAGATTAATAAAAAAAAAAATTTTTTGTGTGTCTTTTGTTGATAAATATTCAGAAAAAATTGATATGGGATCAAATATTTACAGAAAAGAAAAATAAAAACTGAAAATGACATTTTTCTCGATAATTTAGAAAATAAAAAAGTTAAGGAGCTGAAGTTTTGAAACATTTTTTTTACAGTGAGAACGTGATTGGCTAAATGTTATTTGAAAACTTGTCGGGGCACTTTTAGTATGCTTATTCGGCTATAGTCTTTAAAAATGTTTTTAATAATTTTGCTCTTACACTGAAAGCAATCGGTAATCTGTCGATAAATCAAGTTATGAATTATATGCTTATAATATATTATAAATATATAAAATCAAAGAATTTTCAGATAATTTTTTTTACAAAATTTGAGCAGACATCCTGGTAATATATTAACAGATTTGATTTTTCTGTTACGATTGTTACAATTGACTGTAAATTCCACGTGTTTATTTTCCATCAATTTTGCGTCATCCTGAATGGAAAAAAAAACCGCTCTCGTGACGATTCGTCATTTGAAATTTCAAAATGCATTTTCTTTACCTGAAAAGCGGAAGAATTAACACTTGTTTCCGTATTAACAAAATCATCGTGAAGAACGCAGCACGAACCGCACGGCTTTTCGCACACATTTAACATTTTCGTTACAACAATTCAGTTAAAAGCTCGTATGTCAATATTCGAGCGAATTGATTTAATATGCACGCGTCGCATGGAAAATTGCAACATGTCGTAATTTGAATAGCTAATCGCGGACACCTTGACGCCGAGAATGTTTACGAGATACATGAACTCGAGTCATCGATTGGAGATTATAATACGTAAGATCGATCATCGAGATAACATTTAGAGAATAATCATAAATTTTTAAAACGAGACGTGAACGTTTTTCTACGAATTTTTTCACGCGAAATTTTTTCCGCCTCGCTAACTTCCTCGCATCATCCATATGGAAAATGCGAAAATCTTTCTCTTTTTCCATGTGTCTGACACCTGTGTATACGATTTACTAACCTGGACTAACTTTCTATCTCTTCGGACACGAAGCAGGAATACGTGTGGGTGAGTTCTGATAATATTGTAAAACATGTTGTTTCCTTCTTGTTCTTTTTGTTAATATACTAACGTTGCTTTGTAGTTTCATGCATACATGTTCGACTTTAAATTTTTGAAATTAAACTTTACGCGCGTTAATTATAATAAATGTATAGCCATTGACAAAATTATTAGGCACTCTTAAATTTTCCGTATTTCTTATTCTGTTAATAGTATATAAATACTAAAAAGATTAAAAAATTTAAGAGTGCCTAATAATTTTGTCAATGCCTATATACATGTGTACATGTGTGCATAATTTGATGTATGTTGTAAATTAATTACATTCAGAGCGGACGTTATAAGTTTCATCATTACATGTTTGATAAAAAACAATTTTCAATCGGGTCCGACACGCGCATGCTTATATAACTTTATCAAATTAATGCTATCGCATCTCCCGGGTGTATATTGCCGACTTTCTAATTTCACTTTTACGCATTGTTGCGTCGCACTGCCTATTAGTGCTTTCATTATATCTCCACGGTATGTGAACAAAAGTGAGTAATTGCCGTTTTTGTTCTCTGTGCGTCGATCAGGATATGACATGTCGCCGTTCATCAGGCGATACGCCAAGTATCTCAACGAGAAGGCCCTTTCCTACAGGACGGTAGCGTTCGACTTCTGCAAAGTGAAACGAGGGTATGTGCTAAGAAATATTGTCATAATTTTATTCTACTATTTACATTTAGAGCGAGATAATTCATCCTTATTACATAATAATCGATGTTGTAGGAAGGAGGATGGCACTTTACGCACAATGAATGCCGAGAAACTTTTGAAAACTTTGCCAGTACTGCAGTCCCAACTCGATGCGTTGCTGGAATTCGATTGCACGGCTAACGACCTCACGAATGGCGTCATAAACATGGCCTTCATGCTCCTCTTTCGAGATCTTATCCGGTTATTCGCTTGCTATAATGACGGCATCATTAATCTGTTAGGTAACGCAGTACATATATAGTCGCTTTTCCTAATCACGTGTAATAAATGCATATTCGAGGATGGATGGAATGATTAATTACATGTAATCTCTAATCGGACGATTTGCGATTGTGATCTTTCAGAGAAATATTTCGACATGAACAAGAAACAATGTCGGGACGCTTTAGATCTCTACAAAAAGTTCCTCATACGTATGGATAGGGTCGGAGAATTCCTGAAAGTCGCGGAAGTAAGTTGTACATATGATCTGAACGTAAAAACGGCCGGTAACATTAAATTGACACAACTGAGATATATTTTTGTTTACAGAACGTCGGCATCGATAAAGGAGACATACCAGATCTGACGAAGGTACGTACTTCTACGATACTATTCATTATCTCTCTATCTTATTACATTATATACTCCTATAATAATAAGAAGAAATATTGATTATCTGTATATAATTATCGGTTATTTAAAGAATAATTAACAATGAGTGAAAAAAAAAATGTGTAGCCAATCGATAAAGTAATATTTTCGTTTGTTTCTTCCTATTGTACATTACTGACAGGTAATAACATCACTGATTATCTAACGAGGTAGAATTAGTATGATTTAGTATAGAGCAGTATAGAGATAATTGGCGATATTTATTTTGGCAGATTTTGTGAGTCGATTATTCTTTTTGTCTCAAAAATTAATTTATCATGTTTTCTGAAAATATTTATGTCAAACTCACGAAATCTTCTAAAATATAAATGCATGCGTTTTAGCGCAGAAAAATGTTTTCCGAGTCCAATGCACAGCTGATTCATTCTATCTTGCACCTCACTCGACGATTCTAACGATGCTCTATGAATGAATAACTGACAAATTGCTTTTTAGGCACCGAGTAGTTTATTGGACGCTTTGGAGCAACATCTCGCTTCCTTGGAAGGAAAGAAGGGATCCGCCGCGAACACACCGACGCAATCAGCAAGGTATGCTAAGTTCTTTTCTCATTTTTATTCGACTCATTTAAATCTCACATAATGATCGACGTAGGAATAAGTAAAAAGAAAAAAAAAAAAAGAAAAACGTTCCTTACGCTGAATGCTATCAAAATCGATATACTTCTCCTTCTCTACTTTTCCCAAAATCCACCGTTTTTCGTCTCATTGTACATTTTTTTTTTTTTTTTAAGATCAAAAACACTTTTTTCTATACACATCTTTACGAGCTTTTTAATACGAGTACTCGAACAAAATATGTTTTATCGCACATGCACAAGAATTATGACACAAAATTGCATTTGTTTATCGGATATCATTTCCCAATTAATTCATCTTGAACCCACATATAGATTAATACATCATGTTCTTTTTTTAAATAAACGTAAAAAATGTTGACCAATATTTTTAAAAATATGTTTTTCAATCGTTATCAATTTGTCAAAAGTTTATCCATGGTATCTTCTGGATACTTAAGGTTAATTTTTTCCATTGACATTTGACATTTAGTTATATTTAGAAATTTCGAAATTTCTTTTTATATCCTAACCCATTAAGGTATCCATGTTACGTCTCTAAATTTTTGGTATTTAATTTTTACATATATGTATAATATATGTACAATTTATGTATTTCTCGTCGAAAATTGTAATTGTAATTTTTATATTATCATTTGTATATATTGCATGAAAAAATTTCTGTTTAGAAATCTGTTCAGATAATTGACGTAGTTTTCCTGTAGTTTTATTGATTATTTATTGGATATTAAGCACGTTGTATAAATAAATTGTCTTAATTGCGATTGATGGTAAATCAATAATTTAATTTTATTGCTTATAAATTATAATCATATTTTAATTCTCAATTATAATCATATTTTAATCTTTAATTAATAGTGAAATTTATTAAATACAAAATTATATTACTTTTTTGTTGTAGTAGATTAAAACTCATATAGCTTAAACAACAATTTGAAATCAGATGTACGTCGTTAATTGTTAAAATAATTTATCTTGAAATAATGAAAAAGATATTATGTAATGTTTTAATGCACATGTATTTATCTGTACAAAATGGCTTTTTTATTATTGTAGCAAGTTCAACTTCACTACTCACGCAATTATTATATAAAATAATTGTGAGTGATATATTTACACATTAATGTATCATATAATATGATTTGATTTGGTACGCAAGCTTGACGCTACTTTTCCTTACAGAAAGTAGAACACCAATAAATGCATGTGTATATTAGGACATATAGTAAAAAATTGGAGAGCGAAATAGCAAGTGAAAAAAAAAAAAAAAAAAAAGAGAGAGCGAGAGAGAAAGAGAGAGAGAAGGGGGTGTATGTGAGTGTACGAATGGCTAATGCACACTATGCATTTTTACGCGCATTGTTACATCTATACGTACTACACTGTTTGTATTTTTGTTTTTTTGTTTGTCTCTCTTCTCCTTTGTTTTCAATTATCAATTTTCCTTTATGCTCCTCTCTCTCGCCACATTTTACGAACTCGCTGAAACGGACCTTCCGTATTCTTCTTGTCCGTCCTCTTTTTTTTTTTTTTTCTTCCGTCCAATTGACACCACACATTTCCGACATCCTATCATCGCCCAAAAGCAGCAATAGAACCAATGTAAAGTCGGGAGTGTCCGCCCTGTCTTCCACCAGTAACGCGTTCGGAACAGCAGCCAGCAATGCACGGCTCGACCAAACCGGGAACGGCCATATCGACGAGGCACTGCGACAGCAAGCTCTTGCGGAAGAGGAAGCCGCCATGAATCAATACAAGGTATTAGGCAAACTATTAGAAATCAAGATATTTAAGAACTCATGATGTGAAAGAAGGTTTTAGTTTTAAATGGACAAAGTTGAGATTGCTCTGATTAATTTGTGCTATTATAATGTCAAAATATTCCTTCAGCTTACTGTCTACTTTTTTGACATTTCAAGTACTAAGATATTTTTCTATATTTTGTAGCGCGCAACTCACGCATATTTTTTTGTATCTATACACATGATATTAAGTTTTTCAATGTATATATTGCAGGCAAAAGTACAATCGCCATCGAGTAGTACAAATCCCTTCCTCAGTTCACCGACCAATAATGCCAATCAACCTATCGTAGATTTGTTTGGTGCAGCAACGGCCGAAAATCAACAGGTATATCTATGTCTTTTTCTTTATTTGACTAGTGCGATAGTTTATGCGCAATTTTCGCAACCATAATTGATTATTTGTCGCAGCAGCAAGTTTCGCAAAAAGCATCGGATGATCTGCTGCAACTGGCGGGTAATCCGTTCGCGAACATGTTCGGGACGCCGCAACCGGCCGCACCAGGCGCGCAACCTGCCGCTCAGAACAACATGTGGATGACCAACGGTACTGGTGAGCACAGCATTTAAGTCTCAGTATTATAGTCTCGATCATTGCTGCTTTTTTTTATCACTGCGCTTGATTATGATATGTTCTTCTTTAGTTATCATTTTCTTCTTTTAGTTTTCATTTTCTTTATTTCTTTTTTCTTTTAGGTTTCGCGCCAGCTGCGCCACCAGCAAATAATAACTTTGTTACAGATAACAGTTTTTCCTCCGTATTCGGAAATCAGGATCAGCAATCTAGTAAGTGCTTATTAAATTAGTGAAATTGATATAGGCAGAGATTATACATATATATGAGCGCATTCACATGCGATTGAGACGATTCTGTGCACCTTTATTTTCTTTTTCTGTCATCTGTATATTTCTTCTCCCTTTTCTGTGGTAGAATTTTTGCGGCCATTTTTATGATATTTTTGCATCATACATCTTATACTTTAGATACTTGGAACGCGCCTGAGCAATCACACGTGCCGTTTAACGCTATGGGCAGAGATGTATCGAATGAAACAGCGATTATACCGTTATAACAAATATTTTTGCTACTATATGGATAATAATAATAATACGTATTAGTGTATTCTTTTTATATAGAGTGAAGAAAAAAATACCGGGACTCTAAAAAATCTCGAAAAATGTAAGTTTTATAGAAAAGTGTTCAGACAAAAGTTGTATGGTTTCAAGGGAACCATAAAATGATACCATTGATTCGATCTTGGATAGTCATTTGAAGGACACTTTTAATTTTTTAAATGGAACATCCTATATATTTTTAGATATTCTTGTAGCTTACCTCGAGAGCTTTCTAAAATACTTTAATAAAATATTTTTTTATCGAATATATTTTTTGAGTTATAAGGCTTCAAAGTTGTTGTATTTTCATATTAAATAGAAAATATTCCTTTTTCGATAGTCTTACCCTAATAATTTTATGCACAGGATAATGAGACGGATCAATTGGACGGATTATTGTAATTAAAACAGATAATCATCTTAAAGTAAAATGTGTATTGCTAGTTGCAAATTTATATTTTTATCCTAAAGACAATATGTGTTTGAAGCCTTATAACTAGAAAAGTGTTTAACAAAAAAATACTTTATTATAGTGTTTTAGAAAGCTCTTAAGGAATGTGTAAAAATCTGTAAAAATATGTATGGTGTTTCATTTAAGAAATTAAAGATTGTCATCACGTAACCTTCACATGACTATTCAAGGTCAACCCAATGGTACCTTCTTATGGTCCCCTTGAAACCATACAACTTTTACCTGAAACATTTTTCTGTAAAACTTTTAACTTTCGAGATTTTTCAGGATTCCGGTATTTTTTCCTCACCCTGTTATGTATTATTTTTCTTTTATATGTGAAATGATTTTTTTTTTTTTTTTTGATAAGCGCTGATTACTCGATACATTCTCCGAATGCATTCAAAGTATAATGTTAACGCGCGACAGTAGGAAAGAATACAATGTCATGTCGCGTTAACGTTGTACTCAAATACGTATCTCTTCTTTTTGTTCTCTCTGTTACTAACGTATTAACGGGTGGCCGTATAATAATCGCAAGGCATTACATAAATTGTTAGCGAATTGCTGTTTGAATGTGAGAACGGAAGAAAAAGCTAACTTATGCACCTTGATCACTTTCTGCGCAAGCTGGCGTCCCAGGAACGGCCGCGTCCGTACCTAATCCCTTCATGTCCGATTT
Source organism: Anoplolepis gracilipes (assembly GCF_047496725.1). Taxonomy (NCBI): domain Eukaryota; kingdom Metazoa; phylum Arthropoda; class Insecta; order Hymenoptera; family Formicidae; genus Anoplolepis; species Anoplolepis gracilipes. Next base: position 21,130,974 of record NC_132971.1, on the reverse strand, counting down.
CCCGTCCCTCGGTACCGCCGGCGGTCAACAGGCGGCGACGAACGCGGGCGCCTTCGGATTCTTCGATCAAAACGCCGGCGGTGGTGTTGTTGGCGGCGCGCACGAATCGGCGGCACAAGCAGCAGCAGCAGCAACAACAACGGCGCCAGGCGGAGACCTCTTCAGTGCCGGTCAAGCGGATCTTTTCGCGGGGGGCGATGGGTCCGCCGCGATGCTGAAGACCACGACGAACGGCGACGGGGACGCTGCGGCGGCCGAGGTGGTGGCGTCGACGGCACCCTCCGCTGTCGGCAAGATATCCTCTACTGCCACGCCGCCACCTAGACCACCGCCACCCGCGACCGCCGTTGCTGCCGCAAACGTTGGTGCCGCACCGCGTGCATTATCTCCGACCGGAGTATCACATGGTAGACCAGCGGCGGCGACGGCGGCGGCCCCAGGCCCCCCCGCTAACAAGAGCGCCTTCGATGATCTCAACGACAGCATCCGCATGGCACTGGGCGGGTCTCCGTCACGTCCAGCGCCCATGGTCCAGCAACAAGCTGCGGTGGCCGGCCAACAGCAGCCGCTGCAACAACAAATACCGCCGGCGGGTGCCGGTATATTCAGCGGTGCAAACGACGCTGCCGGCCAACAATCCATGATGACCGGCGCGCCGATGGTCGGCTACGGTATTCCTACCCAAGCCCAAGTCCCCGTGGGGTACGGCTCGCCGGCAAAGCAGCCGATGTCAGGTGACGGGAATGCCTAAACTAACCCACGCTAATTGCATGAGTGTCGTTACTCATTTGCTCTGTTCTTTTCCAAGTTTTGTACATTTTTTTTTCTTTTTCAGCTTTTTTTGCGTCAGCACAATATTGCGTATCCCAACTATGTAAAAATCTATCTCTGATAATTAAGAAAAATACGTCTAGATTTAAGATACGTCTTTTGGATATCTGTCGGATATTTTTTGTATATTGTTTGGATATCGCACGTTCAATTTATGTATATTTTATTCGATAGCAATAAGGTCACATTGAATGTTTATGTTTAGAGATATGATGAGAACGATAGATAAGTGTGATGTAATTTTAGCCATTTGCACTAGTAGATAAACGTGTTTGTGCTTTTATTTATAGCATTTTAGATAACCGTAAAAATCATTGGAGAAAAATAGATAATTACATCACTCTGGTTAATCATTGCTAATATTTATTTAAAACGCGCGATAACCTTTGTATTATATGTGTATGTGATCGTTAGTTTACTTTATTAGTTTATAATTTAATTATGATAATCCGCATGCTCATGAATCACTGTACAATTGTACAAACATAATTCTATGTTATTTTATTTAGAAGCTTTGCACGCTGCTATTTGCAAATTTTGCGACGATTTTGGTCTTTTTACAAGTTTTTTTGACAGATTAAATTTTTAATTATTTTTTTATTAGAAAATATGTTTTTTTGAATATTATGCTTTATTTTGTAAATTTAAATAATTTTCACAATTTGCTTTAATCCTCACGTGGTTTTTATATTTGAAGAGCTTTGCCTGACGTAGATGTTGCTTACAATTTTTAACAATTTTTTGATACCGATGCGATGATGAATTGATTTTGAATTAAATGTTATTTCAGCCGCGGGGCAACCGGTTAGCGCAGCTGCCACTGGCAAGGTTTTGACCGGAGACTTGGACAGTAGTCTCGCTAGCCTTGCGCAGAACTTGACCATCAATAAAAGCGCACAGCAGCAAGTGAAGTAAGTCCACCACATTGACCACGCTTTCATATATAGGATGGTATTTCGATAAATAACAAGACCTGTCATGAGAACATATGTATTCATATATAACTGTACTAATATATCAATGCACATATTACTTATCTACATGTTCTCCATATGTCTATTTTTTCCACTGATGCATCAAGGCATTGATTTCCAGCAGCGAATAACTCAATGTCAAAGTCCTACAGTTAAGACACTACAGCTTGCTCAATTGTGGCATCAGTTGCATCACTCTTCAGCCAAGTGCTTCTTCAAAACAAATGAAAATCACTTGATGCAAGGTCAGGGCTGTGAGTGGATGATTCAGCACCTGCCTCCTTGATTTCAAGATCTTGACATTGATTTTTTCGCTATTGAAGTCGATGCCTTGGTGCATCAGTGGAACAAATACATGGTCACATATAGGGAATATATGGAAAAATAATATGTATAATGACATGTTACAGGTTGTAATTTTATATGAATATGTATCCACTCTGGTGACTCATGTTATCTTATTTATTGAAATACTCTCTAATATAAAAGCAATTTTATTTAGAACATATTCGATGTAAAGTTCAGTTCCATAAATCTTCAAAATGGTATAAATTTAAAAATAATAATAGTAATAATAATACAATACGTGATGTATCTAAAATCGGGTTTGTATACACAACTTACGACATTTCTGAATTAACGAGTATTTTTCCTTCTTTTTGCAGAGGAATGCAATGGAACTCACCGAAGAACGCCGCGAAAACGGGCGGCTCAGCTGGCGGATGGTCACCTCAGCCAATGGCAGCTACCACCGGTGCTGGATATCGGCCCATGGTAAGTCTTAACGGTTTCTTCCTCTGTTAATTATTCTCAGCACGCTTTTTTTGATTGTTGGTACACAAGAATATACGCACATATACACATTATCATTGTTATGCATTATTTTCAAAAAAAAAAAGAAACAACTGTTTAGTTTCTGGTAAAACACTATGAAATGTAAGTTACCGATGCAGATCCATAGGTCGTTTATTTCTCACAGGATTTCTTTCAATGTTGCCGCCCTGTTATAGAAATTGTCATAGAAATTTTTTATCACACGGTTCAGTGAATTATTTTAGCTCATTAGGCGGCGTGCTAAGTACGTATAGTGTTCACGTAGTATCCCTCAGCGCTTTCTGTTTAAACCCTTAAGTATATTATTAAGTCATCGTCCGCCGTGGGACTTTTTCGCGCTGTGTGTAACACCATAAGTAATTTTCTGGTCAGTTAGCACCTTTTAGGTGAGTGTGATGCATGCACACCGGCATATGGCATGTTACCGGCTGTGTTACAGGGCCAAGGAATGACGCAACTTCTACCTACAACCACCACCACTTTGGGTTTTCCCTCACAGCCTGCAATCATGGTAAGTTTCACGAGATCACGAGCGTCTTTGTTTCGACGAACGAGTCTCGTTTAACACGATAAACCCCATAATTCGTCATCAAAATTCACCACACTGGATAATGTGTGATAACATGACTTGTCACTAACTCACTTTTGTCAATAATTGTCATTTGTATTATACAAATTATACACTGTACCGGTCTCTCCACTTTTCGTTGAAGCGACAAGCGAAAGTCATTGAAGAAGATAACGTTCCAGCTCGACATTCAGACATCTCATTGCGTCTCCTCGCATTGTGTGCTTGTGCATAGATATGTAACTTTTGGTGCACGTTTTTCTAGAATGTAGTATATAGTTTATCGCAGCGATTTACATTTCAGATTGATTTGTTTTTTCTACGTACGTTGGCTGTAATTTGCTTGACATTAATGTAGACAATGTAGACAAGTTGATTATAAACGTCTGTTACCTAGGCAAGTAATATATACGTGTTATCAAAGGTAGATTAGATTAAGCTACATTATATGTTTCTAGAGAGTCCTTGCAAATGTAAAATGAAAAAGAATCTCTAGGGAGAGTGGCCTCTATTAGAAAAAAAAAATGTATTTATTATATATAAAGTACTTATCTTATCCAATCTCGTGTGACGACGTATGCAATTCTATCCAATGTTAGTGTAATCAAAATCGCTTCTAAAACACTTTATAAGATCAAATAGGGTTTAAATGCATTTATCTTTTTTCCAGTCAGCGCCTAAATTAGTTTTATCCAAATTTCTAGTTTAATTATAATATTGATGGTCAGTTATATTTTGACGTAAAGGAAAAAGAAAATTTTTTTTTTCGCAGGCACATATGCTTCCTTTTGTACATACATCTTATTTCTCTCGCTCTCTGGTGTCTGTAGGGTATGCAAGGTATGCCGATGGGCATGCAGGGCATGCAGGGTATGCAGGGTATGAGGCCGATGATGTGTACTATCCCAGGTGCTTCCGCCGCCGGTGGCGGTATGATGGTTGCGGGAGGAGCTGCGCCGATGATGGCCATGCCCGGTGCAAATCCCATGATGACTGGTCCTAATCTGCAGCAGCCGCAATCTCAGCCTCAAGCCGCTGTAGCACCCGCTCAGCCACAAGGCAATGCAGTTCAACTCGATCCTTTTGGTGCTCTGTGAAGGGATTAGGTACCTATCCTCATTTATCATTTCTACGCCATTCGTTATCGTTGTCAAGAACCTCGTGGCACATAATGGAACGATCTATAATAGGGATCTGTGCCGGCTAAAAATAACGCGAATAAATTCCGAAATCCGCGCGACAGGATTGAATTTTACCCCACGTTTTACTAGAGCAGATTTTATCAGATTACTCTCTAATTTTAAACATTGGATAATTTTGTATATATATTATACACAAACGAGCTTTATATTTCTTATCAAATTCTTTTTGAATGGGTGTCGTTGTGAAGCCAGGGTAATAATGTAAAATAATCTCTTTGTCACTTATATGTATTTGTGATTAATAATGAATATCATGTAGCATTTTTAACGCCGGCATTTCTGAATTGTTAACTTTCATTTGATTTTTGGATGATTTATAACGTGAAACAAAATTTCATCTATAATTTTTATTTATTAACGAAATTGTAAATATAATTATTATAATAATATAGTAATTAGCAGGGTTGGGAAGTAAAGCGTTACTTGTAACGCCGTTATCGTTACAGTTACTACTTTTGTCTGTAACGGTAACGTAGTTACATTTTTTTAGTAACGGTAACGAATTTAAGAGTTACTTTTATCGTTACTTTTTATATATGGAACCTATTTCCTATTTTTATGACATATTATATTTCCTATTTTCGTATTCAATCTTCAATTATCAACAGATATTCATATAGATCTGTATTTAGAACGCGCTAACATCTTTGTAAGCGCGTTCTGAATACGAATCGTAATTATGAGAGTAAAAAATATATTGTGTATTTGATTAGTTATAAATTTAATGCAAATTAAAATTTTTTTATTTATACTTTGAATGTTTTAAAATTGTTTCCTTATTATTTATGGTTTTACAAATTTAATAAAATAAAAAATTCATTGATATTTTATTAATATTTTAATAATTAATTTTTTTAATAAAATATATTACAAAAGTATATTTTTTATTTAATTTTTAATTTTGTTTTAACATTAAAAAAGTAACGAATAGTTACTTTTGATAATAAGTAACGAATAACGGTAACTTTTTAAAGGTAACTTTCCCATCGCTGGTAATTAGACAGTTCTTCAAATCTCAGAATTATATTACTAACAATAAGTGTCAAAAATTATATACATTTTTATTATAAAAACATATACGTGATGTAATTATTAATTTAAAAAAAAATTTTTTTATATTAATTTTGTCGTGAATTACAAGTTAACTGAAATGAATTTTACAATGAACGAAATCTGGCTATTCTATATTACTAATAATGCACACACGTATGTTTACACATCTTTTCTTCATCTTTTATGCAGCTCTTATCATCAATGTACAATGATTATAAATTATTTAAAAAATAATTAACTCTGTCTCGATAGTCATGTAAATATCTATCGTTATTATGGAAAAAATAGATATATACATAGACGTATCTTGATATAAAAAGGTATTGCATTTATGTAGTAAAGCACACTACCAATGAATGTTCCAGGATTTCAAATGGAATTAAGAAGACGGAGCGGAGTTTTGTAAATACCGTGTAATATGCCTAGAAAGAGAAAAGAAACAAGGATAATGTATCACGCTTATTTCCGTTAGGCATGGCCCGATCGCGATCTTGAATCATTGATTGTCATCTGATCAAATCACTGTGAAATACGATCGGCAAATTGTATCATACTTCCTGTAATATGCTCGCCGAGCAACATGCAGTACGCATTACTCCAATAATATAATGTATATGGTTCCCGTGAGCATTGACGTCGATGATTATGAATACGTCGTTTAAGCTAATATCCTTCTCTTTGTTCGAGGAGACAACAAATCGAGTCTGGCGATCGAATCTGAATTCTTAACTCGAGCCAATGCTCGCGGGAACATCCATAGAAGCGTAGAGAGCGAGGCGACGTTTTTTTCCGTCTTGTAAATCCGTAGCCGAGCATAAATTATGTAGCTTAGATGAATTAGTTGTTCCGGACGCGAGTTGCGTTTAGAATGACACGAACGTGCACGCGTGCGGTGAATATCTTCCTCATGAGGATGAACTGTGATAGTATTGCGCTCGTGTTGTTAGTAAGCGCAAAGCAGTTTTTCTTCGTTGATACTTCGTCGTCGAGCAAGCCTATTATCGAAGATGCATTTTCTAAGTTCGATGAAGAATTTTCGTAATTACGTAGCGATATTTAGGTAAAGATTAATTTTTTTAACATTTGGGAAAGGGAGGGAGGGAGGGGGGGGGAGATTGTGCGTAATCGATGGTGCGTGAATTGGCAAGAGCGCGTTTATCGATAAAGAGCACTTCCGGTGGTTCGTCATGGTTCTAAACGTAATATCGCGTTAGATTATATACACACACGTAGCTGACGATTGCACGTATACCAATGTTATCGCGTTAATGTTCAAATCGGTAAAAATAACGCAAAAAAAAGCGCAAAGCAGAAAAAATCGAAATAGAGATTCGCACATCGGGCACATATCCTCGTTGTAATATAATATAATATAAAATAAATAATATTCGCAGAGGTCTGCGATATGTATGGATATGTTGTTTCGGGACGATGCAGCGAAGGAGAGAAATAGAGAAATAGAGAGAGAGAGAGTTTTGAGGCATATTCTTTTTCCTGTCGAGAAAAGTATTAAATATTAATATGATAAAAGATATACGATAATTATTATCATATATATATAAACATACAATGTTTGGTTTAAGGGTGTACACACTCTGTTTTTTTGAATAATACTTAACGATAATAATTAATAATTATTTTGAAAAATATAAGTTTGTTTAAATAATAATAATAATAATAATAATTCAAATATAATAAAGTTTTGTTTTTTTAAATGATAAAGTTATTTTGTTTCGCCGTTCATATCTAAAAACAACACAAATGACAATATCTTATGAACGATTATTAAAAATCTCACCATTTTATTGCATATTATCGAATATCATAAAATATTCGAGTAGTACAAAACTGTATTAAAATAGATATATTATTTCATTAAAAAAATAAAACTGTCATCAGGATTAAAAAAAAACACAAATTAATTAAAAATTTTTCTCGACTTTTATTCCAAACATTTTTTATAACTCTATTATTTAAAAAAATAATTGAGTGTATGTACACTTAAACCAAATGCACCATATATATATATATATATATATATATATATATGTATGAAACGAATAGGTGGACTCATTAAATGTTCTTTATCCGTATAATGTTTGAGGATATCTTAATTAGATAGTTAACGAAGTATGTTAAAACGAGTTAAGGCTACGACGCTCACACAAAATAATTATGAAATACAACAACGTGAATGTACATGGTACTATCGATGCAGTCAATATCCTGTTGCGGTCGTTTCGTTTTGGGATTTTGTCGGCACACACTCGCGATTCCTGTTAAATTATATAAATGTCGTCGTAACTGAGAAAATGAAAAATCTATCAATGTAGCGTGTATATTGTATTTAATCGATCCTATTATTTATCCGCGATCGCTCGCTCGAATGAACGAATGGACCGCGGCTGAAAGAAGGAATTAAATAAAAAAATATGACGATATTTACGTAACGTACGCAGTACTAGTCGATGAAAGTCTGTTCGATTTTCGTTGAGGCCTCTCTCTCTCACACACACACACACACACACACACACACACACACACACACACACACACACACACACACATGTATGCACACATACAGGATAATGCGTTATCGGTCTCAAATATTCGTTTTTAATATTGTCTCTAATCTTTTTTTCCATTTTTTTATTCACTTATTCATTAATCCCGCATCGAGGACTGACACAAGATCAATTCTTCCAACGTGATTAACTCTCACTGTAAATTGATTACTCTTCTATTTCTTTCTAGATTACAATACTCTAATAATACAGATAGGAATGAAAGATTCAGTTGAGTTACGATTAATGTTAATCAACGTTAGCGGGATTGATCGACTATTAAGAGGGACTTTGACTGGCGCGTTGTAGGTATTGAATTTTTCTTAATTTTTTTTTCCTTTTTTTTTTTTTAGAGGTAACACTTTTCAGGTGCGAACCTTTCTCACTCTCTTCGTCTCGATATTTTTACTTTCGCTAGCGCGTACGTATATATCTCGATAAGCATAAATATAGCTGTATATACAACACAGATATAGATGAGAAGCATTTTTGTCTCGAAGGAAACGAGTATATATCTGCAAAATCGAATTGTGCGAAGAAGAAAGATTAATGAAATATCGTTTCGCGGGCGGATGCAGATGCGAGGCGGAGGAAGCGGCCAGATATTTAGGCTTGGTATCAACGAATCGCTTCCCTTCATTCGTCGATGTATATTTCCGTTCGCTCGCACTAGGTTCCGACTGCGTTCTCACTCTTTTCGCGAGCGTATCTTTTATATAATATAAATATATGAACGTATATAGGATCTTCTCTGAGAGCGTAAAAAACAGTAAATTATGATCGTCGCGGGGACAGTTAGTTAGTTAGTTAGTTAGTCTGTAAATCGGGATAGCTTCGAGTCGAGCAGAGATCGCGCGAGTTCTTTAAAGATAGCGCCGGTAGCTTTAGAATGCTCGCATTAGTGTAATATGAAAAAAAATGAATAATGCATAATGTATATTAATGTAATTAAAATTATTTATATTATTTATATCGATTAAGCAAAGGAAAATTCGTGCGGTTTAACATATATATTTGAGAGTATATTATATACTTGGAAGAAATCTCTTTTCTGATATAATTAATATAATTGTATGTATCATACATTGACTTTAATCGATTAATGCACGCTTTTATAAATAATTAAATAAATTCAATAATTTAATGCTTCTTGCTTATCATGTGAAACACACAATTTTCCTCGCTTACCCAACGAACAGTGGTTTGCGATATCGAATTACAATGCTAATCGATACATTCTAGTATCTTTTTCACGCTTATCCTCGTTGTATAATATCTTTAGATTATTCCTTTCTTTATTTTTTCTCATCGAGATCGAGACATTCGTGCCTAAAGCTACCGGCGTCGCCGAGCGTAACAGGACAATATTACGTATATATGATTATTATGTATATTATAGAAAGGTGTGTAAAACGAGATAGTCCAACTGTATTCTATCTCTCTCGCTGTAAACTAGTAAGATATTCTTGTCGCAACTCCTTATCGGCCCGCATAGTTATGTAAAGCCTCTCGGCCGTAAGGGTACACACTGTATATTGTTAGTATTTATAGAAAGGATCTTATATATTTATCAAGAATAAGATAGCTAACCGGTCCGACGAGCTAATAAAAATTTTATTCATAACAGTCCGGGAACGAAAAAGAAAGAGAGAGAAAGAAAATGAAAAATTAGCGCTATATATCGTATTTCCAATGTTTTTTTCATCGTAATCTAATCGAGATGTCTTCTTGTTGCTCTAAGGACGGCTTGTTCACGCTTCTCACGTTTCTCTCCAGACAAAGAGAAAGAAAGAAAGAGCTCGAAGTTTCCACAGAGAGAAATTTACTGTTATTTAGTTTTAATGTAATTTCATCTTGCTTGTATATGTATCATTGTAGTATATATATATATATATATATAGAAAGAGAGAGACGAAAGAAGAAAGATCCTGAATCGTAAGACGATATTAAATAATTTCAATTTAGAATGCGAGAATTATTCCGAGACGAGAGCATAGACGTACAAACGCCAGACGTACACGCACGTACACGATATGTCACGATATTGATCGAATGTCTCGAAAATTATTTAAGGAGAGAGAGGAAGAGAGGGAGGGAGGGAGAAGGAGAGAGAGAGTCACATTATATTTTATATTTCATAAATATATAAAATTCAAAATCTTGTTCTATAATGTAAGATATATAAGTTGTAAAATTTATTCTAATATGTCTCTGCTTTTTTCTTCTTCTCTTTCTCCTTTTTATTATACTCTACTAAAAAAGAAAAAAAATGTATATAGACTTTTTTTTCTTTTTTTATTGTAATTTTGTGAGTAAGAGAGACTAGCTGTTACTCAGATCGATTCACGTTATACGATGCGTTTGGCAAAATTGAGACAAGTCCGCCGCCGAAAGCGTTTACCTTGTGATTGTAGTAACGATGTTACGCGATATATATGTGTATGTGTGTGTGTGTGTGCGCGCGTGTGCGTACACGTACTGCGTGATGTACTACTATCGTTGACTCGTGACGCTGATTATTAATGGCAGCCTTTGCATGATGACCCGCCGGGCGTCATCGTTAAACGGTTTCAATAACAGGGCAGAGCGATCTCTGTATCGTATGTGAGTGAGCGTATAATGACGATAATGCCTTCTCGTTGTACAAATGTCGAGGAAAAGCTGAGGAAGAGAGAAAACCGCAAAAATCGTAATATCACAGTATCTTTCGCGGCGTATATTTACTTTAAGATATATACACACACACATACAAATCAGCATAGTGTTTGCTGTAATAATAGGCGAAAAGAAATGAAAGAATATGCATAGAGATCCATAGATAGTATGCAAAAAAGATGATATATATGATATATATATATATATATATATATATAGCCGTGTGTTGCGACAGGCAAAAAAAAAGTATAATTAAGTGGTGACTAGAGTCGCGACTTGGATGGGACTGAAATAAATCGAATAGTTATTAATACTAATTAGCATGAATTAGCAATTAATAGTATAAATCTTGTATAAATTAATTTTATTTTATTAATCTTTAAATAAATTATATATGCATGTATATATATTTCATACGAGATGTTTCTCTGAAAATCAGGAGACACTTTTTGTTAAATATAGAAAATATAGGAATTAAATTAGGAGAAAAGTCACGGCTGTTTTATTCAACGGCGATAGAAAGCAATTTGTGGTTGAAAACGATTATTTTTTTTAACGAATCAAGCTTTGAAGCGAATAATGTAAAGTATATAAATAACTATTCTCTTTCAATTAATTTTAAACGTTATTTTCTATTTAGGTCAGGCAATGAAAAAGAAAATATATTCGAGAAAATAAAAAATTTACAATTAGTCGTTCTAAATTCGTTTTCTTGGCTTCTGGAGGACATGTGCTCTACAAGTGGTAAAAATCAAACGCTCGTGCAAAAATGCGACTAATGTGTTACTCATTATGGCCATTATTTTTAACGCATGCGCTTACTCGTCGCAATATCGATTCTTTCATTATATCACAATTATCCGAGTAAGTGGACTAAGTGAAAAAAAAAGTGTAAATTTCTACAGAAAGTTGTCTGCGTAAACTCATTGTATCGGTCTCGTCCGAGTCGCGCGACTACAGTCGTCACAGCCGCCTGCTTTCTTGTTCGACCACGTGCTTGGCGGCTGTCAAAGACAAGCGCGAAAAATATATCACTATCCTCCGTTCAAACAATAACGAAAGGGACCGCTCTACTTTCTATATAGTGTACACGGCGTTTAAGGTAGCTCGCGACGATTATCGGATTAGAGAGAGAGATGTATAAGAAGGGAGAGGCGGCGTTGCTTCTGAGCGTTTTGTGTTCAGCTGAAAGAAGAAATCTTTACTCCGTCTCTTCGTGATCAGCATTATCAAGGAGTGACGAGAACGACAGAGAACGGATGTTAAGAACGACGAATACATGCTCGTGCATCGCGATACTAGTTATTGGGGAGGAAAAAATCGATTTAATCTCGAGAAATTCGAATCTCAATGCTGTATATATATATATATATATAATTATCGTGAAAATGATCTCTATCTCTGTATATTTATGGGGAAACATGATAAGACCCACGATGTCTATACGCGCGTCGCAGCGTTGAAATTTTATTTCTTCGAAATTACATCGGTCTTTTCGACACCTTCGCTATTTATGCTTAATGTTCGGTATATTTGTTACGCGCGCGCGCTAAGAATTTTTAATTATTAAGGCTGCGCGCTCTGAGTTAAGTTTGGCATGTTTCTCCCCCTCGCTACACATAAATAGCGGTTATTTCGAGCGAACGGGACGTCTTGAGAATGGCGTGAGTGGTGCCGTGGAAGGAATACATTCCATGTTTTTCTCCATTTTTGCGGCAATGCACATTATGCGTTAATTAAATGATTTTACGAATCAAACCTCCGAAATGCCATAATCTCGTTTCGTTCCGTTTTTTTTTTTTATTCTCCAAATTTTTTTTCTCATCCACCCTCAAGTGCAAATAATGCAAACGATGTCGACGTGTTTAACGTTTGATGTCCGCGTATATATGTATATATATATATATATATATGGTAATCGTTGCTGTAGATTCTCTTGAGAGAGGTATATATATATATATATATATATATATATATATATATATATATATATATATATATATATATACGAGAGATTATTATTTCTCTGTCCGACATATACTTTATTATATTATATTACCATTAATTACAAATTATACACCGCAGATATGTTGTAATATTTACTATGTAGCACATCAATGGCGTTTAATAGAGATATTTATTGAAATTATTTACCAGAAAACAGAAATTGTGTGCCTTAGTTGTGTTAAAAGCCTGTTAACTAATTTAATTACACATTACACTATCGCGCCGCTATTATCCTGAAATCACTTGTATCGGCGAAAAACGCGGATGTTAAAATTGTCTTGTATAGTCGTACGAGGCGTTTAAATTTATTCTGGTTAGAAAGAGCGATTAAAAAGAGACGAACGACAATAATTATAGGATTTATTTTAAGCACTGTTTTATATTCACGCGCGAGCAAATATCACTTTTTGACACTTTTGCTCTCAAGCATCATGTTGTTCTTGCTGGTTAAACTGTTTAGAAGTATACGTTCGTTGGTAAAAGGTCCATCTGCGAAATTAAGAGAGCGATAAAAATAATCGAGTATATATTAATATAATAATACATTATAAGAATTTATATACAGGCTGAATCACACACACGCTCTTAATTCTATAATCTAGAAAACTTCTTTTTTTTTTATTTTATTTTACTTTTTGCTGCAAATGAAAACTGTTATATTATTCGTTGTATGGCTTTGAGTGACGCACATATCGCGAATAATATTAAATCTTTGCGTAGAATAGTTTGGAAGGAATAATTAAGTGAAATTACTTAGGAAAAGTTTATCAATTATTTTTTCTAAACTATTATTTTTTTTCTCGATTGAGGAATTTATTAGTATGTCGAATTAAGCTTTACAAAAAAGAGAAGAAAAAAAATATCAGAATGTAACGAGCACAATTATGAAAAGATACATCTTCTATATTAATATAAGCGCTATTTGAAGTGAATACAATGGCGAGACTACAACTTGCAAAAATTGTGCATGTTGTATTCAGGCCACAAAGTAGGCGATTCACCCTGTACATTGTCAAGTGCACGAGTATATCGTTTACATCCTCTCGCTTAGGACTTACCCAATTGATACCAGTCGTCCGTATTTCCGACTTCCGCTCTGGCCGAGTTCAATGCCTTGCGGATCGCGATCGGAATTACACAAGCCATGGCGAGTGGTGGCTCACCGGTCGCTACAAAGGGATATTCGTGATTAATCGACAATCTTTAATCCTTTTAGATTTGCACATTTTCTCATTTCTGCCACGAGAAATGTTCGAGACAAAATCATGAGCTCTTTAGGCTTTGCAATTATTAATAATTCTGTTAACTGGCTAATTAAATTTTTAATTGATAAGACGCATAAATTTCATTCTACAAATAAATATAATTTTTTTTTTATTCTAAAATTTTTCAAAGAGATTGTCCAAAAATTCTTAAATTATGCGCGACCATTATGTAGAAAAATTAAATCTCTCTTTGATAATAAACGCAAATCGGAAAGGATTAACGCGGTTTCTGGATCTTACCCTTTGAACGGAGGACACCGAGTTCGTTGCTCGTGTTTCTGGAGAAAGACACACGGAAATCGACAGGAATATCCTTTGCTCCTGGCGGTTTATAGTTCTACGACAAGAATAGAATACTCGTGATAATTTAATCTTCCCCCTTTAGCATTCGATGAATCGCGGGAAGACGCGTTTTGGAGATATTAGAAGCGTTACCAAAACTCAATAAAGCTCACGTACCCAAGTTCTGTCATTTGTCAATACTCCTGTTGTAAGATTGTACACCAGATCCTCGGAAGTCCAATATCCTATTCCCATCACGAAAGCACCTTCCACCTGACCGACGTCGATCTCCGGACTTAAACTCATACCAGCATCCTCCATTAAATCCACTCTTCTAATAACATGCTGGCCGGTTAACAGGTCGACCTCGACTTCAGCGATGGTGAGACCGTAAATTTTGTAAGGCTTCAACGTGTTGTCCTGCGTGGGCGCGTACCTGTCAAGGTAAGTGCGACGAATAATAAATAAATAGAAATTAATGAATGAAAATTGCCACACATATTTTGCATTCTATAGATATCAAATTTAATATAGCTTAATCGCTCCGTCGAAATTCAACGGAAACTATTATATTGATTATGTTGTTTCAATCAAAGCAAAAAGAAATTGCAAGTGAAATCTTTATGAACTATAATATTCTTCATTAATAACTATGTACAAAGAAAAAGATTGATTTTTTTGGACAATTGATGAGATATAATAGGGTAAACTAGGGTATGAGATGGCCATAGGCTGTAATTTTTTCAATAATCTCTACGTAGCGCGCTTTTTTAATCATTATCAAAAATAATCGATATTTACGGTAGTTTATGTTCATATATTGTTCGAAATAACGATATTGCGAGTCTTATATCATATTTTTACTTTTGACTATCTGCAAAGTTTTTCATTTGTCCACTAAAAACTGATAACGTCGAATAAATTACAGTTAAGTTATCGTGATCGACGTTAGACATATTATAAAGATATGTAAATTGTTATACGACCTATAATTTTGATTTTCGTTTTCACTATTTTTTCATAAATATTATGGCCATCTTTTCCTTAAAAGTTGAGTAAGATGGCCAATGCTTACGTTGTACTATTTTGATAATATAAAATTTCTATTAAATATTTTTCTTTTAATTTCGATTTTCCTTTTAATATTACGTAATTTAAGCTTCAGTGAAGATAATATGCCAAACACTATTAAAAAATAACGAAAATAAAAGTATGTTTTTTGCATTTTAAAAAACTATGTCCATCTTACCCGAGTTTACCCTATATTTTCAGAAAGATATCAAAGAGCTTTATTTGCGTGATATTAGCATTAAAAATATGAATTAATGATGCGATGCTTACATATGTCGCGCGCATAAATCAACATCCTTTAGATACGCTGCAAAAACGAGCTTCTGCCAACTCGGATCTTTCAAGTCTTTCTTGATTGGCTCGAGTCTTTTCAAGAGCTCCTTGCAAGCTTGAATTGTGGCCTGAAATCACACATCGGATCTGATTATTATTAATCAATTTAGTATTATTGGTAATCAACGCATTGCACTACACTCAAAAAAATGATCTTGCAACTTGAAGAAAAATTTTCTAAGTGTAAAAAATTCACTGAAACAGATAAATTATTAGCAAATACTGTGATACCGCATATATTTTGCACTTAATCAATTTAAATGACAGACAGAATTTATATTTGTACTATTAGTGTAATTTAGACAGAAAATTTGTGATGCCTATCTTTAAGGCCTATTGTCAAGGACAATTATATTTGTCCTTGTATAATTAATATTCGGCAATGGGATCTAAATTTTCTAGAGGTAGCTACTTTTTGTATTTGTTAGAATATTGTTTGTCACGTATGGAATTTATAGCAGCAATATTCTAGCGATAAATTTTAATTGAGACGTCTATCTACATTAGCAAAATATTTTTTTGAGCGATATTTTTCGCGAAGCGTTGAAGATGGATTAAATGATTTCTTACATATGCGCAACTTTCGCTGGTAACACTTCCTCCGGTAACCGCGTTGTTGGGTGCTATTATGTTAGTAGTTGCTTTCACGCTGACTAACTTTAGGTCGATCCCTAGAGTATAAGCTACCACTTGAGCGACCTAAAAGCGAGAATGATATGAATAGGGATAAAGTGCAACAGAGGTAAATAATTAATCATTAATCGTAACTTTTGCATTCTGTGAAAAGTACATAGTTTAAAAAGATTCCATAAGTATCCTCCAAATTAAGTTACGAATCGTAATCCAATTTTATTCTTAACTATTTTTTTAATTCAATTATTTTTTTTTAAATTCAATTTTATATTTTTTAATTCAATTTCTATAATTTAAATTATATTAATTGTTATTTAAATTATAAAGAAAATTATTAAATTTCCTTGATAAAAAAATCTTTTGGCCAGTGACTTATAGATATACGTATATATTAGAATATTTTTTCTAATCTAAATTATTCTTATAAATAATTAACTAGTACCGCTAAATAAAGAGAAATATTTTTATCTGTATTATTTGCATTGCAATTACTCGTACATATATGTATAAACCCAGAAACTTTATATAGAGAAAATACAATAGACAACAGCTGGAAATAAATTGACATTTATAGCATTGCAATGTATGAGAATACGTCCTTTTATTTTGTAATTCTATGCAGCTGACAATGAAAGCATTTGAAATGAAACAAAAGTTGGAAAAATTGCATTTGATCGATAAAAAGTTGTCAATCTCTTTGCAAATTGAATAGCCAATTTGTATTTTTTTTAAAAATTAATTTTAATTTATATGCATCTGTTAGTTTAATAACTATTTAACAAATTATAATATAAATTTCTTTCGATGCTCCTCTCTCCCACAAGAAGGGAGGAATATTTTCTTGAAAAAATGTGTCATACCTTGGTATTTATACCCTGGCCGCATTCGATCCCGCCGTGTGTCACGCAGACCGTACCATCGCGCGCGCAAATCGACACCATAGCGTTGAATTGTCCCCAAAACATGAAAGGATACATCATCGGTACGATGGCGATTCCCTTCTTCTTCCAACGATTCTCGTTGTTGAATGTCTCGACGGCTCGCTTTCGATTCTCGTAATCGGCCGATTTTGACAGCTCGCGCCACATTGTTTCTATCACAGTTTTGTCGTCATCGTTCATGTTCGAGAATCTGACTTGTAACGGATCCTTCTTCGTCACCCTTGCAATGTGTTCCATTAGATGCTCGCTTATGGCCACTCCTTCCAAGGAGCCCGGCGCTCGACAATACGTGTTTGACGGGATATCGGTTTGCACCTCGTATCCGTTTATTGTCCAAGTGTCGGCCGCGTAACAGCTGTTAACAAACGGTGATTTAAACACACACATGTAGTTTAATTAAACTTTGTTAAAGTATTCCGAGCCTCATATTCGAACAACCTATTTTCCAATTGCAAACAACTATTGCTATTTTTTTTAGAGAAATCTAGTCTTGGGACATATTTATTACATTTAATTAACATATTAATATTTGATTTAAATACATAATATTATTTAAATATATACATTAATACATTGTTATTTAAATTAATCTCTCTCCGTCTTCCTATTTTTTTCCACCGATTTATTTTATGGAGATATTATTGAAAATTTTATGTATGAAAAAACTACAATTAAAATTTGGCGAGAGGTAAATAAAAAATAAATTAAATCTCAATTTATTTTTATAATATTTTTCTCTCTTTTTTTCAACTTTTTTTCACTTGAAAAAATATCAAAAGACGTAAATAAATAAAATTTTCTTTAAATTTTAAACTATTTTAAAGAGATTTTAAAAACGGATGAGAGAATTAAAATATGAGGCTAATATCACTATCAGAGAAACGTTGCACTTTTGCTTATCATTCGCTCTAATTTTGACGACTCACCTAGCCAAATGATGCGTTACCACCCAAGTATGGGGTTCGTTAAAGCTGCAACCGTTGTTGCACCAAATTTTCGAATCGAGATACTGAATAACTCCGTCGTCATTGACGCCGGCCTCGTATTCTTGACGTGTCATGATTCTCTTGCCTATCGATTGCATATTACCCTCGATTGACATGACGAAACGTGCCGGGCGATTCAGCTTGTGACATACCAGGGCGCAAGCACACGCGATCTGTGTATTGCGCGAAATTTTCGCCCCGTATGCACCACCGATTCGTTTCACGGAGATATTGATGCTGATGAAAATTAAAGTTACTTGATTATATTACAAAATAATTTGGCAAAATATTTTTCTCCTAAACTCATTTTAATTTATTTATTTCAAGAGAGAATTGAAAAAAAATTTCTATTTTGATTATTGTCAATTTTTGTACCGTATCACATTTTCCTCGTCAGTTGAATAGGATAAACTAGGGTATGATGGCCATAGGCTGTAATTTTTTTCAATAATCGCTACATAGGGCGTTTTTTTAGTCATTATCAAAGATGATCGATATTTACAGTAGTTTATGTGCATACATTATTCGAAATAACGATATTGTGAATCTTATATTATATTTTTACTTTTAACTATCCGCAAAGTTTTTCATTTGTCCACTAAAAACTGTTATAACGTCGAATAAATTACAGTTAAGCTATCGTAATCGACGTTAGACATATTATAAATTTTATAAATATTATGGTCATTATTTCCTTAAAAGTTAGTACTATTTTGATAATATAAAATTTTTATGAAACATTTTCCTTTTAATTTCGATAATATTACGTAATTGAAGCTTGAGTGAAGATATATATATAATATGCCAAGCACTATTAAAAAATAACAAAAATAAAAGTATGTTTTTTGCATTTTAAAGAACTATGGCCATCTTACCCGAGTTTACCCTATAAAATATTTTTCATAAAATTATCATGATTATATTACGAAATTCAATGTTATAAATATGACGAAATGGAGAAGGTGTATTTTGAAAGCATTGCTCGCACGTTATAACAGAAATTAATAGGAATTTGAGATAACTATCTTCTCATAGTCGAGAGATGAATGAGACTCACCTATTATTCTTGACATTAAGGACGGTCGCGATAGCTACTTGAACGCAATCTATCCATTGCGTAGTTGGATAGACATCCATACCATCGTCCGCGGGAACGCATACGCAAGACTGAGTCTCCATAGTGTAATGATACTGGCTGCCCAACTTTAAGGTGCCTTTTATCACGTGCTTAATATTCTCTCCTGTAAAATAACGAAAAACCGCCACCGTTTTTATATGAATTCTTTTTTAATCTCGATAGAATTTGCACAGAGTTCCTAGATATATATTTATTTATTATTAATTAATTTAATATCCTCTTTGTTTATAATTTTCCAATATTGAAAAGTCTGAAACTCTTTTAAATATCTCTATCATTGTTTATAGTGTTTTTAAATATATAGGAAAAATTTTAGAGGGTGATCCTTCCTTGAAGAAAAGTTCATGATTTCAGCATCAGTATCATTTTTAAAAAATTTTTTAGAACTTTTCTTCAAGAAATTATCCAAGGACTCTGCCATGTTTAGAAGCACTCTGTGTAACACAGTTTCTACCTTTCTTCTTCGCCGGGACGCTGATGCTTGCTACGATTCTGTTATCGTCTTTCGTTGCGATCGCATCCTCGATGGTTATCACCGGCTTCCTCTTCAAAGCTTCGCTATACTTGATCTCCACCAATTTCGCGGCCTCGTTTGCCAAATTGTGTGTCTCGGCGGCGATCACACCGACTGGCTGACCGGCGTGGAGAACGTCTTTCTCAGCGAACAGAATTTCATCGTGCATCAGCATCATCATCTGATTGACGGCCGCGGAGAACAGATTCTTGCCGGGCACGTCCTTGGCGCTGAAGAACGCTACTACGCCCTTCATGGCTAACGCCTTGCTCGCGTCTATGCTCTCGATCTTGCCGTTACCGATTTCTGTGGTGACGAAGGCGCAGAACACTTCTCCAGGATACGGCGGTAGATCGTTGCAATACTGGGCTTCGCCCGACGTCTGCTGAATCGCCTCCAGCTTCGTCGTCGGCTTGTTCACCGGCCACATGTTCTTGTCCGAGTCATAGTCTTGTGTACCTGAATTTTTTTCATGCGCGATTTATCGACTTTTTTTCAACAGATTCATTCAGTACATCTATCTTTCTCTACATCTTTAATATCAAAATTGCTTCAACATTAACAGTTTGATTTAAAGTTTCAAAAATTTAATAAGATAAAAAGTCACCTGAAAAACAGGCCAAAAATCGCCTGTTTTTTCACCCTTCACAGACATTAATTCTCTGAAATTTTCAAATTGAGCCTACTTTCAGATTTTTTTAAAATTGAGGGGAGAGGGGGAAAAAAATTTTTGTTGAAGTTGCAAGATCATTTATTTGAGTGAGCGTTTCATCCCCTTAACGGCCGAAAAGGCACACTCAAAAAAATGATCTTGCAACTTTAATAAAAATTTTCTTCCCCCTCTCCTCTCAATTTTTAAAAATCTGAAAGTAGGCTCAATTTGAAAATCTCAGAGGATTAATGTTTCATGATAAACTATTATTTAGCATCACATTTAGGTCCGAATTCAAGGGTAAAAAAACAGGCGAATTTTGGGGTCACTCTTTATAGATGAAGTAAATGTCAAACTTTTTAATCGATCCTTGCAAATTTTAGAGAAGCAAATTAAATTCTGGAGAGCGTGAAAGAGAAACAAAAAATATATCCTTCGAAATTTATTGATCATTCTACCTGAAGAAAGTCCTCGTTCTAAAATAGTGCCACCGCTGCGAAGCTTGGAATCCACGTTCTCCGGTTTGATGTGTAGCACACACTTGTAGAATAATCCTTCAGCGAGGGTCCTACGGAATTCTGGCGAATAGTCCGGCAGCACGTGATCAGGTTGGAGTTCGTTGTGCAGAGTCTCCAGGGCAGTTTTTAGCACGGTTTTATCGAAAATCGATTTACCCACCAGCAGTTCCTCGGTGTTCTTCGCGTGTAGGAAATGCTCGTTAATACCACCGAAGATGATGTTGGGCTTCTCCAGCACCTTCGAGAGAAATATCATTTTTTACAAATAATGGATAATAAAACGATTTAGAAACATAATATGTGTTTACGAAATATATTTACTTTGCCGCCGCCGTCGAGTTTGAAGAGGAAGCCAGCGTTGACATGTGCATGGGCATTCTGCGCTCTTGGCATGATCTTGTAGGATCTGTACTCGTACTCGTTGGACAGAGCCGGCAGCACCACGCTGTAGATGATCTTGTGATTCATGTCGATCTTGAGGAAATCCTGCAGCATCACACTTTGCTTGTTACCGGGTTTATTGAGAATATGTATTTGGGTACCGACGGTTTCTAATATCAGGAACAAGTCGGATGGAAAATCATGGTGCGCGTGCTTGATCATCAGGTTGCCGGCGATGGTGCCGATATTGCGTACCGGCACACTAGCGATCAGATCGATATGATGGACCAGGTGATGCAGGTACTTAAATCCTTCATCGGACGAATATTTCTGAAAGACCTCCATCGCCACGGTAAGGGATATATTCCCGCCCAAGATTAGAGATTCTTTCGTCTTCTCGATGCGACGCAGGTCCTGGATGTTGTTTATATCGATGTGAAGATCGTTTTTGCCCGTTCGATAAATACCTGGGTTTTTTTAGATGTCATATTTAATTGGTGATCGACAAAACATTTATTGAAATGACTGGAAGAAAATTATTAAGTATATATACTGAAATACACAAAATATCTCACTTATATATATATATATATATATATATATATTACAGAATCTGTCGTTAAAAAATAATGCGATAGAATTGAAATACTCTGTATATTAGCTCTCTATTCGCGAATGAAAGGTTTTCATTTTATCATTAGAACATATTAGTTTGAATTAATACGAGTAAGGAACCAGAGTTGGGAAGGTTACTTTATAAAAGTAACTCGTTACTGTTACTCAAAAAGTAAGGAATCGTTACAATTTTCGTTACTTTTTTTGTATACAATTTTTGCACTAAACACTAAAAATTTTTGAACATTATTTCACAGTAATCAAAATGATATAATTTTTTGATAAGTGATATCGCTATTGATATAAATGTATGAATATGTGTAATAATTTTGATAATAATAAATTATTTTAAATAAGAGAAACTTTTTGAAAAAAAGTGTAAACAAATTTTCTTAAATACTTTTAGATTCTGTAAATGTTAATGAAATAATTTTCTCATTGTTAGTTTACTTTCAATAGATTGGTAAATATGGTTAAAATTGCTTTCTTCAATATTTTTTATTTTAAAATTCTAACACGATACGATAATTTTCATAACATTGAATTCTTGGCTAATCCGTGAATTATCTATCTGCTTATTATTTATTCTTAATCCTTGCTTTTCGGCTTAGGATGGCTTCCAGCTTACACGGTTTATGTATTTACATAAAACATATTTCATATCTTGAATTCTATAAACCATTTGAATATGCTTACTAATTCTTTCAAATATAATCCAAAAATATATCCCATAAAATAAAATTAACTAAACTGAAATTTAACTATAATTCCATAAAAATATAGAAAATATAATAAATATAATATATATATATATATATATATATATATATATATATATATAAACATCTAAATAAAAATATAAATATCTATATATACAAACATATACATACATTAACTATATAATCTATAATTTCTTGAAACAAAACTTGTCAATCTATTTTCATCCAGAATTTTAAGTTGAAATCAAAATTCAAATTAAAATCAGAAATGACAATTAAACTTAAATTAAACTTAAAATCAAAATTAAAATTAAAATTAAAATTAAAATTCGAATTCGAGTTCTCAATTCAAAATCAAAATTCCAAATTCTAAATTCCAGAATCCAAAATCCACACACACACAAAATTCGAAAAACCAAAAATTTCTTTCACTGCAGACTTTTAAAATTCAAACCTTAAGACTTTAAACTCAAAAATTCGAAAATTCAATCCTTCAAATTAAATTTTTTTAAATCCTTCAAAAATTAAAAAATATTTTACTAATGTAGATAGATTTCTAGATGTCTCAATTAAAATTTATCGCTTCTTTTCGTATCTGTTAGAATATTGTTTGTCACGTATAGAATTTATAGCAGCAATATTCTAGCGATACCTCTAGAAAATTTAGATCCCATTGCCAAATATTAATCACAAATATAATTAAAGATAGGCATCACAGACTAATTTTCTGTCTAAATTACACTAATAGTACAGATATAAATTCTGTCTCTGTCATTTAAATTGATTTAGTGCAAAATATATGCGGTATCACAGTATTTGCTAATAATTTGTCTGTTTCAGTTAATTTTTTACACCTAGAAAATTTTTGAAGTTGTAAAATAATTTTTTTGAGTGAACCTTGTAAGAAACATACATGATAAGAAAGTTCTAACATAGGCCATGAATAATAATGCAAATGATGATAAGTCTCATGTTTATTACGTACTTGGAATATCCAATGTAGATTTATCCAAATAGATAAACACTGACTGACGCTTTGTACTTTTTCTATTATGTTTATGTATGAAATTTTAATAAATTATTTATTAACTATTATAAATAATTTACTAATTTACTTTGTATAAATGAAAAAAATATCTCTTGGGAATTACCGTGCGCTGTATTGCCGCCGTTTAATATATATGTAGCACTGGGTTTGTGTTGAAATACCGCGAACAGATCCTCGACTGTGTAAACTTTATAGAATTCCGCATCTTCCAACTTTATATCCAACTTTACGTTGTTTGACTGTTTATCGGCGCAACTGTTTGTACACGGCAATCCGTTCCTCGGGCAGGTTTTGATCTGGTAAAGCTCCTACAAAAGTGTATATTATTGCACTTGTAATCCGTAAATGATATAAAAAGCATTGCCTTGTAATATCAAAAAAAAAAAAAAAAAAAATAATAATATCTTATTTTCTTAATTTATTAGAATTTTATTAGACAAAAATAAAATATAATTTTACAAGAAAGTACAAATTGTATATAAAGATGAAATAAAATTAAATAAAACTAAAATGAATAATGTTCTGAAATTGAGGTGAATAAATTTTAATGCAATTTTTAGAAGCAAAACTTTTTAATCGCGCGCAATTACCTCGATGTCGCGAATGTCTTTTTTCATCGCAGGGGACGCGTCGCTGGCGTATCCTTTAAACGCATCCAGAATTGGTCGATAACCCGTGCAGCGACAAATATTACTGCCGAACGAATTTTCAATCTCTTGCATTGTCAATTTCTTGTTTTGCATGAGACTGAAAATAACATATGAAAAAAAATCAGATAGATATGGAGACGCATTAAAACACGGATATTCGAATGCGATGTTTTATTAGGAAGAATGCTCTTATTTTTTTTTTTTAATTTTCTTCGTCATACCTGTAAAAATTCATCACCATGCCGGGAGAACAGTATCCGCATTGTGTACCATTTTTTCCAGCGAGCGCAGCTTGAATTGAGTGATAGCCATCTCGTCTGTTTCCTATTCCTTCAATCGTATTAATTGCCCATCTAAAAAAAATTATATGATAAAGGAAGTAAATCGACAAGATTAAAAGAAGAAAAAAAATTCAAAACGTCAAAGATCAAAAATCAATATTGAAGACGAGACACCTCGTACGACAAATGCGTCGTGCGTTAAAAATTTTCATTGCATAATTTCTTTTTTTTTTTCTTTGACAAAGAGTGAAATATGAATACAAGTTTTCGATTAAATTACGCGCATACCCGTCGCAAATTAATATCGGTACGAGGCAAGAATTCACAGCCATTGTTTCACCCTTGATTTTCGCAGCCACGATGCAGGCACCGCAGCCACCCTCGTGGCACATGGCTTTTGTGCCGCGGAGTTTCGCATAGTCGCGAATGTAAACGTTAAGGGACGTGTTCGCTGGTATACCTCCAGACACTGAAAGCGAGTTTGCAATTATAAAATTTGAACACGTCAAAGTTACGATATAGATATATAACCATCGAAATGATATACATGTATGTATAGTATCGACTTTAATATTTCAAATTTCTGTATTCTGAAAGCTGTTAAGTTAAATTAAATTTTCATAATTGATTGCTAAAGCTTCCATCAAGTTGCAATTAAATTTTCATAATTGAATGTAATCATTATTACTATTATAATTAAATTGTCATAATTAAGTTCTATCATTTTCGCTATCATAATTAGATTTTTGTAATTAAATTTTGCAATTTCAGTTGTATCGTAATTATTTATTTTACTATTCAGTAGAGTCGAAACTTTTTCATCTTTATAATTATAATGTCTATATAAATTATGTCCGAAGAAAATATACAACACCCTTGTGTGATACTCCATTAATCGTGAAGTTGACGGAATTTTTGCCATCCTCCCTGCAACGAAATGTAAATTAGACTAGATGGAATTGCAACGTTATCAATTGAATTGAATTATTTTCATTTATATTTTATATTTCGTATACTTGATATAGTATGATCATAATAAAAAAATTAATCAAGAGTCAAAAGCTTCTAAATTTACATAAAGCTTTATGCTAGATTTTTGTTTATCTCATTTATACGCATAAAATATGTACGCCAGCGTATTTTATAGACGTCCTTTTATAGAGGTAATCAAAACTTACATCATTGTCGTTGGGATTGTCAGTTGTAATCGCACTGACGTGCACAAATAGTAAAATCCTTTGCCCCCGAGATTCTTTTATACGATATACGAGCGTCGTTCTACGATAATAATAACATACACAAAAATAGTATTATCAGATAATAATTTTTTTTGTATTTCAAAGAAAGCAAATGACGATGATAAAATTGTGTTGGTAATACTTATAGATAAATGATTTACTATGATTTACAATGACGTTTGAAATTGGAATTATAGATTAAAGTGATTTCGCATGATTGTAAAACAGAAGAGCCGAAAGGCGTTTTTCGTTTTAATAAACGATTTAAATGATCAAGCAAAATATATAATAGTTCTGGTCTTGATCGTACACTTATTACATAATGACATGGGATATATAATAATTCCTGCCTTGATTATACACTTATTACATAAAAAGCAATATAGGAGTGTCGTTTAGTAATTCTGTTTGTTGAAAAAAAAATGTTGATTATCTCGAGAGAAAAAAACGTTTTTCGTGACAAGTGAGATTTATGAATTCTTTAGTTAAAAATAATCAAATCATGCTATCACTTACGAGGCTGATACACAATAGATCTCATGTTTTTAAATAACAGATTGATTATTATTGCATAGATGACTTGTATCATGTGTTGAAATAAGTATTAATATTCTTTTCTAACTCTTATTATATATTTACATTGTATCAGTTCTTTCTTTTTTTCCTCTTCTCTCCTTCTCTCTCTCTCTCTCTCTCTCTCTCTCTCTCTCTCTCTCTCTTTCAGAATAATAAACATTTCATACATCTTAATTTTTGTACGCAATATCTGGATATAATAATAATAATTCATTTTCAGTTACAATGTTATTTTTATTTATATAACTTTTTGTATTAAATTATTTTAAATTATTTTTTTCAATGCATTTTGAAGAATTATTTATTACAGAATATACGTTATTGGGTTTTGCTATTATATTAAAATGCATATGTATAAATATTTAATTAATTTATACATATGCATAATTATTACACTCTGTTGGGTAAAACAATTTTAATATGAAAACACGCAAAATAAAAGAATTACATTCTTACGTAAGACAAAAATATTTAGTATAGGAAGATAAAAACAACTGTGATAACTTATTGCCATGAGATATATTTATATCCAATGTCAGTTCAATAGGAGAATTGAAAAAAAAGCTTGCACGCTACTTATATATTTATAAAAGCAGTTAAATAATTAAAATTATTAAAATTATTATGTATAAATGCATAAGTAGTATGCAATTACTTAGTTTTTTAAAAGGCAAAGAGAAAGTTTAAGATTACATACATGCACAGGATGTATCTTATGCAACTGGATGAAGTTATATCTTTAAAATGATTAAAGATAAGATTGTAACGTAAAATAAAATGGCTTTAAACGCTTTATATTTTTATGCATTTTTGTACATGAATGCAGTTAATTATATTTTTTTTAATACTATACTATTAGATATACTAATCGATACAGTTTTCTATATAAAATTATTAAAAAATTATGCTTAAAAATTAATTTAGAAGTTATTTTAACTTAAATTTGAAAATAGTATTTTCCTCGTCATTACCGGATTTATACTTTCTCTTTTTTCTGTAGATTTCTATATATTCTGTACATTTATGCTTGTTAGTAAGGTTGTTTTTTGTGAACATGAAATATCTCGCAATATTCACGCAGAATATATTTTGCCATAATAAAGTAATTAATGTAATATTCAACTTATATTTTTGTTTTATAATATCTTAGTAATATGAAGAAAATGCGAGAAAATATCTCTAAAAAATTATTAATTTGATTTTTGATTGTACTTTTTCTGTATTTATTGTATAATAAAAAATATTCAAATAGTGCATCATACTTCAGTCATTTTTTTATCTTATTTTTGAAAAATGCCAAATGCTGCTTTACAAATTTAAAGTTAAAATAACTTTTAAATTCTCAATTGCTAAAAGTATAACTTTTTAATAGTTTTATGTAGAGAAAGAAAAACATTGATTAGTAAAAAGAGGAGAAAGAAAGAGATTAACATTAATTGATTGATTAAAAGATAAGAAAAGCAGCGGAAGTAATGTAAATTACTTACATTATCTTCAAGTAGAGATATAAATAAAAAGATTATTTCATAAAATATTGACAATTAATATAAAAATTTATCAAATTTATATCATCGATCAGTGTAAAATTAATTGTTACACTGACTTACTATTTACAGTGTATTAGCAAATCTATAATAGCATTTAGCAGTACGTTACGACTATAGAACTAGTCGAATAAGCAGGTCAGGGTACTTGTTGTGATTGCATTTAATAAAATCGGAGAAATCGCGATTTTTGTTATGCTCTTCAACGAGTAAAAATAAATAATATTTTTATTATGTAGGAAGATGATGTTGCAGAAAGCTTATCGCATATAAACTATTCAGATAACGGTGATTAATCATATTGATTAATTATATTGCTGTCATGTTACTAACCAAAAAAAAATTGTATTATTGTTATAATATCATTGTTGACAACATGACAGGAATCTCATAGATAGTTGGATATCTGAATATAATATACATATAAGTAATAAAAGAATATAAAAGTGTAAATAAAAATTCTTAAATTTAACAAAAATAAAATTATATACATAAATACAATTTTAATAATAATTTAAATTTTATTTTTGTTAAATTCAAGAATTTTTATTAAGTCTTTTTAACACAAACTTTTATCAACTAATACTTTCGGATATAATTTTGAAAACTTATAATATACATAGATTATATATGCATCTAGAGAGGGTGTAAATATCAAAATATGCATGGACAATATTTTAAAGAAATACAATTATATAATTTATTGGACAAACTCGATTTTTCCTGAATAAAAATGTAATGGAAAGATTTATTAAAAATTAAAATTAGTTATCAACACATATTTACATAGATTTACAAATCTGAATAATATAACAAGAAATCTACTAACAACGAAAATACGAGAGATGAATTAACAATTATTTCTTAAAAATACTAAGAAAAACCGTGCGAAATTTAAATAATTCGCCGCTTACGTTATGCGAGAAATATATTTGCAATATCTTGCGTAAGAATCTTGACAGCAAAAGTACGATGATGTTGCAAGTTTTCTTAAATAGGTACACGATGAAGATCGCACTCGAGTAGAACCAATGAGGGACTTATCTATCTATACTGTTATTGTGAGGTAGCATTTCCTTTATTCGCGTAAATCTCTGCAATGAGATGAATTATGTACCTCGTATGATTAACAATCTTGGAAATCGTTATTAACATATAATGAGGCAATTTCTTGTCTTTCCTCCGTAATTTGTAATGTTCATTTTGCCATCGGCAAATCGACAATAATGAAGAAGCTTGTTTCGCGTAACATGTCATTAGCACATCATCTACAATTTTATTTCATTACATTGCGTACTCAGATTCACGCGTGTAACGTTATTGTACACGGAAATAATTTATTACGTCAAAGATTGAGATGCGTTGATATCTAACATCCATGCACATGATGTGTCTAATCTGCGTGTACTCGCGGGATTTACGTAACGTAATTATAGCACTGAAGTTTAAAGCACACTGCAAAAAATTTGAAAAATTTATTTAGGCTAAGCCTAAATAAATTTTTTTTTAATGTGCAGTTTTTTTTCAAATTTTCTATATTATCTATATTATGTCTCCAATCTTTGGATTGTTTTTTTTTTTTGCTCATATTTTTATTGCGTATTTGTTTCAACTCACAATCATTATTTATTTCAGCGTTATCCCTTAAAGCATTTTTAAATCGTTTGAATTGTTATGAAACTCTTAATATTTGAAATTTATAATTAATTCTTATTTAATTAATCACTCTATAATTATGATGTGTAATTTTCATTTTCATTTATTTACTGTTTAAGCAATAAAACTTCTAGACAAAAAAAAAGAACAATTCTTCGAAGAGCGACCAAATTCTTGGAAGCTATTATTAACTTGTTGTGCATAATTTTTTTTAACTTAAAAATACCTATAACTATAAATTTAATAACTTTTAACTAAATGGAATAGCTATAAATTTTTACTAAACTGTAAGTTTAGTATTTTTTTTTTTTGTTCGTAAAACTTGTTGTTGCGAAATATATCGAGTGTGTAACTTTTCCAATGCGTTTGCTGGACATTGTATCGGTTTTTTTTCTCACTTTGCCAAGCTTTGTATAGACAAACAGAAATGTAATTGTTAAACTATTAATTTGTATCAAAATAGATATTGGTATTCATCTCGAATCAATTCAATTCTCGATGTTATAAGTATAGCAAAAAGTATTGGATATGTTATAGAAAGATTTTTTTACATTTATTGTATTTCAAAAAATCCAGCTTCATTATACATATATTTTATATATATATATATATATATATATATATATATATATATATATATATCTCAATTTCAATTTTTTATGGTTATACTTGATGCATCACCTTTCTCTAAATATTTAATTAAGAGAGTATATCAGAAAGTTTTTTTCTGTGTTAGGAAACAACGAGAAAAATAAATTGGAAAATTATATTGGACAAATTGAGTTTCGTAATCCAAATTTTAAAAAGAAAAACAGCAACTAATATAATTATATATTATATATAAATATATAATATATTATATAATTATATAAAAATAATACAATTTCATTATCTGCACTATCGTTTACGTAAACTTCTCGTATCTTGATATGCATCGTCAAAATCAATGTTTCAAGAGTTCTCTTTGGACTACTTTCAAGCATTCGATTTCACTCAGTGACTTGTATGGTAGTTTTATCTTTTCCATGTACCGTTTAGGAGGCAACAAATGTCGGGCTTTAATGTTGGCTTGACCATTTGAAATATCGCTTGCAATCTTTGAAGGTTTCCTATGATTGACAAACTAAAACCAACAGACATTTGTGATGGAAAAAGAAAGATATTAAAGTGTTGATTTCATAAAAATTTAAAGAAGTATCGATGTTAATAAAGATACCACCAGTATCAATGAAGTAAAAATAGCATCGCTTCACTGCTATTTTCACTGACTGTATTTTTCCCTCGATCGTAAATGTTGAATAGTTATTTCGAAAAACATAATTTCTTGAAAATATTTAATAATATTTAAATTCTTAACAAATTGGTTTTACAAGCAAACCGGTTGCCCAACGGTCGTCTAGAAAAATATGTCATGTAGAAGAATTAGACGTTTTCTTTTTCTTTATCACGTAACATACTTCGCAACATCGCATTAAAATCGTAAAGCAACTCTCATTCTGTTGTCCACTTTGATTACATAAATTTGTGACCGTAAATACGTTTCTTCGTATCTTTTTGTCACGCAAATAATTTTCACGACAAACAGATAAATAAAACAAAAAGATTTAAACGATGTTTTGCACTCGGTGGTAAAATCATACAACGTAATATTGCAAGTCACTTATTTGGTGATTTATTCTATAAACAAAAATATGTTTATTTTCATTCTTATCTTATACAAACCGTCTTCGTAATCAAACAGAAATAGAACAAACAGAATGAAAGAATAGAATAAAGGAAGTAGAAATTAAACGATATTACACTTGTGTCAGCAGTATTAAAATCACACAACATGACATTACAAAGTAGATATCACTGTTATATCGCGGGGGCGTAATTTATGTTTATTTCTTTGAAGCTTTCCGTCTTTTTCACGAAAGCAATTATCATGACGAGAAAAAAAATAGCACGAATAAAAGAAGTAAAGAAGAAGAAGCGGAAAAAGAAAAAAATGGAATGCTACGCATTCAGCATTAATAATTTTGTATTGATGTACAACACGATGCGTAACGTTGCAAAGCAGCTGTTTTATACACGGAGAAATTATTACAGTAAAAATTACAATATAATTTTTGTAATCGTAGAACACACTAAAATATATCAGAAAAACCACGCGATATTTTTATTCAATAATATTAATACATTACATACATATTAGAAAAAGTAGTATTGAAATTACGAAAATATTTTTACAAACAAATGCATAATTTACAATTTTTATAATCGTAAATATTTTATATGTCGTTATATATTCCAGTTTTAGAATAAATGTTACGAAAAAGAATATACATATTTTTACATGTAAATTTTACTGTAAAATTCTCTCCGCATATATTTTGATCGCGCAAATTTTCACGAAGAAACATAAACAGTCTAGACAAAATAAAGCGGACGACGAATATCTTTGAGAACGTAAACACTAGGGGTAAGCCAGTTATTGTTGTTTGGATTAAATGCTTACTATAACAAACAGTATTCCGTCGCAACATTAATAATATTACTAATGATAAACTCAATGAGTCTGCGATAATTTCGTTATTGTTAAAACTTTGTTAGTGATCGGTCAATATAATTACTTGGTGTTCAATGATTACGATACATTCGAAAATCATTGAGAGAACTCAGAACTGATTATTGCGCTTTTATTGATTGAAATGTTATCGAGCGATAGACGAGGAAACTTTATCATGACGTAAAATATACACCGGGGGACGACTTATATCACTCTAATTCACTTTCACAGTGACGTACCACAAATTGTTAGTGCTGACAGCTGCGCTCATTGCTGGTGTCGAGAATACGATGCGATGGTTCCGCAGAAACAATTAATTTGACAATTAATGTAGACAAGGCTGAACTGATAATTTCTTTCTCTTCTTCTTCTTAATCGTCTTTAATGATCACCAATGACCACCAATCCGTACAATCATTGTTAAAGGTATCGAATCTGCTAACGAATGTATCCGCTCCTTGAAATGTATCGCACTCAGGCTCAAAATGGTTTGATGTAGGCATTTATTCTGTCGCTTCCCTACCACGTACTCCGATTACCCCTCCAAGATAATAAAAGTGGAATACTTGTGCAGGTATTGCGATTATCATAACTTTCCAGAGGCTATTTGCATTATGTTTCGTCGTCGTATCTCGGAGTGCTCATCTATTCGTGAAACAAAGTAATTTACTATTTTTATTTTCGAGATAATTACGAAAGAAATGTGTCAACGAATTCGTATCGCTATTTTGATGACTTTTATCTGAACTTGATCATGGATGTCGCTTTAATTCGTTCTTGATGACACATAATAATATTGTCTAATATGACGGAAAAATATTGGAAAATATATATATAATATATTGAGAGCGAAATGTTTAAACGATGACGGCTGCATAAGATAATTCACCGCTATTTACGACATGCTTATGTTTGCATAACTGACTGAATACTTATATTTCGCGCGATAAAAAAGCAATGAATATACATTGAATATAAATTTGCGTATTTGCAAGTAGTATATATTTAAATGGGTTTCTTATATTAATTTTTTATTTCTTTAGAAGCAATCTTTTTATTGTTTTCGATCATAATTCCATTAATTTTAAGCAAGAAGCGCGTTTAAAATTAAAGAAAAAAAGTGAATATTATGAAGTAGATATACGGCTATTGATAAATGAGTTAGTTTAAGATATTTTTATTTACAAAAAGTATTACACTTTGATATTTTTTATTGATATCTTTTTCAAAACATAATTATAGTACAATTAAATAATTTTATATTATTTTTTTTTCTACAATTAGATAAAAATATAGACTTATTGTTAGTGATCCCTCGTTAGAATATATATCTGCGCATGCGATAAACTAAACAATAATTACGCACATTGACTGATGTTGTTTATTGTTATTTTTGGCATGTATACAAGATAAATAGAATGTTCTAAAGAATATCAAAGACGTTATGCCGTATGTTGAAATTCCTTAATTAATGGCGATTAATAATATACATATAGCGAAGAAAATTATCTCTTAATTGCCTCCTCCCATTTCGTCACGATATTTCACGGGATAGGCTAATTGGTTGCCTTTGTTCCATGTATAAAGCTCCTGTAAAGGAAAGGAAAATTCTTAGAAAATGAGTAAAAAATAAATGGAATGGTGAAAGGTATCTGACACGTATACCTTGGTTTTATGATTGTAGCTAACCGCTGTGGTCTTGTGGTACGGGTTGGTGAACGACAATGACACGTCCCGCATTGTATTTCGGTACAGATCGAAGGCGAATCTACGGAATTGGGTCGACTTGTAATAAACGATAAATTCTGCAGTTGGAAAAAGCGATGCGCAGACATTCAGTGCGATTATTCGTGAAACTGCTTCTTGAATATACATATTATTTCCAGCAATAATATTTATAACAATTGTCCTTCTTTATTGTACCTTATTTTAATACTTTTAGCACATAATAATAATCATAAAGAAAATACATAGTTGTTTCTTGAAAAAAAAAGTCGAAAAATTAATATTTTACAAGATATTTCGTATTTCATGTCAAAAGAATATTCAAGAAAATTTCCGGAATAGTCGCGCTCTTATATAAATAACTTTAAAAATAATTTATATTTCTCGCGTTACCGTATCTTCATAGTTTCTTCGGTGACACTGTGTATACCGTAAAGTTTCCCTCCCGCGATAAACATCTCTCCGAATCTATGATGATCGATACTGATGTTCCACGCATACTGAATGGTCAGCTTTGTAGGATCCAGTTTTACTACTGCCGTATTATTGTTCGATAATCCGTAAATAACCCACAAACCTGTACGCAAATGTCACATATTTTATATATATATATATATATATATATATATATATATATATATGATAAATTTAATTTTTTTATTATAATTACAATAAATCGACTTTTTCTTTCCATATATTTCTCGGATATTATGTAAATTGAAATTTATACACACACACAGATGTATATATAATTAAATAAAGTATTTAATATATTATTATAATTCAATTATAATATTAAATATTTTATTTACGTTTAAATACTTTATTAAATAAAGTTAAATTATACATCTGTGTATATAAATTTTAATCTACATAATATCCGAAAAATATATTGAAAGAAAAAGCTACCCGGTAAAAAATTTCTCATATATAATTATATATAACAATATAAAAGTATATAGAAATATATAAAATTCTGTATAAGTTATGTATAGTTATGTATAGTATGCATAGTATGCATAATTTTGTATTATCGTTGACTGACGTCTAGCCAACATTAATATAAAATTATATATAATTATACAATAAGTCATATATTATTATATATAATTATACATAACTTATATAATATTTAAATATTTCTATATAATTTTATATGGTCATATATTATATATGATTATACATAACAAATTTTTTACCGGGTATAATCTATCATTTTACCGTTTTCGTCTATGTTGAAATCCACATAAGTGAAATTGTGCGTGTAGAGGAAATCCTTATTATTGACCAGCAAGCCCGGTAGCTCTCTCACGCAATTGTCGAAATGTCGATGACATTCGGAATCCGAATAGAGACCGAATCGCAAGATACTCGCCTGATTTTGGGGATTGTAAAAGAACGATTTGTTGTAAACTACATGTCCGTTGCCCTAAAAAATATCGATGGCAAGCTTAATTCTCACGTGAAATTTCTACCATCCGTCAAATATTACATAATAGTTTCAAAAATTTACATTATTATCTTATTATTATTTATATTTTTCATTTACACTTATATTTATATTCTCATTATCATTTATATTTTTGTAACTCTTCAGAAATTCTATAAATGTAATATTAGAGAGAAAGAGTCTTTTTTTTTTGAACTTTTAAACTACCGACCTGAAAAGGATAAGGCAGTTTTATCGGGAAACCTGTCTCGTTCTTGAAATGTTCCTTCGATTTGTATTCGTAGATGTAGGACATATCGCGAGTATTATTGCGAGTTACAAAGAGTTTATCGGACATGATATCGTGATCTCGTGAGAACGTGTCGTGCATCCAACTTCCATAGTAGTCGTCCATGCTTCCTTTCAATACAGGTTTTCCCACGGCTTCTATTATACCTTCTGCGAATTTACCAACGTCAATTATTAATTTTCGAGTTTCGAAAGTTGGAGAACCGACATGAAGAAGTTTTAATTTTCATCGCGACACTCGTCAGCACTTTCGTTTAACGATTGCTTGGTTAATTGCGTAAACTTCCGCAAACATTACACTACACTTTTTACTCATTAATTATATTATTTTCCTGTTACACTTCACCTACCTACTATTCATATTTGTAGAAAAAGTAGTAGTGAATTAAAATAAATTGAAAGGCTCTCGAAGAACTTGTAGTTAAAACCCAATTAAAATATGAATTAAATGTGTAAAAGTAAAGTTGGCAAATTGCTTGTTATATTGATTTCTAGCCATTTCAATATTTACGTAAGAAAAACAGAAGGCTTGCTTGAAATAAAATTATTTAAATAATAATAACATATAAAAATAATAATAATAAATAATTTGATTCCAAACAAGTTTTTTATTTTTTTTATGTAAATATTGAAATGGCTAAAAGTCAATATAAAAAAGCAATTTATCGATTTTACTTTTTATAAAGTTGCACGGATATATTACTCGTTACATTTTATTACTTTTATTTTATTTTTATTGTGTGCTATATTTCTTTTTTTTTTTTATTTAATAAAAATTTGCAAAAAAGTGTTACGTTTGAAATAAAAATTTTGTATGTCGTAGTTTGACTGTATGTAATAATTTGACTTACACTATTGTCTGTGTTTACGCTGCAACTTTATCGTTCTCTTTACATCTTGAAATTAATTTAGCTACCGTCTCCGAACACAAGTATACGTTGCTAGAATACATTAGTTAGAAATGATTAAACGTACCGGCTAAAGGCAGCGGTGGCCGCGTAATGTTAACACCACGCAATGCTTGAACGTGCACGTGTGCATCCATTATATTTGCGTACGTGCACGTGGATGGGCATGTGGTGCAGGTTTCTTGCTGTCTGCATAATTCTTGTTCCTGATCGACGCTCTGGGGCATAGGATGACCATATGTAACATGTTGCTCCTTCCCTAACTTCAGTTTCTCTACATCTCTCATATCGTCTAGAAGTATGTATCATTATTATATTAATTAAGAAATTTAATATATAATAAAATTAATATTCGGAAATATTGATAGGAGATATTTAAGAAAGAAGTTAAATTAAGAAGAGAAATTAAATCTTGAATTTCTTTAAAAAATTATTCAAGAAGTATAAAAAAGCAAGAGTCAGATGTTCTCGACATTTTCTAGAATTTATTTCATTTATATTTGAATTTGATAAATTGTACTTTTTCATTGAGTATTGAGAGAATTAGAAATATTAAATATTAGTTTTGCTTACGAATATTTCTGTAGAATTATAATAATAACGTTTGGTTCGATATCAAGATATAATAGAAGAACATGACTCTACCTTTTATATTTTAGTATTGTAATTAATTAGTAAATCCTGCGATGGTTCATTGTTATTTATTATCAAGTTATATTGAGTAAAATAAAATAAATTTTGCATGATAAGACAAACCGTCTACTATAAAGGATCCCTTGGTAATGTCAAGATCATTTTTCGCCACACAGTGGTAAATTCCGTGATCCGACGACGTCACTCTCATGAGTTTTAGCTTCATCTTCAACTTTTGGGATAAATTTTACATGCATTACAAAAAGTCACAAATTATTATAACGATGAAAAATAACTATCAAGCGAGTAAGAGAACGATTTCGCATATTATCGAATTTATTTGAAATATGCAAATATTATACACATTTTCCACTTGAAATATCATAATGGCTAGAAGAGAATTGTCCAAAAAATAATGCAACGTATTCGATAAAGATTACCTTATAATTATCTCGTCTGTCATAAACCTCCGGCCTGTATTTATCTGACATTTTCAAACGGCGACCGTCACCGCGTTCCCAGTGTACCACTGGCTCGGGAAAGGCTTCCACCTCGCATTCCAACGTCGCTAAATTTTGATTTCGCACGAGGACCACTTGGTTGCGTATACGAATAAATGGCGGAACTAGAACGCGATCGATTATTTCAGTTTCGTCTCTACCTGTATCTATATCGATTCGAATCAAATATCGGTTCTTTCGAAATTACTCACTCTAATAATAATGTTGAAACCTACAAGTTATATTCGTTTATGTTACAGTTCAGTAGGTTTATTAAATTTTTTTTTTTTACAAAAAAGGATCATTAAATGCATTATCATCTATATTCATAATAAAATGTATTAAGTTTGATATAACAATTTTATTTACTTGTGTACCGTTTATCGAAGCACCCAGGTAGCAAGCACATGTCATTTTGACGTCGAAAACCGGTCATTTCTGATTCAATGACGTGACCAAATAATGTCTAATTTAAAACGTCTTCTTTCTGACGTCTTAATAATGTTGTAAAAAAACGTCATAATATCGTGATGATTCTTAAGTCGTTATTATAAATCGCCTAAGTATTACTATTTTTTAACTAAAACTCATTTAATTTTTTATATCTTAAATTATTAAAACAATTTTGTGTATAATTTTGATATTCACAATTCTCTATACCTCAGGGCCCTAATATGAATTTCCTCTATTAACCTGGGACTTGATCGTGACATTTTGATCATGAATCTTTTCCTCTAGCGTGAACTCGTGAAAAGTGAGAAGTTTTATTAACGAATTCAATATTTGTGAATAAATTTTTCATTTCTTACGAGTTCGAGCTAGAGGAAAAGATTCATGATCAATGTCATTGAAACGTCACTAATAGGTCTAAAATGGTCACGTCTTTTTAACGTCTTGAAATGTCGTCATCGGTCTGATATTAGTCCATCATTACATCACGTCATATTTGGTTCAAACTGACCATATTTTGACGTCCAAATGTCGTGTGGTTGCTACTTGGGCAGTTAATACAGAGATAAATAAAATTCGAAAGAAACTTTATTATAAATTTGTAAAGTATAATAATATTGAAAAGAGAGATGGTAAAAAAATGTTTATATCATAATTTTCTTTTTAATAAAATTACAACATGCTTACATCTGACTTGAAGTCTAAACTTTTTGGAACTTGGTGGTGATATTCCGTTGTTAGCGTTACACACATAATCGCCCATATGTTCCCGAGTTACCACGCTGATATTAAAAGTATGGCTCGTAATCGAATTTACTAGAATCGTAAGATATTTTTTTTATGTAAAAGCTCATTAATCTAGATTAGAAAATTCGATTATACCATGCCAAGTTCCCATAGGTATCACGGAACCGTCTGTTTTGGTCCATTGTATAACGGGTTGCGGTTTTCCTCCAGCGGCGCATCTCAGTCGTATATTGTTGCCTTCATGCACGGAAATTACGTTGCTCGCATTCAATAGACCCAATGACGATGAAATCTCTAAAACGTCGAATTTTCGAAAAGACTTTCTTTTGTGATATTTTTTATAAATTTATAAATTTAATATCACGATTTGTCAAAATTGAAAACTCAATAAGTTGGGTAAAAGGAACAAAAAATAAATAAATATATAAATCTTTAAAAGAGTGAAGTATCGATAGAGTCTTTATCCTACCTAGGATGGATGGTGGTATTAATATGTCACGCATGTCATGATCATTGATATTCACTTTGTAAGCTTGTATACCGGGCGTACCGTCTTTTCCCGGCGTTCCGGGACTACCGGGCGGACCTACATTTCCTGATGTATAAAAAATTCATTTGTGAAATAGATGAAGTGAAGAAATCACTGGAACATTATTATTACCCACCACGAGGTCCCGCTGGTCCTTGAGGCCCCATTTGGCCAGGTCTTCCTAAATAAATACAAAATGTTAATGTATTTTTTATTTACGACGTAACGAACAATTTACGACTTTGCTGTAAAATATTGTAGAATTACGACGTGTTACGAAATTTACCACTATATTACGGAAATAAATAATAAAAATATTAATAACCGACATTTTTATGTAACAGCGAGGTAAAATTATCTCTATATAATAAAAAAAAATAAGAAATAAAAATAGTTAAAAAGCAACATTTTTATTAAGTATAATATATCTACTCGTCTAAAATATAAAAATTTAAGAGAGAGCTGCTTTTCTCTATTCATATATTCGTTTTCATATCAAGTATTTTACATTTAGTCACATGTTTATCTTCAACCTGCACATCCTTCTTTGTGCATCAAATTTTTAATTATAAAATATATTCGTCAAATGATTCTACTGCGCTGAACGTACCGTCCGTTCCATTTCTTCCAGGCGATCCGGGTGAGCCGTTTATACCCGGCTTACCATTGGTCCCGGGTATGCCATCCAGACCACTTCTACCGGGAATGCCATCCAAACCGGGCTCACCCGGCACACCGTCTCTTCCATCAAACCCTGGTGGGCCGATGTCGCCTTTGGGTCCTCTGTTGCCAGGATGGCCAGGTTGTCCAGGAGGCCCCTTCGGTCCCACTAGTCCTTGGATACCTGGCAGACCCGGTTCACCAGGTGGACCTGGATTTCCAGGAGCGCCAGGGAGGCCCGGTGGACAGTACTTTGCGGATGAACGGCAAAAGTTCTCAATTGCATCAAACTGAAACAGGATGAGTAGATATACAAGATGCTCGAATATTGTATAGTGCTATTTTATATTAAATTGTTTATATATATATATATAAAAAATCTCTTTTCACCGTATAGTAAAATTTATATATTTTTTAATAATTTTTTTTTAACTATTTTTATTGTCTAGTTCAATAGTTGCTTTCAATTTTGTATAATCTTGAATTGAATAAAGGAGGATAGATAAAACTAATTTTTGCCCAGAAAGTGTAACATAAGTTACATATATTTTCTTATAGTTTTTGTTTTATTAGCCTAAACCCATGGGAAAGTGATCAAAATGCGCCTTAAATGGTCGAAACAAGTCATTTTTAATATTAATTCAATTTTGTTGCAATTATTTAATTATTTACATTATAATTTAGTTTTATAATTTCTTTTACTGAAAATTAAAAAAACACTTTAGAAATGCTAAATCTAACATAGCAAAATTAATATAACATAAAAATTAAAAAATAAATAGTCAAAAATATATTTTGCTAATGGGCTTTCGCCCGGCAAGCGAAAGACTCGGGTTCAATTCCCGATTTAGCGACTTCGCCCCGATATTTTTTCTCGTCTACATCTCTTTAGGGGGGTATAGAGGGGTTTTTAGAGCTCTCAAAAATGAGAATCTAAAAATATGTGCTCTGTGCACTAATTTTAAAAAATTCTTTCGGGAAAAGAATTAATTTCTTTACGCATCAACATCCGCGCATGGGCTCTCATTGCCGAGTATATCCTATCATCATGTTAATATTTTGCTAATGTAGATAGATTTCTAGATGTCTCAATTAAAATTTATTGCTACTTTTTGTATCTATAGCAGTAATATTCTAGCAATACCTCTAGAAAATTTAGATCCCATTGTCAAATATTAATCACAAATATAATTGTCCTTGAATTATAAGCCTTATCACAGAAAAATTTTCTGTTTAAATTACATTAATAATACAGATATAAATTCTGTCTCTGTCATTCAAATTGATTAAGTGCAAAATATATGCAGTATCACAGTATTTGCTAATAATTTATCTGTTTTAGTTAATTTTTTACACCTATAAACTTTTTGTTGAAGTTGCAAAATTATTTTTTCGAGTAAATAGTCAATTTATTCAAAGAATCTTAAGCCTCATCAGCTGCAACTGTATACATTGTACAGATTTAAATGTCTTCAAATGGACTTTCACTATCATAGAAATTCCACCTAGAGACGCGTTAAGTTTTTTATAGACCTTTGCCTGGAGCCCTATTATATTTCTTTTATTATACTGTACACACAGAAAAAAAGAATATTCTTATTTTGACAATATCTTTAGTTTCAAAATGTAAATCTTGAAATGAGATTATATCGCGTTAAACAAAGAAAATTTGCTTGGATGAAGACATTTTATATTGTTTAACCACGAAAAATATGTTCTTGTTATTTAAGAATAATTTTCTTGAATGGAGAGGAAAAAATGTTGGATAGAAAATAACACATGTTCAAATCGAAGATTATCATTTTCTTAGAGTTGAAATAATTATTTTATTCTTGAAATGGCAATTGTAATATTGAAATGAGATTATAATATCGTTGAAATTTAAGATTTTTAAATTCTTCCAAGAAGATTATAAATTGTTGCGTATATATGAAACAATGAACCCGTTCATATGAGTATATAAGTTTTGATTTGACACTTACTTTTTTTCTGTGTAGCGTCTCTCGTTTTATTCGTCATCAGAATCTTAATCTTGTTTCTTGGTTGATCGAATCCGCTATTATATGTATAAAGTGGAAATATCTATCTCCTTTTATATTTTTGAAATTCTCTCCTCAATATTTAATTATTTTGATAAGCGTATCTGATGAGACTTAAGATTTTTGAATAAATTGACTATTTACTTCTTAATTTTTATATTATATTGATTTTTTTATGATAGATTTAGCATAAAAAGTGTTTTACTAAAAGTGTTTCTTTTCAGTTTCCAGTAAAAGAAATTATAAAACTAAACTATAATATAAATAATTAAATAATTAAATAGCAAAATCGACACATTAATTGAATTACTATTAAAAGTGACTTATTCCCCTTTAAGGCGAAATTTGACCACTTTTTCACTTAGATCAATAAAACGGGTATTTTCGTACTCAGCAACTCAAAGACTATAAAAAATATGTTACTTACGTTACTTTCTAGGCAAAAATTAGCACATTTTGCGCAGACCCCTAATCTACCCTCTTTTACTATATATATTTGGATTATAAAATAAGTTATTTTATAAAAAATATATTAAGCTCAATATTTCATCCGGTAGATCTAATTCTCACGTTAAAATAATAAGAAGCTCATATAAGCGTGTTCACATGTTTGTACGAACCCTTATCGTTGTTGTAATAAGGGAAATAGGTCTAAAGAACACTTAGGTCTCCTATCTCCACGTATCCTATACATACGCGATGCTTTATACAAGTGACGGAACTCATGGCGAGGAACATTGCGGCAAAGTTCAAAGTTTGACGAGAGCGTTGAGAAGGATGTAGGTATCGCGAAGCAGGTAACTAGTTCTAACAATCGTAGAGAACTCACTTGTATTCGCGTGTCGGCGTTCAACCAGACCCAGCTTGGATCTTGACCTCCGGCTGCCGTTGGCGAAGACGCGGAGCCAGATACCATTATGGGGGAGGCTGTTACCTTCTTTGTACCTTGTATTTCCTTATCCTCTCGAATCTGTAATTCAGTGATCCAAACAATTCCGCGATATTATATACGAAATTCATTATATGTATACGAGAGATCCGAGATATTTAAAATGAAATAAAATCAAGAAATTCACTCTCTTAGAAAATTTTCTGAGGATTAATTTCACAGAGAATTAACAAATCAAATTTATCTCGACTGCAAAGTTAACATTTTCTTTCTTTCTCTTTATATATAGTGTGTTTGATTAAATGTATATATATTCAGTTATATTTTTAAATAACAGAGTTATAAAAAAATATTTTGCGAATAAAAGTTATTTTGTGAATAGAAGATCCATATATCTAGTTTACATAAAAATTTTAAATAATTCTTTTTGATGTTGTTCAATTATTTGAATAAATTTTATTTTTTCAAATGAAATAATATATTTATTTTACTCTTCAAATGAATAATATACATATAATGTATTTATTTATTTATACTATAATTTTGTACAGGTAATCTAATAAATTTAATAAAATCTGATAAATTCGATAATGTGCAATAATATGAGACTTTAAATAACCATAAGATATTGTTACTAATAGCGTTGCTTTTAGATATAAACGGAAAAACAAAACACATTAAAAGTATTTATTAATTTTTATTTAAAATATAGAAATTATTTAGTATTATCATTAAATAGACCTTTTCAAAACAAAATAACTTTTACTTGGAATATTTTTTTATAAAATTCTACTGCTTAAAAAATTAATTTTAAAAAATATATATATATTTAAATCAAACATGGTATATAATTGATATATTTTTTTTATTATGAGATAATATAAAAAAATTTCCAATGTTTTGAAGCCATTTGTCTCTTTCAAAAATTAGACTTTTATTTTTACAAAAAGAATTAAAAGTTTCTACTTTTCATAAAAACAATTTTTATAATAATTATTATTATAATTTATATATATATATATATACATACTCTACTTGATATGTCAGAAACGGCATTGTCTTCGCCGGTCGGCAATGCACTGCTGCGTCTTCGCCGCGGAAGTGCCACGGTCTCCGGTGGATACTGACTTTTTACTAAGCGAAGATCTCTCTCTACATTTGTGACGTACTTATATAGATAGACAGAGGTGAAAAACTGAATGATAAATTGCAGTAAAATGAGAACGAGTAACACGCGCGGTTGGAGCATCCATCGTTGCACCAGTAATGCACTTTTGCCGTTCATGTTGATGTAGTTAATTTTCCTGTGAAAAGTTATGTTTGAAAAAGCGAGCAAATTATGCCAATTTCGTACTTAAAAAAAATTCGAGGAAAAAATTGAGAAAGATAATAAAAATTTTTTAAATACTAACGCGATAAGATAACTCACTCCTATACTTTCTCTTTCTTTCAGAGACGCTATAAAATAATAAAATTGAATTAAATTTAAATTATCGAATTTTCGTCAAATCGTTGATCGATAGTAATTCATTTTTCACACACAAATATGTGAATGATAATACAAGTGTATGAACGCGAAGACGCACGAGAGAACGCAACTATCTCAATTGAATATCTCT
This sequence comes from Anoplolepis gracilipes, assembly GCF_047496725.1. NCBI lineage: Eukaryota > Metazoa > Arthropoda > Insecta > Hymenoptera > Formicidae > Anoplolepis > Anoplolepis gracilipes. Next base: position 21,086,257 of record NC_132971.1, on the reverse strand, counting down.
GCCGCACCGCGAAAGAGAGAGAGCGAGCGAGAGAGAGAGAGAGAGAGAGAGAGAAAGATCAAGAGATAGAAGCGTATAGATCTGTGTCGTCTAATTGGTTACTATCAAGTGGAATTAACTCTATATTAAACTTCTGTAACATCTCCGCGTGTTTCCATCTCTCCTACATCTTTCCGCCACTCTTTTACACTTGCAATTTTATCACACATACACACACATACCGCAATCACTTGACACTAATTTTCTTAAACGTTAACAATTATATTTTCGCGGGCCACTCATCGGCGAGAGAGAACAAATAAAATAAAAAAAACTTACAGTCTATACTCCGTGACGTTTTTGATTTCACGCGGAACGCGACGCTAAACGATTTTCTTTCAACGCGATCAAGCGGGAAAGCAATTGTCAGCGCGTCAACAGAAACACAATTTACACTGCGTTTGCGGTGTCTATGTGCCTGTCCTAATGTAAACTAATATAAACCGTGAGCCGTGAGCCGGTGCGCCCGTCGTCGGCTCGGCACAGACGAGACGCATGCGTTGAGCATTTCTCTCTTTCTCTCCCTGTATTATTACACTACGACCAATTGTCATACGTTGCACGTGTGAGAGATGTGCGTGGCGTCGTGGGGTGCGATGGAGAGAGAGAGAGATCCGCATGTTTGTGAATACACGCTCTGTGTCATTTTGTTACATACCGCCACGGGTATATGCGATGTAGACGACGGATATGTTCCAGTATCAATTAAAAAAAATCAATCTCTCATGCTGTAACAGTTGCTTTCTTGTAACGCCTCGTTACGATTCGCCCGGCAACGAATTACCGCTCGATAATGATTAAGTTAAAATATTGCATGCAGCTGAAACGTATAATGAATTTCCAATAAATTGCAGGCGTACACGATTTTACGTGCATATATGTATTAAAATTATTATTGTAAAATTGTATACGTCTGCAATTTATTGGAAATTTATACGCACGATTTTACCGTACAAAATATTTTCATTTTATATACATATAATTATATATTACTAAAATTCAACAAATAAAAAATAATAAAAGGAATAACAGAAATAAAAGATAGATATATACAGGTATCCCATCCAAAAAGTATTTAATACACAAATACAAGATATATATCTTTTATTGAAGATATTTAATTGCACTCTTACGATAAAATATCACAGTACAAACAGGGCTTTCTGTTCCCCCGATAGTCGAAGGTACATATAAAAAAATCGATTTTCTTTAATATACATATATATGTGTATATATATATATATACACACACACATATATATATATATATATATATATATATATATATATATATATATATACATATACATATATGTAATATATACAATTTATATATGCAAAGCTCTTGAAACTAGAATATTTATATTCGTTAATCATGTGAATCCATTTGATTATTGGTAAAACACTGTCTATCCTCTTTGCATAAAACAATTTCTATATTATGCTCGAGATCCTTACCCGTGTTTATATCTATATTTTGTTTCGCGGCCTGCGGACAAAAAATTTGATCAAAAATCATCAATTACATAAACACTTTTCTTTTTTTTTTTTTTCTAAATATCGTCTCTTACCAAGTCCAACAATGCTAAAAAATATCTGGCTACTTCGTGGCCACTTTCGCCCTTTTGAATGATGGCGTCAAAACTGAGTTTCTGTTGATCATTCATCGTCAGAGTCTCCATAATTCGAGATGCATAATCGCGAATGCAAAACGTCGATCTTTTTTCGGCTTCGTGTAACTTGGGTTGTATTAGTTCGTGCCACTTGTCAACGTTTTTCTGAAATCATCATTCGTTTTATTAGATCTTACAATTAATATTTCTTATGGACAATTCTATTGATCGTCGATTTACTGGTAAGAAATGCGGCGAGTCCGATTGCAGCCAGATGTCGCAGAAATTTTCATGCGGAGGCGACATATCCATGGGACTCGGGCTGCGAAGATCGGAAATGTCATTAATCGAAGTGTCCGTTATGTTGTTATCGCTAATATTTGTATCCGCTTCCACATTAACACATAACTGAAATCCTAAGAGATCCATATCTACGTTCGTTACATCGTTATATTGCAAAGGATTGTACTCTCGTATATATTTTATGCAGGTACTTAAATTTTTTTTGAACATATTTGGTTTATCTGAAAAAAAAAAAGAAACGAATTTCATCGTTTAATATATATCTATAAATTTGTATCTCAAATAATTTCTCTAGACTATACTGGATTTACCTTTTCGCGAGGAAATCGATTCCTCCCACATATGCGCAAGATTTTTCTTTGTTATACCTTGTCCTCTCTTACTCGGTGTAAGCATTTCGTCCTTTATTATTCGATTAAACTTTCGCTTAATCTATATATAAGTAAGTCAGAAATATTAAATCATTAATAATAAAATTAATAACAAAGTTGTAAGCGCTATTACATACCGATTTTGATGTAGATCTCGGAGACTGCAATTTTATTTTATTTTTTGTACTGCTATTTGAAGGAGTGTTTTGTATAATGCTGGTAGTTAAATTTATTTTTGAAGGAGTAGTTTGTATAATGTTGGTAGTTAAATTATCATCATTTATGTCGTTTATGAAGCCTAAATCGTCCGTCGATGACGTTCTAAAATATCGTTGATTTTAAAATTTTCACACAAGTTTATTGTAGTAAAATGTCACGAGTAACAAAAAAAACATTAAAAATACCTTCTATCTTTCGAATTTACCGACTCGGGTGGGCTATCTAATACACTACTAGCATCTATACTTCTCCTGATATCGTTCAAATAATTATTATCCAAATCATTATTATTTGACAAAATAGTGCTGTTGGTGTGAGTCATCAATGAATTGGTATCGCTTGGTGTATTTGGATACATCTCATTCGAGATATCGTTGAATGTCCTGTTGGTACCAGTATTTTCAAAAGACAGATTTTGTTTACTCGATTCTAAAGGTGTTAATAAATCAGAAATTCCTTCTTCTAGTGAATTGTCATTATTCCTTTCAGACTCAGCATCACTAATATCGTTTTGATTATTGTCGTCATGTATTGTACAAGTCGTATCAGTAGTCGATAAGACTTGAGAATTATCACTGTCGCAACAAAAATCTGAAACAGAAATAATTTTATGAAATATTAGACTAAATCAGAAATTTATTCTCTCTCACAATCAATTATATACCTTGAGGCGCAAACTCGACCAAAGTATCAACCAATACGCCATCTATACTTATGTTTTGATTGCATCTACAATAATTATTAGATATTATTATCTTAGAATAAAATAGATGCATTAAAAAAATAATTAGTTACTTACCGAAAATCGTATTTTTTACCAATAATTTCTCCATTTACATCATAAATGTCAATAGAAACATGTTGAGCGATACCCTTTTCTAATTGAGTAAAGCAGCGATTTTTTGATTTGACATGTGTTATATGATTCTTTTTAATATTGACATTTTTGTCTATTTCTTTGGCAAAGTTGATAATTTTAAAGTCTTGAAAACACATGTCAGTCTTCCTATCTTTTCTCTTGGTAGAATTGTGTGTTTTTTCTTTATGTCTAAAAGAGAAGTAATTTAATATATATATTATAATAATTATATTAATAATTTTTCAATGGCCTTGTTTATACCAACATACTTTGATATGCGTACTAAATATTACTGGCCAATTACATTCCATTCATTCAGAAGAATAGCTATGATTGACTAGTATAATCCTTACAAGGAAAGATATGGAAATGTCCTCCTCCAATTTTAATGTGCTTTGAATATGTTATAGTATAGGTCAAAATAGTAGACGTGTATTTTTTTTACACGTGCCCATACAGCCGTTAAGGGGGTAAAACACCCTCTTGAGAAAAATCAGTTTTTATTTATCTTTCCTTGTTAGTACGTGTATTAAGTAATAGGTGTAAACAAGGCCAGTATATTAATAATTAAAGTACTCACTCATAATTCAATAATAAATTTCTAGAGTTTTCTGTTGTACCCCAAAGGGAATCGAGTCTATGTATATATATAGCTGCAGAGTTTTGTAAGACAAGCCCAGCCTCGCCAAAATTTTTATTGCATGTTGTATTAAATAATGAATAATATTTCTCCAAAGTCTGCAATAATACAATACAGTTTTAATACACATAACATTACTATTATATGATTGAAAAAACTAATAACATAAACATACTTGCGAGAAGGGAAAATTCCATTTTGCCAACTCTTTCACTGGTTTCGTAAGTTGCAGACCAATATCTTGTATGGTAACCATCTTTGTTGACTAATAAATCTCACGATAGTCCGCATAGGAAACATAAATCTGTGTCAATCACTATAAAAAAATAAAAAAAAGCGTCACTGATACTTTTTCACATTGATATTTATAAGATTAAGAAAAAACGATGGAAATGTGCCACTATAAACATTTTCTATTCACAAAAAATAATGCAACACAAATATCTTACAACAATAAGGAAAAACCAAGTAGAAGCGATAGTGTTTTATCTGTAAGTTAGCAACACATCGAGACACGTACTAATCAGAAAGAAGGGATACGATAAATATTCAATATCCTCACTTCAATTACGTTCTTTTTTTCACAAGGATTTTGCACGCACTTTTATCAAAGATCACTCGAAAACATCCAATTACTTAACCTCACGATAACAACAACGTTAGCTATCGTACCTATTCACTTTCTATTGTTAGAGGAGAGGAAGGGATTCGGGCATAGATGATAAAATATATAGTAAAGCCACCAACGAGATATTAAGACCGTCAGCTCTGCCACTGACGAGATACTATAAAGACCGTCGGTTCTGGATAAATTTTTGTGACTGGCAAATGGGCTGGATGGACCCGGAGGTAATTGTAGAATTATGACATTATCGACCGTTTTGACTCAATCATTATTTTATTACCGACAGTACAAAGATTTTCTTACCTTCAGCACTGCAACGAGATACTGAACCGTCGACCTTGGAGTTTAGTGTGACAGGAAAAAATTACCGACAATGCAAAGATTTTCTTGCTAAGAGCCGCCAGGAATATTCAATTATATATAATTAAAATATTATTTTTTGTTTGTTTACAATCTATTTTACAATTTATAACTTTATATCAAATATTTTTTATTAATTTTTTTGGCAGAATAATTGTTTTTGCTCTATTATATTCATTATGTGTTCTGGTACATTTGTTCAATTCATTCATAAAATTAATTTTTTCATGATATATTCACAAAAAACACATTTTTTTTCTCTAAAAAATATATTTTTAAAAGTTTTTGTCTCATTATATTTAATATAAAATAATTGCCTCCTAATTTTAAATTTAAATTAATTTATAAATGCCTTCAAATATGTGACAAACAAATTAATTTAACATTGCACAAATATATTCTAAATTTACAAAATTTTTTATATTTTATTTAATAAACTAATACAATAAAATATGATGAGAACGAGTTATATCTTTATAAAATATATAAATATATTCTATTTTTTGAAAAAATATTTAATAAATATAATTTATATGTATTAAAAAAATATTTTTTTCTTGTATCAATTTTCTCAAATTAGCGTTTTGATTAAATTTAATATTTTATTTAATTACAACTTGACTTTTTGTATACCTGACAGGTAAAGAAAGGACTGAATAGCAAGGCCTATAAATATATTAATATTCAATATATAATATATGTATATTATTATTACAACGAGCAAAATGAAAATAAAACAAATACCGCAGATTCAACTGCGACGAAGAATTTACGACAATTCTTTCTTTCCAGAACAATCTCCGCACCTAGAAAAGGAAGCATTGTCCGAAGTAAATAAAAGTACAATATCATAGAGAAATTGAGCTACCGTAGAGTCTATAACAATAACGAAGTCATATCGAATGAAAATAGAACTAAAGAATTGATTGAAACCAAAGATGTCTTTCAGGAAAGGCTGCCTGCAAACGCACGTTTTCCACCAAGGGATACATTTTATAATTAATACATAGCATTTAAAAATTTACATAACTTACTAATTAATTATTAATTTTGTTATATAAAACATTTGCATTTAGTTTTTTGAGTTATTATTGTGCAATAAAAAATGTTTTAAAAGATAACAATAAAAAATTAATATTTTGTAATAATATAACATATATTTTTATTTTCTATTCCCTCTTATATTTTTGCTATATTTAGTATTTTATAAAAATTTATCAGAGAAAGAAGTCTATGTTTTTAATACAAATAACAAAACCTAATTGTTTTGTATTAACAGATCACGAGTGAATCACTATAACGGAATTTTGCAAGCCGAATAATAACCGACCAGGTCTGGATCTAGTTGAGTTCAGTAACTTCCGGACTCATCAGGAAGGTCTCGAATTTCCGCAAACTTTACCAAAGGGACCCATTATATTCTGAGGGTTACCTCTAATGAGAACAACAGAGAGAAATCATTAATTTCGGAAACCGTGGAAACCACGAAGAATTCAAGAGCTTACTAATGTCGAAGAAGCGATCGACGATGCATCGACATCTGCTATTAAAATAAGACATCCAAACATATCAGCAGTACCTGAAGTATAATTAAATAAATTGAAATAAACATTTTCATTGTCCACTTAATTGCAATTCTTATTTCTTCAACAATCAAATATTTTAATAAAAATGTATTAAAGTTCATAACAAGAATGGAAATATTACAAGAAATTAAAACAATCAAGTAACAATGTATTCTGCAAAAATGATCTAAAAACTCCTAAAATAATTATATTTCTCGATTAAAAATTTTTTTTTCTCAATATCGACAAGTGAAATAGCAAAATATAATTTGATATATACAAATATTTCATTGAAAGCGTCATAATTCCATTATAATTAATACATATTATGTTTTTCTAAAGTTATAAAATTATAAAATATATAAAGCATATAAAAATTAATAAATTTTTAGACCGGAATTAAACTGAACACGAGGGTCAACCGCCACGAGGAATACGACAAAGAGAGTGTCGTACCAGAGAGATCTGGCAAACACATATCTGTAGAAGACAGAACGTAAGAGTCGAACGAAATGGATTCTTCCATTATCGTTGATATTACGGATAATTCAATGATGGCAATGATACGTCAATTGTAGATAAGGTTGCTTTGGATCTTTACGTCTTCTTGCAACAAGGACAAAATAACTTGATGATAATAGCTTCCAACAACGAGACTGGCAAAACGCAAAACAACACAACGATACCTGACGACGAGATCACCATCGATCTAGCGATGATGATGAAACTTATAGCCATTACGATTGTTGTCAATTCTATTAATATCACCACGACGACAATGCTGAAATCAATAACCACCATTTGATGACAACCACGGAACTATATCGATCATCATCATGCAAACTCATATAGGAATTCGGTACTCGTTTTTATAGAAATTTAATTTTTTTCTAGATTAACGCATATTCTCTAAAAAAATTTTTGCATTAATAATAAATACAAACCTCACGTGTTTCAAAAGTGTCCATTTTTACTGCTTTATATACCAATATTTTGAATAATGAAATATTTTATTCTCTCTCTCTCTCTCTCTGCATAATTATAATACAAAAAATATAAATATTTATAGTAAATTATTATTATTATATTATTAAAATTCTAACTATTATATTTATACTTGTATAAATTATATTTATACAAATATATTAAATTATATTTAACTTGTATAAATATAAATTTATTTAGTTCTTGTTAAAAGAAGCAAAAAGTACTCAAGTCTATGCCATGTTCGCCCCTTCACAAGTCGTAGACATTTTGCATTAAAAACTTTTCTCTTATGTTCTCTCCATTAAAAGCAATAAGAAATTTATATTTAATTGTATCTCTGTTAGCTTTAAATCCAATGATAGCACTAGAATATGAACATCGAAGCGAGCACCGCATCAGAACTGACCTAGAAAATCAGAAAACGTTTTAGAAGTGGTAATTCACATGGCAATGGATTTAAACAACTTTGAGGCAGTAATTAACAAAAAGTCGAAGAGAATACCATACGGGAGGAGATTTCCAGGTCGACGAAAGCGGAAAAATTAGTGTCCGACAGACTCCGCGCGTCTTTATTAGGTAGTAGAATCGTTATGTCGACGGTGACGACGATGACATCAGTGCCATTGAATAACAGCAATGCCGAACCGAACTCATAATAATAATCACCGTTATATAAATTATAAGAGATTAAAATAACTTTAATTTTTTTTAATTTAAATAATTAAACAAAGAAATTAAGATTAAATTGTTTGTAAATTACAATAATTTAAATAAATATTTCAACAACATAAAAATTATTATTTTATTCTTTATATTATGACCTGATAATCAATAATTATGCATTTATTATTATTTATGATAAAACTATATTGTTATTTATATTTTCTAACTATAATATGAAAGATATAAATATATATAAAATTGAGAAATAACGAAAATAAAAATGAGATAAATTATAAAGGAAAATTTTAAGATATTTTTATAGTTACTAAATTTATTAAAAACTACAATATTATTTGTATTTAACATAAAAGTATTCTCAACTATTTACATCTCAGGAACTTTGCAACACGTTAAATGCCGAATACGATGTTTTCAGGATCTAAAAAAATTAAAATGTCGAAGTTATAGCAATATAAATTGAGATTTTATAGAAACAAATATTTTTAACAAAATAAATTATTAAAACTTTTTAATCAACTTTTAATAAATGCTAGATCACAAACCGTAATTTTGTTAATCAAAATAGAAAATATTTATATATGTTAGTGACTTAAAAAAACTTGTCTTATTACATTTTTTCAATAATAATACTAACACTGCTATAAGATTCGAGAGAAAAAGTGATCAAAAAGCTGCTTTTGAATTTTATAGGAATTGTGCTACGTTTCATTATCATCAAGAGATCTTTCCTCTGGCTAATTGATAAGAAAAACCAATTCATATTGTATATTGCATTTCCTACGCTGTTACTCTATAAAAATTATAAAGAAAATAATTATTTTATAATAATAAATTAATTTATATATCAATTTAAATACATTATTTAATATATTGACTGTTTTATATTAATGTTTTATATGCTCATGTACAAACGTTTTCGTGAAAAATTATATACACTTTTCGGTAATATTCATAAATGCAACAATTAAAATATTATTTATTCACAAACCAAGAAATACATATGTATATGAAATTGAATAATTTATATAAATAATATAAATAATTTATATAAATATAAATAATTTTGTATAAATAACTTTTTACCTTAAGTATTACTTCATTCCCGCACCAACAGTAAATGAAGATTTGTACAAACATACCAATAATATACGATGCCAAAGTCACAACTTCGGAGCCAGTAATATGTGTTGATATATAATACACACTTGTGCATAATACCAATATGCTTCCAAAAAATTGACAGAAAAGTACCTGATTGAATATACTGTTTACCGTTTTGGCGTAACTGTAATGTTTTATGTTATCTTTGTATACGCAATATGAAGAATTCATTGTATTGATAATGAATTCATCATCAATATCAATACGAGATTTTATTACCTATATAAGATTTATACAAAAAAAAATCACAAACTTTAACACGACGTTATACTAAAAAAAATTAATTTACTATATATGTATATATTAAGAAATTATAAAAAATTAACATGCCTTCAAATTAGATGCCTTTCTATTACCCAAGATAAATAAATAAAAATAAGAAATGAGGTAAAGACATTAAAGGAGCCGTTTTTTTATATAGGTCATAACATTATGAAAGTTTAATAATATAGTTAAAATCTATCAGATGGTTTACAAAAAGCAAAATTGATATATAATAGTTTGGTTATAACCATCAAACGGTTCAAAGATATTAAAATATATAATAAGCAAACGAAATAGACAGAATATATGTGAATAGTATAAATAAATTAAATTCTAATAACGCATAATAAGATAATAAAATTCGCATGTAAAAACGAACGTTTTGGCTTGATGTTTCAAGTCCTCCTCAGCGTAAGAAAATTGAATTAAAATTAAGCTTATAAATTAGTCAAATTAACGGAAAGATAAATCAAGTAGTAAAAACGATAATCATTATTTCGTCGTCTCGAATAAGTGTTGGTTTTTTGTTTTATATAACGCATTGTTCTTGAAATGTTGATAATCAATTTCAAGAACAATTCGTTATATAAAACAAAAAAACCAACACTTATACGAGACAAGAAACTAATGATTATCGTTTTGATATACAGAGTTATCAATGTAGCTAGTAATTTTATAGAATTGGTGAAAATTTAACAAAATTATTAAATAAATTAATTTATTATAATATATGTATGTTACAATAAATATAATTTGATGCTTCTATTAAAATTTTCACCAATTCTATAAAATTACTATCCACCTTAATATATATATATATATATATATATACGAAATATAAATAAAAGAATATATATTCAATACAAAGTGTCCTGTAATTACCGTCCCACCCCTCTAGAGCAGATAAAGCAGGTCAAACTAAATATAAAAGTCCTCTACCATTTCGCGATTTGAGCAATAATTATTAAACTATTAATTAAATTATTAAACTATTAATGATATTTTTAACAGAAATTATTGATATATATCAGTGATTTCTGTTAAAAATATCATTTAATAAAATATACATTAAACATACAATTTAATTATTAAACTAAAATAATGCCTATAATGTATAATAAAACAGTATGTACATAATATATACTAACTTGTAAATTCTGATATGATGACTTACGTATCTCGATATCATTGTTCTTTCGTTATTTGATGAAGTAGGTGAAAAATACTTTTGACATCGAGCTGTTTTATTAATCGCTAACTGAAGACGACATTCGAAAATCTCAAATTGAACACATGTTTGCAAAAAAAGTCCGAAAATTAGAGTTTCCGTAGCAGTATTAATAAGAGCGGCAAAAATCAATGATAAAATCTGATGAATTGATGTAATCCAGAACATTAGAGGCTCATTAGAATCATACGGCAGCCAAACTCTGAATGGTAAATTACCCTGCATAATATTTATCACTGATCTTATCGTGAAACTTGTAACGGAGCTAGTCACTAAAAGTGAGTACTTTATCGAGCAAGATCTGCGAATAAAAAATTATAAATACATTTTGTAAAATTTCTTTTTTCTTTCGTCAACCTATCGTCATAATCAGTCAAATGTCACAATAATTATTCGTTTTCACCTGATAAACTCATCAAATTTCATCTGTATTGCCATTTCAGCTTCGTTTTGAGGTTTATAAGGGTCTTTTAGTAACATTTGAACTATATCGATGATCGCATTTCGGCGCACTACAGCTATAGTGGCTTTACAACAAACACTGATAATAGTAATAAATATTAGAGAATTGATGGCAAAGTCATCCATATTATCAACGATAAGAACGATATCCATCAATTGAGTTAACATCAAAAAGTACATAGCTGCTATTATTACAATGGTAAACACATTATACGACAGCTTAGCACAGTTCGATGACCACTCAATAGGCCGCCATATACCACCCATAGTATATATTAAAAAATTTAGAGACAGCATCTGTATTCTTGTATTTTTAGAAACAAAACTTATTAAAACGTTACACAAAAGTATAATCACAATGCAAGATGTTTAAAAAAATAGATACTATCCCAGATATTTTTTAAATACATTATTTAGTTTGTGAATAATAAACCAAAAAATTTTAAGCAAAATTTAGTTAAATACAGAATTCACTGTACAATTACAAGCAAAATTTCACTACGAAATTATTTGCGCGAATATTTTTCACACACAACATACATCTTGCATTTAATATTTGAATTTAATTATTTGATTATTATTAAATATAATCTGGCATAAAGATAGAACATAATATTACCATGAATTAAAACTTCGATGACGGTTTAAATTAATTGTATTCTAACGTGTCATTTATTAGAAATAAAAAAATGAAGGTTTACATATTTTTCGCGTATTTTATCAGAATGTTATACTTTATATTATTATCTAATAATATAATAGAATATAAAATACTACTTTACATTAATATAACTTGTATCTTCAATATCGTGAAGATAATTAAATTGCAAATGTCGAGTAAGTCGAATACGTTCTGCTATAAACTACGTAAAAGTTCGATTTTTTCAACATTGTAATTTTTCATATTACCATTTAATTACGGTTATTAATAATTCGATAGAGACAGGAAGAGAATCGTTCTTTATAGTTTTTTTCCGATACACAATATTTTCCACCCACGTAAATATTATATAATTGTGAGAAAGTCGCCGTATATTTAATGATCGAGGGATACCGGCCGTTTCGTTTAAACATATTGTTATATTCTCATCGAATGAAATATTGATACGTGCTCATGTTATCGGCAACTGAAATTCAACATTATATCTCCCACAAAGTCAGAAAATTTCTTACATAAAAGTATTCTTACATATTACAGAAAATTATTTCTTATATAAGAATAATGAAGCCAAAAGGATATAATAACAGAGATAGTCTGTATCATTGTCTTTTTATGTAGTTATGATAGAGAAGTTTATTTTGTGCTTGTCACAAATATATCTTGCAAGATATCACGTAATATAAGCAATATAAAATAAAAATTTAAATTTTATTTATTAGCATTATCTGTTTTTGTTATTTAATTCTATACATAATAATAATAAAATAATCACCATTATAAACGCGCTTTTGCAAAAAGATGATAAATAAAATTTGAATGTGAAGTGATGATAAACCGAATATAAAAATTTTAATATAAAATTTATTTTCATTTTAATGCAACGTGCTAATACGTTTATTCAAATATGTATGTCTTCGATTTTTTCAACCACAAAAAGAAATTACAAAATAAGATACAAAAGTATACATTTATCATTCCATTATGCATTTATTATTATTTATTGATAAAACTATGTTGTTATTTATATTTTCTAACTATAATATGAAAGATATGAATATATATAAAATTGAGAAATAACAAAAATAAAAATGAGATAAATTATAAAGGAAAATTTTAAGATATTTTTATAGTTACTAAATTTATTAAAAACTACAATATTATTTGTATTTAACATAAAAGTATTTTCAACTATTTACATCTCAGGAACTTTGCAACACGTTAAATGCCGAATACGATGTTTTCAGGATCTAAAAAAATTAAAATGTCGAAGTTATAGCAATATAAATTGAGATTTTATAGAAACAAATATTTTTAACAAAATAAATTATTAAAACTTTTTAATCAAATTTTAATAAATGCTAGATCACAAGCTGTAATTTTGTTAATCAAAATAGAAAATATTTATATCTATTAGCGACTTAAAAAAACTTGTCCTATTACATTTTTTTCAATAATAGTACTAACACTGCTATAAGATTCGAGAGAAAAAGTGATCAAAAAGCTGCTTTTGAATTTTATAGGAATTGTGCTACGTTTCATTATCATCAAGAGATCTTTCCTCTGGCTAATTGATAAGAAAAACCAATTCATATTGTATATTGCATTTCCTACGCTGTTACTCTATAAAAATTATAAAGAAAATAATTATTTTATAATAATAAATTAATTTATATATCAATTTAAATACATTATTTAATATATTGACTGTTTTATATTAATGTTTTATATGCTCATGTACAAACGTTTTCGTGAAAAATTATATACACTTTTCGGTAATATTCATAAATGCAACAATTAAAATATTATTTATTCACATACCAAGAAATACATATGTATATGAAATTGAATAATTTATATAAATATAAATAATTTTGTATAAATAACTTTTTACCTTAAGTATTACTTCATTCCCGCACCAACAGTAAACGAAGATTTGTACAAACATACCAATAATATACGATGCCAAAGTCACAACTTCGGAGCCAGTAATATGTGTTGATATATAATACACACTTGTGCATAATACCAATATGCTTCCAAAAAATTGACAGAAAAGTACCTGATTGAATATACTGTTTACCGTTTTGGCGTAACTGTAAGTGTTTTATGTTATCTTTGTATACATAATATGAAGAATTCATTGTATTGATAATGATGAAATAAATCATCAATATCAATACGAGATTTTATTACCTATATAAGATTTATACAAAAAAACTCACAAACTTTAACACGACGTTATACTAAAAAAACATTAATTTACTATATATGTATATATCAAGAAATTATAAAAAATTAACATGCCTTCTATTATCAAAAACAAATAATTAAAATAAAATAAATGAAATAAAAATTATAAAATAATAATAAAAGTTTAGTAACAATAATTTATAATTGTAATTTTATAAAATTACAGATATTTTTGCAAAATTACAAATAATTGTATAAAGAAATATATTTGCATTTTGTATATACAGGGGGTTTCAGACCACCCGTCAACCTTTTAATTTTGAAAAGGGGTGATGCTAAAATGTTGGAAAAGACATATTTATCATGAAAGCCTATCTAAAGTTTGAAGAAATGCGTCGAACAACCGTCTCTTGTTGAAACCAAATGACAAATCATCCGTGTTTATGTTTGATCCGTAATCCGTATCACGAGTTTGACTTATGTTTATGTTTAGCTCGTAATTCATATCAAAATATCGATATTTTAAGATAATTTCGAAGTTCGAGCGTTACAATCATTGCAAGCGTTTTTTAATCATTTTTCTCTAATACTAAGTGATATCAAATTTTTTTTCCAAACAACAGTTGTTTCTTTTAAAAACTCTACCCAACGATACCCATGTTGCCCCATTTGCAATTTAAAATTTTTGAGTTGCTCCCCGTTCTCGGGGGGTTCCCAAAATTGAAAGTATCACCATCAGAAATTTCAGATAGGCTTTCATGATAAATATGTCTACCTAATTTCTTAGCATCATCCTTTTTCAAAATAAAAAGAGCGGACGGGTGGTCTGAAACACTCCGTATATTAATGTAGCTTGTAATTTTATAGAATTGGTGAAAATTTAACAAAATTATTAAATAAATTAATTTATTATAATATATGTATGTTACAATAAACCTAATTTGATACTTCTATTAAAATTTTCACCAATGCTATAAAATTACTATCTACCTTAATATATATATACGAAATACAAATAAAAGAATATATATTCAATACAGAGTGTCCTGTAATTACCGTCCCACCCCTCTAGAGCAGATAAAGCAGGTCAAACTGAATATAGAAGTCCTGTACCATTTTGCGATTTGTGCAATAATTATTAAACTATTAATTAAATTATTAAACTATTAATGATATTTTTAACAGAAGTCACTGATATATATCAGTGATTTCTGTTAAAAATATCATTTAATAAAATATACATTAAACATATAATTAAACATACAATTTAATTATTAAACTAAAATAATGCCTATAATGTATAATAAAACAGTATGTACATAATATATACTAACTTGTAAATTTTGATATGATGACTTACGTATCTCGATATCATTGTTCTTTCAATATTTGATGAAGTATGTGAAAAATATTCTTGACATTGAGCTGTTTTATTAATTGCTAACTGAAGACGACATTCGAAAATCTCAAATTGAACACATGTTTGCAAAAAAAGTCCGAAAATTAGAGTTTCCGTACCGGTATTAATAATAGCGGCAAAAATCAATGATAAGATCTGATGAATTGATGTAATCCAGAACATTAGAGGCTCATTAAAATCATACGGCAGCCAAACCCTGAGTGGTAAATTACCCTGCGTAATATTTATCACTGATCTTATCGTGAAACTTGTAATAGAGCTAGTCACTAAAAGTGAGTACTTTATCGAGAAAGATCTGCGAATAGAAAATTATAAATACATTTTGTAAAACCTCTTCTTTCTCTCGTCAACCTATCGTCATAATCAGTCAAGTGTCACAATAATTACGCGTTTTCACCTGATAAACTCATCAAATTTCATCTGTATTGCCATTTCAGCTTTGTTTTGAGGTTTATATGGGTCTTTTAGTAACATTTGAACTATATCGATGATGGCATTTCGACGCACTAGAGCGATAGTGGCCTTACAACAAACACTGATAATAGTCATAAACATTAGAGAATTGGTGGCAAAATCATCCATATTATCAACGATAAGAACGATATCCATGAATTGAGTTAACATCAAAAAATACATGGCTGTTATTATAACAATGGTAAACACATTATACGACAGCTTAGCACAGTTTGATGACCACTCAATGGGCCGCCATATACCACCCATAGTATATATTAAAAAATTTAGAGACAGCATCTGCATTCTTGTATTTTTAGGAACAAAACTTATTAAAACGTTACACAAAAGTATAATCACAATGCAAGATGTTTAAAAAAATAGATACTATCTCAAATATTTTTTAAATACATTATTTAGTTTGTGAATTATAAACCAAGAAATTTTAAGCAAAATTTAGTTAAATACAGAATTCACTGTACAATTACAAGCAAAATTTCACTACGAAATTATTCGCGCGAATATTTTTCACACACAACATACATCTTGCATTTAATATTTGAATTTAATTATTTGATTATTATTAAATATAATCTGGCATAAAGATAGAACATAATATTACCATGAGTTAAAACTTCGATGACGGTTTAAATTAATTGTATTCTAACGTGTCATTTATTAGAAATAAAAAAATGAAGGTTTACATATTTTTCGCGTATTTTATCAGAATGTTATACTTTATATTATTATCTAATAATATAATAGAATATAAAATACTACTTTACATTAATATAACTTGTGTCTTCAATATCGTAAAGATAATTAAATTGCAAATGTCGAGTAAGTCGAATACGTTCTGCTATAAACTACGTAAAAGTTCGATTTTTTCAACTTTGTAATTTTTCATATTACCATTTAATTACGGTTATTAATAATTCGAGAGAGACAGAAAGAGGAACGTTCTTTATAGTTTTTTCTGATACACAATATTTTCCACCCACGTAAATATTATATAATTGTGAGAAAGTCGCCGTATTTTTAATGATCGAGGGATATCAGCCGTTTCTTTTAAACATATTGTTATATTCTCATCGAATGAAATATTGATACGTGCTCATGTTATCGGCAACTGAAATGTAACATTATATCTCCCACAAAGTCAGAAAATTTCTTACATAAAAGTATTCTTACATATTACAGAAAATTATTTCTTATATAAGAATAATGAAGCCAAAAGGAGATATAATAACAGAAATAGTCTGTATCATTGTCTTTTTATGTAGTTATGATAGAGAAGTTTATTGTGCTTGTCACAAATATATCTTGCAAGATATCATGTAATATAAGCAATATAAAATAAAATATTTAAATTTTATTTATTAGCATTATCTGTTTTTGTTTAATTCTATATATAATAATAATAAAATAATTACCGTTGTAAACGCGCTTTTGTAAAGGATGATAAATAAAATTTGAATGTGAAGTGATGATAAACCGAATATAAAATTTTTAATATAAAATTCATTTTCATTTTAATGCAACGTGCTAATACGTTCATTCAAATATGTATGGCTTCGATTTTTTTCAATCACAAAAAGAAATTACAAAATAAGATACAAAAGTATACATTTATCATTCTGCAGCGTTGATATATATACAAGGTGAGGCAATAACTATTACCATCTGAAATATCTTTGAATCTGTAAGGTCTACAGGAAAATTTATGTAATCAAAATTGCACAGAACAAAGAATGAGGCTATTATATGACGATAATAATTTTTGTTCACGTGGAGGAGCCTCGGAGATATCAAGTTCATCTGCATTTTTTTAAATGGATTCGATATGTTTTCTTTTTATAATATAATAACGGAATTCAAAACAAGTTGAGAACTCATATCACAATAATACCATTTGACAAAATTAGAAGCAAGAGAAAATACGATAAAAAATACGTGTTTTTCATAATAAATAATTCACAATAATCAAATAAATAAAAACTTATAATTTAATTTACTAAAACATGTTTAAAGTGATGTCTTGTAATGTGGCTCGTTCACCAGATTTGACACCATTGGATTTTTTTATGGAAAACTGTAAAAACATAGTTTACAAAAATAAACCAACTACACATCAAGATATGCAACAGATCATAGCAGCCTGTGCGTTAGTAACTTTCAATGTTATCAGAGACGCAAGCTAATCAGTGAACAGAAGAATCCAGTGTTGCATTTGATAGTGATGGCCATCACTTCGAACATTTTCTAGTAAATTAAATTATAAGTTTTTGTAAATTATTTATTATGAAAAACGTATCTTTTATCGTATTTTCTCTTGCTTTTAATTTTGTCAAATGATATTGTGATATGAGTTCTGAACTTGCTTTGAGTTTCTCTCTTATATTATATAAAGAAAACATATTGAATTTATTTAAAAAATAAAGATGATCTTGATATCTCCGAAACGGCTCCATCTGGACCAAAATTTTATTATCGCCATGTAATAGCTCATCCCTTTGTATTGTATAATTTTGATTACACAAATTTCCTGTAGACCTTACAGATATTTCAGGTAATAGTTATTGCCTTACCTTATATATACATAATGTATTATCACCGACGAGATTTTATTAAAGACTATCGACTCTGGGTAAATTTTTGTGACTGCCAAGTGGGCCCAGTGGGCTCGGAGATAATTGAAAAATTATAACATTATCAACCGTTTGCGAATATTTTAGCTCACTTAATTATTGTTTTATTATAAAAAATGTATAAATCTTTTGTGTAGCTGTCTCCAAAATAACAAAATAAGCATTTTATTGTATCTATAATTATTATATTTTATTACCGACAGTATATAAGGATTTTCTTATCTACAACAAGAAAATCTTTGTATTGTCAGTAATTTTTTCCTGTCACACTAAACCACCGACGAGATACTAAGACCGGTTTTACGGAGTTTAGTGTGACAGGAAAAAATTACCGAAATTAAAAAAATTTCTTGCTAAAGTCTTTGTACTGTCGGTAATAAAATAATGATTAAATACAATAAAACGCTTATTTTATTATTTTGAAAATAGCACATAGAAGATCTATACATTTTTTATAATAAAACAATAACTAGATAGTTAAAATATTCTCATGATTTAAATAACTTATGTAATTAGTCAAAACGGTCGATAATGTCATTATTCGTCAATTACTTCCGGGCCCACCGGGTCTACTTTGCTGTTACAAAATTTACCCAGGACTCAGGACTAACGGTCTTTAATAATATCTTGTCGGTGCTTTAGTTAATTATGATGTCGAATTTTTTCTAACATTGCGAAATGCTTCGAGATCAAAGACCACGATTAAGAGATCGTGAACATTGATATTATATATATATATATATATATATATAATATGCATTTTCATTTTATAATTAATATAAATACCTTACAATTAATTAATTTTACATACCTCTTTTGATTTATTTTATCTCTGACTTATAGTGTATGCATACTCCTTTTCTTCGTGCAAAAGATATTGAGACTCCGAAGAGGCTCGCATTGCAACATAGAAGAATTTTAAATTTTACAAACTAATTATAAAACCCAGACGCACTACCATCCTCTGCGTCTGGCTCTTATTAGCTCGCGAAATTTAAAATTTGTGATTTATATATTAATCTTATTAATCTCGTAATTAATATTAGAAGAACAATCTTTGATAAAAAATAATATAAAATAAAATAAGAAAAAGAGAGAAGCGCAAATTCAATTTTTCAAATATTAAGTTCGATAAACCAGCTTATGATATTATGTAAACACGATTCGACGAGAGATGACGCTAAGCAATGCAAACTAAAATTGTGGTGCAAACTTTTAAAATACTATTTAGCAATGTTCAAACAAATATTAGCGGACATATAATGCTTTCTGTTTAGAATTTGCGAAAAAAATTCAAATTATGTAATTGAATTAATATAATTATGCACATAAATGATAAAATTATTTATTTTCTTATAGAATAAATTACTAGTGAATTTTGTAACATTTATGAAAATTCTGCCTTGGGCAAATTTTCGTGACGAGTGGGCGTAATGGGCACAGAGGTAATTGAAGAATAATGACATTATCGACCGTTTTGATTTAATTATATATTAGTTATTTAAATCATGCAAATATTTTAACTCATTTAATTATTGTTTTATTATCCAAAATGTATAGATCTTCCGTGTAGCTGTCTCTAAAATAACAAAATAAGCGTTTTATTGTATCATAAATAATCATTATTTTATTACCAACAGTACAAAGATTTTCTTACCTACAGCAAGAAAATCTTTGCATTGTCGGTAATTTTTTCGCGTCACGCTAAACCCCGTTAGACTACCGGTCTTATTAATATCTCGTCGATGACTAAAGTCAAGAGCAATTCAAGATTCATGCTTTTAAATTGAATGAAATAACATATCGATTAGCGACGTCATTAACAGAGGGGCGAGGGTCGTGAGCAGGGGCTCAGCTTTTTCTAATAAATAATCGATGAAGAAATCGCGAAATTTGACAAAGTCTGGATCCCAGGGTGACGGTCATAGGACGACGGGGGTAGCGGGTCATAAGGCTGGGTGGCGCGAACCGCGAGTAGGTGCGCATGCGCATGCGCTCGCGAACGCGATATTACATATATATTCTCCGGATGTGGTTCTCCTCGATTTAGTGTAACGGCGACCGCGGTACCGTTCGTACTGTGCGTTAATTCGCATTTGATCTCGGACAGGCCAAGGCCCCTTAGCCCCTCCCCGTCTTACACACTTTACTATCCGCGTTTCTCTTCCTCTTTCTCTCTCTTTCTCTCTTTTCTTTCCTTCTTTCTTTTTCCTGTATATGCGTATGTGCGTGTATATATATATTTCCATTTATTTTCCTCCTTCCCTTCTCGGTTACTCTATCTATATCTTTCGTTCGTTTCTCTGCCTGTGTTTCCCGGCCGGTTGTTCTCTCTCCTTTCATCGTCTACTTTCGTACACACGTCCACGCACATGCGTAATCGCCCCACGTAGAAACTCGCGGTACTGACAGACGTAAAGACAGAGAGACAGATAGATAGACCTGTCGTGTCAGTCTTCGTCGCGGCGGTGTACATACATATATATATATATATATATATATATATATATATATATATATACACGCATCATACACACACACACACACACGTGTACGCGAAGGTGCGCGCGCACAATCGGTGACCACAAGCAGATAGTGATAGCAGCGGGAAGCGAGCTAACCGGAGTATAAATCGTCGCGTTGTCATCGTCGTCGTGATTTTCGTCCTCGTCTCATTTGCCGTGTACCGTCAACGTCGATGCGCGAATGCCGTCGTCGCGACTCGCCGGTCGCCGTCGCCAGCGATAACACGCGTCATCATCATCGTAAGCCAGCAGCTTAGTCAGTGATCGGCGCTGCGGCTTTGCCTCTATATGAAAAGGGGCATCAAGGAGAAAAGGCTGCCCCGCACCGCCGTAGTCGCCGAGAACCACCACCTTCGTCGTCGCGTCGTCGCCGTCGCCGTCGCCGTCGCCGCCGGCGCAGTCGATACCCGCCAGTAGGGTGGGAGAGTGGGCCGACGGGACCACGAGGAACTCGAGTGCGCGACAGTCCCGCGCTCTCGGTGACGACGACAGAGTGGCATCCCCCGGGGTAAGAACGGTGTGGACGTCCAACACGTCTCGACAATTTCCGAGTTAGATCCACGCGGAATAAGTTAATCGAAACCCGCGAAAGTGCGTGAGCGTTTCCTCCTCCCCCCCCCCCTCGCCCCGCCCCCCGTCATTTTCGATTCAGCGCGCATCGGGCACTCCTTTCTTCCCCTTTTCTATCTCTTCGATTCTGTTTCGGATCGTGATGTGCGTGTGCGTGTGCGTATGCATGTGTGCATGTATGTACGTATATGTGTGTTTGTTCCGAATCTTCTCTCTTCCTCCGCTCCGAATTCTCTCTTTCTTTCTATCGCAATTCCGCCGGATTCGGTCTCTCTCCCAGGTGCCGCTCCGGACGTCGAAATCGCGCCGTCTTCGCCATCATCATCCATGGCAGTGGAGGTGGCGATGCTTGGCGGTGGTGGTAGCGGCGACGGCGGTGGTAGCGGCGGCGGCGGCGGCGGCGGCGGCGTCGTCGACGGCGGCGGTAGCGGCGACAAGCGGCGGCTCGCGGCGACACAGTGCCACCTCCTCGATTCTAGAGAATCGAGCGGTTGGTCGGTCGGTCGCGGAGCGCGAAAGGTGCGCGAGAATGCCCGAGAGAGCGGCTCGAAAGTGCGGATAAATGTGTCGGTCGCGTTACAAGACGTGAAGCGCGAGCGCGAGAATAGGAGAAAGAGCGAGGAAAAGAGTGGAGGAGAACGCGAGAGAGCTAGATAAAAAAAAAAAAAAAAAAAAAAAAAGAGAGAGAGAGAGAGAGAGAGAGAGAGAGGAGAGTGGGAGAGGGAGAACGCTCGCGAGCGCGCGCGCGCGCGCGCGCGGGGGCAACCGGAGGAGCGCACGGTAGAATGAGCGAGTTTATTTTTAGTGGCAGAAGGTGAAGAAGGCGGGCGAAGAGCACCGCGCGGAGTGGTATTAAGCGGCAGCACAGTGGCCCGATGAAGCGGCGTATGTGACATCGGGCTTTCCTCTCTCTTGCCACCGTCGAGGAGAAGAAGAGACACCTCGCAGACATCTTGCTGCCACCGTCCACGGTGAGTAGAGTATGTCGCCACACTGCCGTCGCCACCCCTACCCACCCTTCCTTGCCGTCACCCGCCGCCCTCCCGCCTCCACCTCTTTCTTCTCGCCCTCATCCTTCCCTTCCCCTCGTCGAGGATTGATTCGCCATTCCGCCCACCAGGACACGAGCCTCCACTATCTCCACCTCCACCTTCTCCTCCTCCTTTGCCTCTTTTCCCTCTGTATGTGTGTGTGTGTGTGTGTGTGTGTGTGTGTTGTGTGTGTGTGTGTGTGTTGTTCTCTTTCTTCTCTCTCTCTCTCTCTCTCTCTCTCTCTTTCTTTTTTTATTTAAATATATTTATTCCATTTTTTCCTGTTTATCTATTTGAAAGTATATTTTATACTTTTTCTCTATTTTTTTTCTTGCTTTCCTCTACTCATCCCCTTTTTACTACCCTCGATCGTGCCATTTATCCATCCATCCATCCATTTAGCTATCGGCACGTACACACACGCATACGAGCACGCACATACCCTTTTGTTGAGCACATTCTCTCTCTCTCTCTCTATCTATCTCTCTCTTTTCATCCTCTTTTTCTCTCTTCCTTTCATAGAAAATACTTCGGGGAAGTTCCTCGTCGTCGACCATCGTCCACTCCTCATCCCCACCAATTCACATCGCCCTCTCCGCTTCACCGTGGAGTTACGAAAATTATGTAACATGCGCTCGAGATCCGGGCGTTTCTTGTTCCGTTCTCCTATCTCATCTTCCTCTCCTCTGGATATCACAGTCCGTTTTCCTTCCCCCCTTTCTCTGCTCCCTCGCTGTTCCTCTCCCCCTGTGCTGTGCCGTTCTTCCGAACATTATTTCGGGAGTGCTAGCAGACCTGCCAGCGGACCCTGAGAGTGAGCGAGTGAAGAGAGAAAGAGACAGGCAGAGAAAGAGATAGATAGAGAAAGAGAGAGACAGAGAGAGAGAGAGAGAGAGAGAGAGAGAGAGGGAAGGAGAGAGAGTCTCGTATACATGACGCGTGCTCCGGGATCGGGCAAGCGCATTGTCGAAGAAAACCGTTTCGATTAGGGATGCAAACCGGTCGTGTGTGCGCCAGCACACGAGATACGCCGGCGCCGATTTTGCCGAGTTCACGAAGTCGCGAAATTCACTCTCGTCGTTATTCCATTTCGTCGAACCCTTTATGCCCCCGACATTCCGTCGTGCTTCTGTCGCGCAAATTCCTGTATAATGTCGCCCTTAACTCTCTGTGCCAAAATTTCCAAGAGCTGCTCGTGATCTCGACGAAGCTTCCTTACGTTCGAGATAAGACCAGCACTAACTCTCGAATCCTTTCGAATCCCGTTACGCGACGCAAACGTGAATCCGACGATGAATAAGAAAAAGAAAGGAGATCTACTGTATATAATCAATACATTATATTTTAGAAATCTTTTATTCAGAATTTTATGTTTGTAGAGAAAGAGAGAGAGAGAGAGAGAGAGAGAGAGAGAGAAAATACATTTTTTTTAAATTGTTTCTTTATAGTGCCACTTTGATTAAATCACTGATGTTAATAACGTTCACCTTCGAGTAAAGAATTATTGTAAACGGCTTTTAGGGATAAGATTTTACGGTTAACTAGGCAGTTTCGACTTTGAGAAAGAGAATGAAAGCGAATGGCCTTGATGATGTTGATTAATCTACACGTGTGTATCGCGTGTTTCATGTGCTCGTGATTGGTTCCACACCTTTACGTCGCGTGTGCATCTATCAAGCCTTTCGTTGGCTTCCGTTGGCATAGATCCCTCTGCAAAAGCGCGAGGTCCCTCTCGAGGGAGACTTTTTCCCTCTCTCGAAACAAGTATAAGAAAAGAGAGAGAGAGAGAGAGAGAGAGAGATCAAGCTTTTTTCCCTAAATTCGGCAAAAAGTGCGAGTTTCAGCTGCACTGGTCAGCTCCAACTGTGATACGCGTGAGGCACAGTCGAAGACTCGCCTTTGTCCCGCTTTCGTGGTATCGACCCGATACGGGTGACCTAGACTCACTTGCCGAGGAAATATACCCAACCTTTGACAGCCACTCGTTCTCTCGCCTGCTGGTTCGTTCGCTCGTTCGTTGGTTACGACGAAACCGGCCCGAAACGAATCGATAGAGGGTTGCCAATAATTACGCACGTGCGAAACTCGCGCGCACGACATCGACGAGGACGAGGACGAGGACGAGGACGAGGACGAGGACGAGGACGAGGACGAAGACGAAGACGAAGACGAAGACGAAGACGAAGACGAGGAAAAGTGCGTTCGCGCCGGGATAGGAAATGCTGAATGTGTAAGGAGGCCGTTAAGTTTATTTCGGTGCTGCCGACAACGGAATTTGGTATTGAACCGCTCGCACACCGTCCGACACCGCGCGCTCTCTTCTTCCCTCTTCTCGTCGTCGCGTCGCGTCGCGTCGCGGCGATTTAACGCGCGCTTGTCAAGGGGATGCTTATTTTTCTGCCAATCGTGGAGCATGAAAATGTTTGGCGGATTATATGTACCAACGTCTTGCTCGGTTGACCGAACCTCAATACCATCGGAGTATCTTTGCGAAATTTAAGGCACCTAATGCTTTTTCGGCCAAATGAATCCTCCGTCAAATAGAATTTTGACATTCGTATAATGACAGCTTTATAAATAGTTACGTAGAGGCGAGATCTTTTTTAACCTTGAACCTCGTGACGCTAGAAATGCGAGAGATTATTTACAAAAGAGCAATTTAGTTGTTAGAATGAAAACTGTGAAAATTTATATACATGTATATGTAAATCGCGCGAGAGCTGCGCAAATAAATTCATATCACAAGCAATCGGGCAGTGGCGAGTTAAAGATTTTCTAGTTTTTCTTCCGTAACATGTTCTAGAACTATAATGTTAACTAACATTAACGCTATCGTTACATCTTACACGCGAAGAAGTATGAGAAGAAAAATTATCCCGATTTTTTTTCCAATTAGATAATATCTACTTAAAGTTCATGCATTACAAAAGTATATTTTTCATATATTTTTAAATATATTTATTACTTGTGTATTAACTTTTCTTTTTATCAACAGACACACGCGATCGCATTGAATTCACGTACGGATACGGCAACAGCGAGACCGATTATTTATTTATTTATCCGCGACCAGCTTAATTGAGAATATTTCAGATTATCGGATTCCATCGATTAATAACTCGACCGATTCGGCTTTTTAATCGATGGATAGTTTGACGTCCGTTTTTTTCTGAATTTTTTTTTTCTTTCTTTAAATATATCTTTTAAAAATATAAAACAAGCTTGGAACGCGTTTCTCGCGACAGTCGCTTGTAAAATTAGGCAGGATAAACTTCCTAGCAGCACGCGTCGGGCGTATCTGCCAAAGTGTCAGAATGAGAAAGCGAGACGAAAATAATGATTTTTGCCGGGACGTGTGCCAAGATATACGAAGACCGATTAAGGGTTAATAACGTCGCCGGAATAACGACTATCGTCAAGTGTTCCCGGCTTGTTTATAGGATGTAGAATTGCGGCATAAGACTCTAAACCGCGCGGCTCACGTCTCGTTCCCGGGAGATGGTAAACCGAGCGTAGCGCTGCAAGTAGAAATAGACAGTCGCTGTCAGACGCGCGCCTCGCGTCTCGCGTCTCGCGTCTCGCGCTAGCAACCGAGCCATACTTGATCGATTAATCGACGTTGGATGCTCCTTTCATTCGGGAGTCGATCATCTTTTTCAATCCCGAGAATTTGCTGTTTCATATCTGATACATCTTCTTTTTTTAACACATTTTCATTATATTATTTCTATTTTCATATTTCTCTTTCATATCTTGATCTTAGATTTTACGCTAAAGGAACGTATCGGATATTATAGTATTTTTTTTTTTTTTTTTTTTTTTTTTTTGTCAAATATACTTGAATTATTGCAATCTTTTTTTTCTTTTTTTTTCTTCTTTTTTTGGTTAACGGAAATGGAAATAATTTGTGTTTCTGTACACAATATTTATAGCATTTGTATGTAAAGCATACGGTATTGTTTATCTTTCATAAAAGAATGCGATGTGTATTCTCGCTGGAAATATAACAGCTGATACGTTATCAGATAATAAAATTCATTCTCTTCAATTTTCAATTTTTATACGTCGTACATATGTTGTTATACATTTTTGAATTAGCTCCATTTATATATTGTACTATCGGAGATTGGTATTTATTCGTTTTACAATGTGTAGAATTTCGCGCACGGCTATTGTTTCTTCGTCTTTGATTGCGAATTATAAATAACACACTTGGCAATCTCTTTCCGCCATCGGGCTGTGAACCGGTTAAAAATACAATTCGTATAATATCTAATGGATATAAATACATCGAATAACGTTTATATCATCGTCGCCAATCGCTAACTATTATTTGTAACTCGCGTTGCAGAAGCGCGATGTACGTACACCACGCGATGTCACGTCTCGAGACGAGCCAATTCGTAACTCTGAGAGTGAATTTTTTTTTGGATACGATTCAGAGCAACGCGTTCAAGTGAGCTATGAATACCTCGAAAAGGATGCACACACCGCGAAATTTCAGATAAATTAACGTCCAGTTCAAGATTAACCAATCAACTTTTGTTATTTACTCTCGTGTCAAAATATTTAAAAAATATATACCTTTTTTCATATAAATATATATCATATTTTTTTTTAATTCATGTCAAAATTCTTTACAATTTTTAATATTTAATATAACTCTTAAATTTTTCATCGTTTCTCCTAAAGTAATCTCTGTATCTTTTATCCTTGAAAAAATACTTCAACTGACGTTTCGGAGACATCCCCTATATATATATATATATATATATATATATATATATACATTCGTTAATATAGGGTTCGATATTTACTCGCGGAATAAAGCGCGTGAGTTAAGCTCAAGGAAGTTTAGGGAAAAGAAGAGAGAGAGAGAGAGAGAGAGAGAGAAATAGGGAGAACAGAATGCTTCATCGACTCAGCGTCCTGTGTATGTATTTCTAGCCGCCAAACAGTGGAAGAGCACATTACACGTATCTTAGTTATTTTTAATCCCCGACGAGATACGTACATGTACCAGAGACCCCCGCCCCATTCTCCGCGCACCCCCTGAGTATTAAAAGTTACGTACCTGCTACCTAGTCAAATTTTTCGTCTCGGTGGTCCGCGACGAACACCAGACGATATAGTGGTTAAAAATACCGCGGATACACTTCCCCCGTAATTTCCGTACGACCGACCGGTATTTACGGCATAACTCGATGACCTGATCTCCCCTCCCCCTAAATCGAAACACCGCCGATCGTCACAAGAAGCGTTGAAACTAGCAAATCTCCCGATAAAACATGATTTATCGATTACATATTTTGTTATTAATTATTTATTATTACAATTTTCATCATAAAACACCATTTCCAATCTATCTTTAAATAATATAATTAATAAGAAAAAAAAGCAAATCACGGTATATTTTTTTAGAGAGATATCTTTTTATTATCGATAAGGTGCGATCTCTAAAAATATTAAAAAAATTATGAATATTTGAATTGAAGGAAAAGATTTTTTTTTTTAATTACAAGAAAAAATTTATATATTTAGAATTCAATAAACACGGAGAATCTGTTTTGTGTGGGAAGACTAGAACGCGATTTATTCGCGAAGCGGATTCATGAATGCTCGATTGTGAGACCGTTGAATTGAAGCATCTTAAAAATCCGTCTATCGCGTTATCGTTGAAATATTTCTCAGAATATCAGATAAATCCTTCGATTACGGGGTCTGCGATAGATAATTACTAGCGGAAAAATTAACGGAAGCACGAAGAGGTTCCTCGTTTATTTTTTCTTGTGCCGATAACCCGATTGAAAATTTTCGTTCTAAAGCAAAACACGCACATTCTATATAATATATGCATGGTACGTTAAAGAAACGCGCATTAATTATTGTTGGAACGTTTCACATGTCGCCTTGACCTTTCCTTACGAACTGATATCGAAGTCGTCGCTTCATAGGATATTTAATATCCAATAAGAGCACAAAAATACACATATACCTTACAACTTGGAACTTTGTTTCGTTCGTCTTTCGACAGGGGAAAAAAAAGACAGGAGATATATATATATACAGAATGTCCTGGAACCGTCGAGCATTCATTTAAATCGATTTTATATCGGCCGAAGAATTTGGAGGGCGGACAAGATCGTCTCGTAATTTTAGGCTATTGTGTACGTTTCCTCGCGAGCTCGAATCGATACCCGAAGGTAGGATTCCCTCGCGTTTTCGCAGCCGTGGCACACTTCCGCTTTCTGAGGGGTTAATGGACGTAGTTTAACACGTTTAGTCGCGAATGACAAACTTGTTAATGAACTGCGGTTGTTAGTGCAATTGTGGCGCGTTAAAAGTATTTAACGCCCATTTGTACGTGTATGTGTGTGTGTGTGTGTCTATATGTGCGTGTGTGTATATATGCGTACGTTCCTCCTTTCATCGTCAGACGATTGTTGTCGTTCATCTTGTTATTGTATCGCTTATGCGATTACGCATCGCGATTGAAAACGGGAGACGAATCGACACATTGTTTTCTCGTCATCCGCAGATATCGGTTCTCCTCTCCCTCGAAATATCTTGAACGCGGTTATTACCGGAATATTACTTTTGTGGTGGAAATTGTGATAAAATTTATTATTTTTCACTAGGGAAGAAAATTGCACTGGTTATTATTTTTAAATTATTATAGAGTAAACTCGGGTAAGATGGCCATAGTTTTTTAAAATGCAAAAAACATACTTTTATTTTCGTTATTTTTTAATAATGTTTGGCATATTATCTTCACTGAAGCTTAAATTACGTAATATTATCGAAATTAAAAAGAAAATATTTAATAGAAATTTTATATTATCAAAACAGTGCAACGTAATAAACATTGGCCATCTTACCCAACTTTTACGGAAAAGATGATCATAGTGACGAAAAGATGGCCATAGTATTTATAAAAAAATAGTGAAAACAAAAGTAAAAATTACAGGTCATATAACAATTTACATATCTTTATAATATGTCCAACGTCGATTACGATAGCTTAACTGTAATTTATTCGACGTTGTAACAGTTTTTAGTGGACAAATGAAAAACTTTGCGGGTAGTCAAAAGTAAAAATATGATAAAGATTCACAATATCGTTATTTCGAACAATGTATGCACATAAACTACTGTAAATATCGATTATCTTTGATAATGCATAGAAAAAAAGTAAGTGTCAAATCAAAACTTATATATACTCATATGAACGCATTGTTCATTGTTTTATATATACGCAACAATTTATAATCTTCTTAGAAGAATTTAAGAATCTTAAATTTCAACAATATTATAATCTTATTTCAATACTATAATTGTCATTTTAAGAATAAAATAATTATTTTAAAATTTCTAAATATTCTAAAAAAATTATAATCTTGGATTTGAACATGTGTTATTTTCTATCCAACATTTTTTCCTCTCCATTCAAGAAAATTATTCTTAAATGACAAGAATATATTTTTCTTGATTAAACTATATAAAATGTCTTCATCCAAGCAAATTTTCTTTATTTAACGCGATATAATCTCATTTCAAGCTTTACATATTGAAACTAAAGTTATTGTCAAAGTAAGAATATTCTTTTTTTCTGTGTGACTAAAAAAGCGCGCTATGTAGCAATTATTGAAAAAATTACAGCCTATGGCCATCATACCCTAGTTTACTCTATAATTCTACGAAATTTGCGCTTTGTATAATTTATCTAAAATCATATTGCAAAAAAAAAAAAAAAAAAATAGCCGCCATCTAGACGACCCTCGTCGGGTTGAGAGGGTTAAAATCCGGCGACTTCCTCGATTTTCTCGAGATTTACGACGATGGCAAAATTCGCCCGGATCAAGGCAACATGGTCTAATCGTCCGCTATTTTAATCCCGGTTACTAATAATACCGTCTATTTTGCCGTCCGCGGAGCTCGCTTTGGGGAGGAATCTTAATCGAAGTTAATACCCGCGAAGGCCGGTGTGCAACTTCAATTTCGAGGGAAACAGTGAATAATTGATTGGCGAATAAATCGATCATTCTCGATTGAAGATAAAGCCAGGGGCCCCGCGCATTCCCTCTGCTCTTCGTGTGCATCTCGTTAAGAAAAATTTTACATCCGCGTCTATAAATTGCCGGCCGTTGTGCTAAATTATTATTACATCTCTAACGGATGCGGCTTCCTGGTATATACGGAATGTTTCATTTTCACGCTTTTAACGACGGATTAGCAAAAATGAAGAGTCTAATACTGAAATGTTAATCTAAATGCTAATAGTTATCGAATCTTAAAGTATTTGAAAATAAAGTTTTCTAACAAATATTAACCGATAGTTTAAATTTAGTTTTTAATCTAAAATAGATTTTGTTATGATAAAATTTTAACTCGAAGGCAAGTTTGAATAATACTCTCTCTCACACACACACACACACAATGTTAAAGTTGAGAAGTCGATAAATAATGAGATCCCGCGATATTTTTGAAAAGATAAAATGTGTGTGTGTGTGTGTGTGTGTGTGTGTGTGTGAATTTACGTACTATAAAGTTATCAGAGATTATATTATTATCAATAAAGACGTTTTATATAAGAAGAACAGAGAAGGGGGGACTCGAATAATAAGGTGCAATCGATGATTGATAAATCCCAGGTCGATCGCTCAATTTAGTTTGCGTCAGCCTTTTCGCTTGTCGCTTGATTGTGTTTACACTTTGCCTCAGTAATCTGATATGTAGCACACGTGGATAAAATACAACATACTTAACCCGAATCAATTAGTTTCTAACGCATCCAGTCGATTCGTTCGAGTCGTCATTCTTGCAACGGTAGAGGAATGTTTGTCATGTGAAACGATCAATCATTCATCGTGATCGATCGTTGAATTTATAAAAATAAATTATTTTCCAACAATTTATAAGTGTACGTGTGTATGTTAAACTATGTAAAATCTGTAAATTAAAAAAGTAAAAAAAAAAGAGTAAATAAAAAAGGGCGAAAAATTTTCAACAGATATAATTTGTATATTAAATGATTTTTTCCATCGTTACAATTGTCTAAAAAAATAATGAATTATATATTAACTTTTCAATCTAATTTTGGGAAATTATTAAAAGACTCACTCTACTAAATTGATATTAAATTGGAAAATTAAATCAAATAAATTGAATAATTGTGACAGTTAAATATTGTATATAAATTTTCCGCATATGATACAAATGAAATTAATGCCTTTTTGATGTGACGTTAATACAGTGCGCATGCATTTTTCACGCGTGAACAATTATTTTGACAATAACACGATTATTCTCCGGTTGATTATCAATCCGCCACATCCAAGTTTATCTCTCTTTATTCGACTCGGGACCGCACGTGCCTTAGCTTTACCTCGAGATTACATATGTATACCGTGTGCTCTAAATTCTTCACGCGTTCCCGTGGCCGTCTCCGAAAATAGAAATTAATTTCACGCAATGCGTGCGCGTCGACGCGCGCCTGTTCAAATTTATTATGGAAATTATATCATATCTAGAATTTTTTTCTCCCTTTCCCTCTCGGCGCTTTTTCCCCATCCCCCTTTTTTTTCTATCCCTGTTTGTACGCGCGCATCATCGCGGTTCCTTGTTACTCTCGGTCTCCTTACAAAGTGACACGGTTAATGTATGTGTGTGCGTATACATATTTCTTTTTTCCTCGCTATTAAAACTTTTAAAAGCTGATAATTTATTTCTCGCGCGCGCGTTCTCGCAAGTTATTCTCGGCCGGGCTTTTTTCGCATTATTGTACCGATACACATGCGCATGTAATCCAATTTAACGTGTAAATAGGTGAGGTTATTTATACCCTTCACTTTTTACACATCGTGGCTGGATGCGTGTAAAAATAGGGAAGAGAGCCGATGCTGTCGGCAGGATCTTGCGTTAACTGTTAAAGGTATGCAACATTGTTGTACTATGTGCAACGATTAAAAGGCATCCACGCAAAGAGCGCGTTGTGTAGAAAAGATTACGGGGACGTACGATAAAAGTCCGTTAATCGTGCAGTGTCCAATTTTTATCCGTCATGTTTATCGATAATGTGTAACGAAACAGATTGACTGAAATTCAAGACGATTTAAACCCCAAAAATACACTTTTCTCCATGTTTCATATATCATACGTATAAATAAATTGTACCCTGCTTTTTTTCACTCCCAATAATATTTATTTATTTATTGATAATTATTTTAATATTTATTTATTTATTTATAATGTTAATTATTTTTCTATAAATTAGGAACATCATACTTGAATGTCAGAGAGGATATTTCAAATTATAATAAAATATTGTACATATTTAAAGAGAGAGAAATTGTGTGCATTATTTTCATTTTTTCAAATTGACAACCGACGCTTCTCTGCAAATATCGAAGTTGAAATATTATTTTTAACATTGGCTGGTACTTGATTTTTTTTTTTTTTTTTTTTTTTTAGTTTAGTAACATTTCTTTCGCTATTACAAAGTTTCGTTTTATTCAGAGTTATTTTTCTGACATTTACATCACTTTATGTCTACGATCTACGAATCTGTTTCGGTAAATTTAGCCGCATCAACCATGAGGCGTATAGTGCGAAGATATGCTTTTGACATTGTCGGTGATGTATAGTCCTCGTATGGCGAGAGATGTGAGAAGCCTCCTCGTTGGAGGAAGAGGCGACACGACTCAAAGCTAAATTGCATTATTTTCTCTCTCTCTCTCTCTCTCTCTTTCTCCGTTTGGTGTACATAAATATTATTTTATTATTGCGTGTCTCGTTCGCACACGCGCGAATAAAATGCTGACTCTGACACAAAAGAGATTTTGAATACATACCAGCACGTTAGAATACGAGTCACGATATGAATGACTTTTCCTCCCGTCAAACAAACGCCTCTGTTTGACAAACAATGTTGCAATGTCTGGATTCAGTTGTGATTTCGAATAATTTTCCATTACCTGTGAAATTTACGTAGGATATATGAGTTCGCGGTTGAATTTCGCGATAAACTTTTTCCCCTTTGTGTCCAGTCAGAGAGATTAATGTGGGATTAAAATAATAACGAAGAGAGCATTACGATATATCTACATTCATAATATTATATATATATATATATATATATATATATATATATATATATATATATATATATATATATATACAGCCATTGACAAAATTATTTAGGCACCCTTAAATTTTCCGTATTTCTTATTTTGTAAATACTAAAAAGATTAAAAAAAACTATCGATAACATCTTTAAAGCTGAAATTTCAAGCTTTAAAAAATGTTTTTTTAATTTTTCGCCCAGTATCGACAACATGTCTGAAAAATACAGATTTAGTTTCAAAATTATATACCTCGGCCAAAAATAATTGTAGGAAAGTTTAACAAAAAGCATTTTAAGAAATAAAACAATGTTCTTTTTTAAAGCACGGAACAAGGAAAATACAAAAATTTTTTAATATACCGATAATGCATTAAAGTTGCTCGGTAAAAAAATTTCTCTCGAAAAATTTAAGTCAAGTTCCATAAACTACAACATTTTGTCTACAAAATGCTTTTTTTTTTAAACTTTCCTAAACAATTTTTTCTGGCCGAGATACATAATTTTGAAACTAAATCTTTATTTTTCAGACATGTTGTCGATACTGGGCGAAAAATGATCGCAATATTAACACGAAAAATTAAAAAAACATTTTAAAGCTTGAAATTTCAGCTTTAAAGTGCTATCGATAGTTTTTAAAAAATTTTAAATCTTTTTAGTATTTATATACTATTAACAAAATAAGAAATACGGAAAATTTAAGGTTGCCTAATAATTTTGTCAATGGCTGTATCAATTATATTAAATGATATAAATTAAATTTCTCCCACGCGTTTGCGCGCGACAATTTTCACGAGCTGTGACGTTAAAACGATCGAGATGGATTTTTATTTCGCCCGCACAACTGTTGTTGTGTGTTGGGGATATAATGAGATCGAGGTGTATATTCCCCGCGTTCTTTGTCAAGCCACGAGCTTCGTCGTGTCAATGCATATTGCATTTTCTGCCGTTATATTGACATGACCTTTTAAAGGATTAATCGATATATGGTCGCCTCGCGCAATAAGGTGTTCCGTCGACGAGAGAGACAAGGGCCGCGAATGCCACCGCCGTCGCTCTCGATAGGAATTATCGTAGAATCAGGTCGCGACTATTATTTATCCCCTTTCCACCGTTCGGATTCGGGTCAATCGATCCGATATCGGTTACATACTTACATCGTTAACACTACGCGCTGTCGCTTTCTAGAAAGCCGCCACACGGCTTTATTTCAATCTCCTGCCGTGCCTATTTAATAATGTACCGAATGTGTGGCTTTGGACGTTCTGTTTTCTGTTTCTCTCGTATACTCATACTTTTCGATCTCCCGTAAATCGGTCGACTTTCAATCGAAGAGATGGCACTGAAAACATCAAGAATGTATATTCTTGTATGTAAATAACAAAGATTAAAATAATATTTGCTAAATTTGCATCAATGGCAAAAATGAAATGCGCAAGCATATATAGGATGTTCCTAAACGTGTGAAAAATTTCGAGGTGAGGGGGGGGGGGGTAATTTCTTGAAGAAAATTTTGTAGGTACATCAGTGTCCTAAACGGTATCGTTCTCAGGTTACAGGAGAGATATTCAAGATTTCAAAAAATATTTTGACAAAAACAAAATTATAAGAATTGTTGGAAATTACCACCTTCAGTCTCGATACATGAATCCGTTCTCCTTCTCATTGATTGACGAATATATTCAAAAATACCATACCACATGTGTATTATGTATATGATTGTTTCGCACGATACAATTCTG
Organism: Anoplolepis gracilipes; assembly: GCF_047496725.1. NCBI lineage: Eukaryota > Metazoa > Arthropoda > Insecta > Hymenoptera > Formicidae > Anoplolepis > Anoplolepis gracilipes. The sequence goes on along the minus strand of NC_132971.1, from coordinate 21,050,518 downwards.
CGATTTCTTAAATCTTCAATATTTTCAGAGTGATAGAAACTAAGGATTTCAGATAATCTCAGAGAAGAAATCCAGACTTATTTACTATAATTTTATTTTGTTTCAATACATAGTTTTGGAAATCTCATTTTTTGATCTTGAACATCTTATAACTAAAAAACTATGCCGTTTAAAACACGATGTAAAAAACATACTTTTATTTTTGTTATTTTTTAATAGTGTTTGGCATATTATCTTCGCTGAAGCTTAAATTACGTAATAGTATCGAAATTAAAAGGAAAATATTTAACAGAAATTTTATATCATCAAAATAGTGCAACGTAAGCATTGGCCATCCTACTCAACTTTTAAGAAAAAGTAAACCTCGATTATCTTTGATAATGACTAAAAAAGCGCCCTTGTAGCGATTATTGAAAAAATTACAGCCTATGGCCATCAGACCCTAGTTTACCCTGTATGAATTCTTCAAGAAATTATCTAAAGTATCACCTCTCTTTCACACATGCTTATAAACACTCTGTATAATATAATATTATATGTTTATCAATCATTATATTTATTTTACAGTTGTAATAGTATGTGAAATCATCTATAATGTTTATTATCAAAACGCAATGACCTAGTCTTGAAAAATTGCTTCCATGTTGATTTCCATATAGAAAAGGAAAACCGTTGTTTCTATAAAATCTCTTTTATAATCTCAGCGATCTCGTTGAGAGCCGAAACGCGTTTCTTCCTGCGAGTTGCGAATGTCAATCGCGAGGACTTCCGGGAAAAGTCTCGCATCAAAGATCGACGCGATGCATTTTAATTAAATATGGCAACGATATCGCCTCTACCGGCTTCGCGTCGTTGCATAATTTCGCCGCCGTTGACACGCGATGCGATTGCACGGTAAGGCATAATATAATGTTTTTTATCATTATTTTTCCGCGATGAATGGTGTATACGTCAATGGTCAGGGTCGTCTAGTTATACATATGCGTGTAGACAGACAATTTCGATTTCCTTTGATAGACGGCGATGAGAAGAGAGGATAAATCAAAATCTATCAAAATTGTATATAAATAGATCTTTGTTACAAACCAAGCTTATGAATCGTCGGACAATAAATAAAATTCCTATTAAAGACTCGATTTGTTATTCCGAGAAATGTAGTTATAAAATTAAGCTACCTGTTCGAGGATACATCGGGCTCTTGTTGTATGATTTCTGATAAGATAATGAATTATCACAGAAGCATATTTTATCTAAATTTTTACCTCATCACTCGACTCATAAGTATCTCTGTACTTTTTTTATAGTATACGCGCTCTTTGAAAAAGATTTCCTGCATATTACCAGAATAAAGGATTAGAAGGTAAAAAAAAAAAAAAAAAAAACGCAGCATACACATCGTACGACTCTTTCTGTCCTTTCATTCCACAAACTCTGCCATTATGAATCCGGATACATGCATTCATATGCAATACACAGCAATTTCTCGGCCGACGATTATTACAAAGTACTCCTCAGCATCATTTCGCGTTCGCCTCGCGGAAAGAATATGTTGGCGTTATACGTATGATTGCCGTACGCAAAACCGCGATAAGGGTTTTGGTTCGTTTGCATTTTCCGAAGCAGATAATGCTGATTCATTTTTGAAACGAAAGACCTCTTTCTCCTCCAGTCTTTTTCCATAGTATGCAAATATATAGAACAAATAGAGATACCGATACTTCGAAGACAATATCTCGGGAATATATCAACGAATATTGACATTGTAAAATGATGTAAAATTATGAATGGAGATTCAGCATGAGACATTCAATATGAAAGGAAGAAAAGAATGTTGTCACAAAGATTGAAATAATATATTTAATAAAAAAGCAATATATACATCCATATTTTTAATAAGCACGTTACACAACAATATCATTTAAATAACTTTATTTATATTAACTCTAGTGGGTACAAATATGTACATGCATATACGTGTATATGTGTACGATAAGAAAAAGAGATTACACATACATTACAAGTACATTTTTTTCAAATAATATAAACTCTATCTCTTTATATGAGTATATTATATTACACAAAAAAAAGAATATTCTTATTTTGACAATATCTTTAGTCTTAATCGAAGATTATAATTTTCTTAGAGTTAAAATAATTATTTTATTCTTGAAATGACAATTGTAATATTAAAATGAGATTATAATATTGTTGAAATTTAAGATTTTTAAATTCTTCCAAGAAGATTAAAAATTTTTGCGTATATATGAAACCATAAACGCGTTTATATAAGTATACAAGTTTTGATTTGACACTTACTTTTTTCTGTGTATACATAAAAGCTATAGGCTTTCATACTCGTTCGCAAAATATTTGTTTCACTTTACTTCCACGTCTGATCTTTGGGATTTTATATAGTTACTAATAACAGATTTTAGTCACAATTTACAGAACATTGGCCTCTTACACAAAAAGAAAGAATATTCTTACTTTGACAATATCTTTAGTTTAAGAAAATTATTCTTAAATGACAAGAATATATTTTTCTTGATTAAACTATATAAAATGTCTTCATTCAAGCAAATTTTCCTTGTTTAACGCGATATAATCTCATTTCAAAATCTAAATCTTGAAATGCGATTATATCGCGTTAAACAAAGAAAATTTGCTTGGATGAAGACATTTTATATAGTTTAATCAAGAAAAATATATTCTTGTCATTTAAGAATAATTTTCTTGAATGGAGAGGAAAAAATGTTGGATAGAAGCAACACTTGTTCAAATCGAAGATTATAATTTTCTTAGAGTTAAAATAATGATTTTATTCTTGAAATGACAATTGTAATATTGAAATGAGATTATAATATTGTTGAAATTTAAGATTTTTAAATTCTTCCAAGAAGATTATAAATTTTTGCGTATACATGAAACCATGAACGCGTTCATATGAATATACAAGTTTTGATTTGACACTTACTTTTTTCTGTGTGTACTTCCTCAGAAATAAATTTCAATATTGATACTTTGGATGCTCGTAAATTGTTGAACTAATATCAACGTTCTATCGTATACTGAAAAAGTATAGCCTTCGGGGATTAGAAATGGTGTAATTTCGACGGGTTCGATTACGGTACTCGGCCACAGGCACAGCTGGCGTCGCGTTTCCATCGCGGGGAAAACCCGGGCGGAATCATTTTCGCGTGTCAATCGGAAATCGGAATCCGAGCTCGCTCCGAAATTATAGGTGTCTTCGATTCCCTGCTCGCTGACGAGATACCCTTCATCAGGATCGGATAACCGGTCGTCGCCGTCGCCATCGCCGCCGACGTCTTACAAACAGATACGCCCGCTTGTCAGAACGATTGACGTCAGATCGCGTCTTACGACAGCCCCGGTGAGTTTACATGACAATTATTTTAATGCGTTATCGTGGCGCGATGATAGCGCGGGTCTTTGGTATCTTGATTACCTGTCAAGAGTTTTATCGGCTCTCTTCGAGCAGCTCGTGCTCGCGTGAAAGAAGGTTATTTTCATTCGCCTTACTTTGCCTGACTTGCTATTCTAGGGAGTAAGCCCCCGTATGGTACTGTTATATAAATCCAAATCTCTCTAACCTTTAGAGACCTCTAGTTTTACCATGGCCGATGACGAGCCTACGAACGGCCGGCCCGAGTCGATTATCGGATACTATACCATGTCAGAGCAAGTAGACGACTAATGGTCGTGCAATCGTTTTATGGTAATTAACAATTCTCGTATGAATATCCAGTTTTCGGTCGTTCGTCAATCAAATCGCATAAATTCAAACGTTTCTGATTATCAATGACATTTATGTCGAAATTGTGTCATTCAATGAGATTGACTATAGTCTCGCTGGAAACATATACAGAAAAAAAGTAAGTGTCAAATCAAAACTTGTATACTCATATGAACGCGTTCATTGTTTCATATATACGCAAAAATTTATAATCTTCTTGGAAGAATTTAAAAATCTTAAATTTCAACGATATTATAATCTCATTTCAATATTACAATTGTCATTTCAAGAATAAAATAATTATTTTAAAATTTCTAAATATTCTAAAAAAATTATAATCTTGGATTTGAACATGTGTTATTTTCTATCCAACATTTTTTCCTCTCCATTCAAGAAAATTATTCTTATAATAACAAGAATATATTAACGCGATATAATCTCATTTCAAGATTTAGATTTTGAAACTAAAGATATTGTCAAAATAAGAATATTCTTTTTTTTCTGTGTGAGAGGCCAATGTGATCTGTAAATTGTGACTCAAATCTGTTATTAATTACTAAATAAAATCCCAAAGATCAGACGCGTAAGTAAAGTGAAACAAATATTTTGCAAACGAGTATGAAAGCCTGTAGCTTTTATGTATAGGCGTTACGTTTTGATACAAATTGAATGAAAAATTTATTAGATTTATTCATCTGCATATTAAACATTAATTAACGAGTTCAGAAACAATGCTAAAAAAATTATAGTTGTTATGGTATTAATAGCACTTTTGAGATTCCTTATATTTTGTCCAATGTATTACAAAAGTTTAGCACATAAGCTCCTTTTCTACTTTACTCAAAGTATTAACTATTATTAATGGATATTTTTCCTCTGATCTGTGATACTGTATCTTACATCTATATGCAAATTAGAAATGTCCTGACCTAATTTCGGCGCTACAGTAGTGTAGGTCGACGTGCATAGATGAGTAGTGTAGACCGATGACTGATATCCTATCCGCACCCCTCGACAATTAAAATTTCTTTTATCAACAAGATGATCTTTCATTTCGAAAGAATATATCATTATATTATTTCTGAATAATAAATAAAAAATTTCTTAATAAATAAATATTATATATTTATTTCAACTAATAATAATATATAATAACATAATACAATTTTTCGCGTAATGGAAAATCTCATTTGATGGAAAATGATGATTCTAGTATTCCTCAGAGGATATAATATACGCTCTTATTGCTCCATTATATTTTAATTAATATAGTTAAGACCACAATGTAATAATACAATACAAATTAGATTACGTAAAATTAAATTTACACAATGGCGATTTCAAAGCTAGAAGGATTCCGGTTCATCGATCGAACATACTAAATCATTATAAAGAAGAATTCTCGGAAAACAGGAACACGCGACGACGTCAGTGCTTACGTCGATATTCTTAATTAACTGACTCGATTGTTTATCGTTACGACAATTTAAACAGATCTCAGAATTCAAATACGCAAACATGAAATCTGACGCGGAAACATTAATTTCGGTAAATAAATTACTAATCGCGAACTACGCGTGTGTAAAGCTCTTGAATTAATTATTACACGCTTCGTTTCGCATCGCGAAATTTTTCCCGATAAATGATCGCTAGTGGCGCTTAATTAATTAATATTAATCACACGCCGTCGACGATACTGTCCCTTCTCTCTTATGACCTATAAACACACTTTTGAATCTTCATGAATAATCGATTAATCGCAAAGTCGTTACGCGAAACTCGGTACTCGGTTCGTACAAAAATAAAAAACAAAAAATGCAACAATGTAAAACGCTGTCGAATTAATGGCGATCGGATATCATGGATTCATGAATCGCACAGATGTTCGTTAACATAATTATAAAGCGCGACTGTACTCCGGAGTTATGGCCGCAATTAGTCACGGGAAATGAATGCCGCCGATGACGATTCATGGACGGACGGATCGTGACGTAAGAGTTGGAGATTAAAGCGCTACGCGAGCGGCTCTATTAAATGTCAAAACTGCATCTAAATATACGCGCGCATACAAGAGTAATATGTGAATGCGAATAAATATACAAATAAGTGTGTCGGAATCGATTTCTCAAATCGAAACGAAAATTATTATTCATTTCGCTCCGTTTCGGAACAAAACTGTTACATGAATAGGATAATTCTTTGAATCGTTAAATTGAATTTTAATTGCACGGCGAAATCGAAATTTATATAAATAAAGTTTTTTTATTTAAACTAGACAAGGAATATAGAGAAAATACTTCAAATCATAATACAAGAATTTTAAGAATACGGAAATATCGTGTTTCCGTTAAACATCTTGTTTCTGATACAAATTTATATGCGATATCCTGAAAAAAATATTATTATCAAAAAAATAATTTGGAGATTACGATCGGTAATTTCAACCTTCTCAATGATGTCCGATAAGTGATGTCATTGCGATAAGTCGACCTAAACGAGATAGATTGCGAGCGTAACACTTTTTTTTCGTTTCTCAATAAGCTACGTTTTTTATCGCGATTATACATTAATTTCATAATTTAATTAAAATCATATTATACGATTATGCTATCTAATAATCGTGCAACAATCTTGTGCAACAAAGTAATGAATGTCTTATCACTGCTCTGCTACTTCTTTCTTCACTAGATATCATTAGGATGTTAACGGACTTGCGTTATAGCTACAGTTGGATAACATTTATACAAGAGAATCTAATTTTTAATCTTTTGTGTATTTAATATATTTCTTAGATATACAGGGTGTCCGGTAATTACCGCCCCATCTCTCTAGGGCAGATAGAGCAGGTCAAACTGAACATAAATGTCCTCTACCATTTTGCGATTTGCGCAATAATTATTCAAATATTAATTAAAAACTCTCAGCGTATGAGCGCGCGCCGTATATAGCACTTAGCATGCGCTGAACGTTTTTAATTAATATTTTAATAATTATTGCAAAAATCGCAAAATGGTAGAGGACTTTTATGTTCAGTTTGACTTGTTCTATCAGCCCTAGAGGGGTGGGGCGATTATTACCGGACACCCTGTATATAAATGTACATACATACGTATGTTGTTTTTTTTTTTTTTTTTTTTTTTTTTATGAGATAATTAGACATAACTAATGGGGAATGCTATTTCAGAGTATGATAATATTGAAGTTGGGAACGTGGATTTTCGTTGTAGAACATCCTGTATAAATGGCGCACGAATGGGTGCGCCAGCGGCAGTTCGACAGAGTTAGAGCTCACGCACGAAGACAGCGCGACGCTATTTTTAATCACGAGCGAGCCTGCTAAATGGAATTACTTTGTCTTTTGCCGTTCCGCGAAATGCATCCACCGTTAATTCGCGCATAAAAACCCGATGACATTTTCATGCGAATTTATAGCGACTTTGAAAAATAACGCGTCAGGAAGGGTACGTTCGAGCCCGTGAATTTTCGGAGCAGAGCTTTTATTTTTGCATGATGGAAACACATTTGCGTTGAATACTCTTCTGATATCCTCCTCGTTATCACTTTGGTCGGTTTGTTTGAAAAATTTCGAATTCATAAACGCTTAACGTCATATATTTAAATATCCCATATACATGTTATTTGTGTGTAATTTTGTTTAGATATTTTTTTCCCGATATTTATTATCGCTTTTAGCGATTTGGAAAAATTAATTATGTAATCGTGTTACATATAATCATGTTAGTTATGTAACAATTTCAATCTCAAATATTCGTCGCATAATGTCTGTATCTACTCGTTTCTAGATGTTTTAAGTATCTTTTCTTCTCAATCTTTTAATTAAGAAAATTGATTGACTCATCTCATGAATGAATGAATCACTCGAAATTTGGTAAAGGTCTTTAATTTAACGAACCAAGTTTTGAGATTACAGTTTGATTAGATTATGAGACGAATCTAATTAAGTTTTAAACACTTTTGAAAATATTAAATTGAGTTCTTTGATTTAACGTTCGTTGATATACCTAATTCTTTTTTTTTTTATTTCAATCTTTGTACAAAGTAATTGTACAGATAAATCACTTATCTCTACTTGTATCTTATTTATCTTCTCAAAGTCCATAGCAAATAAAAAAATAGTAAGCAGTAAGACGTCAGATCGACATTTTTTATTTGCTTATTACTTACGTCTGACTGGTTACGTTATTCTATGTGTCACTGGCTTAATCTATCAGTAACACACAATGTATTTGACGTCAGCAGATACAGCCAAAATATTTTACGAGGAACTGTGATAAAGGAGAATGAGAGAAGACGGGAGATAATGCAGTTTTATTCGAGCACTTTCTCTGTCTTATTTTCGTTACAATTCCTTCACTTTACTTCTCTCTCTCTCTCTCTCTGCCTGTTTCTTCCTTTTTTTCTCTTTATCAGTGATATGAAATTGTTTTCTTTGTTTCTACGGAAAGCTTATATTATCACGAGGGCAATCGTATCCCAAGGAAGAGCAGAGAAAGAAAAAGCAATCGGGAGATGAAAAGAAATGTTCCTTCCTAAGCACATCTTACGCAAAATGAGCGGGGGATGACTGTGCAACCTTGATCATTATCCGAAACGATCCTTGCAAACGACATCGTGACGAGCGAAAATCCGTGCGAAATTGATTAAATTTACGTAGTTAAAACAGCCGATCTCACCCTTTGTCGCTTCCTAATTTCGCTTCTGGAAAGACGAAATGAATCGCTTGAAGGATCAAAAAGTCGTTGAAAAAATACAGTGTCCTCGCAACGCGTTTTATTTCTATCTAAAAAAGCGCAAAGAAAGATAGGGTAAACTAGACTACGGATGGTAGACATAGGCTGTAATTTTTTCAATAATCGCTATATATCAAAGATAATCGATATTTACAGTAATTTATGTGCATACACTATTCGAAATAACGATATTGCGAATCTTATATCATACTTTTACTTTTGACTATCCGCAAAGTTTTTCATGTGTCCCCTAAAAACTGTTACAACGTCGAATAAATTACAGTTAAGCTATCGTAATCGACGTTAGACATATTACAAAGATACGTAAATTGTTATATGACCTATAATTTTTATTTTCGTTTTCACTATTTTTTTATAAATACTATGGCCATCTTTCCGTCACTATGATCATCTTTTCCTCAAAAGTTGGGTAAGATGGCCAATGCTTACGTTGTGCTATTTTGATAATATAAAATTTCTATTAAATATTTTCCTTTTAATTTCGATAATATCACGTAATTGAAGCTTCAGTGAAGATGATATGTCAAACACTATTAAGAAATAACAAAAATAAAATTATGTTTTTTGCATTTTAAAAAACTATGGCCATCTTACCCGAGTCTATCCTATACGTTTATACGTTCGATTGTGCAAACCGCAAAATATCGTGCAAAACAAACGGAGATCTTGTCAACCGTTTTTGGGGAAAAGTGAGTCAGCGCTGGTGACGGGAGGGAAAGGGAGGAGGGTTGATGAAACAATTTTCCGCGACACTACACACCTCACCGAATTTTCCGACAGGCCAACAAACACCGCAGGATCCGCACCGCAGAATCCGATAGCATGCGAGAATGGATACTCTATGTCGCGTCTCTTGGCTTGTAAAAGAGACGCGCCGGTGCGTGTATTAGCGGCGATTACGTTACACGTGCGCGCGTGAGAGAGAGAGAGAGAGAGAGAGAGAAAGGGGGGAGGAGAGGTTCTATCCTTGTCTCACTGACGATTGGCACGCGTGCTTTGACCAGCAACGATACATTCTCTCTGTCTTTCTTGTCTTTCTCCCTTTCTTTCTCTCTCTCTCTCTCTCTCTCTCTCTCTCTCTCTCTCTCTCGATATAGTTACGTTGCAGTGTCGTGCGGTAAGAAGGGAAAAAAACCAAAAAAATAGAGATGTTGAATGATTAAATGGATGTTTATTTCATTTAAAGATAAGAATCTGAAGATAATAACTATCAATACTAATTTTCATATTATACGGAGATTGATAATTTTTTTCATTTTTATCGGAATCAGCTTAATACTTTTCAATGAATCGCTCTTTTTTTTTTAGACATTGTTTAAATTTTCTCGAGAAAAAAATACTATGGAAAAAAAAAAGAAATATAGTTTTACAGAAACTTGAAAGGTTTTCCCATCGAGAAAACTGACGATTCGACTGGAATTTTCTCATCGTACTCACAAGATACTGGCATTGTTGAAGATAAACGAGCATTGTGTTAAAATATTGAAATGTGGTAAAGTGGGATGATGTAATGTCAACGGCCGTAGTTAAAGAGAGACGTCACATGGCTTCAATCGACTATACGTACGTTCCTGCGTGTGTCGGCTGTAACGCGGTTGATTACGCGACGCGGGACGGAAGTGTTCCGGACGGACGGCATCCGCAGTCCCACGTGGAGTCGTAGAAAGGTCGGATCGTCGCGCGCGGAGATAATATTACACGTGTGTAAGCTACGCGAGCGTGTATGTGTGCACACGTGCTATTCGATAGCAGGTAAGCGCGATCGATATATAACCTGGTCGCTGGGTGAAATATGAAGATGCGTAATGGGAGTAAGGCAAAAACAAATAAATAAAAAAAGAAGAAAAGGGAGAGGAGAGTGAGAGACTACAACGAGTGCGCGTGCGCGCGCTCGATCGTGGATTGCCCGAGCGATCGATGATGCGTGACATTTTATCGTGCGTAACACATGACATCGCGGGCATGTATGTAGATGTGTCACGCGCGACACAACTCTCGAGATAACGCACCTCCATTCGTATAACTCTAATCTTCCATTGCTTTTAAGCAAAGTGAATTAAGCGGATTAATCATTCAAGCGAATTAGCAGTAATCTCCTCAATTTGGATAAAGACTTTGATTGCTTTAATGGGAACCGCCTCGTTTCATAGTCCATTGATACAGGATTCGCGTTACGAAAATATTTTTGTTTGCGCCATTCTTTTATATTGTCATTTTTTTATTTTCTCATTATGTGTCGCGACCACATTATGTTTTTTTTTTTTCTTTTACTATCTTTTCTATGAGATACTTGGTTTCGTGTTTCATCGTTTCTCGGCTCCTATTCGGCCGCGAGGCAATTTTCGACATTTTGGCGTTTCGCCGAGGACCTCGCTTATAGTGACGCGATATTGTTAACGAAGAATATCCTCCACGAACGAGAATATTGCGAGAATATTCGTCGCGTGTATATAATAATAAAAGTTGCGATTTTCCGAGGCGTAGTTGATGTATATAAAAAAAAAAAAAAAAAAAAAAAAAAAATGAGGATAAAAAGAAAAGAAAAAGGCATCGAGTCTCCCCCGCAATACACATATTCGCTTTCGATCATGAGTAAACAAGCTAGAAAAATCCACAAACGTTTGAGAAGCTCGATGTTTTCGCGGGATGACGTCATGTGTGTGTTAGCGCGTGTAGGAAACTCTCACACAAATACTCAAAGCTCTACTTTTAATGAGTTCACTTACACACACGCTGGACCAACAAACTCCATTTCACTCTCTCGCGCAGGCTCGGGTCGTTTTATGTATGTATTTTCCAAGTCGCGGCTGTTGTGCGCGAAAATCAATTTTCTGGAGAGATAAAAGGCAGATGTTTTTTTTTTTTTTTTTTCTATCAAGAACAATTTATTCGGAAATTGCGCGAGGACGGCTTCGCGTTTTTTCGAAGGCCATCTATAATTAGCGGAAACATAATCGAAGTGTCGTACTCTCGCGCTATTTTATTCGTCGATCGTTTTTACATGTTTGTTGCGCAGTTAATAGCGTAGGTTTTTACTATATATACGTTGTAATTATCTAGTACAAAAAAACGTGTGAATTCACGATTTCGCGTGCGCACTAAGAGATAATCTTCAATATCGTAATCCGCACGTGGGTAGGAGAGTATTATATTTATGTATGTTGGAGTAGGCGATTTAATTAGAATGACATGTGATTTCTTAACCCTTCGCGGAATTCCGCCGTTATGTAAAAGTCGAATAAAAAAAAAAAACATGAATATTGAAAATGTGTTGAATCATTAATCTCACGCTAACCGGAAATGGCATGTATCTTTTACGAGGATATTAATATTAAAAAAAAAAAAAATAAATAAATATATACATATAAAGTCCAAAAAAAATATTTGATAGAAAAATGTACAATACAATGGCGAAGGTAAAATGCAGATATTATGAGAAATGTGATGTGTAAAATGTTGAATACTTGGACATACTTTTAAAAAACTGCTGATGAAAATGTTCATAATATTTTCCACGATTCACAGACATTAGCATATATTGAGAGCTGTGCGTGAGGAATTTTTAAAAGTTAGAAAAAACAGTGATGCAATCAAGGCCTAATAATGAATGATTGAAGCATGAATGATGCATCGGGGCAGGTACTTCCTACCGTTTGGATTCATTGCTGTCTCTGCTTTGCTGAGAATTGGAAATATTATATTTTTATCGTGCAACGCGTATCAAAAAAAACCATCGTCTGATATTTTGACAATTTTTAATAATTGGCCGACATTGTTAGTCATTCCTATCAATCTTTCTGTCCTTTTCGATTTTCCTCGTCAATTTTTATTTTCCATTTTTCTTCGAAAATGCTGAAATATTCCATTAAGAGAGTGATTTTTTAAGTAATACAGCCCGCAAGTAATAGATTGAAACACGTGTTCGACAATTTGAAAGGAGACGATTACAAGACGAAAATGACTTTTTCCTTAAGCGATTTATTACTGTGAATCGATAAGAAGAAATTATTCTTCGCTATCCATTTGTTAAATGAGACGCTATAAATTTGGAGTTTAATACATCACGCCGTGTTGTTTCATTACAATAAACGATCTGTTTCCTTACATATGAATCAGACGCGTGTCAGACGTATGTATGTAAGCGTGGCGGTGAAAGTGTTAAACAAATATATGCGTCATCCATGACGATATTGTTGTTCGCTTTAACGATCGTATCGCGAATGCGAATGAATGTTAGTCGAGACGCGGTTTAATGTCGTTTATATCGATTTCACCAGCGAGTCGGCGCTTAAAGAGGGGCGCCGTAAATATTTATTTACATGCCCTTTTCCCTTCATTAAACACCGACATTCCTCGGCGCCGATATTATAGCGTGTCTCGTGAACATTAGAGCCTTCTCGGATTTTGATAAGAGAACGGCGATACCGAAGAGAGACGATGGCCGTATATGTATATGTGCGTGACATGTCAGAATGTCAAGAATGCGCGCATGAGAGCTGTATTCTGCGTAGGATGCTCTTTGCGATTCATGAATCACTCACTCGCTGATTTCTTCTAGAGAATCGCGATAAATCGCGTCGCGAGCATGTCCGGCGATTAGTTGATTAGTGACATGTTACTGTTTATTCTGTGCGTTCGTGGAATGCGTTCTGCTTGCCTCATCATTTTTTTTTTTTTTTTTTTTTTTTTTTTTTTGACAATCGAGTGATTAATCGACTAATGATAGATTTATATTTATAAGCTTTTTGATGAGATAATTTCTATTCCAATATTAAAATCATACATTATGGACATGATACCGACGTAAATAGTGAATTAAATTTCCTTTCTTGTAAAAAATAATTATAAATAATATAAATATATATTTATATTTTTTATAATTAATTTTTACAAGAAAAGAAATTTATGTACATATTATAAGATTGACACTTATAAAACTGATCTTGCAACTTATTCAAGAAAAATTTTCTAGATGTAAAAAATTAACTGAAGCAGATAAATTATTAACAAATACTCTGATACCGCATATATTTTGCACTTAATCAATTTAAATGACAGAGGCAGAATTTATATCTGTACCATTAGTGTAATTTAGACAGAAAATTTGTCTGTGATGCCCATCTTTAAGACCTATTGTCAAGGACAATTATGTTTGCCCTTGTATAATTAATATTTGGCAATGGAATCTAAATTTTCTAGAGGTATCGCTAGAATATTGCTGCTATAAATTCAATACGTGATAAACAATATTCTAACAGGTACAAAAAGTAGCGATAAATTTTAATTGAAACATCTAATCTACATTAGCAAAATATTTTTTTGAGTGGAGATTACAGACAACTATTGTTCTCACATAAATTTTTCCTATCATTGTCAAATCGATTTAACAAAATTTCTTTGCAAAATATTTCGGGTGTTTTTTAAATCTCAAATTTTGCACGCAATAACTTGATAATTTCTATCTTATATCCTTAATAATTTATATAACAATTTATGGTGCAAAAAAAAATGATAAATTAGCTTTGATGAATAAACTAGGTGAACGTATGAATCTGGGTCATAATTCTTCGCGTATGTTTGACCTTTTTTTTTTTCTTATTAATATTCATGAAACTTTGAACTTTCGGAGCACCGAGAGCTTCGGCCGCGAACGTTCGAATATTTGGCTGTTTACTGATCGTAGACGTTAGACGAAGGACATTTCTTGTCTTACAATTAGCAGCGACGGGCAGTAGTTAATAAAAAGAAACGGTATATTAATGTTACGTGACGGTGATACATACGTGGGTGAATAATGACAGCGACTCATGCAAAAGTGATTAAATTCGTTTAGTTAAGAGCCACGCTTAAGCGGATAATAAAATCGCGCCTGGGTTCTAATTCGATGAACGTGCGTAAGCGGTGACATCATTTCGCGGTGACTCCACCTCTACCTGTATTTATACGACCTCCGGTATATAGCGTATTAATGACGATACGCTCCCGTGGCCGCGGTCACTCGTGAAAGAGTGAGTTTCAACAACAACCAGTACCTGCGTTCCTTCACATATAATGTCATCATCGCGACACGTAATCCACGCGAAAGTATGTAATAGCCCGGCAACCTTCGTTTTCTCTCGCGATCGCAGGATTCCGTGATCGCCGTTCGTATTTATAGCATTGTGTCAGACGTTGTAGACTGTGCCTTGGGACAGTTGGATAGTTGTCGGAATCATTGAATACGCGAGGAGTTTGAGTCATTTGGATATTGAATCACTCGAAATTTATTCAATTAATTTAACATGAATGAGTGAAAACGTGTACCGTGTGTAGGTGATTAAAAATACATAAATTTCTCACGCAAGATATTTAATTTGCGATTTTTATTGTACAGCGCAAAGGGAAAGACTGCGCGATGATTAATCGGTTGATCGATTCACTAAAATAAACGATATTTTCAACGATTGGCTTCGATAATTATCGTGAATCCAAGCGAGAAAGAAGAAATATTATAATTTCGCGCTTTTGCGAAACGAACACGACGAGACAAGGGAGACTTTTTGGAAATATTTCAAATCGCCAGATCGCGGTATAAAATTCGCCCTAGCGACTTAAACGCACGCGACGAAATGCAATTATGCGCGCATGCCAAATGCTTAACACTGTACATTTTAATAATAACAAATAAAGTAGCGGCCGCAAACGGAAAATTACCTCTGCTTACGTAATTTGTCGGTTGGATCGATATGTAAGAAGTTTTTTCTCTCTCCCTCCCCCCCCCCCCCTCGAATTATTGTGCGTCATTCATGTGTATAATAGAGCGATAGAAATTTTAATAATTTTGACGTATCTTCTCGCGTTATTATAGGTAAGAGGGTTTACTCCCTGGAAAACACTACTCTATAGAATTCTCAAGAATTTTTTTGTTTCTGAAGCAAAAAATTTTTATTAAATTTTTGAAATTTCGGGAATTTTTTATAAAATTCTTTCCTTGATAATTTTACTTTTATTGTAAACAATCAACAATGTATATATAATAAGCTAATTACGAGTTATGTATTTAAAATATATTATAAAAATATATCTCTGTGTTTATATATTAAATGTCTTTAAAAAATATTGAATGTGTATATTTTTTATTGTAATTTTTAGCGGAAAAAAAATATTGAATATGCATGTTTTTTATTGTAATTTCTAGCGATAAAAAAATAAAAAATGTTATAAAAAATGTTAGCTTAAAAAACTATCTAGTTTCTTTCAGTACATTTGCAAAAGCACTTGAAGCTCCATGTTCTTCCTTCGTATGAGCATTTAAAAAACGCAATAAAAAAACTTTATTTTAAAAAGTTAAATTGTAAAAACATTAAAAATTTAAAAAAAACAATTCTTTTTATTAAAATTATATATTTAAAATATATTTACATATTTTTTATATTTATATATTTAAAATATATATTTTATTCTAAAATTTCGAACAAAAATGCCTGGAAAATCAGAGAATTTTCAAAGAATTTTTTTTACAGACGTCTCAACTTTTACATTCGTTATTTCCACGTTGTGTTTTGCTCGCCCACTATTCTTAGTCATTTAACGTCGCGTATTATAATTGGGACATCATGCACGTATTTTGCGTGATGGCGAAAGTGCTTAAAACCGCCTCGGCGATGATGTCGTAAAAGGAAGTCGCGCGCGATCGTAACCGGTCGGTCGCCCGCGCGACCGCCGTTGATTATTACCATTGGTTGAAAATAGCGCGCGTGTCGGGGATGAAAATTACGTAAACCGCGAGTGAGTTAAGCTGCGCGCGGAATTATTCCCCGAGCGGAAACGCGTTTCGTTTCGTCGCGTGGCGTCGCGACGTTGACGACGCCCGGCGTCTCGATGTCTCCGATTATCTTGTCGAGCTTTTATATCGTAAAGAAGGAGAAAAGAGCTCTTATCGAACAGATTATATTTCTATGTATCTCGATGCGTATTTAGGTCGCTTCTTTCTTCATCGTGGTATTAATTTTTTTCGAACCATTTTCTTTATATATATATATATATATATATATATATATATATATATATATATATATATATCGACTCCAAAAATCGACTCCAAATGATCTCTCTAGAATCTGACATTAACAGGTTTTTCACTAATTACAGGACACCCTGTATATATATATATATATATATATATATATATACAGGGTGTCCTGTAATTAGTGAAAAACCTGTTAATGTCAGATTCTAGAGAGATCATTTGGAGTCGATTTTTCCTCAGCGAAAATATCGACGGATGTCGTCATTTTTTGCAAGTTTCCAATTTTTGTTTTTATGTATCTTTGTAATTAAGCCTTAAATTAAAATTCTACTAGAATAAACTCTATCTGAAATTATTTAAAGAATATAGTTTTGATAATTTTTTAACTCCAAAAAGTTTTTAGTTTGCGAAAAGCGCCTTTTTTTTCAATCCGAGGAAGAATCGTCTCCAAATAATCTCAAAAATCTGCCATTAGCAGGTTTTTCAC
Organism: Anoplolepis gracilipes; assembly: GCF_047496725.1. Taxonomy (NCBI): domain Eukaryota; kingdom Metazoa; phylum Arthropoda; class Insecta; order Hymenoptera; family Formicidae; genus Anoplolepis; species Anoplolepis gracilipes. Next base: position 21,033,497 of record NC_132971.1, on the reverse strand, counting down.
CAATTACAATAATTTATAATTTTTATGTATATATATATATGTATATTCTATTTTTTTCTGCTAAAAGCTTACTCATATCTTTATATACGTATAACATAATGTATGTTACATAATACATGTAATAACAAATGTCTAATATGTTAACGCTTTGACGGAAAAAAATAGAAGGCAAAAATACTGTAAATGGAATTTTTTCATATTAGTATTTCTATTTTCAAAACTTGAACATACATATATATATCTGTTTCTCTTTTTAAATGCAGTAAGTAGTAAGTAATGAAAAAATGCAATTTAGAAAGTAATAGACCTAAAATGTAATAAGTTTAAAATGAATGAATCCATCATTCACGCGAGATAAAAAAGGGATCAGAGAAAGAGAGAGAGAGAAAGAGAGCGAAAGAAGGAGAGGAAGGAAGGAAGGAAGGAAGGAAGGAAGGAAGGGGGAGGCAGAGAGAGAGAGAGAGAGAGAGAAAAGAGTTACGCTCGCGCTCTACTAGAGGGCAACACAAATTGATTATCACTTTGCTAATGGCTCATTTCACTTAACACTCGCTTTTTCATGGCTATCGAGAACCTAGCCTCGTATTCGCACCTTGCCGGATCGTCTGTCTACCTACATAGCGATAAAATTTCTCTCTCTCTCTCCCTTTCTCTCTCTCTCTCTCTTCCTCTCTTGTACGTCATTCGCTGACAACGGAGAATTGCCAAGTTTCGACGGGAATGTAGTGCGAGCCTAGTGGTTACGTCGAATCCACATTATTTTCACCGAAATACGTTGCTTTTCGTGCGTAGGACGAAAAGAAAATCGTCGGGAGGTAAAGACGTTTGCCTGTCTGTCTATCTTTCTCCCTTTCTGTCCGTTGCTCGAAGCGCGTAGTTATTTTTAGAGCACCGTGTTTGTATTCTTTTATCGAGCGAGCGCGAGTGACAGTCCGTAGCGTCGTGTTATTTTCCATTCGTCCGAGTCGGAGCTCGGAGCGGTTGCCGTCCGAGTTTCGGATTTCGGGTAAAACTCTCCTCGCCCGTTGCCGACTTCACCCTGTTCCCGCGAGCCGCGAGTTCCGCGGGAATGTTCACGCCGCTGTCAGACGTCAGACCGTCAGAGTCAGACGAGCGGCCGAAGCCGCCCGCCGCCCGCTGTCGCTGCTTGGCGCCTATAACCTCAATCTTCGGGCGGCGCTCCAGCTCGTGCATTCTTTACCCTTTGACGGAGGACGGGACCGAGTGAACTCTCTCTCTCTCTCTCTCTCTCTCTCTCTCTCCCCCTCTCTCTCCCCCCCCTCTCTCTCTCTCTCTCTCTCTCTCTCGAGGTCAACCAATCACGGATTCGACGCGTCGTGATCTCTCGCTTCGATCGCTTCGACCTAGAGACTCTCTCCATGACACACGGACGACCGGAGAGCCGTTTGCTCGGGCGCCGGGTTAAAGGAGTTTGACATTTAACGCGAAGCGCCGCGGTAGGGTCGACATGGTATGTTATACATATATATATATATATATATATATATATATATATATGTATGTGTGCGTGCGTGTGTGTGTGTGTGTGCGCGCGTGTGGTAGAAACCAGCACGGCGGAGCGATGTTGCTCCTTTCGACGTCGCTGCACATCCCCGGAATCAATAATCGCGTTGCATAAGCGACGTGAACGAGAGCCCGCGTGCCCTACCTTGTCATCGTTATCGTCGGATATTTGTTTCGTATCGTGACACGCGGTTGCGCCGATATCGATTTCGTCCGCATTTCAATTCCGGAGTCCGGAGCCCCTCCGATCGAGAGGGGCTGTCTCGTGTAGCTATACCCCGCGCGACTGTCATCCGACAATGCGTGCTACACACCTTAGTCGCACGGTGATCTTGATGATTTCATTCTTTCCCTCAAATCTGTTGATTTATTTTCCATTAGGTGTATTTTTCATTAGACAACAGGTGACCATTATAATGACAATAATGGCGACACGTTGCGTTGATAAAAATTGCAACACAACTAGTGTATAAATCTAACATAAAACTATTATATATTTGCATTTAAAACTTGTGACAGTTTGCAAACTTTACCACTAAACGATCTCTTTCTGTTATCTTTCAGCCGTTGGTCCTCCATTCGTTTGGAGGCCAGTGGAGCAGCGACGCCAGAGAATAATACGAGCTGTGTAGCCTTGTGGAAGCGTAACAGTAGTTGGCTTCGGCCAACAGAGGCGACAGAGATATCATGGCGACGATAGACGGCCGGCCGGCCCAATATGGTGTCACGCTTAAGCAACTCCGCGAGCTCATGGAGCTGCGGGGGCGCGAAGGTGTCAACAAAGTCAATAGCTACGGTGGTGTGCAGGAGATTTGTAAAAAGCTGTATACTTCACCCAATGAAGGTATGAATGTTGCTTCTAACGTATCCAAATTTTGAATTACAATATGGAAAGGGGAAAAAAATTACATATAAAGAATATTTTTCATATAAAAAGAAAATGGTACAAGGGATATTTATATATATCATGATTCTTATTATCTATACAGGTCTTAGTGGGTCAGTAGCAGACATACAACATAGGCGAGATACATTTGGTTCCAATATGATACCTCCAAAACCACCAAAAACATTTTTACAGTTAGTATGGGAAGCATTGCAAGATGTCACGTTAATCATCTTAGAAGTAGCAGCATTGGTTTCATTAGGTCTTAGCTTTTATCATCCAGCTGATGATGAAAAACGTAAGTATTTATGATGTGATATTGTGTACTTTATCTTTATGAGTGATTGCCATTTGTTGGGTTGTCAACTTGATGTTTGATATTTCTGTGTATTAAAATCTTTCGACACAAAGCACATAAAGATAAATTTTGTCAACTTGAATTTTGAAGAAAGGTTTCCAAAAGATGTTGAATAATGTATTTTTTATTTCCAGCTTTAGTAGATGAGGACGAAGCGAAATATGGTTGGATTGAAGGACTCGCTATATTGATTTCTGTAATTGTGGTGGTCTTAGTGACGGCGTTTAACGACTACTCCAAGGAGAGACAGTTTAGAGGTCTTCAGAGTCGGATAGAGGGAGAGCACAAGTTCTCGGTTATACGGCAAGGAGAAGTGAAACAAGTTTCCGTGTCTGATATTGTTGTTGGTGACATTTGTCAGGTATATATGCAACAGTATTAATTAAAACTTTTAACGCTATTTAGAGGATTAGGGTATATAAGTTTTTTAAATACACTTTTTAAATATATAATACAATTTGTTAACATGGGACATGTACGCTAGAATTGTTAATATTAACATAGAAAGCAAAAGTAAAATTTATATTAAATTAGCTGTTTGACAATACAGATAAAATATGGAGACCTGTTGCCTGCAGACGGTATTCTTATACAAAGCAACGATCTCAAAGTGGATGAATCCAGTCTGACTGGAGAGTCAGATCATGTAAAGAAAGGGGAATCGTTTGATCCTATGGTACTTTCAGGTGAGATAGCCTTGCTTGAATTGAATTGTAACAGTCATTATTTTGGATAATTTTTTTATTGTAAAAAAAAGTCTCAAAATGTTTAAAGGATTTTTACGCGACAGAAGACTATCTTGAATGTTACTGTATTGTTGAAAAGGTACACATGTGATGGAGGGTTCCGGAAAAATGTTAGTTACTGCAGTAGGTGTTAACTCCCAAGCGGGTATTATCTTTACCTTATTGGGTGCTGCTGTTGATCAACAGGAGCAAGAAATCAAGAAAATGAAGAAAGGTACGTATAATCGTTATTGCCGATCGATCGATCGATCGATCGCTTTGAATGATTGCACATTTATACAAAGGTTACTAAATTCTTAGAGTAATGTGTAATTTTTGTTTATATATATATATATATATATATATATATATACACATATACAGTACATATACATGTTTTTCTCTGAAAGTTCTATTATGTTTTATCAGATTACTTTTGAGATTGATATCCCACATATCTCTTTTCACTCTAATGATTTAGTATACCTATCTCTACTATCTCTACTAGCAACTTCTGAATCATTTAGCGCAAACTCTACTCTAAAAATTTTATTGAAGATTCGGTACATGGATGCATTACGATATGTTTATAGTAGCAAATAGATTTTATGGCAATTTGTGCCTTGTAATAGAAGTTGTTGGTATTCTCTACCATATTCCCGCATGACATTTACGAATGTTTCAAAATGAGTGTAGACGAATCGCAGTGGACGCATGGTTTTGACGTGAATTGGTGTGATCATTTTTTTTTTATTATGAATTTTACAACAGCCATTTTTTTTTCATTCCCTGTATTTTATATTCTCGACATTGCATTTGCCAACATTGGATTTTTTATTTTTATTAACTCATTAACTAATTGATTGTAGAAGATTTGTATTTCAATTTGTCAATGTTTTCAGAATAGACACTTTTCATGTATATTTTTAGAAAATATTCTACATAAAACTGCCATGATACAGCATTATAGGGCGCATTATTTTATGGCAATTCCCATTGTATTAATAAAGATTTTTTTTCCGGCTTACTTGTTTACACTATGAATACATTATATACGTTGTACTGAATATCAAAATAATATTTACCAGTTATGTATTATATTTATATATTCGCGAATTATCCTGAAAAATTAAAAATCCATTTACATTGTTCATCAAGGATACTGCCTTTATTAATATAATTTTGTTAAGATGCTATTATTTTATATTTCTTGCGTTTGTAAATCATTTGTGTTTCTGTCCTTTTCTAGCTATAAATGTTTTTGCTATATGTTTTTTTTTTTTTTTTATCTTTGTCTGATATGTGTATATGAAATTTTGTACTTGAAAATTTCAAGATTAAAATTATTATCGTTATATAAACTTTTTCAAAATAATTTTTATAAAAAGTGTCTCAAAAGTCATGTACTTTTTGAATCAAAAACCGAAACTTTTAAACTTTTATATGAATATTAAACATATATAATATATTCTAATATTATTAAACTCTAAAATTTAGTTTACACGATTACATTTCTAAAAGAAGAAAATAATTGTCATTTATATATAGTTATACATATTTCAAATTACAACATTTACCACCAGAATCTTTGAACTCTCTTCCTCTCTCTCTCTCTCTCTCTTTGTCTCATTCAATATTAAATAATGTATTGCGTTTTTTAATTTAATCAATGTATTAATAGCTCAGGAAAAGTACGTCATTTTTAGGACATTTTATAAAAAAATCATATCAAAATATCATAAATCCTGTCCTTGATCCATATCCCTCTGTAAATCTTTCGTTATTACACAACCTAGAAGGTAAACTATTTTATTGATAAGTTATTCAAACAGGAATGTACTTTTATGCACTCTTACAATTATACTAGTAAGATTTTGTTCCTATATCATAGAAGCAATAGTTGCTTCTTTATGTTTAACCTTCTGGGCTGTACCTATCTATCTACCTATTTCATTTGTTAGTGTTAAGTACCCTTTTGCGAAAATCAGTGAAAAATGAAAAAAATTATAATCACAAATGTAAATTCTTTTATTGACGCGACTATTATACCATTGGCATATATATTTTTTAAATAGATTGCTAATCAATTTCATTTTGCATGTATTTTTTTATCTAGAGGCTAAAAAGCAGCGGAAGAAGAAGTCATTACCAGGTGAATAAAATTCTAAATAATATATATATATATTTATATATTTTTTCTTATTGTTTTTATATTATCTTGATATACATATATATATATACATATATATAATTATGCATATATTATACACATAGATTCGTGGCCATCGAGGCCAAGAAATTAATTGAACGTTTTGAGTCCTCAAGACAGCATTCAGTTTTTTAATCTTTATCTTTCACTTCATCTCACTTTTTCATTTCTTCTACATTTCGTTCGGAAATTTTTCTTGTGTAATTACTTTGATTAATTATATCTATGAATTTTACATTAATGTTGCGTATCTCCAAAGGAATATTTCTTTTTATCGCACTCTCTTTCTCTCTCTCTCTCTCTCTCTCTCTCTCTCTCTCTCTCTCTCTCTCTCTATCTTTAATGACATTTGATTAAAAAGTTTAATTTCTTTTTCTTTTTCTTTTTTTTTTTTTTTTTTTTTTTTTTGTCTCGTCGAATATGGTTTAAGGGTATACTCTCGGACCTCGATGTAGCAAAGAAATGACATTAATTTAAAATCAAGATGCGGGAGCGGTGAGATTGGACGTTAAACGATTTGTTTAAGGAATGCATTCTCTTGATACATCAAACGCTACATCATGTGCCGAGAGCGTAAGAAAAGAAACAAAATTACATTATCCACGCTTACGTGTTCCCTATTGATCTTTGCGTGTTCTATTGGCAGTGGTTTATATATGCATTTGACACGCATTAGCGGCTACCTCGTTCTTGCATATAGCTTCTTGTTTTCTGCATTCTAGTAATGATATAAACACCCATGGTTTTAATGTGTTTTTCTAACATATGTAACTTATTGTGTCTTCCACATTAATCTCAATCATCTTTCATTAAAACTTTTGACTATCCACCAACTCTCGAGTAGCATCCAGTATTTTTATTAGAATGCTTTTGAGATAATTGATATACATACATATATATATATACTCGTTTTAAGTGTAACGATCGAGATTCAATCAGTGTTATCTCAAATTGCGATCGATCAGCAAATCCTTGGTACGATCAAGATTTTGCTCGGGATGCGATCGCTCGGGTCGATTGAGCCTCGATCGGCGATATGTAACGGTGAAGGATGCAGTCTAATATTGACGTGATAAAACTCAAGGAGATGAAACGGTAGAGATTACCGGGAACAGTCACGTGACCGGAAGCGGAGGCGGCGGTAAGCACGAGGGTGGCGAGAATCATCACGCGGCCGCGCCCGCGAGCGCCGCGGAGACCAGCGGGAAGAAGGAGAAGAGTGTTCTGCAAGCCAAGCTAACTAAACTCGCCATACAGATCGGTTACGCCGGCTCGACCATCGCGGTGCTCACCGTCGTCATTTTAATCATACAGTTCTGCGTGACGACCTTCGTCATCGAGGGCAGGCCGTGGCGAAACACGTACGCCAATGATCTGGTGCGGCATCTGATCATCGGTGTTACGGTGCTCGTAGTCGCCGTACCCGAGGGTCTTCCGCTAGCCGTCACCTTGTCGCTCGCTTACTCCGTCAAGGTAAAATTCTACAAAGATTTTGTCGTCAATTTAAAAAAAGAAAAAATTCGTTTTTAATCCATTTTTCTCTCTGTACAGAAAATGATGAAGGACAACAATCTGGTACGTCACTTGGATGCCTGCGAGACTATGGGTAACGCCACCGCCATTTGCTCGGACAAGACCGGCACCTTGACTACGAACCGCATGACCGTGGTACAGTCGTACATATGCGAGAAGATGTGCAAAACTACGCCGAATTTCTCGGACTTACCGAGCCATATCGGCGAACTGATCATACAGGCCATCTCCATCAATTCGGCGTACACGTCGCGAATAATGGAGTCGCAGGACCCTAGCGAATTGTCGTTGCAGGTCGGCAACAAAACCGAATGTGCCTTACTTGGATTCGTATTAGCCCTGGGCAAGAAATATCAAACCGTGCGGGACGATTATCCTGAGGAAACCTTTACGCGGGTGTATACGTTTAATAGCGTAAGAAAGAGCATGTCTACCGTCATTCCCAGGAAGGGCGGTGGATATAGGCTCTTCACCAAGGGCGCTTCCGAGATCATCATGAAGAAGTACGTATAGTTTATTCTTTTATTCAAACATATTAAAATTTACTGAATCTTGTAATTCCACTCGTTTCTTTCATTTCATTTTTTTTTTTTTTTTTTTTTTTTTTCCAATTTGAAGCTTTCGTGACAGAATTTCGAGTCTCCGAAATATTTGAGAGTAAAATATCAACAATCTTTTTGAGCTGTGTGAAAATTTTACCGTTTGTTTAAATTTCTCCAAATTTTTTTGAAAATTGAGAAACCATTAGATTGATATTACTTGGAAATAATATAAATTTCTTTTTCAATTTGATTGAAAAGGATTTGAATAAATTTTATTGCAGATGTGCCTTTATATATGGTCGCGAAGGTCATCTGGAGACGTTTACCAGAGAGATGCAAGAGCGTTTAGTAAAGAACGTGATCGAACCCATGGCATGCAACGGACTACGCACCATTTCCATCGCTTATCGCGACTTTGTTCCTGGCAAGGCAGAGATCAATCAAGTTCACATCGACAACGAGCCCAATTGGGACGACGAAGATAATCTAGTGAACAATCTCACCTGCTTGTGCATCGTCGGTATCGAAGATCCGGTGCGTCCCGAAGTACCGGACGCAATTAGGAAATGCCAAAAGGCCGGCATCACCGTGCGCATGGTGACGGGTGACAATATAAATACCGCGCGATCCATCGCGCTTAAGTGTGGTATTCTCAAGCCGAACGAGGACTTCCTCATTCTCGAGGGTAAAGAGTTTAATCGCAGGATTAGAGACAACCATGGCGAGGTGCAACAGCATCTACTCGATAAGGTGTGGCCAAAATTACGAGTATTGGCCAGGTCGTCGCCTACCGATAAGTATACCTTGGTAAAGGGCATCATCGACAGTAAAGCGAGTGAAAGCCGCGAGGTCGTAGCGGTTACCGGTGACGGCACGAACGACGGTCCAGCCTTGAAGAAGGCCGACGTTGGCTTCGCCATGGGCATCGCCGGCACGGACGTCGCCAAAGAGGCGTCCGACATCATATTGACGGACGATAACTTCTCGTCGATCGTGAAAGCGGTCATGTGGGGCAGAAACGTCTACGACAGCATCGCCAAATTTCTGCAGTTTCAACTGACTGTCAACGTGGTTGCCGTGATTGTTGCTTTCATCGGTGCTTGTGCCGTGCAGGACTCGCCGCTCAAGGCAGTACAGATGTTATGGGTAAACCTAATCATGGACACGTTAGCGTCCCTCGCCTTGGCTACCGAAATGCCTACGCCCGATCTACTCCTCCGTAGACCGTACGGTCGCACAAAACCACTCATTTCCAGGACAATGATGAAAAATATTCTCGGTCAGGCCTTGTATCAGTTGAGCGTAATTTTCGTGCTTCTTTTCGCCGGTGAGTACCGTTTCCCTTGGTCTTCCCTTGACATCTCTCGATTCCTCGCCAGTTCGCCTCGTCAAGCGGACAGAACATTCTAAAAACTTGGCGCGATCGATTGCCGCAGGTGACCTGATGCTCGACATCGACACGGGCCGCGGAGTGGCAGCGGCGGGCGGCGGACCCACGCAACACTTCACTGTCATCTTTAACACGTTCGTCATGATGACTCTTTTCAACGAATTCAACGCCAGGAAAATTCACGGTCAGCGCAATGTCTTCCAGGGAATATTCACCAACCCCATCTTCTATTCAATTTGGATTGGCACGTGTTTCTCGCAAGTAAGTCTGCGTCACTATATCAAGACTATATATATATCTACTCGACCTATATGCGACATGAGAACGGTGTCTTTCAATATTAAATCTATGACAAACATTCGGAATTTACAGAGCTTAAACAAGATACAATGAATTTATATAACTTATCTTTCATTAATCAAATAACGGTTAATAGTTTTTATAACTTAAACCAAGTGTCACTTTATCCATTTTTTTTTTTTTTTTTTTTTTTTTTTTAATAAAATTGTTTATTTTTGTTTTTTTTCAGGTGGTCATCATACAATACGGTAAAATGGCATTCAGCACCAGAGCGCTCACGTTAGACCAGTGGTTGTGGTGCCTGTTCTTCGGAATCGGTACGCTAATATGGGGCCAAATAGTTACGACTATTCCTACACGCCGAATTCCCAAAATTCTTTCGTAAGTTAAAAATGACATACTCTTACACATAAACACGGTTCTTTTGTTTGTTATTTGAGCACAGAATCGAGGTTTGTTGCAATAATAGAAAGAACACGAAAGATGATTGCTCACAATATAAATTATTATTTTTTTTTCCTCAAAAGAAATGACTCTTCTCAAAACAGACGAGTTATTTTTACATTCACATAATTTATCAATTATGTTTTTAATAAAGAAAATCTTAATTAACTAATTAATTGAGCAAATGCATAGTAGTTTGAAAGCTGATCGTGGAAATATTGGAATTCTTACTGTCTTGCATATTATACTGTCTTGTGATATTTTCTGATGTGTAAAGATCACTGTATAAAGCTATAAAAAATGAAAGACTTCTTAATAAGTAAACTGTCTTTCGATCACTCGACGATCATTGTGAATACCATCAACATTGTGCTGAAATCATAACGCTTAAAGTAATCGATTTTATATCCAATGATCTATTATCACATATAAATTAGCATCTTAAGTTTTCGTTCTCATTAGTGGTAGATGCCTTTGCATGTCGAATCTTGAACTCACGTGTGCTAATCTGTATATATACAAACATATATATATACACACCACATGACTAGTAACAGTTTTATGTTGAATTCCCGACGAATGTTGTCTCCCGAATGCTGAAAGCATGCGTGATTATTCCGCTTTGATCTATAATTAGAATCTTTGATATAAATTTGTAAAATAACTGCAAAGTTATGCATAAAACACGGTTTCAATCATTTTGCATCAAAGTATATTAATTAAAGTCGAGTCTGTAATTACTGAAATAATTATATGTAAATTATATATATAACCGGGATACTTTTGTACTTGATACAAAATTATATATATATATTTAGCTTTGTAATTAAAAGAAATCACATTTTTTTGCAATACTAATATAGTTACAGTGTATTTAAAAAAAAAAAAAAAAAAACTATTATGCCTGACGCAAGCTCTTACGATACGAGTATAAAATAATTTTGTATATAAATGTTTTTATTTTGAAAATTGTTCATTTTTTAATCGTCGGGGGTAATTTCTGCGATTTCTGAAGCGTACGTAAAATCGATCAAATAAAAATAATCGCGCCTGCTTGGGGGAATCCCATCCTGGGTACATTCCATCCCTCGCTCCTCCAACTTTGGAGTAGCTTACGTAATTTGGTTTTAAACGTTGCATGATTACAGCCGTACAGCCGAAATCTACGTACTTGTTTGTGTCAAGTGACCGATGACGTGCACTGTTGCACTAATTAAAATCTCTAATGTTCAACGAGGCAAATTAGAAAACGACAAAGGCGCGAAAACAAGAGCTTAATCCAATTTAATATTGTCGATTAATTAATAATCAATTTTTGATTTGCGTGAGAACCAATTCGAGCAATTAATTAATGCTTGTTAACACACATACATACTTTTACTCGATTCGTTGGATTTACGCGGTTTCTATCTCTCTTTCTCCGATACTTTTTTTTTTTTTTTTTTTTTGCCCTACCTTTTCTATCTTTATCTCTGTCTATTTTTGCCCCTCTTCTTACTGTTCTTAATCGCTCTCTATATTTTTTCATCCATCGTATATGACACATACACGATCCGAGGACACACGCTTTCGTCATAATCCTTTCTGCTCATTTTTGATCATACATTTGTCCGATCCGAATGAAACCGGTGTAAAATTTCAGTGAGTTCTCTTTCCGATATTATAAAAAAATACATGGAAAAGATATTTTCATTATCGAGAGAAAAATTATGAAGATGCCTTCTGATATCGCGTATTTTTTATCTCATCGAAATTCGAACTCGCTGGTTTCACAACAATTTCGATCATCGCGCTCGTATCATTCTCTCTTTTACACATCACCATCTATTCTCTTCTGTCTACGCTCTTTTTCTTCTTTCAAAGCTAATTCAGCTCTTAATTCTCAAAAGAAGCACGGCTCGATGCGTAGCCGCATCCGAGAATCTCCCTGTCTCGGGAGGGAGGCGCAAAGGGAAGATATATAATCTCGAGTCGAGAATATACACGCTTTTTTGCCACTATACTCTCTGTATATACACGAGTCGAGTGCCAGTATAAAATGCTACACGAGCGGAAGGGTCAGCTAACCAAAGGTCACAGGGAGTGCTCTCGCGCGAACCTTTTACCGCCGAGTGTGTAGTACGTGTACCGCTTGATAACACAACGGGACTGCCCCGGCTGTTCACTTTGTGTGTGTGTGTGTGTGTGTGTGTGTGTGTGTGTGTGCGTGTGTGTGCGTGTGTGTGTGTGTGTGTGTACCGTTTCGTAGGTGAATAGAATCCCGATACTTTCCTCGTATGTACGTCCATCGCCTCCTGCAGCGCGCCAGGACAACGACAAAGACTAATGACTAATAACTGGTAACCAATCAAGCAGAGATTGTTGGATTGGTCCCAGACTACGTGTGTTGATACGTTATCAAGTATGATTTTTTTTTAATGGTATCTAATCTGTAATTTTTCGCCTTTTCGACAATTTGTTAATGACATTTTTTTTTTTTTTTTTCTAACAATCTGGAAAACAAATCGCTCGACAAAATATAGGGTAAACTCGGGTAAGGTGGCCATAGTTTTTTAAAATGCAAGAAACATACTTTTATTTTTGTTATTTTTTAATAATCTTTGACATATTATTTTCACTGAAGCTTTAAATTACGTAATATTATCGAAATTAAAAGAACAATATTTAATAGAAATTTTATATTGTCAAAATAGTACAACATAAGCATTGGCCATCTTACCTAGCTTTTAAGGAAAAGATGACCATAATATTTATAAAAGAATAGTGAAAACGAAAATAAAAATTATAGGTCATGTAACAATTTACATATCTTTATAATATGTCCAACGTCGATTACGATAGTTTAACTGTAATTTATTCGACGTTACAACAGTTTTTAGTGGACGCATGAAAAACCTTGCGGGTAGTCAAAAGTAAAAATATATGATATAAGATTCGCAATATCGTTATTTCGAACAATATATGCACATAAACTACTGTAAATATCGATTATCTTGGATAATGACTAAAAAAGCGCGCTATGTAGCGATTATTGAAAAAATTACAGCCTATGGCCATCTTTTCCCTATGGGCATCATACCCTAGTTTACCCTAAAGGAGTCTGCGCGTTTCTTGTGGAAAATTGTCTCCCGATGGATTTTGTAGAACGAAACTTTTTGAACGAAATTCAGCGAAAGACAATTTTCACAAGGAATATGCAGGGTCCTTTACGGACCGATCCTCGACATATACTATCATTATCTCGTCCGACTATTATTCTACACGAGCTACGAGCTTGCGTGCGAGACTATAAATAACAACGACGGGCGACGTGTAGTCGCGACAGTACTATATGATTTTCGCGCTTATATCGTTCAACAGGTAAGGAGGAAACTCGCGTTACTTTACACCAAGGCGATTGACGATATGAAAAAAAGAGAAATGAATTAATGAAGTATTTGCGATAAAAAGAAACCAACGAAACGGAAAGCACAATATTCCACCGTCGACATTTCAAGCAAAGACGATTCGCTTATCAAAGTGAATCGTGACCTCCCGTACTTTGTGCTAATTGCAAACCCAATCTGACGCTGAAGGAAAAATGCATTTCGATGCAACGATTCTCGCTCATCTTACGTGCATATGTAATCTTGCATATCTTTTCTCCTCTCTCTCATTCTTCTTTCTATTTACTTTTCACCGCCTTCACTAACGGTTGTAACATAGAATGATGAAAAAAGCAGCAAAACTGGAAAAACATTTCGCACATCTAATCTAGCTTTACACGAACATTCTGTAGCAAATCATCTGAAATACACTTTCTTGCGATATTTCCCTCGTTTGTCATATATACAGATTATTCATTAATCAATTTAGACTCATTTTTAAAAACTGAAATAATTTTTCATTTATCTTCAGGAATTAATCAGATACTGGATCGATATGTTTTGTATTAAAAAAAAAAAAAAAAGTTAAATATTTCTTGTGCGATAAAATTATTCCTCGATTTTAAACTTTTGTCATGAAAAAAATCTACATAAATTAGCGAGAGAAAAGAAGATTATTATCTCTAAAATGCGATTTTTTAAAATTGTCCATAATTTCAGGTTTCTTGAAATTCTCTCTCTCTCTCTCTCTCTCTCTCTCCTATTATGAAAAAATTATTTCAGTTTATTTCGAACTTTATCGCGCGCACCCAACACTTTGTACCTTTTTTTCTATTTTTCTGCAACACTGTCAATCTTTGTCGAGTACCACATACTTTTTCATCACATTCACCCACGCTCTGCCATTTTTTTTTTTTTTTTTTTTTGCCACTGCTTAGCCTTATCACCATTACTGCTATTTTATTTCTCACATCATGCATTGCATTAGCGTATCACAGTAGATTAGGAATTCCGCTAAGGAGCGAGGGGAAAATGGAAAACGGTATTGGGTGACATGCAGTGCGCCGAGGGGAGAGCCGGCCGCAAAGAAACAAACTAAGAAAAAAAAAAGAAAAAAAAAAAAAAAGAGAAAATTAACAAACAGTAGGACAGCATTCTTTTCCATTGAGTTTTTTAACAGGAAGAAATCCATGAAGTGATGAAGAAATGGTTTGATGTTTTTTTCAAAAACAGATGGGGCCGCGGCCAGCCGGATGATATCGGCGCGATCAATCTAGGAGACGAGAAATTCGACCCAGACTCGGATAAAAAGCCGCGCGCAGGACAAATTCTATGGATCCGTGGTCTAACACGGCTACAGACACAGGTAACTATCCCTATCTCTCTCTTTCTCTCTCTCTCTTTCTCTCTGTCTTTCTTTCTCTCTATCTATCTCTCTCATTCTCTCATTATCTCATCACTCAACAAAAATCAATATTCTCTCAATTCCTCTATCACGAATACAGAAATGAAACCCAACAAACCGCCTCCGGATCCAACTTCCGGTTCAGGTGGCGAAACCACACACGGTTCTCTTTAACATTAAGACTTTTATAGGACTCTTTCTTCTTTTTCTTTTTTTTTCAAGCGCGCGTGCTACAACTTCAACGTTTATATCCAACGTTGAACGTATGCGCGCGTTTAATTATTATTATTACGTCTAACCACTCTAATTATATTATTACATATACTTATATTATTACGTTACAGAATTAAATCCGAAGCTACTGTTATATTACTATTATCATTACCATTATTATTATTATTACAATGACGACATAACACAACGAGACGAGCCGTTTCAGTTTTAATTAATGTTATATGTCTTGGTTTGCATTTTCATTTGAGTTCTACCGCGTAAAGAGAGCCGCGCGCGTTTTTCCACCGCACACCGACCGCAACGATCAAACCAATTCAAAACCGACGACCGTGCGATAAAAGTGTCTCAACAGACGACTAAAGTCGATAGACCCGATCGTTAACCGACGGCTCGAAAAAGAGCACGCGGCAAACGATCGCTGAAGGAAGAGCAAAGAGCCACCGCGAATTTTTCACACGACAACGAGACATTCGGTGCTCTCTCTCTCTCTTTCTCTCTCTCTCTCTCTCTCATTCTTTTTCTTTCTCTCTTTCTCTCTTTCAGAGACTCCAGACACCTGTGTCTTTACTCCAATTAGGTATCATATTCATGTACATAAACATATGTATATATATATAGACAGGCAAACTTAATCTTCACATATAAGTCTTCGTATCTAGATAAGACTAGGTCTAATCTCGATGAGGTCATTATCTCGGGTAGGTGCGAGATCAATCCGCGGTCATTGATTGATCGATCGGTCGATCAGCCGCACGAGATTAGGGTGATAGGACCGAACGGAGAGAAACGACAAACAAGAGACGAGATAATGTTATTAACGTAAAAACCTGAATAACTCGTATGACTCGACCAGTGTCACTGATCGCGCATGCACGACTCTTCGACGAGAACGACGCACTGATAGGATTGACGCACATACACACACACACACATATATATATATATATATATATATATATATATATATATACACCAACACACACATAGAAATTTGCCATAGTAGACGCACAGATTGATGCTTGCTCTCAGCCCGTATCCCCCCTTTACGCGACGAGTACCGCAGATGTGGGAGAGACAAGGGACAGTTGGGATCGGAACGTAAAATCTTTCGCCATGTAGTTATCACAAAGGATCAGCTGTGATCCTGAAATCCTCAAATAAATACATACAGAATGATCCAGCCACGAAACACATATGAAATTTATTCGAATATCTTTCTAAGATTCAAAGATACGAAAAAAAAAAAAAAAAAGGTTTTTCCTGCATTTTAAAATATTGAAGAATTTTATTCTAAACGTTTCTTCGTGTCTTTTCTAATCTAAGAAATGTATTCTCATGTGTTTTCTCATGGTGGTATTACGCTGTACAAGTGCATAGACAAAAAAAAAAGATTTAATAACGCAGATTCTAAAATCAATTTTCCATTTTGTGATTGATCTTTTTCATGTCCGTTTTGTCCCAACTTTTCCAAATGCTACACAGTGTTACACAGTCTCTCCCTCGTCCCTTTTTTTAAAGAAGATCGCGAGTGTCGTGACCAATATGTAGGGAGAACCAACCAGGCGTCACCGGTTTGAGTCGAGTCTCCTGATATTATGTACTTTCTGCGTCGACGAGCTTTCGACCTGAGCACGTATATTACATTGCGTACATATATTACATATATATATATATATATTTTTTTTTTATACGTTCATCTCTTTCCCGTACAGCTTGCATCCACAGTAGATTTCCACAGACAGCCAGAACCAACATAGCAATGGTCCACGCAGTCCTCAACCCCAATATATCTTTCTTTCTCACTCTTTCATTCTCTTTCTCTCTGTTTGTGTTTCTTCTCCCCTTCCCCCGCCCCCGATCACTCACATTTGGTCGCCCATTAGCCCTTTCGCCTTCTCACCCTTTCTTTAGCTGTCTATACCTTTCTAGTCCTCGTGAAATTACATGTCAGACGCTTTCATCCACCCACTCGAGGTTCTGCGGAACCCCAAAGCGTGCACACATCACTCTTGTCCGAGTTCAGTGATCGATGTCATGTTTCGCCGATCGACAAACTCGGATATTCTCTCCCGCAGGGATTTACCTTTTCAAACTGTTGCCGTGAAGTATACCCCGTTCGTGTGCACCCCGTTCTGGATATCCGCAAGTGACGTGAAAAGCAGGATGTTAAATCGATCTACGTATAGCTTACTTTGTACGTAGTAACTTTCTTCGCTAAACTTTCTCTCTCGCAGATATGTCTTTATACCGCTATATAACTTTCCTCACTCCATTGTTACAAACGAACCCGGTCTCTTGCGTAATGCATAACGACGCGCGGAAACTCGCGACTAAAGTAGGTAGTCATCCTTATGCATGTAGCATATAGCATATACATATAGCGTGTATCTAAATCCGCCTCTTACGGGACATGTAATTAGCCGGTAAAACGAACTTTGATTGTTACGCGTTTCAAGACCAAATAAAAGATTCATCTGCTCGCTATTGTCCTTAGCGGCCTTAGTTGCTGTCGTTCCTATCGATTTTACGTTCAAGCGGAAGTCTCTACTGTCTAAGTTAAAGTAGACGTTGCCGAGAGAACGACGTTTGTACAATACATGGATGGCATTATATATGATAATATTAATATTAGGCTATATAAATCGCTATATTACAGGTATTATATAAATTACATGCATTTATTTTTTGCGTAATTAAAAACATAAATATATCATTTGCGACGATAAAATCACGAAACGACCATGTCAATCGGCGATCGCAATCTCAACTACTATATAGGATTATTAGTATATATTCCAGGGTTCATGATTGTGGTCCGTTTCTCGTCGAAGAATCCTTAAAACATCTGATAACACTCTGTACGATGATTGCGCAGTGAAGTAGTAATTTTGTAGTAATGTCAAATATTTATTTATCTATCTGTCTATCTATCTATATCTATTTATCTATTTATCTATCTATCTATATCTATTTATCTGTCTGTCTATCACTTTGACGGCTCGGGCTGTAGCGCGACAAAGATAACGACATCGCTGGTCCGTTGCAGCTGTTGCAGCCGATAAAAAAAAAATAAAAAAAAAAAGAAGAATAAAAAACGAATGCACGAATTGCACACAACGTTTGAGTAAAAATTAAAAATTCCAGTCTAGCTAGAGAGAACGCGCGACGACACGTGTTATTTCCCTTCTCTTTCTCTCTCTCTTTGTCTCTGTCTCTCTACCAATTTTTCTACCACTCTATATATAAATATATATAGAGTGGTATATATATATATATATATAGCTACACTTCATACTCTCTATTGTCTTTATATATTCTCTTTCTCTTATTTTCTCTGTAACCTCGTCTGTTTCGCACAGTCAACGGTCAATAAGTGTTCAATATCACGAGAAGCACACAGTTAACGTGAACGATTTAATAAGACATAAAAAAAAAAAAAAAAAAAAAAAAAAGAAAAAAAATAAAATAAAACAGAAATTGAACAAACAATTAAGAAAAAAAGACAGAAAAAAAAGTGATAAGACGACAAAAAGAAAATACAATACATGGAATGTCACGTGAAGCTAATGATGTAAAACTGGATGTGTCACCTACTTTCAGACGAGCAATAGAACTCTGGTGCAGAATGTATCTGTGACAGGCAGATCCCCTTCTCAGGATTACTACATGGTTAGTCCGCAAGTCCACTATCATCCGCAAGTTTGATCATTGTTTGACCGTGTTATAAATAATAATCTGATTAACCGTTTCTCTCTATATTTATCTATACGTATATATTTTTATCAATTTTTTTTCCTCTGATATATATTCTGATTTTTTTTGCGACACTTCTCACTTTGATCGATATGTATAATATGTATTATGATTTTCCTATAAGCAAACCTTTTCAGTTTGCCTTTTGTGTTCTCTATCTCTGTCTATCTTTCTTTCTCTCTTTCTCTCTCTCTCTCTCTCTCTCTCTCTCTCTCTCTCTATCTCTCTTCTACTACTTACTGCTACTACTATTACTACTTATCTGTCTTTCTACACACGTCTCACAATGTCTGCATTTTGTTTAACAAGTAAGTGCTTGCGGACTGCGAGTCTCGATTAATATTTTTCGCCCGTGTGCTTATTATATATATATATTTATATATTATTAGTACATGCGACACACCCATTTTTTGTGGTTGATTTTAAATTATTCTCCACAAATTGAAAAAAAAAAAAAAAAAAGCAAAAACCAGCAGCCAGTGTATATACAATATATATATATAAAAATCTGTGTGTGTGTGTATATATATATATATATATATATATATATATATATTGGCGTTGAGCAATTTGCATCGCCTTTGCGGCAGCTAACAATAATGCTCCTGTTTTTTTTTTTTTTTTTTTTTTTTTTTTTTAATCTTTTTTCACTACTACACCTGTCTCTCTGTGGATCCTGTGTCGCGGGATACGATCGCGCGTATCCGATCGTGTATATCTTGCTTCTCCCGGTGTCACAATTCGTCCTCTGTGTCTCTGTCAAAAGCGAGAACGCTTAATACATATAATGGGGCGCATGTTTGATAAATAATACTACACGCTCCGATTCACGCGTGACAACGAAACAGCCAACCACCCCACGTGGATTGGGCCACACGCTATCGTTGTTGTTGTCGCAGCCCGCGAGAGACACATTGATGGCTTTGATGGCGTTCAATGGACGTTATTACGATTACGACCGTTTTGGCTGCCGTCATACGCTTTTCTCTCTCGATTCTGTCTCTCTCTCTCTCTCTCTCTCTCTCTCTCTCTCTCTCTCTTTCCACCGTGTAACTTTACGTTCTTGCGTGTCTTTTCTATTTTATTTTTTTTTCTTTTCTCTCTCTTTCTTTCCTTCTTTCTCTTTCTTCTTTTTCTTTTCTTTCTTTCTTTTTTTTTTCTTTTCTCACTTTCCTCTCTAAGGTGTTGCATGTACGTGTATGTGTGCGTTTCGAAGACGCTCGTCAATAGACCGAACAGAGAGGTCGAGGACGAGGTCGCGCAGCTTTCGGAGTGACGTGATCAGAGATGTGTACGGCGCTAACTGCGGTGTGTGCTATCAGTTTCTCGACGCAGCGCTGTTCCCAGAAATGTTAGTTAAAATTGACTGAGGTCTCGGTGATTCCTTAGTCGAGTCTAGTCGCATAGTCGTAGGTATTTCGCTGCTTCTTACTTCTGGTTCTCTCGGGTCTTTCTGTGTCTTCGGGAGGAGACGCGGCGACTCAGTCTGGACCCCAGTTAACGTTAATTAACGTTCCAAGGAACGGCCCGCTAAACAATACACTAGCCTCTGTTAAACATTCGACAAGTCTTTTTAATTAATTAATTTTTTTTCTGGATCTATGTTTCGCTTTCTTGTGTGTGCGTGTGTGAGCATCATTTTTGTTTTCCTTTTTTTTTTTTTTTTCTTCATTTCCGGCGTACGACTCGCCCGGTCGGCCGGCTTTTTTTCTCCATCTAACTAATACACGCGCCGTGTATATCCGCTGCCTCTGTATCTCACTTTTTTTTTTCTTTATCCGTTTTTAATTATTGCAGTGTGAGCATTGCTGTGATGATTAACACGTGATGTACGATGTTATTACCGTACGTTGTATATCGATGTGTGCGCGCGTGTGACATGTGTGTATTTTATTATTGTGCGTTTCAACGTACAACACAGTGTGTATGTAATACCTATATGTATATTCATATATATATATATATATTGCATTGTGCGTTCTATATCGATGCGAGCGATAACGCATCGGGCACCGAAAAAACGCGACGATATTCGCGTAAAAATTTTTTTCCCGTATAGGCACGCAAAAAAAAAAAAAAAAAAAAAAAAAAAGAAAAAGAAAACGCGCTCGATCGCGTTGTTCCCTCGCGGTTATGTATTTTCAAATTTAGCATATTTTCGACCGTCGAGTCTCACACAGTTTTCTCCCCCATACATTTTTTTTCCAGACTTTTACGTCGGACTTTTTTTTCCCCGCTATTCGAATAGCGATGAAACGCGTCAGTCAACCTTATCGATGACACCTATTATCTGTCCCTCAAAATTTAAAACAGCACTCGATTCCATTTGATTCTCTCTTTCTCTCTCTTTTTCTCTGTCTCTCTGTCTTTTCGATTATTTGAACGACTGGAGTCAATAGTCAACACGAATCTTGGGGTCTCTTCTCGATTAGAGTGTCGCTTGACAGCTGTAAAATCAAATAAAAATTCACTAAGGAGATGTCAGAATATCTGCAAGTCCGTTTACATTTCTACCTGTGATATTGTTTTATTATTTGAAAAGAAAATAAAGGGATATAGCGTTTGACAATCATTAATCTCTTGAATATATAAAAAAAATCAGCAACCATTGGAAAAATGTGGATTTTAATTTTTTCATTTTGTCCATTCCGTCAGAAATAACGTCTGATCAAATGACAACCAAGTGACAACTTGACGATCTAAAAACATTAGTTAATTTTGTGTAAAAAAAAATTTAAATTATTTCTACAACGCGACACTCGAATCGTGACAATGAAACGTGCACCTCTTTGTGTTTCACGACTTCAGTCGTGCTCCTCTTTTAATCTCTCGCAAAATTGTTCTCTCTCTCTCTCTCTCTCTCTCTCTATTTTTCTTGTTAGAGAGAGAGAAGTCGCCCCTGCTTTTTATACCAGGAGGCTTGCGGTGTGAAAAAAAAGAAACGTGAAAAAACGAGAGAGATTTGCGCGCCACGTGTCAATTCATCCATCGGCACGAGGGACGAAACGGGACGGGGGAGGGGGGAGAAAATATATTTTTTCTACCTAGACACACCTATATAGATATACACTCTAGGGACGAAAATGGAGAAAAAAAAAAAACGCGCGGAGGGGAACCCTTAAGCGAACGCCGATGCAATCCGCGGCAGAAAGAGTCGCGCGTGCTAAAAATGAAACGTAGTGGTATGATTAGCGAAGGTGGAAGAAAAGCGAGAAACGAGACTGATGGTTATAATTTGTGGTTTGTTAGCCAGCGGAACCCATTCGAGAGACTGAGGTATAAGGGGGCGGCAGATTCTTTTGCCCGCCGCCACACTTATCCTGTCGGAGTACAAACAAGTACGTAGCTCATGTAGATGAACGCCTGCCGTATAATACGTTGTTATAATCATCAAAACCCGCCAGTACGCGTGTTGTACCGCATATATTACATATTACCTTACTATATATCGTCATACACGACGGATCGTCGACGTGCGTAACACGTGCGCGTGCACGATGGAATGTCTCGCCGTTTCTTGGTCTCTCTCTCTCTCTCTCTCTCTCTCTCTCTCTCTCTCTCTCTCTCTCTCTCTCTCTCTCTCTCTCTCTCTCTCTCTTTCTCTCTATCTTTTTTCTCACTCTCTCTCTCTCTCTCTCTCTCTCTCTCTCTCTCTCTCTCTCTCCCTTTATCTTGTTGAATTTTTACCATGATTTCGTCGAGTTCAGATTCTTGTGCCATAAACGCGCAGAAATATGATCTCTACGTCTATTTGCGATACACATACACACGCACATATACAATGAAATATTTTATTATTATAATATTAAATTTATAATATAAAATATTTCATTTTATTTTATTTTATTTTTAAACTGACGACGTAAAGTAATTTTTTCTGCGCGTTTGTGACATCGAAAGTTGAACCTTTCGAGTTTCTAATTCTTTTTCACGATCTCCAACTTGGATCGCTCTAGATCGATCCTCGTAAATGGAGACTCTCTCTATACTCGACGAGGATTTTGATAACGATTACAATGACGACGACGAGTATCGTCGTGAAGACGATATGTGGACGCTCTCTCGTCTTCCCGAGAAGCGTTTCGGTGCGATGTCACGGCGGCGACGATTCGAGATATGCACGGATATGATTACATTGAACGAAGTGTCACACTAATATGTTTTTCTTTGTGTAGCGGGGGGGTGTGGGTTGCGGTCGGTGGACCCTCCCCCGTCCGTCGGGGTCGGGGGCCGCGATATTGCCCGGCAGATCCACCGGCCCACCCGCGCTTTCTGTTTCTCAGTAGTATAGTCTGAGTGTGCTGTGTGTGTTTCCGTATATCCATCGTCGTTGCCTCCTCCCCAACCCCTCCCCCTCCCCTCGCGTGTAAACCTCGACGCAATCTGTTTGCGTCGATTTTTGCAGAACTTCTTTAAAGTGTCGCTCGCGTACACTTTTTTCCTTCTAACTGACGTAATTTTTTTTTTTTTTTTTTTTTTTTTTTTTTAATAATACCGTTTTCGTTTTTGTTCATTAGTTTGATGGATAAAGAAAGATCGCTGGAGCTTCATCAGCGACACTAAAAAAGAGTTTGGTTTTTCATCCCCGAAAAGAAATAAAAACCCTCCAAGATACCGCTTTCTCCGCTACCACCACTATCGATTATATCCTTTTCCTTCGTGCTAGGGACCGCTTGCGCGTCGATTTTCACTTCTTTTTAGGTCAGAGATCAATGTTGTAGGAATCCTCGAGGATTGAGGTAACGTGTCAGTCGTAGATCTCGATGGTGTTGCTTTGTTATGATGATGTAGGAGGAAGGGTTGCGAACTTGAATGAAGTAGCATTGCTGCATCGTGCGCACTTCTTCCTTCTTTCTCTTACATATCGGCGGCACCCTAATCCTAAATCCGTTTCTACAGACACGAGAGTAAATGGATTAATCAAAGACCGAATCGTGCGAACGGATCTCTTTGAGAAGAAGTCTCGTTTCGTGGAAGCTTCAATTAAATTCGCATCCATTAATGAGATTGGTCAGAATCTAACTCTTTGTACGCGTTTATTTATTTATTTATTTATTACTCGAAATTTTTATTTCTCGCGTACAAGACTTTTTCTAAAGTAATCGGCGAATTTAACTTAACGCGTGCCTCCTCCGAGTCTTCTAAGGATGTCTGCTTAATTCTCACTCGCGGTCGCTCTCGATTCAATAAAACTCAACATCTCGCGGTCTGTCGTCCGGAGCCTCTCGCAAGTGACAGAGTTTGGCGAGCGGACATCGACAGGAGATGATTCTTTCGTGGCTTGTACAATTGTGTAATCATTTATTGCGATTATTTATATTAAAATAAATGGATAATAATTTTGTGTGAAAAAAAAGATATTTATTGACAAAGACAAAATATAGGAAAATGTTTGGAATTGTACTTAGCCACGAAAGAGGACATTCATCGTTGTACCCCATGGATTTTTGAGCCCTTTTCTATTCCCGTCACTGTTAGTACGTGTGTGTGCGTGTGCGTGTGTGTGTGCGTGTGCGTGTATGTGTGTATGCACGGTTGGCCAATTTATGCATCGACCTTATTTTCTGTTTGCCCGAGGTCTAACACCGCCATTGTTTCGTACCGAGTGCCAATTAGAGGATTTAACACGTTACATCACTGTAATTTGTGTTGTTGTGAAAAAGGAAAAAAATTAATAATAATAATAAACGTATCTCGTCGATGGAGCAAACGTTTACGCGACTGTCGGCATGCATTATTCGTAATTATTATTATCGCGACAGCGATAAAGAAAGAGAACTTTTTAATATAATTCCGATATGGGAAAAGTCAGAGCCAGATGGAAATTGCCGATTCGATTCGAAGGAAAAGAAGAGCGATCGCTGAAAATTTATTCTCTAAAATGATATGTTTCTCCCTTATCTTGATTTATCATCTCTCCACTGGAATGGAATCTTGAATTTCTCAATTCTATTTCTCTCTGATCTGACTTTGACTGCAATTTCTCTCTGCGGGCACTCGCAAATATTATACATATTAAAACGCAAACTATCGCGAAAACGACGAGAGACTGTTTCAATCTATTCTGAATCGTCTCTACATATGAATATTATTATCTAGCAACAGAACATGTCTGATCACAGCGTATGTGAGACTTGTTATATAGTTACAGTAGAGGAACGTTAAATGTTGAAAAACCAAAACACGTTGTGTGTCTAAAACTAACTACACGCGTGAAACTATCACTAGGAGGATTATATTGTACTTAGGAGAAGCAACTGTGATCCACCCTGTCTCTCTCTGTGTCACGAACGTGTACCGTATCGTATATTTCCATTTTAGAGCTCCTTCGCTTTACTTACTATTATACTCGTACTACACCAACATTACCAATCACACTATATCTGTCTCTGTCTCTGAAACTTCTGTGTCTTACCCCTTATTATACTCTGTTGACACTCCAAGCCGTAGAGGAGCGGTTACAAGCGTGCGAATGCTTCGGCAGACTCGCTCGCGAACGGTTCAGGACTGTTGCGGACCATTCCTAATTGGGTAACTATTGCGAATTTCGTTTGAACACGCGATTGACATCCCCGCAGTCGTGAATTCCTGTTCGTTTTTTCTTGACGCAAAAATTAATCAATAAGGCAATCACTAATGAGGGGTAGTCGAGCCAGCATGTTTTATAAAAAAAGTCTTTTTGTCAACTGCATTTATTAATTATTTAGACAAATTATTAATATTGTACAAATTATTAAGATATTAAAAAGCCATTAACATTTTTTTAATTAAATGAAATGTAACTTGATACGAGCTTTTTTGATAAAATAGAAAGGGATTCTAACAGATTTGCATTTTGCGAAAAATTTAAAAGATTTTTAAGTTAATTTTGTCATTTTATTTTAATATTAATTAAAATTGTATATTTTTCGACTAATATTACAATAAGTCGGATCAAAGTGATTCACGTAACAACATTTTTTATTCGAATATGATTTTTTATGTGATTTTATTATTTCGTTTCCCGTAAGATCATCAACATGAGTCGATGAAATTAAAATCTGGTTCAAAAACTAATTTATTAAAACTTTAATTAACGTTGATCGATATCGTTGAAATCAAATATCGGATTGTTAAGTTTCGTTTGCCGCTGCTACTATTGCATATATCTAGATAGTTGCTATGACCTACTCCTCGTTTGCGATTTCCCTCTCAAGCCAACCTTAGATCGCAAGAAATAATGCTCGTTATTAGCGTTCTTAACACCTTCGTTCAAGAAGGGACGAAGGAAGGCTGTCTCGTCTGCGAGGACGTCCGCGCGTCGTCCACGTTCGATCGTGTTGGTCCTCGATTCGATGATCACTCCATCACGAACCCCAAATGAAGCGGTGTAGGTAGGTACGCATAAAAGTGAAGTAGATTGTGCGCATGCGATGCCGGTAATCGAGTTCGTATTTCTAGTTTGCATTACACGATAGTAGCCGGTGATACAGCGAGATCGTTGGAGGAAATCGAAAGAAATCATTACAACATATCTTATATATTCCCCCGGTACATTAAATCGATCCGGTTCTATTTAGCTCACGAATTCGGGTGAAATGCAACCAAGTCGACAAGCGAAGAAACTGTGACTCACGTCACAGACGTAAAAAAATTAAAGTAAGAAAAAAAAATATATATATAAAAATAAGTAAAAAAAAAAAAAAAACGCATCTATATATCCATAAAAACACAACAGCTACAAGAACAACGACAAGACCAGAACGTCGACACTCGGGGGACACTGAATAAAGAAAAGGGGGACACACCATATTATAACACACCTCTGCGCGAAAAAGAAAAAAAAAAAAACGAATATACGGCGTGCTTGTGTGTTGCTGGCTTGCCTCCTCGCTTCCTGATAGAACGTCCTTCCCTGTTTTTGCAGCTTCGAGTAATCAGAGCGTTCAAGTCGACTCTGGAAGATCTGGAGGAGCGTCGCTCTGTCCATAGTTTACACAGCTTACACAGTATGCGCAGTTCACGCAGCCACACCGGGCCCCGACCACTCTCTGACTTCACATACATTGACGAAGACCCGACAAACAACACCACCACCACCACCGCGCAGAACGCTGCCTACAAGTCCTCTAATAGGAGTGCCGAGCCGATGATGAGTCAGGATTACGAGACAAACTACAGAGGATCCTCCAGGATGCAACAGTCCCTCAACAGCCCCGCCTCGCCGTTGTTGCTGACTGTGACCGGGCCGACCAACGCGTACAATCATTATTACACCACTACCAATACCATCACCGATAACAGATCCCCCACTAGTAACGCCCTCAATCAGCCCCTGAGCCCCAACCATATGGCGCAGACGAGCAGCAATAGAGACAACACCGGGAATTCCTTGCTTCTGAGCTCCAACAACTTGGTCCTACCGGAACTGACCAAACTCGTGCACGAGACCAGCATTTAAAGACTCTTTTCTCTCTTCTCTCTACATATCATTCCATTCCCCTCCATCTCTTTCCATCTTTTTTTTTTTTTTTTTTTTTTGCTATCAGTCATACCTTTATCATTTATGACTCAATCAAAGTTTAATCATTTTACTTTCTCTCTTCTCGTTTCAAATTTGTTTGTCCATCTGTCCTTCAGTTTGATGTCCCTTTGTCACTTTTTTCCTCTACTGAGTAGAGGGACTTGTATATATATTCCTCCTGCGGTCTCATATGCACCGTGGGATCTCACTCGAGATCCTGCAATCTTGTTTCGCTCATTCCGAAGCGAAGAAGAATATAATGCGTTTACGCGTTTATCCTTTACCGCTCCCTTTCTTCTTTTGGGATCAATACTATCCGTCTCTATATCCAACACTTTTTCCCAAGGATGTACTTACCGCATATTTTGCTCGTACCGGCCGAATTTATTATTCCCTCAAGTACCTTCTTTTTCCTCTGTCTCTCTCTCTCTCTCTTTCCTCCGCCTCTCTGCCGAAAACTTTTTACCACTCGCTCAACGAGGACGGCGGATCTGATCTGATCTCAAAGAAATCGCAGCGCGCCGATTTAAGATACGCCTAAACATACACATGAACAAGGCAATATTCGCAAATCGCGAGCTGCTGCTTAAATAAAACCGTAGGTTACGGTGTACTTAACACGCGCGACGTATCGTTGGGGTGGGATGGAAGGCGAGGAAGAGGAGGGACGGTTGCGAAGAGACGGGGAAATTCTGCTCCGCAAAGTATCGCGAACGTTCTTCGTGCATGGGCTATACACTGTCGAATATGATATATATATACAGGGGTCCCGCTTTTTCCAGGGGTATCGCTTCTTACCCGTAACCGACTGGTGTATACCGAGGTGAAAGTACTATTTTCGCCTTTTAGGCTAACTTTAGGATTCTGGAGTTTATTGCACGACGATATGAGTTGCAACGCAACCACGCGTAAAAAAATAAATAAATATCTAACGAGGTATTATTGTGTTGCACAGTCTGCTAAAACGATGTTTTCTAATATTTTTTAAAGTAATTAACGTTATTCAATTATGTCGTTGATGTTTGAGACTTACATTCGATGTCACTGACTTAACACACATATTTTAATTAATATATTAAGTAGCTCATTAATTTTTAAGAGAATATTATTACGGAATGTTTGCCAAGAGTTTATTGAGATTTTCCACGTTTCGTTAAAGTTGTTGCAAAGCCCGTATATATATATATATTTAAATGCAAAATCTGATATTAATTAAACGATCAAATTTATTATTTCCAAAGAATGATGATTGCACGCCAATATTCGTACATGAAAATAGTATTTTATCCATATACTTGATAAATGAAGACGCTTAAGTGCTTGTTCGCTTATCAATTAACCTCGTATATATGATAGTTTACTTATATATTTACCTACTTACTTATATATCTACTTATTTATTTATTTATCTGACCAATAATTGGTGATGACAAATAATTTTAAATTAATGCTAACCCTAACTCTTTGTTTATACTTTTTACATAACTAAATTCTGGAAAATGATAGGAGCGAATTATAAAACAGGTTATAATTTTTTTAATAATTTTAATTAGACGTTTAAAATTATTGTCGAAACATTGTGAGAGATAAAATAATTTTTTACAAATTTTTATTTTTTTTTTTTTTTCGCTCTCCGCCAGTGTTGCAGTTTTGGAGAAAAAATATCCGAAATTAGTTTGTAAAGAGTATTTCTTTTTTCACTTTTTATGAGTGTTCGCCAATTTGACGGTCAGTAAAATAATCACCCTCGTTTGCTTGCCTGTTTGGTATTGGATGTGAATGTGTCCGTTCGCGCGATATAACTGATGATGATCCGACTCGAGTCGTCGAGGATGACGCTGACGTCATCTCAGACGACAATCTACCTCGACTGAGATAAAAAGTCCTCGCGAACTAATACTTGTAACTGCTTTTCGCAAGTACGACTAACAAAAGAAACGACCTTCCATCCCTGTCCGGGGGATAAAAAAGACGCGCGTTTCGGCGCCGCTCGAGCGAGAGTACCGCTCGATCGCGATCGACAATCCGAAAGAGATCTATTTATTACGAATCTTCCTACACGCACCGCGACGAGAAACATCTTTCCCGTCTCGGAGCTGAATGTACTTACACATATACTCTCCACCACTATGCCTCGGTCTCTTCTATTCTCATGTCGACTTTATCGTCGTTCTTGTGAGCGGGCTCAGTTCTACGGTATCTGAAAGTATTACGAAATATTTAATTCTGAGACTGACAATGAAATTGAATAGGAAGCGTGCGAAATCGTTCCTTATAAGTTTTCATACAACACGTTATCTAATTAATTACAATTATATATACAATAATATACATAATCAATTAAAATATACATATTTATTTTTTTGACAAATTTTCCTTCCATTTTTTTCTTTCGTCTAAATATACAAATTTCAAACATTATACAGCCATTGACAAGATTATTAGGCACCTTTAAATTTCTTATTTTGTTAATAGAGAGTATATAAATACTAAAAAGACTAAAAAAATTATCGATAGTACTTTAAAGCTGAAATTTCAAGCTTTAAAATGTTTTTTTTTTTTTAATTTTTCGCCCAGTATCGATAACATGTCTGAAAAATACAGATTTAGTTTCAAAATTATGTGCTGATAACGCATTAAAGTTGTTATGGGTAATTAAAAAAATTTTTGTATTTTCCTTGCTTTAAAAAAAGAACATTGTTTTGTTTCTTAAAATTTTATTGTATTTTTGACACTCTGCAACTCGATAACAAAATTTCTCTCGATAAATCGAAGTCAAGTTCCATAAACTACAACATTTTGCCTACAAAATGCTTTTTTTAAAACTTTCCTGCAATTTTTTTTGGCCGAAATATATAATTTTGAAACTAAATCTATATTTTTCAGACATGTTGTCGATACTGGGCGAAAAATTAAAAAAAAAAAAAACATTTTAAAGCTTGAAATTACAGCTTTAAAGTGCTATCGATAGTTTTTTAAATCTTTTTAGTATTTACAAAATAAGAAATACGGAAAATTTAAGGGTGCCTAATAATTTTGTCAATGGCTGTATATATACATATGTACAACATATTTCAAAATTTATAATATGCCAATTGTATTGAGAAAAGAAAAGAAAAGAAAGTTCTCAAAATGTGATGAGAATAATTTAAAAGACGTGTTCTTGCTAATTCTTGCTTTGATATTATACATTAAGAACAAGAAATGATATCTATTTACATGGGACCAAAAAAAAAAAAGAAAAAAAGAAAAAAAGATTACTTTATAATAGTTCTGACCCCGATCACGAATCCTTCGCCTCGAATCCCCTCTTCTCGACATATCTTCCCTAATTTTGCGATTACCCTCAAGTATATCATTCATCTCTCTATCTCTTTCTCTCTTTCTATTGTCTCTGTATCTCGTCTTGCCTACCTCAAGGAAATCGAATTCTGCCAGCGATCCTGACGGATAGGATCCGATCTCTCTTATCTCTCTTTACCTCTCTCTTTCTCTATATCTCTCGACTGCTCGAGACGAAATCGCGGGGGCTCAGAGTGTTGGAAAAAACGTCGTCCGATAGAGAAATCCCGTCCCCACTTTTTTGTTCGAGTGTGAAACAGAAAAGAAGAAATAAGACAAAAAGAGAGAAAACGTCTGTCTGAATATTCTACCGACGAGGAAGGAAATTAATAATTGTGACCGCGAACTATATATATATATATATATATATATATATATATATATATATATATATATATATATATAGGAGGGTTCGTTACCGATATTCTCCTTTGCCGAGCGACAGCGTCGGGTGTGTGATCGAGCGGCGAATTAATTTACGCAGCGACGATGTCGTTACGGACAGAGAGACGGAGGAGCACTCGCTCTCGATATTGTATAATGTAAGTTTTATTCAATTTTTACATACACACATAAACACACACACACACACACACACACTCTGTCTCTATCTCTCTTTCTCTCTCTCCCTTGTTACTTCTCGCTTTTATTTATAAATCTTGTAAGAATAAAAATTTAGGGACCGCGAATTTGCGCTTTTTCTAAGGAGCGCGTCGACGGCATTTCAGGGAATCGTCAACGCGATTTGAATTCATCGCCCGCGGAATTGAAACCGACGTGAAATTCCGAGATAAAGAAATCCCGATGGTGCTTAACGTATCTTTTCTCTCGTCCCCCATTCGCGACGTGATATTCGAGATGTGTGTTTTTTCTTTCCGCGTCGAGAAAAACTCTTAACTCTTGGTCGGAAATGATGTCGATTTCAATTCCCGGTGGTACTTTTTTTTTTTTCCTCACGCTTCATGTTTCTCGCGTAGAGGAAATCGCTCGTCGCCTATGGATGAAGAAATGTACTTAATCGTCGGATCTCGTTATCTTCTCTCCTTGGTCTATTTATCCTTTTGTCGTTCTTTCTCGCTGATTCAAAGTGACTCGAGAGACGGAAAAACTTATTTTACAAGGATAATCGGGATAAGAGTTTACGACGTTTGAACAATTGTCGTAACGATGCAAGACATTTTGCGTTGTTGTAATTTTTGCGAAAGTAATGGTAGTGTATTAAAAATTTTCAATTTAATATTTATTATACTAAATTATTAAGAAAAGATGATTTTATCGTTAGAAATTATATACAGGGTTTTCGAAAAGTCCGGAAACGGTCGAATATCTCCAAAAAAAAGCATTTTAGAGAGAAATGTTTCAAATAAAAGTGCTTTGGCTCGAAAAGCGCCATAAAATGGTGCCATTGGTTTGACCTTGGATAGTCGTTTGAAAGTTACATGAAGGTCACCTTGAATTTCTTAAATGGAACACCCTATATACTTTTGCATATTCTTGTAGCTTACCTCGAGAGCTTTCCAAAACACTATAATGAAACTTCTTTTGATTAAGTACTTTTCGAGTTATGAGGCTTGAAGGTTCCAATATTTTGACATCAAATGCGAAATATCTCGTAAAATATTAATTTTTCGATTTTTTTTATAGAAACAACCATATATTTTCTTTATGATTATTATTGCGTGCTAAAAAGTATTAAAATAAAATAATCAAAAAATTAATATTTTACGAGATATTTCGTATTTGATGTGAAAATATTGAAACTTTCAAGCCTTATCTCGAAAAATACTTAATGAAAAAATATTTTATTATAGTGTTTTGGAAAGCTCTCGAGGTAAGCTACAAAAATATGCAAAAATATATAGGATGTTCTATTTAAGAAATTCAAGATGACCTTCATATAATCCACGGTCAAACCAATGGCACCATTTTATGGCGCTTTTCGAACCAAACAACTTTTATTTGAAACATTTTTCTCTAAAATGCCTTATTTTCGCGATATTTGACCGTTTCTGAACTTTTCGAAAACCCTGTATAACGCGATTAATATCAATTACTTCGATCGTCCCTTCCTCTCACTTTTTCCCGCTTTTCGTTTCAAGATCGACGAGATACGCGAAAGCGAAACTCGATCGCTGAAAGATGGAATATGTAACCGAGAATCGTTTTTTTTTTTTTTTCTTCCTTTTCTTTTCTCTTGTTCTCTTTTTTTTTAATTATAGTTATTTAATTATATATCGTACCGAGATAACTTTTTCGACTAATTATCATTGATTTTTAAATGTGTCTGCTACTGCCAGCGTGTTGAAAACACGTGGAGAAAAATAAAATAAAAATACAAAAGATACACAGTACAGAACTAGAAAGAGCTGTGAAAACTTAGTCGTTAGGTCTTCTCCTGGTTGCGACGTTTTTAGCTGCCATCTTAAAATAACGCGACGTAAGGGCCCCCGTTGAACGGACGAGTTTTGATCGGATATTTTCACGTGAGATTGAAGATTTAAGCACTACGCACCGTATAGTACAAATAATATACACGAGCTATAATTGTACTAAATTTTGAAATAATCAGAGTTAATAAGAAGATAATGAGAGTCGTGAAAATTGAACAAAAAAAATCACCTATTAAGTCTCTGAATTCCATGATGATGTAATTACATATATAGATGATATAACGTAATTCTTATTAATAAAAGATATACGCACGGTTTATATGGAAATAATCTGTGGTTACGGAAACTTTTAATACATCATAAACCGTCAATTCTTACAACTTGAGACCGCTTGCCTTTTAAACTGTACTTTGTAGGTCCTCTATTCTCAAGGAAGAAAATACAGTCATTCTATGTAGAACATGTGTGAGAGAGATTCAAACTTAGAGGAAAAGATTCCATTTAAGTTGTCGAAACTCGTGGGATTGTAACCGAAGGAAATGAAGACGAGGTGATCTTCTTGAACTTAACATTTTCGAACTTTGAAAACAATTTTCTCGGCGCATCGGCGGACGGTCCTTACGACGTGGATGATAACTCGAATCTTGACACTCCCCAATTACTTCAGTAGCATGAAGAATAGACTTCTATTCGCTCTAGCAGCCACATAAGATCCGTATTACATGTCTCGTACAATCGATTTGCCGCGCGCGTCAATTAATTGCTGCTTCACGTTGTCATCTCGAAAGCGCCTCGATATCAATTCATTGCAGTTATTCCGTTAATTAATTCAACAGATTTTATACGACTGGAATTTCTTTCGCGAGACTTTCGTGGAAGCTTCAATTTTCATTTCGATTCAGACTTTCATACGATTTTCTTTAAATTAATTCTCTTTAAATATAATTTATTATTAATTGATATGCGATCAAATGAAAATAGGAGGAATGCTAAGAGGATTAAGAAATCGCGAGTACTAATTAATTAGTACAAGTTCGCTCACGGCAAATGTAATACGGGTCTCACGAGGTGCCTAAGCGCGCCCGCAAAGCGACGCGAGTCCGCGTACGTTCGAACGACATGTCGATCACTGCCCAGGTAGAAGAGAAAGTCACAATAACGTCAAAATCCATCAAAATGATTAAAAAATGATGGAAAAGTGAGTTTTTTTTTTGAAGTCATATTCTCGTCATTTTGACATTATTTTGACGTCATTTGACGCTATCGTGATTTTCTGTTCTACTTGGATGTACACTTCCGGCGAGATCTTTCCCGGCGGATCCCGATAATGACAATTTAGGCCGTTGCGATAATCAAGAATCTCATTCACAAACGGCGTCGCTTGTGCGCGAGTGCGTAATCCGTGCGTAATCACGTTTCGCGGTGATATAAAGTATGATACGCGCGCGTCATGAAAACTTATTACGATAGCTGTGTACGCAAGCACGTGCCGAATCGCGATTTGTAGCAAACGAGAGAAGACATCCTGGTTTTTAATATCGACGCATAATATTAGTCTGTTACTGTGAGAAAAAAAAACTCTAAGAGAGCATATATATATAATATATATTATAATATATTATAAATATGTATAGTTGACTATCGATTTAATGATATGTGAATAGGGAATATATATATATATATATATATTATTATTATTATTATTATTATTATTATTACTATTATTAATTATTATTATTATTGTTATTATATAAAATAAAGTTTAAGACACGTTAATCAAATAACAAGTCCGATAGAAGGAGATTCGCGGAGTGGGTGGTATCTTCGGATTTTCTCTTGTATGCTTGTTCGCTCTCTTATCCACCCCCTGCCATATATATATATACATATATGTATAATCCCCTTTCTCCTCCTTCGCTTTTCTATCTTGTGTATTTTCATTTACCACCCCCTCCGCTCCTAAAAGCAAACAAGGTACATCGAACCGTCGATGAATCGTGCGAATCGCTTTTAGCCTCTCCTGCGCGACGTTGATTGAGATGAAGTAGAAAGGTAGAAAAAGAAAAAAAAAAAAAAAGAAAAGAAAGACCAGATTTGAAGTGCGAAAACGATAGAAAATGGAAGAGAAGGGAAAGAGAAAACGAAAACGAAAACGTGTATGCGAGGCAGGGGACCGGAGGCCATGGGTCCCCCCCAAGATTCTTTTTCTCTCTCGACTCGTAATTAGGTATTCGCGAAAAAAAAGAAAAAGGAAAAAAAAAAAAACCAAAAGCTGCACAATGATCGACTTGGTCAATAAAGCGATACAAAATCTTTTCCACGCTTGGCTTGTTGCTGAATCAATCTTTCTATGTCTCTCTCTTTCTCTCTCTCTCTCTCTCTCTCTCTCTCTCTCTCTCTCTCTCTCTCTCTCTCTCTCTCTCTCTCTTTCTCTTTCTCTCTATCTCTCTATCTCTCTCTCTTTCTCTCTCACGATCCGGATTGGCTATCGAATCACAATCCTCTCTATTCTCTTTTTCCCCGCATCAAGCTACTGCTCGCAATCTTCCTCTTCGATCGTTCGAACACGTTTGGAAAACACTCTCGGACGACGCATGCTCCTTTTTTCTTCGACTTAAATCGCTTTCAGGCCAGCTATAGAAGATATGCTAATCGCGAGAAACTATAATGTATATATATATATATATATATATATATATATATCGCAATATATATATATATATCTATATATATTGCGATCGATTTATATATAGATCGCGAGAAGAATCTCGTCGGATAATTTAAGTTTCGTAGAGTGATTAATTTGGAAGAATAGGACACACCGTATATGATAGAAAGAGAATCTCTTGATGCGACGGCTACGACTGGCGATATATCGATCACCTTCGAGCCAGATTCTAGACTATGCGACCTGTATATTATTGATCGGTATTAGCGACATACATAGGTGAAACAACAGGACGTTGAAGTGGATTTTTCGATTAACCGACAGCGATCTCTACTTACTCTTTATAAATCCAGCAATATATCTCTACTAACTCTCTCCCAATCCACACTATGACTACTATACGCACATGATCTTCTCGATGATGCCTCTCATTGACGTGTCTGATGCACACTGACGGGTAATGACGGAGATGGTATCATCATTATGTAATTTACTATGACTTCGTTGCTTTCTACTATAAACTTGAAAGTGTTGGTCGAAATATAATGTCTGCAAATCGAAATCTGTCCACTCTTGATTATTTTTAATTTTTAATCTCATTGAGTTTTATAAAAAATAAATTTGCTTAAAAATCACTGAAATATTGTTACTCAAAGATATTGATTGAAAGTTTAATGAATCTGCGATGATTGCAATAATTATAATTTTGATAATTCTTGAGAGCAGTATAATTCCGATTGTTTGAATAAATAAATAAATAAATATTTAAGCGTGTTATTTGCGGAAGTCTCGAACGGAAATGATTTCATTTGCATTTTCATTGCATTTCGACGGGACGTCGATTGTTGCGATTTCTGTCAGTCGACGGATTTCGCGCGATGGAAATATTTGACGAATAAACTATCGACCTCATCTTCTTTACTTTGAACAACCACGCAACAACTAACTTTGTGCACATCTTTTCTCGTAATTCCATCTGCTCGCCGACTTATATATATATATATATATATATATATGTGTGTGTATATATATATATACATATACCGACTCTCTGTATATCTTTCTACGTCTTTGCGCTTGTCTGTCTGTATATTGATTCACTTTGGCACGGCACTCTCGCTCATACTTTGTCCCTTATCAGAGAGGCCGAATTGCACCGACGGTCTTAAAAAACTAATACTCCCGAGTTGATATCCCGACTGACGATTTTATTATAATTTTATTTAAATTACAGTTTTATTCGTGAAATCGTCAAGGGAAAAAGATGCAAAATCATTGTAGTATAATATTTATTGAGAGATTTGACGTTTTAATTATCTAAGAAAATAATTGTCATGTGCCAAAAATTTACAATAAAATTTAAATATATAAAATGTGATTATTTTAAATATATGTGAGAACAAAAATTTGTTGTCGAGAAATTGAGTTAAAGGGACTCAGGATCTTTTAAATGCGAAAAAACATTGATTCGATAATGTATATTTACTATAAGTTACTCGGTAAATATATAAGTGAATCTACTTGTCATTAATAATTTTATATGAATTTACAAAAAATATCTAATATAGAAATTAGGATAAAGGATAGATTAGGTAAAAATTTTGTTACAATTTGGCGGTTTTCGAGATGTGATGACTAGTTTTTTTTTTTTTCTTACAAAAATGAATTTCTTTACCGTGATTTTGATATTTCAACTCTCTAAAACGAAAGAAAAACTTATTTACAAAATCACAGTATTGAAATCAATTTTTAAAATTTTTGCTTTCTTCTAAATTTACTTTGGTAATTTTAAAAATTCTTTACATTTTTAAGTTTACTTTATAAAGAAACTTAATTATAAAAAATAAAAAAACTAATCTTCTTAATATCTATGTTTGTTTTTGAAAAATTAAAATTAAAAAATCAATTTTATTTGGTAATTTTAAAAGCCTTGAATCCCTTTAATAGTGAATAATTTGTTTAATCAGATACATTATTAATTATTGAGCAATGTGTGAATGCTACTAGTACGATACAGAATATTTCAATGGGATTTTTGAACGATATTGGTGCAATTGGCTCCAAATCAGCTTCCGGTCGAACGGATTCGAAGACGGCTCGGTTTACGGAAAAAAGAAGTAAAATGCCACACACACACACACTCAACATAATCTATAATACTCAGCAACCTAATTTACATTATATTGTATACTTCGTCAGAAAATTCAAAATTCGTGATTTGTAAAGAAAGAGATGTAGCGAAGATATCTCACTAAAACAATGTTTTCCCGAGTGGGAAGAGTCCTGAAGAAGACGCGAACACCATTATCAGATCCGATTACTCTCACAGTCACACTAATTACTTGCGCAAACATTAGCATTTCAATGAGATAAACCAATGAGAATGTGTCACCCTTAACCCTCAAGCTCGTGTTTTGCGTGGAAGATATTTTAGTTTGATCCTTAATTGGTACATGTATAGAAAATTGGAGCAAGAAATATAAAATGGTGAAAAATATATAGAATATACAAGATTATTGATATTTTTAGATTAAAAAGGACAAGAAAACCAATCTATATATTTTGAAACTTTTAGTCTTTCCCTTTAATAAAAGAATTAAACGAATATTTTTATTCGTAACTTAATTAATTTGAAAATTAATAATATTGTACTACATGCTCATAATTATTTTCATATTTTGTCATATTTATTATATTGCGAAAACTATATAATGCAATATATAATAAATATAATTCAATAGGATTTAATTTTGAAGGAATTTAATTTTAAAGCAATTTCATCTGACATGAAATCCCATTGTACCAGTTAAGTATTGAAATAACATGCATTCTTCATATCTGCTTATTAAATAACTCCACAGAAACTCCACAGAAAAAAAAAAAGAAAAATATCCAAAGTTTCTCTAGAGATTCTCTATTCGATAAT